>NW_024528599.1:1891521-3283203 GCF_017590135.1 Pyrgilauda ruficollis | reverse complement strand
AGCATAACAAAACACAATACAACAAAGGCAGAAAAAGAAAATTTTAGTTTTTAGTGTATAAATCTTACTCTTCTATCTTATTATTTGTTTAAATTAATTGAGTTGTGTGCGTGAAGAACACAAAGCAATATCCATATTGTGACTGATAGTAGAAATCAGATAATGAACTATCATAGAGGTTTGCTAGCAAACATTTCATAGTGATTAACTTACTTTCTCCAGAATTTACTTGTCAGCTTCAATGGAATAGTCTTTTTGAAAAGTATGCAACAGAAACAACAAAAAATTACCTTTCCTGAAAAAAAAAAAACCAAAACTTTTGCTGTTTTGGGGGAGAAAAGACTTCCAGGAAAAGGCATCGTACAAGAAGGCAAGTGTTTTTCAGGAACAAGCAAGCTAGCATTTCTTTTCCCAGATATTGTTTAGGTTTTATTCTGTGCTTGGCCAGGTGTAAGTCAAGAGCAAAGAGATTGAAATATCTCTTGGATTTTTCCTTCATTCCATATGTCAATCTTGTCCATCTGAAGCTTCTAGTTTTTAAAATACTCAGAAATACTGGCAAATATTTCCAAAATAACATGCCCCCTTACTCTTTCATCTGAAACAACATTTGCTGCCTCTTCTTTTGTGTCATCGTCCTTTTTCTCTTTTTTTTCATCTGCTTTTATCTCTACTTGTTGTCATCCTTGCCACTTTTCTCTGTTCTCTTTTATTTTCTCATGTTGACTTGGTTGTCCATTTAAAGTGAGAAATAGAGCTAACTAGCTGCAGGTTCTGCTAACTCTAGCATAGCAGTCAGAAGGCCAGTGAAAGCCAAAATTGTGTGAATGAAGATGGAAACAAAAAGTTCAGGGAACAATAAACTAGAGCAAGCACTAAAAGGATGGCAATTTATAAAGAAAGAGGAGGACTGCTTTTTATATTAAGTCTCTAACAGAAAGCAGAGCATATTCTTCCGTCTGGAGGGGATATCAGCAGGGAAGGAAAGGTTTTAAGAGTGTGTCTCCTCTCTTTTCCTGCACATACAACTGCATATAATTGTAGCTATATTCCTGATTCTCCTTAGGGGAGCATAAAAATACTGGAGACTGATACCAAAAAAGACTGTATTATTACAAATTTTAGCAGCAACTTTACTGAAGTTGTCTGCAACACAAATATAAATTGTAAATGGAGGCTGACTGGCTAATATCCAGTGCAATCTCAACATTGATACATTAAAAAAACCCCAACTACTCAGTTTCAGTTTGTGGGGGGTTTTTTTTGTGTGTTTTTTTTTTTTTTTTTTTCTTTATGCAGTTTCCAACCACATTGAAGAAAACTTTAAGTAAGGAACTGGAAAATGTATTGAGTAAATTTTAACTATTAAGTCATGAGTATTCCTTTGTCATCCTGATAGCAGTACTACTTGGAGGGTAAAGGAGTATCTGTAATAGAATATTTAATAGTTTGTATGCTAGAATTATTTGTAGAGCATAGTACATCTCTGGAAATCCATGCTCATCCAATTCATGCTCATCCCAAAAGGTTGTTGGACAAATGTTCCTAAATTATCTTGACTTAATAAGAGAGTCCACACTAGTAACATAGAAGTGGAGCCAACCCATTTATGATTCACAGTATGGAATTTCAAGTATATAGAAAATAACTTGGATATTGCCTCAAGAATATTGTATTCCCTATATAGATGTCATGTTTTGCATGCATATGTATCTCACATTTGCAAATACAGAAGTTCCAAAAACCTTTAGTGGAGCTGGTCTGGTAGGGGATGCTTAGTTTATCTGTAATACTAGTTATTTAATTTTAGTTTTTTATTAACGTGATAGGGCTAGAGAGGGATGGGAAAGCATTCCCTGCTCTCAAATTCATCTTTATTCAATAATATGGGACAGTGAAGACATGCTATCTGATTATCTTTTTTTTTTTTTTTTCCCCCACAAGATTTTTGGTAAACTGGCATTGTTCTGTCCCAAAAGTCAGAGAAGGAAATATATTTTGTCAAGCATTGAAAGAACCTATTTTTTAGCATTACATTTCATAATAGTTCAAAATTTTTCATTATAATCACTTGGTTTTTTTTGTAAATTTACTCAGATCATGCCCTAGAGCTGTAAGAAATGAGTTTCAAATAAACGATATCAACAAAAATTTGAATCACAGAAACACCTAAATTTGCCATAAGTGGTAAATGGTAAAAAAGCCTGCAATTGAGCTTTTTTTCTTTCTTTTTTTTTTCTTTTTTTTTTTTCTTTTTTTGCATCAGAACTAGAAGAGAAATATTTTTATGTACAAGGACCAACTGAATCATCAACCACATAAAACATCTATGGAATGCACCATCATTCAGCTCTTCAAAGTTTCTATTTCTCAGGCAGATAGTAGCCTGAATTTTTCTGCGTATTAAGGCTGTTTGTAATTTTGTCTTCTGCCTTTCCTCATTAAAACTTTTGGTTGTTTTTTTCTTTTTTGTTGGTTGTGATTGTTTATTTTTTTTTTCTCTTTTGGTTTACTTTTACCTTACTTTGAAATAAATAGAAAATAATTAGGAGGAGTACATACATTCACTGGACATGCATTCAGCACAGAAATTTCTCTTGTGCAAAAGTTAATTATTGTACAGTGCGAGTAGAAAACTGTGAGGAGGAGGCTAATTGGCTACTATTAAGAAGTGCAAATGAATAATAAGAAAACAAATTCTTTGGGGAGAACATGAAATATTTAAGAATTTTTTAATTTTTAATATTTGAAATAATATTTATTTTTATATAATTTTTAATATTTGAAAGAAGAAAAAGAGAAAATGCAGAATAAAATAATAATGACAATTTTACAGTTTTGTAACATTTTATGGACAGCAATATTAATACTTTATTTTATGACAGCTTCTAGAATACTTCAAAAAATTAGTAGAAATATTAGTAATGAGATAGATGAGCATAATATTTATAATACTTTTTGAAGGAGAAAAAAAGACAACAATAATCTAACAAATGAACTAGGGATATACCTTAATTTGAAACTACACAGTCATTAATCTGTCTTTTGAAAATGAAAATTATTTTGCCATGATGATAACAAAGCCAGGCCTTTAGAGAATAAATACAAAAAATTCATTAGAGATGCCATTTGCTGTGCCAAAGCATTGAGAAACTAATGAGAACATGTGATGAGAGACTGAGAGACCTGGCATTGCTCAGCCTGGGCATTCTCAGGGCAATAAAAAGTAACACAGCCAGACACTCCACATTAGTGCCTAGTGGAAGGACAAGAGGCAGTGTGCACAAATCAAAACACACAAATTCTACTTGAACACATGAAAACAGTTGTTTTACTCTGAGGATGGTCAAACAATAGTGCAGGTTTGTGACTCTGTGACTTCACTTAGATACTTTTGAAAGCCATGTGTCCATGGGTGAAATGGACTTCACTCGAATTCCAGAGGAGGCTGGAGAAGAAAGGGGCAGAAGTAGAAACAATAATTTAAGGAAATACTCCTCCACTGAAAAAGAGAAAAATGTATTTATTTATAATCCAAAACCAGGTTGGTAGTTATGACCTAACCTGTTCATCAGCTGATCAACTATTCTTGTGTGCTTCATAATCTTCTCACTTATGCTCATTAAAATGATTGGATTTTTATAGATGAGAGGATTCTACTTCTAAGAAATCTACTTATGTCACATGTATGTAGTAAATTATGAACCTTCTGATCCTTCTATAGTTTTGTTTCCTGTGCTTAAATTTTTCTATCTCAATTTCCTCTTTTTATGTAAATTATCAGAATATCATGATGGGGTAATGTTTTCCATATGTGAATTATTGGTAATTTAATATTTATACACCTTAATATCCTTGGAAATATACATAACTGTTTAATGTATTTATTATTAAGTAGTTTTATAGTTTATTTCTGTATCTCCAAAAATACAGAAATGTAACTTACTTTGTAATGACTTTTCTCTACTTCAGGAACAGGCAGTTCAGAAATATAAACCAGAAGCAAAACTTGCCAAACAAGGCACTTAGCTTTATTTTCATGAAAAAATCAATAAAATTTAATGCTTCCACAATAGCAGTAGTAGAACCACATTTGCGTGTTAAGACTGCTTATTAAAATCTTCCACAAAAACCATTCAGGAAGAAAATTATTTTTATCTATATGATGCTTCTTTTAAAGTGACTAAATATTTTTCAATATGTAGTATAACAATGTGGGAGAAAAAGCATGTAGTAGTAGTTTAAAGCGTGCAGACAGCAGCATTGGATTCAAATTAGGAATTCCAAGTGCTCAGCATTACTAAGGGATTAATATAAAACTAGAAAGGTTTATATAAACCTAGCAGAATTTACACTTCCTAGAAATATCTTGGTGCTTAAAAAAGACATAACTGATTCAGCAGCACAACAATTCCCTCTGTTTGATTGTGATAAAGGATGGTCACAAAGATGCAGAATTTAATCCAGGTGTCAGACCTAGGCTGGAAGAACATCAGGTAGTGCATGGAGATGTTGGTCCCAGTGCGGCAGTCACCAGACTGAGGCACTCACCTGTGTAGGAGGCTGGGCTTCCTCCCAGTCCAGGCACTGCAATCCCCTCCCCTCCCATCACCCCAACCAGGTGGGCACACAAGGGGCACCCAAGGTAGGTGCAATAGAGAGAAAAAATGGCAATACTCCAAAGCGTGGTTCAGGTGTAGTTGCTTTTTCTGTATGTGGCTTTTCCTTTCTGTTTTCCGCTCTATCCTTTGTAAGCTGAGTGAGACCCTCTCTTCCTGTGCATTTAGAGCACTGAATGCACTTGCTCCTGGAATAAAATAAATCAGTTTTGTGCTGATTTATAAGTAAGCAGATTTTCTGAGATATTTGGTATGTAACACAAAAGCATAGTCTAACTGTTGATCTCCTTTTCGGCATGCCCTGTAGTCTGAGGAGAAACTGCATATAACTGAAATGAGACATCACTGCATGGGTAGTGTAGTGGAGGAAAGTAAAACAGAGATTGCTCATGCCTGAGACAGTTCATGAGGATCTAAGTATGAAACTTTAGCTCTGTGTAACTGATGTTGTGCAAAAATCTGCATATTCCCTAAGGAACCCATTATTTCCATATGCACTTGTAAATGTTTCTCTATGTGTGCAGCTGTTTGCAGTTCTTAGTATGCCATTTGTCTGGGTGTGGGACAACTAAATTGCTATCAAATGATTTTTAGTTAAGCTTCCATTTCAGTTCCTAACAAATAGCATAGTTTAATAAAAGATTATAACATAGGCTCTGGTATGATATGTGATAGATATGTGATATGTGACAGATTTCACAGCACAACATGATTACAAAAAAAGATATTACCTTCTAAGGTTAAGACTAATTTTCTCTAAGGATTTTTATAGGAACAGTGCTGCTTCAATTTCACATAGGTCATGGTGCAAATAGGAAATTGACAAAAGTATTCACATTCAAATAATAGATATTATTTGCCTTCAGACACTGTGAAGTTACATTCCTTCCAGCCCCTCTTGTTAAAGTTGGCATTAACTCTTGCAATCATTATTTATTTTTCATAATTTTTTTTTCCTTTAATGCACTGCACATGTCTCCATAAATCACTTTCTGTGTCCTGCAGTATTTAGGAACTGCTTCTTTTTTAATAGTGTTCGAAAAATAAGCACAGTTTCTTCTTACCAAATACTTCCTTTCACGGCCTGTTCGGTGCTGCTCTTTCTGGTTTTATTTAGAGATAATTTTGAACTCACTTTTAAGCATCTCACTTATTTATTTATTTCTCTACCATAGTATTTTACCTTGTCTTTTTCTAAAGTATTTCACTTGCAAAGCACCCTTTCACATTTCCCTATGAGTAAACAATTCAAATTGCTTTCTTATGTTTGTCTTTGTCCATGGGGTTTTTTTGGTCTTCGCCTATTTAAGAGGTTTGTATATTCAGGGTGACATTAACATCAGTGAACCTGTATTTATCATATCATTAAAAGAAATTCTCTGTGTATTTCTCATTTACTGAATATTGTACTGAAACAGTATAGAAATAAATACATAGATGCACAATTTACAGTCACAGTGGTTGGCTATTGATTCATTATAGATAACTTTTTTGAAAACCAAAAATTACTCATGGTCCTGTATTCCACCTTTTCTATTTTTTCTCCTATAGCACTTACTAAAGTGAAAATTACAAACCAACCCCTTCATTTTTGAAACCCCTTCTTTCTGTATTTCTTGAAATATGGAAAAATCATAACTATTTTTTAGTCAGAAATGAACACCCGAGTCTGATGCAGGAATAAATGCCCCATAATGCCTTCTTCTGAATACACGATCCTTAAACAATGAGGAATGATCATCTTTTCGGATATGTATTTGTATTTTGCCTTCTATTTTAAATATTAGAGTAATATTATTTATTTAAATATCCCTTTTTTCTAGTGGGTTCAATTTCTAATGGCATTGAGCAATGGGAGTTTATTTCCTTTCTGATGTTGACTGTTTTTTTTCTGAATAGTTACAGAAGAGATCAAATGCCACTGCTATCCTTTCCTTACCTAAACATTTTAAAGTCCTGTCCCTTGATGCAATACATTTTCTAAGAAGGCTCCAGACTACGTACTCTTTTGTGCTTTTGCAAATGATCTTTGTCCCTTCCTAGGGACAAAAAATGTGCTATCAAACTTTTCCAGATATTTTAAATTTAAAATATCTAGATGTCTCTACAGTGAATCCACAATAAAATATTCTGTATTTTCTACACAGTTTTGTGTATTTGATCTTTGCTTTAATATCAGTGTTTGCTGCCTTGGGATGCTTTCATGCTTACTTCTAATTAATTTGGTCAGTTTTCACTGACCAAACTTAAAGCTACTTCACTAGCCTTAAATTCCTTCAGTTCTTTAATTACAATTCTTCATTTGAGATTTGTCCTGGGGTGGTTTATTTCTTCATGTGTACGAAAACATTACATTCAGTTTTGCACCCTGGAGTGCTTTTGACTGCAACTAATGGAACTTGTTCTAGGCCTTTAAGAGCACAATTGCATTCACATATTAAGGACACACACACCCAATTTCACAGCTGGCAATTGAGAGGCTAAAACTGTATCTGCAGTTCAAGGATAAAAAAAAGGACGTCTTAAAAATATGTCCCAAAAAATGCCCTTATTTTGTCTGTAGAAACTTCATTCTGATCTGACTTTCATCATTACAGACACACCTAAAGCAGTCTAATCTAGGTTAGATAGTAAAGAATGCTATCTAGAAGTTTAGTGAAAGATCTGAGCTGTTTGAAGGCACTTGGGAGAGTCTTCTGTCAGACTGTGTGTGTATGCGTGATTAAATCTTTGCTTCAAAACCTGAGTAAAAGCAGCAATATTGCTACCCTTCCCTTTAACCCCCTGGGAAGGAGCACTTGGTGTGGAAGGAGAAAGATCAAAGAATTCAGCAGAGGCTGGGGCAGGGACCTCAAAAGGAAAGATAAAAGTTGGAACTGAAAGGTGATGAAAGCATTGAGTATTAAACTACAGCCAAAGACCTTTGTAAGAACATGTGACTCCCCTTGCAAAATTTCCTCCCTTTCCCTCTCACATAGGAAGATGTAAAGAAAGATGGTATCGAACAGATGAGAGAAGAGGCTTCAGCAGTCTTTTCTTATGAATCCTGTTATTGAAGATTGGAGGAAAGGCAAACAGCAGCGATTTTGTTACCTTTCTTCTTCTTACACATATTCAGTACTTGTGCTCTTTTGTACATTACATGTAACTTGAAAACAAACATTTGTTTATAACTGAAGAATAACTATGTCATCACCACTGTGTGGCAATACATGTAGCTGTGCTGTAAATTGTTCTCAGTATTATATTTATTAATTGATCACTCAAAAATATCCCACTTCCATAATTTCTAAGCCATATCATTCAAGTAAACATTTCCAAAAATGACAGTGTGATCCTATCCCTCATAATAATAATTTCAATATGTTAACTGAATTGTCAGTACTAACAATACATTTCAGACCACTCCTTCCCATGGGACTCTTTGGCAGTGCAGACACACAGAGCTCAGGAAAAGATCACATGAAATCAATGAAAGAGGGATTCCAGATCAGCCAATGTTCCTTCAATGCCAGTATTCCCAGAAGGGACAGGGTAAGTTCTCACTGGTGTGGGTTTTGTAGCGGTCTTGTTGTGGGTGAAGTTTTTGTTGTTGGGTTTTTGGAGTTTTTTTTGTGTTCATTTTTAATGCATTTACTGTACATTAAACCTGGTCCGTAATGTATACTTGTGAACATTACCCAGAAGTGATATGACAAATCTGAAGAGAGTATGAATTACTTTCTATATTGGTAAGATGCCTCTTTTTCTGCAAAGAGAAATGCATATTATCAGTGAATGACAATATTATTTGTTCAGTTCTGTTATGGTCAATTTTATAAACATCAACGCAACAATTCCCACTTTTATGAAAGAGTCAGTAAGTTGTGCTTAAGTGCCTATATGGTGCCAAAAACATTATTATTGATGTAGAGATAAAAATAAGCCTTCCTTGAGTTCTCTAGCCGTCTATTCTTCTGTATTTAGTGTGTTTATATGTTCTGTCTTTTCTTAAGGTGCCATAGGATAATTTATTTTGTATAAAGAAAACAGTCAAGAGGGGAGGGGGAAGCAATGGGTCCATCTAAAACTCAAAGCAGAACTATCCAAATGGTGAGATTAGAATCTGAACTACTGAAAGGACATAATGCTTCTAACACCTTAATTACCAGAATAATCAGAACTCATGGCTTATGAATTGGAGAATGATTTTTTACTAAGCAGTTGTTTTATCTATGTCTTATTTTAATAAATGATTTGGTTTTGTATCTCATGATATTATATGATTTTATAGAGTTGATTTTAAAACTATGAATGTAACTACTGTACATGCTATTAGTGTCATGCTTATAGTTACAGCTTGGATGAGACAAATGTCTACTAATCAGAGAGGCTAAATGCTAGGCAGCTGTGTGGAAGAGTGAGCTTTGACATTCAGTATTTCGTAACATGTTAATTAAAAGGGAATGACAAAAGTAAGAGAAGATATTTGCATTAAATGTTATCTTTAATGATAGGGAAGGAAATAAGACAAACGAAGGCAGAAGCTTACTATGCCTTTTGGAAGACATAATCAGCTAACTGTGGCTAAGAGTCTATCAACATTAATAGGAGTAACTGATTCATTGCTGTTGATTTTTGGGGGCATTTGGTGGGGTTTTGGTTGTTCAGATTTGGTGTGGTCTTTTTGTTGTAGAGTTTTATTTTGGTTTGTTTTTTCATGGCACAAGCTTTTTGGACAGCCTTCAACTCAATGTTTTTGTTGATGGCCAACAATTGGCTATATCAGATAGCTTTTACCATGACACCACTTTGAAAATATTTAAGACTATGTTTTGGGCAAGAATCCTCTTTCAGTATAAAATGTTTGTATCATCCATGTTCAGTTGGGAAATTTACCTAATTCACATGCTTGTACTCTGTCCTGGGAAAGATTACATTTGGAAATATGCTGCATCACTATATTAACGTCTGGTCTTAAATAGTTTGCTTGGAGCTGAAATAGCTCTTGTGGTCTATAAAAGATGTCAAATACATGCTAAAAAAGAAGACTACTCTGGCCACTACTAAAAGGTGTAAAGCTTTTATCTTTCCGTAAAAAATGGTCACATAAATTGTCTTTAACATACGGACTATATGAGATTTACACCCTCAGTTGCTTAAAGAAAAAAAAGAGAATTCATGCATGCTATTACATCAGAATCTTTTCATAATTTCTAAGCTCTCACAGAGATGGGAAGGCAAGCACAGTAGGAGAATGTTGAGCTACTCCCTTAATATGGAAACGGTTTCCCCAGTTCTAGCCCTGCAGCTTCTGGTTGGTGTTCTTTTGCTCTTAATAAAGGACATTTCCTTTCTAAGCTTCCTTGTCAGCCATCCTGATTGTCCCTGCAAGAACCACTTTAAACTGACTATGCCCTCCAAAGCACAGTTTCTGAGAGGAAATTGAAAAACTTTATAGCAGATTGCTTTAACTTATATGGTACATGTAAGGTATTTTATACTAAGAAACTTGTCGAATGTTTTTCTCATTACACTATATGGCATTTCTTTTTCTAGGAATTGATGTGTTTTTTCATACCTTAAGCATGTACTTATGGTCAGTATCAAAGCATTGTGTTTTAAGAATATACCACTATCTGATTTTGGAAAGCTCCTTCAATACTAAAACACTGAAAGCCACTATTAGCACGACTTTTATTTCTTGTTTACAGTAGGAAGGTAAAAAATCTAATAATCTTGATAACGACACTTTGAAAAGAGCAAATACCCACCTCAAGAGGGGCGAAAATCAAAGTTTATGCAAGTTAAAAAACCCCTGAACATATTGCAACAATTTTAGATCTTACCAAAAAACAGCAATGAATATACATTTAACTCTGCAAAGTTCTAGAGAAATTCTTGCTTACAGAGGAAACTTTGTTAGCTCTGTTCTCCAAGTAGAATTTTGCATTTAGTGAAATATGGAGGAAAAATCCCTTGATAGGTTTGACAATAATTTGATTATGATCAAGTTTTTTAGACTTGACTGCATAAAAACATTATTTTCTTATATTTTAATGTTTGACATATATGTTTGTAAAGAAGTAGAATGTGGAAAAAACATAATGGGCAAACAAAATATTACAGAAAATATATAGTACTTGAAATATTTGTGGCAAAAAGAAGAGAAAAAAAGCATTTTTCAAAAGTCTTATAATCTGAGCTGAAAAACTTACACATTTCATATGTGGTAAAAAGCAGAAAGCAAAAAGACAGGAGACAACGCTACAAAATTAATTTTCTGTATTGACTCCCTAGGGTTAAATATATATAAAAGATAATAAAATAATAATATATAAAAATATATAAAGAAATATAAATATATATATAAAGTTAAAAATATATAAAGAGGGATTTATATTAGGGGGAGGGGCAAGTGTTAACTAGCTGGTTATTGCACAGAAACTTTATTGTTCTTTTTATAGAAGCTTTCCCTCATCAATATTAGCTTCATTACCCATTCCAGATATCTGTCTTGAAAGTTATATTAAAAGTACTGAAATTATTCTGGCTGACCCTTGGCTATATTTTCTACTTTGCTGAACAGTCTCACATCCACCTCCACACATTTCACATGGGAAAGAGTCCTTTCCACATAGACGTGTACCTTGTGTTCTCTGATTCCCTAAGACAGATTTACTTTTAACTACTTATGAGGGAAATGTTAGTGCTTTAACTCTGGTTTGAGACTTCTTTCTGTGTGAAGCTATTTGATTCTCTAGGAGGCTAGATAACAAAAAAAAAAAACAAAACAAAAAAAAAAAAACCCAAAAATCTTTTAAATGTTCCCCGTCACATATTATGAAGATCTATATTAAAGTCTGGGAATTAAATACTGTTAAATTCTAGGCTTTACTTCATTCCTGTATTTGCAGCACTCTCAGTGCTATTTAGACAACTAGCCATCACTCCTAGCAATGACATCGCATTCCCTTTTAATCAGTAAAGGAATATATTAATTGGCTTCAGTTTTCCATGCACTCAGTTACAGTACTCCATAACTCATAGCCTACAGTCTCGCCTGGAATTTGGATTTGAAAAGAGCTTCAGCAGAGTATACATCCCCAAATCATAGGAAACTGTGTTTTTTATTGTCATGTTCAGCTATTTAAATGTAATGATGCTTCTTCCTTCTCAGTGGATAGTTGTAATATTTTACAGAAGAAAAATTTCTCATTAAAAATGGCAAAAAATAGTTAATTGACTTTGATCAAGACCAATTTTTATTGTGAAAACTTTTGATGCAGGTTTCAGGAAAATTTCTGAAAAGAACCCCAAATACTCATGAAAATATCAGTAAACAAAAAACTGTTAAGTTCTTGAAACTAAGAACTCTTTTTGTGACTAATTCCATAAAACATAAAACACTTTCTTCTTGTTCTAGCAAAATAAATTGACTTTGATTAGGGCTCTTTTTGCTGTTGACAATATTACCAAAACTGGTAGAATGAAATAAAAAAAATTCTCTCTAATTTTAGAGACTTAATAAATTTTACTTTATTTAATGTTGCTAAAGAAAACTACTATTCAAAACTATCCTATCAGATTTTCCGTCTAATACATACCAAGCACATAATTGCCCAGTCATCTCTGATTGAAAGTTTATTATTTAAGGCTCAGAGTTGTTTATCCTTTCTTATGTCAGAACTGTAGGGCTAAAACCCATTGAAATCAGCCTTTGATTTACAAAGAAAACTGTTGCATTATGTCAGACTTTGAGAGAAAGATAAATATGGAACCTCCTGATTTTATTGTCACTGATTCACTTTTCAAAGTACAGCAATGTTATACTCACAGTTCATGTCAAAAGAACAAGATGATGCCTATCACTTTGCAGGTAGTCCAAGAACTGCAATGGATTCCTTCTGTTGTCAGACACATAATGTTGTCTTACTTCTTCTCCTTCTCCTCATTTTTCTCCTCCTTCTCCTTCTCCTTGTTGGTCTTCTTCTCCTTCTTCTCCTTCTTCTCCTTCTTCTCCTTCTTCTCCTTCTTCTCCTTCTCCTCCTTCTCCTCCTTCTCCTTCTCCTCCTTCTCCTTCTTCTTCTCCTTCTCCGTCTTCTTCTTGTTCTTGTTGGTCTTGTTATTCTCCTTCTCCTTCTCCTTCTCCTTCTCCTTCTCCTTCTCCTTCTCCTCCTCCTCCTCCTTTTTTCCTTCTCCTGGAAAAAATAAATTCAAATCCAAAAGAAATTTGCATGTTATCAAATTAGTGTATTTGTCTTTTTATCACATTGGTCTTCTTTTTCCCATGTCCATTATATTTCAGGTGGTTTTTTTACATGCTTCTGCATAAAAATACACCATTAATTTTTCAAATTCTAATGATTTGAATAATGATTTTGCTTGGTGACAGCCTACCTATTGCTCTTTGAAATGATATTTTGTTGCTCTCTATAAACAAGGATTTATGTAAGAATTTGATGCCCATTGTTCCCTTGTTTCATCAGCTTAGAACCAATAATGAAAGATTTCTTATTGTTTGAAGAAACATCATGGAAGACTTGAAAAAGATGACATATATGAAAAGGAATGCAGTGAAATATTTTGGTAATCAACTTATTGCATCTACTGTCAGAGTGAGGATTTCTGTGTATTTCTTAAGCTGTGTAACAGGCATTATCAGAGATATTGCTTCCAGTTGCCAATATTTGCTGTGCAGAAATACCTCAGACACATCTGTTTTGAACTGTGCTTACTTGGACAGTGGTAGATAGAGATGGCAGATGTGCAAGCACCTGCTTATTTTAGCTTTTCAGTTAAACAGGTAAATCTGTACCATATTTGAAATATATTGGTTTAAGCCCAAAGTTTTGGTCAGTCAAAAGCCCTGAAATTAAATAAAGATACACCTTATTGACATAACTTTCTTCTACAAAGATTTGAATTTTTTTGCTTCTCCCCATCCTGGCCATTGCTTCAGTTTCTATGGCAGTCTATTTTAAGTCTATTATGACCTACTGTACTAAGTAGGCCCTAGTATTTTTGCTATACATTCTTGCAAACTGTTAATTATTCTTAGAAAATATTGAAGCCTTTGTCTGAAGTTTTAGGAAGAAGCAGTTCCTCAAGGTCAGCATCTTTTTAAGTGATTTTTGGTTTTTATTTGAGTTAACTTTTTGCATTATTTTTATAGAAGTGTTGTGTCACTAAAACCTGTGGTAAGTGTCTGAATATTTTACCTGGACAACTTAACATTTTTTGTTAAAAAATTGAAGTCTTCACTGTAATTTCTCTCAGGAAGTAAGTTGATGTAAAATTTAGAAGCACCTAATTAAATGGCATCATGATGTGTGAAATACTTCTTTGAATCTGTATTGCTCAGCTCAGGGCCAACAAATGATTTTTGATGTAAATTTGCATTACTTTTTTTAAACTTATAGTAAGAAATGCATTTTTCTTACTTCTGTAAACTTGCCTTGAGGAGAATATAATGACTGGTATGTGAGATCTTCACCTGCTGTTGAAAGGATAAAATGGATTTTTCCTGTACACAAGCTGGTCCTATACATTTTCTTCACTAAATATGTGAAATACAACACGTTGGATAAAGCATCTGTACATGCACCTGCTTTATGTGTATGCATGAGCAAGTTCAATGTCTAGTAACTATGGAGGTCAAGACATGGCCAGTTACATGGCTCCATGTCAAAAGGCAGACATGACCAAAGATCTTCTTTTGACCAATTGTGCTCTAATTTTTTTCTATAGATTTTCCATTAATTTGGTTGTGGTTCTGGGCATAGTCTGTTTCTTGAAACAGGATACAAACATTTCAACCAGATTTTTTTTTTGTATATTATCACGGTAGGCTTTGCTAAAAATTACTTTAATAATACTATTTGGCCTGGACTATCACATAAATAATTTTGTAGCATGTCTAGAAATATTCAAAATGCTTTTAGCAAGTATAATTCAAATGTTAGTAGTAAGTAGCTTACATGGTTAGCTGTGAAATAGCCTTATGAGGCTGAAAAACCTAGACTAAGAGTGTGTGCAAGGGTGCTGGTTTTGGCTGGAATAATTTTCATCAGAGTGGATGCTATGGGCTGTGTTTTAGATTTGTGCTGAACTCAGGGTTGATAATGCAGAGATGTTTTTGTTATTACTGAGCAGAGATTGCACAGTCAGGGCCTTTTCTGCTTTTTGTATTGCCATGGTGGGAAGGACACTGGTGTGCATCAGAAGTGGGGATGGGACACAGCTGGATGACCCAAACTGACCAGAGGGATATTCCAAACCATATGGCATCATGCTCAGTATATAAACTGGGGGGAAGAAGGAGGAAGGGTTTATGTTGAGGGTGATGGAATTTGTCTTCCTGGGTCACAGTTGCACACGACGGGGTCCTGCTCTTCTGGAGGCGGCTGAACATTTGCCCATCCATGGGAAGCAGGGAATCAAATCCTTATTGTTTTGCTTGCAGGCACAACTTTTGCTTTCCTTATCAAGCCATCTTTATCTCAACCCAAAAGTTTTCCAGCTTTTACCCTTTGATTCTCCCCCTTATAATGCTGGTTGGGTGGGTGAGCAAGCACCTGTGCTTGGTTGCTGGATGAGGTTAAACCACATCAGTAAGTTCCTCTTTAGAAAGAGGAACTTTGTTTATTCTTTTGAAAGGCCTTTACATTGAAAATATTCAAACTGAATATTTTCAGTCTTAGCAATAACTGAATATAGAAAAGGAGCAGAAAAAAAAAGGACAGTATAAACAGATGGTAATGCAATATAAACTGCTTGCAAACTGTTTTGAAAGAAACACTGAATCTGTTCTGTTGATGGTCACAGACCACACTTCTGTAGAAGGAAAGAAATTGTAAAACAGTGAACAGTGTTATAAGAACGAAGTACTGATAATGCATGGAGAGATTTTTTTGCTTTGCTAGGATTAATGTTTTTTATGAAATTCACCACAGAGACAGACAAATCCCAGTAAATTTAATTCAGCAGGAAGAAACTTGTCTCAATAGGTGAGGCAAAGTAATGCAAGGAATTATATCTTGAAGCATGGGCTTGTACCACACATATGCACAAAAGAGGAAACAAAACCTCAAACCACTCCTTCCTCAAACAGCTACCTTAAAGACTACAATCTCTGAGAGGAAACCAGGTTTTCTGTGCTAAGTTTCTTTCTTCTGAATCATTCTTATGGTGCCTTTTCTACCCATGAAGAGACATTAATGTGAAATAAAGAATTGTATAACATCTTTCATATTTATTAATTAGATAGATGCTGCACACCTACACTTCTTTCTAATTTGATCATATAAACAGTTAGATTTATCTTCAAGCAAAGTTATTTTAAAGCATTTCAAGTCCAGACATTTTCTCATTTAGATCAATTTATTTGTCAGTTAATATGTGTCAAGTGTGTAGTCATCTTTCAGTTATCCATGGGCAGTTTTACTTGAACTCTTTCAAAATCCTATTTAAAATGCAGTTTATCTTTCATTCATCATTTATGTGTGAATTAATAGCATTCAAAAAAGAAAAAAAAAAAGAAAGTATATTACATTTGCCTTATATCTTAGCTCTTACAATTGTTTCTTAATTAAGAGCACTGGGAATGAATTATATATCTAATATCTTAATAAGATTAGTTTCCAGTTTATTGTGAGGTTTTTTTTTTATTTATGAGAACACTCAAGAAAACCTTATATAACACATAATGGATGATATTAATTGCAAGAAAGGCCTAAAGAGAAAGAAGATCGTTATTGGATATAGAAAGCACTGTATAAGGTTGTCTTTTGAAAAATGTATATGCTCTAGTATTTACCAGTGGATTGTAAGAGATTCATACATTTCTTTCCTCAATATGGAACAATTTATCACTCTTTTACCAATGAAATAGCTGACTTACACTTTAATATAAGAAAAAGATAATTCTCCTAGGAAAAGAACAGTCTTTAAAAAAGATTCAGGAAATTTGACATCTTCTCATCTCTGCAGCATTCTGTTATTTTTTAATTTAGTTTTTCAGCACTAACACCTCTGAGAAAATTGAGGTTTCATTTAAAGAGAGAGAAATTCTGCAGTGGTTTGCAAATAATTGCATTCAGTGGTGATAACAGGTTGATAAAAGAGCTACTGTATATATAGGACAGCTTGCAAATGTTGATTCTTGAATGCTGATCTACACATCCAGGAAATCTACCTTTGTTTCAGAACAGGTCTGTACATGTCCACAACATCACTGATGTGTCATCAAACAAAGTGATCCTGAAGAGCAAACAAAAGTTCCTCACTTAATTCTGCATGAATAGGGGTACCAAATATCTAGTTATCTGCCTTGATATGTGTCCTTTTCTGTCCAGACCTACTCTTGGGATGTATGGTGTACTACATATGTACAGATCTGTGTATAGAAATATATTCAAAGTTTACACTTTGCAGATATACTAGCTGTATTACCCACACTTTGGCACCGACTGGATTCAAGGTCTGTGGTCTTGTATGCTTATTTCTGTCCTGTCAGCCTAACAGGAAAAGACAAAAGGTTGGTACATCAGGCAGTAGTGGAAGATGTCAATAGTTACTCATCAACTCACATTATAAGAATTCACACTTAAAGCATAAGACAGGTGAGAAAATTGACAGAAACTTTTTTGTCCAAGTGTCTTTGAGTGTGTAAGCCCTTCTCATCCTGTCCAGAATATGAAAGTTCAGGATTTCACATCTTGATAAAAATGATAGATTAAAATAAAAGGTTGAAGTTTTAGTGAATGTAAAGTGGCAGATATTTGTATAAGGATTGTCTCTCTGGCTAATATTTGTACATCAGGAAGAAGAATGTTCTTTCTGGTGGCTTTTTTACAAATAGGTGGGGAGTCAGGCAAGTTGTCAGCATTCCTTCACAAGCAAATAAATATTCTCACATTGAGCTAAACAGAGGAGAGGGTATGAAGGTAATTACTTACCAGCAGGTGACCACTAAAACATTTAGGCTCTTCTTTGTCATATAATACATTGCAATGTCCTGCAGAGCAGAAAAAAAATCATTCACATTTTCAGTGGAAGGCTTACCAACCTTTAGCTGAAGCAAGCTGCACAGATTTGCTAACTCTTCCAGTTTCAAATTGAAAGGTCAAACAAGTAATTAAACTAATAAACAAGAAAAGCTTACCTACTGAATATTAAAAAGGACCCTGATACTCATTCAAGTTCCCTTCCAAAATAATCTTCATGCACTAAGACTTTTCTTTTTTAACAGATTCCAACCTGTAAGAGAGCTTTTTTTATCTGTGTCCTCAAACCTCAATTGCTTGGAGATCTTGAGATCCATGTGGGAAATTCGAGTCTGGCTCTAGAAAGTCCTTTTTAAATTTGAAGTCATGGACTAGAAAAAAAAAAAAGACTGAAAACTCTTATAATTTTCTAGTTGGTCAGGATTTATGACACAAAAGTTTCTGGTCATGGGAGAACTGGTGTGAAGGGCTGTCAAGAGTTCTCTAGTTTAACCTGTTGCTCAGAGCAGGATCAGCTGTGGGATAAGACCTTAATGTTTACGGTTCAACTTAGCAGATCTTGGAAAGCTCCAAAGATACAAACCATACAGATTCTCTGGGCCACCTTAGCCATTGTTGTGGAACAGATTACTGTGGGCAAAAATTTTCTCCTTATATCCACATGGAACCTTTATTTGTTTAATTTATGCCAATTGTACTTCATCCTCCCCCATTTACTTTTCATACAACTTGTGAAAAGCCTGGCTCCATCTCCTCCACAGTCTCCTTGTATGCACCCACAGACTGCAGGTATGTGCCTCCAAAGCTGTCCTGGCTGCAGCCTGAATTTTCTCACTTTCTTCACTGGGCAAGTTCTCCAGTCTCCATTGTCTTACCATCATTCTGCTGAACTCTGGTTTATGAATGTGTGTCTTATTTTGGGGTGCCCCAAACTGAACAGACTTTTGCAGACTAGCAAGTGCTAAATAGAGGGTAATAAGCACTTACAGTCTGGTTGCCATGCTCCTGTTCATTCAGCATGCAATTTTATTGGCTGCTTTTGCTGCCAGGTTATGCATCTGGCTCAGGCTTATTTTGCTGTCTACTGGGCCTTAAAGCCTTTCCCAAAGAACTGATCCCAGCATGTTTGTCCCCAGACTGTGTTTTTTCCAAGGCTCCTCTGTCCGAAGGACAGGAGTTGTTTATTGAATTTCATAAGTTTCCTGCCAATCCATTTCTCCAGTATTCTCAGGTTCCTCTGGATTTTGTCCCCATCCTTGAATGTGAAACCTCATCCCAAAACAGGTGTCATCTTGAGCAATGACCTGGAGGAGATTTCAGAGCGTATGCTCATCAGGTTTAAAGACCTTGAACAGCTCATGTGCCTTGACAGATCTCTTAAGTACTTCATTTATTACAAAGTCTCCAGGTAGAACATGACCTATTAACCATGAACTTTTGAGTTCAACTGCCTGGTCAGTTTATTATCTTCCTGGTTATCTATTACCTGGACTGTACTTTTGAAATACGAATACTGTGAAAATCAGTCATGAAAGTCCTACTAAAATTTGTATAACTTATATGCACTTCTCTCTTCTCCAAATCAGGGAGGTCAACCAAGAAGGTCAGACATCATTTATCTCTTTATCAGTTCATGCTGTTTCACTTTCTTCTTTATGTGCATGGGGGAACAAGTACACTCTCAGCAAGTTTATGAACGACAGCAAACTGAGTGGGCACACATGAAGGATGTGGTGCCAGTCAGAGACACCCAGATGGGAACCTCATGAGGGTCAGCTAGGCCAGATATAAAGTGCTGCACCTGGGATGGTGCAATCCCTGTTTGATGTGAGCTGCAAAGGCACATTTACAGCTCAGGAAGACAACAGTGTCCTAGGTGGCATCAAAAGAAGTATGACCAGCAGGTAGAGGGAAATGATCCTCCCCCTCTACATTGCCCTGTTAGGAATCCACCTGGACTATTGTACTTATCTCTGGAGCCCCAGTACAAGAAATACATTGACCTAGTGGAGTGGATCTGAAGTAGGCTCACAAAAATTATCAGAGGGATGGAGTATCCATATTATGGTGAAATATACGGAAGAAACCATTCACAATGAGGGTGTTAAAACATTGAAGCAGGTTGTCTAGAGAGGTGGTGGTATATCTGGAAACACTCAAGATCAGATTGGATGGGGCTCTGAGCAACTTGATCTAGCTCAAAATGTCCTTGCTCATTATAGAAAGAATTGGACAAGACAACATTTAAAGCTTACTTCCAACCCAAATCTGTGTGACTCTATCCTACACTTTTTTAAACATGAACTACTATTGCAACAAAATATGGCAGAGAGAAATCATATAACAGCCTTTTCCAGAGAAACTGAATGATATGTTCATGTAGAAGATCTATTTAATTGATCAAAATAATTATCTAACTGTTGGCCTTTTTTTTTTTTTTTTAAATCAAGTAATGCCTCTCTGCTTTCAGAGCTCTCTGTCCAGATAAAGTCACAATTCTGAACACTGGGATTTCAAGAGCCAAATTGTTGTACAAATCCTTTTCTGAATTCTGCTCTCCTAGAATTTACATGTGACTGATTTTCAAATTCATTTTTATTTTTACCATGATAGGTAGACAACAGAGAAGGAGAGAGTGACTGGTTGAAAATGAGCTGAATCTGCCTGATTAAGGTTTTGATATGGGATGATGAGGAAAGTTCATGAGCTGTAGAGAAAGTAGTGCTGCTCTCTGATCAAAGAAAGCAAGTTTATGGGTGCCTTGAACACTGTCTTTCATTCCAGCATGCCTACATTAAGAACAATACCCTTGATTGTTAATCGCTGGCTAGGAGTTTAATTTTCATGGTCAGTGATACCTAAGTGAAAATCTACTGTTACTGGATATTGTTTATGAAGGTGAACAAATTTAGACTTTTTGTTAAGCCACATTTTTCCTTTTTCTGGGAGATTTTTACTTCCTGATCTCAACAGCCTTGTAAGGTAAAATTAAATGATGACACAGGCTTACTTTAATTGTCTTCACCTGTCATAGAGAGTTTTACACCCGTATGCAGTGTAGTAATTACTTCTTAGCAAATGTTCCTACAGCTTCTAAGACAACGGAATACTTGACTTCAGTTAAAGCCATTAGAGCTGCCATGAAGCAAATAATTGCAGCTTTGCACTATCCACAAAACCTAACAGTGAAATTAAACAGGCAATAAAAATTTGAAAAATACTAATGTAAGTAACCTATATATAAGGTTTAAATAATGACATTTATATTTGAATTAAAATCAAATCGATAGCAGTCATTTACTAGCTACATAAAGCCTTCCATTTGATGTTAGAATTGTATATTGATTTTAATGCAGCTTTAGATGCAGCCTTTTCAGGATATGGTTCACTATAAATGTGATGATTTGATGCAAGTGCATAAAACATCCGCCTGTGAATAATAAATAGTACTGTTCAAAAATTCTGGAATATTCTATCTTTCTTGCAAATATCTTATTTTCATTCATAGAAATATTGCACTTTGTTTTTTTAAATTTTCTTGATACCTGAGCTCTTATGAAAAAGTTTCATAAGAACTGAAATATTTCACATGCATGATATCATAGGCAGTGGTATAGGAAAGCTTTTCCTAAGATTCATAGTATTTTAATGGAGTGGCTTATTTCTTCATTATTGATATTCAATTTTTTGCGGAAAATCTAATGTTGCATTAGACTATTCTATTATTCCATTGTTCCCTTTTGTGTTTTTCAATTTTCTTAATATAACATTGTTTACTCTCAGCTTTTGTTTGTGCTTTGAGATCAGTGTGCTGCCCATAGCAGAGACATGAATATGCACAGGACAATTCTCTGAAACAGAGACATGTTTTAGGATGAGTGTAATGTGACACTGTAACAGATTGTCCAAAAAAGTTGTGGATGCCCCATTATTGGAAGTGTTCAGATTGAGGTTGGGTGGGGTTTTGGGCAATCTGATCTAGTGAAAAATGGCAAAGGGGTTGGTCTGAATGGTATCTGAAGTGTCTTTCAACCCAAACCTTTCTGATTTTATGCTCCTGTGTATGTGCCCAAGAGGATATGCCCTGGATGTCCATAAATTCTATCAAACCTCATTGCAAATTTGGCCACAGTCACAGTGTTCATAGTTATATTTAGTACTATCCAAGTATTCTCCCTGTTATGTCTTTGCAAGCATGCCAGATCACATTTATTGACTGCAAGAACATTGTGTTACAGGTAAATGTTATTTGAAAATCTGGTGTCTTATGCTGCACACAAGATATGAACTTCCACAAAATTGGCCTAGTTATCCCTTCTTCTACAGAGCTGCTTTTCAAAACCTAGTGGAAGAGGAAGTATTTAATTACTTTAACATATCACTACTTTACACTAAGTTTGGAGTGAGTTTAATACCTTTACGTTTCCCTTTATTACTCCCTTGCATTTAAATTTAAACTTCTTTACATTCTTGTAATTAAGAGTAAATTAGAAATCCATAGAACTTTGCAGGGAAAATAAAAAGAGGGTGAATTTTCAAGTAATTGTGAGCACATACAAGCAAATCTGCTCAGATCTTATCTGAACATGATTTTAAACAAATTCTAAAGGTGGGGAAATGTAGAAATGCCATTTACAGTTTATACATATAATGGTGTTCAAGTTTAATCTGATTTCTTGTAATGAATTCAGTTTCCAAGATGTCTTGAAGGTAAAATAGTAAGGAAGTGAATGAAGGAAGAAATTCCAAGACAAAACTCTTTCTTTTGAAGTTACTGTGCAAGCAATTCACTTGAAGACTGAAGGCTTAAAAAAAGACAACATAAAACCAATAATGATAGGAATGGTATTAAAAAGGCATGTTGTAGTATACGCCTGTCTTGAGGACTTTGAAGCCAAAAAAATTATTTATAGTGGGAAATCTGGAAAGATGGATGTTTAATGGATAGTTGCTATAAATGAAATACAATAGTTGTACTGCTTATACTTGTATTGAACAGACATAAAAAAATCTTTTCTGAAAACAAAAAAGCCTCAACCAACAAAAAAATTCTGCAGCTAATTTGTACCTTCTCTCATTTGCAAGTTTCTATTACTTCATTGCAATAATTGGATAGAACCTAAATTAATCACTTTCATAACTTTAATAATGAAAAAATAAGCTCAAAGAAACCACATAAGATATACATTTCATTTTTCTTTGCATTACGAAATGTTTCCTCTTTCTGATAAAGCTGAAGACAGTTATAAGAAATTATACAAAGGAAGTTATGGAAAAGGCTAACTTTCTCCTCTGCTTGAAATGACTTCAGATGTGCAAAATGCAATTTGATACTTCTGTAGTGAAACAATCTCAGTAGGCAAAGGTCTTAACAAAGTGAAAAAATATTTGTTTGACACTTAATGAATTACACTGCAGACACAGAAAAATATACAGCCTCTTTTTAAACTGTGGTTAATCAGGACAAAGAGACCTCATTTCTACAATACATAGGTTCTGTGATGTGAAACATGATGTATAAATCAGATTGCAGAATTTATTTTTTTTTCTTTACTTTTTTCCCCTTAAGTTTTGGGGATTTTAGTGGGTTTTTTTGGGTTTTTTTGCGCATGTTTATTGACAGAAAACTCTCACACAAAATATTACTTTGAACCTACTTGGAAGTATTACGAAGAGAATTATTGGTGTCATGTATATGAGAAAAAGTATACACCATATATTCAAGTATCCATTCCTTTAAATTAAACTAGGAAGATTATATTCTTTCACCAATAAACATGGCAAAAAAGAAATCCTTCATAAGAAATGTTAGTTTTCTAGTTTCCCTTTAAACTGATCTATGCTTGGAAAATTTTCTGGTCTAATATCAGAACTAAAATAAAAATAATAGACTGGAGTAATCTTAAAAATTTGGGATTTAAGTTATCTCCTGTCAAATTTAAGCAAGAAAAATAAGGTTTTTCTCAGACTATAAAATATTTTTTGTCCTCCAAAAATGATGCTAAGGGCACAACTGGAAAAATTGCTTAGACCATTGATAATTCTGCTGAATTATCTGAACAAAGTTATATCAATGCAAAATAGAGCATCAAACACAGGGTAACACTGGAGCAAAAAGCACAGTAAATAAGGAAGGACCATCAAATTTGCATGTTTAAACACAGTATGAAGTCCTGCAAGTAAACTTTTAGGAGATAAAAGAAATCACAGAATCATTAAGCTAGAAGTGACCTTCAAGATCATTGAGTCCAAACCATGTCCTGACACCTCAACTAAACCATGCCACCTGATGCCACATCCAATCTTTATACCTGCATCTTCCCCATGTTGAGAAAGACATAAATTTCTCATTGACTGTAATATATATCAAGGATTAATTGAAACCTAACAGGAATTAAAAAGATAGATGCAAAGAAATCCAGATGCCTGTCTTCTCCTTTTGCTATCTTCCCCTAAGATTTAAGGCAATTGAGATCTCATAACACATGTGACATAGCTAATTAAAGGGGAGTGTGATAACATCCAGCTATCAACACCTCTGTCCCTGCATGTTATAAGAAATTGTATGCTGATAGAACTCTGTCTGGACTGGCATTGCCTTTTCAGCTGGTGTGGGCTGGAGACTGGAAGGCAAAGCATCTGGCACAAGCTTGTCTACAGCACATTTTAAACATTGGCAGAGGAGGCTCACTTGCTCTTCAACTGAAATATTTATGATGGAGAAAAAATGGGGAAAAAAATTTAGATTTAGGTGATGTATGTCTAAACCATGATATTCACATTTCCCACACCTGAGGGTGAGGTTATAACTTAAGATTTTATTAACTTTTTTATTAATTTAGTAAAAGAAATAAGGCATAGTTAGTTCTGGTGAGTTAGCAGCTTTGGTGATTGATATAGAAAAAAGTGTGGATGATTTACTACTGAGGTGGGAGGTGACTGGATTTCTAATAAGGTATTAAACTCTGTGATGTGAAAAATTAGTAACTTAGGCTAGGTTAATAAAATTGCTTTGACACCTATTTTTGATAAGGTACTTTATAAAGATAAGTCATTTTGACTTTAGAATCTCTCATGTATATTTGTAAGGCTATGTTAGCCTTAAATCCATTCTCACTCTGATCTAAATACAAATGAGGTTGTGCTCAATCAGCAAAACATTGTTCTTGAGATGAGGATTTGTTTTTCAACAAATATTTTAACTGACATATTAATGCTCAACATATGTCATGTTTGTCATGCAGGAAACAAAAGCATGACAGTACTTATTTGTTCTGCTGTTCATCATGACTTTGAATTTTAGCAACAAAAGTAGTTGACAGATTTTTCTTTTGGTTTATATACTTTTTTATTTAAGCTTCTGTAGCAATGGACTAAAAATTAGTAAAAACTGGCTTTTATCACTGAAAACTTAAATGGAACCTGATTTTTCAGATATGGCTTTATAATAATATTTTTATTGACAACAAATTACTCTAACAAAGTTAACATATTTTCATTTATTTGTCTTTAGTTCCATAGGTTTCCCCTACTTGCTAGAGAAAACACTCCCTTTTTCCTTAGATATGTGCATTAGTCAGGCAGAAGAAACATAGAATGGGTTACTTAACTAAAAAAAGAAAAAAAAAACCATTAATGACAAAGTAGCAACAAAATGTAGGCAAAATTCAAACTATTGATGTGTGTACTGAACTTGACTTTTTTCACCTTTGCAATCAGATTTTGTGTTTCTTCATTATAATTAACCACTAAATTTGATATGTTCCTCTATTAAAATCCGTTTTTAGCTGATTAGAGAATTCTGTAACTCTATCTGTGACCCAGGGGGAAAGAAACTTTAATTTGGAGAATAAAGGACTAAGAAATATAGATATGAAACTAGGGTATATGAGGAAGATATAAACCAAAAATATGGGAAATCAGACTTGTTTGTTCCTTAAAGAAGGGAATAAAGAGTACAAAAGCATGGCTATGTCTACTAAAACAACAATAAAGGAAATATACTAACAAACAGCTCTTTTTTTCTCCTAGGTCAATCATTTTTCTATGATTATTTCTTCCTCCAAGAATTGTCTTCAGGAAGCTGAAGGACACAGTGCACTGTATTAACAGATAAATTCTACAAATAGTCCCTCCATGTTAACCATAATTTTAGCATTTAAATTCCAGTGTAAGTGTACATTGCTCTTAACCTACACGTGCCATATCTCTTAATCCCACCTTTCTTTATGCATGCATTTTCAGGAACTGATTAATCTTCTGCATCTTTTGTAGTCCCGATGTCTTTCCTTTTCTCTTGAAAATGAATTTGCTGCCCGCCCATCATCGCAAAAGACTAAAAGAATAGATTGGTAAGCACTCCCTGGGATGCAGTATTTTCTTTGCTCTCTACACTTTGACATTTTGCAAAATCACCCAATAAGTGAAGAAGTCTGAGTTAACCATGAATGCAACATCATTCCCAGGAGCAGGAGTACCTTCTCACTTCCTTCATCTTTCCTTTGCAGAAAAGGTCTAGGACAATGGTAGACATGGCATTTATTTGAAAAAAGAAAAAAAACCGGGAGAACTACTACCTAATGGGCAAATTGTAGCAAGAAAATAATTAAATGTAGATGGGATGTAGATGATGTATTGTTCTTGAGAAGCAGATAGGATAGTTAAAAAAGCAACAGTGTGAAATGTGCACCTGGAATGATAAAAAAGAAAATGGCAACTCTTAATTACATATGGGACAGTAAAAAATGCTAAAAACTGATAAGCAGTTCCAGCTTCCTCCAGCTGTACTCTGCCATTTATACTTCAATGGTATTAAATGGGTGAGAGAAAGGAAAATTCAATGCCTCTTTTGTATCTCTTTCCTTTCTTTAACTGATTCTCTGTTCCCCTCAGACTCTGTGATAGACAGGGTTTTTTATTTATAATATGCCTCATCTCACACAACAGTGCATGTTGGCTCTTTGGAGTCAGTCTCCACTGCCTGCAAAGCTGGAATTTAATCTTTTGCCCAGATGTTCATTCTAGTCTCTCCCTAAGTAAAAGAGTGTCTTTTGTGGAAAAGTAATTTTCCTTCTATATTAGCTATATTAGCTTATATTAGCTATATAAATATATATATATATATTTTATTTTTTTTTTTGACACTGAGAATGATCTCTACATAACTGTCTAGTAAAGAACTCCTGACCGTAAAATGTTAAGATCCTGCCCATACAGTTTTGGTGACAACTAAACATTCTTCAATATAAAATGTTGTCTTCTACTAGACCATTATGAAGAAGGGGCTCATTAAAGTCTCAGTGCTGAGGCCACTCATGACAGTTAAGAATTCCTTGGAGAGGACTAAAAGTCAATTTCTTTTACAAGAAATTAGGGGGGTTGTCCTTGCTTTACATATACACTAAACTCATTCAAAAAAGCACATGTTTTAATAGCAATAACTATCTAATGTGCTTTTTCGAATGTTCATATTATAGTGTTATTATTCAGATGGATGTGGCATTTTATACAAAGGGAAGAAAGATGTAACATAAAGGCCTTATATGGAGTGTCAGAAATAATATTTGGGAGCCAGTAGTTTCACACTAGGATTTCAATAACTTGCTAGATATGCAACTTAAAAAAAAATACTAGAAATTTGATAACTAAATGAACACTGGCATGTTTAGGTCATCTTGCTGAGAAGATAAAAGGAGAATTTCATAGAATGATAAATAATAGTTCACCACTATTTGTTAGTAGTAGTTTGTAGTTCAGGTGCTTTGTGCCCTTGGTGAAGCATTATGTAATTATACATTACCATACTAAAAATTTCTTTTAAAACATTCTTAAGTTTCTATTGCAATACTAAATTCAAAGTTGAAGGTGGTAATTAATCTGAAATGCTTTCATGACAGTACTACTTTCAGAAATTTTATAAATTTAATATTTAGGCACTATACAAGAAAACTAACAATATTTTTATCTCTAGCCCAGCTGAGGTGACAAAGTTTTGTTCTCTTCCCTGGTCTAGTAAAACATAAATACTGCATAATAAATTTTTTTGTGCAATAGCTGAACTTTCTTCATTGTGCAGATAATGTTGTTGATCTTCTCTTAAACAAACAGTTGAACACTTTGGGATTTCTTTTTATAACCAGTGATAGAAATCCTCAGTTTTAAAATCCATACTCCAGAAATCCTAGTAAAAAAATGTAAGGTATTTATAAATCAGGTGAAATTCTGTTATAGCTTTCTGTGTTTACCAGTGTTGTGTAAAGAATTCTTCATATTCTGCTCTGTCTATAGAAGGACAGAAACAAGTCTCACTGGACAAGTATAGACAGTTGCAAGACAGGTGGCAAAGAAAGTGAACAGTCTGGATAAACAAGGAATGTTGTTTCTATTGATTACATGTTTCTATTGGCATCTAAAAACTTTTTTGCTTTTCTTTTTCTGGCTTCGTATTTGTAAACTGGAGATGTGGTAATATTTCCTTATGGAAATGATAAAATAACACCAGGCAGAACTACTGTGATCTCACTGATCTGCAAAACACATACTATGAGATTCTTCTAAATGTCTGCATAAGCTTCAGTAATTTCAGCCAAGCAAATATTCAAAAATATCCAATCTTGATTTTAAAAATGTCAACTTGGCATAATCCTTTATAAATTCCAAAGTAAATTCTAGTAAGTGTGTCATAAGTATCCTAACCTTTATAGTTCCCATATATTTTTACTTTGACACTGTGTTCTTTAAGCCTGTGTTTGCCTACATAAAATATGCAAAGTAATTCTAGCATAGTCCTTTGTTATCTATATCAAAAATGTTGTGAGATTAAATCTCTATTATTAATTTTTATGTAACCAAAATTGCTAACAAAAGTAAAAGAAACTTCAGTGATTCTGTGAAATATATGTGCTGAAAGGATTTTAATGAGGCCCACTAATTGATTTCAAGTTTTAATAATCACTGGGGTTTTTTTAATTCACTAGACATGTGGTAAATCATGTAGTACAATGATGGTGTCTGAAAAGCATTGTCTGGGAAGATGGAAATCCAAGTACTATTGATTTTACCATTCTCATTATCCAATTTGTTGGTTTTTTTTTTAGTCTTCTCAAATTAAATTAGTCTAACAAGTGTAGACTTGGTTAAACAGCATTAATTGCATCCTCCTTCAGTTCTCAGCCAAGGATCTGCATAATACTTCTATAATCTAACTGTTCACAAATATTATTTGCCCCTTCCAAAATGACAGCATTGTATTATGAATTTATTTTCTGTTTTCTGGGGTTATTTTCTCCTCCCCCATTCATACTTCAGGATTATGCAGTGTTATAAAATTGCCATTAATGGTTCATGAAAACAACCTTCACAGTTAAAAATGTGGAATACCTTGGGAAAATTGGCTAAGGACTTACATTGTTTATCTTCTGCCACCGAGTAGAATCAAAAGATAAGTTAACTTCCTAGCTGGAGAAAAGTAAGAGGAGTCAAGAAAATTTGTAGAATTCAGAAGGACTGTGCAAAAATGTGCCCCTGGAAACAGAATTTCCCTGGGTCAATGCAGGAAAGCAATGTTTTCACCCACACAGAGGACTAATCTCATCAGAGGAAGAAATAGTTTCTTCATCAATCTTGATTTATTATCAAAATATGGTTTTGATTTAATATTAAAGAAGGTAAATAAGCTGTTCCTGAAACATTTCACTGTACATCAGTACGCAAAGAAAAATTCATTTTCAAGTAATGATTTATGCTTTACTATTGTTAATAGATGGTGTACTGATTATTAAAATATTTATAACTCAGAAAAGTGTTGCAATTCATTATATTGTGGCACAAATGGCCTATTAGTGCAGACTTTACTTTTTCCAGTTGATAAATTCCAATCTGTTAACATAACACTGTTTTGTGTAAGTCAAGGCAGATGTTGCTAGAATTTTGTCAATGAGTCATGCTCTCCCATGCCCCCAGGTCCTCAGCAAAAGCACTAGCAATATGGTATAGTGCAAGGCAATCTGTAATGAGTTAAGATATTGGCTCCATCCCTGCCTCTCAGAAAGTTTTTTCTGCTTGACTGAAAATGAATACTATTAGATTCAAGCCTCAGAATCTTCTTCCAGGCAGCATGGACAGCTGGTACTCACAGTGATTAAGAATCTTCTGAGCCGTGGTTATGACAAGCTAGAAAAATGTCTCTAGTTTGGCTGCTCAGTTTCATTATCAGCAAATGCCTTAAAATGATACTTTATTTATTAACAAAGACAACTCCCCTCAACAGTGCTATCGATCATCCTAATTTATCCAGCATAACTAATACTACACTGCTATTCACTATAAGTAACTAAAGATAAATTACTTCCATTGCAAAGAAAAACTACACTTTGTCATCTGCTTACTCCAAAGGTATGGGTTAAATTAAGAGAAAAAAACATCTTCAAGGAACAGATTAGATATGTAATCAGAGCAGGAAGAAGCAAAAGCAAAAACTAGCAGTCTAGTTCTTTCTAACTGTAAAAGTCTATCTTTATTAAATAAAACACATGGTATGAGTGTAATAACTCACACTACTATAAATTCCAAAATATCTAAGTATGTGTTTTGTATAATTTCAAACATTTAGTCCTGTTATGCAGTTCTGTTCATAAGGGAAGAGACTTACATCTCCAACAGCAGTATTGATGACTAAAATCTACCAAAAATGTTTTGTAGGACCTCTTATAGAACACAAAACTTATCTTGACACACTCTCAATGTGCTTTCATTTAATTTTTTTAGCAATATCAAATTATTCTTAACTATGATATGGTACTTGAGTTGTTTTGCCATTTTAACAAGAGTAAAAACTCAGTTGAAGCTGGTTGCATGGTGACTAAATTAAGTGTATCTAATGACAGTGACAAAGACAAGTAACATTGCATAAAAAAAGTGCTCAGCTCCTTAGAGCTTCTTCAGTCATCATCTATATTTAAGTGATTGGATATTTGTTATAGAGAAATCTTTTTATCTTATATAGTATCTACTCTTTCTGGGTAGACTTCTGCCATATGTGAAAGTCTAAGATGCCTTTTGTCAATGTTATAAAGTTACAGAAGGTTTGACTGGATAGTGTGAACACGTACATCCTTCGGGGCATGAAACTATCCTTTGTGACAGATTTGGTTTGCTGACATCAATAGAAACATCTGACCATATGGTGCCAAGTTCCACCTTTTGAACAATTCCCCTCTGCATACTTCAGTAGCAGTTTCTTAGTCTCTTATAGTCCCTTAAGACCCCGCCTGCACCTCATGTGCTCCAATTTCCAACCTGAGCTGGATCCCGCTACCAGAAGGAATACTGTTTCTCTATTTGGTACTAAGAAATATGGAAAGAGAAAGCTACCAGAGCCAAGTTCAGGAGACAGACATGCTTGTTCTTAACTGTGGACCACAAACAATGAAATAAAAGCTCTTTGATTAAGGATTTTGGTAATGCAATGGGGTCTCATAAACTTGTGCCTGCATAGCACAAGGAATTTGACAAAACTTTAGGAATTATCTGAGAAAGAACCCAACAAAATGTAGGTTAGGAAGTGTGTTTGGGCCTTCAATACATGGCAAGAAATAAGGGGAATGTGGAGCTTGATGTTATGAGGAAATTAGAAATCATTTGTCAAGGAAGCAGAAAGTATTCCCAACGGTCATTTTTTAATCTACTTTTGCTCTTTGTCCTGGATTCCACTTGGTCATATTGCATGCGTCCATACTAATTGCTCACTTCTCAAGTAAATTCGTCGTTTCTTCCCAGACATAGGGTGAATACCTTTGCTCTAGGATCTACTCTAATCACTGCATGTCAGAATGACCTTCTGACAAGCTTAGTCTTCCAACATAGCCCACCTTTTTCTGCACCATGACAGACAACCATGAATGCCCAGGTTATGCCTGAGAACATAAAAAGAACACCTGGAGCCATGCTAATAAAAGGAACTCTGGCAGACAGCATCACACCTGCATGGCTACTTCAGATCCTCTAATTTGAATACCTGCAAATACGTTTTAAAATAAACCAAGGGTATCAGACTATGTCTGAGAAGCTGATTGTTATGTGCCATGATAGTTCTAGTCAACCCAAACTGTTCTAAGCCTGAATCAGTTTGCAATTACTGAAAGGAATTTTGTTCTGCTGTACAGTCCTCAGCTATATGGCATAACAATCAGCTGATGGAGAAAGCAAGGCTAACACTCCGATTTTGGCAAGGAGGAACAGCAGATGGTATAAAGCAGTTCTCTTCCAGAATATCAGGTTTTGTTCTTCTTTTATTAGCAGTTATTAATACTGAAATGCTTTACATTCCTTTCTTAGATCTGTGTATTATATTGTGAGATATTTAAAACCCCACTGGACACAGTCCTGAGCAACCTGCTCTAACTGACCCTACTTGAACAAGGGGAGTTGGACAACGATGTCAAGAGGTCCTTTATGGACTCAACACTTCTGTGATTCTGAGGTTTCTCAATCCATCTTTATACCCTACTCTGCAAGAACTACGATAACAAGCCTCTTCAGTATCAAAAAGTGTTTGATTTGAGATTTCTGCAACAATTCAACTTCTTTCAGTTTTTTCAGCTTCTTTTCTAGTTTATTTTGCAATATGGAGTCCATATTCAGTGCAAATAATACTGCTTTGTTTGTTCGGAAATTTGTTAAAAAATGATGAAAGGCAGAGACGGAAGAGATATAGAAACTCTTACGCCTTAACATTTAAATGGTGCTATGTGGAAATACACTGTCCTTCTAAATGTCATCAAATCCAGTTGTTATGGGAAGGTCATGCTGGTCAAATTTCTTATAGGTCACTAGTCTATCTGTCCTCCTTGAGAGTCTAAGGATTGGACGTGTCAAAAGTCTGGATAGTAATGGAAAAATGCAATCAGATATTGGTTTGAGGTTTTTTGAGGTTTTTTTTTTGTTTTGTTTTGTTTTGGGGGGCTGTTTTGTTTTGCTTTGCTTTGGTTTTTTTGTTTGTTTGCTTGGTTGGTTGGTTTTTGTTTTAATAAATAAAATGCCATATAATGTTACATGTTGTAAAAATATATGTCACAATGGGAACTCCAAATTAATAGGTGCATCTGACCTTCTCTGATTTCCTGTATAAAGGAAAAAATTGTTTTCCAAGTGTACTGTAAAAAGCAAGCGATTTGTTCATGTCATGGTGTAATATCAGTGATAAATACTTTAGGAGCCTACAAAGAAATTAGTTCTGCCTTCAAGGAAGAGTTTGAATAATATTCAGCAAGCAAGACATATGACCACACACTGAATAATGAAGATAAAAATGTTGTGCAGGAACAATATAGAGTACGAAAAGAATCCTGAATGAGACAAGAATGCTCAGAAAATTGTATGAAAGTAAAACATGATTAGACATTGTATGTGTACAGAAGGGCTGAATTAGGACAAATTAAATAATATTTGTGGTAGCTTCTGGCTTTTGAGTGTTTGGTTTTGCATTGTAGAATTCTTAGCATAAACTTGTGAATGTTACATTTTTAGATTTTAAGGATTGTGTAACTTTGAACACTAGTTGCTGTTAGTCCCCAACATTTAAATTGCAATGTATCTGACAGTAGACTTTTGTTCCTTGGGCTGCTCACACATACTGCTGATTGCCTTCAGGCTAAGACTTGTAATGAGACAACCCCAGCAGAGGGATACTACCTCACTCACCCACATCCTGGGTTTGAGGACATGGATGGGCATAATCATTAGACACGTGTATGCTGACCCACTGATCCGTTTTTGAGAACAGTTGAGCTCCAAAAGAAATTAAAATTGAAACTCTGCAGGTACAGGATTGGGTTCATAGCAATCTTTATCTACTTGTAAAACAGAATGAGTTAGAGTCACCATTTCTTCATTCATAGCCACACTGAGCTAAAATCACTTTAAAAGCTAATAGTTATTTAAACTCTGGCAGCAGAGTGACTTTTTCAATTGCTTACAACCCTCACATTATACTGAAGAGAAACAGATCTAAGCAGTGTGCCAGAATGAAGAAAGGCAGTTCAAATGGCAAAAAAGTGAATCTGCAGTTACAGTCAATTATTTCGGCGTGCTGTCTCAGTGGCAATTAAGACCCAACTCTAACGAGCTTGGTGTCAAAACTGGCAATGTCATCCTGGTCCTCGTAGACACTCTTTAAACTTCAAAATATAACCCTTTCCCATTAGTATTTCATTACAGATTTTTAGGTTTTCATTTGGGAAATGCAATGTTCATTTTTGTTTAACAATTTCTCTATTGAATCATACTCTTCACTAGTCTCTCCATGAGAACATGAAAGAAGTTATATGGGGTCAGAAAAAGGTCCATACAGCAGACCTTCTGTCTCCATCAAAAACACGTGGCTAGGAAATAGAAAAGCAAGCACAAAGCACTGCATCTCAAGAGGACTTTTGTACCTACCACCAATTCTGAGCTTTCACAGAGATTTTTCAGGATGGCAGAGGAGTGTAGAAAAGGGTGTTGTTGTTGGGTATAAGAGTCCATTATATAATTTCCTTCTGACAAACCTGACCTCACCTGGTGAGTCTGACCTTGAAGGTGACTCTGTTTGAGCTTGGACCAGAGACCTCCTGAGCTCGATTTAACCCTGAACAGTCCTATAGGCCTGGGAACCTGCAGCAAGAAATTTCATGAGTCCTTAATAGTCAGTGAAGACATAAAGTTCTTTTATTTTGAGCCTGACACCTCCTAGCTTTATTTGTTGCATTGAAGGAGAGAGTGAATTGTAATTTGCCATTCAATATCAGTATGTCTCATTTATTTTATAGACATCTATAACATATCTATCTGTTCAGTCATTTCTTTTCAGGCTGAAGAATCTACTCTTTTTAATCATTCTTCATGTGAAACTTTTCTATAGATGCAATTGTCCTGTTCCAGTTTTACAACATGCTTTCTTGAGATAGTATGAGTCTGGAACAAATATGTTAGGTGTATTCAAAATGTAATACACTTTTAATTTATTAAATGGAAGCATGATGCTTTTAGTATTGTTCCCTTATTTTGATTCCCTCTAATAATTTTGAATATTCTAGTTTCTTTTTTGACAAATACGCACATCTGAATGTAAAATTTATTTCACCTTTTAGCCAGCCAGTATTGTGATGGTCTTCTGCAGTACTTAACTGCTAGTTGCTGTCATTACCACCATAAGAAATTCAGTATCAAACAGAAACATCATCATTTCACTCCCTTTCTCTCACCCTGATCATTTTTCAATATATTACATCTAGTTGATTGCACTACAATCCCTGTGAGTCTCTGCTGATCATTTCAACTCTACCTGCATCTGGCCATTCTCTGTTCTCTGTAATTCCTTTCCATAATTTTTTAATCCATGTGAATATCCTTTTTCTTATCCCAAAGCAATTTCTCCTCTTTAAAAAACATTTGATGAGACACTTTATTATGCATTTTTCTTAACTATATCAGCAGAATCCTATTTGTCTATGGGGTTTTATCCCCTGTGCTATGGTTTTTTAACTGGACTGGAGGAAAAGAAACAAACAGAAAGAAAACAGATAGCAAATCCCAGAGAAACAAAATTATTGTGCTTTTTTAAGGTTGGATTTGTTATGTGTTTGGCTGGCTAGGTATAGTTGAAGAGCAGAACTGATAGCTGCAAATGTCAAAATTTTTATTTCTCCTAATTAAAAATTTCTTAAAGCTCATACTAAGTGTATTTCCTCCATTATGAATATGGGATTACTTTCTGACGTGTATGACTGCATGTGTTTTATTGCTCATTGTTTTATGTATCGTTAATGCAGGGAAATAATTCTTTATCATGGTCAAAACTTCAATGATTTTCTCCATAGAGGGAATAAAATAATATTTGAAATTTGCTAATTTGATGATGTAACCATGCATTTTTTGGTTACCTTCAGGCTTAGGTGAAATGGATAGCATTATTTTATGTTAAAACTGGAAATAGATGTCTGAAATATCAACTTAAAGAACAGTATGCTTATTGTCTAATGAATTCTATGACCCTTTAAGAGATTCTTTTATTTTATTTCATTTCCAAGCTGCCTTATGTTTCATCAGGACAGTTAAAGCACTTGAGCTGCCTCATTTAGTTACTCCTATTTCACCCTTCATATACTGTTTTCTCTTCAAATATACCACATTATTGGCATTTGTGTTGGGATATATTTAGTATTTGATCAAATACTTCAAATTTGCAACTAAATGTTCTTTTAAATTTTTTTCTACTGAATTGTTTTTTCAATAATAACTTTGAATCCATTTTATACTGAAACATAAGATATTTACAATAACATCATAAAGAATTGTAATATAAAGTTAATGCTTATAAAATTGTGAAAGATCTGGTTAATACACAGTGATCAAAGCTTACACAAGAAAGGAAATGGCAGATCCTATGTAAGCACATATACAGGGTTTGCATAGTGAGGTGCTGGCAGCAGGAGGTGCAGGGCAGCCTCTGTGAGAAGAGGGCAGGGTAGCTTTGCACTGTGCACAGCCACTTCCAGCCACCCAACCCACCCACCTCAGGGCACAGCTGATCGCCTCAGCCATGGATGGAGTGCCTTTGGCTCCCAAAAAAGTGTTGCTACGTGTATGGACTACAAAAGATTGGTGCTGATGAGTGTACTAGCTTGAAAGCAAACCGGTGGGAGATTCTGAGTCAGAAATACAATTTGATAGGGAAATTAAAATAAAGGCAGAAATTTAACTGTATTTAACTACATTGTCACTGACAGTGACAACCTGATACCCTGTGGGTTAGGGTAGTGGTAGCAGTCTGATTAACTGGTGGCTGCAGTCCTTTTGAAGTGACAGATGTGGTTCTGTTGAAGAAGTGATCTGTTGAAGCAGTGATCCTGTAGAAGGGTCTAGTCTTCATCTAAAGGTCCAGTGGTCCAGTGGTTAGGGAGCTCTTGCCCTCTGGAAATCCAGCAGGGAAAGACAGCCCATAGTGTTCCAAATCTCAGATTATATCCAGGAAGGAATGCTTTGTTCCTCTCCCTAGGCAGAGCATCTCAAAGTGAGATGATGTAGCTTTATGAGTCATGAAGTGAGACTTGATGGCCCATTAGCAGAAGATATTCCCAGAGGGAGGTATCAGGGGTGAGTCATGCAAGAGATAAAGAATACTGCTCCACCTGTTTTTAACAGCCTATGAAGATGGTAATAGAATACATGCCTTTGTTTACATCTTACAGTGACAGTAAGATAATGCAAGACAATGAATGAGTCTGAGTTCACTATTATACAGTAAGTTATTCACCTGCTGGCAATAAAAAAAATGATGTCTGAATAACAAAAATGGCAGCTGGGACCATCATTCTGATGAAAATGAAGCACTTCTTATGTACTTGAGAGCTATGTCAAGTGTGATTACATTCCAAAGTAGCCAGTTTTCTCCTCTTTTGTCTGAGCCCCTTTCTATTTCTTGTTTATTTTTAAAATTTGGAAACACATCTCAGGAGTGCTTATGACAAACATAATTTACACCAGCTCACAAATGCTTCTGATTGCACTTAGTCAGACCTGTTACTGCGAACAGAATTGAGCCAGAAGGTTAATGGTAGCACAGAGTGCATATGTCATCATATTGCTAGATGTTGATTATACTCAAGCTTGGTAAAAGACCGATGATAGAGGATGAGCTATCACAGATGGATACTATAAGATGTTGTGTAAATAGTCTTGGAAGCAGTAAATACTGTCTGGCTATGATGATCTCTGTATATTTCACCTTACTCTGCCATACTAAGACCTATAAACCTGTGGTGATTTGTGACTTCTATATTAATTCCTGAGGTAATGTCTCTCAATGATGGCAGGATAATGTCAGAAAGAAATCTTAGGATCAGTATGGTTATTCTTCTGCTAGCGTATAGCAGCAGAAGGATTATATTTAAAGAGGAATGCAACTTTACACAGAAGAATATGGCCATGTCAGAGTTAGTGGTAAGTAACTATGGTATCTAAGCTATGGTATCTACCAGTAGAAAGTTATGATATCGGATTATACGAAATATTAATACCATGAATGGGTTGAACATAACCATGTCACTGCCAGGAAGGAATGAAGCACGTGTCCTGACCCACGCTGACAGTGACTGATATAGCTCAGCCTGGCACTGTCAATAGAGGACTGGGGTTCAGGAAAATCTGGAGCTGATTGCCTGTTTCTTTCCAGCAGGACATGAGCAGATCAGACACAGATTTAAAAGAAAACAATCTCTCCATTTGGGAACTAAATCAAGAAAACTGTGCATTGCTGCTTATCAGCTAAATAGAAATCTAATCCTAGATATGTAAGTGCTATAGGAACTTAATATTGGCCCTTTTAGTTGTTGGAAACATATGGTTTCTATTCATGGAGTCAGTATTGTTTGTTTTTCCCATCAATTTTGTACATTGTGTATATATCTATCTATCTATCTATCTATCTATCTATCTATCTATCTATCTATCTATATCTATATCTATATCTATCTATATCTATCTATCTACCCAGGAACAGTGTATGCATACACATTTTCAGGAATCATACTGTAATTGACCACAATAAAATGATGACATTTAACTTTATAAAGAGCAGGGTGACAGTCTACTCTGTAGGCTCAGTCTAACATTTACTCTGCATGAACTACACACTTACATTTAATAATTCATTTATTCATGAACAACCAGTAGATAAGTCCCTTATTCTGTGTTTCAATTAAAATAAATAAATGACCATATAATGTGTGTCCTAGAAAATGGAAGACAAGTCATTATTCTTCTGAAAGAAACTTTGAAGGGCAATGGAGATTGCAAGCTTGTACTATTGTGTTTAGAGGATGTTCTTGCACAAGTCCTCTGAAACTGCATACTTTCAAAAATGGATTTAATAGACTCTTTCATTGTTCCAATTTATTAGTGGGCTGACACTGCAAAATGGTATCTCCTCTATTATTTGTGTTCAACTTGGCCAGAATCCCATTGTGCAATTACATAGGGAGAGAGAGCATTCCCTTCTCATTCCCTTCTGATGTTCTGCCTCCTCCAAATATTAGTTTTGAATGTGTGTGGTTAAAGCAGTCTAGACAGGTATGCAAGTTGATTGACTGGGTGAATCTAAATTAGAAGGAGAAGATGTAAAAATAATAAGTAGGGTCAGAGAAGTGGACAGAATGTTATAGTGTATAGAGAGGGCTATATATAAAAATACTATATGTCTATAAAATCCTTTCTGATAATGACTACAATGAGCTGCTGCAACCAATCTCATAAAATGCTTTCTACCTGCATCTCTTCCAGAAATGTGTATTTTTTTTTTTTTTGACTTTGAAAGATGACATGCAAAGATGGCAATTTCAGCAATAGAAATTGAGGTCAGACTGCAAAACCTGAAGCCATGTTTTGCTTGGTTTCTAGATCCAGCATATTTTTATAACCAAATAAATAAATAAATAAATAAAGATTCAAATTTAACTTACTGAGGAATTTATTCTTTTCATAAAGATCTGTAAAAGACGTTGATTATTGCAACTGTTTTATTAGGTGGGAAATATCAAGTTAGAAGCATTATTTATCAATATTTGCCTTCTACTATGTTAGAAAGTGTCCAGTGGAGTGTTTCAGATTGTTTTGAATATGTGCAGACCTATAAAAAGTTTTGTGCTGCGTGACATCACATCCTTTTTTTTTTTTTCTTTTAAGCCCTATAAAAAAAATCAACCCACTGTCCTCCCATTAAAAAAAAAAAAAAGGCAAAACAAAAAGGGGGGAAATTCCTGTTTTAAATATTCTGTCAGAAATTATTTTAAGTGTCCTGTTTTAAGTGTTCTGTCTGTTCTGCCTGTAGTAGAGGGCATGTCAAAATAATTTTCCTGTCCACAGTATTAGGTTGTATTGTACATCTGAATTGTAGACAAGTTACAACATTTGGGGCAGTTCTTTCAGAGCTGGCAACAGTCAAAGAATTTGACATGGTGAGAGACACAATCATGGATGCTCAGGATGGAGCTCCCTGTCAGTACATCTTTGAATGATCTGGTACCCCTGCACAGAGCTCCAGCTAGAGTGTGGGGAGAGAGCCTGTCGGAGAGCTTCTGAGGTCTCAGGTGGCCTCAAGACAATTCAGGCTTTATAAAGTCTGTTGATTTTTAAATTAAGAAAAGTTTAAGTATGAGAAGGGAATCCATTTGTGAATCTTGCCAACCACTGAATCATGCAGCCACTTGATTATAGTCAAGCCGTTTTCCCTACTCTGATTTCTCTGTTCATTTTTTTACTATAAAATATTTTCTTTCTAGCCACTCACAGATACAGAAGATGTATCTTTGAACAAAATCTCTTCTATTTTCTGAAAGCCTTACTGCTCTCTTTCAGCATTAGACATTGTAATCCTTTTTTCTGCTTCACAGTGGGTTGATATGGAAATGGAATTACAAACAATATTAGAATGTAGACATGGGCCGAAAGGTTACCTTTGTTTCCCAAATCAATTGTTGTCTTACCACACAGTCTTAGGCAGCTCATTTTACTTCATCAGGTCCCTAATTCAGCAGAGATATATAGACAATACTACCCATCTTAAATTGATTTGAAATGTGGTTATATCACATCCCTTCTTTCCTAACTTTCCAAATAGAAGTGGAACTAATATAATCCCTCTCCCCCAAAATATTACACTTGGTGACATACAAACTCATGGGATTCACATTCTCTGAACAGAGAGACAATCCTCCCTCTCAGAGTTTTTCCTGGGGAAGCAGAGAAATGAATGATCAAAACAATTCTTATCTCATTTGCTGCTCCTGTGTTTGTGTGCAAGTGGAATGTGTTCTGGAGATTGTTTACCTGAGGTGACCAATTCCATTCACGTGTGTGTGTTGGGACTCTTGGCTGACAGTCATGTGTTTTCAGCAGTAGTAAGAATTAAGTATGATGTAGTATAGTAGGTATCTCTTTAATATAGTATAGTATAATAAATTAATTAATTAGTCTTCTAAATCAATGGAGTCAGATGCATCATTCTTCCCTGCAGCTGGGGTTTCTTGCTTTTATAATGCAAACTGTCCCTGAAAATTCCAAATGTAAGGTCCCCTGAAGCTCTTATTTAAACTTTAGTCACTTGATCTTTGTTCAATGCCTTTCTATTTGGTGTATGTTGCACAAAGTAGTGCATTATTTGAAAAATAAGTCTGTTGTATTGCCTAGCATAATAAAATTACTCATCCCAAATTTTCACATATGATTATCTGTACTCATAAACCTGGCTATAGATTTCAAGGGGGTGGAGGGAGAACCTGCACTCCTCATTATATTTTCATGAAACAAGTTTTGAAATGGCTACCTGAGGATATGGTTTATCTTTTTTATTTCCAAGAACCAGTAATATTGAAGGTGTGTAGGATTTCATACAATGAAAAAGCTATTTAGCTTGGAAAATATAATCTTTAAGATTATCACTTCCAACCATTGACCCAACACCACCAAATTCACCACTAAACCGTGCCCCTAAGTGCCACATCTGCACACCTTTTAAATACCTTCAGGAAGTGTGACTCAACCACTTCCCTGTCTGTTCCATAGCTTGAGAGGTCATATAAGTGCTTGGTAAAACTACACAAATTATCGGTAGTGTTCTGTCTATGAATATGTCTTTAGGGAATACAACTTCTACAGATCTTCTTTTTCTTTCTTGTAATTAAGTTTTAAAAATAAAAGAAAAATCTATAAAAGCAGGGTACTTTCCTTGAAATGGGGTAATTTAGAGTCCTCCATGAGGTTATTCTGCTGCTTAAGGATTGAGAAACATGTAGTATTTAAGCAGAATAAAATTATATGCACATATGGTTAAGTGAATTTATCTAGCCATAACAGTGTAGTCTTATTTTGTAAAAGTAAATGTGCACATTTAGACCAGAATGATGTCTCTTTTAGTGCAAGGGAAGTATTCCAAAAGGGATTCTATTCCACATTTAAGGCTTCTGCACAGGAGGCAGCCAACACTGCAAATCCAATAATGATATTGAAATTACTCACACAACCCTACTGGCAACTGATCCAGAAGGTTTTATTACTTATGTTGATTGTGTTCATGCGTTTTATATCCTTCTGTTGCTAAGTCACCATTTAAAGCAGAATTTTCTCAAAATTATGACTTTCATGCATGCATTATGTAATATCTAAGCTTGAGTCTCAAACCTGTCAAATTCTCCTTTGTCAACTAACGTAAAATAACATTGGAACTTTAGATAGCAGAAAAAAATGCCCTATTTTTAAAAGCAAATTCCCTAAATGACAGAGCAGGATAGCACAATTTACAAGAGTTAGAAGTAACAGTTTGTCCTTCTGCTCTATATATGTACCAGATCTGGTCATCACTGGATCTCCATTAATCTACAGTAACTGAAGATACAGCCTGTTTTTCTTGATATTACACTATATTAAGTTTATTATGCATTAGCTATTAATTTAGAAGGTAAATTTAAAATAGGAAACATATTTTTGCATTTGTAGATGAAACAATATTCAAAAAGAAAAGTGTGCAGGAGCTTAACATATTCTTAATTAATGCCATTTGCATGCCGATTTTAAATTGTTTCCCATTTCCTCACTACACTGTTAATATCATGCTATTTGTCCCTGTCATTACTCAGCAGAATGGTTGTATTTTTTTCCCCTGAGATTTTATTGGCTTTATTTATTCTGAACTACATTGAAGCATTGCAACTCAAAAATATATGAAAGAAACATAAACTAAAACCTGTTACTTTAAATATTTAGTTTATACAGTCATAAAAGTGTGATCATTGTGCCATAATTATGCTTCATTATGCAGTCAGTTTTAAAGGAAGCCTTATAATTTATAAAAGCCTTAATAGAGATAGAAATCCAGATATTTGTTGTACACAATTATTTTCTCTGGGGAAGAATGATTTGTGAGATGTAAAGGTAATGACAGTGAAAAGGCAAGGGTTTTGCACCTCATGCTGTTAGACTTACTTTATTTCAGTTGCAAACTTTGCTATTCTAAAATTTTTAAATAAAGTTCTAATATAATCATGTCACTTCCACAATTCTTATCTAACTCAGCTCCCACTATTAACATCCATAGAAGAGATGAGTAGATTTTCTTGTCACCTTGGTAAACCCTTTGTAGAAGTAATTTATACTGTTAACTGATTTAAAATGCAACCTCAAGCAATTATGGAAAGGCGCAGGATTTCTTTAGATGTATAAAGTAAGCTAGTTTTCAGAAGAGGAAATTTCTTCATGGAACTGTTTGCAACTGTGCTATTTACACTTCCCTTTATTCTCATTTATTTGCATTGCTGTCAGCGAGTTTTTTTCCTGTTGATACTCTTCACCTAATTCATGGAGGTGCTGCAGAGCTCATGCTTAAGGTTGCAAAAATAGAGTACTGAATAATCGGGCATATATTTTATGTCTGTTATAAAACTCTAAACACATAAATGGATCCAATAAACTCTGCTGGACAGCTTTGGTGTATGTCCAGTACATTTTAATGCTATATTAAAAATCTCATGTCAGAGTTCTTAATTTATTTTTCTCCTACATTTCTCATTTGGGTTGAATTGCAATAATATATTTTCATCATATTTTCACATGATCCTGCCTATTTCAGAGCTGAGACCAAGATCTATTTTCTTAAACCTTTTGATAATGTTTTCTGAATGTCTTTTAGAAAATATTTACAGCTACTGCCTTTGAAACACATTCCACAGCTGCCAGCTCTTATGTATGATAAACTGACAGTGCAATGTTAAGCACTTAAAAGCTCTAAACATAGGGACCAATGTACTCTGCTTTCCTTAAAAGCAGCAGTACTGAACTTCCCAGTTTAGAATCTCCAGCTTATAGTTACTGTAGTTTTGGGGTGAGGGAAACTGAAATTTTGAATGCGCCCAGAAAAACATGAAGTTATTATCATTTTAAATATGTCAATGATCACAGGTATATTGTAACGACTGGTGAGAAGAAATTAGAAGAAAAATGTAAGAGTGGATCAGAAGAATGACTTGAAGTAAAAATCAACATATTTCAGATAAATCTCAATCATAACCAATTGGTGACTTGTCTAGCTGTATGAGAAAATTAAGTTTCTTTTAAATATGTACCAAGATTAGTTAAATCAGAAGTTAAAATCAGCCACCAACATGTGTTCAGTTTCATCACTTGGCTTTTGTTTTCTTTATTTTAGGCAAGCCAAAGAACTCCATCTACAAATCAGAGGTTAATTTTGACTATATTGCCCATTTATTGAGAAAAAGATATTTAAAAAAAAAGTTATAGAAAATATTATTAATTTCCTCTCCATTCTCTCACAAGCTTCTAACCTGACAGGTTTAACAAGCAGATATATTTGTGCCTATCTCCACTGCTCTGAATGTAAAACTTTTTCCATTATAATGGGAAACCTGGATAGTTGATCTGGATAGCAATTGAATTTATTTTTCTTGTCAGTTCTGCCCCAGTGTGCAGAGGAATCATACCTATTTGAATCAACTGAGAAAAACCATGATGATGTCTCTGTTAAAATCATTTTTGATGATTAGACATACAGGAAAATGGTATGCATAGACATGTCATGAGTCTTTTGAAGACAGATTTCTTTTTCATTTTCACTGGGCTTTAATCATTACTTGGATTGTAAGATCTCAGAATTTTCTGTGCATGTACAGTACCTCTCAACTAATCTGTTAGTGACTGGATCACACTATTCCAGATCATATCAGAGAAAGTTGTTTGGACAGTGCGAAGTGAGCAATTTAAAGCAACTAGGACTTTTCTCCCAATTTTGCCTGTAACAAAAGATTTGAAAAAATAAAATTCAGTCTATCTCTAAAGAATTATTACCAAATGTATGTTGCAATTTGAAAAGCAGAGATAACATCTAGATGTGTGTATTTTTCTTAAATTAGTCTAACAATTAATCTTATTTTTACAAATACTTAGTAATAAATTTTTAATTTCTAAATAGGTATTTTTAAACAAGGAATGAAAAAAAAACCCCTATTAAATTAACTATGCATAGTGTTATAGAAATACACACTGATATAAAAATATTTTCCCAGATTCTAGACTGATGAATAAAAGTGGCATTAACCTTCTTTAAACAGATACAAAAATTTTCCAGCTATAAATGAATGGAAAAGGATTTTCTAAATCCATGACATTTGAACATTAAACAGAAAAGAAAGAGAGACGTTATCCACTAGACTGAAATAGAAGAGTAAAATCAATCTATATATAAAACAGTAAAGAATATAATGATAGGACCACATCATAGGTATAAGTCCCTGGCCAAAAAATTTATTTTATCCTTTCCCCAGAACAAACAGTTTAATTAACCAGGGGCATAAATTGCTGAATTAGTTATTTTTGAGAGGTTCATTCTTATTAGTGAGGCATTATATACAGAACAATTACATAATAATTAAAGACTTGCAGACGTTGGAATATTTCTGAAAAAGGTTCTAATGAATAAATCTGTTTTGACAAAATATCCTCATTGAAAAAATCCTCAGTTGTGCCAGTTGACTGGTTAGCATCACGTGGTGAGACATGAAGCCGTGAGGCGTTGCTTCTGAGAGCAGCACGAGTTACACAACAGGCACCATAGAGCTGAAAGTATGAGGGGCTTGAGCAGCCCTTCACTGTATGAACTCCCCAGGCTAAACCCCCACACCCACACCAGTTTGGGCTGAATCTCTTCCCTTTTGATGCTGCTACCCACTATGGTAGCTTAATGTGTCTCATACTAAAGCAGCTTGTGTGAATACGGATGATGATTAGACTGTCAGTCAGCCCAGAAGCTAGAAGCCAAAAGCCACCCATATGGCATAGTCCCTTGGATTCCTGAGAAGTGGAATGATCCATGTATTTGGGGGGAGGAGGAAGAGATGCCAATAGGAATGGAGAATATAGTCTGTAATCAAACCATGTTGCTGTAAATGATATAGTTCCTCTCTGCTGATTTGGGCTGAATATTGAAAAATCCAACTGCCACGGCAATGTCAGTGAGCACTTACCATACTCTGTTAATTTCAGGACTACACACCATATGGAAAGCAAAGAATTTAGAAGGCAGTGGGAATTAGTAAACTGCAACTAAACCTGGGGGTTTAATAAATTCATTAAAAATGCATAATGGCAAGTTTAGGACAGAAAGAGTCAGCACATTGTCCAAACAAAGGAAATATCTGCACAGGTCTACAAAAGTTTTACCAGGGAAAAGAAAAGCAGAAGATAATAAAGCAGAATAAGCAGCATATAAATTAATGCACTCATTATTTTAAAAATCATGGTTTAATTTATTTAGAAATTGAAATACAAATAACCTCTAAAACTAAAACTTTTTTTAAAAGGTTCAGTTCAAAGAAAACTTTTTACACAACAGTATCTCTGTTGGCAATATATTTAGTCTGTAAAATATTGATGATCACCTATGCTGGTGGTTATTATATCAATCCTGTGTGACTCAGATATTATCAGGGTTTGCACAGGTGCTTTGATTTGTCTGCTGACTAAAGATAGGATCAAAAGGCTTTGTCAGTGAAGCTGTTTCTGTAACCATGTGATTGCTTTTCTATTAATTAAGTATTTGAACTTAGTACAAATGACTTGAGAGACTCCTGTATTCATTTAGTAGATAAAATAAAAATAAAATTATTTTTTAAAATAGCTTGTAAACATTTTAGAATAAATTTTTATTAAATTCAACCTCTTTCTTTTAAAATCATCATGAGATTAAGCTTTTGCTTTAACATTTTTTCACAATAATCCAGTATTTAACAAAATGTAAACAAAGGTGACTTTCTAGAATTATTCTCCAAATAGAAGTATATAGTAGGAAAATATTTCATTTTAAAATGACATATTTCCTGTTTGTTACTCTTCCTTTCTAATCTAATGTCAACAAATCCTTCTATGCTTATATGCCTTTGGGATTTGTCTGTGGCTCTTACAGATTTTGTCACTGGACTTTAGGGAAAAATGACTTGCAAGATTAGCAGGACTGGAAAAATGAACATCTGTTGGAAAAATGAACAGCTGCCTGTCTGAGTTGCATGATGAGTAATCTGTTACTAAACATTTTCCTCACAAGTAGATTTCATTGCAATTAATATAATCTATTTAGTGTTCTTTACTGACTTAAGAATTTTAACTAGAATTCCAAAAAGAAACCCACAAACCCCCCACAAAAAGAGACATACCATTCCCACAAACAAAGAAAAAACCCCAGGAAAGTAATTTTCACTGTCTGAGTTCTGTATTGCAATCTTTCATTGTAAAAATCAAATTTTTCTTTTTTCTTTTTTTCTTTCACTGCTTATTTAGCATTATTGATAGTCTGCTTATTTTCAAAAGTTTCATTTATTCTTAAAAATAAGTTTCATTCATTCCCATTATTGCTGACAGCAAATAGGTTTACTTATTTTATGTATACTTTTCAAATTTCCAGTGCAAGAAAGGATGTTCTTCTCCTTCAGGCTAACAAAATAATGAATGACATTTGAGTGAGACAAAGATTTGTCTTTAGGTGAACTCTGGAGCTATATGTCAACCTCTGAATCCCCAGAGGAAGAAAAGTTATTCTTTCATCATTTTTCTGTAGCTTCTGGTGAAGAGGACATCTTGATGTGAACAGGAAGATGCTACAGAATTATTACCTACTTTTTAAGTTAGAACAGCTTGAAGTTAAGACCAGCAGAAATGCACAAATCTGCATGAAACTTCTGGCGGTTTGTTACAGCTAGTTACTCCAACATTTCAAAATATATGGTGTCCTATTCCTTGCTGCATCTTCATATTGGGCATGTTCATAATTGTGAAGGAAGGAAGGGAGGAAAGGATGGCCAATGACTTTTATCTATATGAAAGAAAAATCTGTGCACCCATATTTTATGCCAGAAAGGGATGGCTTGAACAGCAGGTTGGACTTAAAATGTTGCTTTGAAGAAAGATGAAAACTTTTACAAGGAGAGGTTTTGCTGTCAGCATGAGGTTTGATTGTCAGCCAACACAAGAACATCTGGTGTTATATGCCATGTTGAAGGAAATCATACCTAGTCTCCAGCCACCAGGTCAGATTAGAGTCTGTGTCTTACTTGCTGGCTCCAGAAGGATTGTTTGCACATGGTAGGGCACTTGAAATGTCCCAATGGTCCCTTTGTGATCAGACAACAGACCCAGGTCCATGATAATGAAATTAGCAGTTAGAGGTGTATGCTTATTGGACTGGTTTTAGTTTCCATTAACAGGGTGAAAAGCCAAAGATCACATAAAGGAGATTTGCTATATATCTCTTGACAGAATTTTTTTTTAAATTTTTCTCCTAGACAACATATTGCAACAGATTTATTTTTCAGTGTTAAAGCTGCATACAAGCTTATCCATGCAGTTAGTCCCCGGCTTTTCTGTGTTTTAGTATTTATAACATTTATTTAATCCTTTATTATGAATGGTCTTATAATCTACTATTAGTTTCACAATAACTTTTCATTTTACCTGTAACAGAACATGTATTTGCATATTTTAATAGTTCTACTTCAAACAAACAAAAAACCCAAACCCACAAAAATCCCCCAAGAAATGTCAACAACAAAAGACCCAAGGTGTGGTTTTCAGAGCATTCAAGCATAACAACTCTAGATTTGATTTAGTGATTGAGTCTTACTGAGATAAAAGGAAAGGTATTTTAACAAAAACATTTCATGAGTAGCTACACTGATTGAATACCTTTATGGTGCCACTGCTTGCATTACTCTTATTTTTCTTCACCTTATATGAATTATTTTTAGTACCTCTCCCTCTTCTAGAGTACTACCAGTTTTACTGTCATTCCTCTTTTCAATTTTTAAGAATTTTTTTTTAATTCACCGATTCCTTTCTCAAGGGAATATGTACAAAAACAATGTTCTTAATTACACTAATGTGAAAAATCTGTCATTTTCTCAGACAGAGACAAAATATTATTTCTGTGTTGCATGAAAAGGATATAGAAGAGTATGTGGGACATTGAACAGTTCTGTTAAGAAGATTTTGCTCAGTTGAGAGATCAACATGATCACCTAATTGCACTAAAATTTACCATAAATACTAAAGGAAAACATCAAAAAGCTGCAGCACAAAATAGCGGATTGTAAATGATGCTATTTCTGAGTAGAGGTAAATGCTTCAATTTTGTAGAGGAGGAACTGGCTGGGTCACCTCTAAATGCCCATATATATAGATTTTGAATATTGTGAGAAACTTTTGATAGTATTCTGGTTTCCATCATAAAGAGAAATGAAGATGGTTCTGCAACTATAAATTTACATGGAAAGACAGGAAGGAAAAAGAAAAGGTAAAAGAAGAATAAAGGCAGAGTTTGGAAATAAGTCTAAAATGTGTAAAATCTTCTAGAGAATTAGACTTCATAATTCATTCACTCAGTTCCCCTTAAGACTGAGCCTTTTTCTTTATTTAGACTCACAAATTTTCAAGATGACTGACTGCTTTAGGAATATTGAGACAATTGTTCCCAGCTTTCCCTTTGTTGAAAATATTCTAAATCAAATGACTCTAAAAAGCATTTTAAGGGAATTTTCAGGCATTCTCATTAATAATTTCAGTACTCTGACTACCTGTCTGAAGGGTGGAAGAGTTCATTTCTTGATCAACACTATAACATTTCTAAAGCATCCATTTTGTTTTATGTTTAAGTCTGTGGATGTTCTTGGCTTGTTTATTTTTCTGGATTCTTTTTGGTAAAAATGAGCTGAACATAACCCAGGCAAATTTTTTTAAAGAATAAGGTCTTTTTGTTTCTAGAATCTCAACAAAACCAAATTGGATACCTTTAGTAATTTTAGTGAATGGATGTTTGTCTCTAAATTGTATGCAAAATGTTATATTTTTGCTCACTCCTTGACCAACCTTGTTACGTATAAAAGGGAAGAATTCTTGCAGTACTCTATTTTGACAGAGGAGAACAAATTATTAAAACAGTATTTGTTTTTCCATATTTCTCTTTTATTCAGTGTGTAGTGAATGATAGCATCTTTTGTGTTGTGCATAGCATTGCCTAAGCTATTTATTTATTTCTGACCTCAAGCAGAATTTGCCATTTACAGCTGTTTTTTCATGGAAACTCACCCTGCATAATTAACAGTATCACATCCCTCTAATCATCAAAGTGCTATATTATTGGTAACTGTGTTCTTCAGCTTTCTCCTCTGTTTATTTGCATTTACTAATCTCTGTGTAAATGCACAAAGCTTAATTCTCAAGAAATTATGAACATAACCTGGTGTAATATTGACCAAAAAAAGTTACCTCCTTGAAACTCTTCTAATGATTTAGTTTTTAATGCTGAAAATATTAAAGTACTGTTTCCTAAGGCAAAGTTTAGCGTTTATTTTCCTGCTGAAGAAAGTGGGTGCCCGATGAGTGGGATATAAAAGTACATTCTGTCCAAAATATGAATGTCAGATGGCAAGACTCTGAGGCTGTCCAGCAACCTGTGTAACTCAGTGGAAGAATTAGCATCTGTTTCTAGTATCATTACTAAACCTGAAGAAAGTACACCAAATGGATTTTGAGAGCAGCCATATAGGAAATTTATGCATTGTTTATGCCTATTGCAAATATTTTTTACATCATTATCACTTGAATAAGGTACATTATGGTATGGAAGAATCACAGGTATGAAGGTATTTCCAAATTACATGAGGATCAGTAATGCCTCATCAAATGTTAACTCTTAAATTGCAGTTGTGAGTTTTAGAATACACTCAAATATTAAAGTTAAGGTACAATATTCAATCTTTAGTCTCAAAGAAATTATTTAATCTCTTTCTCCACTGTTCTTGAGTTACTGAGACCTTATGCCAAATTGACTTTTTTTCTGAGGTACTAATGTGGTTACTTTTCTCATTATTGCATAGTATGTTTTCACGTTGAGTTTAAAAAATCAGTTTCCTTGGTATTAATTTTACATAAAATTACACATTGTGTGATTGACTATTTTTATATAAAGCAAAATCTCCCTTCTCCTTTCCAAAATCTCATCTGTTGGAATGAGAGAACAGAGTACAAGACTGTGCAGAATGAGAAACTTTGTTTTCCCTTTATCATCTGAAAAGTTAGAAATTCCTGCAGAAATTATATTTATTGACAATACACAGCAAATAGGAACATTGTTTTGAAGATGTTCCTCAACAGTGACAGTAGTAAATATGGACTTCTATTAAAACTTGCATACTTTTAAGTTACTTCCAGGAAGACATTAAATGAAGTTTATCAGAAAACAAATCAAAGAAAAACTGATCATAAATCTCAAAAATTTCAGCAGTTTAATGTCTTTTTTGAGAAACTTGTTCTGAATTTTTAAAACTGTGTTAATTAGACTTCAGATTTTTACATTTAGTGAAGAAAATATTTTAAATAGGATAGCATTAAGGCCTGGTAGCAAGGTAATTATGCAGATAACTATCAGGCTCCAAAATAATTCAGTTTTGTAATCACAGGACAGCAAACTGAATCTAACACTGTTTTTCAAGCCTTGCACTGGAATTCAGCATGGGTATTTTTTAAACATATTGACAGTAGGCAAGGGCTGTTTCTTATGACAGCTTGTTCATATAACGTAGCCTGGGTACAAAACCATGTCTGTGTTCTGGCTTTGTCATATTTTGCCTGTGGACAGCCAATAGACAAATTCGATGTCTCTACATCCTAGCTAATACTGTCCTCTATCCTTATTATCTATTTTGGAGTTCTCAGAATAGGAAGAAGCAGCTCAAATGTTTCTCCTTACAAAGTCTAGACATGCCTATTCCTTATGGAGTATACTTATACTGCTTGTACTGCTTACAGCAGATTGAATAGACATTTTACATGACATCACTGTTGTGGTGGAAACATTACCTCTGTGTAATCTTATTATGAATCTATGAAATTATAAATTCTCTCCTGAAGGAGTTAAAGTTAGTACATTTCCAGTGTGTCTGAGTTCAGAGGCAATGAGTAATTCTTACTAAGAATAGCCAATTTTTTAATGTAGGTGAATGCATGATAAGCACAAACTCATAAATCTGTTTATTCATCAAAACACAATCACTGTATTTCCACTATCATTGGAGAATTTTTATCCTCCTGTCTTTTTTGTTTATTTTGTTTTCTGTTCTTTGGATTCTTACTTGTTAGTGATACATCATAAGTCACTAACAGAAATTAAAAGTAATTTGATTGAGACCTGAATAAAAAAGAATCCAGACTGAATAGAGACAATCATCACTACATCAAACTTGTGATGACACCCCTCAAATTTTACTGCTCACACTTAATAAGAATTGACACACCCATAAGGATTTCCATTAGTGTAATTTTAAATACTCTGATATCTCACAGAATATCTTTCAATACATCCACAACAGTTCCAGAAATAGTGATAGATAAATTTATAGTGTATTTACAATGAAATAAATTAAGATTCATTAGGAAGGAAATAGGGATACAGATGCAAAGTGCTCTTTAAAAAAGGATGTAATTTTAGTAATGTAATGCACACCACATTAAAAAAAAAAAAAAGTCTTATTTAACTGCAAAGTGAAGGGGCAGGAATAAAGTTCTTGATATATCCATTAAAAAAAAGAAAAAAGTCTATGTCAAAATGAACTGATTGTATGCAAGGAAAAGAATTTCCCAGAAGAATTCAAATAAACTTGAATGAATCAAAATGGTTTTTCCCCTAAAATATCTCCCACAGCAAGATCAATTTTCTTTGGAAGTCCTTTTGCTTATGCTTAAAGAAAGTCTAAGATGTATATATTAAGCTTCTGAACTACTTGAGAGATCTTTGAGAGATTTCAAAATAAGTTATCAAAGTTTCCATGGTAGTACTTAGTAATCTTACATTTAGTGGAAAGAAAAAATGAAATCACTGAGTCCTAACAAGAAATACAATTTTTAGTACGTCAAGCATGATCATTGCATTTTCCAAAACATGAAGGGCGATGGGGATGTTTTATTTCCAGCAGAGCTTGGCAGGTGAGATTAATGAAGCATCCTTTGGGACAGAAGCTGAGTGTCATAGCTAAAATTGTTTTTTTCCGTTTTATGAAAGGTACCTGGCTACAGACAATTGTTTATTTGAGCTCATATATAAGTATTGGTGTCCAGAAAAGACATATTAAGAGATAAAAGCCTTCCTTTTCTCCCCACTTCCACCCTCCACCCCACACCCCACAGTTACGTGTCTCACTTTTGCTTTAACACAGCTCTAGAGAAGAAGCCCTTTCGTCTTTGTCAGGACCTTTTTCAGGCCACAGGCTGGCTTGTCTTTGCAGCCCTGACAGCAAAGTTGTAAAGTCTAGGCAAAAGGAAAAAGAATTACATATAAAATATTTCTGTAAAAATTCTGAAAGTATATTTTGATCAGAACCTCATTCTTAATCTAAGTACGAGGTTTCTATATTTCTTCAATATTTAAATATATTCACTAAGTGATAGTGCAAGCTCACTTGAATGCATGCATTCATTAAATATTGTGGAATGTTTATGAATTTACTTTGCTCCAATATGTTTTGTGCTAAAAAATCCACCAAAGACAGTGTATGCTTCTACTTTATTTTCAATATCTCTCATTTCTGCTTGAATGCCATAACTGTGTTTATTGCCTGTTTTTTTTTTTCTTCTGGAACAAAATTTGTATTACTAGATTTTTTTCCCCCATTACTGTCATTTCGTCCTATTAAAGAAAAAAGATCCTGATATAAAGATTTCAGATACTTTAAAATGTATTTTCCATATATAAAGATTTCAGATATTTTAAAATGTCTTTTCTATTCCTTCTTTTGTTCCTCCAGTGTCCAATTGAACACAGATCTCATCTTTCCTTAAACCATTTCTTCTGCATTTTCCTTATGATATAATACCCTAATGAAGAGGTGGTCTGCATGGGGACAAGTCAGGGACAAAGACCTGAGGACAGACCTTTCATATTTGCTACTTTCCAAGGACAGGAACAGTTCCTTGCCAAGCATGGAAGACAGAACCCATAATTTTCCTTCAGTATGGAATTGCCTTAACAATAAGAAAAATGGCTTTATTCTAGTTGTTGATTTGTTTGTTGCATTGTTTTCCTATGAGACTTTTTTTCCCCCTTGCTTTCCTTTAGATATTCAGATAGCTTCTGCTTTAAAGCAGTCCTAATGAATGCAACAATTTTTCCCCAGGGAAAAAATGATCAAAAGTCTGATTTCTATATTTGAAATCTCTCCCTTAAACTGTTTTTTCACAGACCCTACTAGAAAGCATATTTTTATTATGAAACATAGAGAGCAGCTAAAACCAAAAATTAGGACAGTGAGGTGAAATACATACACGAGGAAAAAAAAATCAAAGTTTTCTTTTAATTTTTTTTAGATTTCCAGGTTCATTTCCATGCATGAAAAAGCTCTGATTTCTTTTGATTATCTAATTTAGGTGTGCTAAATTGTACAATTGAAAGTTCATTAATAATAAATTGATTACCCTTGCCAAATAACATTTCTTTTATTAGAAAGAAGGAGGTGAATATTTACATTATTTTCTAAGTAATCTTTTTCCATCCATCAAGGGAATTGTCTACCTACTGAAGCAATGAGGAGATGAACAAAGAGGACACCTAAAATTTTCTTCACTATCCATATTTAACTCAATCCTTCATACTCATATATACACTATTTTTGCACACGCTTGCTTGATGAAATGAGGAAATATTTATGACATTAATATTTTACTAATACTTTAGATAATTTTAATAACAATTGAGAAACAGAACACTGAAGGAATTACCTCTCCAAAATTCTGTTTTGATGCATAAATATGAAATTCCATTTATTTCTTCACTAAGTCAAATATATTTATAAACTGTGCTGTATAACTCACTAAGTAAGTTCTGTTTAATCTAAAATACTTCTCTGTCCACTTAAGACCTATCAGGCAGAAGTATGGAATTTGAGTAATATGAAAATAAAATGCTATTTGAAAGCTATTATTTTTTCTTTGCTTTTTCTGGTTCCTTCAGTTTATGTAAGCTTGAGCTAATAGCATCAGAAAAATTATGAGTTTTCTACTAGATATGTATTTGCCATCTTTAGAAATCTAAAGAAATTCCTCGAGGGAATCCATAAAGGGTCTAAAATATAGAATGCTAAAGGATGACAAAAAACAGACTCAGTGAAAGAAGAGTATTTTGAATACCAGGATACTTTCCTGGTTTTGCACAGATGTGCTTGTTGCCATGGAGAAAGAGAGTGAATGCTGAAAAAAAAATTAAAGAATACTTTTGAATTTAAAGAATAGGTATACTTGCTTTCAAGAATCAAAATCTCTTTGGATTGCAGAAGGCAGAGAGCTGTGGACAGTGAATTAAAACACTGGGATTATGTCTATAATCTTCCAAAAGCAAATTCACTCAGCACTCTAAAAATGTGGGGTTTTAAAGACTTGGGTAAATGTCCAAATTTAAGAATGTGCCATCTTCTTCTCTTAGATGTCACAGAGTTCTGTGAATAGCAGTTTTTGAACTAAAGACCTCCAATTTTCCCCAGTACTTGGCAATCAGAACTTAACTTGATTTCTTAACATGCTAATGAATTTTTAGGAAAACAAGATCAGGGGTTCTGTATTACTCCCAGATTAAATGAATTCCTAAAGCAACTGCTGTTTTTCAAATAAGAACTGTCAGATCTGGCTATTTCATTTGATAGCGTCTCAACATCTTCAGATGGGCCCCATTGCCTTCTGTTTAATAAAAAGAAAATAAAATCAAACTTTAATGAATTACTTAGCCCTAATGTGAATTTATAAACAGAAATTAGAGCAGCAAAGCTGTTGTAACACAGGTGGCTCCATAGGAGAAACTTGTGCTAGGCCTGATATGTGACTACAGGGCAGGAAAGCATGTTTTGGGAGCGTGTAGAAAACACTCCAAGGTTTACTGCTTTGGGCTCTGAATGTAGTTGCATTGAAACATACTTCAAATCATAAAAATTAGATCTTAGTTTAGCAATTCAAAGCTCTTGCGCAGCTTTGAACTACTATCAATCTATTTATGTTTTTCTTTGTATTTCAGGCAAACCTCAGCTTCCAAGTACAGAATTGTTAATAACTTGAAAAAAAACCCAAAAAACTTATCTATGTTTCATGGTACATTTCTAAAAAAACCCAAAAACTGAGAATATAAGACATCAAAAACAGCAAACCAAAAATAATTATTTCTAAAAAAATGTACATTATTCACCTCTAGCAGTGTAATGCTGGAAGTCAACACTTTTATACTCCAGTATCTTCCACAGGCTACAGAATTTTTTGTTCTCATATATTCGTCCCTTTTAATCAGTGGATAGTTTTAGAGGCAGAAGAATACAAAACAATAGCCCCTACAAGAATTTCTGGACCTGTCTTTATAAGTATCTCTTTTCTTTAGGGTAAGATAACAAGATCAATTACGGTGATTAGATGTGATGTTGAGGATTAGTTTAGGTTTTCAAATGAGTTTAAAATACTTAGGAAACCACTTCTTTTGAAATTACTACCTTTGCATTTTCTACCTTTTATTAGTCTTGAGGGTTTTTTTTTACATGCTCAAAGCAATATTTTTATTTTGTCTTAGATTTGTAAATTTTGGTCTCAGAGCAACCATTACAATCATATAGTCTGACTTCCCGCACAATATGGGCTATAAAATTTTCATTCAGTTATTTCATATCTTTCCATGTATAATTTTGATGGCCATTTAAAACTGCTCATGCTACAGGTAGACTTAATAACCTTGTCAGATGTTCTCATGCCTCTTTTAAGACTAAAATCAATTATGTCATTGAGATCTGTAAACATCAGTTACAAAATGCATACAAACGGGATCCAACATGAAGTATGCAAGCTGTTTTTTTACTTGTTTTTCTGGTGATCTTCCAGTTGCTGTCTTTTTTGCTCTTGACACCAATGTTGTCATAAAAAGAAGCTATCTTGTTTTGATGTTATTTACAGTTTTGTATGAGATCTGAAGATTGCATTTTCTATAAATAATGGGCCTCATTTGTTCAGGTCCATTAATATATACAGAAATATAGAAATTTCTCATTTTTTATTTTTGTTTTTCCTTTTTTTTTTTTTTTTTACCTCTACAGCATGGCATGAAATGATACACAACATCTGTAAGCTATCTGATTACTGCAAAACAGTGAAATTATCTACATCGCTGCATATGATACCCATTTTCTGCCCAGAGTTAAATAATTGCTACTTTATATAACCTTTTATAGGTGTTGAAATGTCATAAAAATCTCTGTAGAATACATAAGAAATAAATAATAAAAACAACCAGAATTAGAACAAAACTATAGCAGCTGTGAAAATCTGCTGTAAAAGTATGGATTGGAATCATGCCAGAAAAAAGGAAAGCTAGACAGCCTGGACAGGATTAAAGTCATTTGTTGTGGTAGGTAAAATAAGAAGGGAATATATTACTGAGAAAACACAAGATAATTGCCACAGTATATGAAAATTGTGTTTCTGGTTGGAAATAATAGTATCCCAGGAGGATAATTCAAAAAGGTTGAAATATAAGAAAGACTTCGAAATACAATTTAGTGAGTTTTATGCAAAATGAAATGAAAATTCCAGAATTGTAGGGGTTTGGGTTTTTTTCCCCAGAGGAAAAAGCAGGAGACTGTAAATGTACTGAAGACTGTGTTGTCTTTGATGTGTTATATGAAATGTCTCCCACTGGTAGGTAGAAAATGCTAGAGGTCCTTTCTCCCTGTTTTCCTTTCCTCATAATAAGGAAGAGAAAACATTTTGCTTTTTGAAGAAACTGTCTCCTTTAGGTTACATCTGCAGACAGTGATCTATCTAGCCTGAAAAACCTGCACCCAAAGTGTTCTGTGTGCTGACAATTTTCCTGGCAGCACTTATGGATCGGTATTTTACTGCATCTTTTCAAACAAGGGATTATTTTATAACAAACTAAGTCTTAGCAATTCATATACTTAGTTTCTTTTGCTCTTTTGCTCGCATCAACCTGTAGTAACCTGTGATAAATCATTTGTTTTAAGAAAATAATTTGCTTTTTACTGAATGGAAAAGTGATATCCACAGAAATCAGGGATTAAATCAACAGGAAGCTAAGAGGCTTAGGAAAGGATGAGAGGTGATTACTTGAAGAAATAATGCATTTCTAATAAGAAAGAAGGTGCATAAAATGAAGTCCAAGTGATTCACTTCAAGTTGTCAGCAAAAGGCTTAAAAGCATCACATGAGCTGTTTCACATTGTGAAAGTTTGCTAAATAAAGTTTGTTAAAAGACACAGAAAATAAAATACTATAGTAAAGTGGTTATTTTTGTAACAATTATAGAACAGGTAGTGAAAGGTAAAGCACATTCACACAGCTGGAGAGGAAGTATGACTTCACCCTCCAGCATCCTTCTGGTCTCTTCCTCATCTTGCTGCACAATCACACTTTGCCATGAATCTGGAAGAAAAATATGAACATAGGGAGATTGTGAATGAAAAGAGAGTAATTTAGTTGAGCTCCTGGTGATTTTACTTTCAATATTTTACTTTCTTTTTGATAGACCTTGGGCTACTGTAAAGCTCATCCAAGCTCACCTGAGTGGATACGAGATCTTTGAGAAGGAGGTTTATGGATCTCAGGAAGTCTGAAGAAGAAACTGAAGTTTGATATAGACAGGGCTACCTGATTAAAGGCTTTTAAAGGATCAGACATGGACAGATAGGACAGACTGTGTAATTCTAGTATGGTTTCTTCTTTTGATGTTTGGTTTTCAACAGATTCTTTTTACTCAACTTCTTTGGTGATTTTTCTGTTTTAAAAACATGATCATCTACCCTGCCATTAAAATATATATATATATATATTTATTATCTGATACTTGGTTAAATGGAAAATAATTTTTTTTCCACACACGATATTGTGGATAAATCATCTAATAAAAATTTGGCAGCAAGAAAAAAAAGTAGGCATTAGCAGTGAGAATTCCCAAACTAGAAGTGGTTCCCAAGGGATTTGTAGAAGTACTATTATTTGGCCCATTTAAAACTTGGTGAACATCATCTCTCAATCATTCTAAAGGGAAAGTAATCCTCATATGAAAAGGACTTATATTATGCAGTCTTCTAATACTTTAATAAAGACCAAAGACACTAGATGTTAATGACAATATATAGTACTGAAATGCTTTTGTTTCTTTAGAGATCTGAAAAAATATGGGAAATATTTTTACCTTCAGCAGAGTTTATTGTTATTTTTATGTCCCAAATGCCTCTGATTTATTCTTTAATTAAAGATAGTGCTTTATGAGATGGGTAAAAATTGATTTTTAATCTAGCAGTTATATCTGTAGAGGGTTATTTAGGAAGAAATCTGTAAAATTCTATGCCTCAGGTAAAGAGACACCCATTCCAATTGTCATTTAGTTATTCAATAAAACAAAGTAATAATAATACTGCTAATAATAATAATAACTTGCAAGTTTTTTTCTCATTTTTTGCCACTCCTTTGTTGGGAGAAAGGGTTTCACAAATATCTGTTTAATCTTATCTATCATTGTGTTTGTCTATTTCAGCAGTAATTCTTTTAATATTTCTAAATTAAAAGGAGAGATTCCCATGTTCCCAACAATAGCTGGAAATTTTGCTTTGATTTGGAAGATGCATAGGTAGAATATTCTGGTTTTAGAAAATTTAAAAAATGGTGACCATATATGACATTAAATAAAAAATAAATTACAGAGTTTTTAAAAATCTTTATTGCATTAGAATGCAATAAAAACAACTGTGCCTATGATTCTTCTTTTTGTATGTGTGAAAAAATTCTATTTTTGCTATAAATTCAGTCTCAAAATTTGTGAAGTTTATTCTGTGTGGCAACAGGATCCTTGCAAGCACAGAACAAAAATGTAATATAGAACTTTTTGCTAATGATGATACATTTTTTTTGTATCAAGGCAGAATGTCAATTTAGTATGTCACAATGGACAAAAAGATAGTATTATCTCTGTTTATCATATAGCATCTACATAATTTAGTATTGGTTGCAATTCTACCCCTGATCTTCAGACTCTCTTCACCACTTAATTCTCAGCTTTCTGAAATTTGATTCTACCTGATACCTGTACCCACAGACATGGAAAAATTTCAAGACTAGGTCCACACGCAAGCTTTGAAATGTATCATCAAAAGCCAGTGTTCCTCCTGAAGATTATCCCCATAAGGATGCTCACACCAATTAGGGTGTGAGGTTAGGTTTCTAGCCTGGTTTTCTATCTCTACCAAGTTTGTACCTGAGTTCTATTAGCTAACATTTTCCTTGACAAGTAAATAAACAAATTGACTAGTAAACCACTGCAATATAGTTTATGTTACTGGTTTAGTGGGTCAGAAACTGGGAAGAACTTCTATGAACTGAGGACTACAGATATCAGCATGCTTTTTCCAAGAGTACTCTACTTTTATTCAAGTTGTCTGACTATAGCAGAGATTATGTAGCCAGTTAAAATGTCTTTCAGTTCCTGCAGATAAGGATAAAGAGTAGTTTACCTTACTGCCCTAGACATTGCAAAAAAAGCTGTTAAAACCATGTTGAAGCTCAGAATAGGTGAGATAATCTTGTCAGCCAGAAATAGGTGTTACTTCTCTTGAGAGGCCTGTGGACAGAGATGTCGTGTTAACTCTCAATTATATTGTTTGAACACTTGACAAGAGGATACATAACCTCAGCACAAATTGAGCACTGCGTGATAAGCAGTCTTCATTGTTTATTTTTCTTGCTTGGACATGTTTGCACTGTTTGGTTTAACCATCTGTAGTCAACAGCTCTTCATTTAGAGAAGCATCTTAGGATCATCTGTGCAAAATTATTAGTCAGATATGGAGAGCTTTGAATCAGTGGCTACTCTGGATGCAGCACATGAGAGCTCCAAATATTACCAGTTGTTGCTCAGAATGTTTACTATATCTCAGTTAATCATTGAATAATTAACTGACATCCCTGTCAAGTTAAGATCATTATTATGCAATTTATAAAGTAAATAAAAAGCTGTTCTGATCATTGAAATGGGCCTTGTAATAGCAGAGCATTGTTATTTCTGCACTTTTTGTAGAAAGTAATGACCACAAAAACTACATACATAAATTTACATTTTTTTTGGTCAAGCTTCTTATCCCACTTATTTCCTGTAATTGTGCAGCTGTCCCATCTTCACAAATTAATATTTCAGGATCTGCTACATACCATGAGATCTGTTGGGACAGACTGAAGAGTTCTGTGTTTTCTCATCTGAGAGACAAAAAAATGTACAATGCTTCAATATAATACAGGTAACCCATGTCTGGAAACTCCTAATCTGATGGATCTCCTATACATCTCTTTTTTCTAACAGATGTTTGCTTCTGATTTCCAGGTAGTATTCTTGCACCATCTCATTCAGTGAGCTCGCAGTTTCACTAGTTTTATTAGGAGTATTTTAAGAAGGTATAAGTTTTGTAAGAAAGACCTATAAAATGATAGGTGGCAATCCCTAAATAAGATAGTTTTAACAGTTTGCCGGTTGTTATCCCTATTTCCAAAACATGGAGTGAAACACACACTTTAAATAAAGTTTCAATAGCACAATCTGGAGCAGTATACTTGACATTGTGACATAACCACATGTGATAATTTTCAGTGCAAATTAGAGCACTCTTTTTGGCGTGGCTTTGACAAGTATAACTGAACTCCAAGATGCCAAACCATAAATATCTGTCAGCCCTATTAATGCTATCCTGTGTACTGGGTTGACCACCACAGCTGCTTACTAACTTGCCCTTCAGCAGAATGGAGAGAATTGGAAGTGCAAAACCGGAAAACGTTTGGTTATAGATAAAGACAGTGAAGAAAATAATAAGTGAAATAAAGCTGCACATAGAAGCAAAACAAAACAAGGAATTAATTATTTTTCATCACCAGGCAATTTTATCCCCATACCCATAGACATTAGACAAGTTTTAGCCAAGGTCCAGATGCAGTCTTAGAAATACGTTATTAAAAGTCAACATACACATGGTTGCTGACAAATTCCTGAAGAATTGATACTTCCACAGAAGCTTGTATAAAGGTTACTTGGGAAGACAAACACCATAACCACAAATATCTCTCCATTCTGATCTTTTCCTTGAGATTTTTTTGTTGAGCCCAACATCATATGGTATGTGATGTCAAGATGTTCCTTTAGCCATTCATATAAGCTGTCCTGGTTGTGAGCTTTCCCAAAACCTTGTGTTACCCCAGCTTCCTCACTGTAAGATTGGGTGGCAAAAAGCAAAAATGTTGATGCTAAGTAAGCACTGCTCAGCAGTGGCTGAAGTATTGGTGCTTTATCAATACTGGTTTAATCACAATTCCAGAACACAGCACCATATGGGCTAATATGAAAACAATTAACGCCATCCCAAGCAGATCCAATGCATTCAGTTCTAGATTTTTGATTTTTTTTGGATGTTTGATTTTTTTTTTCTTTTTTTTGCTTTAAACTTTTTTTCTAGTAGAAGGATACTCCACAGAAAGAAACAGAAGACGAACAGTATGCTCAGAAAACAGCACAGATTACTCAGGGGTGTATAAATCTAGCTCATGTACTACCAGCTCATGTATTTAGCAAAGGGTCAGAAATGGGTGCAAGAACATATTGAATAGTAGGAATGACAACTAGAGGTCAAATGAGGAATCAATGTTTAGCCAGAAGGGTGAAGCAGACCTTCCTTAAATACAATTACAGCAAAATAGGTAGTTGTTTTCATGTTTATGTGTCTTTGCTGTGTGCTGTATGCTGGAAATATTGTAGATTATATATTATTTATATGTAGATAATGAAATTGGTATTATATATTCATATATTTATTGAAATAAAAGTTTATTATATTACTGTGCACTTCTAATCAGTGCAAAAGATACAGCATGGTAAAAGAAGAATAAATATATTCTTGCATAAGAAAAGAAACCTTAGTCAGGAAAACCAAATGAAATGAACTTTTTTTTCCCCTTTTTTTTTTTTCCTTAACAAGGATGTATGACAATGAAGAGAAATTAAAACTTATCTAAACTTATTTAACGTTGAAGTCCTTCTGAAATTGTTAATGTGATTTCCAAGTATTCAGGAACATTAGGCATTAAAAATTGGGTTTTATGTCCTTGGGGAAGGAAATTAATAGACATAAAAGATTCTCTATCTTAATCTATATATTTATAATATGTACATAGTTCTTGTCATTGCTTTAAGCATTAATGAATATTAAACAGCAGTGGAATTACAATTTGCAGAACCAACCTTCTGGGACTTAAGTAGTCATGAATAAAGCCTAGACCTTCCTTCTCAGAAGCTTTAAGCTGCATCTTCGACTGCTGATGTACTGCTGTAGGTCATGTGCTGCTGCAGCTGAGCACTGGCTCAGTGCCTGCCCCTCCAAAGTCCATACCTTAATTTCCTCTCCTCAGTCACCCATCCCCGGTCTCTGATTCCAAACCCCCTGACAGAAGCACCAGCAACCTCAGCATTCTGTCCATTTTCTCCCTTCCATACCCCTGCTACACTTTCACCCTTTCTTAAAGGTTAAGTTTCAGAAGCAAAGAAAGAAAAAGGAAAATTAACAGAAAAAGGAAAGGGAAAATGAAAAGAGAGAAAGAGAAAGAATAAGAACAGAAAAAGAAGAATAAGAAAAAGAAAAATAAAAGAAAAAGAAAAGAAAAAGAAAAAAGGCAAGTAGCTCTTTGGATAACCTTTTTACTTCATTGGGTTTTTGTTTTTTTTGGATTCTGCTGTTTCCTTTATCCCAATACAGATAATCTGAAGGCCAAGTACTAGAAAACATGGCATTTTCATAACAGACAGACAATTATAGCAAGCTGCCTTCCCCCTATCTTGGACAAATGACTGCCAGTCACTGTAGTAGATTCAGTGCATAAGAGTATACAGAGAATGCTGACCTGTGTAACATCACCCAAGTATCATCAACCTTATGTGACCCTGACTACCTCTGGTAATTGAAGCTGAAAAATTAATTTGATCCCTTCTCTGCTCTAGTGGGAGATGTCCCTGCCCATAACAGGGTGGGGTTGAGACTAGATGATGCTTAAGGTCCATTCCATTCCCTTAAGATTCCAACCCCTTAACACTCTACGATTTTATGATTAATTTTTCTCCCTGTTGTTTATCACTTTGGGACGTGCAGTTCACCAATACTGACAATATATTATTCCCTTTGTAAAGGAATATCTATTTTCTTATTAGCATAGTTATCAGTTATACTAGAGAAACCATTTGATCTTTAATTAGTCCACCTGTTAACTGCTCAAATAAAAAACACCTAATTTCACAATATTAATAGGCTGATCTCTCTAGTTAGTCAGGGTCCTTTAAAGAGGAGATAATATTACTAATGGCATTTGCATTGAAATATTTTTGAAATAGTTTTGAAAGATGATGTAACAATTTATAATATGATTTCATACCCCCACTGAAATATAACACAGGTTTCTAGTGGTTGTGAATCTGCCAAAAAGCCAGGACTTTACAAATTCAAATACCTTACTAGCTCTAGACTTTGAAAAAAAAAAAAAAAGGAAGTGTTTTAATCACCTCCTCCACTACTCTACCGATTTTGTTTCAGAATAAGGAATATTCTTGCTCAGTTATATGACATTTAAATTAATATTTTTGACCTTGATTCTACTCAAAATTTAGTTTAATTTATTTATGAGTCCAGAGTGAATCACATTATCAATTTTCATGTTGTAGCAGGTTAACTGTTTCTGGAGAATGTCAGATCAAAAGGAAACATATATCTTTGTCTAAAAAACGTTTGGCTTTTTTGTAGAGACACTTCTTGCTGTAAGTAAGGAGTAATAATCATTTGTGAAATCAAGTGTTGTTTTTTGAATGTGAAATTTTGCTCAGAAATGTTTACAGAACTTGATGTATCTAAGTGGGAGAAAGATTTGGCCTATCTGATTAATTAACATTTCACTTTAGAAGAACAAATTACCTACTACATATAACTCAATTACCTTAGAAAAATCAAGGTCACAAAACTGATGGTATCAATGTGTTATGGTCAGTACTCTCTGCCTTCTCTTAAATGTTAAATTACATCCAAATCTTAGACTGTAAAAGGACCCAGACATCTGTAATTTTAAATAATTTAATATAGAGATTTATAAATAAACTTCCAGTTATTTATCCATCTAGTTATTTTATCTAGATCTATTTCTGACCTCGACCTGTTTAAATATTTCTAGATTTATTTCACCAATAGTTAATAGACAAAATGACATAGATAAATGAATAGAAATAAATACCTACATCTATATCTATATCTATATCTATATCTATATCTATATCTATATCTATCTATATCTATATCATCTATCTATATCTATCTATCTATATTTATCTATATATCTCTATATATGAACTCTGCCTTGTAAGAAGAAGAATGTGACCTTCTAGTTATCAGATTCAAAGGTAAGGATAAGGGCCTGTTTCTTAAGGAAGGTATTGCATTGATATTTATTGGCTCGTAATTTCAGAAACACTGTTTTAAAAGAAAATTAGAACTTTTGAACAGATCATGAGTCAATATATTTTGAAAACTGTGCTCTGTTGCTATATGTTATGACCTAGTTTTGTGGTGAGGTGTGTTCTAAGATTTACTCCAAATATCTGAAGTAAATATACTATTGAAATGTAGCTAATAAATGCATTTGAAGGTAACATATACCACCATCTGTCATTATTCATGCATTTCCTCAATACTGTAAAACAATCATAGCTTTCTACTGCTGCTAATAGCTTCCATTTAGTGACTGACAAGACAAAGCTGCTACTGGAGGTAGAAAAAACACAGTAAGTGATGTTGTCAGTGCCCCAGAGGTAAATAAGTACTGCCTTTTCCATGATCTGACCTTTAGGCTGATTATGGGTATGGTTATCTTTGCCAGAAGCACACAAGATAGATTAAACCAAGCAGACTTTTTAATACTGATTAATCCTGATGGAAGTAGGTTTGTTTAGTCCTAGGGAATGCAGCAAAAATATTGGTCTTATCATCTGAGCAATTTTTAAAGTTATCTTTGATGTGAGCTAGGAAGTGCTTGTGGTTTGACTGGTCACAGTGTGAGAAATGCCACTTTTGTTGATATTTTAAATTGGCTCTTGCTTTCATGTTTGTATATAATCCTTGTGATGGAGGTTTGAATGATCTACCCAGAGTACTAAAAAAAGTGTTGGAAGACTCAGATTTTGGGGTTTTAGTTTTTATTTTTTAAAAGGACTGGCTGCCAGACTTGCTTGTCTTTAATCAAAGCTCTTCCTTCAATTAAAAATGGGTTGCTAGATGCCTGGCAGTTTCACAAAATACAATAAAACTGATTCTGTGCCAAGCAGACCTGAACAATGCAGTAAAAAACCCTCCAGCCCTCATCTTCCCACGTGTGTGACTGAATGATGGAATTGCTGAGGTTAGGAAATTATTGGACTGGGGAGGATGCATTCTTTCAAGCATATGTAAATAAGCAATTTGGGAGACAGCCTAAAGAGGACTGGATCATTTTCATATGAATCCTGTTCTCTCCAAAGAGATGTAAACAGCATGAATGGAATAAAGGGAATAAGGCACAGGGGGACAGAAAGAGGCAGCTAGAGCTGCTGATGAAGCAGCAGAAAGTCTAAGGAAGACCAGAAGAAACGAGTCATCTCCAGGAAGAGCAGCAGCATAAGCAACACGTGTACTGTGTCAGTACACAGCTGGGAAGTCGGGCTGGGGACAAGACAGATTTGAATGGCAGGGGATTAGTGTTGTCAGATGGATGGACAAGAGGATGCAATGACAAGTTGTCTTCCACCCAGGCTGATGGAAGGCAGCGTTGTGATGGAATGCAAGCCATATGGCCAAATTGCGTTCTTATTTTGTCAGTACTTGCGCACGTACGGCTCTACTGACAGGTGCCATATGAACGTAATGAAGCAGGGCACTGCTGGCCCCACACACATCCCATCAATGTGACTAGCAGTGCTCCTTGGGATTACACACCATACACAGTTAGGTGATCTGTAGCAAAAGCAGTCTTGCTGCCTTGGTTCTTTCTCAATTCCCTATCTTGTTGAAATTCTGTGGCAATGTTTTACGGCCACATAGCTGAATCTTGAATGCCTCTCTGCTCTTCTTTACCCCTCTACCCTTTCTCTGCCTTATACTGCTTTGATTTTTTTCAGTTCTTCATTGGACAATTCTGTCTCCTGCTCTACTTTTATCTCCAATGTCTTCTTAAGACATATTTGTAGTCTTCTCAAACAAACATTTGCTGATTCGTGAAAGGGATCAATTTTTTTCTGAAAACTGGCCTGCTCAACCATCTTCATCTGGCCCTCTATACTTGTAGTATTTAAAATCCTGTTAAATCTTTGGGTTTTTTTAAGTAGGAATTGACACATGCATGTATCTAAGAAAGTAATAATTTCAGACATTGAAGAGATACTCACTGGAACTGCCTCAAACACTCAAAGGGATGAGTAAACGGAGATCTCTCTGCAGAGCTAAATGTGATTACAGTACGACTGTGTAAGTCTGAGGAAGGTAGATCTGGACTAAATGAAAGAGAGGAGGCATTTTTAAGTTCCAGAGAAGGCAAGAACCCAGTGCTGCCCATTTATTTTTCCCTGTGTTAGTTAGAAGGGGTGGACCCTGAAGAGAAGGAAAGTCACTGTAATTGAACATTGACAAGCCAGGAAAGAACTGGTAGCCCAGTCCAGATGTACACTGTGAACAAAAAAAATCTGACAGAAATGGTACACAATTCTGAGGGAAAATAATTTTTAATTTGAATTCAAATTAATTTATACTGAAAACCTGATTACATGAGTCGGGCACATTTGTTCAGAACACATAACCTTGTGATGTATGATAGCTCAAAACATCTGGAATTTGAAGGAATACATATTTGCACCAATTTTAACCATGGAAAAAACATGACCAAGAATTATTGACCAAGTAAACTGCTGAATAACAAACCAATATGGAGAAGCTGTAGTCTGTTTTATAAATCATTTATTAGAAAAAAAAGTAGCAATATTTTTCTATTGTGAATTGTTTCCTAGAAACCAATTATAGTGGCTTGTGATACTTGATGATTATTTAAAAGGCCAGTAAACAGTGCTCTAGAGAGCAGGCTTTTCATAAGCACAGCAGCTCATGTCCCAAAAGCTCTAAAATACTCCCTTGTCTATAACTTCCAGTGTTTTCTGTTCAAAATGTGATCCTGTATACAGCTGGTCTGTTTTCAACATGCCTAGAGATTTAAGCAAAACAAATTATAGTGATAGAGTACTTTCCTGATACTGCTGTACGTGTCAGCTTCTGCGTGCAGTCTGTATGCAACACAGGTTTCATGCTTGATATTATGAAAACTAAGGGGGATGGAGAGGTTGGGAATTTGTTTTATTTTCTCTGGTTTTGGCAGATTTTTTTTTTGTTTGGTCAGTTGGTTTTGGTTTTGTTCTGGTTTGGGGTTTTTTTTTGTTTGTTTTTTGTTTAGTTGGTTTTTTGTTGGGTTTGGTTGTTCTGGTTTTTTGTTTTGTTTGTTTTTTTTGTTTTTTTTTTAATTTTATTTTTGGTTTGTTTTTTTTTCCTGCACTGCTTACAGTTGACCCATCCTTGTGCATTCGTCTGAGCATCTTGGCTACAGAAATGACTTTTTTCCCCCCTTTGTTGCATTCCTGTTTGTTTTTTTTCCTGCACTGCTTACAGTTGACCCATCCTTGTGCATTCGTCTGAGCATCTTGGCTACAGAAATGACTTTTTTCCCCCCTTTGTTGCATTCCTGTCATTCTCAGCCCTGAAGAAAACAAAACAAAAAAAATTATCAGGGAAACACTAACAGAACTTCAGCTTCAGCAAATAAGCCAAAGAATGACAAATGCCTTATGACAACTCAGATGTTCCTCTTTTTAAGAACACAGTAACTCTACTTCAGGCATGAAGACATTGCAGAAAATTCAACATTTGGAAACCCACTGAAGACAGGGTAGTTTTTGGTTTCAAAAAATAATTTCAGAAAAAAAGAAATAATTTTTTATTTGCAAAAATATTTTAAAGGATTGCTTCATTCTTTGTGTCATCTGTAGCATACAAAAGAAAAAAAGTATTGTTTTGTAAATCAGTTCTAGGTTATGTCATTTTTAAACACAAGTGAAAAGCTTCTCACTGACACCTATTAAATTGTTCTTTTGAATCACATCAACAGAATGTGGACTATGATGTATATAAAGAGTACCAGTATGTATGGTGTATGCTACAGCAGATGTAGCAGTCAGAGGTAATGTGAGACAGCAAGAAAGCAAAACATCCTTAAAAGTAAAGCTTTAAAAATTACAACAGCTTTTCTAGTAGTTGAATTCTGGAAGTAGAGGAATATTTTTTCAAGTGTGTGTATGGTGGGAAATATGTATGTGTGTATTCACAAGAAGGCTGATTTTGAAGAGTCATTGTGTGAAGAACAATATAGTTAACATTTTGATGTGTGTGTAATTGTACAACTGACTGTAAGCTTCATTTTATAATAGTGATAATACGTGTGGGACTCATTATGGGACCAAAAGCGTTACCTGAACAAAAGTGTAATGTAAGAAAAAGTAGGATAAGTCCATGCTAAAGAGTTGCATGTTCGAAATTACTCAGCTTTTTTGTTATTTGTGTTATGTATCTAAAGTTATGCAATATAAATGTATATAAATGTGCAATGTATATAAAAATATGCAATAATGCAACATTGATATTTAAAGAACGAACGTCATATATATGGTTATAGCTTCAAAACAATCTGCATGTTTTAATGACTGTTTGCTCCAGGTGCATTTTATCTTTACAGAATACTGTAAAGTCTTAAGACTGTTTTGTCTGTTTTTCATTTTTAGAAGAAAAAGAAAAGCTGATAGGTAATTTTGGGAAGGTTGCTATACTTTTAGTAAATTAGTCTAATTTGTCTGAAATATTTCTTAGAACAATGAGTATTCCCAATTAAGCTTAGCAAAAAATATTTCAATATTAAAGGACATTTAGAAAGTAGGCGGGGAAAAAAAGAATCAATACATAGAAAACTTTTAAAGAAAGAAAGCCCCAGGAAATAAAAATATAAAGCGAAAGACAGTTATCAACCATACACACTAATTGTGGTGTATTAACCTCAATAGTGGTTTGTCAAGCCTTAATGCAAAGTGACTGAGAAACCTCAATAAAAGATATGTTTGTGACTGCCTGTTCTTATGGATAGTACAAAAAGGACAGTGTGATATTTAACAAGAAATCGGAAACTGCAGGAAGTAAATAAAGATTATTTAAGTTTCTTGGACTCAAAAGAAAAGTGGCACCTTGTGTGACCATGATGGGATTCAACTAGATCAGTGGCAGCCTCAGCTGAAGCTCCTCTATGGCAAGGATGCTTTCAGAAACAGAAAGGAATGGCTGTCAGCATCATCAGCAGTCACCAGCCATGGGATACCGGCAGAGCTGGAGTGAATCGTAGTCGTTAAAGTCAAAAGTCAGAAGATTTTTGTTGAGACTAGAAGAAAGACATTTCTGACGAAGCATCCACCCCACTTACCTGTTCGGCAGGAAAACCAGCTAAACAATATTCCTTCTTCAGGCAGACTAAATAGAAACAACTATAAAACAATATAAATTAAAGCAGGTTATAATCCTCATTCTATGATTATTATCAATATAGACATAATTATTACAGTCACCACTATCAATTATTATAATAAAAAACTATATTTGGGGATTTATGTAATTTTCATTTCTGGAGTCTGGAATAGTTAAATGAAGCAGGAAGATTGCCAGGTAACCAAAGCAAAGCAATGAAGAGACAGCAGACAGAAGTAAAATGTAAGTATTCCTGAATCAATGGCAAAACTAAATATTCAAATGGTTAGAGATGTGAATAGCTGTTTTTATGTTTAAAGGGCTTCAATCCCTAAATTGTGAAACCACAGAACTCAATCTAATTTGCATTTTCAATACTGATGGCAGCAATAGTCTTTGTTGTTTACATTTCAATTACACCAAAGTGTGTCTGTTGATCTTTCAGAGTACAACTTGGTAAGTCTTTTTCACTGCTATTGTTCCATTTTTTCCAAGAGGTACTTGGCTTGTGTCTCTCTAGTTCCTCATTAGATTTTCTTTATGTGTCAATTTCTTTTATGGGCCAAAGCCTCTTTTAATACTTAATTAAGACATTCTCCTTGAAAGAAAGAGCATAAACATATCTGTCACTGCTCTTGAGGTCATGAGACCACACAGCTTTTACACAAGGCAAAGGTCATGCAGTTTCAAGAAAAGGGAAGAGGAGTAATGTTCATGAAATATGTTCTTCAGAGTTTTTGAGGCTTATCATTCACCTCAGGGAGAGTATTTTTCATTTGCTGTCTCCTTGCAGTCAAATTCTCTGAACAAGTCCATCAGCACTATTTACATAATAAAAAGCAAGCAAACTAACATGCTGAAAGAATTTTTGGGAGGACTGTAGAGAAAAAAATTAATCTTTACATTTGCATTATTCCAAAACTTCTTCAAAGCATTGTAAAAATTTGTACATTTTTATCAACTTTATTCTCTACCAGATTCTTTTGCAAATTTTGACATCTTAAAACCCAAGATGATGATCTAATTACTTTATTCACAGTGGGCAATTTCCCTTGCTTATTTTATTCATACAGTCAGCAGCATTGTCTCAATAAAAAAATCTTGGTGGAAGTAAGATAGATTTATGTGACATAGGTGTCTCAATACCTTGAAAAGAGAAAATAGAGATTGAGAATCATATTTGTAGGAATACATTGGCTTTTGCTGCTGCAGAGCTGGTAGATATTTCCCCTTTTATTTCTGACACTCGGCTAGACCTTGAAATAAAAAAATAATGAGCACCTTTCAGCTAAATGTTTGAAGGAAAATTTAAAGAGGAAGTGAGAAATACTAATGTGAGACTGCTTAGAACAGCCAAACTGAAAAGAAAAGAAGCTCCTCAAACCTTAAAGAGAGAGAAAAGCAGAATATAGGAGGGATGATAATATATCTATATAGACATAATGCACACATTTTCCCTGCTCACCATTACAAAGAAGAAAAGTCTTGTGACAGAACAAAGAAGAGGTATCGACAGCAGAAAAATAAGAAAGAAAACCATGTTGAGAGGCATGTACAATCCTTCCCAGAATGGCACACAGCAGTGATAATGTGCTTGGGCTCAACAAATATCAGTGAAGTCTGAAAACGACTTGTAGTGGAGTTTCAGACAAAGCATGGTTCCATCAGCCATACTGAACTACTACCTAGCTAAACTTTATGACTGCCCTCTTCCAAAATGTGTAAATGCATGGATCATTCATGTATTGATAAAACTGTAAATTTTGGCACCATGATACAATAGATACTGCCAAAATGGCTTATTTGGGGTTTGAAATATCCATGATCATGGATCAATGTTTGCTTCTGCGTAAAGCTTATTGCTTTGTAAATACACTCAGAGCATAGGCAGAAAGAGCATTCAGGAGTTACTAATGGTCAGCATCATCCATCTGAGTACTCTTGCATGAATTTTATCAGAATCACTAACTGTCAAGGAATCATTAAACCATGCTTTGTGCCTGTGCACAGATACTGCTGCCACTGATGTTTCCTGTATGTCAAGGGCTTCTGGTTCACAGTCTCTCTAATTTCCCAACTCCTTCCAAGATTTCTACCTTATGAAAATAAATATTGATTTTCCTGTTATTGATTTTACTGTTATCAATCCAAATGTGAGGTAGTGTGATGTTGTGGCATTCTGTACACCACACCTGCTAAATGAGATTTGTAAAAGGAAATAGTTTGTGAACAGGCCTGAACTTGCTGTCCTTATTAATGTCTATGAACTTACTGAATGATCCCATATGATTTCCTACTTTCTAAATATCAGAAAAAGGAACATTTCTGTTCTGAAATACTCACTTGTTTTGATCTTATTTTTGCTCAGTAATGTTAATTATTCCACTGTCAACACAGCTTGTCATCAGGCTGCTAACAAGTCATGCCTGATGCCCACTATTCATCTGATGTTTCCCTTAACTTTTAAAAAATAAATAATTATAGTTTGTTTCTGATATGAACTTGTTTTAATAAGCTTAAGGACTGTAAGAATTGTCATTTGCTTTGTAAATATCTGTCTCTTAATTTTTGTTCAGTTTTCTCAGTGTTCCCTTCCATATTTGGCAAAAGCTGTTAACTATTCCCAGAGCTGTGCTGACATTGCCAGTGATGGTAGTATAAAAGTCCAACATGGAAATAAAAATAACATGATTCTCCCTGTGTTTTATTTCAGTTGGAAATCAGGGAGATAGTAGCAGGGTAGGAAATCAATGAATGCCAAATGGTGGAAAACAATGGGACTCAGGGGGAAAATATTTTGCAGTTTAATTGTAGACATTAAGACTGAAGAGATTAAAACCATTAGGTACTGAAAAACAGAAGTCTGTGGGAGTAAAGGGCAATCAGCAACTCCCTGAGCTATTCACCATTTCTTGTAATAAGACCACAAAACAGTGCTGATGCTTTAGGCTGACCTCTCATGCTCTGGGATAAGGCAGCTCTACCAGTACTGCAGAATAAATTGAAGTAGCTGTAGTTGCAGTCTCGAGATTTCCTAAAGCAATCCATTTTTTTTTTTGCAGAGAAATACACTCCTAATAATTTAGGATTAGGAGTAATAGATGCTGAATTTTTCTCTCATTGGTGTTTTTGATATTTTTATTTCAGAAGTACAACATGTTTCTCCTTTAAACCCTCTGATGGTCAGTAAATTGGATTTAGTTACAATCTGCTTGTAACAGAGAGAAAACTAAAGATGGAAGACAGCCATCATTTTTCTAGTAAAAGCATATGCAATATAACCACGAAAAATTTTTACTTTTAAATTTCTTCAAAATTGAATTGGGTTTTTAAATTACAACAAGTGTAAGACAAATTCAGACAAAATTGAAATAAAGATATAGGCCAAATAACATAAGATTTTTAAAATAAATAAATAAATAACACATGTTCTACTAAAGGTTTTCTTAAAAAAAAAAAACAAAAAAACAAAACAATATAAATTATGCATCTGTGCTGGCTTGAAAATGTTTACCAGAGATGACTGTAGCTACCCCTCATAATTTTCTCCCAGGAATGACTGAGGCAGAACTGCCTGCTTTCCTAGATCCTGACAGAAAGCCCAGGTATTATTTTTCTCTGTTGTAAAATGTTCAGGAATAATAGAACAGTAGACTATAATCTGACAAAACTATATTGCAGACCATTTAAATTATTTTCCTTGATGGACAAAGTGAGATGATGTACTGGTAACTTCAAAAGGAAAAAAAAAAAGACTAAACCAGAGGAAAATATTTTATAGTTAGCTGTAGTTGAAAGACTTTGCAGTGGAAAGAACAATTGTTTTTATTTATATTGCTTTCTTAAGTAAAATAAATTCTTTTCAGATGTAAAAACAAAATTACGGACATAGAATCTGTTATTGCAGTGTAATGGTGTCATAGGGAATAACAGACCTCTAGTGCATACAGTACTAAATATTTCCTAATAATCCCTTTAATTTTTACAAAATAAAAGGAAGTTGCTGCATGGGATTGAGCTGAAGTTATTTCTATCTGCTATGAAACAGTCTTCATGAGAGAATTTTGGCTAATTTTTAGAATACAGAAATACCATCCAGGAGCTGCATCTACATTGATTTATTATTTCACCTTTTTTCTTTATGAAGGTTGGCTATTTGAAGAAATTAAAATGAAATTATTAACACTTTTGGTATTTAGACCCATTATGGTTGGCTATTGAAACATGTTGAAGAATTTTCCTTTTTTTTTATTAATAAAATATATGGTTCCAAATATTTTCCAAGGTATAGATTTTACACTAATTGGTAAAATTTTTAAAGCATGACAGCATTAACAGGAGAAGTGTTGCTTTACAATTAAAAACAAAATATGTATGATACAGAAAGATTTTTTCTAATATATAATGTTTTTGTCACAAGTGTTGCCCTACATGCGTTTTGATTGTTTTTTCTTTAGTTACAGTACATGATGCCTGCAGGCTGTGCAGCAGTGCACCTAATGGTGGTATCAACTTGCAGAATGAATATGTACTGACCACGTGAGCTCTCTGAAACCACTGAGATCGAGAGACAGAGTAATCAAGAAAAAGGAACCTTAGAAGAATCAAGTGAGTTTTTATTCCTGAATTTGACACTGACTTTTGTGGTTCCTCATCCATACTTCAGCTTCCTTGTGTAAAAGACAGAAGAAATAGTAATTAATGAATACTATATTATTGCAGTACTGCACATAATGCTGAAGTATTGTGAACCTAATTAGATAATGCATGTGCAAACACCAGAAAAGAATTTGTAAATGCAGAGACAATTTTAGTGAACAGGGTGACATCAGACTGGGGACTGGTTGTTAGAGGGGTTTCACAGGGCTCCATGCTCAGCCCCACTCTCTTCAACATCTTCATAAATGACTTGGAGGCAAGACTGGAAGGGACACTAAGTAAGTTTGCTGGCAACACTAAATCTAGAGGATAGAGAGACCTTGAAGAGAGACCTTGGCAAATCAGAGGGCTGGGCAATCACCAACGATATGAAGTTTAACGGGAAAATGCCCAATTCTTCACCTGGGACTGGACAATCTTGGTCTTGTGTATAGGGGAATGAGAGGCTGGAGAGTGGAAAGGGACCTGGGGGTCCTGGTTGATGGAAAATTGAAAATGAGTTAGCAGTGTCCTGGTAGCCAGGAGGGCCAAGTGTGTCCTGGGGGCATCAGGGCGAGAATTGCCAGCCAGGCAAGGAGGGGGATTGTCCTGCTCTGCTCTGCACTGGGGCAGCCTCACCTAGAGTGCTAGGGGCAGTTTTGGTGCTACAATATAAAAAAAAACCATTGAACTATTAAAGAGCACCCAAGGGAGAACAATGAAGATAGTGAGGGTTGTAGAGAAGAAGCTATTCAAGGAGCTGCTGAGGTCACTTGGCCTGCTCATCCAGGAGAAGAGGAGACTGAGGGGACACCTCGTGACACTCTTCAACATCCTCGTGATGGGAAGAGATGGGGTAGGTACACATCTCTCACTCTCATGACTAGTGAAAGGACTTGAGGAAATTACATTAACGGAATTGTGGGAGGATTATATTAGATATCAGAAGAAGGTTTTTCTCCCAGGAAGTGATCAGGCACTGAAAGAGTGTTTTTCAGGGAAGTGGTCAGAGCACCAAGCTTGACAAAATTAAAGAAACATTTGGATGATGATCTCAGGCACATGGTGTGATTCTTGGGTTGTCCTCAGCAGGGCCAGGAATTGGACTTGATGATCTTTGTGGGTTCCTTCCAACTCAGTATATTTTATGATTCTAAACAGAAACAAAAACTATAACACACTTCAGAAGACAGCACAATCCTAAGGAATCAACTATGTGCGTAATCCCACAGGGAAATGTTAAATCTGTTAGTTCAATGGAGAGAGACTGGTTTCATTTGATTTGTAATCCTGAATTTTAGTATGCAAGAAATTCACACAGTTAAACAGGTAAAAGATTATCCATAAACCCATGATAATTCTTACAGGAATTACTCAAAGTTATATTTCTTCAGTTAGTCTTCAGTGTGTAATAGTAATTGCCTTGTAAACAAATATATATAGATACTGAAAACAGAATCATTTATATCTATGTCACTCTTGAAATTTACATTTATGAAGCCATCCATGTTCTAAAATATTTCAATTCCAGTGGTCTATTTAACCTTTCTTTCTGTTAGACATCAATTTTTTTTTCCCTGAGAAACAATCCTTCTCTCCCTTGCTATTTAATGTCATTATTCCTTCCCCTTCACAATACTTTTTACATAGTCAAAGGCCATCATCATGTTTCTAAACCTAATAAACTTATTTTCTTCAACTTTACACATAGTTGTGTTTCCAGGACCTATTTTCACACCTGTTACTATTTCATGGGCTATCATGAATTGAATCAAGTTAAGATGCTTAAAGCTGGAGTTAATATTCCAGCTGAGATATTACTACCACTTAGAAGAGGAAATTGTGACTTCAGGGTTTTTTTTGCAGGTAATAGTGCAGTTCTTATCTCATTAACTTAAATGAGTTTTCATCATTAGTGTGATATTTTTGATTAATATATACTGTGACTGTAATTCCATTCACCACCCTTTTAGCAATTTCTGCAGTGCTACTGCCCAGACAGGTTTTCTACACCCTGTGGTTGTGCAGCCACTTACAGCTAATTGTGTTTAAAACTTTGTAGGGTTTGTTACTAGATTACATCCTTTCCACACAGTTTCTCATATTTGCCAAGTTTATTTAGATATGTACTTTTTTCTTCTAGTATTTTTGGACTTTGAAAAAATTTGTTTATGATTTTAATTATTAGAATACCAGACTTACAGAACCCTATACGATATATTATAGTTTGAGAGTGCTGCTCTCTGGAATACACTCTTGCCAGTTAGGTGTTGATATCAAAAACAGTTTAATTTTTCTAGATTTCTTATGAGAATCCCGGAAAGGTGGTAAAAAGCTTGCTGAAATGAAGATATGTGATATGGACAGAAAGAGTGACAGAAACAGAATAAAGAGAATATCACCACTCCATGGATCCTAACAATGTTCTGTTGACCCTCTCCAGCTGGTCTTCTTGGTGGTGAAGGTCCCCCCAGAAAGCACAGAATCTGATGGGTTAATGTATGCTCAGGCTAGGTAGGAAAATCCAGGCACCTCCCTGGGCAGGGGGAGTTTGCCCTCATTTCTTGCAACAGACTCTGGGTTTGCTGCATCACGCAGTCCTGTGGTGCAAAACTTCAGGAATGACTCAGGGGAGGAGGGGGGGAAGGCACTTCAGGAGATCTTTGATGGATCATGACACCCCCTCAGTTGCCTCATGTGAATGTCCCATGGACATGACCTTCCCGGAGTCCTGGGGTTGGGGATTTCACAGCTGGGCCAGTTTGTGTATGGGAGGATGGGTCACTGCCTCTAACCAGAGGTTACACCTGAAAGCTCCTGCCCACATCCCTGTTTCAGGGGGAGGCTGTGTAAACCTGCATTCTGTGGGACGTGGTCTCCTCCACCCCAAACTGAGCCAGGGAAGAATCTCTGCTGACTTTGGCTTTCTTGTGGATGAATTCCTCTTCTTCAGCTTTGTTTGTTTTTTCCTGGTTCTGAGATTATTAAAGAATGGGTTTTCCTTTATCTAATCTTAGTGGTTTAACTTACAGTCCAAAGTCCCAGTGAGGCATCTTCAGGGAGACATCTTTGGTTGTAGCTTCTTTATACGGTTTTTGTTATAATGAGCAAAACTTTATATCAATTTTTGAGGCATGAACTTTTTCAGTCTCTGACAACTTGCAGCCCAGAAAACCAACTGTATCGTGGGCTGCACTGAAAGCAATGTGGCCAGCAGGTTGAGGGAGGTGATTTTGCCCTTCTGCTTTACTACTATGAGATCCCACCAGGAGTAATCCTCTGAGGCTCACAGCATTAAAATAATTGTCCTGCTGGAGCAGGTTCAGAGGACAGTTGGAAAAGTGATTGGAGGGATGGGAAATCTCTCCTAAGAAGAGGAATTGGAACTAGATGATCTTTAAGGTCTGAAACTATTCAATGATTCTGTGTTTCTATGACTGATGTTAACTTGATTGGTCTATACTTTTCTGAGTCCTTGAATTGTCTTATCTCTAAAGGCACTCTGTCTTTGTGTTTTACCTGTCCTCCATAATTTCTGCAGTACCTACTTCTGGCAGTTTAAGGATTTCATTAACAACATATCTTAGGACAAGTACTTCATCAGCTCTCACTAATTTTAAGGGGAAGTAACATATATAAACATGTCTAATGTTTCCATGCTTTGTTGTAATTGGAGTTCCTATTCTTCTGCAAAAGATGCCAGAGAATTTTTTTTTAAATGAAGACTGAACTAAAAAGGAATCAAATTGATTCCCCTCCCAAAGTCATTGCTTGATACTTTATAGTTCCCTTATTCTTCTGCTCAGCAGTAAGACATTTCATTTCCTGGTCTTCCTCTTATAACGAGGTTTGGAATTATTACTTTGTTTACATATTTGAAAATGTTAAAGGTGTCATCGATTAGCAACAACGAACATAATGTTGGATTTGCAATGCTGCAGTACAAGTCATGTTTCTGATATAAAAGTAACATTAGAGGAGAAAGAAATGTAAAGTGCCATTTGAACATCAAGATGACTTGACAAGTAATTCCTTTAGCTAAAGGTTCCAGTGGTATCAGAATACCTGTATGACTGTCCAGAGAATAATTATAACAGTAGCAGAGGGAAATATCATATTGCTTAACAACCTGTGCATGTAAAGGCCTCTTGGAAAACATGCAAGTGGTCCATACCCAGATGTCTGCTGATGTCCCAGTATGTTTATTGTTACAGCAATGGTGCACTTCCACTGCCTGGCACCTGTGGGCAAACACAGGAAATACTGACAGGAAATCCAGTTCAGAAGGCAGCTCTGAAACACCCTCATGCAGAACGTAGTGGCGTTCTTGTGAGCGTATGAAAACAAATACAGCGGGCAGTGAATTAATAATATAGATTTATTTTACTTTAAAAGTAATTGCCAACAGAGGAGAGCAGCATGAGAGATAGTATGAAGCATGGAGTGAAATGAAATTAAATGTTTTTGCTGCAGGAATTATTAATCTAGTGTGTGAGGTGACCACTAATAACTGGTATTGCTGTTGCTAGGAGCTATCAAAAGAAATGTCACTCCTCACAGCAAGTGAAGAAATTTGACATATGGCATCAAAGGATCATTAAAACTACACCTGCTGCAGAGGAGGTTGTGTTTTTTGAGAGACTTTCAAGCAGAAAAGGTTATTCCAAGAATATGAAAGGGTATGCCTTATTCTCTTTATTTCTTAATAGGTAATTAAGAAGCAGTAAAAATAGCAAAAACTGTCAGAAAAGGATACAAAGGAAAATCCAGCTTTATTTTCAATGTTTTATGGAGTAAAGTAAGAAACTACCAAGATAATTTCTTCCTAAAATCTAGAACAGCACAGTTGATGCTAAATCATTAATACACATAGCTGGAAAAGTTCACTATCTTTTCTCAAAGTTCGATTCTACATTCTACAGCTATTACCTCAATGAAAACTTTTCTATTAGTTTTGATAGCATTTTAAAGAGTGAACATTGAAAATTTTGATCAGAAGCCTGAAACAGTTTGATATTTAGTTCGTTATGCACTCATTGAACTATGTATAAGAAAATTGCTGTTGACTTCAGTGGATGTCAGCACAATTTCTGAGTCACCACTGAATTTATACTATAGAAGAACTCTATTTCATAGTAATGAAGGTTTCTGTTGTAATTATATTCGTGATTTTATTCCTGAATTAGAATGGAATTTTCATATCTTTTTCTATATTTCAGCTCATACAGTTCTTGCTCTTGTTTCAGACAAATAAATAAACACATAAAGACTTGTTTATTGCCTGCGCAGATTTCTTGAAAGTTATTGCTAGAAATTAATACACATAGAGAAAGGATTCAAGTAAAACTTTGCTGTGAAGCTGATATTTATAGAGTTGCAATATGCCTTTACTGGGAAAACTGAAAAACCAAAACAGCTTAAAAATATTAAGAAAAACAATTAGTGTCTATGTGTATTTAGTGGTTACACAGAGCAAAACCTATGAACTGTTACTAATCATGTTGTTTCACTGAAATGGGTATAGTCACAAAATCATTCACATTTTTACCTTTGCCATCTGTATTCTCCATGGACTAATGGTCTGGGATTTTCCAAACTATATTTTATTGCTAGCTCTGCCACAATCTCCTAGATAGCTGTGGCCAGATCATTGCCTTTGCATTTCACTATACCAGTCTGCAAAATAACGGTAGTGTTACTAAAAAGGTCCTAGATATTCATATTGCTGTTCCAATTTCATTCCTTTAAGCTGATGTATTTTGAATTTTTCCATGGGCAATGTTTCACTGAGGGGAAATTGACAGATTCATAGATCCCAGAGTATCTCAAACTGGAAAGGACTACAAAAATCAAGTCCAACTCTCTGTTACTCACACAAACTCAACATTAGATAACTGTAAAATATTTCAGTTAACTTTTAAATAACCTTAATTTTCAATTCTGACAACATAAAGGATCAAAGCAGTGTTAAGAAACTGTGCAGAGCAAGTAGATATGAAAGCTGTTGTACAATGTATCTGCTGAATCTGCTATAACCCAAGGCTTTAGATTCCAGTTTTTCACACTGATTCCAGCAATTCCTTTGCTTTGTTTTATTTTTGTTGTTAAGTAATGTGGTCTATCTTTATCAAGATGATTCAAAATCATGATTCCTTATATAATATTTCTATCCACAGCTATAAAAGTTGATATTGTTGAAGTCTGTATGAAAAGAATTGATTTGCACCATTCTGCATTTTAACAATGAAAATAAATTTTGATCTTTTTCCATTAATTTATTTTAAGTGCTGGAAATCAGATAGTGACATTAAAAAGGGGAAAAGGGAGGACTGGATCTTAGAACTGCTTTGGAGCCAGTTTTCAGTCAATCTTTAGCTAAAACAGGCAAGGATTTCTATAGCAGTCTTTCTACTAAGTTTTGGTTTGCTCTTCAGGAGACCAGAGAATAAGAAAAAATCTTTCTCAAATCTGAACAAGTTTATCAGAAATCCAAGGGGGATACAGATGATTTGGTTACAGTGGTGATAAAGGAAGTTTTAGGTTGATCTTTCTCTTTTGTAGCAGGCAAATATGGAGCTACAGAGAGTGATTTGTTAATCATACTGTTGGAGCTAATTTACAATGAAGATGTGAACTTAAAACAACAGGCATTTCTATGATGTGACTGGAATAGGAGTGATAGTGCTGGCAAAAAGCCACAAAACCTTTTTCAAATGGCTTAAGAGAATGTGCTGTCTGGGTTTGAATCTAGACATCAGGGGAAGAGTGTGTTAAAAGAATACATAAAACTGTAAGTTCTGCATCTATTCTATAGTATTTGTTTTAAACAGCATTATTTCAAGATCAGAATCAGCTACAGCCCAATAGAATAAACAGTATTGAACAATTATGTTATGACTGATAAAGGCTTAGGAGCACTTATTGTTTTCCAGTTTAAATAAATCTAGGTCAGGCCAGGACATAAGTGAGCAAATTAGAAAAGCTCTGCTAGAGATACCATGCAACTCAGGTCAAGAAAAGATTTTAACTCCTGCAGCCTAGAAGTTCAAAAGGATCCCATAGCAGCAAGGCCTGGTTTTGTAGTCATGGCTACTTAAAAGAGAGTCACCCAGAGAAAGTGGGTGGCAAACATGTTTTGTGGTGTTGCTTTTTATATCAAAATGTAGTGTGACCAAAAATTAAATAGTGGGCAGAATCAGTCTAGAACTTGTCAGCACTCTCCATTGGTTTTGCATCACATCTCTGGAGCTGTAAGGATTTACTAATGCACATTCATTCAGTGCTTTGAATAACAACTGTACGTTTGATATTAACATTCTTATAGATGAAAACCTCATACAGATGTTTTTAGATAGAGAAATTCTTCCTCCTGCCTTCAAATGAACCCTGGTTTGAGTTAAAATTCTGAAAATTACCATAGCCTCCCATTTTGAATGAATCTGCTGGTAATGAAAAGTTCTAGAAAATTGGCTTCTACTAAAATCTCCCATTTAAGTTTCTTTCACTTTGTTTTTTCAATATTCCTGACTGTAATTCAAGAACAACTAATTTACTGATTGACAGCAAAACCTAGATATATGGATTCATAAATCTATTTATTAAACCTTATGGGAATTATGCTAATTCTGAAGACTATTTTTTCTTACTCTAAGTCCAGTACATATACTAGAAGTGAACATCAATTTATCCTCTTTGAGGGTCATTAAATTTTAATAACTTTCTAATTAATAGTTATCAGGTTATTGTTTAAAATTACACTAGCTAAAACCAAAAAATTAAAATCTTTTCATTCTCTCATGATCCACCCAGTCTTACCAGATGCTTTTTGTTCCTTTTTTCCTTCTTCTTGCTTTGGACAGTTGGTTCATCTTATCCACACCTTTTTAGCTGGTTATCGGCGTCTCACTCAACCACATGATGGTGTTTGTTTATGCATGTTTTCTTTGTTTCTACATGTTATGTACATTTATGCAGATTCTTTAATTCAGCTGAATCTAGGGATTTGCAAAGGAAGTGTTTCAGTATTTTATATTCTGAAAGACACAACATTTAAAAAAAAACCTTGATATTTAAATGGATTTCTCAAACAGAGAAGATTTTATGCAAGTTTGTTATTCAGGGTAGTTGTGATGTACAGAAATTATATACATGGAACAGTAACTTTTATCTTCTCTGATTAATGAGAGAAATCTAAAAAATAAACACCATTTTTAAATTGCCATGGAAGGGAAGAAAAAAAAAAAAACTTTGGAGAATTAAATTCAACTTACACTGTAAGTAACTACAAAAAGAGTGATTTTAAACCTAAAATACTGGTCTAATTTTCTTACCAGTATGCGTTTAGATATTCACCTGTTTTTTTGGTTGTGAGATTATTTTAAATGTAGTTTAGATTTGCGCTATCATTTTCAAACTGCTGGTTTCAATTGCATCTGGAAGTCACTGGAAGCCTGGAAATGCAGGAGGGATAAATGCAGGAAATGGTGTCTAAAATTCTAAAATGGGTAGTAGCCTTTTATTCCACACACACAGGTATTAATGTCTGCAATGGAAGTTCTTCAATAACTTGTCTCCAGCAGTAAATTATGTCTACTCTGAGATACACTAAATTCCATTTCTCGTGTTATGACTATAATCAGGGCACTGGACTTCAGTTCTTTTCATCACAAGTTTTGTCTCTCAGTGGTTGATAGACTGATGGGTCTCATTAAGTTTAGATTACACCTATCTGTATTAAAGTGCCTTTACCTCTTTCCAGAAATAACTGCAATGAAGTCACAAGGAAAAAAAATAATCAGTAACACAGACTTTTGCTGGTTTGGTAGACTGTTACTTCCATCAAACTATCAATTGTGAATGCTATGTTTGTTTATCACATAGAGCTCACAGTCTTTCATGATTAATCTGCACTAAAAGAAGGAAAGGCAAACAGTCAGCAAAGAATAAAGCTCTGTTGACAGAAGTGTTCAGTGTTTCATGTCCTGACCCAAGTTCTGAAATGGAATAATGAAAAAAAAGGATTCTTCATTGTGCTGAAGAAAAAGTCCATTTTTTCTTGATGAAAAGAAAAAAAAAAAAGAACGCCAGGATCTGAAGTTCGGAGTTAATATTTATTTTGGCAAATCTCATTTTCCATTGTATAGTAAACCTACATTTTGTTTTGTGTTTTTCTTCTGGTATCTTGATAGTTTCTATTCTTGTTCTTTATAGTATCTCTGTTTTGCTTGTTATTTGCAGACTAGTTACAGTTGTGTTTTCTGAATGATCACTTGAAAACTCCTTAGCAGATAAATGGATAAGAATGATATGAGACCTTTCTATCTCATAGGAATTTCATATACAACAGGAGAAATGTTTGCTTCTTTTGTCCATGGTACCCAAACACAGTGAATTAAGGATCTAGAAACATATCTCCCTTGCAGCCTTCTGTTACTGGTTCATAATAAAGATTATGTCTACTCTGACTACAGTGTTACTATGGAGACTTCATGAGATTTCTTAAATCTTCATTATTATATCCATTACTTCCTCATGACACTAGCAAATACATGCCAATATATTTTTTAAAAACATGCAATGAAAATTCAGGTGCCTAACCTGGATAATTTTTTCATGTACCAGTAATACACATATTAGTGATACATGAAAAAATTAAAGGCATCAAAGCTCTAAACCTAAAATGTATCATGTGAACTGCCAGTAATAGTGTATTCTTGGATTACTCATGCACAATTTTTTATTTCTATTAAGTTTTGGTGTGGTTTTTTTCCAAGCTTCAGGAAATCTTTCAACCATTGCATAATTTCACCTTCTAGAATTGTCTGCATGTTTTTCATCTGGCATTCTTCAGATTTTATTTTTTTCCTAAGATGATTTGAGATGATTACTACACTGTACTCAACACATGCAACCAAATTAATTTTATGTAGTTTTTACAATATCCCAAACTACAATGTTTGATTAGGGCATTAGTGCAGGCTGCAAACGTAAACCTTATTCTTTACTGCTATTTGTATGAGATGGGCTGGAAGTGCTGTTTCAAAGTACTATACCAGTCAAATTGATTGATGAATGCCACGGAGAACATCAGCTTCTATCTTTCAGAATATTTAACATGGTTATTTCAAAAGCATAAAGAGGCAAATTTATCTACTTTTAAAGCAGCTTCTCCATCTGGCTACAACTTGATTGCATGTTTCAAAATGGCAGTGCATTTTAATATGTTAGTAGGAAGTATAAATGATGCCACAGCTGGTAATGACAACTTCATGTAGTTCGGCCATTTAACTTACATCATGCTTAATAGACAGCCCACATTAGAAACAAAGAAGAATAGTATTTCAACTCTAATGTGAAACTTCTGTGGCTTAAATTCACCATTCAAAGCTGCATTTGGTGTGAATATTACTTTAAGTCATGCTTGAACTTTTTTCTAATCTTTTGAAACGTATTTCATTTGAAAATTTCCCAAGTAAGCAAATAACCTGATGTTTGAAGAAACAGAAACAATCTCTTTTCAAATTATGGCAATTAATGAGTTTCCAGCAGTTGATAGTTCTCTGCATTATCAAAAACCCCTCCTACTTTCCTCCCTTTCCACCCTTCAAATTACAGATAAAGCTTTGATTTTCACCTGAACCCATTTTAAAATATTTTGAAATGTAATACATGCTAAGTTGCAACTGTACTTCTATTCTCAAATGACGAGCAAGACATGATTTCCATGTGCTTTCATATTCTGTGAAATATTATACCCTCCAGCAGAATTATTCCCTGTTTCCTTTATTAATACATCATATCAGCTGTATACAACATTGCACTATTTAATTTTTCCCAGCTTCATTATTGAAACTGTAAGCCACTACACTGTCTAGAGCAGTATAAAATCTAATATTTTATTTTATTATATATAATAATGTATATTTTCTGGTGATTTTGAAACTCTGTTTTCCTTAGTTTCATATCTAAAACTCAGAGTTAATTTTCAAACAGCAGTGAATACAAAACAGCAGTGAGTAGTCCTGAAAAGGTAGAAGTACCTTTGTAAACCATTGATGGCACCATTTTTGGTATTTTATCATTGTCACAAAAAACATTACTAAGACTGAATTATACCAGTGTTCCTGGCACTAATGACCATTGAATTTTGGGATGTATCTCATTTGATTTGTTGTGTTGAAAGTTCCAAAATCTTCACATATTCCTGGAAGCACTCTTAGACAAGGTGCTCACTTGGTTATCCTTCTGAGCTAGTCAAGATATGAAGTATTAGTTAAATGTCTATTTGTGTCTGAGTGCGATTCTCATTTAGCATTTTATCCCATGACATTTAAAACACTAATTATCTTAATATTTTAATTAACTAAATAATGTGATTTTTTAAAAATATTTGAAATATCCTTATGTATAACCTCGGTCTGTGTACAGTTTAGTGCCTTAGCACAGGAAATCTTGGTGACATGGTTGTTGTCAAGCAAAGCTGAGGAAAGAAAAGTTATTCCTTGCACTACTTCTTTTGATTCTAATAACAAGAGGAGATGACTTTATTCATTGTCAGAAGAACCAAGACTTCTGCAGTTATGAAAAAAATAAAGAATATTTCTCATTTTTTTTAAAGATCCTTTGGCTAAGACTGTTTTGTCATAGGCTGTCATCAAAGTTTATTTTCATTTATATGCAAAGAGAAGACACAACAATTTTCAGTTTATTCTTATACACTATGGATAAAAAGGAAATTCTTATGGACTAGAGATTTTTCTATCTACTGAAAAGATAAAATGTGGATAGACAATTACCTCAGAGTGTGAATAGCTGTCCTTCAGAAATAGATATACTTCAGAAAGGTTGATAATTCTGAAATAAGGCAGTGGTTTAGTTGTGGTAGTCTCTGTAGAACCATAAAGAATTTTCTAGCTGTTAGATAAGACATTATTGTGCAACATTTAGAAATAATTTCATGCACTTTATAATGCATTCTATTTTTCTGAATGTTAGTTCTTATTAAAGAACTTCTGCAGTACTGTACAGACATTAGAATGAAGATCAATTCTACCAAAAAAAAAGGTTCCAACAAAATGCCATATTCGTCAGTATAAAAGTAAGAGCATCCCACTGTTAATACTGTATTCATAGAAAGCTGAAAGATTCTTCTCTAAGTCTATGAATCACTATGAATATACATACCACATTTATGATGGTTATGCTTTTCTCTGAGGCACCTCTAAGTGGCTTTCTATCTAAATTTTTTATCCACCAAGCACTAGCATTCCTGAATGAAAGTCATCTTTGTCTAAGTAATATTACGGTTACTTTGTTATTTTGATTTTATCTGAAAGGTGAGCATCCAGTTTTTCCTTCATATGATTTTTCTTTTTCTTTCTGAAAACTGAACTTCATTAAGGCAGAAGTACTACAGAGTAAAGACCACTGGTTTGACAATAAGTAAACTGTAGAAAATAAAACACGTGGTTTTAAATTAATAAGAACTTTGACTTTCATATATTAATAAACATTTTAAATGAGGAAAAGAAACTCAAAACTTCTTACTCAAGTAAGAACAAGATTTCTTAATTTTTTTTCAGGTGTAAGCTCTTTCTGAATGGATTAGAAAAAAATAAGGTATAGATTTGCATTGAAAGTCTCAATGGAAAGGTAAATGTGATGGTTGGTGTCATCTCAGATACCTGGGAAAAGCTTAAAAATATATCTAGATTTAAGTGGAAATTGCATGTATCTTTGAACATGCTTTGGTTTTCCTTCATTCAAAACTTCCATTAAAATAAATGGGAATAATGTGTTTCTAGAAGTGAACAAGATATAGCTGACAACACAGCAACTGAAGGCAGGGTTATTTTATTATTAAATTGCAGCAAATGAGAACACTTTAAAACAGAATTTTATGAGTTATGAAAAGAAATAATTCTAATTCAAAAACAATGTAATAAATTTCTGAGATTAAAAGAAAGTATATAGGGTTGCAAATAAGTGTCAGATGCTCTTGAAAAAATCAGTTAGTCTTTGTTAATGTAGAGATGGACAAACAACATGCACACAGCAGGTGAAGAAGTAGTTTCAGTAGTTACTGTCCTTAGTTGTCTTTGAAACTTTAGTTTGACTTCTCTAATTTTGTGTGTTTTTCACAAAACCAAAAAAGTTAGCACTTTCAGAATAACAGAAATTGCCTCCCACTAAAAACTGTGTAAAATATTGTAAAATCTTCCAAGGGAAAACCTGTATGTGGAAGCCCTCAACATCTGAAATAGAATTCTTGAAGCTATTAGTTGTTTATGAGGAAAATTTCTTTCAGTTTGGCTTTATCATGCAAAACCAAGTAGATACCAGGGATATGAATGCTGAAGTGTTCAGCCATTCACCGCTTCTTCCAGTACCCCTCATGCTGAATAGTGAAAGAAAGAGATGAATGCCTCAGGTCCCTGTATTTTTTAGGGTTAGGCATCAGGATAGAGTTAGATACTGAAGGATCCCTGGGGACCTTGGTCTTCAGCCTAACAGCTTGACCTGCAGCCCTTGCTGACATATGTTTAATACGGAAATTGATCTCCAGAAAGCAAATATTAAAAAATTGTTTTAAGTTTCCGACTGGAAAACATTAGTTGCACAAAAGAACTAGTGTCTACCAGGAATAATTTCAACTGAAATTTCTTATACAGCTAGAGCCACCACTTTTTTCAGGCTTGGTATATCTGTCCACAGAGAAAGTAAAATATATTTATTTTTAACATTAAATTATCAAGAAGTAAGTCAACTATATGTTTCTCTGGCAGTACAGCTTCTCCATATTTCCTGAAGTATTTTGCTTCTGGAAGTGAAAGTTAAGAAAATTCTCTTACTTCAATACATAAAAGGCACCATGCAAAGTGAAAATAACATTAAAAAGTCTGTGAGGTCAGAACTCCATTAAGTTAAAAAATACTGAAATGAGATCATTCAGGGAGACTGAATCAGAAGCAACTGCTTTGCCAAGCTGCAGTTGATTTCTATTCATTTTTATCTGGTAAATTCCATATGCATAAACAAATTATGGCTGAACTCAGGACTGAAGGTGACTCATTTTTCCCTCTTTACAAATAGAATATCAGGTATTTGGAGGGTAAAAAAAGAAAACTAAGATGAATAATACAGTGTTTATTTCTAGAAGCAGAAGCTCATATCATATTGTTGATTAAAACACAGGACCATTTATAAATAAGACTGTTTCAAAGTGAAGGTCAGAGATAGCCTAAGCAAAAAATTAATATCCCAGATTAAAATGTTAATGTTCTATCTGAAATGCAAAGAAAGAAATGTACTCTTATTTAGTGACATTTCCCGAATTCCAGCAAAGATTACTATATTAATCTGTTATGCATTTTTCATTAATCTGAAACAGAGACAAATCTTTAGGGACAGGGTTTGAACATTATGAATCCTTGAACTAGAGCAAGTTAGACCCAGCTTTTTAAAGAATATTTGTGAACATTTTCTTTCAGTTAAATAGACCAAGACCAAAAATGATCAAATATTAGTTATAGTTTCCTAACATCACTGAAAACTAAGACTAATTATTGAGGCTGAAATTGTGTAAACTACACCTGTGAATACAAAAACCATACCATGACAAAATAAAACAATACCCCATATGCCATATGTCCATAATGACTCTAAGGTCATCTCAGATTTTGTGCTTGTGACCAAGTCCAGACAACTTCTATTTTCTAAACACAAGGTGACAATAGTTATTGCATAGCATGTAGTTTTGTCTGTAAATGCTAACACTTCCGTCAGTGACTGTGTCTGGACATTTTCTTTATACTGTCAATCCATTTGCAATACTGCAGGCATGGAAATAGACATGAAAATATTTTTGTGCTTGCAATATCCTTGTGTGTGCATTTGGTAGATTGTGTGTCTTATTTGTGTACAATAGGTATAAATAGTACTGATAATTTGGCAAAGTGTGATGCACATCTGCTTTCCAGCTGGCTCAGGTCTTTTCCACCCATTTTTGAAACATCCTCCTTTCTCTGTGACCGTAACATAGTTTGTATGAATTACTATGTTAGTTGTACGATTCACTGGATGTCCTCTATAGAAATTGGATGGTAAAAAGGATCTTCTGTGGCTGGTCTGGTTTGGGGAAAGGGTTCCTAAGAAACCAGGAGATAAGACTTAAAGATACTTACAACCTCAGAAAATCTATCCAATGTCAGTTTCTACAAATGTTCACCAGGAAACTTGTAAGTTTTACCAAGGATTTTTAAAATTTTCTTTTACCTTTGTTTTCCTTCTAGTTCAAATCTGAAAGCGTAATCTGGGGAGCAAGACTCTGGAAAATGAAACATCAAGGATGTATGAGGGAGACTGCTGTAGGCAAAACAAAAAGGATGTCGAGTGCCTTCAACCAAAAAGTCTGGTGAAGGTTCATCTCAAATGCCTGTCAAATTGCATCATTGCATCTATCCCGTTCTCTAGCAGTACCTTTTTTGGTGGTATTTCAGTATTGCTATGGGTTTGTTTCTCATTATTTTACCATATAACATAAAATATATGCGTTCCCCCATCATGGCCCTGAGGTACCACCAGCCTGGCTTTTCTCTACCCACATCCCAATCCTCCTCCCACCCTGACCTCAACCCTGTGCAGTATTGCAGCTCCCTGGGGTGGCAGCTCCTGCCACAGTAGCACAGCGACATCCCAGCTGGGCTGGTCTCCAGCTCCCCACAGTCCTGCCCTGCCTGGCCATGGGGCCATGCACACACCGCTTTCCCAGCCTGGCCTTGACCCATTCCAGCTCCCAGGGAGGCTCCTGGCGCTGTCTGTCCCTGGTGCCCCTTGCTGCCAGATCCTGGCTGGCACTGTGGGACAAGCCCTGGCTGCCAGACCCTGCCCTGACAGAGCCATGGGGAGCTCTTGCTGCCACTGGTGCCCTGGCCCCTTGGAGCCACCCGCTCTTGCTGCTTCCTGACACCCATCTATTTTATACCTTAATAAAAGTTTATGAAGACAACCTTATCAAGAAAAAACCACCACTAATAAAACTCCCTTGCAGTGGACTGTTATTGTTGTCCTGAGATAAATATGAGGACACTTTCAGAGTTAAAAATGGAAGTATGAATCTCACATAGGCCTAAGCTGCATCACTTCATGCCTGTCTTACACCAAAAGAGGCTCCTAAGAGTCCAGTCACTTTTGTGTCAAAGGGCATTTCCATGAATTACCTTTATATTCACCTCTCAAAGAGTCTTAAACATCTTTGCCAGGCAACCAGTGCCAGTTGGGGAGGGGTATGTCTACAGCTATGCCATCTTTAAGGAGAGCTGCTGCAATGTGTTTCCATATTCATCAGCATCAATCAATATGTCATCTACTACTTATATTATTTACTGTATTCAGGAGGCCTAAGATATCATTATTTTCAAAGAAAACAAACAACTGTCTTAAGTGAACAAGGAAAGGACAAGGTATATTATTCAAAGCAAATACACTTTCAAAAAAAGACAAGGTACAACAAAAATAAAGGAAATAAAAGATAGGGATTTCTAAACAAAGTAGCCTGACTGAACAAACCAACCTGACTAAGCAGATGCATAATGCATAAGCTAAAACTTAAGTAATAAGTAAGAGAAGGGCAGAAAAAGTCAGTCTGAGCTTGGCTGTTCTCATTATCTACTTTTATGCTAGTTTAAAGATTTCTGAACAAAAAAGAAATATGTGAAAACTTTGTAGTTCCAGACAAAATAATGGTACCTATTTTTCATTAAGATGCATCCTTTCTTGATAAGGTCACACTCCCCTCTTCCTCCTTGTGTTTCAAGATTTCTTCTTTCTTCTCCCTGCTGAATTTATGATAACAATTAAGAGGAATTCTGAAATCTTGGCGCTTTTTTTCACATTTCTTAGAATCTCTTTTTTGCTCCAGTCATTGAAACTAGTATCATCATTGCTGGTTGAATTTAAGGGAGCTAAGTCACAAAGTATTTATGACTTAATAAACATAAAACAGAGCTTTTTCATTCCACAATGAATTATATTGCACATGTAAGGCCTTTTTTCAAAGTAAGTTACTTTCTAGATTAATTACTTCCTCTCTAATTAAGTCTTTCATAATACAACAACAACAAAAAGTCTAAAGGATGGCTTATCCTGCTTTACATCCGGTGTTCTAGACCTCCATTTGGAACCCCTTTGAAAATTCAAGAATGGGTTTTTGCTCTTACACAAATCCTGCTACATATTGCACACATTTTTTGGGTCCCAAACAGCCTACAGAAAACAACAAGAAAATGTGTTGTTACTATATTTCCATTTGATTTTTTCTAAGTAGATATCTTTGGATTCTTTGGGAGCCTGTCTTGCTTGAAAATTTATGGGTGGAAGTCACACTAACCTATGAGCAGAGAAAAGAGGAAATTCTGATTTCTTTGTGTTTTAATTTCTCTCAGTCTTCTCATTTATTCAGCACAAAGGAATCAGAGCTTACTTTTCAAGTCCATTATAATTCAGATTGCATAAAGTTAAAAAGCAAAACCATATTTTCTTATTCTTTCCTCAGCATGCTGCTACAAGGACATGGTTTAGTCCCAAATACTGTTGATGCTGAGTTTTGAGCTGAATGAGACTCTTAGGAGTAATTTGTATTCCAACAGGTGCACTATTTTATTACTGTTACATTTAACATAAGGTTACTGCTACTGTATGTGGAATTCTATAGCTTCAGGAACCAATTCAGTGAGACCTCCACTTGAACTGAGACATTACTAATTGCAAATTAATTAAGTTATTTAAGGCCCTGCTGTGTAATGCTGATGCGAGACTGAGCTGGCTGTTCTGTCACTTCTGTGAAAAAAATTAAGTGCCTTGTAAAAATGCAGAATTTTATAACAGATTAAATAAGGGATTCTAAAAAGAGAATGCTAAGGCTTTAAGCTGATATTGTTTTGGTTATAATTTGGTTGCAGTGCAATTTTATATTAGCTTCACTTTAAATTCTAATTCTATACTGACAGTGTGTGCTGTTATAAGGCAGTTTTGTCAGTCTATATCTCAAACAAATTCTTGGTAGGTTTATTGAGAATTATTTGTTGGATTGGTTCACATGCAGTCATTCTTCAGCCTCATACAGGGTCATCTAGGTCCCCCAGTGTGTGCAGGGAATCCAGTAAAACTTGGAATTTACACAAATTTTATGACATTTTTAGAGAACTTTGGTAAAACAATTTTTTAGATGTTTTTACTGTTCTGAGAATTACGTTGAGTAAACAGAGTTTTTGTTTGAGAAATCCAACCAAAATATTGGGTAGGTGCCAACAATCAGGGAACAATTGCCTCAGAGAAATGAATGAAAAATAGTCAGTAATTTTATCTGGCCCAAGATTTCACTTTTAGAATGCTTTTTGGCAGTTAATTATGTAAGTAAAAAAATAAAAACTTTAATTTTTTTGGCAGCAAAAATAACTTCTAGTAGATTTCTGGGAGGGTATATTTTAATTTTGGGAAATTATAAATCATAATTATATGACTTGTAATAATATATATCCAACTGTAGATTTTTCTAAACTTACTAAAAGGCATTTTAGGTATTAAACACACGTGAGCAATTGTCTCATGGATTGGGTGCAAAGGGTTGTCTTAAATGGTGTTACATCAGTCTGGTGTCTGATCACCAGTGTGGCTCTTCTGGGATCCATCTTAGAGACAGTGCACTTCAATACCTTCATACATGATTTGGATGCAGAACTTGATGATGCTAAATTGTGAGAGTAATTTTTAAACAGAAAAAAAAAAAAAAAAAAAAAAAAAAGAGAAGACACCGGAGGAAAATACAACAATAAAAGTATTAAGAGTCACATTTGAGATCACTTCTTCTGCAAGTACAGCTCTGAAAAACATCTTTTAAATAAAAAAAAAATCTATGTGTAGTCACACTTCATATTGACTGTATTTCATTTTCACTATTGTATATTGCAAATGACATTTGTATGAAGACCTTTCTTTGTTTCTGAAAAATTAATATGCTTTAGCTTCTTTCTCTCACCTGAAATAATAATCCTTCCTTGGTGACCTCACTTTTCATTGTTGTGCTATCATTGATATCACAATCTGAGATTCTGGCTTCAGGTGGGAATAAACAGTAGAAAGAGAAGGAATAATACAGAACAAAAAGACTTAAAGTTTTCATCATCTTCGAATATTGTCAAGAACAATATATAGAAATGAGATTTTAAGCTGAACCAGAATAACCTTGAGAAATTACAGGAAAACTTTACTTTCATGTTTAATTTACATCTATAATGTAAATCGGTATTTCAGATTCAGACTCAGCAATTCAGATACTGCCCAAAATGCCATTTGGTATTATCAATTTCAATAAATAATGCCCCAATTCTAATATTCTTTATAGTACTTCACCTATTTAACATCTGTTACTTTAGGCAGCCTGTAGAAAATTCAGGGCAAAGGAACAATTCTGTAGTGATTTGTAATCTCCAGTATAATACACTTTAATAGACAGATAATGCTCACTGTCTCATCACAATTTATCACTAAAAGCATCATCTTTTACAATTGTCAGGTTTGAGATCTTACCTCTACACTGCTCTTAGATCAATAAAAAACAATGACTCATTCAGGCACATATAGTAAGGTAATGTGAGGGAAAGGCTGAGAAGCATTCATTCAGTTGTAGAAAATTATCCAGTAAAATACAATGTACTGAAATTAGACTTTCTCTAACTTCGTATGTCATTTTATATAGTTCTCTTTATGTGCTTCAGCTTCATTTGATTATTTAAAGGAGATACCAATTATGAAATCTCTATGCTTCAAATATTAACAGATGTAAAGCTATGTATTTATTTATAATAATAAAATAAATAATATAGTTATAGTCAAGTTATCAGTTCTTCATAATTAATGCATATTTATATTTTAAAATCAATAAATTATATAAAATATACACAATGTACATTAACTTCATGTATCTAATTGTATAAATATATATATATAAACATCTTCATGTGCTGAGTTCTCCTTGGATGTTCATATAATTTTCTTTACATATGAACTTTCTTCATGATATGCTAATATAGTTTAATTATGCTTAGTCCCTTAAGAATGGGAATCTTCCCACTGAAAAGATTTTAGTTCTTCAAGAATCAGTATGATTGGGAAAATATATCTAACTATGTAAGTGCTCCAGAATTGTTATGAAAGGGAAACTTGAATAGGCAAAATAAAGTGGATTGTGAGAACAAAATTTGGAAAATTAGAGAAAAGCTGATGTGAGTTTATAATTTACTTTGGAAATGATTGCTTAAACTCTACAGAAGAATTGATTCAGTTCATAAAAGAATAAAAAAGAGCAACCAAAAAAAAAAAAAGCCAACCAAAAAGCATCACAAAAAACCCCCACAAAACCCAAAAAAAACCCCTCCCTCCCAGAAAATAAAAAATATGTGAATATAACACATCTATGAAAGGTAGAAATTTTTTTCTTACCATGAGTAGGAGTATGTCAGAAAATGTCCCCAAACCATTAATGGTCAGCAAAAAAAATTGATCTTAACAGAGGAAGGCAATTTATTTAGGTCTCACACACATGTTTCTATAGATGCTTTTATCAAGAATCAGAAGTTGGAGCAATAAAGATCAAAGATAATAAAGGATCAGAGATGACAAAGGGTCAAAGATAATAAAGCAAAGCAGGTCTTCATGAAGCCACATGGTCATTGAACCAATGTGTTTTCACATTCAAGTCTACACAGTTACAGTGAATAAACACAGACTCCTTATAAACAAACAAAAAAACCCTGATGCCTCATTTGTTTCTTATCTTCTCTGTTGACTGTCCCCCACAAGGGCAAAAAAAATTCCCAATTGTTAGGAAATAAACAGTAAATCAACACGAACATTGCAGATACTTACATCTTGTTGAGACTGAGTTACTTTGCGAGCACCATATTCTGCATCTTCTCCAGCTATGGTAGGATGGAAGGAGATTGTGTTAAAGGGGAAAAAAAAAAATCAAGCGATTATTTAACATAGATAATACAAACCAGAACACAGTAGGTTTTCTAAGGCTGTTTTGTTTCCCTAGGGAGAAAAATAAAAAAAGAAACAAGAAAAAAAAAAAAAAAAAAAAAAAAAAAAAAAAAAAAAAAAAAAAAAAAAAAAAAAAAAAAAAAAAGAAGGAAAATAGTCTTACTTTCAAATTCCACAGATTTTACTGCTCCATATGATTTGCTTTTAAACAAGGAAAATGTCGGTACTAAAACTAAAGTGTATCCAAAATTCAGTTCAAGTCTTTCTGCAGAAGGAGATGTCTTGGTTTTGCTACTTAGTTTCAGAACATAGGACATAGTCATACAACAAATTCAGGTGCTCTCTGTTTTGTTGGTCGTGTATAGATGCTGTTTGAGAAGACATCACCAATGGTAGTGAAAATTTACTCTGTAACCTTCTATAAAAAACTACATTAATAACAATATCTGTTAAATATTTTTCTATAAGGCTAGGGAAAAGAAAAAACTGAATTTATCAGAAGTTATTATTGTCTTTTTCTTTTTTATTCAGTTACATCTGAATAAAATAAGCACCTTATCACTGATGGCATTTTAACAAGGAGGATATTAGTTGCATTACACATAGAAAAGTCTTGATATTTTAATTCTGTTACTGAAACAATAATAATTAAAATACTTAATGAGCTCTAAACTAATGTTAGGAGTAAATCATATTTATTAATGGAAAAATAAAATTCTTTGGACTTTTTTGCATCCCAAGACTGCTTTGGGCTGTTCATTACATTTCTGAATGACTGGGAGAGCTCACTATGTCTATATTGCTACAGAGTAGTAATAAAGGTGGAAAGTGGTGGCACTACCACTGATTGAAAATGAAGCAAATAGTGCCAACTCAAAGGCCAAACCAGTTTTGGCTGGAGAACTGGGCTTGTTTTAAATAGGTTCACTACTATATTGTAAGCTAGTTAACTGTGACATGAGATATAATTGAGTTTATGCTTACCGTGGGAACTCTGTCTAAAGTGTCAGGGAGTTCTCTATGTACTGATTTATAGCCAAAGTATCTGATAATGACTACTGTGTTGCTTTCTCCGTTGCCCAGAAGGTAAACCCACTCTGTACCCAGAATTCATATGAAACTCCAGTGAAAAAGCAAACAGATATCAGTCCCTGGTTTGTAGAATTTGTAGTTAAATTTTGATTGAATTCATTAGGAAGGCATAATATTTTTATATCATAACTCAGATTTCTGTCCTGAAGTGGAACAGATAAGTCAATTTTCTAGAGGATAGCGCAGAACGCAGTTGTTATTCCCACTCTGCACTTGAAAAGGGACTTCACAGTGAGACAGACACCACTAAAATAGTGGATCAGCACAGCTTTTTCTCTCTTGTTCTTTTGGGGGCCATACAGCTGGAATTCCAGTCCTTTGAACCTATCTCTGCTTTGTAGCAAAGGAAATTTAACCCTCTGTTCTTATGTCAGAAAAACATGGATGTGGAGAGCCCAGAAAAATATTCTTTAACTCAAAGCAAGTACTGACAGGAAATTTTTACTCTCTTTCTGTAAGGAATTTCACCAGTCTTTTCATGAAATAAAATATTATCCATTAATTGTTTATTTCCTACACTGTTCAAGAAACTATATCATGTTATTTAAACAACCACTCCCTCCAACTATTATCTCACTGAAAAATAATTTTAAATGGAAACACACTGATTTCAAATTTTATTTGAAGCGCTGACTCCATCCTAGGAGGGGATTTATTTCTCTATAAAATTTTTCCTTTGAAGTTGACCTGATATAACATGAGAGGTGCAAACTTCAAGAGATATTCAACATTCATATTCCAGGATTTGTCCTTAATTTCCTCCTATGTCACACCATCTTCTGGTAACTTATTAAAATTAATGGACTGTGTAAGACCATCATAAACCACAAAGTTCTACTCTCTGTGTAAACACTGTTGTGGACAAAGAACTTTAGGTCAGCAATCTGGTACTCCTGTTTCCAATATGTTTACTGAGAAAAATGTATTTTCTGTGGTCTAACTAACTGGTGTCCACATTGCAGGAAGGTGTGCACTGCAATAGTGTATGAGGTAAGCCTGAGCAATGGGTCAGACAAGAATCTGTACAGTTAACTCCTGGAAAAAATCTAATTCCTTGGCATTTTGGACAGTCTCATGTATAAAGAAGTCAAATGAAGTCTGAATAACAGGATGGTTAAAATATATGTCAATTACTAGAGACAACTGGAATTATATAGCTTACTGATTTCCTGGATAAACTTATGTTAGTTATTTTTTGAAATGTGTATAAATAGAAAACCCAGAAGACTGTTATGGACTTCAATCTTTTTTATAACAAAGTAATAAGCTTCTTTAAAAAAAAAAAAAAACACCATGACACTATTGTAACTAGTAAATTAAAACTTCTCTGAATGTCATAAAAATATATATCCTTCAAATGATCAAGTTTTTACCAAAAATTCTAATGATTCACTCATTATAACAAGACAATAAGGATTTTTTTTACCCAATGAATTCTCCTTCATACTGTCCCATTTCCTATATTAGTGTTTTCTTCCATTTCCCAGATGTTCAATTCAGTTTTATGATGAGTTTACTCTGGATTTTAGAAGGTGGAAACAGAGGAAGTTCCTTCCATGCCTGCCAGAAAAAAAACCTCTTATTTTTGGAACCCAAAACCTGTATTTTTTAATTGTCGTTCCAAAAATAATTGTTGCTTACTCCAAATTTTGGCATATATATGCCCATTCAAGAAGAAAACTCATTTAATACCATTTTAAAATCAATTATTGTTTATAATAATAATAACAATAACAACAACTATTATTATTTCCTCTTATTAGTATTACATGGGCTTGAGTGAGAATGGAGGATCAGATACCTTGACAATTTATAGTACTTACTGTCAAATCACAGTCAGTGTGATAATTATGTGTGTGTCTAAGCTTTTGGGACTCACAAATTGCTTCTTAAGCACTGAGGAATTAAGTACCCTCTTTATGGGTACAAATGGGCATGATTACTTCTCTTACATCCTGACTGGTAATCACTTCTGATCTTATTGCAATTTTTCTGAAATCACTATTTTCAGTTACACTTATAACACTAAGCTTGTTTTTCATCATACACAAGTTTTCCTAAGAAAGAGCAAAACAAGACTGTATTCTGTTTTCCAACAGAATTAAAGAAATTATATTAAAGTCCTTGAGCATGAAGCAGTTATCCAAAGGACTTTTTATTAGGGAATGGGTAGATAACAACAATTTTTTTCAAGATCATTAGTTTACATAGAAGAAAAAAAGGTGAATAGACAATTAAGTTAGCTAATTTAATGATTACACAATAAGAGACTAAAAGAAATTACTTCAAATTAGAAATCTAATCTTTCTTTGCATTGTTTGTGTTTTACATACTCCAGGTGATTTTAGGCATGTCGTAATTTTCATTTTTGCAAGTACAATTTGAGACAAAATGAAAAGGAAAAAACCTCACTAAACAGGAAATGTAACACTAGAGCCTAGCTAAGTGCTTTGACATTTGCAGATCTTGAGAACTTTTAACAATACAGTTAGGTAATGTAATATCAATCAGGGTTGCAAACCGTACCACATATGGGGATCTTTAGAACCTTTTAATTTTGCCAAAGTTTTTCCAGGCTTTTTTGAAGATAATTTTTTGCATTTCTTTGAAGTTCACTGGGCTGTATTCCTGTCTACAGCCCCTAAGGAGTCTTCCATTTTGATTGCTCTTGGTATTATCTGTTTTCATGACAGAATACTTTTCTTTTTTTGTTCTCTAACATGAAAACCATTTAAATTGCTAATAATACCCTGATATACTCAGGTTGTTTGCTTGTTGGTTGTGACTTCATATACCTGATATATTGTCATATAAAACCAGGAAAACCATAGTTCTGATAATTTTTCACTATCAACATCACTGGTTTAGACACTTGAGTTGGACTAAGTTATTTAGGAATGTCATCAGAAAATATGAACCACATCGAAGAAAAAGCTTTATTTAGACATCTCTACATACATTTACTACATTCAATTATAAATATTAGCTCCTTTATTCAAGATTAGCCAAAAAGTGGGAACTAACAAATTTCTCTACTTTCTAAAGGTCTGTGAATTAGTTATTTTTATCCATATTTCTTTCTGCCTTTTTCCTTTTATCCTCTCTCCTCACTTCCTTTGCACCCTGTTTCAATGACTTTTTCCTTTTCTTTTGTTCTTTCCATTTAGATGTTTCTGCCTCTGTATCTCTCCCTTGCATTTTGAGGAATGTCTTGCATTCCTCAAAATAATTATTTCTAAAAAAGTCGACCTTTTTTAGCCTAAGATAAGCATAATTTATACCAACCATGGCATCTCTTTCTTTTCTTTTTACTAAAAATAATAGTTTTATGTCGCTGTTTTGCCGTTTCAGATCCTAAACTTTTTGGAGTAGGGTCCATCTTTTAAACAGTAAGAGATTAGTCAATGGTGTATCAATCTCAGCAGGAGCCTTTAGACACTAATGACATATAAACAATTACAAAAGATTACCACATGCCGGATCTCCAGCAGCTGTGAGCTCTGTAACAAGATTGTGGTGCTCCTGCTCTCCCACTGGCCAGGCTGCAGTAGGGCACAAAATTTCTGGGCTTGGCTCTTCCTCCTATTCCAGCAGTAGTCGTCAGGCAGTTTCTGCAAGGTTTGAAGCACATCTGGGCAAAGACTGAACCCCTACATGTCCAGTGGCCCTGCAGGTATCCCATGCACAGTTCGTCTGTGCATGATTGTCAGATATGAATAGGAAAGTGATTTTTGTTTGTCAGTATTATCAGTACATAAGAGACTGAGAGTTTAATTTTGAAATTAAATGTAGCACAGACTAACTTCAATATTTGGCTCTGTAATTTTTGAGTCTTTAAGTACTGGCAAAGTATATACTACATATGAACCTTGACTCCTGTCTTCAAACTGCTAAAGATATGCTTAATCTTTTAATTCCTAGGTTTCATGATTTTTGACCTGCAAATAATTTTAACTTATCATGAAATTTTAATTATTTAAGGGCTTTCACTTTAACCCCATCACATGAATGACCTGAAAATAAATGCCAACTTATGAAATTATACACAGGGAATTAAAAGAACTAAAACAATGTTTTTATCCAAAAGCTAAATAATGAGTCTTCTGCAATAGTAGACACAGAAATTGTGATATTAGGAGCATTCATGAATTACAGCATTCATCTTCAGATGTGAAAGCAGTAGAATGGAACACTGTACTGTACCTAAAACTGAATTTACTTTCCAAATTCATAATTTTTCTCTGATATAGACATTGTTTAACATAAACATTTAATATAGTTAATAGGTATTAAGCATATCTTAATACAAGTACAAATGTAAATGCATGATAAAAATTGGACCTATAAAAGTGTATATATTTCTGTGGAGATCTGAGGTACAATGTTGCTAATAAAACTATTTAAGTTATATTTCTAATATTTATCTATGGTAGCAATAAAACCAGATCATTATTTATAAATGGAAGTGTAACCCACGGTAATGAACAAATAAACTGCATATTCATGAAGTATAATTTAACCTGATTAATATTACCTGACAGGCACAGCTTTTTGAAAAATATCTTAAATCTAAACTCCAACTACACAGTCCTAAAGGTTCAGCTTAGATTTTTCCCTTTAATTTATTTTGTTCCCAGTAATTTATAAATTCAGCTTATACACTAACTGCTGCTTTTTATTACGAAAGAAGAAGGAAAAAAAAACAGATAAAGGTCCTGAAATGAATTTACAGATCTATATTTTGTTGGAAACTGGATGCCAGGAGGTAGATTGTTCTTTCCCCTGACGTGCTTCAGATTTCACCAGGGAGCTATTCTTAGCAATGGAGCCCTTGAGGTTTGACCTCAGATATTAAAAATCAGTGGTCTTTTATAAAAATGCTACCCAAGATTCTTCAAAACCCCAGCAGCTTAAAAACAAATAAATTTTGTTCTCTTTCCTAACAGTTTTAAACTTTATCCACAAAATCGTGGCTCTTTTTTCCAGTTATCAGTCACTTATTATTTATCCTTTAAAAGTGAGACTGAAACTTCTCCTTTTTTTTTAGGAGTTTAAGACATGCAATATAGTATGATGTTGTATATTAAAATAAAATGTAAATTACAAAAAAACCCTTTTAAGTCTCATTCAAGACAGGTCACTAGAACCCTTCGTAAGCAAGGTCTTACAAAATGTTTATTATACAAATTTTTGTCTTTGTTGGGAAGCGTCAAAGATTATTTTATTTTTAACTCTATCTTATGTGGACACACAATAATTTTCAGTTTATCTAGGTTTATTGGGATTGGGAAGCTGAAAAATATCTATCCAATAAAAGTACATCAACAATATTATTAAAATAGTCACATAATATAAAATAATATAATAATTTAGGTTGGAAATGACCTCTCAGACCTACAAGTCTGTGTTAAATATGTTAAGCTTTTTTCATTTGTATTTCCTTGAAGAGTCTTCTGCTTTCTTCAGTTGTGCAAAATTTACACTAAAGGAATGAATAAAGAAAAGATTATGATTTATATAAATACAGCTTTTTTTTTTTTTTGCAAATTTGTCTAGGGGAAATAGCAGCTTTTCATTAGTGAAACACATGAATGCATTGGCAGAAAATGATGCTCTGTTGTAAATAAAATTGTCTTCTGCTTTACTATTTAGTAACAAACAATTACAGAGTTCTGCATTGATATGTTGTTTTGTATTTTGGGGAACCTGCTAATATACCTAATTTTTAGGTTTCTGTCAGACTATGGTAGCATTGATAAGATAAAAATTAAAATTAAAAAAATTAGAAAAATATTCAAAAATTTGAGATTTTGTCCATACTTATCTGCTTATGTGTAAATGACAGAAGTTGAAATATATGGAAAAGTATCAGAAAGATCTCTTTTTGCTACCACAAAATTAATCTCAACTAAAGATGAAATTGAAAATGGAAGATCTGTGAAAGAGATCAAAGTGAAAGATAACCCAGAAAGTGCAGAAAAACCCATCAAAAATTAAAGGTTACAGCAAAGACGATGGTAAGTCGTGTTCCATGACAGAGTGAAAATGAGAAAGGAACTTCATTGTCACAGCTACAATCCCTGTGAACATATTAATACGGCTGGGAATGTTCTCTAGTATCTTGGCATGGTGTAACTAGGAAAAAAAATGAAGGGATATTTTTCCTCCTCTTGCAGATATGAAGAGGCCCTCCTTTTCGAGGACTTACCAGCAGCCCTGGCTAACTGGGGAGGTCTCGGTGGTGGTCTGGAGGTTGGCCAATATGGCACCCATCTACAAGAAAGGCCAGAAAAAGGATTCAGGGAACTATGGGCCTGTCAGCCTGACCTCAGTCCTGGGAAAGGTCATGGAGAAAATCTTCCTGAGTGCCATCACATGGCATGTGCAGGACAGCCAGGGGATCAGGTCTAGCCAGCATGGATTTATGAAAAGCACGTCCTGCTTAACCAACCTGATCTCCCTCTTTGATAAAGTTACTCATTTAGTCAGTGGGGGAAAGGCTGAGGATGTTGCCTGGGTGAACTTTAGTAAAGCCTTTGACACTACTTCCCACAGCATTCTCCTGAAGAAATTGGCTGTGTGTTGTGTGAATGGGTTTTCTCTGGGTAGAAAACTGGCTGGATGGCCAGGCCCACAGTGACAGTGAATGGAATTAGATTCATCTGGAGCCATTCACTAGCAGTGCTCTCCAGGGCTCAGCGTTAGAAGCATTCTTGTTTAACGTCTTTATTGATGATATGCATGAACGTACCTCAGAAAGTTCGCCTCAGTCAAATAACACCAAGTTGCATAGAGTGTTGATCTGCTGAAGGGCAGGAAAGCTCTGCACAGGTATCTGGACAGGCTGGATCAGTGGGCTGAGGCTGCTTGTAGGAAGTTCAACAATGTAAAGTGCCAGACCCTGCACTTGGGCTGCAACAACCTCAGGCAATGCTATGAGATGGGGAAAGAGTGGGTGAAAATATGCCTAGTGGAAAAGGACCTGGGGTAGCTGGTCCAGGTGACCAAGACAGCCAGTGACTTCCTGACTTGGATCACCAATAGTGTGGCCAGCAAAACTATGGTAGTGTTTGTCTCTCTGTCCTGGGCATGGGTGAGGCCACACCTCAAATCCTATGTCTTGTTTTAGGCCCCTCTCTACAAGAAAGACATTGAGGAGCTGGTGCATGTCCAGAGAAGTATAACAGAGCCTGTGAAGAGTCTGGAAAAAAGTCTGATGAAGAGCAGCTGAGGGAGCTGGGGTTGTCTAGCCTGGAGAAAAGGAGGCTCAGAGGAGACCTTATCACTCTCTACAAGTACCTGAAAGCAGGTTGTGGCCAGGTGTGGGGTTGGTCTCCTCTGTCAGGAAACTAATGACCGGACTAGAAGAAATGGCCTCAGATTGCAGAAGGAGAGGTTTAGATTGGATATTAAGAAAAATTTCTTCACTAAAAGCATTATCAGGCATTGGAGAAGACTGCCCAAAGAAGTGATTGAATCACCATCTTTGGAAGTATTTAAATAATGTGTATATGCTGCACTTGGGGACATGGTTTTAGTGATGGATTTGGCAATGTTAACGTTTGGACACAATGATCTTAGACTTCTTTTCCAACCTGAATTATTCCATTTTTCTATAATATGTAATTTGGAGCTTTTTACTAAATTTTTAATACATTATGCATGTGGAGTCACTCCCACTCAAGGTAATGGCAAAAGTAAAAAGGGGTAACTAGTGTACTCTTTGCAAATATCTGAGGTGCTTCTGGATATTTCTGTGAAAAAAAAACCCAAAAAAACCTTTTGTGAGCTCATTTTTACCTGCATCTATAGAACTTTGTAGTGAAACCTTTCCCCAAAACCAAAAAGGTCTTTTACCCACACAACCAGCAAAGGCCACCGTAGGAAGACATCAAGATTGACTCTCAGATATGTAAGAGCACCATGGCTGTGTCTAGAAAGAAGCCCTACATCTTGCACTCACTGTCACCTAGACTTTCTCCAGCAGATCCTCACTGCAAAACTTGGTCTCCAGAGCAACTAGGATCAGCCTAGATATTTATCTCATTTCTGGGCCCTTCTTTTGTGTTTGCCTTCCCCTGTACCCTTTTAGGTATGATTCTTGCTTTGATTCACTTAAAAATCAGTATAGATATGTTGTCTGGGATATGCCACTTGTACTGTTATGGCCATTTCTCTTTCACTACACTCTCCTTAGCAGGTTTGAACTTCATCTAGGTCCCTTTCTTGCTCAAGTATTATGTATGCATTGTGAAAATTTAAAGCTCCTAAGATCTGCTCTGTCCTACATATTGTACATCATATTACATCCATATTTCCCCAAACCTCTTTTCAGAGAAGTATCAGCCTTGTTATGAAGCCCACTAGTGCAATACTTGGATAACTGATAACAAAGCACAGATATTGGATCCACTCTGTGGATCTTTTTCCAATCAGCTTTCTTACCTCCCTGTCTTCATCACTGCTATGATCAGTTTTAGAGGTATATAGGTAATTCTAAAAAATAAACTGTGTGTGTATGATATATGTATAGTCCAAATGTACAGAAGGGCAAAAGAGCCTAATAACAAGTTAGTTTTCTATTCCCTATTATGGAATAGAAAATAGCCCTAAACATATAGTCAAAAAAGATTGAGAAAAGATTTTTCCAAAACATAGAGCTTGTTACTTAGATGTTTCATAACCTCTCAGAAATATTTATCTATATGTCTCTCAATATGCATGCATAAAATATAGGTAAAACTTCCAAAATTAAAGTTCAAGTTTATTTTATTTATAAAAGTAATTTTATTTACATAATCTTTCAAAGTAACAGAATTACAACTGCGAAATTTCCCTTGCCACCACCTGTCTTACCATTAATGGGTATACATCATCAAACCAACATGTCTCTTAAGATGCACTAACACAATATATCATCAAATTTGTTTTGCTTAGAAGATGTATATCTCAAATATAAGGCCAACAGGTAAAAAAGAATATATTCAGATATTTAATTTTTTTCTGTGTGTTTCAGGTAACTTAGGTTATTTTAATATATAGTTGAAGTTGAGAATGCTACTAGATCTCAAAAAAATGCACAAATGTACTTCAATATGTGAAAATTGATTTTCCAACATATCGTTATTTATTTTTACTAATTATTCAAAGTATTAGCAGTCTTTTTATTTGTTTTCATTCTTCATTTCAAGAGTGTTCAGACACATGTTGATTAAATGGTATAATTTTCTTTCTCATATATGATAAACGTGATTTGGAGCTAACATTGTTAAATTACATTCCCAGTTTAAACCTTTGTTCAAAAAAGCATTCATGAAGTTTCACATTGTATTACATTATTGCAAGACATTACTTTTAGTATCAGTGATATCTGTCAAAGTGAATCTACCACAAAATGCATTATTGATTAGGGTTTAATAAATAATTTGCAACAATGGATTTATTTTAAAAAGTAGCCTATTTTCTACATGTGGAAGAGCTTCCAGCAAAGAAATAAACAAGCAAACAATAATATCCTTGAATAAATTTAGAAACATTCAAATGATCTATTTTCAAGATTTGCTTTTTATTTAGTTTAATTTGTATCATTCTCTGCAACTTGCATGTTCATGAACCATTTGCTATGAACACCTAAAATATGAACTTACTGTTTATTTATTTCTGAAGTGTCATCTCCATCACTTTATTATTATTATTATTTTTGTCCTTACACGAAGGCAGAAAGAATTTTCTAGGAACAGTAAAGCTTTTGCAACTATTTGTCTAAAACCCTGGCTTTGCAAACATTCTCTTGCATCTTTGAAATTTACTTTCCTTTAATGCTCTTGCCAGTAAAACTCAATACTTCAAGCATTCCTCTAGAAAGATCACCAAAGGGTTGCATGTGTTGTCAAAGCAAATTCACTCAAAGGTTAGTTGAAATTCTTGCACTGTATTTGCTCAGCTGTGTTAAAAGAACAACTCATTCAAGTTCTTCTCAAGGCATCACCTATGAAAATCTAAGATTGAAAAGTGTGTTCATATTTGATGATTCATTATTTGTATATTCTTGATTTAACACAAAGCTTTATGAATATGCACTTCAAGTTTACCTTTTTTTTAGAAAGAAACCATTTCATAAAACTTTGATGTTGTTTTTTAAAATATTGTTTGCTTAATAGCCATAAGAACTATTTAATGGCAGACAAAGCAATATCTGGAATCTTCTGAAGTGCTTTTTTCTGGTGGAAATGAAAGAACATCTAATCTTTCAACATTTATTCCCTATTCTCCCAATTGCCAGTCCATGCTTCTTAGGGATTATTTTATGTTTCTACACTGCACTTCTTCATGTTTCATTATTTATGTATAGAAACTTGTCCCCATATCTGTTTCTCGAGGTCAGCATTGAAGGCAGTTGAGACGGTAGTTCATGTTTGGACTTAGGTGTTTATTATTTCTTATCTGTGAAACAGTCTCACAACCATGAGTTCATCAACCTTTCATTAGCAAGGCACAAAATGGCTATCTCTTGTTACAAGGTCTTTTAAGACAAAACTATCCAATTAAGAAAAGCAACTAGATTATTTTCCCTTTTAACCCAATAACTGATCCCTCGAAGTCCGCAATGCCGCCTTTTCTGTCTAATTAAAAAATACCACCCAAACCCAGGAAGAAGGAAGAAGGTAAAGAAGAACAACCTCTCTCCACCCTAAACCCTCCATCTTGCTTCATATTTATTTGTATATTCTAAAACCCCAAACTTTAAGTTTTCCACCCTGTGATATTACACACTTCTAACCAACTACACATCCATAATCCCAGTGCTATTAATCAGTTTTGGAAGCCTGTTCCATGGCCTCAGGTCAAATACTGTATTCTCTTGTGGGTCTGTGCCTTTAAGCACAGAAAGTTTAAAATACTCAGCATCCAGAATTCCAACATTCCCACTAAAATAATGATAAGATCACACTGGGGCTATAATAATATATGGGAAATAATCCCTTTATGGTGCATGTTGATTAAATGACTTTAGAATGAGCATGAATGTGACGATATTAGGGAGAAACCAGTAACCTAGCAAATTCCACTGGTTTTTAAGGACGTGAAAACTTTAACTTTTTTCTACCATAATTTTAATTCGTAAGTATACCATATCCCATTTGACATCTAATTATGAGAGGAAAGGAAGAAACCCTAGCATACAGTTAAACTTGCATTAAAATTTCCAATTCATATGCTGTGATGATTTTATTCTAAAATAGTAGAAAAATACCCTTGGCACCCTTTTCCCTTGGCACCAAACAATCTTTCTTTTATTGTTACATTTTTTTAAAATGTGAAATACTCTACATTAGATACAGAAAACGCATAAAACTAAGTGTAGAAAAGTAAATATGGATTGCTTCCATGCTCCCAGAGTTTAAAAATTGTTTTCTCAAGAAAAGATATTTAGTGTAATTGAGACAAGAGTGTTTATGGAAGACTTGCATATCTCCAAAGTAGCATGGCTTAAATATTTAGTTGTATCGATGACTTTGAAAAGTACTTATTCCTTTGATAAGAATCTTTTACCATTTCTCATTTTGCTGAACAAGGCCAAACATATTATCAAGACACATTAATTTATTTTCTGAACTTTTGCTTTAAAAACAGTAAAAACTCAAAAGTAGCATTTCTTTTAACTTTTTAGGATAACTTCACAAGACACAAATATTCTCCTGTGATAATGTGTATCTGCAGTTGGTGCTATAAAATGGTTAGAAAATCCTACTTTAGCTTCTTCTGCCATAGCCTTTAGATTATTCAGGTGTTGATTTTCTTGAATGTTAATAAGAAGGAGAGATATGTGAGAATATTGCTATTTTTTTCTTCTTTAGTATGTGAAAGCAGTTAGTATTGAAGCAATAAACTCACATTTTTTATCTGAAGTCTGAAAGATTCAGAGGACATGCTAACAAAGACTGAATAGTGAAATATAATGACAGGAAAATTCTGAAGAATTTCATAAACTGTAGGGACTTTAAGAGTTGGATAAATATTTATAAAGTACAAAGTTGAAAACTGCAGTCACTGGAATTCAACAGAAATTTTCTGTCACTGTTTCTCATGATAAGCCTTTATATATTCAGAGTGCTTCTCACACCTGAGATCTAAACACTAAAAGATCTTTTTTCCCTCTGAAAAGCTTATTTTCTCACCACCTGAAAGGCAAAAATAGCAGTTAAAGTATTACAGAATATCAATTTAACCTTCAATATCCATCAATTTCTATAGATATAATCCTCTGTAATATGTTTCTATTATTGCATGGCAAAAATATCTTCATTTACAATATGACATATGGAAAACATTAGAAGGGACTCAAGTTATTCAAGTGAAAACCGTGTTTGAAAATAATTCTGAGAAGAAATTAAGCAATTCTGAAGGTAATGTTGTAGATCTGCCTGCATGACTCTCAGTGTTTTCTAGACCAGCACTTAATCTAGAGGAAAATAGGCCATTATATTCCCAGAAATTCTGTCTGGAAATGCAATCGAGGCTGAGACCATTACTTCTCATACTGACCACTATGAGGATTTTTGTATGTTTCAATGATGACTAGGTTTTGATTTCTCATAAAAATACTCTGTATAAGGTACAAAAATCCATAAGAAACCAGGAGTTTTTATTTTTGCTACATTTATTCTGTAAAGGGAGTAAAGATAAAAGAATAAAAAATGTCCCATCTCCAATCAAAGTTGATACCAGGAACAGGTACATTTAACCAATGGTTAATATTCAAATATTACTTTCTTTAACCTCAAAACTGGAGTATGCAAAAGTGCAGGAAGTCCGCCAAAAGTGCCAGGATATCTGCATGGATGAATGGTCAGTCTCAAAGACAAAAGGACACTGGCAGAAGGTGGAAGAGTTAAAAGAGGGAACAGGTAACCTGGCAGGAATACAGAGACATTCTCAGAGTGTCCATTGACAAAGCTAGGAAAAGCTAAATCTTAACTTGAATTCAGTAAGGGACATCAAAGGAAAAAGCATATAAAAGGACTTCTAGAAATACAAAGGTGACAAGAGGAAGATTAGAGAAAATGTGGCCCTGACGACACAAGACATGGGCAAAGCTAAAGTGCTGAGTGCCTTCTTTGCCCCAGATTTCTCTTGAAACCTCTGCCTTCAGAAATGTCAGGCCATGGAGGCTAAGAGGAAAGTGTGCAGCCAGAAAATTTTAGACTGTGGTGGAAGAGGATCAGGTTAGAGGATGTTTTAAAAACTGGACGTATATAAATCCACAGGTCCCAACGGCACACCCCCACAAGTGCTGAGGCCTGTTGTCATTGTGAGGTGAATCCATTATCTCTGAATAGTCATGATGGCTGGGAGAAATTCCTGGTCATTGGAAGAGAGGAAACAACGCTCCTACCTTCAAGAAGGGCAAGAGAAGATCTCATAGAACTTCAGACCAATTAACCTGACTTCATTCCTGGGAAAGCAATGGAGAAGCTAATACCAGAAATCATTTGCAGGCACAAGGACGAGAAAGTCATCAGGAGTAGTCAGCATGCCTTCACCAAGAGGAAGCCATTCTTGATGAGCCAGACAGCATTCTACAATGAAACAATTGGCCTGATAGATGAGAAAAGATCAGTGATTTTTATCTACCTGGACTTCCCTAATGTTTTTGATACTGTCTCCCATAAAATCCTCATGAAGAATTTCATGAGGACAAGAGATAGGTCACTTAGAAAGTTAAGGGATTGGAGCATCCTTCATATGAGGAAAGGCTGTGAGATCTGGGACTCCAGAGAACAAAAGCTCAGGGAATCTCAACAACATGTACAAATATCTGACATCTGGAGCATATAATGAACATGAAGCCAGGCTCTTTTTAGTGCTGCCCAGTGATAGGACAAAAGACACTTTTTACGAACTAGGACACAGGAGGTTCGCTGTAAGTGTCAGGAAACACTTTTTCACTGTGGGGCTGACAGAGTTTGGTAAAGACTACCAACAGATTTAATGAAATCTCCCTCCTTGGAGATATTCAAAAGCTGTCAGAACCTGATTTTATGTAAGTGGCCTCTTGGTGACCCTGCTTGAGGTACAGGGTGGAACCAGGTGACCTCCAGAAGTCCCTTCTAACCTCAGCCATTCTAGGATTCCCTGACACCTCAGAGTATCCAGACACTTTGCAATGCACCTCTGTAGTTCATGTCTGTTCATAACTTTTCAGAACATATTTCTACTAAAGCATATTGATGGTCTGTAACAAACTGAGAAAAAGTTTGGTGCTGCTGAAGAGAGCCCATGCCTTGGTAAGTTCAGATCTACAGGAAAATAAATAATTAGAGAGGCAACAGCCCTGAAATAAATCCAATGGTTCTGACAGAGTTATTAAACTATTTACTGCTTAAGTATTTGTACTCATTCTGGCTTAGTGTTTTGAATTTTATAGGAAAGGATCTATATTATACAATTTCAACATGATACATAATAATATGTGTAATAGCAATCTGCATGGTATAGCAAAGAAGAGGTGAAGACAAAGATATCTTTCAGAAATCTTGGTAATCTCTTGATAATATTGGGGCCATTACAGCCTCCGGCGAAGTTTAGCACAGCCTCAGGACGCTTTAAAATCTGAGGGTTTGTAAATGCCTTCTGGGGCAATTATGCTAAGAACAGTCAAGCCATGCCCTTGGCACTTGACATACAGGAAGGACAGAAGATGATAAGGGTAAGATAAAACCAAAGATCAAACAGACAAGCAAGCATCAAACAAGAAATTCTTAATCTGTATCAGAGAAAGGAGTACTGACAAAAAGTTACCAAATCTGTCAGAGAACTAGTGGAAGGAAAAAGAAAACATTAAGGAATAGCATAATATCAATGAGAAGCTAATTTTTTTTTGTCTTTACCCCATGCTGTGGTTAGGGAGTTGATTATCTGAACTTCCTTTCTAATAATAAAGAATATCAAAGAATTAAAATAAAAGGCTTTGATACAAATTGATAAGTATATTATCAAACCTTGCTAACATTTTTTTTTTTATTTAGCTTCTGCACAAGCTGAGGAAAGAGTCTGTTCAGCTGCTAAAAATTTTCAATTTCATGTTAAAATAAATTAATATAGCAAAAGAGTAAAGTAAGTGCTGTATGAGTATTTTAAAATGTTGTTAAGCATGATCCAGGCCACCAGAGATATAAAACACTACTTAGACACCTGTTTAAATTGTTTGAAATTATCTTTGATAAAAAATAAATTATTGGGAAATGTGGAAAGTAATTGTATTGATATATGTGTTCTTTTCTACACAAGGGGAAAGTTCATGTTTCAATACTCTGTTGCCATTATTTTAATGTAAACTGCATTTTTTTAGGATCAACTTTAATAATGTTACTTTGTTGCTTAGAATTTGCGAAGTCTGACAAGAATCTATTCATAAAGAGGAAAAAAAAAATAAAGTTAAGAGCTCTGAAGGAAACTGGAAGACAAGTAGGGCAAGTACTGTCTTCTCAAGTACCTCTGCAGTTAGACCTTTCACACACAGTGTAGTAAACTAAGGCTGCAGGAAGAATTAGCAGGCACAATTTACATGTCCTGTGAAAATCTCCTAACTACTAAAACAAGAAAGCATTTTCCATTCATCTATGTTTAGTGAGCAGTCTTGTGTTTTCCACAAAGCTGAGCTTTCACAAGAAGGTTCTAAGGAGGTTTAATTCAGAAAACATTATTCTACTTGGAAGAAGATTCTTTGTCCTAAACTTCAGAAAGTGATATGAAACTGGATTGTTTGGAAAATAATAAACTTCAAATATATGGACAGCTGATGCAAAAGTAATGCAGTTATCCCACAACACATTGGATAAAACTGGCTACTGTTACCAGTATTTCTCCTTATGAAAATTCAGTATTCTTCTCACACATTTAGGCCTCAGATACCTGTTGAAAATTATATACTGAAGTTTGATAATTTTTTCAGGCAGATAAAACTGTTACATTTGTCTAAAAGTATCTTTTCCAGACCTACTTGTGAGACTGTAATACAGCCCCACTTGTTTTTTGACAGAAAAATGTGTATTTATTCTCTTATAAAATAAACTCAATAGAAGGTTAGATATTATTTTTTAATTTCTGCTGCTGGTCCAGTCTTAATTTTTCTCTTATTTTGACATCACTATTATATTTTTACAATGTAAATAAAATTTATTTTTATTAGATTATTTTTAATGATAATTTTATTCGTTTTTTGCCAGTTGGCCATCTGCTCACTGTAGAGTGAGGCCACACATTTGAAGGTGCTTTGTAGTTTGTCTCTGGCCACAGCTGCTATTTTCAGAAAAGAAAATGGTACCTGTCTTTTTCCACCAAATTAAACTAAGCACATTTAGCACATGTTCCTTAATAATTATTACTTTGTTTTTTAAATTTTTGCTCCATTAAGCTGGTTATTGCAGAAAAAAAAAGTTTAAGTAGCTTAATTAGCATTTACTATTGCTAATATCACATGAATTGTTCATGCTACCTGTGAATTGTACATAATACCATACTACCTAGAACAAATATGTTCAAGGGAAATAGTCATCATCAATGTGCATTTTTGTGCATTTTTCTAATGTATATTTACATAATATCTCTTAGAGACATTTGTTTTTACAATAGAGTTTAATTTTCATGGACCAGACAAATCACTTTTGACAAATTTGTGATATTTATCATATTATCATGCTTTCATTATTATTGTCATGTAACCCAAAATGGCACTGCTAAACAATATCGGTACTATCAAAGAGCTCAAATATTTTACTTAACAAAAACATAATGTCCTTTACTTTCTTTTTAATCAGCATGCTGATTTTGTCACTCGTCTTGAAAGTTTTTCAATTAACACATTTTTTCTACCCAATTCACAGCCTCACAGATTGTCTTATCTATGTCACAGATTTTTAGTGCAATCCCTTTAAAAGAAAGTCAGAGAAGATGCACGAATACTGTCCATTTGTTCCAAAAATCTCAACCATTCCACAAAATTGCAGCTTTTCCACCATTCCTGTATAAATATGGAAAGGTTCTGATGTAAATAGGGAGATGATTTTATTCTAACTTTAGAAGATAATGGAGTTCTACATACTGACTTCATCAGGTCCAAGTGTATTTTAGTTTTACACGTGTATTAACAAAGACAGCAATCAGATTGAGGACAGCCTATTAAAATTCCTTCCAGGTAATAATCAGGTGAATTTATATTTCATATGATATAAAATTTCCTTGAAACAATTCCTTGTTGTGCTTCTTTCAAGTGTCTGTCTTGAATCTTGTGTAACATTGTTAGCCAATACAACTGTCTTTAGGAAAGAATTTTTCCTCTGGGCACTTCAATGTGCCTATCTATGTGGTGTCACTCAGAGATTACAAAAGCTGACAAGCATATGTGAACCCACAGACCACAAAGATCCACAATTTTTATCTCATCATTTGTCTTTATGTCACGCCATTTACATGGGTTTCCCTCTAACTTTCAGGAAAAATATTTTTTCAGCCATCATGAAGAGACAAAGGAGCAAACGTCTTCAAGCAGAGAGCACAGACTGGAATGCATAGCAGGAGTTCACATAAATAGTAAACTCTCCAAGTAGAAAAGTCCAAATATTTTTTTATAAAACTCATGCAAATGCTGATGGACTACTTTGAAGACCAAATTTAAGCTAAAAAGTCACTGACTGTCATTTCAACTGAAAATTCTAAAATCATCATCTTCCATGAAACTGACCCACTATTTTAGTTTTTTTTCTGGGTTTTTTTTCCTATCCATAAAGATGAGACTTTACCAGTGAATTTCCTGGGAAACTATCCTAAAATAATGCTAATATCAGGGGAAAATACTTTTATCTTTATCTCATAGTTTTCTTTCCTTTCTTCATAGCTGGTCATACTGTGGTAATTGTTTAGAGCAAGGAATCAGGCAGACAGTAGATTTCCAGCTTGAAAAGCCTTGTATTCATGTTGAAGTGAGCTTCAAAGGATCTGAAAAGAAAACTTGCAGAGTACCTCCAAAGCCACAGCAAAACATTTTAATGCATTCCTATTGCAAACTTACAAGTTGTATGTTTAATTCATTTTTGGTGGTCAGAGTACTGAAAGCTGACCATGTGCCTACTACTACTTGCAACTCTGGTGTCTCTATCTACTAAAGAGCATAGTAAAACTAAAATGAGACAGAGAGGCAGGGAATGATCAAAGACAGAAGTACTTCTATAGAAGGGGATGTTAGATTAGGCATCTTTAGCTTAGAGAAAAAAGACCCAAAGGGATATATTCTTGATGTAAAAAATAATAAAAGCCATGAATAAGGAGGCAAGGGAGCAATTAGACACTATTTTTGTAAAACAAGAACAAGGGGCATTAAATGAAATTATCATCTAGAAAATTTTTAGCAAACAAAGGGAAGTGCTTTTTCACACACTGCATAATTAAATTGTAGAACTCATTGCTACAGGATGCTGTGGAGGCCAAAGATATAAATGGATTCCAAAAGGGATTAGAAATATGAAAGGAGATCCATCAAAACCAACAACAACAAAAAAAAAAAAAAAAAAAAAAAAAAAAAAAAAAAAAAAAAAAAAAAAAAAAAAAAAAAAAAAAAACCAAAACCCAACCAACCAACTACCCAACCAACAACAAAAAGAGATGGTACTCAGAAAATACCTCTACATTGCAGTGGCAGAAACTGTAACTCTGTATTTGCCCTGTTCATATACTCTGCTTTTTGCAGGCTGCTGCTTCTGACATGTGTCAAGAAAAAGCAGGACATGTAATCTGTTCATACTGAGTGGATAACCTTTTCTGGACATGCCTGCCTGGACATGCTTGAATGGAGGAAGCGGCAGGATATCTCTGATTTAAAACATGTTTTCTTACGCCACCAGAGGTCCCCACCAGAAAATCCATCTGGTCTCTGTCAGATGCAAGATTCTGGCATATAGTACGGCTGTTTTGCTACAGCTACAATACAACAAACCAAGCAAACACGATCTGACCTAATTTTTGGGCCATACATTCTTACCAGAACTCACTTTACTTAAGGCTGTTATAGCCAAGAAGTTGATATGACTGAACTATAAAAATCTTATTTATTATGTCTGGATGATCAGGAGCATCTGAGGAGAATCAAGTTTCTCTAAACACACAGAAATTCTCTGAATCTTTTTTCAACAAGAAATAAGTGTAGAACTTAAACAAGTGTTTAACCACTAAGTCAGTTCTTTGAAGTACTCCTATTTGAACCAAAACTTGTCATAGTTCTTTGGAGTCTTTCAGCCTCCTTTGACAGATTTTTAATCAAACCAACAGAAATTATAAGCATTGCTACAACTTAAACAGCCACTTCAGGATCAGTGAGAGGATCTATCAGGATCAGTTTTGTCATCTGATAAAAATAGATTTCTTTACAGATTAGTTTTCAGTACCTCCTCTCTGAACCCATTTATGTTTTGAGATTCCTCCAAAAAACCAGAAAAAAAAAATAGGACTAGGTTTTTTCCTAAAAAAAACCCCTAAAACAACCCTTCTGCACTTTATATTATCCAAGATGTTGACTTAAATAAACATAATATTAACATAACCTAAAATTGTGCAGTCTTTCAATAATTTCTTAAAACAGACTTGGGATTTTTTTGTCCTGACCTGTAGTCATCGCAGTCTTGAGTGGACACATATGGAGCTGTCCACATGAGTGGTTTTTGTATCTAGTCCTTACTCCAAATGTTATTTATAACTCCTGACTTTATATAGAAGTAATTGCGTAACTCCCCTTAGAAGGCATGGCAGGGGGGCAAGACCACTAAATAATTTAATCACAGGACTAGCAGGTGAAGACAAAGCTACCAATTTAGCACTTGTCCATTCACTGACACAAAATTCTTCTGGTTTCAAGGCAGGTGACATTTATACCAATGAGTATCCCAGCAATCTCTGCTTCAAAATCATCTATTAGTCAGCTTCTATCAGTGGACTCTCAAAAAAACACAGCAGATTTTGTAAGTAACCAGAGAAGGCAAACACAGTTTTTGTTTGACGAACATCAGCTAAAAATCATAGATGAGAGGCTAGATACTGTTTAATTTAATCTACCTAATAGAATAGAAATATTGTATAGCTATAACAGATAAGAAGTACCTGAAATGTTCCATTTTATCGTGTATGGTTATTAAAGGTACGAGTAAAAGAAAAAGATCTGAAATCATTTAGAATGATGATAATACCTGCTGGTTGATTTTATGTGAAACTTATTTTACTGATTAAATACCATTACATACATTTAGCAATTGAAAACAAGACCATACAAACTACCCTTGAAGAATGTAAACCGTGTCTATCTCTCCTCAGCTGACACCCTTGTGTAGATTCATTAGACATTTGCTCCCTTCCTCATAAGACATTTTTATCACGGATAAGTAAGAGCCTTTTGGAAATACAGTGAGTAGATTCATGAGTTAGAGCTGGACTTTGACAAAGACAACCTTTGTAACCTGTGCCTTAGAATTTCCCCACACTCTTACTGAGGAAGCCTCAGTACAAGTAAGTATGTAATACAAACTTGCAGAAGATTGTACAACAAAAGACAGCTGGGAAAATGCAAATGTGTGTCTGCTTCATCTAAATATTATACACTCCAAACTAAGGCTAAAAATCAGGAAATTTCTTGAACATTGCCAAACAACAGAATATATTAAAAAATATATTCTAAACAGTGTCTGTATTTTAAGGATAGGAATTGATGCTATGGGTGAATAGTGTTTTGGTGGATTAAATGTGTGTGAATATACACAAGTGCAGAGTCTCACAAATATTTATGATATTCCACAGAATTTTACAGGAAGGCATTACAAAGCAAGAGGAGGCATTTCCTGCAGAGGCAACAATTCTTGCAGGTGGAGAAATCTGCTATTTTGCAGTCACCAAAAGTAGGTTTAGAGATTACTTCAAAAGCCCTTCTCACTGAGTCAAACAGCTTTACTCTTAGATTTGTTTCCTGCTTCTCCACAGCTATCAGAAATCTTTCTGTATCACCCTTCTTTTTGACCTTAAACTCTTGGTGATCTCTGGCTGCCCAAATAAATTAATACACAGTCAAATCAAAGAGCTTCCCCATTTTTTTTTAAAGAGGGCATCAGCTTCCAGGTGCAAATTAGGCAGGAGTCATATTTTTTTTTTTTTTCCCAAGCTATACATAGTGCTGTTCAGAAACAATTGAAATAATTTTTTTCTGTTATATCATTGTGTGCAGTCACTTTGACAGAAAGTAAAGATTTTTTTTTTTTTCTGTGAGGCATATGGTGATGGGGGGAAACTCATGGGAGAGACAGAGGTCATTGAAAGTATTTTTACTGACAAATTCTGATATTTCATAGGAAATTCTTAAGTCGCTTTTCAAGCTTTTCTTACACAGCTTTGAGTTTGTATTTTGGGTTTGGGGTTTTTTTTGCATTTATGCAAATGCTTTTGCAATACTTTTATTGCTTAGTCAGACGCATTACTGAATCTAAGATATTTTAGCAGTCAGAGAGTGATTTTTTATTCTTGTGTAGGACTTAAATTTATATTGCTTGTGATCTTAGGCTTTAAAATATGGACTATAAAGGGAAAGAAGTGTTAGGCTCCAGTAATTTTTTTTTCAGATGCTTAGGCACCTTCTAGTTGGTTTTGTCACAATGTTCTTAATTTTCTGAGTTATACTAATAAAAACCTGCCTATAATTTTGGATGTAGACAGCAAACATAATGGACTAAAACCTATATCACTTGAGAAGAAAAAGAAAGAAATAAGGAAAGAGAAATGAGACACAATTAAAAAATTGGAAATATTGTTGATACCTTTTCCTGGTCATTAAAAATGGAGAGCCAGACATGGCTAAAGGATAAGGGGTTTTTACCTCAGTATTTAATAAGAATCCTTATGGTGCGTTGTTTTGCCAAGGTGGGATGCACCACAATGCACCCACACAATAAATTGTGTATACAATTTATAGACCTTACAAATTAGTCTATCTAACAAGAATGCCCCAAGAAGAGGCTTGAATGAATAGTGTGAAATCCTCCTATTCTGAGGAATTCCCCTCTGGATGGGCCAAATCTTTAGTTTACACGATACGTTCTAAGGAGGACAATTGTTTTCTTAAGATAGCAGAGGGTTTTCCAGCCTCCAGCTGTGAGGCCTTTTTGGATGTTTGGTCTCCTGGCCTAACAGAATACTAGGACTATGATAAGTTATTAGACTTAAGGAATTACAACTATGCATGCTAAGAGTACTGAAGATACATAAAAGGTATATAGAAGGTATATAAAATAAAAAGCAAAAAATCATCTTGGCATCATTGTGACTGAAAAAGTAACACTCCTTCAAATGATCAAGTCTAGAGACTAACTTTTTGTCTTGTTCTACCTCATAAGTGAGTAAGGCTGCCAATTTTCGATTTCCAACTATTCCACACTGGAGTTAAAGGTAAGATACATTATTCCTTTAGGAATTTGGAGAATCATGTAAAATACTTCTGTAGAGTTTTGGCTTGGGTCTTGCATGCTTTATATTACAACAAAATCCAGAGCTACTCTGAGGTGGTGATTAATATCCACTATTAAACAACCTGCAGACCTGGCTATATTGAAACATTTATGTCACCAACATAATCCATGTTCCTTGTTATTAATCATCCATGTCCTGAGAGATAGTAATCACTAAATAAGCAGATTATTCACTTGGCTGTTATGGGACATAGTATATTTAATTTACAGGTGAAAACACACTTAGAAAGTACATTAGTGAGAACAACTTCTTGATTACTTTCTTCACTGTAACGGTAAAGATAAGACTGTGTTGACTTGAACTCTTCATTGTGTCTGCTTCGAAAGTCTTCTTGGGAAACAGGCATACAGAGGTTCTCTAAACTCAAGAACCATAATGGTCTATAAGAACCATAATGGTCTGAAGTGACTGTGGTAAGCTCCTAGCTATAAAAATGCTGAATGCTATCTGCTTTTCATCTGCAAAATGCAGTTACAGTTATAAAGCAATCCTGAACACAGAAATACCCATAGGAGTCAGTGGGAGGTTTGGAACTATACAACACAAACCTTGCACTTACAGTGAAATACATCCTCAATGCAGTTACATTTTGTGTCTCTGAACTTGTATATAGCACCAACAAAAAATTTTCTTCAACAAGGACCAAAATCTTGTGATGGTAATTAAATGTGATTAAACTATTATATTTTTGTTATTGCCACAAAAATCAAACTGTGGACAAACCCACTAAGATAAATTATGCAGTAGGCATACTGGATACTTCAGCTTGCTGTGATTCGGTGGCCTCTCTGAAAGGCAGATGGCAGAACAGTATGATGAATAATTTTCTTTCCCTATTTAGAATAATGATTTCAGGTATCACTACAATTTAATCTTTATGTTCCTAATGTCTACTTAATTTTTCTCTTTCTACTGAAGGAGCAAGAAATTTTATTTGACATATAAGCGTGTCTAAATCAGCACTATTTTAATTTCTGTGCCATAAAACTCTATCTTAATCTGCAAGCAGATGAAATTATATGAAGCCGCTGAAGGCATTATTGGGAGAGAAAATCAAATTAGGTGTACAAGAGGAAGTTATTCAGAAAGAATATAGCTTCACTAGGATGCAAGCAGGTATTGAGATAGAGTGATAGAAGAAATAAAAAGCAGCTGAGTGAACCTAATAGTAAATATCCCATACACTCAATTGCAAACACTTTCTAATGTGTGAGTAAACATAAAGCTCACAAGGTCTTCCTGAGGATACAGAAAAGAGTCCAAAGCTTGGGTTGCCCTAAATATCCATGAAATAGATTGTCATATGAAACAAATACTATTGGCCCTGAATAATTAATCAAAGCAATTTTGTTATATAACTAAACATAAATGCAGATTGTAATGAGCCCTTTAAGGAAATGCGCTTACATTGCCTTTAAAATAAAGCACTTATATTGCCACAGAAAAATGTTAGAGAGAACATGTAGGAGTACAAAATCCCACAGAGAAATTATAGGGCTTTTAATATAACAGTATTTAACTAAGTGATATGAAAAGAAGCATAGGAAAAATGTGGACTATATAAATGGTGAAGATTGAGACAAGGATTTTTAATTAGAATATGAATAAACAAAATGAAGGAATTGAAAGTGTAGGCTGGAAAAATAATACATTCTATTTGGTCATCTATATTACTTCATCATCATAATGTTCAATTTTCAGAGCTAATTTTCCTAAGAAGGAAGTATAAATGGAGCATAACTATCATCATTAGGCAAAAAAGTAAAGCACTGGTGTTTCAAGTGGGAAAGATGCACTTGTCTGTTTACCCACTTAGATAAATATTTAAAAATTCGGAATTACACTTTGGAGTACATTTTTCATTGCTTTATAAGTGGACCTCGTAGAGAGAGCCTTTGCAATGAATTGGAGAAAGAAAAGAACTTTCTCTCCCACAGCTCAAATAACTCCTGTGTATTCCCAGAATTTCCCCATAAAATGCTATAAAGAATATCAGTTATTTACATTGTTCACTTGACAAATCACTTGCATTTTTACCCACTCTTCTTTTGCTGTTTGAAGGAAGACACTGAATCTTCTAGGTAACATATTTAATTTTTAATATTTCTGATTTTTAAAAAAATTGTTTTAATGAGAATTTGAACTATTACCATAAATTTAATATGGGTATTTTGTAAATTTTTTCTTTCATCCAAGCCTCTACCCTGCCTTTTGCCCAAAACCATCACATGATAAGGAAAATTCCGTCATACAAACAGCAGTTAAATGATTGAGGAGTATAAATAACAAGTAGAATGGTGGGTAGAGTTTCTTTAATTTGAATTACCATATATCCACTTTGTTTCCCTATTTATCAAGTTTAACAAATATTTCTAGCCATAATTACTTAATTTCTGCTTTTATGATGGCTCAAGCAAGAAATCCAGTAAATAAATTTCAGGAGCATTGGTAACTGCTTTCAGCATTTTGGCTCTCAGCATATGCTCTGTCAGGCAAGTAAGACAGATGATTTACTGTGTACCACTATCTTTGCATTTCCTATATTAGTACCCTCTCTCACAGGTCAGAAGATCTTCACAGTATTTCATAAAGACAGGGTTAAGTATGCATTTGCCTCCATGTATCCTCCAGCTGCTTTAAAAATTATTGATGATTATGTCAAGCTATTTAAAGAAGCACTAAATGAAGATTCACCCATGCTTAGGCCCATGCTCTACTTAAAAATAGGTATTCTTTAAGAAGGAAAAAAGGTCTTATTCTCTGTCTTCTTTCACAGCCAAAGAGAACTCTGATATATCAGTATTGGTATTTTTTGTTTGTGTTGTTGTTTTTTCTTTTTCTTTTCTCCAAATATTCCTAAGTGGGAAATATAAGCAATGTCTTTCTTTGAAAAGTAGTACTTTATGGTCATCGTTATCAGGCCCTGAAAAAACTGCGTGAAACACCAGGGATCCTGAAGGTAAGAATAATAGACTAATAAGCAATGCCTCCATATTTTAATCAACCAAGTATATTTCCAATCCAAGCACTGTGATCTCAAGTCAGAAGACAGTGTTGCATATACCGTGATTTTTTTTTATTATTTTTTAAATAAGGGAAGAAAAATACTTTCTACTCCAAGCAATAGACTTTCAAATAACTTTATTTTTGTTGTTTTGGAGGTTTTTTTTCTGTAACTTGGTTTGGTTGCTTTTAAAGTCCAGCTAGGATTTCAGCTGTCTTTAGCTATCAACTAACAGTTGATTGAATGGTCTTCGAACTAAGGCATAATTATACACTTCAACAAAAGAAGCACCAGGTGTCATAGTGTTCAGTTTCTTCCAAGAATGAAGCCAGATTTTCTGATACTAAAATGCAGTAAAATTATAGCTTGCAGAAGAATAAGAAACATGTTTATAAATAAAATTTCCAATCTTGTCTAGAATATTTGGTACAAAAAACCAGGTGTATAACAACAAATAATCCATGTAATGTTGCTATATTTTGAGAAATATCTCCTCTTATAAGTGCTTTTAAAGTTCTTTTATATATAATTAATTCAAAAAGACATTAGTCTTATTGTGAAAAATGTGTCTTTTATGATTGGCTTTTCGCAAGTATTAACATGAATATTGTATGTGTTATGTTAGAAAATTATATGTATTAATTTTCTTAAGTATTAAATTAACTATTAAATACTGGTTTAGGTTATAACATAATGTTAAAATAGAAACTATACTATGTAAGATATTTGGTTAAGAAAGGACTTGCAGCAGATAGATGCCACAGGACACCTAAATCTTTCAGAGAAAAGGAATTTATTGCTCCCTTATCAGCAGAAAACTAACTTCTTCCCACCTCGCTCAGACAAGAAGACGGCATGAGGATTAAGAGGAAGAAGTTGACAGTGGCCAAACAGAATCCTGTGTTTGAATGGAATTTGTGCATCATGTATGAGACGTATGAATATGCAACAGGCGATTGTTTTTAAGGGTTAATCCTCTGTTAACCGGGCTCCTTTTTCAGGCTCGTGATGCCCAGGAAAAGGTACCTGGACGTCCGTATCTCTTTGTTTTTATTGTCTTATATTGTACTAACCTCAATTGTTCAAACTTTTTTATTCTGATTATATTACTACTATTAAACTTTTAAAATTTAAAAAAAAAAAACCAAGTGATTGGCATTTTTCACACTTATTTTGTCTAATTTCTTGTTAGTTATATTGAAGCAAAGTAGCATTGTAAAAAAAAAAAAAAAAAAACCAAAAAAACCAAAACATGTAATATACCGTTATGTAAAGTTTATTCACTATATAAACTGTTATTTCTTAAGCACATGAGATGAAAGCTGACAATTCCCTATAGATGGGAAGATGTCTCATGCTTACCAGACATCCCCCTGCATTCCTCTGGCCAGATGCAGAGATGGGTTTCCAGAGGTATTTTCCATTGTTTGTCAGCTGCCTGGTAGCAGGTAGGTAATTCAAAATATTCTTGGACACTCCTGAGTCTTGTAAATGGATCTGGAAAACATGTTTAGGCATATGAATCAATCTTAATAATAACAAAACATATTGATAATTAATTAGGTATTTTCTTTCTAGTTCATGCATAGAGTGGGTCTCGGGGTTCGTGAGGTAAAATGCTTTTCAAAAGACAGATTTTAAAGGCCTTAACTTTAAATTAGTGAAAGTCTCACTTTATCCTTTATCCAGAAACTGAAGATACATTTCACACTTGTCCCTTAATTGATTCCTGATTTAAAGGAAGAATAGCTACATTTCCTGATTTATTTATTTATTTATTTAGCTTTATTGGTTTTTTATGCATATGTATGTGTGAAAGAGAGAGAAACAGAAACTATTTTATGTCTATGGTTATATGAAAAAAAATTTCTGATACTTGCCTAAGATCACTGAGAGATTGAGAGCAACATATGCAAAGACCAAACAGTTTTTAAAATGCACTAAAGAAAAAAGCATTTTCTGTCACGTATGTATATAACTCTCTATAGGGTGATTCTTTTTGGATATGAAGAGTAATGTCAAAAGTTTGGTTTCTGTTTGAAGATTGAAAATACATTTCTGCATAAACTCCTGGAATACATTTTGTGGAGTGAGTATTTTGGTCTAGTAAGGTTGGTGTAATTTCTGGCATGGAGAATATAGTGTCCTTCAAAACCTGCTTTGTCTACAGATGAGAGGGAAATGTGAAACAACTGGAGAGCTGTACATAAAGAATCAGGTTTGTGTGTAAAGCAGAATCAACATGTGACTATTAGGACTAGTACAATGTATCAGTGAAATGAGAAAAACCTTAGGTCTATAATCTAATTCTGATGCTTTTTTTCTTTCTTTCTTAATCAAGGAAATAAAGCTAGGTTTTTTGGGGGGTTTTTTTGGGTTTTTTTGGGTTTTTTTGTTTGTTTTGATCAAGGAAATAAAGCTAGGTTTTTTTGGGGGTTTTTTTGGTTTTGTTTTTTTTTTTTTTTTATTCCTTGCAGAAGATGAAAACTAAATTTAAACACATTCTGCCATAGTATAATGATGAATGCATTGAGGTACCTTTACCACCAAATGCCTAAACTGGAATTCATCCAGCCAGGTCATTAACAGGAAAGCTCAAAATATGTAATATAAACAACTGCTACTGAGCAACTAGTCAAGTGAATTAAGGGGTGTCCTGTGAAAAAAGAAGGAGCTGCTATTTAAGGTTTTTAAAACAAAACACTAAAAGGGCTATAAATGGGTGAAGATAAACTGTTTTGAGATATTCTTATAAACAAATAACACCTGTCATAGCTAAATTGTGTGCTCATTTAATTAGGATTAGGTAAATTGGTGTAAGACTTATTCTCAATAGCATAATAGTGGATTCTGCAGTTTGGAGAAAAGACAAAGAGCTGAAATTTTCTCATACATTGTCTGTGAAAAGGGGTGGCATCAGGGATCCTCTATCTCATCAAGTAGACAGTTAAATCCGTGGTTGAAATAAAAGACTATTATAATTGACAACGTGTTTCAAATTACTGACAGGCATTTAATGAGAATATTTTTTTTTTTCAACAGGCTTTTCATCTTACTATTGTTCTGCAAGCTGGCTAAATAAGGAATTCTGCCATATGAAGATTTTAGTCATGGTAGAAAATATTGAAATCCTAGAAAATGAAATAATGGGACTGAAGCCTGCATGTTCTGTATTGGTGACTCGATTGATTTATGTTTGTGCCACATATCCTTGACAGTAAAGATATACTTCTCAGCTGAATAAGAATTGAGCAAGGTCCTTAGTGCATTCTCTAGGTATACAATGAATTGTTCGGGTCAACCTTCTTTACCATTTATTTTAAAAAAGCATTACAAAAGCATCAGCTATAAACCTAGCAATTCTGGTAACAATTCGGAGCTTGTTTTGGCTTAGAACCAGCTGCTCTTTTGGTGGCTATCCAGACATTCATGTGAGAATTTTTGATGAAAGTTTTCTTTTCTTCAAAGTTTGAAGTCATGTTTTCAGAATCAAATTTGATGTCTCATGAGTTTCACTTTGGGTCACTACATTCCTCTACCATCCTGGTATATTCCCAAGACAAGTGAAACTACTGAAATAGTATTTTACTATTCTGAGTTGGTCAAAGCTCCATTATTTGCAGAATGACTCATCTCATTCCTTAATCTCATTGTACATTTTCAGGGAATAATTTTCATTGTGTCTGAGATAGTCAAGTCATAATAGGACAAGGACAGAGAATGGCAGGTAAAAGTCTAGAATCACATATAAATGCTGTTACAGATTACAGCATTTATAATGCTGGTTTGGTTTTTTTTATTTTTTTTTTCCACTCTTCCTACTATTAAATATTTATAATGTAGTGGTGTCTAGAGAGCAACAGGCTTTGGCGAATATAAAAACATGGCATTCCTTTGCTCAAAGAGATGGCAGTCTCAAAGAGACTGTGTAACAAGTGATAGCAACAAGCATATAGAATAAGGGCATAGCTGCTGAGATGTTGTGAAGAGGTAGGTTTGAGCTAGTTGCAATGCTATCTCTACACATTGTCTGCAAGTTCACTGTGTACTTGTTAAATTTCACCATACACAAGTTACATATGCGTCAGTTCATGTCTCTGAAGTGCCTGTATCCTAATGCAGGCAGCATGGGGAGTTAACATGATGAGGGAGAGATCTGTGTGCAGCTGTGGAATATAGTCTTTTTAGAGCTGTGGTGGGATGACTTCTGTGTCTGGAGTGTTGCAATGAAGGAGGGGATATGGACTCTTTAGGAAGTACAGAAGGAAAAAAAGAGTGTCCATTTTCTAAGAAGGGTCTGGAGTACATAGACCTTTGCCAGGATGAATGAGGAACCAAGAGCTAATTTGCTAGAATTAAAACAACAAAGAACAAAAATGTAAAGGTGGCAATAAAGTGGATGCCTGCTATTGGCCACCTGAGCAGGGAAGAGCAGTGGATCAAGTCTTCTACAGAGGAACAGATTTATTTTCACAAATCTGAACTCATGGGGACTTCAACTACCCCATATCGGCTAGAGAAACAGCACAGTGAGGCATAAGCAATTCTAAAGGTTCCCAGAGTACATGAGCAGTAACTTTGTCCTCTGACTGATAGAAAAGCCAACAGAGATAGTCTCCCAGACCTCATGCTCGCCAGCAAGAAAATAATCTCTGGGGATGTGAAGATCAAAGGCAGCCTTGGCTACATTGACCATGAAATGGGGAAGTTCAAGATCCTGAGAGAAGAGTGAAAGGCAAACTTACAAGCCTGGATTTCAGAAGAGTATATTTTGGCCTCTCTCAAGACCTGTTTGGAAGAGGTCCATTGAATTGAGTCCTGGATGAAAAAAGGGGACTAAGAAAATTGGTTCATGTTCAAAGATCATCTCTGCCAAGCTCAGGTTCCATGTGAAGAAATATGAAGTCAGCCAAATATGCGGGAAGGTCTGAATGAGTGAACAAGCTGCTTCTAGCCAAACTACCTGAAGGTAAGGTGCAAAGAAAATTAACTCGGGCTCTTAGTGGCACCCGGTGGCAGGAAAAAGGGCAAAGGACTGAAACACAGGAAGTTTCCTCTGAACATCTGAAATCTGTGAGCGTATCTAAGCAGCGGCAGAGTTTACCCAGAAAGGTTGTAGAGTCTCCCTCACTGGAAGTACTCAGGAACTGTCTGGCCGTAGCCCTGGGCAACTAGGTAGCCCTACATGAGCAGGAGGGTTTACGTCCAGAGGTCTCATTCAAACTCAAAGTCTGTAATTTTGTGATTCTGCTTTACACCAAAGTTAAATCTTGAGGTGGAATGGTATAGCAGCATTTTTACAGAGGACTCAGAAATCTGCATGCCTCTGGAAAAATGCCTAGAGCTAAAAGACTTGCTTCTTATAGATTGTGATGAACCCGCTCTACTTTATTATTAATGCTATGCCAAATGCAGAATCCAGTATGAATTTTCATCTGATTCATCTTGTTGAATTGTATATAGCAGAAATAAATTACATGAACTTAAACAGACATTTCAAGGGCAAATACAATACACTAGCACAGTGCTCATGAAACAGAAAAAAAAATAATCTTAATAACAAATGTCATTCATTACAAAAAGGTAATATATATCTTTGCTTAGATGATACTGACATTTTACCAGTGGAACCTTAAACTGTTCCTTATTAGAAAAAAGACTTATTCTTTTTCTTGTGAAAGATCAGAGAAAAGAAAATAATAGTCTGTTGCTCCAATGAAAACCATCGGTTTGTTGAAAAAATTCCAGGCCAAATCTGCCTTACCTTTGCTGCAGCAGAAACCTCATGCTGAGACTAGAGGTGTCTGATTGACCCATCATCCCTGCTGGAAGCCTCTACTCCTCTGCTAGCCCTGACTTGTGTGACCTCGAAATAAGTGCTGATATTTTACAATTCATGACACAAAGGAAAAGGAAACAATTAAAATGGAATATCTGATTAGGAATATAATTTTCAGCTACCACTGTTTCCTGAATGCTTTGTCTCCTGGTACCAGCAGTTTGAATGTGTATATATATTATGCTGGAATCCTTCTTCCTGTTAAAATAGACTAATGAATACTTGGATTTAAGCCGTTTTTTTGTCCTTTAGTGGAATGCAAAACAAAAAGAAAAAAAGAGCAAGTGTCAAATATGAGTACTTGTCCTTCATCAGCCAACAGAGAATTTAATTAATATATTGCAAAGATCTTTTTAATCTGTGACATAGCCCATTTATCCATACTGGAATGCTAGTGGAAGTCTAGAGTCAAATATCATATCGACTTTTAATAAAGACTTGTGCAAAACACAACAGGTGGTTGTACAAAGTGATGGAATTTTACTCCATTTTAGAACTAGAAAGTTAGAAAGCCATGTAAAATCTGTATTGAAACAAGACAACGACTGGGTTATACACATTTTTTAGTAATTCTCACCAAAGAGAATCCTAAAATTCTGTACTATACTTTCTTTTAAGGATTTCTTTCCTTATAGGGACTACATAATGTTTTATTAGTTTGTGGTACTGCAGTATTTATTTAAAAGAAATAATACTAAGAATTTAGTGTTTCAAAAAGTGAGTTCTTGATCATCAGTATCTATGTAAACACTTGAAACAACTTCTCTGAAATAGCTGATCTCAGTAGATAGTTTTTTCTGTTAGCATTCCAGTTCAGTCTCTTCTCACTGCTCTATGATTAGCAAAGAAACTTCCTTGACTAATGCTGCCTACCAAAAAATTTCATTTTTGCTTAGTCTTACAATTATCTTATTCTCCTCTTACCATTCTATGGTATGTACCCATTGATTTTTTGGCAAACCTGTTAGAAGACGTGTTGAAAAAATAAACAACCCACCCTCCACCTCCATTGCAAAATATCCAACCAACCAACTAACCAACCAACCAGCCAGCCAAAAACAAACAAACAAACGAAAACAAAACAAAGTAAGACAGACAAACAAAATTTTAAAAAACTAGACAGACCCCACCATGATTATGCTTTCTTCTGTATTCTATTTTGGTGAGTTTAAAGCTTTTCTCTTTCAGTTCAGAATGGTAATGGCACAAGCAGAGGCTCAGAGCTCAGGAACAGCTCACAAGTGGCATTAGTCTATCTTACAGCTGTGCATGAGGAAAGGTGAGGATTTGGCATGCCTTTTCCCTTTAGTACTCCAAATCCAGTTACTGCATTATTGAAATGGTTGGGTTTTTTCTTCTTTTTTATTTCTTCCTTTTCTCTTTACCTTTAATATTGCCAATTGCCTTGATGTAAGCAGGAAGAATTTTTGGGTCTTCATGAGAATGTGAAAAAATTGGATAACCTACATGGAATTGCTGTGCACTGAGAAGATGCATAAATCCCAGAGTAAAATTTTTTCTATATAAACATGTTACTTCTATTTTATTCAGTTACATAACTCAGATCAATGTATGATTAAATGTATGGTCTTTTGAAAATCAAACAAAATATATAGATACATATACATATATATAAGTGTATATATATGTGTGTGTATATATATATTTATCAGTAATTTTGTTTGTTGGTTGTAAAAAATTAGAAGGCTGATAATGAACTCTGTTGTGAAGGACACTATCCCTGTTATTCAGTTTTTTTCACTTTAAAGCATATTCTGACTTGCAAAAGGGGAACAAAAAAAAACCCAACCCAAAACATTTTTCTGCCTTTCCTATTGAACATATTATTCTAAATAAACTATTATTCCAGAGTCTAAGCAAAAATTCTGGTTCTAAATATAATTGGGCTAAGAGCTTTTAATGCTAGCATAAAATACTAGTAAGAACCAGAAGCCAACATACATTGTGTTACATGAAGGTACTTCAGATGCATTCAATGAATTCAATCAAAGTTCAAGATGCTTTCCTTATTTACTTTATCTTAATGCATGAATCTAAATTATTTTTTTCTTCTGGCTAGAAATGGCTGTCTTAACCTCAGTCTGTTTTAGCTTAAAAAATATATTTTTCTCTGCTGTGAATTAAAAATCATTTCTGTTTTCAGACTACACCACTAACTGAACTCTTTAATAACTAGTTATTTGTGTCACTATAGATAAAATTTAAGACCAAGTTCTCCTATAGATGAAGGCTTTATTATTGCTTAAAGGAGTTGATATTCATATCAAGTCTGCTTCAGATACAGTTTTATATGTGACCAAATATCATGATAAAAGATCCATTTATCACATTTATTACCTAAATTATTCTGAACCAATAGGTCTAGCATGTTATTAAAACACACATTTTCTTTTTTTTTTTTTTTTCTTTTTACTTCTTTTTTCTTCTAAAACACGCATTTTCTTTTTTTTTATTTTTCATTTTACTTCATTTTACTTTTACATTTCTCTTTAATAGTTCAATCCTGAATCAAAGGATGTTACCATAGTTATATGTCTTAGCAGTATTAGACAACCCTTTGTCTATTTGTATGTTCTGATTAAATTTCTTCCTGCTGTTGGGGATTCCTAACTCCAACACAGTTTCCAGAGGTCATTTGAGTTCCACTTATTTTCAGCTTTGCGAGTTACCCACGCCTTGTGTCACACTCTTAATCTCCTGACATCTCAGAAAATATCAAACTTTAATGTACAATATCATGGTTATTCCTGGGGCTGTGCCATGTATCTTGGCCAGCTTGACTAGGCAGAACAACACCCTGGGCAGCAAATGACCAGAGGCAGCTGCTTTCTCTGGGTAGTCACAAGACTGACTGATGCTGGCAGGCAAGTAGGAATGGTTTGGACCATCATCCAATGACAACAGCAGTAGCCCACCCTAGAAACATCCATTATTACCATCTTGCCCAAAGGAGCTTGATGTCTTTTGCAAAATCTCAGCTTACCTCCTGCTCTCCAGGGTGATTTCATTCCTTTGAATTTGTCCTTTCCTGTAGGAGCCACTTACACCTTAGTACTCAGCAACTGCATTTTGCTTTAATGTCCCGCAAGCCTTGAGCTCTGTGTGATTATCCCGAGGTTATAGCTAATAGATCATGTCACAACAGTTTGTGTGCCAACTAATGCTTCATATCTTTGGGCAATTAATAACAGAATTTTCTCTTTAAGTAGTGAAGCTCATTTTTTCTATCAGGCATCAAAATCTAGGTCTTCACTTTGGGTTTAATTTTGCATCATGTATTCTTGATTCCATGTATATTTGCATCAAGTATTCTTGATTCCATGTACATCTCCATGCTCACATGTAGTACTCTGTCTCCACTGCTACAGAAATAGTAGACATAACATAACAAGAAAAATAGATTTCCTTGGTTGGTTTCCTATCTGTAAAAATATGTCATTGTCTTCACTCTTTTTTTCCTTTTGGGTTTCTCTGAATCCTGAACTCTTCTCAAAACACAGATTTGAGGATTAAGTGTTAATTGTCTCCTGTGACCATGAGTAACAGAAAGTGCCAAAACTGATGTGACAAAACTCTCACTCTAAACCCCACTCTAGCATCTAAATATTTTATACACCCTGTGCAGTGAACACAACACAATGTAAAGTACTTTCACTTGATGGTTGTAAATTATGAAAGAGCTCCTAGTTTTCCTGAAACCTTAGGTGAAATCTAAAGACTCTTGCCAAGATGTGTCTTGCAAGTTAATCAGCTCTACCTCTATAAGGATAACAGTTCAGACAGATGACCATTTAGAGTCCACTGTTTAGCCACGGAGGAAAAGGACAAGAAAATGGAGAAGAGAACCTGTTGGGGCAGATAGTACAGAAAAATATGCTATTTTTTTTCTTTATTATACTGTGAATTGAAAGTGCTAACTAACTGAAAGGTGAAGATAGACATAGCTACAATATTAAAAGTAATGAGGTGACATTTGATGTATTCCTAAAAACTGCTTGCCTACCCATATTGGGTGAGGTTTTATATGCTGTGCTACACAATCTTAAATTATTGATAACTGGGATATATAAAACCTATACTCATTGAAAGACATGAGCAAAAGTAACTTCTCATTCTTCTAATATGCAATCTGCCATCTGATTTGAGAATTCCACTTCAAAAAGGATTTTCCCAGATCACAGACTAATTGCATTTGAATTTCCAAATCATCCACATAACTGGAAGAGGAAAGAAAACAATCAACTTGCAGTATATGTATTCAAAAGAAAGAACCCAAAATCATATGTATTTTTGTCCAGGTTTCCTTATAAGGTGTGGTATATATATTGTAAAAATTGTTCCAGTCCTTTATGTAGAATATGACATAAAAAAATATTATTTGCTAAGTCATATCCTATCAGGCTGACTTTCCATAACATTTTTTTGAAGGTTATTGTTTTTTCCTGATGAACTTTTTCAGTTGATGTCTCACCTGAGCAGGAGTAACAACTGAATCCAGAGGGCAGGCTCTTCTTGCCACTGAAATTACACTAATATCATTTTTGCGTACATCTCCCTGGATTAGTATATTATTTGACCCAATTCTGCTGCAGATTCTCACAGCCTGTTTCCCCAGCCTACCCAGGGATCACACTTTTTCAGATATGCATTTGGAGAAAGTTCCAGAAACAGATAGAGTATTTGGTCTCACAAATCTACTTCCTGAGTGCAGCCTCTGTGCCAAAACTATTTGGCACTACCTGAACACCCTACCATTGTCACACCATTGGCAGGTACTTCTCAGATCACAGCATTCCTATCAGCTCCCCTTTCATAAAATCAAAGTCATTAATTCCTGTTTACTCACTAATGTTCTGCATATGTGTCATGAAAATCTTGGGTCTGAATTAGTCACCTTCAGCCAAAGTACAACATTACATCACTGGAGTTATTTTTGAGAGTAGTATAAGGACAATTTATTCAGTGGAAGTAGTATAAGAAATTAACACAGCCTGCATTTCCAACTGCTCTTTAGAAACATGCAAGAAAGTAACATGAAAATGGTGTTGGGGAAGAAGAAGAATAAACATTAAGAATAATAAAAAAACCTTAATAAAATAGATAATTCAATGAAAAGAATAACAAATAAAACTATGAAAATGTACTTTTATGGACCAGCAATAACTGTATAAGATGCACAGTTTCTGAAGTTGCTACAAAAGGTTAAGATTTCTTTTAGGGATGACTACATAGGGTTTATAAATCTGATTATTTCTACTTTTCTGTTTCACTTATCTTTAACTTTTTGTTGTTGTTCTTAAAAGTGATTTTTCTTGTGAATTCTTTTATATGTCACAGAAAAAGGACATGTAGACATATATAGCACATCTATTATGTGGATTATAATCAGTCCTTCTGGTAAGTACTTAGAGCCAGAAATTTACAGGAGACCTCTGGCCTCCCACTGTCTTTCTTGATTTATGCCAAAATTCAGCCTTTTTCCCTGTGTTTCCTTTCTGCCTTCTTCTGATGCAACACTGGCAGAAAATATCTCCTAAAGGTATGATGGTAATATTTAGTATTCTTTTGTTATTTTTCTTCATATATCTACATATACAGATAAGAATGTATATGTACATGCATATTATATATTTTAGAAGTAATTTAATTTTTTCCATATTCCTAAATACTAAACTAACTATGCAGGGTGTTTTTGAATCTCCAAATTTAATTTTCATTTTCACACTCTATGAAATGTTTTGGCATCAGGTAAGTAACTTTAAAGCAATCAACACAAGATGTGGCTAAAAATGATTAATGCAGCAACTATTACAGGAAATTAATTTTTAGTTATAAAGTATTTGAATATGAAACTTGAATTTTCAAAGCAGCTCACTTAATATACAAATAAGAGTGTAATCTTCTCCTTTTTGAGATTATATTCTTCTTACTAATAAAGCAATAAATTCCAAAGAAAACGAAGGCATCATTTACAACAAAGTTGTCATTAACATCCCAAATATTCTAGGACTTTCTAAAATAGTACACTAATGATGTAATATCATGACCCAAAGTCCACTTTCCATTACATCAGTTTTTTTGTCTTACAGGATGAATGATGCATTCTAAAACAACAAAAAAAAAAACCTTTTCACTTTTTAAGGGACGGATAAATGTCCTGCCTCTTGAGGATAAGTTGAAAGAAAGCTGAGAGCAGCAGCCACTCTTCGTTATGTAAATTATAGATAGTCCTTTTAATCATCTGACAGATATATGCAGTGAAGTGCTATAAAGTATTTTGGCTTCTTCTCAAAAGGCTGCCCAAACCAAAATTATGGTAGGTTAGACACCATGTGTCCCACTGTTTAGGTGTAAAAATTATTACCATCACCACACTAACCCAAAATAAAAAAAAAAAAAAAAAAAGAAAAACTTCACAGAAAAATAAAAAAAGAAGTAGCAAATGTTTTTAAAAAAGAGGACCTCAAAATATTTTTGTTTTTTGCTTATGATTGGATTTGTTTACAAAGAATCTCTCCAGACCATGGGATGTCAGAAATAATCTGGGTGTAACAAAAAGCTTCCAGCCTTGCTTTTCTGTTCATCTGTTTATCTTCAAACAAGAAAGGCTTTGACATACTGTATTTGCTTATCTTCAACTTCTAAGCTTTTGTCTGCCTAGTTATTTCTTCTATTAAAATCTAAAGAGTTACAGTATCCTAGTGAGTAGCCAGTATCTTTCCTAAGTAAGAATCCATCATCAAAACATCTTGGAAATATATCAAATGAAATCGAATACTTGAATGTCTTGAGTTAAGATTGCATTCACTGAGTTTCAGTTTCAACTTTTTTATACCATTATCTATATATTGTATTTACTTTCTTTGTTTAGTTGAACTTTGATTTTTAATTGAAATCCTCCCTGAATGACATCTGCCTTCCTTTCTTGTCTCTGCTTTTCATTTCCCTTATGTAAATCTGCCATATTTTTCACTTGCGTTACAAAAAAATAATTTATTTGTCAGAATCCTCATTAGTCATATTCAAGATTATTTCTTTCTCAGTGTCTCCTCAATTATATTTCTGTCCGCACTTGTGATGTTGCTTTCTATTGTTTCTCTTTTCTGTTCACTATTAAAATCAGACTTAATAACTACTAGCACATATCAGTAAATGCTATCTTCACTTCCAGTTAGTAGAAAAGGCTCATATCATTGTTTTTGGCTCTTCTGCTCTCTCCCAACTTTTTATCTCAATTTGAAATATAAACTTTTTGGCAATGACATTTTGTTTACTACTGTAATCATAAGTACTCGGAACTTGGTTTAGTATACTTACTGATGTTCAAAATTATCATTATTTATCTAAGCAGGGTTTTGGATTTTTTTTTCCTTACATAAGCAAATGAAAATGTGAGTAACAGCACACTGTACAGAAAGTAATGTAGTTCTCCATATTTTCAAGACATGCTTTTTGGTTCTCAAGTATAATTCAGTTTTTCATTACTCAATTATTTTTTGTAATTTACTTCATGATGTTTTAAGAAATTTTGTTTTTTCTTCCTTATTTCATTTTGGTGCTGTCATAATGTGTTTCATTGTGTTGTACAAATAGAATTACGAAGGAACTGGGAAAATAATTCTGATTCTCTAAATTGTCTGAAGTCACTGCAACAGCGATTCTGCAAATTTTTGTTTATTTATTTTCTTTTTTATAAAGAAATTATATTTTACAAGGGAATTTTTCAGTGAATTTTATTAATTTCAGTGGAAAATATAGAATAATATAGAAATATAAAATTATTGAAACCCCCAAGATTTATTTTAAGTGAGATGTTATGTTTATAGTATTATACTAGAAGGAAGTCATCCAAATAAGTACAAGCCACTCAAATTTAGGCAATCCATTAAGTTAGAAACACCAAGTTTCTTCCATAGGTAGGGGGGATGGAGAGACATCTCTTAAGAAACCTTCAAGACTACCTAGCATTAGAACCATAATTTTTAGACCACCCCTCTCTTTGTTTTATTTATAAAAATATAAGGAAGAAGGAAACCTCAAGTTATAGCTCTTCTACTTTAGTTACATTTGGGTTATGTCAAAATTCAGTGGAATGCAAAACCAAAGTACATTGAATGTAAAGATTTTTATTCCTCGTCCCAAATGTACCTGATGAAGAATTTCTGACTTGTTTGTACAGATGCACAAGGAGAGCCAGGACCTAACGTGCCATTCCTTCATCAATTGTTGCATTGGCACAAGCTGAAAACAGCTCCTGTAGAGGGTGTCCAAATATAGAAGCTAGACATTTCTATTGAAATTCAAATAACAGACATATTTCATAATTTAGAGCCCATCTGGACCTGAGCCTCCATTTTCTGCCAAATGAGCACCTTGGCAAGGGTATGAATTGTTAATTTTATGTCATGGCATTTTTTATTAAATACTGAGCATGTAGCACAGTGAATTTATGTCATGCTTTACAAACAGATAATAAAAAACAGTTCCCCTCCCAATTCTGTGACGAGATTGCAAAAGACAAAACAGAAATATTTCAGAAATTTAAAAAGTGAGCAGATAATGAAGAAAGAAAAGGTGGAAAAACACTGAACTTTATTTCAATGAACCTTATTTGAAGTGAAATAATTGTCAGCCTTGTCAGGGAAAAGAATCAAGCTTTCCAAACTGCATCATGAGAGAAGGCATGAAAGTTAATTTAGTACAAAAAATATCAGATACCCAGGAAAGAGAACAGGGAAAGATAATTTATCTAAAACATCTGTCTCTGTATCTCCAGGTCAATTAATATAATGACGTCTTTCTAAAACTCCTTCATTATCTTTAATTTGGATTACTGTAAATAACATTGACTCACTTAAGAAGTCAGTTTGCTAATAATTACTTTTTAATGTCTTTCTAAATGTATTGAAATGCATATGATTGAAGTCAGATCATGAGAACTAACTTCCCCCCTTATTTCCTATCTCTTATTTGAATATCAATCATTTAAAATATATTCTATGGACTGTGCCTCACCATATACTCATTCACTCTGCTATTTTAAATTTTTTTTTTTAATTCAACTTTCAGTTGCAAGAACCAGAATAACCTTTTTTTTTTTTTTTTTTTTTTTTTTTCCTGGGCAAATATAATAAATAGATATATAATAAATAGATACAATAAATACCAAGAATGCTGATATGGTCAGAAGTATAAGAGAAGCAAACAGCTCTGCAAAAGATATTTTGGATATTCAGAAAGACAAAAGACCAGACAGGTGATATCTGTCTCAAACAGTCTTATGAAAATCCCATTAACAAGTCTTAAAAAGTCACTCTGCTCAAGGTGGGAAAAACAATACTCTGTCTCAGCTGTTGAAGTAAGATCCAGGTTATTAAGGAGATATAAAATTCTTTCACCTGTTGATGAAAGATTCTCTGGGGTAGATACATGTTGGGTTTTTATGCAGTAATTTTCAAAACGTCTGTTGGGCTTTATTTATTTTTCTTCATAACTTAAGAATAAGTGGATGCATCATAGAAGCCTACCTCAAAAATCTCTCCTTGTGCGTGCAATTAGATTATAATAACTGTAAGAATCCAGAATTAGTAAGAAAACAATAGTTTATTCAATGGTGGCATTTTCTGTCTGCTCTTCCTAGCAGTTAAGGATTTAGGAGAAACAAAAAGAAAATAAATTCAGAAATTTTTGTTACAATTTTATTAAGTAAAATTTAACAAAATTAGGAGCATAAATGTAAAGCATGATCACTCTATGACTCGATAGGAAAGTTTTTTAACACTGTAATTTGAATTGGAGCATATCTAACATGTAAATTTTAAAATATCTGTGGTCAGCTTTCTGTCACTTTCAGTTAAATACATTTAAGAAGAAGAAGCAACAATATACATAGTGATCATTTTCCCCTGCATAATTTACTTTCTTCATAGTACAGACCTGTATGGTTACTAATACCTGATAGAAACTTTTTGTCTGCTCATTTTTAAAATTCAAAATTCTTAGACATTTCTCTGTTCCTTTTTACTTACTAAATGAAAAAAATACTTTATAATGAAGTTCAGCTCAGTGTTTTATAGGCTTTAATATTCAAATAGATGCACTCATATAAAAGGAACTGTTTAACCTGGGCATGATGACCTAAAATGGCCTAACTAACCTGTTTCTTTACATGAAATACATTTAAGATGAAATGGTACTTCATCTTCTCCTATTTTTTTCTCCACTATCTCCAACATATGAGTCAGCATTGAACTAAAGCTCTTTTCTATCTACTGTGTTCTGTAAGGTGTGACGGATAAGAAAAAGCCAAGGTAGCCAGTGTGTGTTAATATAAACCTGACAGACATTTTGCAAACATAGATTGACATGGCCATATGTATTGCTTACAGGCAAAATCACCTCAATATGTCGTGCCAATTCAAAGAGTCAAAGATTTTCTGACTAGGACAGGCTTTAAGTAAGTTCAGAAGATTAACTGCTAAAAAGCCCCATCAGTTTTGGGCGGGAAAAAAACATCCCAAACATAAACACTGATGTGCAATGAAATGTATACAGACTTTTAAAGAACCTAACAATGTGAAATACATAACTAAAGTACTGGGGTTTTGTTTGGTTTGTTGGGGTTTATTGTTTTGTGTTTTGTTTTTATTACCATTTATTAATTTATTTTATTAGCATTGATATAATTTATCATTTTTATTATTTATGTTTGTGTTATTATTAGATTGGAAAAGATCTTTAAGACCCTCTAGATCACCTGTAAACCTAGCACTGAAGTCCACCAATAAGCTATGTCCCTAAGAACCACATCCAGACATTTTTTGAACACTTCCAGGGATGGTGATTCCACCACTTCCCTGGAAATCCTATTTGAGTGGATTTCAACCCTTTTCAGTAACAAAATTTTCCTGGTATCCTATCTAAACCTACTGTGGTGTAACTTGTGGCTGCTTCCTCATGTGCTGTCCCTTATCACCTGAGAGACGAGGCCAACTCCCACCTGGATAGAGTCACCTTTCAGGCAATTGTAGGGAATGATAAGGCCTCCCCTCAGCTTCCTTTTCCCCAGACTAAACAACTCCAGCTCCCTCAGCTGCTCCTCATAGGACTTGTGCTCCAGACCCTTCAGCAGTTTTGTCGCTATTTGGATGTCCTTCAGCAAGAGCTTTCTTTTGTTCATATAACAACAACGAAAACCAAGAGTCACTTTCGTCAATATCACTGACTTAAAATTATTAAAAAACTGGAACATTTTTGAAATACTTTTTTTCTTCACACTGGTTATCAGATAATCTAGTTGAATATAGAAAGGCAGTTGGTAAAGTGGTTGAATGAAAAAATTGTACATACATATATTGATAATTTTTCCTACACTTTGATCCATGTTTTAGTAATGTTATTCCATACAAATTCAATGAGCTTTAGAAACCCAGTAAGTGATCTTTCAGCCAGATGTAAATATTTGACAGCATTATTAGACATAAATCTTTTTTTCTACTAAACTTAACCTTTTTATATAGCTTATGTTGCTTACTGCAAAAATAATGGACTGCTGAAGATTAAACAAACATATCTCATTAATGTAATGATATTTCATGTGTAAAATCAAAGGTGCCAGATAGGCAGCTTATGAAAGCGGTAGTCCCAGAATAAAACTGTAGAAATCACATTGAAATAGGCATAAGGCAAGGTTTTCAATATAGCACTGTCAACACTCTTCTACTCTGTCTTTTAAGAATACTTATTACTGAAAAATTAACTGAAAATTAATACATATTAATTAATAAAATTAATTATAAAATTAATACATATTCCTTGGTTTCTATTCTAAAACTGCATCTAGTAGCAATTGGACTGAGATTGTAAATTTTTTATAAATGGCACAGTCAGTACCACTCAGGCATTGTGAATAAAATAAGGTGTCTAATTGCCTAAGATGAACTGATTGCAACGTCCTAAGAGTCAGGGGAACATCCTATATTTTTTTTTACCGATGCCTTAAATATCTAGTCTTTCTCCTACTGCAAATGTTGGACATGCCAAAGATATAGAGGTGCACTATTTTTTTTTTTTGTTTTCATCACAAAAAGCTGTATTCTAAAGGGTTTTTCTGTTGTTAAGTAATGAAATTTGAACATTAGTGTGATATTGTCAGTGTAATTTGAGTGGGAGTTGGTCACTGAACTAAACTTTTCCAATTCATATTATCTAAGAGGAGGTCTGTAAAATAAAGAGATTATGAGTACAGTTATAAACCAGCTATGTTTCAAAGAAGGACAGCCACCAACAGATTTGTCCCAGTATGTAATTCTCTGTTTATTTCATTTTGTACATTTGAAATTAACAATTCACTTCTTTAGCAACATTTGCTGCTCTCTATTAACTGTTGAAGTAATCTGACACCAGAACTCCCAAGAGTCACAAGGATACCTCAGAGCAAAACTTTCAGAAATAGTGGATTTACTTTTCCACACAGAAAGCAAAAACATGATTAGACAGAAAAAGGTGAAAAGTAGAAAAGAAAACTCACTGAGGTGAGAACTGAAAGAAACTGGATGAGCTGATCCTGTTTCAGGTATCACTTTTCAAGGGATTACTGTGTGTTACATTCATACATGAGATTAATAGAAATAGTAACAGATACACAGTGAGAAGAGTAAGATTATCTTCATCTGTCTAATAGTCTAAGCTGATTACTTGGACCCCTTTAACCATCAAAGGAGAGGGACAGGCATCTCTAAAGGATGTTGTGCTGTCTGCTTCACACAAAGTGAACCAGTCAGTGCAGAGCCTCTGTCTCTCCAGTCACTGCAGGGGAAAACAGCTGGGCACACTTGTAAAGTCAATTCTTTGTGTATTTATTAGACAATGGTAAAAAAGAGAAGTTTACCAGCCACTGCTGGTGCAAGATATGTGGGGAAGACAATACAATCATTGGCTACTTGCAGCGGCAGCGGCTGACCTTAAGGTGTGTCCCGGCTAGCTGCGGCCAGCACCGCCGGCAGCACGGGGGCACTCTCCCGATCCGGGGCTCGGTCAGGGGAGCGCCTAAGGCTTACGCCTTGAGGGATGAGGATCCGCGGCTAAGAGAGAAAGGGCTGCTAACCCACAGAAGGCAAATGAAGAGACGGACTCCAGCGGTAGGGCAGTCTGGGTTTAATGTCCAGGGGAGCTACCAGCTGGAGACAAGCCAACTGGGCTCCGGCCTGGATTTTTAAAGTGAGGCGGATACAGAGAGGCAAAGTGGTCTTCAGCAAATCAGGATTGAGGTGGGAGTGGTGGGAGGATAACAGACACTCAGGGAAAACCAATGGGGGAAGAGCAGGGGCGGAGTCCTGGCCCCTGATCCAATCACTCGATGCCCAGGATGGAAGATTCTAGACAGAAGGGCTGGGGCACCAAGTGACAGACAGGGAACCAGGGAGGGACTGAGGAAATGGATACATTGGTTGCTAGGGGTAACAGGGCGGAGAGAGTTGATGGATGGGGCGATCAAGGAGAGGCAGAACCAGGGCAGAACCATTACAACAGAAAGGGGTGTAAGGAGCAAACCAAATCGGCATACAGCATAACAAAACACAATACAACATCTACTCTATAGCAACTTGCTGATAGTTACATGAGGAAGGCTTGTTTTCTTTCTGGGCTAAAAAATATAGAGTGAAAAAGATGAATGATAATTATATGTGGGAGGTGGTTGAAGGCTTGAGCAAAGCTACTTTCTCAAATACTTTTATGTGAAAGTGAAACGTTGTGGAAAAGGTCCAAACAGTGCTAGCATAAAGTTAAAATGAGATTTCATAAGAAGGTAGCAGTAAATTAGTTAACATGTTTTAGAGAGCTTATCTTGGAAATGACAGAAAATATCAATTCTAACAAAATCTCTAATTAAAAGGGCTAACAAAAATATTAACCATCCATAAATACTAAACATCTCTGATATACAAAAATATAATAAAATTTTAAAGAAAATTTCTAATTCTAAATGATTCTACTAAAGAGGTGCTTATTAATTTCAGCAGTAAATATGTCCACATACAAATGTAGATAGATAGATGGATCGATCTTACACAAATTAAATATAGCCTGCTCGCAGTATTTATCTTAAGAATGTATTATCAACACTCACTCCAGTGGCATGTATAGAACAATGATTTTCCAGCAAATGAAGGACCTTGATATGTGTAACAGACATTGATGTCAACTTTTAATGGAAAAATTCACATATCATAACACAGGCTGTTACTAAACAAAATATTTCCTTATTTTCTGTATGTCAGATTTCCTATGTACAGTGCCTTATAGCACTTTTCAAGCTTAGTCTAACATCACTTCAGTGCCCATAGCCTTATTGGAACTCTGCCTCAATCAGAAAGGAGTACAAAAGGCGGTGCTGAAATTTTATGACAACTGGAATTATAGTCCAAAAAACCAGTCTAAGGAGTCACCATTACCCGTTGAATCTACACATATATTACTTTTCTATTGACTAAACCCAGATTCTTGTAGATGATGAGGCAAAAGCCTCAAAGCTCTCAGATGCTTCCAGAATCAATTGTGTCTTGAGGAATAGAGTTGCTATTTATCCAGATCAACAGTGAGTATTTCAGTTATCTCCTTTGTACCTACAAACATCATCTAAGAGCAACTTTAATCCTCTGCAAACAGCACCTTCACATGTAGTAATACAATACACAGTAGGGTACTAGTTGGATCATTTTCTACATGTACCCTGAGAATTACATTAGGATTTAGCACAAAGTGATGCTATTATGCTGATTGTACACTATGGAGTATAGAAAAGGATTACTGAGCAAAAAGTCTGGGATTAGATCTGCCTTCTAAGAATGACTTTTGAGTGTGTGGGCAGGCATAGCTTTCTGGGGATGTCTGAGGGTGTTGGAATTACTGCTGTAAACCCATCTGTTCTCCACCAGAATGTCTGTCATTCTCAACAATCTATGAATAGCTGCAATCAAGACCTAATTAATTTTAATCAGAATGACCTCGATCATCTTAAACAGCTTTAAAAATTAAAAGCTTTGCTGACATCGCTCCATTTAACTGCAAGTGGCTGCAGAACAGTCACATATGCTGTTTTAGAGCCATACCAAGGTAGAGAGGGAAGGGAAACTTCTGTCAGTTGGCAGATTCTGTCAACTTAAAATGTATCATTGTTCTTTGGTGCAATTGCAGGGTTCATATATGCCTGTGGCTGCTTTGTTTGGCCAATGTCTATAAATCGTGAGCAACATTAATAGATGCTCAGCAAACTCAACTCTGCTGATTTGTTTGCTTCTTTGTCATCACAAAGAAGCAAACTGTTTTTTACTGTTATTTTTCTTCCTTTCTACATACCTTCCCCAATTCACTTGCAATGCAGAAGAAAACCCACTACTTATCTTAGGTATCTAAATGCAATTGATATTTGGGTGGTGTTTCTATGCATTCTGACAAAGCACAAAATAAAAATATTTGTCAAGCTCTTCAAAGCAGAACAGCATATTAAAAATGTTTATTCAATTCTTAACTTGAAAAAATTGCAGTGAATGTTACTTCTTTATGTTTAATACATTTTTAATTATTTAAGGCAATCATGTTTACTGTATCATTTGGTAAAACAGATTTATGTTTACTTTCATCACCACAGAAAAGATAGATCTATAAAAGTAATAAATCTTTCAGTGCTTCATAACCTTACGCAGTCTTTATAGGTTGAAAGATAATCAATAATCATGACAGAAAAACTGCATATGATTCATCTTTCAAATCAACTCGCTTCTTTATGACACAATGCCAATAGATGAGAATGTAAATGTTGTGATCAATTTTTTTTTTTAAATAAAAATACCTGGACTTGAAAGACTATTCATTAGAATTATTTCCCAGGCAAAATTAACACTAGGTGGATCTTCCATTTTCACTACACTTCACATGCTGTCAGATTGCACTATCCAATTATGCAGTCTTAGCTGTCTACTGCAAAGTATTTCTGTCTGCAAATTTAGCTGTATTTATACTTTTATTCTGACAATGTTTCTACTTCTAATTCATTAATGTGAGCAAGTGCTAGTGAGGGGTTTTCTACCCAGTGTAATAAATTATTTTTGAATAATTCAATAGATTGAATTTCATTTTAAATGAGCAGCTTTCCATTTCTGAAGTGACTGTATCCCAAAGTGTCAGGCTTTTCTTGCTGAATCAGTGTGCTTGAGCTCAGACAGCCTTCAAGATGTTTGTTGTCCTGGTGACATCCTTCATAGTATCAGTTGAGCAAACTTGAAGTGCCAAGTAGTCAGGAATTTAAATTTATCCATACAGCCATTAATTCAGACAGGGCTCACCAAATCAGGATTTTTATTTTCATTAGCATTTTTTTTTACTCTTCTTTATTCCAGACTGTAAATCAGGACAAAATGTATCAGGAACAGTGCTTGAAACTATTTCTTTTTCTTCTTGTTCTTCTCCTGTCTTCTTCCCCCTTGAAAATACAGAGAATTATAATGACAGCATAACCTGTAAAGTCACTGTAATTCTCACTTGGGAAGAGAAATTTGCTCTAGGTACTTACAACCCTCTTTGCCTGAAGGTATTGCAGTTTTGGCCTGATATTGCTACTCTATTGAATGTAAAAACCATGCCTGCATGATTAGTGAGATACTGAACAGCTGAAATGTGACTTGAAAGTCAGTCTCATTGGATATCAGCACATTGATTAATTGTGCCTGAATAGTGAAAGAAAAACTGACACAGTAACTTTGTTTCTAAAATCAAAGTTTGGTTCAGAATGTGACAGTCAAGTGCACTGATTACAGGATAATTACATTCAGCCCATCATATTCTCTATTGAATGATTAAAAATACCATTAAATTACTTTTTGAAATATTTTTGTTATGGTTTTTTTTGTTAATGGAGTTTATAAGAACACAAGTATTTTGCCATTCCAAGTTTTGAAGCACATAGCATTAATGTGTTTAGGATTGTTGCATTAAAATATAGTTTAGCTTCATATGCAATGAAATATATATTTAATACAATTTTTAGTTCTATCATTTCTCATTCTAGAATTTATACTATTTGTACAATAAATGGCACAGAAAATAAAATATGGCAAAGCATTACCTTAACAGATGCAACTAATTTCAGATATTAATCTAATACATATTTGTTTAGTGTTTAATAATGCATGCTATGTACCTCAGAGACTGGATTGGTGCATGTAACATTGTCATGGGATTATATATGCTGAGTTACACTATTTTATTATGTACTTATTATCTCAATTCCAGTAGACATTCATTATGCTGTAGACTATGTGATAGCAATAAATAACTCTACCATGGTCACTAGCTTGAAGTTCTTTGGAAACTTTACTCTTCTCTTGTTAAAGATATAGGTAGTATTCATATTTTCATTCAAAATGAAAGCAAATATAGGACTGTTCAGATACTTGAACTCTCTATCCAGAACACATTCAACTGGATATGTCTGTAGAGGAGGTGTGTGTGAGTGAAAATAAGGAGACAAAGCACCTCATAAAGCCTGATCGGCCTTCTTGCAAGGACATGAGATGTGAGGGGTTTGGAAAAAGTTGCTGTCATTAGTTGAAGAACTCAGCCTGCTCTCAGATATTAAAAGATATGTATGTATTTTTTGTAAATAAAGGTAATCCTAGGTACTATATTTATATTTATATTTATATTTATATTTATATTTATATTTGGCACAGCATGAACTATTGTTTCTAACTGAGATATACAAGATGTCCCAGTTTCACTTTACCTCTCATGGAAGAAGGGGGAAACGAAGTTTCTTTGAAGCTGGTACTTTCACAGTCTGCAGCCAGGTATGTCTGATGGCACATAATGTGCTTCTGAGATGACTCCTGACAATTACACAAACTCTTACCTTTTCAAAACATTTGACAGTGACTATTTTCTTGAAAACAAAACCATGGGGGCTGGTGGGTAAAGGGAGGAAGAAGACTAGTACACCTTTGGGTCTTGCTGTAGTGTGGGACTGAGCTATGAGAGTTTTGAACCATTTTTTGGGTCAATAATTACTGGATTTAGTACCCTGGCAATGAGCTGTTTCAAATAGCACATATACAAACAGACAAGAGTGGATTTTCAACACTTGCTGGACTTCAGCAAGTGTAAGTATTAAGCCTTTTAGGATTCTCTGAAAATTTTATTCCTTCCCAACATTCCTTCCATCGTTTTTTTTTCCAATACTTCACAAATTAAGTAGTATCTATTCCTCAATAAAAATAACACTGTACATGTACTAATACCACAATATGAAGCCTAGAGACAGAAATTGCCCTGTAATAGATAGCAAATATATATAATCCAGAAGCAAGATAATATTAGTATTACAAATATCCAGAGATTTAAAATTTTCATTAGTTTTAGACTAATCTTGAGGATCATTCACACTAAAATCCTCTGTTAAAATATGTGTACAAAATGGAATTTTTTATTCTCATTTAGGAATTGTGCTATGAAATATCAACTGAAATTTATTATTTTTCATCAATAGGAATTAGAGCAAAAATATTTGTTTCAGTGCACTATATAATGGACACAGCATCACACCTTGCAGAGTAAAAAAAAAATTCTTATACTAACATATAATTCATATAATAAAAAGTCTTTCGGGTTCAAATAACTAATATATCTTGATATTTTATTAAGTTTAGTAAAAGGTTTCACTAGTGGTATAGCCCTCCAAAACAGCTGAGGAATACAGCATGTATTAATATCACACTATAAAACCATCTTACAAGCAAATGCTGGACAATAGTTTTAAGTTAAAAAGCAGTGTGTATATAATACAATTCAGAGTATAATAGGAATTGAGTGTGCTAAAATGAGAAATTATATATATATATATATATATATATATTTACTAATTCTTCATAAAACTCAGTGAGTTGTTTAGGGATCTGATTTGTGCTGATTTACACCATGAAATATGCTGTAGTGTGAAATTTGTTGCATGTTCATGGAACATATACAGTCACTCTTAACTGTGTGTGAATGTGCAGTTCCACTGAGCTGAGTCCAGAATTAACCTGCTTTTTAAATTTACTATCTAAACAGATAAATATCGTGTCCAAGGGATCTGATGAAAATCTCTGTGCTCTCTCTACAATTCAGAGCATAAATTAACAAGAAATATAGTTTGTCACAGTAGTATTGCTTAGTTTTCAAAATGAAAACAGAAAGCAAATAAACATAGCCTCTCCTTCCTTTCCCTAGTTGTCTGGGTTATGTTGTGTTGATTTTTTTTAATTAAATAGAATAATTGACAAAAAAAATAAGATGTTTCGCTTATTTGTACATGAAGGGATTTAAGGAACAATTTTATAACTTAGAATAGCAGCATATGTTGATCTACCTAATATTTCGCTTTTGGGGGTCGCTGTTCATTTAAATGGTGGTCAGTCACTATCTGCTTCAGCACATCAATTTACATAGATTGCATTGAGATAAAATCTGGTTAGTTGAACAGTTTTTTACATTGAAGTACTTTAAAATCATTACATATTTTAAAATCTTAATTCCTCATGTTGAAAGTAGAAGCTACTGCTATCAATCAGCATGAAAAATTTCCCCATGGTAGTGAACTACCTAAGTATTCTATGATCACACTGAATAAAATATGAGATAGTGGTGTAAAGTTTAATCATCCTGTTTCCTCAATTTCCTTCTTTCTTTTCAGCGGCAGCCACTGGGGGAACAATTCACTTTTCTGCTTTGTGGAAAGCTCAGGCTAAGGATTTTCTGAGCTCTTTTAATTACTTGGTTTAAGCTAGAGATGCCAAAGGACCCACTAAGCAACAATAAGGGGTAATGACTTATGCATAGAAAATTGAAAAGTGTTCATCTTGGTAGAACAAAGGAGAATAAAACAGAACAAATGGCAAGTAAAATTGAAAACACAGAAGAAATGAAGGTGAACTATATAGAATTCAAAAGCAATCTATAGCTGCAATTAGAAACTATGCATTAAATCAATTTTTAGCTCTTTTGAGGAATCAAAAGTAACAAGGGTAGTTTAGAGAACTGTACCTACTTAATAGATTATTGATTTTCAAAAAAAAAGATAGGACATCTTTCACATAGAGCTATCAAATTCACACTTATGGTACCTTTACGTTCTTGTTTTTTTTCTTTTTTTCCTTTTTTTTTTTTTTTTGCTTAGTTGACTGTTAATTGTATTTTGGTTTAGTATTGAGGCAACAAATTCATGATTGCTTTTGGGAAGCTTTTTCTCCCAGACACATATTTTTCAGGATCTCTAAATGAAACCCTGATAAAACTTTTGCAATCTTTCCTATAGCTGTAAAGTTATAAGAGAATATGAGAATATATTAAGTTCTATTGAGAATATGAGTGCTATTGCAGTGTTTTGGTCTTTGTTACCTCATCCTTCCAGCAAGACCTGGACAAAATCTCCCTTGGTTTCCTTGTCACCTGCAGCAGCAAGGGCAATCACACCAGGAAGAGTGGCTGTTAGAAATTCCTGATGCACTTATGGGTTCACTAGACTATGACAATACCCAATTCTGAACCACTTTCATGTAAGAGGAAAAAAAGATAAGAAATCCTTAAACTGGTAGTATAAAATATAGGGGTAATTGAAAAGAGCATTGCTTTTTATGTGGAGTCCTGAAAAGAGGGAAGTGCCAAAAGTCTCAAGTCCAATAGGGACTTTGATTTTTTTTTTTGTCAGTGTTGCATACAAAAAATTCAAGACTCTTTGAGGGAACTATTTTAATTCCATTATGCATCAATAGTAATGATATTTCTGTCTATTGTAAATATAAGCATTTGGACTCGAGGCCAATAAAAGCTTAGACATTAATATGCAAGATAACATGCTAATTTTAATTTAAAGCAAATTATTGAAAGATCCATGCCTAAAATATAGCTTATACAGTGCTGATATTTGTATAAACACTTTGATTTGCTACATTATGCAGCTCATTTTCTACTACAAAATATGTCTAACTGCACACATGACCTGAAGAGGAATCTGTTCAAGGCTACTAAGAAGAGATGTGACTGAGTAAAAAAATTTTGAAGTTTAGGAAGTTATTCTAGGGAGAAGTTATGATGTTTATTCCATATTCATATTCTTGAATATCCAGTATTTGTTGCTGTCTTAAATAGGGTGCAAGAATGGGAAAACCTTTAATTTGACTCCTTATGTCAGCTTTAGCATTAGAAGTAAATTTTTAAAAACAGTTTGAAATCCGTCACTTTTTTGATTACCATTATTGTCTCAATATGACTATAAGGGCATAATTTCAAATGTGTTGAAATACATTTGAGCTAAGAAATTACAATTAATTTTAATATCTCTTCCAAAAAAAGAACTAATTTAATTTGAGAAGCAAAACATTTTATTCTGGTTTGTCTGTACTTTACTTGATGGCTAAAGCAGTTGCCCAGCAAGAAGATGTCTCACTATACCCAGTTCTTTTAGTGTAATTAAATGATCTGGTACCTCTCTGCAAAGTTGGTTTTATTTTGCTTTGTTTTTTGCGGGGCTTTGGTTTGTTTGTTTGGATGAAACAAATCTCTCTTGGACTGCTCTATCAAGGCCCTCCAAAAATAGTTTCAGAATTTTTATTTTCATTTTAATTTTGTTTGGGTGTAGCTTCCAAAACTGAGTTTTCATTATGACTTTCTCTTCAAGTAGTGTCGTTTAGCTCCTGTGATGCTAAAACCAAATTTCTTATCTTGTTTAATAACTTTTTTGATAGAACACTTGGCTTCAACATATAAATCTACTGAGGGATGAGTTTTTCTAACTCCTCAGGTTTTTTTTTTTTGTTTTTTTTTTTTTTTTTTTTTTTTTTTTTTTTTTTTTTTTTTTTTTTTTTTTTTTTTTTGGTTTTTGTTTTGGTTTTTTTTCCCCCCTCCAAATCCAGATTCCATTATGAACAACTACATCACTGCATTTTTGGACAGGTTCCATATTTTCTCTACAAAATTAATTATTTTCTTTGCTGTATGATTAACCTTGACAATACAGGCTCACTGCTACTGTATGAACCTTAATACAAAATCATAAAGAAAATACTATTTTTTTTTCTATATAGGCTTTGCCCTTTTGAAAATATATGACAATAAAATTACTCATTTTTTAGAAAACACAAATTTGTCATTTTTCTCATCTAGCAGAGTACATCATATACCATTTGTCTAATTATTATGTTACAATATTCTTTGGAAATGCAAAATAGTGCTCAAAAAAGTAAATGAAATCTAACCGTCTGAAATGCCAAAGTAATTTTTCATTGTTAGTTCTTTTCACTGAATTCAAACCTCCTTCATACCTAAAATAAGGTGAGAACATTAACTTCTTTACTGACATGGTTCTGGTGTCACATTTCTGACTAGCCTTGAGGTTATTTTGTTAAATAGGTATTCAAATTTGGTGTCAAAATCAGTTTTAAACTGATGATAAAAGATGATAAAAGCAGCATTTCATTTTAAAAATATTCGTCCTGACTTCTTCTGTATAAGGTTTTCAGATACATGTGTCTGGACATTTTAAATACTAGTTTTTATTTACTTATGCATATTATTATACATGTTTAATTAAGTGGAATTTTCAAATCCAAATGAATGATAACCATAAAGATCTATTGTATCCAAAGCTTTTCAGCCAGCAATTTACTCTCAGTCTTTATTGAAACCCTAAAATGGAAGAAGGCTGCAAGAAGACTGACGCAGAAGGCTCATTCATGAGGCTCAGGGAAAAATATATGTATTGGCTGACCGTGGCTGTTATGAAAAATGCTGAATTTATGTCAGCACAAAGGGGACTGAAGGGTGGCCCTTGGCCTGAATAAATGGCTACATATGAACCAGCCAGAGTGCATTTCATCAGTCAAATGGATCAACTAACTTTGTCTCTACAGTGAAATCATCTTTTAGGCTATAGAGCATTAGTAAGCATTGCATTTGTATTGTGGTTCTGCTGTAAAGTACAACTGCTATATTCTCATAGGTGTAATTTGTATCTGTCCTGTCATTTACCTATACAGTTGTATCCCTCACTTAACTAAAATTCAGTATAGCATAAAAAATTAAAATTTGATATTAAGCATCACACTTTCCACAAGTAGGTAATTTAAAAAAAACTTGATCAGAACATATTAGAATCTGATAAAGCCCTAAAGGAAAGTTCTCACGCTCCCATGTTAGCACTGTTCACTCATCTCCCTGCAGTCCCATCCAAGTTTACATGAAGGAAATATATTAATGTTATCAGATAACTTGGAAGCAGTCAACTGTACTAATAACCAGTTACCAGTAGTAGCATTCACAAGTAAAGAATGGAAAGGGAGAATTTGAGATGTCCTCCTCCTGAGGAGGAAGTAGCAGCAGACCTGTGATAAATTAACCACAACCCCCATTCCCTTGCTCTGCTGTGGAGGAGTAGGAGGTGGAGAATTCAGGAATAAAGTTAAGCGCAAAAAGAAGGAGCTTTGGGGTGGAAGGGGGTTTTAAATTAGTTTGTATTTCTCATTATCCTGCTCTGTTTAATTGGCAATAAATGAAATTATTTTCCCAAAGTCCGGATATTTTGCCTGTGTTTGTAACAGCTGAGTGATCTCTGTGTCCTTATCTCAGCCCACGAGCTTTACTCTTTTTGTCCTGTTGGTGGACAGGGAATAATAGGATGACTTGGTGGGTACCTGCTGGCCAGCCCAAGTCAATTCACCACAGATTTGTCCCATGATTTTTCAGTGCTGACTATAAGATCACGACTTTCTGGCTGCCTAGCTGGGCCATCGCCCATGACAGCTTACCAGAGATATATGTTCTGACTCCTTTGTGGAGAATCACAGCTGTTTTCCTGCTGTTTCCCAGTAATTCAGCAGGTTCTGGTTCTTTTATATTGTGCAAAACTCCACTGGCTTCCCCTTTTAAAAGGCAGGCATTGAAACAGGCAGACTGAAGCATAATATGAATTAAGAGACAGATTGAAGTGAACTGCTTAATAGCACTGTATTAACCAAAGCAGAAAATAATGCTGAATATAATAAAATCCACTGATTTAAGTTAAACTACTTGAAAAAGAAGCATTTTGATTTTTTTTTAATAGTACATACAGTAATAATGAAAACTTGAATTCCATTTATGAATGTAATTCATACAGTATCAAGAATCTTCAAAACATTTTCAGCTCTGGTCAAGGAATATATGACTTACCATTAGGAATTTATGATTAAAATATTACTTTTCAAGCTGGTTTATGTATTCTTAAAATAGATATATTATTATGGAACAGTGATTGTGCTTGAGTTTCCACTTCCCAGCTCCTGGCAGTCTTTATTTTTTAATGATACATAACTAGTTTCAACTTTATATTTCTTTATCAAAATTGTGAATGGACAATTTATTTTTATCTGATTAAAATTTCCCTTTTCTACTAAAAATAAGTATGTACATATATGAAGATTTAATAAAAGATTTTTCACTATCCAAGGTTCAACAGGTACCTCAAAGTGTCTCCCTATAGGAAAGTATTTGTAAATATACTACCAAAATATATTTTTGAAAACTCTGGTATTTTTAAACATTAAATAAATAATTGATTTTTTTTTCCATTAAAAACAAGAATGTCATTTGTAGTTTTAATGAGAATTTTCTATTTCATATTTTCAAAGAAAAAGTAAAATATGTGTCTCATATATATTCTGCAATCATAAGTATCTTCTAGTCTTGTTTATTTATTTCATTAGTTCTTTTCATTGAGAGCACACACAGTCAGGTATTAAGGGAATGCACTGAGGTCTGTAATGCTACATACTGGGCTACAGATCTACACATATATCTTGCACTCACATACATTATTCCTTGCACATACATTATTCCTTAGAATAATGAGAAAAATGCATGTACAAATGTCTCCACAAAGAACAAAAGTTTATCAAGTGTATTTTGGGAAATTATATAATTGTCTGTAGCAATGTTCTTTAAAAGTTAAAGCTTTGTTGATTACTAATGACTTAAATGGATTTTTAATTTAAAAAAAATCAGCAATGCCTATAAAGTAAGACAGTTAAGAGGGAAAGACTTTTAGAAAGAAAACTACAGAATTTCATGATGTATACATAATAAAAATCATCTCTCAGAAAAGTCTAAGACCCAGTACCTACTGTTATGTCTCAGAGGAGGTATCAAGGATCAACCAAAACCAGATTCTAGACTTTCTTTTATCTGAATTTTCTGTCAGCTGTGAACAACAAAAAACTGTAATGATTAATTAAATACTACTACATCTACATTCCCTATTTATGTGTGAGGCAGTCTTCTGCACTAAACAAAGTCACAAGACTTGGTTGACTCTTGGTTGACTCTTTTTCAGTGGGACTATGAAAGAAAGAAGAAAAATAACACATTATTTGGAAAGGAATTACTGAATACCTGGAAGATATTGGATTTTGGCTCAGTCAGGAACAATTCAGTAATGAAAAATATTCTGTATTTGCAAGCCTTGGCTGAAAACCCTCTGTATTGACGTCTCTGTGGGTGGGAGCACAGGATTTGTTATGTTACTCTGGGAAATAGCTCCACCTTTGACTTTCAACACCTCTCAGCATGTTATAATTTAGAACCAAAATCTTAATCTAAGAATGATTTGTCATATCCACTCAGCAAATGTTTTTCTCCCATATTATAGTTCAATTAATAGAAAAGGAGGGAGGAAAAGACATAATATTAATACGAAACAGTCGTAGATGACACATATAGACTTATTACTGTGTAATAGTTTAAATAATCGCATGATGTTATTAATTTTAATAGCATTAAACTCTAACACTGAAATTTTTTTTTCTCCTGATATTTCTTAATACAGATATATATCTACCTCTGGTTTTCACCCTATAGTCTTTTGTTTGCAAATCTTCTTCCAGTTTAGAACACAGAATAAAGGATATTCTTCTGGTGAAACTCACCAAATGAGTGAGGCTATCAAGATAATAATTGAAAATAAGGCAAAAAATAAGGCTTTCTAAGTAAGATCTTCAAAGCCAGTGGCTGCAGCTAGCACTAACATAGCAGCACTGTGAGATGAGTGCCAGCACAATTTGGAGATGTGTTAATTATCTTAGAAATCGATTGAATTGTACAATTCTAGAATAGATGGATTAGATATATAAAGGCATCTATCCTGTACTGAACTATAGTCTATACAAAACAAATTGTTTTGAAAATGGTGGGAAAACTGTACTCTGTTAGATGAGAAAAATCTAATTAGTTGTAATTTTATTCAAGACAAAAGTATGTCAGTTTGAAGTATTACTGGTTTTCCCATGAGTTCCATATTTTCTGCAACCTTAATTTTCACTATTCTTTCCCCTGGATGGTGTAGTGTTATGATTCTTAGTCTTTATTTCTTTAGAAAAAAGAATGTTTCATATACAGCAGTGCTTTTTTCCTCTTCTTTTCATTAACTTTTGCTGTTGTTTTTAATGCTTGGTAGTTTTCTTTTAGTAATTTAGTAAGCAATTTTTAAATATTCTATCCATCAGTGTATTCAGTTGTATTGGTTTTGCACAGCCTGATTTTTGGCAGCAGGGGAGCCACAAAGATGACTCCTGTGAGAAGCTCCAGGAAGCTTCCATCACATCCAGCAGAGCCAATCCATGATGGATCTGACTATGGACATGCTGCTGGCCAAAACTGGGCCAATGAGAGAGGCTGGTAGCGCCTCTGTGATGGTATATTTAAGAAGAGAATCAAAACAAAATCACGCAGTTTTTTCTTCTAGCCAGAGAAGAGAGGAGGAGGTGAGAATGGATGAGGGGAAACAACATGGTGATACCAAGGTCAGCAGAGAAGGAGGGCGAGGAGGTGCTCCAGGCACTGGAGCTGAGATTCCTTTGCAGGCCACGGTGAGACCATGATGAAGCAGCTGTGCCCCTGCAGCCCTTGACAATCCATGGGGAATGCAGAGATCCACCCACAGCCCATGGGGGAGGTGCCCATACTGGAGCAGGTGGATTCCTGGAGGAGGCTCAGATCCACTGAGAGACCCAGTGGAGAGAGAAGGCTCCTTCTTCTAGGCTGGAGCAGCCTGTCCTTGGAGGACTGCACCTCCTGGAAAGACAGACTCAGGTCACAGCAATTTTGGGAAGACTGTCTGCCTGTGGGGGGAACTCACATGCAGTAACACTGGTGCTCATGAGAGTAGACCCACACCTGGGGAGTTCACAGAGCATTGTCTGCCATAGGAGGGACCCCATGGCCTCCCAGGGGAAGGACTCCTCTCCCGCAGCAGCAGAAGGAAACCTTGGATGATGAACTGACCAAACCCCCATGCCCTGTCGCCCTGCAGTCAGTGGGAAGGAGGGAGGGGCTGGAGGAGGGCAAAGGTGTTTTAAGGGCTTATTTTGCTTCTCATTATCCTCCTCTGATTCTGTTAGTAATGAATTCACTTTGCAACTTGAGCCTGTTTTGCTCTTGAAGTGCTTGTCCTGGTCCTTATCTCACTTATGAGCCCTTTGTTAAGGGCCTCTGCTGCCCAGCAGGAGTAGGGGAGGGTGAGCGAGCAAGTGACTCTCATGGGCGCCTGGCATTGAGCCAGTATTGAACCACCATATCAGTTTACTATAAAAAATTAATCAGCACCGCCATACAAAGCTGGAAGGAGACACAGATCAGGAAATTGTGTCTCAGCATGGACTGTCAGTGCTCTAAAATCTTTAGAGCTTTGTGAGTCTACTGGATAGATTTTTTTCCTTTTAGTGAATATAAATCAACAGGGTTCTTAAACACCTCAGCTAGTTTGGATTTAAGCAAAACTGGAACAAAGTATTTTAAAACCAGAGAAAACAAAGTAACCAAAACCTATAGAACAGAAATAAAAGGGCAACCCAGAGACCAACAACAGGACAAGGCCAACATACAGGTTTTGCTTCTTATTTTGTGATACCCAGTCACATTATGTTACAAAGAATGTAATACACAATTCATAAACTACAAACAAAACAGATAACATGGTCTTCATCTAATGGTCTTCAGCTTGTCATAAAAAGTTTAGAATTGCATGATACCTGTACCATTTTAACACAGGAATCAGTCACTGTGTTTGCTTTCTTGGTGGAGGCTGGTTGCTAAACTCAGCACAGAGGCTGTGGAACACTCTCCCTTACTCCAAGAGAGAGATATACAGGATCCTGGACTTTAGAACAATTGCTCCACATTTGAATGAAACTTGACTTGCCACTACCTGCAAAATACCTGGAGACAAGCAAAATTCTTTGCAAACCACTCTGAGTCTGTAGATATTTTCAGAGAATATGAATTCTCTTGATGAGGAAATTTAAAATGTCATTCTTAGTTGAGAAGTCCTTACAGTTGACAAGCACCCAGTACATTTATTTACTGGAGGATTTTTTGTTTCTTTATTTAACTTCAGCAGTGCCTAGAAGCTCCAGTGAATCAGCTTGGGTCCACTGAATTTCACCCTCCATCCATACAAAACAGTAAAAATGTTCCTTCACTGGTAAAGATACTGCTTTGAAAAGGTATGTAATAACCCACCTACTTTTAAGAAAAACATCCACTGCCTTACTTTTTGAAATTTTCCTCTTTTCTGCAGAGGCAGTTGGATTTCTTTTTTTTTTACTGTACAGAATGCTTAAGTATATTTTGACAGAAAGTTCTAAAATGTTTGCATTGTCCATGAAGCACAGAACTTACCTTTCATACAAAGTAACAGCTCTCATAATCAAAATGGTTTCCTGTTTCTAATATGACATCTAGGACAAAAAAAAAAAAAAAAAAGCTTTATTGTTTCCTTATCTGTTATTGTTAATCTTTGACTATGAAAATAATCTAGAAGCATTAAGAGTATCATTATATTTTAATGAAAACCAAACCATCTTTTTCTGGGTTTGACTCTTTGTTCTTTTGATCTTTCAGATCTCAAGGGACTACAACCTAATTAAAATTGTACTTCGTTTTCCTAAAAATACATCACATTGAATTATGTTTCAAAAGAACGTTTAATTTTTATTTCTACTTGTAAAAAATACATAATATAGATGCAACTTTCTTTCTCTGTTAAAATTTAACAGAGCAAATCTGCTCATAGATTAGGCTCCAAGGTCTACAGTGAGTCTTGATAAGTTGTTCCATTAGATTCTCTCAAGTACAAGACTTTGAAATTGAATAATTTACAATAAATATACTATGAAAGACTCATTAAGGATTAGATCATAAACATTTCACTCCCTTTGATAAAAAGATATTTAAGTTCAGTCCCATTAAATCAAATTGTCTTAGCAATACTAGAGAATTACTATCATTATTAAAACTTGTTTATAATAACCACAATAACACTTTTTTCCTAAATAAATAAAATAAAGAAAAATATTAGAATTAGGAAAAAAAAGTTGTGAGTTCAGGGAATCAGCAAAGTGTTTCTTTCTGTGTCCCAGTAGAAGGCTAATAAACCCATGAAGTTATTCTATTAAATGTGGTTCCAGTTTCCTCCTATTGTTTTTTGATAAAAGTACATAGTTTTTTCAAAGATGACTAAATATTTAATGTCAGAAAGATAAGGCCCTAAGGCCTAGATTATGGACCTATTTTTATTTACTTTCTTTGAATGAGTTGACATGCAAGTAGCCTTACATTTTGATCTAGAATGGATCTAACAGATAAAAAGACATTGCTTCATACAATATAAAATAGTAGTAAGTTTTCTTAAATCTTAGAGATCTCATTCTCCATCCCTGTACTAAATGCCAACAGAAAGAGATATCACTAAATAAGAGTGTCCCAGCAGCTTGTGTACAGGACTTAAGAATATCAGTGTCAAGAACATCTTGACCTTTTCCTCAGTACTGTGAATGGCACTGGAATATCCCAACCCATCTAAGTCTTTGTATCTGCTTTCTTATGAGGATAACAGAAAAAAAAAAGTTCATCTTCTCTTTTTCCAGAGTATTCCAAATTCGTACGGCAGAAAGGATATGCTTGCTGCTTATTATTATTCTGGTTATATCCTACAAGGACTTCTTACAGGAAAAAATGTAGAATGTAAGGATTCTAGATGGATGACAAAACTTTTTTTGTCTGCTAACGGTGGCTAATTTAGGCTGGCTTTGAAAAGAAGGAAAAATTAATAAACAATCAGAATGAAAAAAATCAGGCTAGGGCGGAAAAGAAAACTTCTGTATTACAGTCCATAAAATGTCACTTTCTAGAGAGAATAGTTTAGCATGAAACCTTAAAGTGATAACCATTCCCCAAAAGCAGAACAAAAAATGTAATCAAATGTAATGCTTTTGTGTAATATTATGTGGTTGGCTTCTTGTAATAAAGCAGTATAATTACTGAATTGAGATTTAGTCCTTTTAAGTAAACAGTGTCTGAAGATTCCTTGATGAAATTCCATGTTGAGTAATGACTTTATTTATCTCTCTTAGAAGAGTTTTTTGTCTGTTTTTCATTTTGTTTCATCTTGTTCATCTTAAGTGTTCTGGAGGGTTTTGTTGGAGAGTCAGTTAAAACAATGCCGTTAAGTGTTAGGTAGAACATTTTTTTCTACAAATAATAAAAATACATTTTAAGGACTATTGGAAATTAATTATAAAATCAATTATACATTTATTTGACTGACATAAAATTATACATTGACCACTAATTCACATGTTTTATATATGTTCTATCTCTGTATTTTGATAACTTGTCAGCTTTTCCTAGAAAATACTGGAAAATAAGTATGGCCTGAAATTATTTTTTTTTTCTTCAGTTTCTGAGTTTCTTCTCTCTAGTTCTTTTCCACTAGGCATATTCACCTATCAACAGGTAATGTTGTGATATTTCAGGGTTCATCTGTTCATTTTTCTTATTCTCATCTTGAAGACATAAACCTACCTTTGTGCCATAATAAGCAGATCTAAGGAGAATAATGTAATCATAAAACTTCAGTTGAAGATTACATCCTAAAGTGAGAAATAGCAACAGAAGCAGGTGAGCATAGACTTTTTATATGCAAATTCTCTTCATAATAAAGAAAGGAAGAGAATTGCACAAAGTGCACTGTATATATCCTATATAACTCTGCATGAAATTATTGTTGAAGTTTTCCATGTGTCATCTGTGGTCTTTGAAAATACCTGTTACTGGCAGTTAACTCTATATGCAAGATTTCACTGAAAAAGAGACCTAGCTGAGCATGTTTCAGATTGAAAATAACTTCTCCAGAAGAATAAAATAAGTCAAATGTATTTAAATGCCAGAGATGACTTAAAAATACATATTAATACGAGCAATATTCAAAAGCGATTTATTCAATTAAATAGTATTCAAAGATATTTTTCCTGCTTTTTCAACACCAAATTGTCATCGCTCAGTCAGAAATTGAATTATACTGAGTAAATCAGTAAAGCTGAACATAGCAAAAGCTTCATCGAAATTAAGTCACAGCTATATTCCAAGAGGAGGGAAGTTGCACTGCTTTTCAGAGTGTAATTCACACAGCCCTCAAAGAGGGAGGTGCTCTCTGGAGATGAACTCATACCATGGCATTCATGAGACCTCAAACATCCCTTTGCCTCTCTACAGACACAGCTCCTGGAAAACTCTTAGCAAATTTTACAGCTGTATCATCATATCCAGTCTCTGGAAGCAAAAGGCAGAGCAAGCCACGTGCTCATTTTCAGGGTGAGCTGCCCTTAATGCAAGATGTAAAACTGGTGTAAATGAGTAAAACTTATTTCCCTTTTTATTTATTTATTTATTCATTTATCTTTAATCTTCCTTCATTTAATTTGGCATACTCTGCCAGAAAGACAATTTGCATATTTCTTTGTGAGAACAAATGAATCTTCTATAAGTTGCAGACATCGTAACATAATTTTTTAGAATATCATTCTTATGAAAGCTGTGTGGTTGAAGGACATGCTTTTAATGTTTTCCTATACTCCTAAAAATCTTGATGTAGATTTAGCCTTCATGTTCTTTATTTTAAATAAAGCATTATGGATAAAAGTGCTTTTAAAGAAAATTAACTCAGCATAGAAATTTTGATGCAGATTTGTATAAAATGAAAAAAAGAATAAAGCTTTTGGAGTGTTCAGGCAAAATTCCCCTAAGTTTTTTTCACCAATAGAAGTAAAGAAAAGCATACTTTCTATTCAGTGCCCTGCCTAAAATGTTGATCAATAATGTTGGGCCTTAAAAGAGTGTTTACGATAAGGTCTAAGCTTCTGAATTCTCTACAGTCACATTGCATTTGAAAACATTGTATGACTCCTCCATTACCAGTTCTGAAAGATGACAGTGATTTGTGCATGATAGCAAGTGAAATACTCTCTGAATTTTAACACAGCTGAAGTGAGCAAAATATGAGTTTATGAATCACATGCCCATATACTAACAGAAGTGACAGGGTGGTTACCACCCATACCAGATTATCTTCAAGTCAGTTTTGCACTACATTTTCTCACTGGAAGGTCACAAAATGGATGACAGATCCATCCTTGTCTTATAAGGCTACACATGTCACTACAAATCCCTCTGAAACTAGAGACTAATATAGATGAGCTCTGGAGCCACGTCTTTTCAGACCTGCTCGTTTCCTTCATCCCTTGGGATTCAGAATGCTTCTGATTCAGCTGTAGCAATATTCTAATGGTATGTATGTTCTCTTTCTCTCTGGAGATTTGCAATGCGTAGCACCGCTTTACAGCTGAGTGCCACTAAATATACATGGCTCTGGGCACTGCCATAGGTTTCAAGGGTTGGCATTATTGAAGTGTGCAACTGTTGTGAAAGATTCATACAGTACTATATATCACTAATGTGACTATAGTTAAGGAACCTGTAAACCATATTTTTGAAAGTTTGTCTCTGCACACATCAGCATTCTCCAGTGTGAGCATCTTTCTGAGACTTTTTATAATAAAGAAAGCTATTTTTTCAAAAATATGTTGTTATTGAAGCCCTCAATATTTTCAGAGGTTGACTCTCCAAGAAACTTGAGTACCCTTTCCCCAAATTTTTTAAATGTCCACTGTCTAATAAATCAGGCCTTCAAAAATTTAACATGCTAGTTAAGTATTAGCATCTTGATAAAATAAGTAAGGAAAAATTACTTCAGTCTTGTCTGTGACATGTCATGGTCTGTCAGAGTCATTGCTCTAACTTCTTGCCTTTGTTAAACATGGCCAAATGGGAAATAAGATCCTTTGTGAAGACTAGAAGAGACCAAAATCACGTTCTGACTTGAATTATTTGCTGATTTAAAAGAGAAAAGCTAACTAAACTTAATAGGACTAGGTCTAAGAATAGCAATAAATTGTACTATGGTCCACTTGGTAGTATCTCCCTGCAAAATCCTTTCTACCAATCCAAAAATGTGTAAGACAAGTATTTTAATATCAGTTTACTAATATTGAAGATGCCAATCTCCAAAGCATACACTGTGCATTTACACAGAACAGAATTAGGTTAATAATTAGACACAGGTCATGAGATCCAGGCAAGAAACAGTTTTACCATGGTTTCAAAAAATGCTCATGGACTCCATCTCTGTGACTGAAACTCCTTCTCTTATCCTTCTAGTCTACATTTTATTTCTACATAAAATAATGTTTTTTTAAAAATCTGCTTATGGTTGTTAGAGTACATTTATTGCCTTTTTAGCTGCTGTCTAAAAGCACCAAGAAATATGGTAGGCCACTCCAAGGCTAAGTTCATTTGTAGGAAATCTGGTCACAGGTTGTTTCTGACAGTTTTTGTGGTACTAACCTTAGTCTTTGAGTTCTAATATTGTAAATTTAGATGAAATTTATTTCCCGTACTGCTTACTTGACTATGTTTATCTTGTCACTGATAAAAAATTTGACAATTTGAGATTAAAAAGAGCACAAGATATCTTATGAAGATAAATATAGTTGGAGATGGAGGTCTACAGGTTTCAGTGAACTGGTACAGCCTGAAATAAAATGTCATGGCTGCCGTACTGCAGTACCCTGGTCCACTTTACATAGTCTTAAATTTTCCATGTAACTGTCAGTAGTGCATTTACTGAAATATCTGACATTTTTCAAATTTTCAATGCATTATTATTCTGAATCTCTCCCCAAAGGGAGGAAAATGTATTGCACAAAATGTTTTCTTCTGGTAGGAATCTCTTTATTGTATTTGGGGTTTTTTTCAGCCTGCCTTTCAATGCATTTTTCAGAAAAGCAACCCTGAAATCGAATGCAGTGCTGGGATTAGAGCTCTGTCTCCAACTTGTGTTGCCTCCCAGGAAAGGTCTAATCTTCACAAAAATAATTTATATCTTTTGGCATTTGCTATCCACTAGCTCTTCTCACTAAATCACCATGGTTCAGCAACTTTCTTTATGATTTGTAATAATTCTCCATTCATAGTCACATAAGATTAAATAATACTAGCTACAAAAAATTAGTGGCAGAGCAAGTTTCATGATAAGGGGAATGTATCATAACAAAATAACATTTTGTAAAATGAATGCAGATTATTCTCTGAGAGGCTTCAATTTGAATGCTTAGCAGTTCCTGGCTTGAATAGAATCTAGACATTGTTATGTTCTATTTAAGTATAAAATCTCAAGTTATTTTAGTAGTTAAAATGTATCTTAAAAGGTTCCTTTTCTTCCTTCAGAAAACAGTGGAAAGCATACTCCATAATGAGCCTTCTAGTTGGTACTCTTGGAAGTTTTTCCTCATTTACAATATACACAACTTCTGTGAATTTATTAGTTATGTGTTAGTAGCCATTATTACTTTTCAAATTATTCCAAATTGAGCATTGAAATGCTTTATATCAAATAATTGAAAGCATGCTTTTATTAAAAAAAGAAAACAAGCTAAAACATGGTCTTAAATCTTTATATATTTTGAAGGCATTTATAGATGATGCTGAACACTGAGCAAATGCCAAATTTTTGGCTAAATGAAGTTGTGACAGGCTTGACAGGCTTGCTTTTGTGACTATGTTGTGACTATGTTTGACAGGCTTGCTTTTTTTTCAATATATAAATATTTATTCCTGTTGCTATTTCTCAATCTGCTATTTTTGACCAGCTGATTGATAAGATGGTTTCTTATATAACTTTTACAGAATGGATCTACATTCTCAAGGATATAAACTTATTCAGGTCTAGTTTCTACATGTGTTGCGTTTTGTGATTTTGAAATCTGCTTTATGAGCAAATTCTTAATTCCAGTGTAAACACAATCAAATATAATTCATAAATTATATCTTAATGTAAATGATTGTTTATGATTTATGTAATTTCTTTTACTCTACCCCTAATGTCAGTAGACTGAAGCAGTGTGAAAGGGATACTATCTTGAAGTATATGAGTGCTCCTATTGAAGATGTGCCTTTAAAATTAAGCACAAACATTGGTAAAAGATGCCTGTTCTACTATAGCTTCATAAAATTTTTCTCCATTATATGAAGAAGCTCATTCAACATAGTGAATGAACAACTTACTGAGAACCCAGAAAGGTAACCTCTCCATCCACCTGAATATACATTTTTCACCAGAAATTCCTTAGTCTTTAGTCTTAAAGCTTACCACTGTCACATGGTTATCATTAGCACATTGCACAAATGGCCTCCATGTCCTTTATGTAAGTGCCAGGACTGAAAAGTTTTCATTACTTTCAGATATCAAGGAAAAAAAACCTACAAAGCACAATAATGCATTATAGTGTATGACATAATGCCATTATAACTTGGGAAAACTGCATTACTGGTTTCTCTGGGTATGAATTAGTCTTCCTGACTTACAATCTGTTTGTATGATGCTGTCTCCTCATGAGGTGGAAAAAAAATATCAAGAACTATGCAAAGAAAAGAAATCTGACTTTTTTTTTTTTTTTCTTTTTTTTAGTCAATAACACCAATACCATAGATTGGTAGCCACTGAGATCAGAAATAGAAAGTTCTGCTCACAACATGATGATCAAACTGACCAGCAACATGAAGAAAAGCTTTGTTTTTTATTGCTATATGAAAACTTCAGCACTTGGGTTTTTTTTTTTTGTAGAGATCTTTAATAAATGCAAAGCTCTGTCAAAAACAACTGGGGTTAGAATATTTTAGAACTGCATATAACTATCTTCAATAAAACAGATGTGAGAAAATATAGGTATTATGTACTTTCCTTTTCCATGCATAATTGCTGACAATAGTGTGCATTTCATCCATCATGCTAAGCTATGACTGCACTCAATTAACTTAATATGGTGTTAATGCAATATGGAAGAGGTAGCACTCATTCATCATATTGTGTTATAGCAGTAATACAGTAGTATTGTATTAGACTGATGTAATAAGGCTCTTAATAGAAGGCAATAAAACTATTATCAGGAAACTGCCATTAATACCTGGGATTTTTAAAGGCCATTTCTGTTGTGCTTGTAAATCTTTTCCTCGCCAAGATGCAATAAGAAAGACCCTCTGAGACTGCAGAAGGACTTGAGTATGTGACATTATGAATGTGCTATTTTTGGCTTTTCGATGGAGGAGCACATCTTATAGCACCTAATAAATCTGTGCTGAGGGTTGAAAAGCATATTTTTCTGTTGAACAGTAGGCTGTAATATAGTAGAGTTATATAAAAGGTCATGACAAGTTCTAAATATTTATTCATTTTTCTGTGACATCAAGGCCAATTCCTTTTTCTCTCTACTAGGAACAAAAGGAGGGGTTTTTTGTAATCTCTATCTTTTTCATAAGACATACTAGATTATTAAAAAATCTTTAGTTGTTCTGTGTCTTCATTTCAAGAGAAATGGTTTATGTTAAAGTTTACACATGCTCTGTGTTGGTTAAGTTTGGTTTGTATTCAAGGGACCAAACCCAATTGATTGCTTTCATTATCAAAATACTCTGTAAAAGTGCAACTTCAATCATGCCTCATTTGTCTTCAGAGACAGATTATCCTCATAATCTTAGTTGTTTTAGTTTTGGGGTATTTTGTTGGTTTGTTTTTTCCCCAAGTCATTTGACAGAGATTTATGGTACAATATAAGCTTGTGCAGGTAAGATTTTTTTTTGTCAAATCATATTGCTTTTGTTCAGAACCCCAAATTTATGGCATGACTGTATTAATGTAATATAATTTATGCAACATGCAGCATTTATATTAATTTTATCAAAGTATGAATACTGGAGTGTTATATTAGGAGCATATAGAACAATATTCTTCCATGTGTTTCAGCTTCATCTAATGCAAACCTTAACATAAAATTTATTGCTCCAGATAGAGCAACTCCCTCTGCACAGTGTTGAACCAGGGTTTATTAAATGCCAGTTAAAAAGAGGGAACATTTTTACAGTGCTGGCCAATTCCTATCTCTGTCTCCCAGCCCAGGTAATTCCTCACACTGATGGTTCTTACGGATGTCGTGCTTGCATTCCTCACTAGGTTCATAGGTCTAGATTGCAATGTTGTTCAAAATGTTCTGATTTCAATATCAGTTTGCTATGAAGATTCACACAAAGGAAAAAGGGTACTCTTTATATTCTGAACCCACTAGCCTTTATCACTGTAATTATTATAAAGCTGAATGCCCAAGCTCCCTGCATATATGTGCTATTGCCTGTGTCCTCCACAGTTCAGCTCTTTGGCTTGCTCCAAATAATTTTCTATTATATTTTAACTCTTTGATTCCAAATAAATAATAATGACATTAAATCATGTGAATTGTTAAAGCTACATATGCTTAGAAAAAAAGAAAGAAAAAGAAAAACAGTTGTGGAGTGAAAATAAAGGTATGGAAGTCCTCTTTGGAATAGAGGAATAGTCTTCATGGAATAGCTATTCCATGCACTGTTCTTCAGTTTCCTTCCCCTCCCCCACTCCCTCTCCCCCAAAGAAAATCACCAAATTAAAAAAAAAAAAAAAAAAAGAAATTAAACCATATGAAATCTGGCTAATCTGGAAGATTAGGTAAATAAATAAAATTGTATTTCCTAGTTTTAAGAAACTCTAACATTATATAATGCTCATATTCCATTTATTCCTAATCTTTTTCCCTCCCAGATATATATATATATATATAAATATATCCCACCAAAATCATAATTAAATAAAAAAATTTTAAAAAATCATACATCTGTCTAAAGGCTAAACTTGTGATATTGAGCTGATGATTATTGCAGATAAAAAAAAATGTGTCTGTGTTGTGACAGCGGATGTTTTCTAAATCTATTTATCACAAAACCAGAGGACTGGATAAACATTAAGACAACACGATTCAGCAGAATCCTTTGTCTATCTTTTTCACTGTTTGCTCAAATTCAGCTAGCTGGAATACCAAATGTGTGCTCATGCTTTCTTATTACAGGAGATGCATTTATGAAAGTGGTTTTGCATATTGATCTGGAAATGCCTTGGATACATAATGAAGAGACCAAGTTCAGTGAGTACAGTAGCACATCCTGCCTTCTGCCCTGTGAAGTAATGGCATCTGTGTTTCCTCTCTTGATTATCTTCAGAGCAAGTCTAGGAAAAATCCTGGAACATTGTAAATACTCCTATTGTTATCGATTGAATCTACTGAATACAACAATAGATAAGCATGAAAAGATGAGATGATTTAATCTAAGATCCTGATTTGAAGATCTTCATGGTCAGCAGTTGTGTGTTTTTGCATATGTGTGCAGTCAAACATGCAATTTACCTTTTGAGAATTCTTGCTCTCAAGTTGTCCAGCGTGAGTCCAAGGGAAAAAAACCAAAACAAAACAAAAACCCCAAAAAACCCAGCATCCCTGGCCTTGATTCAGGAATGCATTTAAGTCCATGTCTATGTGTGGAGAGGCTACAAGAATACACTTAAGGGAGTCTAAACTAGATTTAGCATTTGAGTAAAGATTACATTTTTTCCAGAATTAAAGCCAAATATATCAATTTGCAGTATATGGGCTGCTCTGAAACACGAACTGTATATAAAGAATGTAAATGTAAATGCAAAAGAACATAATGAACTTTGGCAGAAGAGAGGTTCCAGGTATATATTGCTTTCTATTGGCTACTGTCAAGAGTAAACTGAAAGCAAAATCCTACTATCCCAACTTCTTTGACAGTGATTGGTTGAGAAAGGAAAAAAAAAAATAAACCAATAAATAATAATTTCAAGACTTAACGGCTTTTATTTACTTCTTCTGAGGATTCGTAGAATCAAATAATATACCATTCTGTACTGAAAACTACTAATATCACAGAAGAATTTTTAGATATTTTTTTTCCTTATATATAGAAATAACAGATTACTTCATAGATGAGGAAATTTCACCCAAAGAGAGACAATAGAGAATTCCAAGGATGGTTGCTGGCAGAACATCTATGGACAGTCACGCAGTGAGGTACTTTTTGCCCAAAAAGAGACAAAAAAGTGATGTGGCTTGCCCATAATATAGTAATAGCACCAGATTATAATGAACAGCAGTAATTACCGAGATACATTTCAAATGCCACTAGTGTCTCACTAGGGCTGCCTTTTCCCATATATCTTTTGTTGTGGGAAAAATTTAAAACAGCTGTGGGATGTGAAAGATGTGTTAGATCAGGAGGAGACCCCAGCAGGTGTTTGAGAGAGCTGATCCAGCACTGTTCAGTCTTTGTCTGTGAGAGTATCCTGCAGAGTGCATATTTTGGAAGGAGGGGTGATCCAGATTTACAGTTAGTCTCAAAGACCTTAAAGGCCTTTTTGCAACCTAAATGGTTCTCTGATCATATGATTCTATCTATAAAGTAATTAAATTTTTACCTTCTCACCTAACCACCATTCAGATGTTTGATAAGAAAACTAGTTAAATAAACCAAAGAGAAATGGTTTGATACAAAAGTCTTTTGCTATACTTAAAATCTAGTGGTTCTCTAAGCAGAAAAATCTATTCTATATTCCTATTAAGAAACTATTCATAACACCTTAGCTTTCTTTGTACTCCTATTTATATCTTCTATAGTTTCTCCTAACAAAGTAGCATACCTATCCGAGTGTGATGTCCTTCTAAAATCCTAGGCTTCACTGAAAGCCATCTTTTTGGGAAACACAACCATATTTACTTAACTTTCTTATTCATATTTCACAATTTGCAACCTGTAGCTTCTTTACCTGCATGCAGTGTTTAATGATAAACTCAGGTGCTATTTTTCTTGTATCTTAATTACAAAAAATCTCTTCTACTATACTGACCATTTCCTAAGAGCTGGAGTAGTACCTATGCACTTATCTGCCCCTATTTCATTCTATGTGATGCTACTGGATCTTAAGGCAAATTCTGTGCTGCTGGGCAGAATATCTTTTTATATAATTTGGATCAATCCTACAATAATCCTATAAATTCAGGTAATACTATCTCACAGACTTATTGTGTTTAGAGGTGCTTTCTGTCTTAGATTATATATTTGTATTTTCCTGGATCTGAGTAACAGAGAATATACTGAAGAGGAAATTTGCAAACACTCCTCCCTGCCTCAGAATCAGGATATTATAAATGTAAAACAGTCTGTTTCAAAATATGAAAAGAGTTATCATTGTGAATTGTTTAAAAGAATTTCTTACACACAAGAATCACAAAATCCATGCTTATGTTCTATAAATATTAAATAAACAAAATAAATAAATTATTCATCTTGCTATTAGATGCAAATCTTCCATCTCTAGCTGATTTTCTTTCATGTTTGAGCTTCCTAGATCTTTTAATTTTACTTTTTCTTTCCCAACCTAGCAACCATGTTCCTCAGTTGGCCTTTTATTTTTCATCTTCACAATTTGTTTTATACCTTGAACAGTATTGCTGTTACAGTCTGATTCAGGAATCTTTCCTAATTCAAGGTCTGATCAAAAAGTACATCGAAGTCAGCTGTAATAATCTTTGTACTGGCTCCAGGCAGGCAATATGGAACAGGGTTAAAGATTAATACAGATGAACATTTCTTCTCAACCTCTGCTACAAAAGCCACATATGGAATGTAAAAAAAAGGAAAAAAATTAGTTTTAATGAAATAGAATTGTTCCCAAATTCAGGCTAAACTGACAGCGTTTTGCTTAAAAACATGGGGCTTATTTATTTTATAAAGTAGAATAAAGAAGACAAAATGCATTTTGAAAATCTACACAGTCTATTTTTGAAATAAATTCATTTGGGTGGTTTCTAGATAACATTGAATGGGTTTACAGCTTCAGTGCAGAATTCCTTTGTGTCCCACTGATGAGACACTAATATAAGCCACGCTTCTTGTGTTCTACAAATCTATCATTGCTTCCCCCCTTGCTTGCCTTCACCACCTATTTCCACTCCTTTCACTGCTCACCTTCTACCCTTCCTAACATTTTCCTTAAAATTCTTACTGGTTACAATATATAGTTTTCATGCATTAGAATTAAGCATCCTTGTTCTACTTTACTTTCTTGAAGAGTTTATCAGCAAGTCAGTATCTCTTCTTATTACTTAAGATTCACATACCTATGAATGACTATCTAGTGAAATATTCTGAATATATTTCTCTGTGTAAAATACTATTAGCACTAGTTAGAAAACTTTTTTCATATAAACTCCATATGTGTGCAATCACATATATTGTTTCAACTAAATTCTACTCAGGTTCAGTGGAAATTCTTTCTCCCAGGTTTTTGTTAAATTAATTCTCCAAACCCTTCCCTTAACACTCTTGGATTAAATTGGTTGGGCTTTCTCCACTCTGTTTCAATATTTGTTCTGTGAGATCAATAAACTGGTTTTTCAGCCTTTGTGGTCTGAGACCATGTAAACGATCTACAGTTTTGAGGGGTTTATCTGTCAGATGGGCTCTGTTTTGTCCTTCCTTTTGTGCCCATTTATAGATTTTTGTCTGTGAGTTCTATATTGCCGTCTGCAACCTCACATGAAAGACATTCTCCAGTCATTAAACACACTGATCCTTCACATCAGTAAGATATGGGCTGTGCAACACCAGACAGAAACTGACAGATGTGGCTGCCATAAATGACATTTGAGCAATCAAATTTTAAAATACTTGATCATTTCATGTTCTTTTACTATACCCATCTCAGTAATTTCTAAGTAATTATTTAAGAGTCTCTGTGAGTAGCCTATGGATGTAGACTTCTGTTGGAGTGTATATTGAACATCAGGGTGCTACTGCCAAAAATACCATATGCAGTTCTCTCTGTTGAAGGTGTATATCTTAGCAGTCTCAAGGTAGAATAGACTTTTTATGTTTTTAAGAGTTGTTATAAGCAAGGTTAGTTTAGTCCTCTATTGTAGAAATTCCTAATTGTCACTGTATTGTTTTTCCTCCTGAACTTTCTTTTATGAAAGATTATTCCATAGAAATATTACATCATTCATTTAATCATTACCTATTATACCTATAGGTATAGGTACTTTGCCTTTTCAATTCAGTCTTCCTTCTCATTTCAGTTCAACCCAAGTGCAAGAAAGATTGAAGTGGAAAAAAAGCATAATTCACTGCTTCTCTCTGCATGTATATATACAATTATATAATTTTTTTGGATGGGAATGACTTCATTTTCTTCATAACAGTTCATGCATTACTGTGTTTTTGATGTGGCAAAAACTGTGCTGATAACACATTGCTGAGTGATGTTTACATGGAGTCAAGGTCTTTATGTTTCACACTGCACACCTTCAGGGAGTAGATTGAGGATAGAGAGGAATCTGGGAGGGGACAGAGCTGGAACAGCTGACCCAACCTGGCCACAGGGGTATTCTATACCATATGGCATTGTGGTCAGCAAGCAGATCTGTGGGGAATAAGGAGGAAGGGGGAATTTTCAGAGTTTCAGTATTTGTCTTCTCATGTATCTGTTACATGTGATGAGGTTCTGCTTTCCTGGAAATGGCTAAACATGTACCTGCCCATGGGAATTAGTGAATTAGCTCCTCATTTACTTTTCTTGTGCGTGCAACTTTTGATTTACTTATTAAACTGTCTTTATCTCAATGCACAAATTTTCTCACTTTTACTCTGACTTTTATTTTATTTTTTTTTATATTTTATATTACAATATTAATATATTGCCTTTTACCCCATCCCTCTGAAGGGGATGTGAGCCAACAGCTACATTTACAAGGGCTCACCCACAACAAAGTTGTATCTACACATCAGCTGTCTTTTCAACAGTTAGAGCAATGCTGCTGAAAGAAATACCATATAACGTTTTCCTGTTTTGCCAGACAGTACTAACATTATGCCATTCTTCCAGGGTTCTTTTGATGCCTAAAGATTTTTTATCTTTTTGGGTACTCTTCATATATTTGTAATTTTGTAGACTGTTAATACATGGTTATAAAGCTCCTGGTATTTTTCCTACCCTTTCTCTTAGATTTTAGAATAATAAGCTCACCCTTCTAATGCATACTTGGAATTCTGTTTGGTCTTATTCTTAAGAAGAAGCCAAACAAGAACATTTTGTATTCTGCTAGAACTTAAGAGATATAACAAAAAGTGGTACAAAGTCCCTGGAACAACTCCTGTGGAGCAGAACCTGGAGGAAATTACCTAACCAACTAATTGGACAATATTTGTTAGATATATTAATTAAGTAACCTTATAACAATTGTAGAAATAATGTATCACGTGTGCATATAGTTATATATATAACTATATATATATAGATATATAAAACGATATATAGTAATATATATATAGCTATATAGTTCACCTGAAAGCTTTCAATTAAAGACTTGCTTTTATATTATGATTTTAACACTGTTTGGAAAGGTTTTGTGTTTTATTCCACTCAGCACCTCATTGGCTCACCAGTCCCTACTTGTCACTTAGAAGAAAGGCAGCAAACACTACAGGGCAGTAGTTTTTGCTCAGCCACTTCAGTTCAGTTAATGAAGTAAAAAAACCCATCAAAATTTGCAGAAAGGAGCCCCAAAAGTCTGGTTGTTGCCAGTTTCTTCTTTTGCTCATTGTCTTTTCTTTGCATATTGGATTCTGTGTTTGAATGTTGCTCTTGACATGGATAACCCATGGGAACAAGGCTTTATTGAGTGAGGATATTCAAACAAAAAGGCATGTAAACATTTGAAATTTGTTTGAAGTGACAAGTAATGATGATAGTATGTCACATGAAATCTATAACCACTGCATGTAGAAGGTAAGCACTCCTCTTTCTCTGTCTCTCACCTCTGTCTGTTTATCCATCATCCATCCATCCATTGATCCATCATCCATCCATCCAAGATACATTAGCATATCATATCAATCATATCATATCATATCATATCATCATATCATGTGTCTGGTATTTTGATTTTTCTTTCCATCAGTAAACAGAAGTCAAACAATAATGTTGTTAATAGTCTATGTATTTAAGTTTTTGAAGAAGCCTTCTCCAAACGGAACCTATTAATTCCTTTTTGTAAGATTTTACTTTGCTGTTGTTGTTAAGGATTTGTCTGGTTCCTTATCCAGAATTTATGTGCTTGCTCTTTGGGGATAGACGACCTTTTCAGCTGCATGATATACTTGACAATTCAGAGCTGCTGTAGCAGGTAATGGTTTCTGAGTCAACAGAAAGTTTTACTTATGAAAAAAGGGAGTTTTTTTCCCAGTGTTTATGTTTGGGAATAAATATCCAAGTGGTATAAGCATTTTGCTAATATGCTAAGGTAATATCAAATATTTGATAAAGCAAATCAAATAGTTTTGAATATTTTTGTAATTTTTTCTATACTTTTTAAAAGAAAAATTTCTATGAACTTCAGTTTACTGATATATTTATAGACAGACTATGGGAACCAGGACTTTTAAAATATCTGATAAATATTCATTATAATCAAATTATAACTATTTCTGTACTAACCTGTCAGGTTCCAGCTGAAGTCCTGGACTGAAGGTTTTCCACAGACCTCTAGAAAGAATCTTTTTTCATTGTTAATTTACTTTTTTTGCTCCATTTTATGCAGAAGTCACAAAGAGGTGGGTTATGCTGCCCTCTGAATCACTCTCAATCAGAAACACAAGTGCTCCCTGGATCTCTTCTGATTAAAGGCAATATAAGTTTAATTGCAGTATGCAATATATTTTAATTTTTGATAGCAGAGCACAGGATTTCAGTCACTATTCCACTCTTCAACTAATTTGAAGTGTCACTAATATTACTTTTAGTCAAGTGAGATGACGTCATAGTTGGTGTAAAACCTGGTGTCATAGCTTAACTATGCTTTTCAAAGATTTAACTTTTCCTTTGTGAGACTTTGCTTTGTGACCAATGTATTTCTCCAAATCTTACATAAGCCAGCATTAAAAAAAATAATAACCTTAAAATGCTCCAGAAATACATAGAGGCAAAATTGTTAATGAATGATGTCTACACAGGCCAATGTCATGAAAAAAATTAAATGCACAATTAATTATTTCAAATAACATTCTGGTCGTTGGACCTTAAGGCTCTTGGTTTCATGCTGTTGTCTACTTTGGGGTTTTTTTTAAATTTATATATATGATCAAAAGAGTGGCTTTTAATTTGGTGCAACTGCCGTGGAGTCCATGGCCAAGACCCCTGAATAGTTAATGCTACTTTTTATCCTCTATCATTTTCTTTTATGAGCTAAGGGATTGTTCATTCAAGTTCCTCTAATCCTCCTAATATCTTGGCCATTATTACAAATCCTAGCTTTTTGGATGGCATCTAATTTCTTATGAATCTCCTGAGTGCTGAAGGAATCTTGTTAAATGAAAATAAAGCATCACTTTTTACCCATTATTTCATTTGTAATTCAGAACTTTAAGTATCAAAAAATAGAGGCTATTAGCTGTGAATTCAGTCTGCACACTCTTAGTTATAGGCTTTTTAATTTTGCAGATATGTGCCATATACTAATGACCATAATGAGATGTGACAGGCAGCGTGCTGTTAGTTATTAAATTAAACTTTCTTCCTGGGAAAGAAACTTATGAAATAAAAAAAAAAATCTATTACAACAGTAGTTAGTGTTATAAGCAACTTTATTATTTCTTTGTACTCAGTAGTACTGTCAGTAATAATTTTTAGGAATTTAAACTTAGTGATACAATTCCATATACTTTTTCCCACTAACCTCATTACCTGATGTCCTGGAATTACCTAAATGGAAAACCACACTGCATCTACTGCAGACAGAAATTCATGACCACAGAGTCCTAGGAAGTGTCTCTAATACTAATATGTAGCTCTCCCTTGCATATTTGTTTTACACTAGAGAAAGTTAGTGGTATGAAATGAAATTATTTGGGGCATTTTTGCTTTAATAGTAGTTGTGTTTCTTTTTAAATGGGTAGGGATTGACCTTCTGAAGACTATTAAGGAGAGAAGTATGATCAATGTCTAGGTCTTTAGTGCAGGCCACAGGTCACCTGTGTTTAGTTTTCTATTTTGAAACTATCTGTCTGTACCTCCATTGCCTCTGTTTTATGTTAGTGACTGCAAGGCTTTCAGATTTTGCCTACGCAGTCTTGGGAGTTGAATCCCATTCCACTCCTTGTGTAAATACATCTGTCTGAACTTCTGAACTTGAAGGCATCCAGTTGAACTGATATGTAAAAGCAAAGAACTGAAGTATTTCAAACACCCTGTTGTTATATCTGTATGAAGCAGGAAGTCCTGGGGTCGCACACTCAGGGCTCCTCAGTCTGTAAATGGTTATGTTAAACAGCCCCTATCTTTGAATTTTTATGGAGTTTTCTTCTGTAAAATAGAGATGTGGTCCCAGTGTCTAGAATGGTGCACCTTCAGTGAGCCAGTCCTTTGGGACTGGTATTTGATGCAAAGATAAAGAAGAAGGGGCAGTGGATGAGCAGAGTGAGGTGGTACCAGTGTCTGGGCCATCTTTTGTGTGATGAGGAAACCAAGTGCTCTGGAAGAAAACAGACAGTGCCTCGGTTTTGGGAACAATGTGTTTCTACCCAGGTAATTAATTTTCTTGCTTGTTTGCAAATCCCTTCGGCTCCTTCCAGCCATTTTCTAATCATTCTGGTCCTTAGTGATGTCCAGGCTGAAATCTCTAAATGCATTGCTGGCCAAAGAATCCAAAGGGACAACAGGCCAACATTGTAATGCCACAGACTGTACATAGCATGGATGTGATAGGCATGGAGACCTGCTTGCAGTGTCATGGGACAAGTTAAATGCACAAGAGCATCACAGGATTGTGCAGGACTCAGGAAAAACTCTGAGGTTTTTTCCTGGATGCCTGTGTTCAGGAGGGAATGCTCCCATTTGGTGCTCCTTTGCTGACATTTACATTTTCAGCTTCAAGATCAGTTTACAAAATAAAACATGGCCTTAAGATAAACATAAATATGACCTCAGCAACACAGTAAGAGTAAGGTAAGGTAGCGCTTGGTAAGTTAACCATCTTAACATATACATAGATATTGTCACTGTGGTAATAAAAAAAAAAATGTTTTTTCTAGATAATACAACAAAAGAAAGGGTCAGTGTTCCCATTTAAAGTGTGAATTCTTTCTCATGTTGTAAGCAAAAGCATTATATTTCCTACATGACAAGAATATGAATTAATACTGGTTAACATTTCTTCAGATTCAGTTTTAAATATATATATATATATATATATATATCCTTTTTACATGACCTCTGTTACTGAAATTATTTTAACCTGGTGAGAAAAGTCGTATTTTATTCTGTTGAATAGATAGAGAATATCTTGTCATACATCTGGCAAGAGAAGAAAGCAGGGTTTTTAACAGAAGAGATTTGAGAAACCTGTCTTGTAGAGCAAAACCACATGCAAAACTAAACCAAGCCAAGAAAACAAACAAAGCCCACACTGTCACATCACAAAAAGTAAAAAACAGAGTAAGAGGAGTTCAAGCAAAAAAGACAATGTTGGCAAATGAACACAACCTGGCCATTAATAATTTAGGCTGGACTACAGACAAAAATTTTCAGTCTCTTGAATGACGACATTTCTGTAACAGATTGCAGCAGAAACAGTAGGAACTACACAGTAGAGTGCAAAATTTAAAATTAAGGTTGGAATAAATTATAGGGTCATCTACTTCACTGCAGGATGGAACTTGAAGAGCCAGCATGTCTGTTTATGCTACCAGATGATTCAGCTCTGTGAAGTGTAATTAAATAATGCAGTGAGCCTATCAGATGGCATTTCAATAGTAGGGTTTTCTGGGGGTAATATTGGCTCTTGGCTTAAATTTTTTTTCTTTGTTGGCCAGGAAGTTTTAAAATTTAAGGTTTTTTCAGCTTCAGATTGTATTTTACTGAATCTTTCTTAATAATAGTTAAATTAATAAAATTAAAAATTTTATTGATGCTTATATTTTCCTCAGCTGAAAAATTTTGGAAGATACAATGATCATGAGAATTTTTTCCAGAAATTAACTGGAAACCAAGCTACTATTGAGGTTCACTTATATATGAAATTGATAAGTCTGATGCAGGAGAATACATTGTGTGCTTGAAGCACCGTTCCTAAATAGTGAATTCTATAACTAAGCAACAGAATAACACACTAAGAAAAATTTAAAAAATTATTCTAAGCTATTCTGAAACCATTCCAGAAAGCCAATTTTCCAGAGAATTCTCTTTTAGTCCATACAAAATTACTAGTATTTCAATGTGAATCAATCTTCACTGAATGCACATAGCCAGAACAATTTTGTCAATGAGAATTTTTATATAACAATCACTTTATCTGATAAACCCCTTCTATTTAAGTTTAATTTCAACAGTGACCAGCTCATAAAAGGCTAATAATATTCAGGCTTTTTTCTTCTTTCTCATTTACACATGAGACATATAATTTTTTTCTCTCTCTGTAAATAAGAACAGTTGAGAAAAGTGATTTTAGGCTCTAATAGCATAACCTTATGCTATAATCTGACCGTATACATGAAATTATCTTCCAGTTCCTAAAATAAACTGATCCAGTGCTTTGCACTTAGTAATCCCATCCTCTGCTGTTGTTCTAGTCCTCACCACAGTTATTGTTTATATTTTTGCACAGCAAGCTTCAACTATTTGTATTCATCACTTTGAATATTAAATACACCAAACCACCATTCTTGATTATTTAATCAAGAAAGACATTCCTTCAGTCCTATTGTTTATTTTACCTAGAACCACATTTTCATCACTTTTTCACCAATTTTTCACCATCTTTTTAAGTCTTTATTTCTAGATTTGCACTATATTAATTTTGTAAATATTCCTCCTGTGTAATATTATAACAAATATTAAATTGAAACAGAATTATCTCCTGTATTTTTATTCCTTAAAATATTTAATTGAAAGAAATTTCATGAGGTTGCAGGATCCATTTTTGCTTGTGTTCCTTTAATTGTCCATTTGATTACATGTTTTCTTGATCACTTCTGATCCTAAGTCTTTACACATTGTAGCTACACAGGTTTTTATACTATTAGAAAACAGGAAAGGTGGAATTGACAGCTTAGAAAATGTGTGATTGCTACCTCTTCTGATTTAATAGATTTATTAAAAATCCTTGTCCAAATTACACTTGCAATTTCCTGTGGCAGCTGTCTCCCTATTTAGAAATGGAGATTATCCTTCCTTTCTCCACCTCTGCTTTCTGCACCCTGTGACCTGAACACATCAATGTTCTCAAGTTTTCTTTTTAAGTTAGGTGCAATGATTTAATTTCTGCAGAGTATTTTAAATTATGTCATCCCAGGTTTCAATTTTGCAGGCATAATTTTGTGCCTACAGGTAAAGCCAAGAATATATACTTGCACAAATTGTACCTTTCATGTAGATATCTATTTATTTAAATTGCAGACTTTATTGACTGCAAGTACAAAACTGCACCTAAGGTGAGATTCTTTGGAAAATATGGATATTAATGACAACAGTGCAGGAGTATAGAAATAAATTTATTTTATAAGAATATTATCTTCTCTACACACCTAATGTTCATTGACTTCTAACACATGACAATCATTTTTTTCTGTTGCCATAACAGACATATAGCGAGTCAGTCAGACGAAACTCCCACAAGCTCAGCCGTAAGAAATGTTCATGTAAAATAATCCTACTTAAACCTGGCACACTCGCATTGCACTGAAGTCTGTGGATTAATGATCTAGAATTTGTTTCCTGTGGGCATAATAGAGACATCCCACCTGTCTAGAAAGGATCTTACAGAGATTAGAAAAAAATAGCATTAAATGTTTTATAAAAATCCAGTAGTAAAGAAATACTCTGTCAGAGTGGAAAGTTCAGAAAAGAAGGTGTGGCTTTTCCAGAGAATAATAAATTCATTTTCAGCTGATGGCATTTATGAACTAGTTGTCAACAACAAAATAACATAAATAAGAAGGAACCTACACCAGAACAGAAATTATGGCACATTTTCACATCCTCAGAAATCCCTGTATTATAGATTGAGTGAGATACTGGGGTTTGTGATGATGGTGATGTTTACAAATACAAGAGCTGGCTTCTCAAGGAGTGTATTACTCAGTGGTCACTGCTTGTGTATGGACTTTTACTACTTTTTTTCCACTGGTTTTATGTATCCCCTGGTTATCTGAAAAAAAAAAAAAAAAAAAAAAAACAAGTGCTGCAAAACTATTTGTTCATGTTTTTGTTTTGGCAGCTGATCACGGTTTTATGTACCCCCTGGTTATCTGAAAGAAAAAAAAAAATAAAAAAGGCAAAACCCCAAAAAAGTAGCAAACGGAAATGGCTGTAGATTTTAAAAATGTCTATAAACTAAAATATAACTATCTTATTACCTATGTAGGAAGATGAGGTCACCAACAGGCAGAGTAAAATGGAATAAAATTATGCTGGTGTATTCACAATGAGGTGAAAATTTATTTCATGTACATGAAGTATGTTGGAAATATTACCACCAACAATTTGGGCAGCATGCTTTCTCAAAATGCTTAACAGCTTTAGGTAGAATTCAGGCTTATTCTTGTCACGTTAATGTAAATGTTGAGTGTACTGTACAAGAAAACATCAGATTTGAAGTCTGAAGTATGTTATATAACGGCTATCTGAGATTTCCCATGTGAGATATTACTTTCAGTCACTGCACTGAGCTCTTGAGTACTGACATGTACTCTCAAGCCAAGTCTGAAGATCCACCAGGTATACTTAACTTTTAAGATGAACTTTGAAGATTCATCACAGTCATGAAAGTTTTCTCCTACAGTACATTCTCTTAGCTGATTCTCATGTCCTCTTCCAATTATTTCTTTGCTGAACACCAATTCATCGGAGTTTCTAAGGGCATGTGCTTTCTTATATTGCACTATTGCTCTTACTTTTAGGCTAAAAATAGAAAAAAATTAAAAAACAAAAAAAGAAAATGAAAATAAGTCAAATTTCTGAGATAATATGCCTGAAGTTCTTGGCATATAAGTGAAGGTTTCACAAACACTGAGTGAAAATTAGGCCTAATTTGAGTACCTAATTTGAGACAATGGCAATTTAATTACTAAAATTACAAGGATGCTTCAAGGTGCAACTGACGTCAATCCAAGAACTCCTGTGAACACATAAAGTATAAATATTATGAAATGTTGAATGATCTGATAAAATAAAGTATTCCCAATTTGACTAGAGCAGTGAATACGAGTACAGAGACAATAAAACCCTCAGTGCTGTGCTCTCCCTCTGAGCATCCCATTTTAGTCAGGCATTTAAAGCTCTGTGGCTGTGCAGTCAACCAAGCATATGCATGCAATATGAAGAAGCATGTTAAAAGGCTGATAGAGTCAGTGAGTAGGGCACTGGCTTTGAACTCTTAAGGCCCAGTGTTAGTACCAAGTACTTTTTTTCTCTCCAACTCAAAAAATATTCATGTTGCAAGAATGTTGTACATTCAGTATTTAATTTATTTCTTCTGTTGTAAAAAAAAAAAAATTAAAAATATAAATAAAAAATGTTATTCACCAGAAAAATCTATTCCTTCTTCCAGTAAAAAACTAAAAAAACATAGACTGAAACATTAGATTTTGTAGACAAAGTTAGTGGTCAGTTAAACTTCACATCTGAAGTTCCCTGTCAGCATCCTAGTCATAGCAGCATCAATCAGCTATTTGTCAGAATCAGTCCCTTTTTTCCCCCGCACAGCGAAGGAGAAATTCTAGGAAATTGTAGGAAAGAATCCTACAACAAAGAAAGAAGGTTCAAAAGGTGTATACACTACTGCACGTAAGTAATCTCAGCATTAGATGCCTGGTGGTGTTCTGCAGAGAGGTAACCTGATGTGACCTGTATTCCCAGTATGTCAGTGAATGCTGTGTGGCATTCCCTGTGCCACTGCTGGGACATGCCTGAACCAGCTTGGATATTGCTCTCCTACATTTCTGCCACACAGTTTACACAGCACAGGAGGAGAAGTTTTTTAAAAGCCTGGGAGACAGTATGAGTGATACCTTTATTCTTCAATAAAAACACAAATTAAGTTGTAAGAGAAACATTTTATTTTTTATAAAAGGTGGACCTTCTTCATAAATGTTTTTTCTTGACTGTATCTAACACTTAAGGAATGGGTTACACAGAATGTTCAGTATGACAACAGAGCTTTCCTACCTACTCTTAGTATTTCAGAATAAGCAGATGAAGAAAAGCATTTACTTAATCCATTCTAGATGCATCATGTTAGGAATGCACTCATGAGCTAATGAGCATTCATGACACATTTCTAGTCACAGATAGCTCCTTTTTTAATGCCACTGAATAATGGTAGACAGTAAAACTCTCCTTAAAATTACACTTTATACATAGCGAATAAATAAAATGAGTGTCTTGTAATGGTAGCGGAGTTTTTATAGTTAGAATAACTGCTTTATTCATTTGTAGCTCTGCCACTTATAACTTATGTAGCCACTGTAACTCAGTGAATATGGCTTCATCTATAGCTATCAATCTTTTTTAGGTTATTTTGGTTTTTCTTTTTCTCATTTTATGAGATATTACTCTAGTGAAGATGTGGCTGAATTACGCAGGTACTTTTTTCCCTCCTGATATTCCATTTAAGATCTTTATTCTTTTTTAGATGTGAAATTAGTCTATCATATGGTGAATGCTTATGAATAACTTAATATTTGGTGAGACACCTCTGAGTTCTTTTTTTGGGATTTTTAGCTTCAAAAAAATATCACTCTTTCCACTAGTCTTCCTTACTCAGCCAGATTTTTATAGACTGAATAATCAAGTGTGTACATGAAAATTTAAATTTATAATTCAAAATGTTTGTAGGCTGTGAAATAATTCCTTAGAGAAAATTAGAGAGTTTCTTGGATGAATTATGGTACTATCCATTGTCAGAATTATCCCACTCTGGTGACCAGTCCATGGAAAGAACGAGACACCTACTAGCTTTATACATTAACAATGTTTTTATTAATATTAATACAAGTAGTACATATTTTTTTGCATTTTGGAACCAGAAGGTTTTGACCACCACGTTTTTGGCATACGAGTACATTACATGTAATTGTCTTTTACATATACGCACACACTCTGAAATCAAATACTGTGCTTTAGTACAACGAAAAGTTATTGGATACTTGATATCTATCCTCTACTTAAGACCCTTAAACATCTAATTAATATAAAGGATGGAAGCATAAATGAAGAAATAAAAGGTCTAGAGCATGGTTCTAATACAAACTCACCATATTCTGCTGTACGTTTTAATTTTCAGCGAGTGTAGACAGAAAACAACAGAAAATTCTACAGAACTGTGAAGTAATTCAGTAATTAATTCACAATTCAGTAAGAGATTTTCTATTTAAATAAAGAACAGAAAATATTTCTTTTTGAGTAAGTAATGTGTAAAAGAAATAGGATGGCAAAGAGAATGATAGAGTTGTTTACCTTTAAAAATTTGATAAATTTGATAGGTAAGCATGACATTGTCATAAATGGTGAAACATCTGCAGTTACCATAAAATGATAAGAGCTGAGGAAGATAACTTTATGCCTTGGGATATAAGTGATAACTCTTGAATCACAGAAAGAAACCTCTTTTCTAGCTGCTATTCTGATGAAGTAGGTGCAATATCATTGCAATTATGAATCACATTTTTTCAGCTGCTGGACATCTGTAAGGACACCATTCCAGACATTTACGTTTTAGAAAACTGACAAAAGAAATTTTTCAAGAACCAGAATCATGGTGAAATCATTAAGAATTAGTGCTGCTTAAAACATGAATATTGTTCTGATCTTTCTAACCTGATATTCCAAGAGATGTCATCTCCAGACTGGAAAATAAAATCATCAGTTTTTGGATCTTTGTCCAGACCTCAGATCCAGGCTATCTTGTGTGAATATTTAAAGAAATGTCCCTAAGATCGACTAAAAGCTATGCATAAAACTTTGTATTTCCTCTGACATAGAGGAGGTGTTGTGCAGAGCACTTACTGCATGTCCCTCGTTCCATTTTTCTTCCTGTCAGGGTGCAGGGGGTTGCTCCACAATGGAAGCCAGGCTGTGGCCATAGCTCAGGCAGGGCTTTGCCCCATTAAACAGGGAACAGGCCAGGAAACCTAGCCAGAGCCAGATGGGGGACAGCACCGGGCCTGAGGAACAGCACATGAGGTCAGGTACAGTCAGATCTGGGATCATCCTGGGAAATCCAGCCATGAAGGCAGTTCTGCTGGAGGCAGGGCTGCCAGCCACATGGATCAGACTGTTTAAACCCCTGGGCCCATGGGCTGGAAGCGACTATTGGGAAACCCCAACAGAGGCTTAGGTCAATGGAGCCTTGTTGAAGTCCTCAGGGCCCTGAGACCTCATAGAGTCATGGAATATGCTGAATTGGAAGAGACCCATCAGGAGTTTTGGGTCCAACTCCCAGCCGTGGGCAGGTCACTGGAAGAGTCATGCCATGTGCCTGAGAGCATTGTCCAAATGCTTCTTGAACTCTGCGGGCTTGCTGCTGAGATCAGTTCCTTAGGGGACCTGTTCTAGGGGCCAGCCACCCTCTGGGTGAAAAGTTCTGTCTTGATATCCAAACTAAACTTCCCCTGACTCAGCTTTGTGATCTAATAAAACAAGTACTAAGGCCATATTTAGGGTTATCTTTTCTGATTTTGCCCTAAGCAGCATTGACATAATGCCATTTTTTTTGGCTGAGGTAAAGACATTTTAGACTGCAGTATATAATTAGTTTTTATTAAAAATTGTGGAAACAGAACCCAAAAAGGTAAAGCTGTGTTTTTAATCATGTTAGGGCTGCCCTTGACAGGCAGTGCCATGAAACCATGAGTTCTGTATATAACACGGATATCCAAATGCGTGTAGATGCACACAAACACAGACGCACACATTTAATTTATAAAAGTAGAACTGCCTGTTCTTCAAAAGTATGAGCTGTCAGGTTAGATACCTGTTGTTTCAGCTCAGTGGAATAGTAGGGAATGGAAAATAGGACTGCCTCTCTTCCCTTTAAACAAAAGCTAGTAATTATCCATAGTTATCTTCTATGAGATCAAAACATCTGCATCAAAAAAAAAAAGCATTTTTTATGTTCAAGTTCCCATGGAAAGTAACTATAAATACCTCAGTGAACCAGTACAGAGAAGATCATGGTTTTTTCAATCTATTGCAGGTTAAAAGAAAGTAGTCAGTTGTGCCTTAGTTAAATCTCTTAATTTGTTTTGATAACTAAACTGTACAGACACGATTTTGTTGTTAGTTTCATAATTGAGATATTCTCTTCTGCATTTTGGCTGAGTGATTTCTCACTGTGCTTCATTTACAACTGCACAGCCTCTAGAGTCTGCAGAAATCAGATGTTCATGCTTCTGTTTCATCATGTGTTGCTTGTAATTAACTTTTATTGTCAAAACCTGTCAGACTCATGACTATCTTCTTGAACCAAAAATTATATTTGACACTTTTAAACCTAAATTAATCCTTTAAGTGATTTGTATTAATCTGGCATAGGACCAAATTCCCAACAGGTTTAAGTAAGCATAAAGCTGTTGACTTCAGTCAAGAGATCATAATTTATATGAGCCAAGAATCCAGCTGCACTATTTTGAAAACTCTTGATTGATTTGAAGCATCTAGACTCTTATGGGCCTTTATTTTGCAACACACATGTTGCATGCATTCTGTAATTAAAATAAATGTAATAACAATACATATGGTAATACTTTTTTTTTTTTCACTGACTTACTCTGAAGATCTTAGATGCAAATCAAATTTTTAATTCAGTTGTTTGTATTAAAGTGGAAATCTATGGCTTTAGATCTTCTGGGTCCAGAAATTACCTACTCCTTAAATGCAACCACCCATGCTTGTAGAGCCTGGTCCAACTCCTACTCGTTGATCTCAAATCATTTGTTACACAAGAAAATCCTAACTGTCCTTAATGAAGGGCTATTAACTGGGGATCTCCGTGATGGAAAAGCAAAACTTCTCCAGCCTGATGTACATCTGTGATAATGTCTACCTGCTGTTTTTCGTTATCATGACCTTAAAATGTCTCTTCCACGTCCTAGACAAAAGGAGCAGTAACGTTCTCTGCTTATACTGTGACATCTGGTGCACAAGAAAGAGTGGTAATAAAATGACCTTTAAGTTTTTTTTTTCTTTCAGTAATAGGTTTTATTTTTGGGGGAAAGAGGTTTGTACCATCTGTCAAAAGCATTTCCTACCCATTTAAGAGTACCAGCAATTGCTAATACAATATACTTACTATGATCAAGCTGTTCTATTTCCTTTAAATTATTAGGTGGTAAGGAGAATTAATAAAAAAAATGCATGTAAATTTCTTCCTTTTTTTTTTCTTTTTAAATTCCCAGTATATCAAGGTAATGGAGCATGAAATTTTAGTAATATCTCTTCATCAAAACTGGCTGATCAACAATTACAGGGTAGTCACTGCTTTTGAGTATTTCCAAGAGATTTGTGTAAGTCTGAAGCTGAGATCTCTCCAGCATGCCTGAGCATGAAGAAACAAGTGTTTAAGAATTGATTCTGGATTACAGATAATGAATGTCAGCTATTATGGGCAGGGAGAAGAAAAAGTCAATTAGAAAAAGTCAAATGCAAAGGATCTCACAGGTAAGATCTAGAAGGAAAGGGATACTTCAAAATGATGCTTAATTCAGATTTTCCCTATTTTATCTAAACTTCTTTGCTGAAAGAATTATCTTGACTTGGGATTTCTGCTTATTGTTACTGCTTAACAGGTACTTACAATAGGTTTGAGGCTCTTAAAGAGATAGTGGCAACACCTTTCCTTTGATGGAAAAGCAAACAATTATGGTCAGCACACTCTGCAATACTGAGAAGAGTTTTGCAGACAGCATGTACTGAGGTTTATTTCTACAGCAGATGAACAGCAGTGTTGTGAAGTAAACTCTTCAAATGATTACTGGCCTTCAGAAGCATCACCATGATATATTTTTAATATGACATTTTAGAATTATCTTGGGGCAGGGGAAGTATGGTTAGATCCTCCCAAAACTAAGTTTTCCCACAAAATGTTGAAATGGTATAATTGACACAATCCTTGTCTAGAAAATGCAAGCAACTTTTTCTACTAATTGATTTTTGGTACCTTACATTCGAGTCCTGGTTGGAGAATAAAACGTATTACAGACAGTTGTCCAAGCTTTTTGTTCCAGCAAGGTCATTATTATACATCAAACAGAGAGCTCTTCAAAATACATGGAATTATTTATAAGAGTGGGTTTTTTTTCATTTTTTTAATCTGAAGATCTCTCCATAGGAGGTAATGACAGACTTTGAAAGCTTGTTTACCATAGAAATAAATCCGTTAATTAAGCACTTGACTGAGGCCCTGATCTTTTGAAGTACATAGCATATAGGATGGACAATGACCATTTCTACAGAAAAATATATAAATTCAAAAGCAACTTTTAAGCTTGCGAATGCTATTTTTTTTCCCCATATTGATTTTTATTCTATAACTGAATAATTTGGGAATACTGAAGTGAATTCTTCAGGTTGTGGTGGTTTCTTATCACACTGAAACATGGTTTGCCAGCCCCCATGTAAGTAAACATCCAGTAAAATTTGTATCTCTGAATAAATAAGCACTGAAAACACGTCATGTTTCACACATCATCATTTAGCACACATATTTTTAGAGTAACTGCTTTCCTACAGCAACTAGTCCATTCATAGGCCTTCTGTATTTTTCTGCTTCTGCATTTTCTATGTCTGCTTCTACACTTTTTCCATCCATATCACTGAAGGGTTAACTTATTTTGTACCCTCCTCTTCCTCTGTGTTTATCTCACATGAAGCAGCTGCAATAGTTGCAGCCACCCCACAAGTGAAATGGCAGGCAGGCTCCTCTGAGATTGCATTAGCACTCTGTGAGCAGCTGCTAGGGGAACACAAAGACACAGTGCACTCTATCTATCTTTTCCCAGAGTCTCAGACTATTTTCTGTATGATAGCCCTTTTTCCAGCTGGTTTGAGAACTGGTAGTCCCAAGGCACCTCCAATAACTGTGCTTGTGGGGTAATAGGCCTGTTCATTGAACTATTAGCATAAGCATTAATTTCTTTGACCAAGAGTTAGAAATTATAATAAATCTGACTGACGCTTCCTCTGATAGTGATTTGTGAAGTCTTTCATTTTGAATATATTAATCTAAAATGCATTTGATGAAATAACAAGGAGGAAGTAAAACCACCTTTACTTAAACCAACATAAATACTTCACTGAAAATGTCCTGCTGCTAGACAAAAAGTAATTCAGAATACATGTGCATACATACACGTATATAAAACTGCATCCCACAAGAACTCTCAAAAACTGGTTTGACAGTTTTACTTTAAAAGAGAGAATAATTCTCCATAATAGTGCTAAATAAGTTGTTTTCATTCTGGAAAGTTAACTATTCAATTTCTATGTTTGAAGCAGAATATCAACTAGGGACTCCAGGGGGATGTTGTCTGCTTCTTTTCATCTTCAGCAGATGAATCTTGCCTATGGTGCTTGATTCATGACTCAAGAGAATATAAAATGCTATTATAAAATAAAAGATATCTACAATGAAAATACAGTTATAGATTATTGCGCAGAACTGTGATGCTCTTCAGAGGGTTTTATAGAATAGAATCTTCAAATTCCATCTTTTTTTCTGCAATGAAAAGCAAACTCATAAGACTTTTAGTTGACTTATAAAAGAATCAATCATATTTGGAAAGTTTGTGCATGGGCTGTTTAGTCTTTTGTTCTGTAACTTTTTGATTCTGAGAGACAGATCCTCTGATAGTTTTAAATATCTTAGCTGAGAGTAGAAAAACATAAGTCAGGATTACAAGACCAGAAAAATTGATCAGATTTCAAATTCTGATCTAATTTCTTGTACCAATGACAGCTAGCTAAAGATGCTTTAGAGGAAGTCTAAGAAACCTGTAGCAGACAGCATGAGATAGTCTGTCCCTGCTTTTGGTTTCAATCCAGTGTTAAGCAGAAGATTTAAGCCTGAAAATTAACAGGAGACAGGAGATTTAAATAGGAAAATTTAGCAATCCCCATCAATTAGTGCTACCTCTATTGCAATTAACTCAGTAGACAATCCCCTATTATTTCTCTATATATCCAGTCCTGTTTCTTTGTTCTGATCCCTTTCTCTGGCAATGGATTCTGCATATTGTTGAAAATTATTTTTTATTAATTTCCTCTTCTTTGCTTTTCAGGTCTACCATGTGGTCCCATTGCTCTGGTATTATTACAAATGAGAGCAAGCAAAGTCTGCCCTAAGCAGCTCCACACATTTTTGAATAATTTTCTTTTTTATGCACCTATTTCCTTGGGTAAGTGACCCTAATCTTTTGTCTCCATTTTCATACAAGCGTTTTGTCAATTTATTACTAACCTCTATTCACTCACCTGTGGTGTGGCAATGATTTTCTTAATACAGGACAATTGGTCCTCAAACCCATATTAAAGGTGAAATCTCATTATCATTTAGTTTAGTTTTACTGCAGCCATTTTCTTATTATTGACTACTGTATATCACATGTTCAAACACTGAGGGCTTTTTGCTGTTGTTTTTAGTCAGGCACCGCTTTTTATTTGGAGCAGATGAACACATTAATATTTAATACTTCGAATTTAAAAATATGAATAGTTTTTGCTTTATATGTTTTTCTCCGTTTGTTTTGAGATTTGATTGTAGGCAGGAAGGAACATTGCTTTGTTTTAGCTGCAGAAGCCCTTCTTCTATCAGCCTTACAGCACAGTAACACCTCTGCCTCACAAGACAGGCTGAACACAAAGTATTGCAGGTCTTCTGTCCAGACAGTCCCTCCCAACAAGAGGCTACATCCAAAAAGATATTGTCTGGTCAACATAAAGAAAGAACTGCTAAATCTATAGAGTTTGTAGCAAGCCCTAAAGCAAGATTTTTTTTTTTATTTGAGTTCTTTATTTGTATTTAATATTGTTTCTTTAGTGAAAGACACTGTATTCAGCTAGTAGTCCTGACATGACACATTTACATTTCTGCTCTAAAATAAGAGCTCAAAGTAAAACTCCAGGGAAACTAGATAGATAGATAGATAGATAGATAGATAGAAATTTGTAACAAATCCACAGTTATTTATTAAACAGTGTCTTTGCTGAGCAGGTGTCTCTGGCAGGCTTGAACTCCACAGTTCATTCCACAGAGCTAATTTATTGTTGTTTCCATATGTCCAATAGTGTTCACAGGTAAAAAAAAAGAGACAGACCTTAAAGTTTTTAAGGCAGAACATATTTTGCTTTCTGTTCCTGCATAGTTTGATAGATATAAGCTGAGTTGACATAATTTTCATTGTGTGAATAATGAAACAATAACTATAAGTGCCTGGCAGAAATTTATTTTTTAAATAAATTGGATTAATTATATACCAAAGGTATAAGCTATCAGCATAAATAGTATTTATTATTCTTGGAGTACACTGGATAATGAGAGTGAGAAGAATTATTTTTCCTAAAGTAGTATCTCTAAGTCAGGACTGAAAATAAAGAGTTATAACTAAAGACAAATTAATGAAAAGGAGTTGCAAACTTCCCTTTTTACTAATACAAGACCATCTCTCAAGCCTAATCAATCATAATGTAACACATGATAACACAAGTAGCTATTATAACAAAAGAACATTTACATGATAATTGACATTTCCAGGCCTATTAGATTGTTATTTAAAAAATTGTGATGTACATCTAGGAAACATAACCCTTCTATTTTTCCAAAGTGTTATTCAAAGATGAATTTATTTAGACAGACATTATTAAACTGTCAGTCCCCATGGCAAAAATTAGCAAACAGGAAAACTCTACAAAAAGCCTTCTCACAGACTTGGTTAATGTCATGCTGTTACTGAGCAAATAAACCATGATAATTAAACTACTTACCCCTGAAACTCAGCCATCATCTATGGGTTTGGGAGTTTATCTAATGTTCATTGCCATAGTCAGTAGCACTGATAAAATTCAGTCACATAATCTTACAATAAAAAGACCATGTAGATATTAATCATATACATGTTCTTTTATCTGCACAAACCAAATACAATTGCAAAGCTAGATTTAAAGCCATTTCTATATTCTTAGCAACTAATGCTTTGCCAAAATATAGCTATTAGTTGGAGCTCAATAATTGCTAGATATATATTTCATGTCCAGCTGAAAACCTACTCAAAACTCATGAACGTTACTATAAACTTTTGCAAAAGATGCAAGTCCAAATATTTGTGGATTCAGTATTGATATTGCTCATTGAAAAGACTCCTAATAATGTCTGTCTTATTGCAATTTTTTTTTACCACCATAATCTTTTATGAATGCTAAGAAAGTTATCATCACCTTTTCTTTAGAGAAAGTAACAAGGTGTGGTGCTTCATGGATCATAAGACAATTTAAAAACCTTCTCAATTAAAAAACACCCAAGAAATGTTGATTTATACCAAGAAATTATTAAAAGTCATTTTTTTCCTTTAATGGAAATTTATAATAGGTGTGGTTTTCAACATATTTTATAGAGAAAAAAGATATTACTTCAGTCAATGGTAGATGGTCATCTTGCAGGTCAACATATGTTTGCATAGTTGATATTGAAGTCAGGCCTTTGACGTTCATGACTTCCCAGAAATGAGGACTGTTAGATAAAGATTGAATGCAACTGGGAAAAGAAAATACAAAACCCCAAAGCAAACAAACAAACAAGCAAAACAAACAATCAAAACCCCAAACAAACAAACCAAACAAACAAACAAAACCATCAAAACAAAACAAACAAAAAACACCAAGTGGTTCATATCAATCTCAACAAACTGGAAAAATTAGGTGAACCTTAGTGGTGAAAAAAGTGAAGTTCTGCACCAGAGGTTGAATAATCCCATGTGGCAATACAGGCCAGGTTTTGCCAACCTAAGCAGAAGTGTTTTGGCCATATGATCCCAGAAACTCTTTTCCAGTCTAAATTATTCTATAAACCTATACAACAGTAACAATTTTTTGAAAAAGTACAGTTTGACAGAAGGGATGAGGGGAACAGCCAATGTATGTAATTAGCATACTTTAAAAGAAATTATATGAAATCTTATTTATTCTTCTCTCCCCCTAGGATTACAATTGTCTGTAAACAAACTCCATGTCACTGGATTTTATTTAACTTATTGCTTATAGCTCTTAACTTGTCTTCAGCAACTCTTCAGATTTAATTAATCGCTTTGTTCTTGTCATGAAATCAGAGTGTTCACAAAATAATTTTTTATTATTCTAAATTATATCTTCCTTTATTCTGAAATTCCAGTATATGGTGAGTTACCATTCTAATTGCTCCCAACAAAAAATGTACAAGAGTAAAGTTTAAATCACTTATTTCTACTATCCTAATTACCAGCTAACTGTTGGGATTTGGTCCAAACAGAACTCTATCTGGAGTCAAAGGAAAAGTTTTATAATTTAGACAACTTGTAGGATTGGATTAAATATGCTCAATGAATTGGTGTTCACTGATTGCTAGAGAGAAATCATGAATAACTAGCTAATGAACAAATTTCTGCACAGATAATTGAGATTATTATCATGGTTTCTCCCATGTTTACTCTAAGTCATGTAGTTTTAAGCTTGTGGCCCTAAAGCAATACAAAACCAAGGTAAGAATATGCCCAGGCATTGTGTAGACTCCTTCAAGGGACTATTTATGTAGGGAGCAATGAACCAACTGGAAGTCCTAAGATTAAGCATTGAGCATTTCCAAGATTTTTAGTTTTGTACTTCCGTGGGCCTCTTGTAGTGTAGAGACAGCAGGCCTGACATGGAGGTGCCTGCATGGCCTTCCCTGGAATCCTGAGGTTTGCCAGAGAGGTGTATGTGACATTGGTAACAGCTGCCCTGTGACACCAGGGCATCCCTCCCAGGTCACCAGCTGGGTGGGACATGGCTGCTGCCACCCACAAAGTCTGGTGTGTGGAAATGTGGCAGCCAAGCAAAGAAGGGTCATGCAATATGTGAAGGCACCTGCCTGTGGCTGTGTTACTCTGTTAGGCTAAAATCTGTTTGTACACAACTGAAGCTTTACCCTTAACATAAAAATTATATTTTCTATACAGTTTTTACTTAGAAAAGGGATAGTACAAGTTAATGTTCCTCATGGCCATTCAAACACAATTTTCTGTGCAAATTGTACTTTTGGTTTCAAAGCTTTGATTACCCTGTGAAATGGAGGTATCCGGAGCAAAGAGCTTATCAGATGGCTTAATGAGCCCAGATAGCCCTGTGCAATTTGTCTCAAAAGCAGTACAAATGCATTATCTTGACACAATACCAGAGTGAAGACAGTGTCAGGCAGCTCCATGTACCGATGTCTTTTAGCCAGTTCCAGGCTGACTGTTTAGGGCCATTACTGATAAACCGTGCTATGTATGTCTTTAAGATCAGTTTTCTAACCTGTACTGCAAAGACACTTGAACAATATTTAAAAAAAAAACAAATCCACATGCCTATATTTTTTCTAATATTGAGGAACATTTCTCTCTTCCAAATGATCACATTTGCATGAAATTACACATAATTGTTTCCCTCACTTGTTTTAGAATTTCTCATCGCTAATAAATATTGCTGAGCAAGACAGGTTTCTGCCAGATTCTGACATTGAACACTGACTGCACTGAACAGGAAATTTCTCTGTGGAAAGCCAGTACCAATGACTTCAGGTGGATGATTTAGAAGAAAGCATTATAGGAAGGAATTCAGCTTAGATCCAGGGCAAATCTGAAGGATTTCATAAAGCGTGGTTGGCCTATTTCTTGTTGTGATCACACATTTATTGCTTCTTTCCCAGACTACTCTTAGTTTAGTTTGTTTAGGAAAATGAGTCCTCTTATTTGTGCATGAGGTTTTATTTCACCAGTCCAGTACACCATTGCCCAATATGAAATCCAGGTCCACATGAGGACTTAGTGAAGAAAATTATTCAAGTAGTAAATCCATTCACACGTTTGGTGAATAATGGTTAGATATCAAAACTCAAAGCACTGATATCCTGTGGTTATGCATATTGTGCAAAATACTCAAATAGAGCAAGAGAAAAAGAAAATACTAAAAAAATAATATTTGAAGTATTTGCATATGCCTGACAAAGAACAGAATGTAATGGCTATTTCCCATTTAGAAATACAGACATTTTCCCATAACAGTTTCTGAACTCATGGCAGCCCTATATATTGACAGTATTTGTTGTTGGTACATTCAGATTTTATACATCTATGAGCACAGGAAAAGAGAAGTATTTCATCCTGCACAAGTGGAATATATGCCTATTGCAACTTACCCCATTTGTTAGTGAAAACAGATGCTCTCTGTGATGTATTCTCTATATTCACTAGGGCCAGCAATGTCAGAAGCTTGCAAATATGTGGGAGGGGAGGCTATTTATGGTAAAAGAAATCATAATTTCAAAAAGTAGAAAAATAGCAATAATAATGGTAATAATAGGAATAGTAATGATAGAAATTTAGTCTGGGTGTCAGTGAAAATGTCTTGGTGTAGAATATTCACCTACAGTTAGTTTCAGAAACTATATTTTCTGGCACATTTTAAAAACAAGATAAAAGAAGGAAAGACATTGGTAAATACAGGATAGCAAATATTCAGTAAATACTACTTTGGGAAAAATTTCTTTGTAGGAAGAAATCATTAGATCATTTTTATCACTGAATTTCACTTTTCTAAAAACAAAGATCTATCAGGATGTTTTCTGCAAATACTGAAATCAAGAGGCCACAAGAAATTTACATATTTCAGATGTATTCTTTGACACATGCTTTCCAAGCTGATGTAAGAAACTGTGGGAGATGGACTGGAACGTGACAGTTCCAGTGTAACTGTCAGGAACTAACCAAAAACCACAGTAGAGAGCACTAATGGCTGTGAACCACGCTCCACAGAACAGCTTCAACCAGTCTGGACTAATAACAGAGCATGTACCCCTCGGTGATGACACTGTGCTTAATTTATAGAGCATCTACCACATGCAATAGGTTACTGCTACCACCTGCAATAGTGAAATCAAAACATCTAGGCTGACATAGACAGATTTGTATCCCCACCTCCCCGCTTTATAAATAGCAGCCAAAAGAGCTATAAGCAGCTGTCAACATGAATCTTATTCATCTGTCCAACAGCTAGCACTTTTCATGCCACTGAATATCTAAATGGGCAGGTTCTGCTCCTATGAAGCATTTAAAAGAATTTAAAGAGGTTGTCATTCTGACACTTTAGATCAGAACGTACCTGTTATTTATACTGTGTGCACCAGTGCTTGTGCTTGTGTGTGTATTTTAGCCCTGTATAAACACAGGCAGACTTTTTACTTCACTCAGCTTTTTCTGAGTTTCTGTTAAGTGAATAGATTATTAACTTCTCTCTGGAAGATTTTGTGGGCCAGATTCCCTCCACAGGAAAAAAATAATTATAATCAACTTACAATCAAAGAAAATTGAGATTCAAGGAATAAATGTATATGGAGCATAAACTAACGCTTTCTAATCTATTGAGACATCACCTGTCTCAATATTTAGTTTGAAAGGGGTAGGACAGAGGTGTTGTAACCTTATTTTAGTTATTCACATATTAAAGAAACGGGGAGTGGGAAGACCAAGGTCTTCAGTTGTCAAGGTATCAATTCTGTTTCTGCTGAAATCAAAGTGACTAAAAGTAAAAGGGTAGAAGAGCATGGGAACTCATAAAATGTGCAAAATTTTGTAATTACATTTTGAAGTTTATTTATTTCTTTTCTATGGAATAATTAATATAATCAGGAGTCCCAATATATCCAATACTCGATATGTGTTAAGGATAGTGCATTCAGAGTAGACCGTGAATATTTTAATAAATGGATTGCCATAATCTTTTCTGCTGTGTAAGGGAGTCAGTGCACAACTCCTTTCTTCTTCTTTCCCCCCACCGTGCTGGCTGTGACCAATGATTCCATTGTCTTTCAGGTGTTTTTCAATAATCGCAGAATAATCTTCTCCATAAATTTACCAGGCACTGAAGTGAGAATTCAGTGACAGGCCTGTGGTTTCCAAGGTTTTCCTTCTTGTTCTTGAAAATCAGATTAATATTGTCTAGTTTTCATTCAGCTGGGACCTTTTGTTCTTCAGCAGCAAGACTGCTGAAAAATCATCAAAAGAGGTTTTGTGTTGAGATCATCCAGTGCTCTGAGGAACCTTGCATGAATACCATCAGATCCCATAGATTTTTAAGGATCTAGCTGTGGAAAACAGAGGCAAAAAATGTGTTAAATACCTCTGCCTTGTAATGTCCCTGTTTCTGAGATGGCCATCCTCATCCTATAATGGATTAAATGTTATTTTTACAGTGTTTCTTGCCATTACAGTATTTGAAAAAACTCACTCTTTATTTTTCTCCACAGTTCTGTCAGCTTCAACTTGAGTTTTGGCCACATGAATTTTCTTCCTACAGTGGCAAGCAGCATCTCCGTATTCTTTCCATGTCACCAGACTTTTCTTCCACCAATTGACTCACCTGGAACGTGTACTGTTACCAGAATTCTTGGATAGCTGTAACAAAAATAAAATCACAGTATTTGGCTGTCACTGCAGCCAGAAAGCAATATCCTTACTCTCCAACATTTATAGTAGTGTCAGTGCAGCTCCCTTTTTGTGTCTTTATGTGCGTGGCTAAATCATTTCATATTTTTTTTCTTGCTCTGAAAGATGAAATGTAGCATGCTGTTTGATGTGGTACAAGTACTTAATTGGCTGGCATGGAATTTTATTAGCTTTTTTTGGTAAATTTAACTGAAATTTTCCTCTGTAGTGGTACTGGCATTTTAAAGGAAATTTTAAGATAAACTGCAGTCAGCCACGAGTTGTCTGGTCATAGAACTACACTGGTAGGAATGTGTCAGGGATCACGAATTAAATGCTAGGCTCTAAGCAGATGCATGTCAGAGGAACTCAGTGTAGATGTAGGATCTAAGAACAATCTTGCTCCCTTTGATAACAGGAAGAAAAGATTGATGATTAGATGTCTCAAGCCTTCACTTACAGTTGTTATTGTAGTGTAAAAATAAAGGTTATCCTCAAAGACGTATTTAAAGCTTTTAAAAGTGTGATTAGTCATCCTTTGAATGTAATGCAGTTAATCATTTGCTTAAAGGCAGACACATGCCTTAAATGCCTTGAAACAATGGGAAACTAATTAAATGGATTCAAAGTTTATTAGTTAAATAAATTGAAGAGAATCACTCAAAAAAGCATTGATCAGGGTAAGAGGATGATTGGTCGGTTCTGTCTTGGTGCACCAAATGAGACTCAGGCAGAAAATTATGGGCTGTGGATAGGGGTAAGACAAAGATGCCTACACTGTTACTCATGAAATTGAGCTCACCACCCACTCCTACAATATTTCTTCCCCTTTTCTATATGAGTCTCCATAAGGTGGACTCAGTATTTGAATACAGAGAAGCTCCACAGATTTTCTACTGCTCTTGAGAGTAAATGAGAGATCAGTAACCTGCATGTCACAAATGAAACCCAGGAGCAAGAAGAGGTCTTGCTGCCTTTCACTTGTTACTGCATGCTATTTTCATCACAGAGGAGAAACTGTAGAGGCACATGTGTGATACAGGTGTCAAAATAATATGACTAATGTTCAAGGCACAGGAATTGACAGTTTTGAAGAGAGATGGAATAATCTGAAAGCGGGTGTGATGAAACAATCAGATGATGACATACAAAGAGGCAAGATGTCTTAAGAATAGTTTTCAATAGAGGTGATGAACCAGTAACTTTAGAAGGATTTTCAGATAGGATCAAAATGTGAGTGTGATGTAAATTTAAAAAGAATATCAGAAACACCTAAAACCTTATAAAATGCTGTTGTTACTATTCCAGATGACTACTGTGTTGGGTTTGCATGGCAAGGTTCTGGTAGTAGGGTCTACAGGGTTGGCTTCAGTGACAAACTGCCAGAAGATTCTGCAGCTCTGAAATGGACCCACGGCTGGCCAAGGCCAAGGTCATCAGCAACAGTGGTAACACCTCTGAGATAACAGATTTAAGAAGAGGTGTAAATGCAGCTGAAGGGTGAAGTAAGAATATGTGAGATACAGCCCTGCAGACACCAAGGCTGGTGAAGAAGGAAGAGCAGAAGGTTCTCAAGGCCCCAGAGCAGAGATTCTCCTGCAGACGATGGGGAAGACTGTGCTGAGACACGCTGTCTTCCTGCAGCTCACGGACACCAAAAACAGAGCAGATGTTTACACGCAGCCTGTGGAGGACTCCATGCTGGAGTAGGTGGTTGTCCAAGGGGCACAGTGACACTGTGGGAATTCCATGCTGGAGCAGGCTTCTGGCAGGTGTGTGGGCCCATGAAGTGATGACCCCACATTGGAGCAGGTTTACTGGCAGGATTTGTGACCATGCAGGAGACCTGTTGGAAGGTCTGTTCCTGAAGGACTGTTCCTGAAGGACTGCACACTATGGAAAGGACCCACTTTGGAGCACTTCGTGAAGAACTGCAGACCATGTGAAGGAGAATGTGAACTTCAAATTACAGAGATTCATAGAGGACTGTCTCCTGTGGGAGGAATCTGCTGGAACAGGGGTAGTGTGTGAGGAGTCCTCTGTCTGAGAAGGAAGAAGGAGAAGAAACAACAAGTGATGAACTAACCACAATCCCCATTCCTCATCCCCCTGAGCCAGTGGGAGAGAGGAGGGAAAGAAAATTTAGGCTAAAATTTAACCAGGAAGAAAGGAGCAGTGGGCATAAGGTATTTTCAAGATTTGGCTTTAGTTCTCATCTTGCTATTCTGATTTTGTTCACAATAAATTAAACAGATTTCCCTGCATTTTGCCCATGACAATAACAGGTGAGAGATCTCTCCCTGTCCTTATCTCAACCCACAAGCCTTTAGTTATATTTTCTCTCCCTTCTCCAACTGTGGAAGGGAGTGGCACTATGGCTTTGGTAGGCACTGGGTACCCAGCCAGGGACAAACCAATACAACCATATATGCAAATATGCCATATTGTTACAGTTCCTTTAATTATTCCCTCCTGAAAATCATTTTAAGTCTGAAGGGAGCATGCAAGAGTTTAAAATTTTCATAGAAACTATGAAATCCATTTTCTACTGACTTCACAGTTACTTTCTGCCAGATGGATTTTTCACTGTTAGTGCACACATTGACAAGTGAAAACTTTGTCATTTCCAAGAAGTGCTGATGTGAGCCCTCATACTTAGTCTGAAACCTGTGTGTAAATTTGCTTTTCTTGCATCTCTTGAATCAATTTCTTACCTACCACAATCATGAAAAAGTCAACATCTACAAAATATACACTACAATACAGATAGTTTTTAGCATTCCTCTGACAACATTCTAAATTTCCATGTTTTTTAGACTCTATTACAGGGAAATAATGGACTGCCACTTCTTCTTAGAGTCAAAGAGCCCTCAGCCTCAGAATGCCCATTAAGCCACCTAACAAACTGGTACTCAGGGCATTCAGTGGGCATGTGGGAGTCCCCAGTTATGATTGCTTGCTCTGCAGTCACCTGAATAAGACGGCATAGGTTACTATATCCTACAATTCCCAGATAAAATAATAAGGTATTATCCTGTGGACCAATAAAAGTAGTGTCAAAAAGTGAATTATCTCAAATAAGGATGATTAAGAGAGACTTTTACAACTCTTGAGGACTAAAGAATAACCTGAATTTGACAGGATAGTGACCTGTACCTCCATCCTTCTGTTTCCTCAGCAAGTATCTTGCAAATCTCTTCATAGTCCAAAATATAATTTATACAGTAATATATTTAGTTAAATATTTCTATCTCAATACATCAGTCAGTATAACACAGCGGTGTTTCATCGGTAGGTTTTCAAGAACCTACTACCTGTTATGTTCAGTTATATTTCTGAGATAATTGCAGAAGTTGGAGAGATATTGTAAACACACTGTTGAACTTCCACTAGGAGCTTCCCCAGCCCATGCCAGAATAGATCTCAGTACAGTAAATTTTGGTGAAAAAATGTGCATTGCTGTAATTCAGTCAGACTTACTTCTTATTTTGTCAATTTGTCAAAAAAATATCAGTAATATAATTGGGACAGCTGGAGAACAGAAGCTGCTGTAGATGATTTCTACACAATCAGTTTGGCTTCTCTTTTCCTTTTCTATGAAATATGATTATGTTTGTCATAGAAATATTTTCAGTCATTAACAAGTTTATTGCACTAAAAGAAAACTTTCTGTGAAGTTTTAACAAAGTGCCTTACTTTGTCTATTTATTTGCTTTATAAAATCATGCAACATCAAAATATTTCAAAATCAGTTCAATGTTAAGTTTGGTGTCCCCAAAAACATGTTCCAAACTAGTTTTCAAATGCAGAAAGAGCAAAACAACTGATAAATTATAATTACCTACAAATAGATGAGGTCTGAGTAAGTGTGCAAAGAATAGAAAATTTGAAGTCTTTGAATTCATAAAATTAGCCAAACAATTAAAGCAGACCTGTTGATACATAACAAGAAAAGTTTATTTAAGATCCCAAAAAATTTATTTGAAATTAAGATCTCAAAAAAAAACCTATTAAGACTTACAAGTACAATAGAATCAGAGTACAATAGAATCAGGATTTTATATACAAAATATAAACATTCAAGATGTGCTCCACAGTTCACAGAAAGATAAGTCTGCAAAAAAAAATATTGGGTTCACTGCATTAGATTTGTCTTCTCAGGATAATGAAAAGAAGTTCAATAGATTTAGATATTACTACTTACTTTTAAATTTTTTATCTCAGTATTGGTATTTTCACCTTTTTTTTTAAAATAAGAGTACACTAGCATTAATTTTAAAAATCCCAAACCGTTTTCTTCAAAAAACAAAAAAACTAGTTTACATGACACGAGTTTGTTGTAGAAAAGTATAAAGCATTGATAAACAAAGAAAAGTCTATCAAAGGCCATTGTGTATATCCAATTGTTCTTGCACCGATTCTTATGTGAATTACACCAATTCTAGAACATTCCAGGTACTTTCTTGGACTCCATTGCTTATTGCTAGCTTAATCTTGAAATAAGAAGATAATGAGTTTCCCACTTTTGCCAGTGCAATGCGGCATACATTTGAAGAAGAAAGAACATGCAGTCATGATTTACATTCCTCAAAGGAGCAAATTAAGTAGAATTTGACCTTTAAATTAAACTATTAAAAACAAATAACAGTGATTAACTTCCCAACTTTTATCACTTCATTTTTAGAGTTTTTCTGCATTTCATTTTTTTTCTTTGTGTCCTTGGTCATATTCTGTAAACTTTCCTGCAGAATAAAAGCTCAAATGTAATTTATAATTTCATCTTTCAAGTCTCTGGGTGTTGGGGGAGTGATGTCCCTCTCACTGTATGCAAAGAGCAAATTAAGGACTATTAATGAAACTGAATAAGCACAAGTCTAGGAGTCTAATGAGATGCATCCCAAAGCAACTGGCTGATTTTGTCTCCAAGCCATTTTTGTTTTCATTGTCCGTCATATTTGAAAGGTCATGGTGGGATATCCCTGGAGATTGAGAAAAAGGAAATATCATTCCTATTTTTACAAAGGGAATGAAGGAACATCCTATTACCTACAAACTAGAGGACTAACTTCTGTTCCTGGAAGGTCATAGAGCAAGTCCTCATGAAAGCAATGTTAAGGCTCATTTAAGACAAGGCGGTGATCCAAAACTTCCAACGCACCTTTACTAAGAGCAAAAAGAGCAAACCATGCCTATTAAATGTGGTGTCCTGCTATTATGGAGTGACAGTCCATAACACTGGTTGACAAGAAAAGATGATCCATGTCATCTATCTAAACTTCAGTAAGGCCTTTAAGATGGTCTCATGCAGCATCCTTCTTTCCAAATTAAAAAGACATAGGTCTGAAGGGTGGACTATTCAGTGGCTAGTGAACTAGGTGAATGAATGGATGGAATCAGAGAGTTGTGGTCAATGGCTCTTTGTCTAGGTGGAGACTGGTGACAAGTAATGTCCCTCAGGGCTCTGTCTTAGCAATGATTATCTTTAATATCCTTAGCAATGACAGTGAGATCAAGAAAAACCACCACATAATAGGCTGAAGCACAAGAAAAGTGGCCAGCAGGTCAAGGGAGGTGATTTCCACCCCCTACTCTGCCCTTGTGAAACCCCACCTGGAGTACTCTGTCCAGTGCTGCATTTCTCACTTGATATTACATCAATTTGTTACATCCTTTCAAAGTCCTGACTAACAGTTTGTGTGCATGAGAAAAATGTGTTTCACAAAGTATTACTTTTGTTTTGACATTTTCTCTGCTAGCAGTATAATGATCAACAGAAACAAGCATTTTTTTATATTTCCATTTCCGCTGAAGGTGATTAAAAACTAATTGTCTGTCATTTTGTGTAACTGTGGTTTTATGTGTTGAAAATGTTCATGACAACATAAAAAATGGTTTTGATAAAAGCATAATATTTTTGAAACATAGAGAGTGATCAAAAGTGAAGATGGAAAGAAAAAGAAATTTAAAACAGCAATGCAATTTTATATGAATATTTGACTATAGAGTTTTCCAATTCTGTCTGAGCTTAACCTTATCTCAGAGCAAGTTCACAAGCATTTTGTTTAGAGTAGCTGACCTGGTCTCATTAGTTATGAAGAAAATTCAAACAGTTCAGAAGTTGGATGCTTCAGTAAGATAACTAAATCACTTGAGACAGGGACATGCAGGTAGTATTCTCCTGAGTAAAGAGCATTTTTGAGCCTGTCAGAAGCCTTTTTCCTGCCAAAATAACAGGCAATTATTGTTGTTCTTTTTAATGTAATAAGGACGATGTGCTGGACACAATGGCATACTGAAGGAGTGTTACTGAAAACACTGAAACAGAAAAATGGTGTCCGGTGTTAGCATATTTATTTTAAGGAAATATTTTCATGGGGAGGCAGTATTTTTAAGACAAAAAGACTAGGAAAACAGAAAAGCAAAACACATTCTAAAATTTTCACTTTCCTCACACCATGCTTGGGAACTATTCTATTGAACTTTTAGAATCAAATACTACAGTGTGCATACATACAGCTTTTGTGGACTTTTAGGAATAGAAGAAAGGTCATGTACAACTTCAATACAGATACACCTTTATATTGTGGATCCAAAGAAATTTCTGTAGTTCATTATAGGGTAAATGCATTAAAAATGGAGAAAAAATAAACCCAAACATATTCAGAATTTGCTTCATCCAGTGTTTGCTAGGAGCTGTTCCAGAAGTGTCATAGGAAGCCCACAATGATTTTGTAAAAAGTTCTTAACCAAATCCATGCATGTACACATTCCCCATTGGCAACTATCAAATTCATCTGGGCAGAATCAAACTGGTAAACAAATATTCAAAGTTATGCCTAAATTTTGAGCAGTTCCGTGTGAAAGCCAGTCCTGTAAATGAAAAATACAATGGTTTTGGAAAGCACTCTCTGGTTATGACACGGTAAGGTGGTATCCTCATATATATACATATATCAATTTAGAAGTGTAGAACAAATACTACTCTAATTCCCTCTCCTGACCCTAATAATCCTTCAGCAATACTGCCTCATTAAGCAGTAGTATCCAGGTCCAAGCTCTGTTCTATTCACTCCTTTGCCCTCTTGAATAAAGATGTTATCATGTCTTCCCTCAGCAATAAGGTTAATTTATACAGATAAGTACTTCAAAAATTCTTGAGTAAAAATTAAAAAACAACAGAAGATCAGGTACCACAAAGGCATTTAAACTGAATTTTAATATCTAGAGTAATTCTGTCCTGTTTCAGTAGCTAATGTATAGTTCTTTAGCAAAATATTTGGGTGCAATTTAGAAATGAACATGAGTTGCCTCTTTTAAACAGAAATAAGATTCCCAGCTACAGGGACAGTTGTCTGCAACTTTACTTTTGATATTATTCCCCTGAGTCTGTAACAATGTAAATTCTGTCACTAAAAAAAATGACAGCGAAAAGAATCCCAACCAAATTTCTTCTCTAGTTTGTTTTCTCCTATTTTTGGCATTCCAGTTTACCCTTCAAAAAACAAGTGAGATCGCTTTTGGGGAAATAGTGTTTTGTATTTTCTTTTAACATTTATGAAGCTTTCCTTGGGGTAAATTTAGCAATCTTTTTTTTTTTTTCCTCAAAATAAGACATTTAGTTGAGAAAATAATTTATTTAGTGGAGAAGGAGTGTTCTTTTTCTTCATAGGCAGGAATGAGATATTAATCTTAGTTGAATTCTGTGGTGATCCTTAGGGGATTAAGGTATTATAATTTGATTAATATGCAGCTTGACATACCTCTGCTTTTTGGTGGTCAGGTGCTTCTTAAGTTATAGCAAAGTGTCGTGTTTTTCATGGTAAGAATTTGAGCACATGAATGTATTAAGAGGCACGTGGATGGTTGCTGTAGTTCAAGATGACCCACTCTACAAGGGTGCTGCATCATCTCAAGTTTTGGGTGCCACAGTAGAAGAACATAAAGCTCTTAGCATCTAAAGTAGGGCTACCAAGATGGTGAAGGGTCTTGAGGGGAACCCATACAAGGAGGGCTGAGGTCAATTAGTCTCCTCAACCAGGAGGAGACTGAGGAGAGACCTCACTACAGTCTACAATTTGCTCGTGAGGGGGAGAGGAGGGGCAGACTGATCTCTGCAGTGACCAGTGACAGGACCCAAGGGTCTGAAGTTGTCTCAGGGAAGGTTTAGATTGGATATTAGGACACATTTTTTCACCTAGAGTGTAGTTGGACACTAGAACAGGCTCCCTAGGGAAGTGGCCATAGCACCAAGCCTAACAGAGTTCAAGAAATGCTTGGACAATGCTCTCAGGCACACGGTCTGACTCTTGGGGTGTCCTGTGCAGGGCCAGGAGTTGGACTCTATGACCCTATGATTCTAAGAGGTCATGTGGATATGTATTTACCATAGAGCCTCCCCTGAAAGGACCTGATCTAGAAAACATTCCCTGGGTATAAAAAGATAAAAGTAGGTTTCCATAAAATAAATATACTTTCATTCTTCTCATAAAATTATACTGCTTTCTCCTTTCTCTTTTTCTCCTCTCTCTTTTTTTTTTTTTTCTTTCCCTTTTAATATCTATCGCATGGGCAAGAATTGTCCCAACACACAGAAAAAAAAATAAAAAGGGATTTTGGATACTACAGCAATCCTGGAATCAAAAGACATATGATACTGTTTGGTAGTACACATATTTAAGATTTCCATACATTGTGGTAACAGCATTCCAGAAACTCCAGCTTGCTAGAAAATGTTGGCAAACAGTTAAAGCTGCTCCACTCAAACTATACAGTAAGTAAATTTGCTTTGGCATGCTCATATTCTGATTTTCTTTGCACATTTTATCTATGCATTGGTACTACAAAACTGCATGGGGTGTTTAAATTTTAAAACATACTATATTAATCTTTCAAAAATTTTCATTAACTTGCATACTGTAAATTAATACTTTCATGCAGTTAAAAATGCTGTAATGAAATGGACTTTCAGAACAGGATGTAGTGTCCTGCAGAGTACAGCAGCATGAAATGTATCCTTAATGACATGTACATTAAACTTATAGGATGACACTATTTGCTTTGAAAATTTAGTTCTATGTCTGTCAACCTTTCAACTAGAACAATGCAATTTCTGTAGATGATGATCCTTGTCTTATTTTAGAAAGACAAGGACTATACAGATTTAGGTTTCCAGAAGTATTGCAGTGAGCCTGTGTTTCTATTTCATTTAGGAACTGCAGAATCTGTTGGTAAGTATCTATTCTGTGTGCCATTATGAAATCTACTTTAATCCTAACATTTTACCATACATTTAATTGCTATTTCATTTAGGGTAATTTCCTACAGAAAGGGGCTATAAAATTTAACAGGCAATGATAACTCTCTCAGTTTCAGTTAACCAAGACATGAAATTTGAATTTAATTCATGTTTATAGTTAATTGTCCTTGAAAGTGAAGAAAGAAAGGCAAGACACTGGGAAAAAAAGATTTTAAGATAGTATGACTTCATTGTATTTCACATCTGGGAAATATCAGTCCATAAAACAGTCAGTGTAGGTCATTCCTCCTGCATAGCTTTGCCTAGACAGGAATGTCATGATTCAGTTACAACACAAGAAGCTTTGTAGAGGTGGTAGGAGCAGGGACACTGTATAAAGGAGGAATTTAAAAGCAGGTCATGCAGGGGTGGTATGAGGAAAGTCAAAATTCAGCTGGAATTTAAACTTGCAAGTGACAATGTGGGAAACAAGAAGACCTTCTACCATTGCATAATTTCAAACATCTAAGGAAAATGGAAACCCATTGCTCAGTGAGGATGGTGATTTAGAGGCTGTGGATACAGACTAGATTGAGGTATACAGTGTCTTCCTTGCCTGAGCTTTTGCAGACAAGATCTCACAGGTACCTGTGACCAGATGCAGACTTCAAGGAGGGGGATGACCAGATGTAGATGAGAATTGAATCAGGAGTTACTGGAGAGATTTCAATCCATGCAAGACGTCCATGGTTAAATCCAATACAGCCAATATTTTTACAAGTTCTCAATCTTTCATCTTCAACAGTTTTTGAAGACTGGAGAGACCACTAACAAATGAAGAAAGGTAAATCCTGTAGCTATTCTCAAAATTATACAATGGTGATTCAGGAAACAAGAGTCTCATCAGTCTCATTATAGTCTTTGGAAAAATCTCAGAGCAAGTATCATTCAAATGTCATTCTTGTCCTTCAGCAAGAAACAAAATATCTTAAAGGGGTTGCTTTTAAAGAGCAATTATAATAACACTAAAAATTATTTTCTTCCCACATAAATGACAGACAACTTTTCCATAGCTGTCATTGGTGCCCTAAGGAGAACACGAAAATAAAATTATTCCATCATTTTACTTATAAACCTGAAATATTCTTGTATTTTTGGTGCCACTAACATCTTACTAGTTACCTGCTTCATTAGAGACCAGAAGATGGATTCACCCCTTGGGTGGTCCATCATTCTTTAAATCACTGATATTTTTCAAGAATTTTTTAAACACAAATACAATGCTAAAATTTTGGATCATGCAAATAAATGAAATTATGAATTCCTCTACTTTCTTTAAAGGAACAAATAAATAATTTTGGTTTCTTTTCAATTTACCCTGAACTTAGTTCGTAACAAATAGGCAAAATAAAGCCTGAATATTTGATTTAGTCAGTTGGGTTTTTGTCCAACTAAAACTTTTTTTTTTGCTTGCATGTTTGTTTTTATCCACTGTATAAAAAATTGGATTTCAACAAGAGATTTACTTTTTTTCTTATAAGAAGATTTATTTCTGCCTGTGTTGTAATTTTTGGTAAAATTCTAAAATATTTTTTTAAAATACATTTCACAGTTTAAGTTTAATACTCCCTAACTTTTCTTCTCATGAACTACAGCATTCTTTCCCATCAGATTAAAACAAAAAAAAAAGTCAATGTCTTTTTTTAAACATTTGTAACAAAATAAAACAAGAAATGTTTGCTGCAAAAAAGGCTGAAAACATATGAAAAATACAAGTAACAAAGACTCTTCTATCTGTTCCATTTTGTCAATGTCCTTGAAGAGTTTATTCCATTCATTGGCTTTACACTTGATCAATGTATCAAAGCTAAAGATCATTAATGTACTATGACAGTTTATTCCAGACCACTTTATTTTTCCTCTCTTGACCTTACCAAAGTTTCTGGCTTCTTCTCTGATGTTGAAATGCACAAGAAAATATACTGGTGGATAGCAGAATAGGCAAGGTTTCATGTAGACACTCCTACAGCTATCCCACTTGCAGCTCAGAAATTACACTGTTTTGCCTACTCTCACTCTGTATTCCTTCTTGCTTCATTAACGACAGTGAACAGGTGCCACGCTCTCTGTAAAACGGCTTTCACATGGATGGAACAATAGAGCTTTAACCACTGATAAATAACTTAGGAGATTAAACCAAGCTTCAAGCAGCAAAAGCCCATTGAACAAGTCGATTGCATGAATATAATGAGATTTTGTGTAACAGTTATAGGTCAGAGAATGACAGCCATGAGAATAATTTTAAAACCATGAGAGTTCAAGTAATAACCTTTCTTCGATGGAGAAAATAATTTGGTGTTTTATAAGGCAGTAACAGCATTTTAACACCGATTTACAAGCATTTGATGTGTTCTGCATATTTTCCAAATTAATTGAATTTATAATGCCAAATTATAGCACAAACTTAATTTAAAACTGTTGTAAGAAAAGACACAGACCTAAGAAATTATTAGGCACATGAGAATAGTATTGACTGGAAAGTTTCACACCATGTCAGATTTTTAATATTGTGCTGAGACCCCAAGAATTAAGATATCTGTAATTCATCAGTGACAAAACTAAATAAGAAGATAGGTACCAGCTGCCTTCTGATCAGAGAGAAAAAAATCTGTTTCACTAGCAGAGCTGCAGTAAGCAACCTGCTCTTCAGATTTGAGAGCTATGACAGAGAAAACTCTCCAAGCATGAGAGCTTGCTGCTATTAACCTGGTTGGCCTGAAACAAGCAGGAACTGATAAAAAATGTCAAGCTGCTCCAGTCAGGGGAGGGAAATCAATTGTAATGATCATACAGAGATCATGTTTTGAACAATGTGATGTTATTTCATTGCATGCCTGTGATAGCATGAGTACGAGGAAAAGAAAATCCGTGAAGGCTGAGTAGATCTGAGAAGCATGGGATAAATCTCTTAAGGGGACACCATAATTGTTACCATTCTGTGGGCATCCAAAAGAGCTACAGATGAGTGAAAACTCATACAAAATGGAAATGTCTGACATTTTTCTCCATATAAGTTTTTTCTTTAGCTAATAACATGAGCATTTGGCGAAGTTTAAAAAGCAGGGGAAGAATAATAATTGGACTTAGTAAAAATTCAGTGCTCATATCTAATAGTTTCACTGTTATTTTCAATCAAAAATATGTGTAAGATCAGTAGATTACAGGAAATTTTCCTGCTTCATTCCCCTCTCTGCTCCTCTGTGTTGACCCCAAATTATATAGAGCACATCTCAGACTCTGCATAACCCTTAGGAGATTACCTCTTTTCTCTTAGGAGGGTCAGTCTTCCCAGCTCATTTGGGTTAAGAAAAAAAATTGTTTTCCATTGAGATATCTTCATTTAGTTTCTTATGGAAACTGGGACCTCTGTGTGAAAGGATTGTGTTACACAAATATATAATTCCAGAAAAATAGTGTATCTTCTGTGGGATTCCTCTGTGATATAAAAAAACTCACGTAAAAGGTTTTGACAGATGGCTGCTATTTAATTTGAGATTTCTGCAGAATAACTTACAGATATGCACTGTATTCTTCTCTTTTATGTTGGTCACTGAAAGCTGCGCTCTAAACACAAAGTAGTGAATAATGTTACTATGGATCTTTTATGTTCAAAATCATTAGGAACTTTTAACAATTTGAGCTTTAAACCTGCTTTGATATAATTCCTCTGTTATGGAAAATGTGAATAATAATTCTTCACCTTATGTGGGTGTTCTGAAGATGAGTTCTAGAAAGGAATAAGAGCATTGATGTTGAAGCACTTGAGGAAGCGTTGTTACAAAAGAAACCAAATGAAACATCACAAAACCCCAGACTCAGTTATGCTGTATTTTGAAATTGTTTGTACAAAGCAAAGTAATGTGTGAAAAGGACATGAAGAGAAAAAGAAGTTCTAAAAAATAATTTTTCTGTGAATGATAGAAAAATATTACTATGGAATTGATCATAAAAATATATCACTATTGTGAAAATATATGCAAACAAACACATGGAATTATGTTGAATTTTCTCTTTTGAGTTCTTGGTTGTCAGCATTCTAACAACTTACTTTTGTTTTTAAATCTGAATCAGAAGATAACTGAAGATACGTGTCAAAGTAGTGCAGAAAATAATAGAGGCTATTGCTTTAACAGGTGGGTTATCATTTCAAGCAATTAATAAAAAGTGTTGCCACTGTTCAGTATTTTGTATACCTTTATAAAAGATTTCAAACAAAAATAGATTTCACTTATAAGGTAGAAATTCACAGATAAGCCTTAAATCAAGTCACCCACTGCAAGCACTAAGCTAATTTCTCATGCTTGGTTATTCAGGTATCCAAAGGATAGCTTAATATTCATTCAGGAATAATTCATTCAGTTAGACATTAACTTAATGAGCAGTAAGTTAAAATCGTTGTGCAGACTGTTAACAGACATTTGAGGTAGAAGTACAAAGCAATGAAGCAAATCAAACTGATAATCTGTGACAAGTTCAGTTCCTTAAAGTGACCAAAAAGACAAAGTGGTTTGGACAAAACACTTGAAATACCAAATCTGCCATCATTATTCCTAATGTGCCATGTGTAGTCACTACAAAAATGCAGAAGTAATCTCTATATTTAGATTCTAAATCTAGCAGAACAGTTACTCCTAAGTACAGGTATGAGTGGTTTATCACAGAAGAACTTAATGGTTGATATTAGAAGGGACCTCTGAAAATCCTCTGGGAAATCCCCTGGTCCAGTGCCTCTGCACAATAGGACCATTTACAGCCAGTTGCCCAGATACATTTCCAGATTTCTTTTGAATGTGTTCAAAGTGGGAGACTCCATAAACTCCCAGGGCAACCTCTTCCAGTGCTTGGTGTCCCTCTCACATTAAGAAAGCATACCCAAAATTACTGTTCTATTGAAACACAATATAAAAAATAGTTCTCAAACATAAAATCAGAAAGACAGTGTAGATATGTAATAAAATACTCTGTTTTATACAATTTTACACATACATGCAAAATATATGAAATTATGAGCAAAACTGCATAAGTTCAACAGTATAGTTTGTACCATAGTGCTGATATGGATGAGGTTACTGTGTGAACATGAAGAAATCAGAGAAATTAAATAGTAAAACATGTGAAATAAGAGTAAAAGAAGTGCCCACACTAAGAAAATGTCATTTTCTAACTACTTAGAAAAGTCTTATTCAAATAGAAGAGGATTTCTAAACTGAAAAAGTTTACAGAGATCTTATGAGTCTACAAAATCTTTAAAAGGAATTATAGACTCAAGCTATACTAAGGAGGACACACAGTGATTAAGAAGGGAGAGAGCCTCTGTGACTGTGTGGACAATTAAGTACTGGAACAAACTGCCATGGGAGAACATGAAATCATCTTTGTATGGGATAATAAAACCTAAACAGAATCCCATGTATCACTGGGAGGTGCAGAATGAATTTTTTCCCAGATAAAAATGAGATAGTGACCACTCAGGCATTTTTATTGCAAAATTATTCTATGTGTTCTACACAACTCTCTTCCTCACCCTTAAAACAAGCAACTACACAATGAGTCCCTTTATTTCCAGCTTGGTTCACATTTTAAAAAAGGTTCTCTTTTTCAGAAGCTTTGATTATTATTATTCCAGAATTTTCCTTACGTATTTTGTGGCTCATATAAGACAAGATGACGAACTGAGATGCAAAATGTTGATCATTTTTTCATGAGATCATGCTGACAACAGAATTACCCTAGAAACTAAGTAAAAAAAAAAGGGAAAATTTGAATATATAATTGGATTTAGATGATATATTCTGCAAGCATTTAAAAATATTTTTCATTAACAATTGAAAAAAAATTCCTATACTCTCAGTATTTCTTTATCTATATCATAACATCAATATAAAAGTATAAAAATAAACTTAAGAAAATGTTTGTGAAAGAAAAAGAAAGGTTTAGAGTAGAAAAACACCTATGGATCCAGGGACAAGACCCTATAGTTGCAATTTTGAGTCCTTTGGTTGGAGTGATGGTTGCTCTCTTGATCCATTTGGGTGGGGAAAAACCCATGAAACACAAATTTCAGTGGGTTAATATTAGCTCAGATTCAGGTGGAATGCCCAGGTCACCGGTACCTCTCCTGTGGGGGATAGGGGTTTGCAACTTTATGGATCTGTTGCAACACTGTGGATCATGCACAGTCCTCTGGTGGAAGGCCCCAGAAATTATTCTGGGGCAATTTGAGGGGGGTCTTTGATGGTTTACGGTCCCTTGAAAGACATGACAGCTGCTTCTCACATTATATTTGAGGCAATTAAGCACCATCAGAAGGGATTAATGCTTTCAGGCCTACATGTCAGTGTTTGGATACCTTTCCTGGGGAGTTCTCACAACTGAGCCAATTGTGTAAGGGAGGACATTGCCAGGATAAAAAAGCACTTCCCCACCTCACAGGACCCACTTTTTGTAGGCCTGTTCCCTTATGTGGCTCAAACCCCAGCTTGCAGCCTCCAGAGGGGCACCTGGGCTGTTACCTTACACCCTGTCATCGAAGCACCTGCTGCTTTTGCAAATAGCCAATTGTTTGAGTCATTAACCATTAACATTTCAGTTTCTCACTACTGCTCTTTTCAGTTTTCATCATTTCTGGTAGGTGGGTTTTTCAAAGCACCCAAACTTTATACTCCTTTCTTCTCAGACAAGATGGGTAGTTAAACAGACAAAGTAATCTGCAATCAGATTGACAATGCTTTGCTTGTGGTGACTTTTCTCTGCTTGTAAGGAACACAATTACATTGTTAGCTTCTTCCATTGAAGAACAGGAGTTCAGTTGCAGGTCTTAACAGTGTAGCCAATCATTGCAAAATAGATAATATTAAGACATATCACCATTAAATAGAATACCAATTTGAGAAATTATGTCTACATTTTTCTTAACATGAAATATATTCCTTGGGGTTTTCTTTTCTTTTCAGAAGCATCATTGCAATACTTCTTATGTTACTGAATTAATAAGGTTTCTGTGAACTGCAAAAAGGCAATTGGCATTTAACTCTTTATTTTTTCTTCTGAAGTTTCCTTTCTAACATTATTTATCTCTACCCACAGAGGAAAACTAACTTTTCCAGAAAAAAAATACCTTCCATAATCTTTCTGTTTTCCTCACTTGCACTGAAATATGTCTTTCTTTCCCTTCTCTAAAATATACTGCACTTCCTTATTGATCAACTAACACTTCCAAAGTGATGCAAAAAAATTAAGACTAACTAAAGAAGAGACAAAGTAAAAAGAACTAGATTAACACAACTGAAATATAGAAGCTGGAGAAAGAAAAGTCAACAAGAAAAAGTGGAGAGCAACATAAGTCACACAGAAAGTATGAATAAAGATGCATTAAGGAATAGAGATTTTTGAAATAAGGCAACTAGAAAAGGTCATAAGGAGCTATGGGTATTTTACACATTTAAGATTCTTAATGGAATGAAGACACACCAAGATGGTGGAGCTGCAACTGGAGAGAAACAACTGTTATCTAATTTGATCCTTCCAGAAGTTATTAGTTGTCATCCTGGGGAGCCTGTAAGTTTGACCAATAGAATGTGAGAGAAACATAGAACACATATTTTACAGTGACTCTTGAATTTGGAAACTACATAATTTCCTTGTGACATCCTTTTTCACTTTTCAATTTTATTCTTTTGACAAAATATTTAGTGTGAGAAAGTTTTGGGCACCAGCAAGGAGGATTTGGTTTATTGCTTTTTTAGTGACCAAAATTAAAGGGTGACACTTCATTATACACTAGACCAAAATATTAATGATGGAACTTACTCCACATTAGTATTTTAAGAAGAATAATATTGTTTGCCAAACCATAATATAAAAGCAACTATAAAAATAGTAAGGATTGTGGAATTGATTCTGAAGACCTTAAAACTTATGGTAATTTAGACATTGAACAGTATCAGGTTATGTTCACTGGTTCTCATGACTTTCCATAGAGGCTGCTCTTACTTCATACAAACAGACTTCCAGTTTTGTCTCCACACAAAGTACATGCTCAGAAATGACAGCTTGAGGTTTGTGCCATGAGATCTGATGACAGTGTTCACCCAGTTGGTTTAGAGGTGGCTTTGTAAGAATGCACAATGCACATGATGATGCCTTGGGTGTCTTTCTCCATCTGCATTGGGGCTCCCAGGAAAGCTCTTCCACTAGTGTCTTCCATGAAAATATTCTCTGGCTGCTTTTTGGATGATTTTTTTTTCTTTTTTTCCTTTTTGGCACAGGTGAATTCCAAGCAGCAATTTAACTAGCTCTAGACTCCTTGCTTTTAATAATCCAGTTCCTTATACCTGTATATTCTTTTCATATCTTAGATTACAGAATCTCTTGAAAGTCCTATAAACTTACATATGCCTGTTTCTGGGAAGAATTATTAATATGTGGCTGTATTTTAGATCAAAAATACATAATGTCTGACAATTGTTTCCGGGGAAATTGCTTCTGTATAACTTAGTGTAACTTGAATACTGTAACAGAACTGTCTTGAGATTGCATGTATACTTTCATTTTTTAGTAGAGTCTATATTTTCTTTGATAAAGAATGAATGCTGGTGTATTGAAGTGAAACAACTTATGTTAGGGAGTTACATTTGAAAGAGAAGCAAGTTTAAAATTCCCAGTGTTAGGATTAATCTTTAGAACAAAGTTTTAGTCATGCTAGGCAGAAGACTGGGACCTCCTCTCCCTTTTTTCATTCCTATTCATATTTCCAAGTGACCAGTGAATAACCCCTTAGGAGCCTAAATTCTCCAGTTGGGTACCATGGAGGTGTAGGAAAGGATCCAGGTCAATGAACATGAAAAATTCCAGACAAAAAGAACAAAAAAGACACAAGTTAAAAAAAAAATCCTCCATTTTATACTGTTATACTTAATTTTCAAGATCTAACTAAAGACATCAATACTGGGCTCTTTCTTGTTTATAATTAAACAGCTAGGGTGTTTCTGCAACCATTCAGCAGCTGTATTGAAAGTGTTCAATACAAACATTTGACTGAATTGACTGTGATTGTTTAGTGATTTGTCAAAATTTTCTGGTATTTATAGATTGATGTGAGTACTAAAACTGCGTAGCATTTCTTCTGTTGTTTTTTCTTAAATGAAGGGTAAGTATGATATAAAGTTACTTGTTTATCATCTAATTTGTAAAGCAAAACTTTTTGTCCCACATATCCAAGAAAACCAGCCCAAAATAATTTTCTGGTTTTATGGTGTTGTTTTTATGACATGGCAGGATGGGTTGAGGAGGGGAGAGCAGTGAATGTTGCCTACCTCAACTTCAGGAAAGCTTTTGACACTGTTTCCCATAACATTCTTGTGGGTAAGCTTGTATGTTGAATGCATGAACAGTGAATCAAGAGCTGGCTGCATGGCAGAGCTCAGAGGTCACGATCAGAGGAGTAGAACCCAGCAGAAAGGATCTCAGTCAATACATATAAACATCTCGAAGTTGGGCATCAAGAGGATGGTTCCAGAATCTTTGGTGGTGCCCATCAACAGGATGAGCAGCAATGCTCATAAACTAAAACAAAAGAACTTCCAAATCAACAGGAGGAAGAACTTCTTTATGTTGAGAGTGGCAGAGCACAGGCACAGCTTGTCAGGGAGGTCATGGAGTCTCTGTTTCTGGATATATTCAAAACTCATCTGGATATATTCCTGCATAAAAGCTCTAGGTGATACCAACTTGGTAGGAAGGGAGGAATAGACGATCTCCAGTGGTCTCTTCCAATCGTAAAAATTCCATGATTCTGTTTATCAGAAGACAATTTTGTTGAGGAATATTTAAAATACTAATGTAAAAATGTTAAAAACACATGGAAGGGGACAAAAACATCTAAATCTAAACTAGTTTATTTTGCTTTGAAGAAGTGTTTTTTAACTGACCTAAACTATCACTGTTAATTTTAACAAAATAAAATCTATATTTATATTCATGGTATATGTATTAATACACAATATCATATGCATATCAATTATAGAACTGTTTTCTACCAATTCTTGCAGTTTAGCTGCTATGAATTCTGGAAGCTGGTAATATTTCACTGTATTAGATAACATTGAAATTATTTCTGAAGCATCCTAAGGACATGATATAAATGAGGTGAGCAGGTTTTAGGCGTCTAACCTACTTAAATGCACATCTAAACAGTATATTAGAAGACTATTTTCAGGGACATAGTTGTATTTTATATCTGATTGTTAAAGAAGGACACAATATACAACACTGTCTTTAGAAAGAGATAATGAGTAGAAGAATAATATTATGAATTGCTATTCCCTAATAATGTTGTCATAAGATAAGAAAAGCATGAAAAATAAAACGTGAAATTGTGGGGGGATAATGAGAGGACAAACAAGATCTAAGCTCCTTAGACAAAAAGGCCTGAGTGGTAATACTATGTGGGATACTTTTCAACTGAGAAGCATGACACTAAAACACTCTGTCTAATTTTTTTGATCCATGAGAAATGCTAATACAAAACCAGAAAATAAGCTTTAAGATCTCTGTCTCTTCTAAGCTCTCCCCTCATTAAAAGCCCAATAGGAGTTTTAATCTGTTGACACAGTATGAATAGAAACTATAAAGATCACAGCTATTTCTGTCATTTATTTTGCCAGTAACAAAGAAATTTGGCATAAAGAGCACATATACAAAGAACTGCTGAATTACTCAGGGGCAATAAATTAACATGCATATTATGACTGGCATTGGCAAGGTATTCCACACTGGAAAAATAAATATTCTTATTTTAATTTTTTTCAGCCTGAAATCAACACAGACGTTGACAATTCAAAGGTTAAGATGGTGTTTTTCACCCTTAAAGATTCTTCTTTTCAGTACTTCAAACCCCCACAATATACATGTGCATCCAACTCAAACTTACCATGAAAGGTCAAAACATTTTTAACTTCCCATTTAAACAACAACAGCAACAACAACAACAAAAGGTGATTTTAGTTCAAAAAAACAATGCTACATAGATTTGTAGATGCAATCACTCCATGAATAATATTTCATTTTTAAATAAATCATCCCTTTTCAGTTTTCAGGGAGGAATAATCTTCAGATAAAGTCCCAGTTTTATACAGCATGCTTTACTATTAGCAAGGTATGTTCAAGTGCATATTGAATTAAGAAAAAGTATATTAGTTATTAGCAATGTCCAAATCATTCTTAGTGAAATCTGAGAAAATGTGGATCTTATGGAACACCACAATAACCTTGTTCAGTTTTCCTAAAAGAGCCATATTCCAGTGGAGCAAAGCAGAGTTTTACCTCTATCTGCTGATTTTAAGTTTAGTGTTGTATTTGTACAATTTCTGTGTGAATCAAGTACACCAAAGTGTCAATTACTTTGACAGAATTTCCTTGAAGTCTCATAATTATGTTTTAACCACTGTCTCATCAACACTGAAAATAAAGCATTAACAGACTTTTTAGCCTGAGACCTAATAAATTAGATTATCAGACTTCAATGGCCTTTATGGCCTAGAAACATAATGCCTTTTTCCTTTCAGATCCCCAAAAGCAGTGCTTCCAGTATCCCTGAAGAGCTTCAATTTCATTAAAAAAACAAACAAACAAACAAACAAAAAAAAAAAACAAACAAAACCAAAACCAAAAACCAAACAAACAAAAAAACCCAAAACCACAAAAAAACCAACAAAAAAACCCAAGCATAACAAACCTAAAAACCCAAAACAGAACAGAGAAAGAAAAAAACCAAACCACAAAACAACCAAAAAACCTACCTAGAGCATTTTTACTTTTGAATGATCTATTTTGTTCAGATCATAAAAGTTAAGCAAAGAAGAGAAGGATACAAATATACATGGGCTTTATTCTAGCAAGATTTTCTGATAGTGAATTTTGACTTTGAAAAAATCAAGGACAATTCTCTTCTGCAAAGACAGTTCCTCAAAACTGTGACCATTCAGATGAAGAACCTGGGTAAATAACATTGCCTGTCTCGAGCAGATTTCTTCCCTCATTTTAAGACAGCATCAGTGCTGAAAATTCCATATAGTCTCTGTTTATTTTCTTTGGAAATTTGTCTCCATGTCATAATTTTCTTGCTTATTTTCAACAACCAGATAATGGTGTTACCTAGTTTCCGAATGAGGGGAACTGTGAAGGAAGGCTTTCAATATAATGCTCTGTTGGGAAAATTTTAACCACATTTTTATGACTTTTGAGCCTTGTAAAGAGGTAAAAGGCACCATGCTGTAATAAAGGAGAGTAAGTGACTTATTTAGTCTTTAGCAGTATTGTTTATCCAAATAACAATAGTGTGTTGATAGTAAAGAGGTAAAAGGCACCATGCTGCAATAATGGAAAGTGACTTATTTAGTCTTTAGCAGTATTGTTTATCCAAATAACAATAGTGTGTTGCCATTAACCTACAAAGCAAGGTGTTTCTTTCAACTCAGGTTGTTTTGGTGGGTGCTCAGAGGGGGCTGTGTCCCCATTGGAAGCCTGTGTTGGAGGCAGGCTCATGGCAGGACCTGTGGCACCATGGAGAGATGGACACACGCTGGAGCAGGTTTGCTGGCTGGACTAGTGATTCCATCGGGATCCCATCTGTGCCTGAAGGACTGCACTCTGTGGAAGGACCCCATGCTAGGGTGAAGTTGAATCTGGGAAGTAGGGAAGGGCATGGCAAAAGTGTGCAAGATCTGTTTTTATTTGTTGTTAACATCCTCTGACTTTTGATTGGCAATAAATTAAATTAGGATCCCCAAGCCAAGTCTGTTTTACCCATGATAGAAATTGGTGAGTGAGTTCCCTGTCCTTTTCTCAACCCACAAGCATTTTATCATATTTCCCATCCTGTCTTGATAAGGAGGAAAGTTGATAGAGCAGCTTGGTGGACACCTGGCATCCAGTCAAGGTCAATCCATTACAGAATCTCAGATCTTTTGATGAAATAACAAAACATGTGCTTAAACTCTGATAACTGAGTTTGAAAATGCCTTATACATAAATACAGAATGTTAAGTTCTAAATTGGTAATGCACAACCCATTTTGCACTTATTTGTAATTGCCAGTTTCTTGGCAATCATCTTATTTGTGCAGAAATGCAAGATTTATGTGAAAATAATGTGCAGGCAATAGAACATTTCACATTTAGAGATTAAAGTGGTCTACTACAACCTAAAGCTGGAGAGAGTCAGAGTAGCAGAGGCATGAACTCTCCTTGTGAAATCTCACCACCAATTTTAGACCTTACGTTCCAAAACCCAAAGTCTGGATTTAAAGAAAAAAAAGACAACCTACCATAAAAAAAAAAAAAAAAACAAAAAAACCTACAAAAGATACATATGCTGATATATTATGATAATTAGAGTCACTAAATACAAGTTCAGATTGGGTTTTGCAAAGGATTTGAAACCACTGTAAGAAGGTGACAACAGACACTTTACCACTCGAGCATTTTTACTTTCTTCTCCTAAGATGTTTGCATATTTTTCAAAATCTTCTGGTGATGAGATTTGCTTTAAAAAAACAGCTATATTTGAACTAAAAAGTATTAGTGTATTGGTATTTAAGAAAATAGAGTGTTCCATGTCTTTCCCGTCTTTTGAAAGAGAATATTTAGCTCCAGAGGGAAAAGCTGACAGCAAGAAAGTCAAAAGAGGGAAAGATTTGGAGGCTAGGTCATATCCACTGGAAAGGGAAGGGAAGGGAAGGGAAGGGAAGGGAAGGGAAGGGAGAAAAAGCAAAGAAAAGCAAAAAGTAAAGCAAAGAATTATGGAATCAACTTTGCTTTCCTTCCAATGTGAAAAGCAATAAGAAGCCTTTCATAAAGTCAGGATGTAATTCTGCTCTGTTGAATAAAATGATTGAATTGTAACAGTGGAAAGATTGTGTACATAAGAGATGAATCAGTTAATAGCCAACCATGGATATTGAAATGTGCTTTCTTCAGAGATGAAAGACCTGGATAGGAAAGTAATCACCTGTCAGCCTTTTACTACGACAGAATAGGTCATTGTGCCAGACAGAGTATTTGTGTAGAGTGGAAAACAAAGAGCCGTGTTGTGGTCAACATGGAACCATTTTTTTTAGTTTGGTTTGTGGTTATTTGTCTGAAGGTGGAGAAGCTCTGAATCAAATAACTCAGCCTTTGTTTTGCCATTTCTCTCTCTGTTCTGCATAAAATCTGGGATTCATCGGGCCCTTTTCCCTTCATAAATTATCTGATAACTTTTGCTATATCTATCCCTGGTATGGTTTTCCTCTCTCAGTGTGTGTCTGCACCTTGTGTCTTGTCTTTCTGATTTTTCCAAGAAGCCTTCTCTAACTCTGTGTACTCTTTAGAGAAGTTAACTACTATTAACAAAGCACTCAAATCTTTAGGTCAAGCTGCCACAGGTTAGCTGGGCTCCAGGGATTAGCTCTACTCCCTTCAGAACACTAACAAAACAAAACAAACCTCAAAGTTGTTTCTTTAAGGGATCAATAGGGCTAATTAAAAATATAGTCTGCCTTTATCAACTCACTCAGCTGCTCAGGACAAAGCCACTTCCTGCACTGAAGCCTTAGGCAGCTACAATCAGATAAACAAGTGTACATTTATGGTTGTTAACAGTCCTATCAGAGACATCACCTATGTTTTCATCAGCTACGAAGCCATAAGGTTTTATTTCCAGTTAGACAAAAATTATGTGCAGTCACACCACTGTGAGAGTCTTATAACTGAGGCAGAGGTTAAATGAGACTTAAATGTCAGCACCACATTTTGTCTCTAAATGGCTTAGGAAGGAACAGTCTCAGAACTGAAAGGTGTACACATGTAACTTACCTTTGCCTACAAGTACAAGAGGGATTCATGCATTGTAGAAAGTGACTCAGAGTAGCTTTAAATTACTTTGACATATGGGGACTGAAAAGGAGTTGTGGGCATATCTCTATTCTTAAACATAAAAATGGAAAAGGCCACAGGTGGATTGTTATATTAAATATGTGAACTATGAATGTTGAAAAAGATTATGCTTAAGCTGAGTGCCAGAGCAGTTAAAGTACAATCTTTGTATATTTTCATTTTGTGTCTTTGCAAAAGTAAAACCAGAATAATTCACAGTGAGCAAACACATCCACAAGTTCTAAAAAGTGCCAGGAAATTCTACTTGTACTTCAACTTTTGTTTTAATGAAGCTGCAGCTTTCCCCATGGTTAGAAAATAGTAGGATATTACAGACAGTAGAAATGCAGTACATGGATGTGTGCAAATATAGATTATTTTCACTTTATAAATGTCTGAAAAAAAAATACACTTTTTTATGACTCTTCTATTTAAAAATTGAAGTCATGCTATGTTTATTTGGGGCACTCTGCATTTTCATCTGGCATGCAAGACAGAATTGAAGAAAATTATCCATTCTACTAAATTTGGAGTGTTGTTTTATTTCTGTTTGTTTAGTTTTTCTATTTCCAGCTAAAAAAGCCCCATCAATTTCCAGACATCTCACTGAAGTCTCCTGAGGCTTGGTCACACCATCTGTTTGGGAACTTTCTCATTATAGGATAAGTAAATAAGCATTAGATGCTGTGTTCATACCGTGAATGTCCCTTACACCGTGGCTTTTCTAGAAGCCTAGCAGGTCCACTTCATATTTTGTGTTTTCATCCTACAAAGCACTATGTGTGGACATGAAGATGCTTATCAGCTTTATTTCTGCTCTTTTGACCCTCTGTTTATGCTTTAACAAATGGCTTACAATTCTGAATTTAATAACAGTAAGAAAAAAATAATTTCTAGGAGAATCTGTTAGTGGCACTAATGAACTTATAATAATCATGCTTGAAAGAGACTTATTTGAGAGCATTTGTAGGTATAGTCTCTCCTTCATACATGCCTCTTTAGTGTTCTTAATTTTTCAAGATAAATGGAAGATTAAAACACTTCTCCATACATACATTCTTATCCTTTTGTGTTTTCATACCAGATGTTATTTACTTTTTCATTTTTCTGATATTCGGGGGATGATGAGGAGAAGGAGGAGAGAACAAGCAAAGTGCTCACACTGATCTGTGTTTACCGTGGGGAGGACAAGGCATGTTGTACTTCATATTTTGTGATTGACTTGCTGTCAGGAGCGAGAGTTCCACGTTTCAGATGCATCCCCAAGAAAGCCCCATTTCAGGCAGTACGGATATTGCCCTTGTAAAAAGATCCATACTGCCTGAAGTTTCATTACTGCACCAGAAGCATGTGCTCCCTTTGGTAATTGGGACTTAAGACTGTCAAGCTGCTTGAATTCTGAACAGCCATGAGCTTGGTGAAGAAACATCCTCTGTACCTAAAATATATCACATTTCTACATATGCATTTTTTACTCCTGAACTTTGAGAAAACAAGGTCTGACCTTTCAATATGGCTCACAAATTGATGTTACTGCAGTAACATTGTCACCATTTTGCTGCAGTATCAAATTGTTATAAAAAGAGCTCTTGGAATAGTCAAGGATTTAAGTTAGTTTAATGCAAGCACTTGTTTAGAAGATATTACAATCAAAGTCAAAGATCTTTCCCTCTAACGTCTCCAATCTTAATTTCTTTCACATTATTCCATTGAAATATGTATTTTATTGTGTACATAAAATGCTTTCAGGATTCGAACCTACTGTATGGATCATGTTGACTAGTTATTCAAATAAAAGGTGTCTGAGACTGGGAGATGATAAACAACTGATGAAAAATGCTTAAGCAAAGCTGTGGAATCAACTTTTAGCTGAGAAATTATTGTGAACAGCAAGCACTATTTTTCCAGGAATAGGGCTCTGAGGAATACCAACAACCAGGGTTCAGTCTGGTTGGTGAATTAGTAATTTCTTTCTTGAGAGAGATTTTTATTCTTCCTACCATTGTTTGTCCTTTCTACAGCCTTTGTACCTAACAAGCTAATATCTCACACATTTCCCTGTTGTCTTCAAATCTCAGTGGAATGATTCTTTGCTCTTTCTTTCCTTCAGAAATTTTTCATCTCTGATGGGTATTTCTTTTACCTCGCAAATTCTTTTTCTATTTAGACTAGCAATTGTGTCCTGCCAATTTTTAAATATATTCTTTCTTATATGGCATTTTAAAAATAACTATACTTCTGTCATCCATGACCACTTTTTTTTTTTTAATTTGTAGCCCTTGCTCCTTTATAGCACTGCACTGTTTTTTATAGGGGATCTAATGAAGATAATCAGAAGCATGCAAGGACCAATTGTGGGTCAAAAAAATATATTTAGTGCAGCTGTTAGTTTTTCTTCACTTTTTAGAAGAAGAATTAATATTCTTAATTTTAATTACTTTTTAATCATGTGTCACTTATTTTGTTTAAAAGTCAACGGAATACATTAACAAACTGGTCTACCCAGCACTCTCCAATGGAGTTATAATGATAAAAAAATAATAATTCTGTGATTAGTAGATCTCGTCAACTAAGGATGCTGTTGTTTAATCTGCTGTGGCAGGAACTTTGCACCACTTTGTCTGAATCTAGTAGTTCCAATGAAAGAATATTTATAAGTCCACGCAGTTAAAGAGGTAGTATGGCCCTCTTCCTCACATTACCTATTTAATATTGCTGCTGAAAATCCGCACTGTGTTTTTTGTTTTATGTAAAGGAAAACTTAAATCAACAGGCTATTTTAAGTAATATAATTAATTATTTATCTGTATCTAGATCTAAACCCAAATGGAATCTGAGTAAATTCCAAAATATTATAGTTTCCTGAATACAACATGTTACTTTTATGTGTCATAATCTTTTTAATGATACTTTTATGTATCATCATATGTAGTATCATACAGCTTCATGTAGCTCTTCCAAGCAACAAATATCCAAATGTTAATTTGCCAGCCATGGATGTCTGAGGACTACTACAGAAATGAAAAGAGTCAGAGAAGCATAAGTTCTTTTCCTTTTATAAGATAGACTGTTTGAAGCATGTGTCTTACAAACATTGAGAGAAATGGATGAAAATTTCTGCCAAACCAGAAAACTGAACTACATTGCTCTGTAGAACATTTCAACAGTTAGCCTGCTCTTAAAATAGTTCTCTGGTGATGGAATTCAGGACAAAGAACATTGTGAGGTCTGACACTACCCTAACAATATAGGAAGTGATAACAATGTATGGGCAGAACTCAGCTGAGAAACTCGCTGTAACTACTTCTGGGCACTTCAGGGGCTCAGTGTCTTCTTATCTGAAGTCCTCCACTGTATTTTGGTACTAAAGAATAGCTCACAAAATATCTGGCAGCTTTGTTTTTATTTTAGTTCTTACAAATAGAAAAAGACCCCAGACTAATCCCATCAAATGTTTGTTTTCCCCTCCATGTCTGCTTTTCTGTTGAAGGGTATTTAGTCTGATAAATTGCTAAGGAAGATAGTATTGAGGTGCAATGGAAAATGGATAGACAACTTTACTGTATTTAGCATATATAATTATTATTTGGCAGTCATTGTTTTCATCTCTGGTGGAAATTTCTTTTGCTATTAGGATTTATTAAAATGCATTTAAAAAGTCAGGCTGTGATGGAGATTAATTTTGATCTCCTGGAGCTATTGCTCAGGCATACTATAAATGTTTAGTTGGCGTCTTGACTATTGCAGTTGAAGAATCTGTTCTCAAGTAGAAGAGGACATTTTACCTGGTTTGAGTGTTCACTTCTTTTCTGCTTTGTGATGACTACAAATGGCTTTGAACAGTTCTTCTCAGTTGAAAGACCTTCCTGTGAATGCTAGTAAACTTAGGCTAGAAAACCACATTAAAAAAGTGCTTCTGAGAATTTCTAATCTTTATTACTGTGTCTGTTACTTGTATATGTATCCCCATTTCTAATAATTTTAAATAAATTTAACTTCTCACTTTTAACTTTTTCATGTCAGTATAGGGCCTAAGTAGCTCATTAGCAAATACTCCCAAATTTTGAAACTGCACTTTAATGAGTAGTCCATATTAATAACAATGTGTGGATGAAAAGTCAGACTCCCTCAGTTTTTTCTGTATCTCCATGCATGGCTTAGTGTTGAAACAGCAGGAATATAGTAAATTGAACATGCATACAGAAAAGTAATAATATTGGCAGAAAGTTATTTCCCTACTTCTAGCAGATTGCCTCATCCTTTATTCTTAAAAAAATCTATAGAGCAAGCATTTTCTGTTATGTATTTAACTGGACTTACTGAAGGACTTCAGGAAAAAAGTTACAGGGTACCTCAATAATTATTATCATTTCACTTATTTTATTATATGTGGGATTAAATTAATAATTTGAATTACATTTGAAAAATATTTTTAGGACTTTGCCTAAAAAAAAAAAAAAAGCATTATTAAATGATTTTAAATTGGTAAAATAGTCACCAGATTAAAATTTAGTATTGATCCTCTCCTCGTAGTGAGGAACTCACCTGAATCCTCACTTATTGCATTGAGGTTTTGGCAAATACCTTCTTCACTGAAGGAGACTAGGGAAAGATTGTCCAAAGATCTGTACAGCTATCATTCCTAACACAATACAGTAATTATGTATTTCTTTTTATTTAGACATGTGACAGCCATAGTGAAGACAACTAGCTTATTCCCATGCCCCAAGACCTGGCTGGCTTGGTTGCCAAAGCCTGACCTTTAAAACCTTGGGAGCCAAAGAAAAGTCTGTGTTAGTGGCTTTTGTTGGGAAATGTCTATTTGTTCCACTGTTAATCTGGGATAATTCCTGATTTTTGTATACTGAGTTTTCAACTTCCACATAAAATACTGGTATAAAAGATCACTTGTGTAATATAACAAAGTAGACAAACTCAGAATGACTTTAAAATCCATAAAGTGAAATGTTTTCCTACTGCTGAAAGCCTTTTAGAACCTCAGTGTTATTTTGCAGAAAAAAATCCACTTCACAGGTGAGTATAAATCATGCAGTTAAAGCAATATTTATACGTTCTCTTATTTATGTCAAATTTCATGCTGGGATTAATCTTTCTAAAATAGAATTATTTTAAGACAAAAAGTGTTGGCCTCTAAATGTAATTAAATCAGAAATCTGACAATATTAGTATTATGAAGACTATAAACTCTTAGTGTGTGTGTGCATACTGACACTGAAGAAGTTCTTGAAAGGAAATAATTATAAACAAATAAAAAAATAAAGGAATCATAATTCTGTAAATATTTGCAGGCCCTAGATTTTAAAAAATCAATGATGATTGTGTTTTTACTCCTTTCAAATTCTACTCTAGGACCTATTAAACTAAAAAAGAATTAAAAAAATTTAGTGCAGAAAACCTAACCCTTCAACCAATCAATGCTGATTAGATTTTGCAGTCTAACTGCAGTTTTTATAGTTTTCATCTAAGCATTTTCTCCTAGATTATGTTTCTGGACAGATCTATACTATTGGAATTGCTTTAATCTCATTCACTGACAGGCTGACAACTACCATGCAATGCAATTTAGCTCTCACAAAAGTCCAATATTTTTTCTCTCCCTCATTTATAGCAAAACTTACTTGGTTTCAATGGCATTGTACAATAATTTCCCACCAGCATTTTCTCCAGTTGTGAATTTTCTGATCAATTCTTATCTACAGGGATGACCACTTGCATCCTGTTAGATCTTGCATGCTCCAATGAACAATAAAGTTTTAAAATGTGTGTTAACAGTTGGCCTCTACATGAATCTTTGCTGAGCCTTCCAGGAATTGTGTTTGTGAAGAATATCACCCTATCCAGAAAAAGATCACACTGCTCAGCAGGGCTTGGGAAACATTTCCCATTCTGGTACAGTATGAATTACTCTTGTAGCATTATCTGGCAAAAAGGCAAGTGATGCATGCAGTTTATTGGCATCTCACATTACTTACACATGAAGGTCACAAAATCACAGAAGCGTTATAGTCGGAAAAGACCTCTGGAGATTATTTGGTCCAATCAAAAGCTGGCAACCAGCTGCAATTTATAACAGGCAAATCTTACTAAAATGGGTTAGTGCTTCTTGCTGAATTGCCAAAGAGCTCTTAGACATCAAAATTCTGCCATGACTCTCCTTGAAGTTGAGAAAAAAACCCTCTTTTCTTCCTTTACAGATCTTTTTGCATCAGGATTGCATTAAAAAAAATAAATTATATCCTGTCTGCATCTGGAGGAATCTTACTGAGGACTCTGAAAAGTTGATAAACTTGTTAAAATGCCCTTTGAAGCCTACCTCCAAATTTTGTCAGTGAGACCTGAATTTATTGTAAAAATCTGTCAAATTATGTCCTACAAAGAAGAAAAAGTAATAAAATATGAAAAGCCTTAGTGACTGAAAGAAGGTCATGTCCAAAAAGATATTTGATAAGAAATCATGTTACTTAATATTCAGTAATTTAATGCATAAACAGTTATTGATTATTTAATTAATATTTGTAAGATTACCTGGCAGCCACCAAGACCTAATGTAGTCTTTTTTGACAGCTTCAAAGCCACCCTGTTCTGGAACAAAACCATTGAGCAAATGTCTTTAAACATGGGATTACTTACTACCAGTGATCATAATTAGCTTATTGCTTTCTGATTAATTTCAACTTCAAATCATTAAAATGGTGTTCATGTAACCCTAAATGGTTGGGAGGCCAGGGCGACTCCAACACACCAGTGTCTGCTTTCACACCATGCTCTCAGCGTCTCAGCTGCAGCGACTACTCCTGGCCCTTGATGTGTTCCCAACATAGAGGCAACCCTGCCTTTCCCATCAGCTCTCTCACGTCCTTGTCACCATGCCCTAGCTGCTCTTTAGGAGTTCTGAATGTGCTGAAGCCGTGGTGTGAACCAGACTCTCTCCCATGGTGGTGAATCCAGAACCTGACCTTGTCTCTCCTCCTACAGATGATTCCAAGCACACAGAAGTACTCCATAGTAATGCAAAAATTTTGTAAAAAGAGGATCAAAATCCAGTGATGTCTAAATTTCTCTTTATATGCTATAGGGATCCTCTACACAAGGGAGGAACTTTAATTTGATTGATCAGAAGTTTATTATTGAAAAGAGTACATTAAGTCTCTAATATATCCTCAATATTACGTATAAACCTGAATGATAGTTTAGGTAATTCTTTTGGGAGATAATGTAGAATAAATTGTTCTAACAAAATCTGTGATTATCAATGTTTCTGAAACTCACTAGCTTAGGATTTAAATTGCATGACTGTTTCCTACTTGGAAACTTTTCCCTTGCTTTTATTAATTCGCTGGTGATTTTCCCAGTTCGTATGAAATATGAGAAAACGGGGATAATAACAAAGATAAAATTGGTTATAAAAGTGAGAAAATAAGTAGAAACATTATTTGAAAGGCAAGAGATAATTTGAGATATGATCTTGTCCTATTTTACTGTTTATCTGCCTTCCAATCTTAGACTCCTTAAGGGAACACAAGGCTAAATCACACTGATTTCTTTATGTGCTTATTTTTGCCTCAGTTTTGCTGTCAGAAAGAAAGAAGAAGGACTATTGAGCAAGCTTCCCTTTATCATACCTTCTCTGGTAAATACCAGAATACAAATTTCTGTGAATAAACTACTGCCCTGAATTTTTTTCTTTTCTTCTTGTACCAATAATGCTCAATTTTTCAAATTGTCCAAAATTTGCAAATTTCTTTTAGGGTTTTTCCAGTCTTCTACTTTGAGGGATGCTAATAACGGAGGCAGGGAGGGAGGGATGGAGGGAGGCTGGAAGGCAGGAAGGAAGCAAGGAAGGGAGTCTTGATTTAGGGTAAATTTGGGAAGAAACTTCCAAAGGGGTCCCTCTAGAAAGCAGATTCAAGCAGCCCATCCCCCAACTGGTTTGGGAAAAGATTCCCTTGGAGGACAGTGGAAAAAACTGTTTATTTAACAAGCAAAGTATTCACAAGCATAAAAAATGCATAACATTTGACAATAAAATTTCTCTCTGCTCCAAAGAGATGACAAATTCAAAAAGTCCTTGTCCTGGGGTGTAGCTGGGCTCGCTCAGTCTCTTCTCAGTCCTTCCTGCGCTGGAAATGCCGTGTCCACGTCCCTGGTGGGCCATAGGTGTGAGCTCCCAGTGTTTTTCTGGCTTTTCAGTCCAGAGCAGGTTTGAACAATTCCAAGAAAAAGAAAAACCACAGCCCAGAGAACCTCTCTGCCTCAGCTATCAAAAAAAAAAAAAAAAAAAGAAAGAAAAAGAAAGCCCAAAAAAAACCTGACTAAAAAGCAAAGGAGAGCTTTCTCCTGCTCTCTGTCTGCAGACAACATAGTCCAGAAGAGGATGTGGGACAGCAAGTACAGTTTCTGAAAACAAACTCCATGCTTCTCTCCCACTTCGCTCTTGGAACCAGTCTTAAAGGTGCAAAACTTTATATCCAGCATAAACAGAATAGATGACTGGGGAAACAAGCATCATAAAGTCACTAGGACAGAAGGAATGATGACAAGCAAAATGACAGGTGACAGTAAAGTTATATATTTATCAGAGAAGTGAGAAGTCCAACTGCACATGGTGAATGTAAGAGATCTATTGTGCTTGACCTCTGCCCATGCAAATTTGATCTCACAGGCCTTGAAAATGCATTATAAACATTGTTGGTTCAATGTTTTATATGCATACATAATTCTTTTTATTACAATCCTGTCACATTTGTCATCTCAGGCCTTACTGTTTATATATGGCTCAAAGGTTCCCTGAGGTCCATGGGAGTCTTTAAACAGATGAAATCAGAAGATGATAACTACATCAGAATGCATATACATAGATTACAGGAGCTTGTGCCTATGAAATATCAAATGCACTCATGCACTCTGAATATGGATAGAAATCAATTCTGTGTAAGACATTATTTATAAATGTATTTCTTAAGAGAGCCATCCATTCAAAAATTCACTTTTTCTCTGGATTGACTCACATGGTTCCATCATTCCAATTACAGTATCTAAAAGCTTCCTAACCTGCTGATGTAAACTCTCACTATGGGTTATGTTGTTCAAATTTAGGAGCTTACCATGCTGATGTAATATATGTCTACCATGAGAGATGAAGATCAAATCCTGTGTCTGTAATGCCACAAACAACAGATGGCTTAGAAGTCTGAAACCAGTCTGACTGCAATGATACCTCCTCATAAGGAAATCTGGCAATAAAATCTTGAACTCAAGAGTGATTTAATTTTCTTAAAAATAAAAAAGTGTGAATAAGAGTTTACTGCTAACAAATGACGTCAAACTTTTACAAAGAAAACTGAAGCTCAAAGACAGCAAGAGAAATTGCATAATTTTGTGGAGGTATTGCAAAAAAAAATCAGACTATTCTGGAAGGAGCACCAATATGAGTAAGAAAATGGTTTAAATGGTTTATCACCCATTATTCTTTCACCACTGGACTTTTTGGTAGGATTGACAGCAAAGAAGGTTTGCCCCAGAGATATTTTGTGATGTTATTTCCCCAAAGAGAAAAGGAAAAAACAATATTGCACTCTATGTCAGTAAAAAACAACTTGTATTTTGTATATACGAGGCATACTTGAAATATTCTCCCTCCCATATTTCCAATCAACATCCTCAAAGCATTTTCATCTTCATGTAGGCAACCTCAAAGCCACAGTTCCTCTGCTTATTTAGACTAGTATTTTGCATGTTTCCTTTGGAAGATGCTCTTCTGTTGTCTTTCCACACAAATTGTGATAGAAAGCACAGAGCAACAGCAGCTTGGTGAGTATCCAAGGCTTTAGTTAGACATCTGGACTTGGAAAGGGAGAAGCAGATGTAGATCTGACTGAAATTAATTTTGGTCTCATCCTATGTCATAAATATCCAGCAGTAAACTAAAATGGTGAGGAAGGAAACACCTTGCTCAGAGATGGAAAAAAAAAAAAAAGTAAGAGTATTGTGAGCAAAACCAAATCCCTTGTGTTTTAGTCTTGTTTTACTGTAAAATCCTCATTATAGTTGTTTGGGTTTATTTTTTTTCTTTAATGCCTGTACAGTATTCCAGTTGCTGTGTTATTTAGGTACTAATTTCTGTTAGAATGTCAGTCACAGAAATAAAAGTGCAGTCTTTTTTTTCCTTGCTTACATTAGAGAAAAAAAAGTTCTAAGTGGTGTCATGTGATCCCCAAATAGTTTAAAACCCACAAGCACTATTTGGTTCAGTAGACATATGTTGATTCTGGAGATCTAGTCAGAACACTCTGTGGACATAAACAATATACTTCTAGTAAAAGCGTCAGTTGTAGTTATCAAATTCAGTTATTGTAGTTGATAAGGAAATAAGCACCTTCATCAGAACAAAAGATTTTTTCTCTCTTATGAAGCAAGAAAATCCAGTTGCTTCTTTCCCTATGCCACTTTCCTGCCCTTTCCATTTCTCCCCACCCCCAAAAAAATCATAAATGTGATGGATTTGAGGTTTGAATTTTACGTGTTTGTTTGCTTTAAGTTTTTACATTATTTTCTCTATACTCAGTAACCATAGTGTTTTTGGCTTATTTCCTTGTCTTGCATCATTCCTGGCTTTATCTGTGTGAAGTGAAGGAAGAGCAAACTTGTCTGGTCAGCTGGAGCTGCTGCCTAGACATCTGCTGAATGCTGTCTTGGGATTGTGTTTCATACTATCCCAAAGCAGAGCCATCTGGCCCTCATATAACAGAAACTCTGAGATATCTGAAATTTCTAAAGAGATCCAAAGTTCAAAAATAAGCTACTATCACACCTCTTATTCCTATGAACAGTTTGTTTTGTGACATTATCTCTCCCCACGGTATATAGTACAGAACTACTGTGTGTGCTCTCTAAAGCACAGAAATCTTTAACTGAGATTAATAAAATAATGAAGATATATTTATAGTAACATGACAGCTATATGGCTGCATCAGACACCAAGCTTTTTGGTACCATTCAATTTATTTAATTTTTTAATGGCATGTCACCAGATAAGGGAAGAAGTTATTTTTAGAATATTTCATCTATTGGATGGTGTAACAGAACTTCATAAGAAAAAATATGACTGAATCGTTGTGTTCTTGTTTGATCAAGTCTCATGATTTAGATACAATATTAATTTGCCCAAAAAGTAGGAATAAAGACAGATGTCTAAAGTAAGTTGTTGACAGATGATAATAGTAATACAATATATAGATGGTAGCAGTAATATATGATTTATTCATATATAAATACAATATTCATATATATACATATATATGATTATGACTCATAAAATATATGACTTATTCATCAGGGTGAAAATAAACTGTGTCCTTGGAAGTTTTACAGAAAGTCTATTTTGTACACAATTAAGCCATTTTGAGGTGTGTTGAATACATGTTCATTTTATTTTGAAAATTTTTATACAGATATAACTGAATACATGATGGGTATTTATCTTAATTAAATTTTCACCAGCATGGTTGCATTTATTATCAGAAACATTGTGCATTAGCTGATTAGGCAATCAGTTTTCATTAGGCCACTTGATATCAAAAATCATTCAGATAGAATTCAAAGATCCTTATTGCTTTTAATGCTGGCAGTTGTGAGTGTAGAGACAATTTTGTATTTTCTTGCTGAACAGAAAAAAAATAATGGTTTCCATGAGTTATCAAGTGCAAAACTGAATGATATCTGGCAGTCACAAAAATTTTACAATGACATGCCTTGCTGTGTTTCATGAATTGTTTGAACATGTTGCCAATCATTCTTCTCTGCCAGTTTTAATCAGTTGACATTTACTGGGTGCTGAAACACAGGGGCTCAGTTACCCTGCAAGCTGAGACCTTAATTCCAGATTTCTGAACCTCTCTTTATTGTGAAAAAGATTCCACCAGTGCTGGAAAGAAAAAAGAAAAGCATCTCCTATAATATATTTTTATATTAACACCATATACATTATATACATAATGTACATAATAAAAATACCTTATATTTTTATATTAACACTGTGGACCCAGTTATTTAAATACTTTCAAAGAAAAAGGTAATTAAAAGGTATTAAATGTTTCAATATTTGTCTTTAAATAACCTAGTCACTTAACTTTAAATAACTAAGAATATTGTTTGGGTTTTTTGATTTTTTTTTTTCCTGAGAAAAGAGCCAAACTCTTTTGCGTAGAAAAAGCAAAATAAGGTGCTAAGAACCCTCTATATCCAGTGAAAGAACCTGACATACTTTGTCCTGAGCAAGTCAGAAGGCTGCCAGGTGGTGGCTGGGTGTTGGAAACTGGAAAACAGAGACAATTAGGTGTTCATTGCTGCAGTGTAAGCGCAAAATCAACCTTGTCTAAGGTGGACTACTTACAGTGTAATAATGCATTTCTCTGGGATTTTCTTAGTTACTCCAGATCTCCACAATTTATAGGGTTCTGAATATTGCCTACATTTTCTTACTTAGCCCCTGCAGTCTTGACAGAAAGGTCAGAGTTGTACTGATGCACTTGCTCATGCTCTCCAGGACCCTTGAAATTTCTTAACCTAACTGTGACATAATTCTTAAGCCTAACTGTGACTTCTGTCAGTGAAATCAGCTCTTGGAACATTTCACCAATCACCAGGAACATATAAATATAATATCTGAATGGTTTTTTTCCTAACACATCAACTTAGTTATACATTATGATCATCTATCTATTTTGAACTGGAAAACAAGTAATCCATTTATGATTTCAAGTAAATGGTAACATTGAGAATATATAGAGAGTTAATAATGCTTATTACTAACATAGAAGAAAATAAATCTAGTAATAAATATCCATAAATATTAAAAAAACTAGTGAATCAGAAGATAGATGTTTTCAGTGTCCTAAATATACAATAATTTTATCATTTACTATAAATTAAAATAATATGCTAAATTATTGCAACTAATGTAGCAATCTTATAGTATTCTTGGTTTAGAGATTCTAGCATAGTGTATTAGAATCTTTTGATATACTTAACATTTTCTACTACTTTATTTTTGCATTGTGAATATTCACAAGTGTCTGTGGAATCCAGTCACCATTTCACATACACTGAAATTAGTTTCTATACATACATTAAAAAAATATCTGAAATGCAATCCACCAACTTTTCCATATCCCTACTATAGTTGTAGGTATTTGGTTTTCATCTCTTTATCTCACTGAGAAAGAGAGATGCTGGTCTGAAGCACCGTGATAATGGTCCCGAGCCAAAATCTTCAACATACTCATGACCCAGGTCATACTCATGCAATATACCCAATTGAAACATTTAGGTATAGAGAATCCCAGGGCTTTTACTATTATTATTATTATTATTATTATTATTATTATTATTATTATTATTATTATTTCTCTCTTGTAAACATGCAATTTTTTATTTAAATAAGTTCCATTTTCTGTTTAGGAACTTTTAAAAAATAATTGTGGAAGGGAGGGTGCTTGATGAGGGACTGAGAGATGTTACGTTTTGTAAATGATCTCTTGAAGATTTTGCATTTTCTTTATAATCATGTTGGCCATTTACTATAATTTTATAGTAATGTTCCTAGTTTAATGATAATTTTAATAGCCATTTTTCAATTTGGACTCTGCTAGATATGTTTATCCCCTTAGATTAACTACTAATTATTTCAATGATAGGATTCCAGTTATACTGTCTATGGACACACTATATAAATTAAACTACTCATTGTTTCTGGAAAAAAAACACACCCCAAGTTATTAATGTGTTCATTTCTGAGTCATTGTTTATTTCCCTTCATTATAAATGATTTATGTGATTCATTAGATTGTGGTAATTATCATTTTAGACTCATAAGTTTTTTATTTATGCAAGCTTTGCTGGTGATGAAGTACACTGCTTCTTGCAAGTCAGGTTTGATAAGTAGTAAATGCAGGATAATGAAACCAGTCAAAATATGTTTAAAGGAAATAAAATGTGTTGTGCTTTATTCATAGAAACACCTTAGCTTGACATTACAAAATAACTGCGTTGTCTCTTAAGAAGTAAGAGAAGTTCTTGGATCTATTATTGCATTATTTCAAAAAAAAAAAAAAAAAAAAAAAACAAACCAAAAAAAACCAAAAAACCAGCAAAACTAATAACTCATCATCTTCAGCATAAAGGAGAGATTGCTCTGTTTAACACATCTCTACAAAAAGATATTACATGGTGAACTCCTGAACTAACCATTGGCCTTATGAGCCCTCCTGTGGTCCCCCAGCACATTCATACCCTTTTCCCTCCTCTGTCTTCTGCTTGGCAGTGTAGTTCCAGCCAATGCCACCAGTTTACCTTTGAGCCTACAGGACAAACTAATGAGCCCAGCGATGCTTTGAGCTGACCTAGCTCATCAACTTCCAAAGATTTTCGCATGCCAGTCTAAAATTGTAATTTCCATACATCTGTGCCTCTTTTGAGTCACAAAGCTAAATAATTTATAAATCATCAAACTATTTTAATCTGTCCTGTATTCCTATTATATCAGGAGCTATGGTTTGAATTTTATCCACTGTCCTTCCTCTGGTTATTCCAAAGTACTGATAATTTTATACAAGGGTGCACACAGAATATTTTTACATTGCCTGTTTAAATTTGTCAATAACTAATTTAAAAAATTAGAAAAAAATAAAAGGAAACAAAAAAAGACAAGGCAGGAAACATACATATAGTTAGAGGGGACTAATTTTGTCTTAAAATGAAATAGAAAATGTCACTTAAATTTGGAATATAAAGTGGAACACTTTCTTCCTTTGTAAGCATAAGTTTTGTAACTAAAACAGGTTTTGGGGAGTGAAAAAAAATCTTGCTCTTAAAAACTACGTTAAAATGTCACAGGTATATTTTGATGAAAAAATAATAAAACAGAAATAATCTTTATATTGGGATTTCAGAATTATTAATTAATCCATTTATTTATTTTTAAAATATTTGAACTAAAATAAAATAACAACCAGGATATCTTCGTGCTAGGAATAGCAACAGTTTTATAGCCTAGTAAGTTGCAGTTGAGGTATTTTTTAAATTAATGTGAGTCAAACTAATCAGTAGGGAAGTTAAATTCTTATAAAGGCAATTTGGCAAAGGGTTTACAGCTCTGGCAGCAGGGGAAAGAAAAAGCAATTTTTTCTCTTCCAGTTAATTGTCTTGAGTTACAGTCTGAGTGCAGCTGACATTTATTGTTTAGCAGACCAGAAATGTGCAATATTTATCACTATTCTTTGGATTTAAAACTGTAGTTGACACCAAATACACTACCTGAGAGACCATAGAAGCAGATAATGTCATAATCATTTAAAGAATATATTAATGTTAGAACATATTAGATATAACTATAATAAGATTTTTTAAAATGGCAGTGTAAGCCAATCTCAAATGTAGCAGATTGATTTAGGAGTGGGTACTATGCAGATATACTCTAGTTTCTTATTTCCTAAATTGCCCCCTTTGTTTATTTTGGAGGATCCGGGACCTTAGAGCTAAGATGTGCGTTGCATCTCCCACAGTTCCACAAGTCACTCTGAGCCAGGTGAGCAGCACGAATTGCCATTTACCCCATGGGTCATCCAGCTTCTATCAGTGAGTTAGACCAAAGCAAAATCAAAGTACCCCACATCCTGGTGGAACAGTGAAGGCAGCTGTGATCTGCTAATGTACATAATACACATATAAGCATTACTTTGGCTCAGAGGATACAGGGCAGCAGCAAAATGTGGGCAAAAAAAAAAAAGTAGGAAGCAGGGATTGTTTGTGGCTATGGCTTCTCTGTCCCAGAATAGCTGTTGACAATGAAGCCCTGCTTCTCTGGAAATGGCTGAACATCTGCCTGAATAAGGGAACTGTAAACTTTCTTGTTCTGCTTGTAAGTGCAGATTTTCTTCCTTTCTTAAGCTGTCTTGATATTGGTCCACACGTTAATTTCTTGCTTTTGCTCTTCTTCTTCTCCTCTCTCCTTCTGCTGGGGGAGTGAGTGACTGGGTGATGTTTAGCTGCCTTCTGTGATTAACTCACAGCACCTGTGAATATATTGCACCATAATGCAACAAATATTGATTAGTTTAATGCGAATTACTTTGATGATGGACCATTGATCACCTTTTTAGTTTTCTTTGATCACTTGGTGGAAAAAACAGAACATCAACACTCATAAAGTATTATTTACATAATACAGATATTTGCTGTTTAAGTCTGAAACCAATCTTCTTGAAGTGAACAAATTGCCTGGTTTGAAGAACAAAAAAAGCGAGAAGTCAAAATTCCTTTTCATGCTTTATCAGTAATTTTAGAAGGCAAGGCTGCAAGGTAGAGATGTTTTCATTTTATTTAATGTGTAACATGTATTAGGCTATCATGATCTTCATTTTTAATTAAACATACTATAACCCTGTTGGGAAAGTTGAGCTTTAATTGCATATGAAAGTTACTGAAATAAAGTTCAAGATTTCGCTCTTGATGAGGTAATAACACAGTTTTCTGGAATTTGCATATTTTTACCATTGACCTCTCTGAAAATTACAACAGAAACATGAGGAAAATATATTCATAATGATGCAAATAGGAGAAGTAAAGCAATTCCTACATAAAAAGTATTTTGAATTCAACAAGGGTTGTGTTAAAATAACCCCTGTTTTATCACTCTGCTGCTCTTATCCAAGGATACTTTGGGAATCTTGTTAGATATGAACAAAAATGATTAAATTTTGCAAATAAGATCACTCACATTCTGAGGAGAGAGGAGGGTTAAAACTAATACATCTAACATGTACTTTCCTCATTTACTTGACAAATGAGATTTTAGCATTAATTCTGAGGATAGTTCAAAGTTAGGTTAATGTGCCTTAGAAAAGTAATGAATTCTTAAAAATATGTGAGCTCATTTGCTGTTCCATAGTTCTATATGGGAAGTCAGGATGTATTTTTTTTTCTCTATGAACATTGATAACTTTGCATATGTGTGGTTATACGCATATATGAAAATATGCATCAAATGTAAATTTCTCATTCTACCACAACTTTAGTAGTTTTTTCTTAAAGCAAATTATTTGAACAAATAAAATTACAGAGCTACTGTCCAGCATACAGTACCTCCCTCCCCATTTTATTGCATGTTTCTATATTAAAAAATTCTGCTCTGTTTTGTCACAGTTTTAACTTTTTTAAACATAAACTATTTAAAATGTTGATATATTTATGCTTCATAAAAAATTCAGTGCATTTAAACACAAATAACTCAGGCATATTAAGAAAACAACAGGGCTGAATAAAACCAGCTGTCTGCCATATATATAAAGCATCAGTATAGAGGGTTTTAAATAGTTTTACCATCCTTATGCCATAAAAACAGGGATGAAAAGAAAACCCATTATTTAGATTAAAAAACCCAAACATTTGAATTTAAATACCATATCATAATATCAGCTACGACAAGTGCAAAGAGATCCACTAGAGTCTGAAAATAGTATTTTCAAGTATCTCTGAAATAAGAGCATATTTTACTCTTCTAACTACTTAAATGGGGAGGAGGAAACATCAGACACAGATGGAGGCCTGAAGCCATACTAAAATAATACAGAGCTGGAGAAGTAGTTCAGAAAAAAACCTTTGCCTGCATTGGTCCTGCACCAGTTGAAATATGGAGGTAATAAAAGGCAAATCGATAGCAGTTAGGGTTTGGAACAATGACCAGAGTATGCTGAGGCTAGAGAAAGAGCTGGAGAATGCAGGTTATGCCCGAACAGTGGCAGAAGCCTCAGCAGCAGAATGGACATGAGAGGACAGCAGTGGTATCTAAGGATAGACTCTCGTTTTTCAAGTGGGCGCAATGGAGTCACTCATGTCGAAGAAGATCTGAAATCAATCTACTGATACTTTCAAACAACTGGAAACCATTTAGCTGTGTGCCAACACGTCTGACCTAGAAGCAGTGTTGAGGAGCAGGACCTAGAGAGTAAGATTTGTCTGTGTAGCCTTTTACCCTTCTTGCTCTGTGTGGCTGATCATTGCCTTGGAGCACAGGCAGAATTAATCAGACTTACTGCAAAAAGCTTTGCAAGCACAGTCCAAAAAACTCATTCTGAAAGTACCTTGCCATTCATCTCTCATTCACAAAATTAGGACACACGTTTATGATAATTTTAAAGCATCTGCAGAAACTATTGCTGTCCCATGGTCATTTGTTACTGTCCCATGAGTGAAGCCTTTAAATTTCTGCTTCTGTGCACAAGTAGCTGAAACTACAATTTAGACAGATAAAAGTACTGTGATTGATTTGACATTGATATGAATTCAAGTTGTGTCATACAGCTGGTACATACAACTCAGATACAGGCACAGGAATGCTGACAGATAGGAGGATCTAATCTGTGGGGACAGCAGCTTCTCCAGTTTTGACAGTTTACTCATGAAAAGGCAACTGTTTGTAGCATCAGATCAAGTAGCTGCAACCTTAATTGTGATAACACTACTGAAAAATCACATGATGTTATGCTTGTTTCTGATTTTGTTTTTCCCAAAATATGCAAAAGAAGGAAGGATTTATGACAAAATACTTTATTCATACTGCAAAGTAAAAAGCTTGAGTGAAAAAAAACGCTTCGCAACCTGCCCAGTGTTTAACCGCATAGTAATGGGCAAAAGAGGATGAAGGAGCTGCACATATGTAACAGTCTCAAAGATGGTATCTAGAGAAGTAGAGAGAAGTTCTAGTGAATTTAAGCAAGTTCATCAATGCTATTTTTTGCAGGAGGAACCAAGTTATTAAGTGCATAAAGTGGAAGGGTTATTGTATAGCAAGGTCTATTGCTCCCTATAGAATTTCCAGTTAATTATTTGCCTAGATTGGAAGATCTGCACCTAAGAATAGATGAGGAATTTTCATAGCTAAAGCCACAGAATTATGTTCTGATAAAATGCCTCTATATCAGTTTCAGGTTTTGTGGATGATGCTGTAGATTTTTAATGACTATTTAATTCTTTGAGTGATGTAGTAGATACATGATGAAAATCTATATTCCTTATTTCCTGATAGCAAATCTATTGAAAAATGAAGACTGCTTTCCTGTGGCTCTCTATTCCTGAAATTTTATATTTGTAAAAAGGGAGCAATATACTCTGAATGAAAGTTAGTAACTACGAGTCAGGAGTATGGTAACAATATTGCACAATAAAAACAAACCAAACCGAACAAAATTAAAACAAAACAGTTGTGTGAAGGTAAAGACCAGACTGCCTCTTGAGCAAGGAAGGAGTAGCATGGTCATGAATATTCTGTTATTGTGTGACGATGTTTCCTGTTGATTGATGCATCAAATGAAGAAGGGCTCGGGAACAAATTACATCACTACAACCAGAGGCTATCAAAAATGCTTTCATGTCTTGTTTTAAAACAAAATTATCTACTTTGAAATACTCATGAGCACTAGCAAAACAAAAAGGTGCAAAGTGCAGATAATTCATATTACATCAAGATATAATAGTAGAGAAACTTCAGACATTCACACAGGTCTGAAATGCTGCAAAATCAGTTACTATGGAATATTTCAGACCTGCTGAGAAATATTGATAAAGTTAAATGCATATCAAACATGGTCAGGTACCAGGTTACAATTCCTGGTTCACTGAGGCTTTAACTCTGAATTTATATGTTGCCTCATGGAAATTCAATTTTTTTTTTTAGACAAAATTACATGCTGATGGCTAATTTTTGATCATGCCTGATTTTGTGAAGCTTGAAGGATTTTACCCTGTGTATGATATTTAACAGGGAGTTGTTTTTCTTTTTGTGATTACTCTTTGCTCCTGCAAACTCCCTGATAGAAGTAATCTTGGAACAAACCCTCTCTCTTCACTCTGAAAAGTTAGTATTTCCATTTGATATATCCCATAAGAACTATTATTTAATTTTTTTTCACATTGTTAACAAAGTTCTTAGGATAATCAGGAATTTTTCTTGGACATGGAATGCTGAGTAGGCTGCTGTCCTGTTCATTTGTGTGGATATATTCTGTGGGATTTCCATTCCTTCACCAGAATGAGCTCTTTGCACACTGCATTCTGAAAGTTCAAATAACCATAATAAGCTAACAATATTTATCTTTAGTACAGTGTTTTTTAGGTACCTCTACAACAACTCCACTTGTATGAATTTCATTGCTCTTATTTTTTTACTCTCTTTAGCCTTGGCAGTCTTCTGATTGATTTTATGACCTGCTGTCATACAGTATAAAATTGGTGAACTTAATTTAGTCTTTGACCCTATGCTCTATGTTTCTGTACATTGCAGAACTGTTAACTTCATGAAAACCAAAAATTCCTTTTTCTTTCCTTGGTTAATAACTTTGTAAAGTTATTAAAACCATATGAAACCATTATATTTCTAAGTCATTCTTTTACAGGGAAAATTTTCACTTGATTCCACTGAAGAAATAAACAAACCAATGCAATGAAACATAGAAATAAAACAATCAAAACAGAACAAACCAAAACTCAAAGAAAAATAATCTCAAACTCCAGCATCTTATGACTGACAATTAGGGTGTGACTTGTATGGAAAGGACCTGCATGGAGCTTCACTTTGCGTCACAAATCACGAGAATAAGAAAAACTGGAGGCATCAAATTAATGATCAGATTTAGAGAACTAGTCTCATGCTCTGTATCTCATTAAACTCCCTTCAAAAGTACTCCAGGGAGTGAGAAATTTCAAGAATGCATTCTGATATTAGAGACTGTTCTTTAATATTGGCAAATTAAAATTAAGGACCATCATTCAGTAATGGTTTATATCTCCCATGCAGATAAAACAAATGCCTCCTAGTAATTTTATTTTAAAGATTCAAGTCAAAAGTGAAGTTTCCCACAACTTATGTATCTCATAGTAGTAACCAAGATAACTCTGGGGATCTTGAGGCCTCAGAATAAAACCAAGGTTATTGTCACATGTCATTGGTAATTTTTTTTCCCTATCATTTATGGAATCTTCTTTTTTTTCAATAACATTGCAAAACCAAGGTTATTGTCACATATCACTGGTAATTTTTTTTTTCCTATCATTTATGGAATCTTCTTTTTTTTCAATAACATTGTATTCTTGTGTCATTTTTTTTCCTTCCTCCCCAAACCGACAGACATTGTAGACGTGCCCATACCCATATTCAAAAACACACACACAGGGAAGAGCTACTGGTTAGTTTCCTGCAAACCAGCTTGGGACACTTCAACCCTACTGATCCTTCCTGTTTAGCAAAAAAAAAAAAATTAATATTTTTTCCTTTATAAGTTAATATTTTGCATACATCTACTGGCACAGACACATAAATATACATATACAGAAATCTGTGCTTCAGAGGACCAGCTCCTTGTGGACTTATGTCTTATTGACAGCTTAATGTTTTTTCCTAAGCTTTTCTTCATGCACAAATGAATTCTTCATGTTTTTCTTTAATCAGGTTCATGACTTTTACCTTGCTGTAAAAATAAGAGACATTGGGTAAAACCACATGACAAGATTTAGTCCTTTTTTGATAAGCCAGTATGAAGCTGAAAACACATCAGCAATTTAAATTGTTTGGTTTGGGTTTTTTCCCCCCTAGTTTTGCACTCTGAGTTTTGAGTTGAATAGAAGGTCAAATTTAATTTTATAAACTTGGGGAGAAATCTAAATGTTTAACTCTCACTAAGTGATGGAACATATTGAAGTTCTAAAGATATAAATGGGTATATATTAATATATTTTATCCAGGAGATTAGGTAACAGCAAAAGATCTAAAAAAAAAAAAAAAAAAAAAGAAATATGTCTATCTAGATAGAAACTCATTAATTAAGTATTTATTTACAGTTTTGAGCACAAAATTAAGTACTCTGTAATATAAACAATGTTACAAATTCTCATAATCAAAACTTGCACTGTTATACTTTAAGAACATTTGAGGAAAGTGAAAAGGCAGAAATTGTATTTAACTCAGAGATGGGAGGAGCGTACCTTGTGAGAATGTGTGGTGATACATACATTTTCTTTCCCTTAATACTTAATATTATTGAGTGTCAGTTACATTTTCTGTGGGCTTGAAATGCTGAACCTGAAACAGCCAGGCCTCTGCAGAATTGGTGAGATCTTTATCAGGATGAATATCCCAGTTACCGGCCAGTTCAGCTGTTTCTATGGTTACAGAATAATTCAGTGGTTAGAAAGGCAACCTTCAGTATATATATCTCTTGAACTGGGAGCATAAGTCAAAGCCAAATATCTTGAGGCACAGCTACATTTGTAAGGATGGACTGATAATTGTGCAATAAGTTTTCAACATCTATGATTTCTTAACTAGTACTTAATAAGCAACTTTAACATTAGAGAAAAAAAAAAGCAACCAAAAAGAAACAAACAAACAAAAAATTCCACTAAAGTAGCTATTTAAGAAAAGGAATAATTTAGAAGTAAGCATCCCAACACTTACAGTTTGGGAATTATTTTTAAAATAATTTTTAAAATCTGAAGAAAGTAAAGATAATGACAGGATTGTGGCTTCAATATAATGAATAACTATATAATGAGTGTTATTTGATTAAATCTCAAATAAATTAGAATTCTAGTACCACTCTTTATTAAAGTGCATTTCTGGGTAAGATCACACTAATTTTAGACTCTGCTTTGTGCATGACTTTAAGGAAATCGAAGTTCCACTTCCTTGCAAATATGCTTACTGAAAAGTAACTTGAAAAGCAGGGAATTGTGACACCCCTTCCAAAATCTTCACATTAATACTCTGTATGATTTATATCAATGTTGTACTGAGTATGGTGACTATGCCTACAGAAGCTATAGGGAAAAAAGCCCACTATCTTAGTGTAAAGGATACTTTTCCCCTCACCTAAACAGCCTTTAAGCAAGAACCATATGCACCTTAGTCTATCACGAGTAAACATGCAAATGGCTCCTTTGTTATGGTACACTGGAGGAGGAATAATGTTCTTATCCTTCTGGATATGCATTAGTCAGAATAGAAAATAAATTTAACAAAATCAGAATGTATTATCCATTCTTAATTCAGTCTAAAGTGAAACACCTTCAGGTAGAGAGTATTTCTAGTGTTTAGTCAAATGCTGATGCTACATTTATTAGGTGGTAGATGTTGATGCTTAACCTGTAGAAGCTGAAAAATCATTTAAAAAAATCAAAAAATAGCAAAATTAACAGGAAAAAATCATATCAGAGCAAATATACCTATATAGACAAAACCACTATTGCATCAAGTAGAGATAATATCAGTTTTTAATTTTATTATATGTTTACTAAATACATCTTTTTAACTTTAAGAGAAAAATTACGTGGAAAATATCATAATAAATGGTCTTGTAGAGCCTGGGGTGCTAGATAGCAGGAAGCAGTCTAGGATACTTGGATTCTCTGCTTCAGGGTAGCTGATGAATCAGATAACTGATGCACAAAATCTGAATTAATATAATAGGAATTCTTCTCATTCATCCAGTTGTAAGATAAAAGAGGGACCAGAGGGCCCATAAAACAGGGAATTACTGGCTACCCTTTTTTTGTCAGTATCCATAAAAAAAGTTTATTAAGGTATTACAGTATCTTATATGCAAAGTAACACATTTAATACAAAGGATATGTATGAGCAATCATGTACATTTTTCAAACACACACTGTATTAAGTTTTAGTACAAAAAGTGTTACATGATACATGAGAGAGATGCCATACTTCCCGGAGCCTTGTAAAAGGCTTTTGCCACGAGCTGAAACTGGTCTTCATAGCAGTTCAATTCATGCCAAAAACCAGAAAAATGCTTAGTTTTCGTTTGCTGTGAAAAGCAAATGAAAAATAGGCAGGTGTGTCTTGAAAAGACAGAAATTACAGAATCATGGCTGGAGCACATTAACTTCTACTTTGGAGCTAAAGAAGAACTGTGTAAATATGAAGTAAATGGGTTGTCTCTTATCTCATATAGAAGTGACAGTAATTAACAGCTCCATAAAGAAACAGAATGATGCACTGCATCTTTCCCACATGGCTTCCTATGGGAAATGTCTTCATGACCTCTCTTAGAGAGTAAAATACAGTCTGCTCAAATCATGCCTGTACTTACAAGCCTAACATTTTCTATGTCCCAGATGGTTAATCCAGACTGCTTATTTTCCAGGTTTCCAGGTTTGTACTCAGATATAGTACAAGTAGAGGTACAAGACAGAAATACAATACATTCATGGCTGTATCAAAGTGCATGTCATGAATTCAATTGATCTTAGAATTGCATTGGGCAGATGAAAATGGGGGAAGAGATGCAGGAGGAGAGAGACAGAGATGTGAAATTACAAAGAATATAGCAGCTCTAGCATGATTGCTAAACTGCATTCCTGAAACGGTTTAGAGAAAGTAGACCTGTATTCCTGCCTGTACAGCCCCCCATCCTAGAGCAGGAGAGGTAAAAAGTGGCAACATGGCCAGAGAATTCTTTGAAATGTGTTTTATATTATAACACAGCTGGAAACACAAGATAGTATTTCTCGCATTCTTAATGGAAAAGAGAGACACTCATCTTAAGCAAGGTTGAATAAACTCCCTACAAACGTTTTGTGGCTCTCATTCATCTCTATGCAGAAGAAAGAGAGCACAAGTGGCCATGTGACTAAATTTCAGTAAGGCAAAACCTGAATTGAATATCAATGTTAAACAACAGAATCTTATTTCAGAATAAAACTTTATGCTTAAGTTATTTTTATTGTAAACTCTTTTTCTTTTTTCTTTCAAATTTTTTTTTTAATTAACAATATATTTAAGTGATTTTATGGCAGCAGACATAGGGACAGTAACACATACTCATGCATCAGAAAGTATTAAAAAATTTAGAGCTATGGCTGTTGAGTCTAACCAGTTCAGACCAAGTCCTAAAAACTTCGTGGGTGTGAAGTCAAGTTAACAGAAATTGGTCTTCCTAAATCCAGAAGCCATAATCAAACACTGTAGTTAGGCCGGTGTTCAAGTGCTTAAAAATGAATGAGAAATCTGTTTCTCCTTAACACGAGTGATTGCCTATTTATTTTACTCTAGCCAGTATAGATCTCGAACTAGGGCAATAACATAAGTTTTCTGGAGCAGAGGCCCTGGTGAGCAGAATTGGTATGGCAGAAGGAAATAATACTATTGATCAATTGCTTCAGTGACTATTGGTATTTTAGTTGGTAACAGAACCCATGAAAAATGTGCTTTCATTGAGAGTGATTTGCAAAATACATTTAGGCAATTAGAAGAAATCTGCAACTGAAGGTACTTGCACCTAGAAGAATGAAGCATCAAAAATGAGGAAAGAAAAATACTCTAAAAATCCATTCTCTATTCTTATGTGCTCACAGCTAAAATATGCTCAGAGATATGTAAACAATACCCTTTTTTTAACTGAACAAATTTCATTAGTATTAAAAGTAATAATCATTAAAGTGAATGTGCTACATGAAATAGCAGATGTTGCAAAATTAGTTATTAATGCAAACAAAATTTTACGTGGTTGAATCTTTAGTTTGAATAATATTAATTGTGAGTTCATACTAGTTTTTAATTAAATAGCTATTCACCAAAATAGGTAACCATTTTTTTTTTATTGCTGACCACAGTGATTATTATGAAATAAAAAACTTTTTATATTCTTTCTTTTTTATCTTTTTTTTTTTTAATTGATATTATCACTTCTGAGTAATGTTAAGTTCTGGAAAAGATATTTTCAGACATGACTTAGCAAAAGATTCCTGATCTAAGTGTAAGTTGATGCCTGAAGTTGCATTACAGGTTAATGTTAGCATCTTTTTTCCTCTACTGTATTTATTTGCAGCCCCAAATTAGGGGTAATTGTTTAGAGGAGAATGTGAATTAATAAAGAAAATGCATTACAATTTATGGATTTAAAAATGATATTAACATATTCTGTCTCTCTTTTAGCCTTAATATATACAGCTGGAGGGTACATCTTAGTAGTTTCCATACATTATCTGGAATGACTAGGCTCTTAAACATGGGTGCATTCAGGTGCCAGTGATTCTGAGTCCAGCCTTCTTACAAAAGCATATATGTTGAAAAATGAACCACTTATAAACCAAATGACACCTAGGTTCTTCTTGACACAGGTTTTAGATGAAGTCCCTTGCAAGTAATTTTTTCCAAAGTGAAGATAATATGGTTAAGCTTTTGTTATAACATGTATTGAAGAAGGATTACACTATATGGCTCAAGTTTCAATCTCCCCTTCCACGTTTCCTGTAAAGATTTCAGGTTATTATACACTGAAGTCCAGAGAAAGACATAATGACTCAATAGGACCACAGGGCTCAAAGAGCGTGTGTCTCTGCGTCTAGGAGAAGCATGACAATTTAATTGACCCCGCCTTTAAAACAGAAAATAAGAAAACTAACCAAAGAAAACAAAAAAGAAACAAAAAACCCCACCAACTTTTGCTATTTTGCTGTTGTTCAAGATGAGGCAGCGGAACTGGTTAAGTCTAGTCTGCCCATCAGTGGCAGATTTTACCCTAATTGTTTAGGAATACTATGACATCCAGGCAGGATGTAAAGCCTGCATGCTCTCCTGAAGGTCAGAGGATATTTCTTTCTGAACAGAAAATTTTGATCTACCTTGTAACTGGAGCCACTTATACTTCTTCATAAGTCAACAGAACAAAATAATAGGAGATGTCTAGATTCATTGCCATTAACAAAGAAATCTAGGACTGTTATTTCTCTCTGTATGATGAAATCTCATTAATCCTTGGAAAAAAACTTAATCCTGGTTTCCTTCTCCCAGATAAAGAGGAGGAAGAATAATGAACAATTTCCTAATAGATATTGAGCTTTCTCTCTTTGTGGTTGATTTCCTGTTCATTTCAGAAGTTTCAGCCAATGTTTATTTCATGGAAAATTCCCCATGGGGAAGTGGCAACCACTTTATCACACCAAAGGCAAACATTTCTTGTGGTCACGCTAAAGGCAAACGTTTATTGCGGTCACACCTTTTGCACCACTTTCTTTACTCCATGGAACCTGTTTGCTTTACCAAGACCTACAAGCATGGTGTAAAACATGATAATAATGAGGGAAAGACAGGTAATAGGTTACTCTGTGTAACTGAATTGATTATGGACATGTTTGGCACCAGAATTTTAGGAGTCTGAATAGGTTTCACAAGAGTGCACTAGGACTTAGGTACCAACTCAAATTCCAGAGTCTCCTGATTCTTTCTTTAGGGCTTTGATGGACCACACACAAGGCACTACACCTTGCTGTCTCTGGCAGTAACATAAAGTTAAGGCCATCACTGGCTTTGTGCCATTACTGTAAGAACTGCTGGAGCCATCCCTCTATTAATTTCTTATAAGAGACTCCCAAAGTTTAGTTTATCTTGACATTGTTTATTATTGACTCTCATTCTTATCTGAGCTTATGGATAATGAATTTATTAGTGATACATTCATTTAAAATTATCTTTGAGAAGAGATAAGCATGCCAGTGAATTCAATTTGACAGTGAACATGTAGCCAATCTAGAAACCAAAAAGTCTCTTTTATAGATTACAAGGGTAGGACAGAAATACCGATGAGCCCTTTTGTACACTTGTAGTTGACTCTTTATGAATTGTGCCATCTGTTCTTTCTTAGGTGAATGATTGATTAACTAAGCAATATATGATTAGTGGCTTGCCTTGCTACTTGTACTGTACAAGTTGTTCTGGAGTGTGCTCTCAACAGCCACCATCTGTGTGCTTAACAAATCAAACAGTACAACATCCTGTTCTGTGCCATCCATGCAACCCTTGGGGCTTCTCTCAGGTTACTGATCTCTCTAGTTTGTAGGGCTGTGGTTGAACAAATCTGAGCAAAAATAGGGGTTTTTCTGCCTGATTTGTTATGATCATATTATTAGTCCTTCCTCTCTCCCCCCTTCTTTCCCTCCTTCTCTCCCTCTCCTTGCTTCTCTCTTATTCTCCCCTCCCTGTAAACCAGAATATTTTACTTTTACCTTTTCTGCTGAGATTATAAGTAGTAGTTGTTGTTATTATTGTTTTTACTATTATTTGAATTTTATTATTCAGGAACAGATATCCCAACAGTGAAAATTTCACTTGATACTTGAAATTTGAAAAAAACATTGAAATTATAATGGGAGCTATTGGGAAACTTAGAATCACAGCATGGTTGAGGAAAGAACTGTGGAAGAAGGGAGCTCTGGATTTCATCTTGTCCAACCCACCTGCTCAAACAAAATCTCCTAGACTCCATTTCCCAGGAGCACATCCAGGTATACTTTTGAGTATCTCCACAATCTTCCTGAGCAAGCTGTGCCACAGCTCAGTCATTCACAATAGAGCAGTGTTTCCCAATGTTCAGAGAGAACCTTCTCCATAAGAGTTTGTGCCATTGTCTCTGCCCTGCTACTGGGAACTCCTGAAAGGAACCTGGCTCCATCCTCTTCACACATCCCTTTCAGGTATTTACAAACCTTCATGAGTTCCCTCCTGACCATTCCCTTCTCCAGGCTGAACAGACCCAGATCTCTCAGGCTTTTCTCATGGGAGAGATGCCCTTAATCATCTCTGTGGCTCTTCTTTGGACTCTCTCCACTATTTCCATGCTTCTCTTGTACTGAAGAGCTCAGAACCGGGCACAGCACTCCTGGTGTGGTCTCAGCAGCACTGACTAAAAAATCCTAGGACTTATCACACCCACATAAGCAATCCTAGAACTACAAAGTGAAAACATGCAACCCTTGTCATGGCTCTGATCCTTGTCCTTGAGAAAAATAAAGTTTTAGACAAGACCATAAAGCATTTTTTAATTCTCATGTTGGCTAAAAAAGGTAAGATCAAATGATTGACAGACACAAGCAATAAAGTGAAATTTCTAGGTTAGATTTGTTAATGATTCACAAAAGACTTTATTTTTAACTTTTGCTATTAAGGTATTGAGTATGTGAAAACTAATACCATCATCATTCATTCTTAAAAATTGCTGCTTCCAGTAATGAGAATTTAATCTTATTACCTGTCAGTAATTTTGTTAAAAGTTAAGAAAGTTGCAGTTGTTATTTTATAAGAGGGGGGAAAAAGTTAAAGAGATGTTTTTCTCTTCTACAGCTACACTTCTTTTTAAAATATAATTTGAGAAAAAATAAATATAAACCTCCCCCTTTCTCCTTGTCTCATTATGATTTTTTGCTGTATAGGCGGAAGCCTGAGCTTAATGTGCAACCTATGGACTGGTCAGAGGTGAAATATATCTTTTATTAGGAAAAGACTGGAGTATATTTAATTAAGTGTACTTGTATTGGGACAGAAGGGGAATTATATCACTGGGTCAAATAGTTCCCAAGTGTACTTTGATTACAGTTGTAAAATGTTATATTTTTTATGTTGGCATTGGACCAATTAAAATATTGCCAGTAAAAAGCTATGAGCTAGAAAGGAAACTCTAAAAATAACATCTTGTTAGTGCACATATCTGCTTTCTGCATAGGTTCTGCTTCAGGATTTTACTGCTGTCAATACTGCTGACAAAAACCTGTAAAACCACAAGCTGTGCTCTATTCTGCCTTGTGCATCATCAACAAAATTGACGGATAACACTAATTTTAAAATCTGTATTACTGATGGGTAAAAATTTATGTCAACAAATATTGAATTGCAAGACAGCCTGCAGTCCTGTGCTGAAAACAAAAGGGATGGGAAGACAAAACACAGAGAATGAAAACTACTGTTGAGTAATGCCTTGAAAATAGAATTAAGCTTTTGCCTCAATGACTTTTTAAAAGATCTTCTATGTCTGATAGTTAGCAGTTCTGTTTTTCTATATGCCAGAGTGATGAATACAATGATTTGCAAAAACAATGACCCTCTTTTCCCATTTGCTATATTTCTTTTCTTTGCACATAGATGCACCCTGAACCACAGCTCAGAGCAGAGCAGTATGTCATTAAGTTTACATACTAATTCCCCCAAAAGACAGCTTCTGGTTCACATACCTTTGCAACAAATTCAAAATGTCTGTCAGATGCAGGCAGCTTGTACTCCCTCACAGGCAATTTAATGGATAAATATCAGAAGGTGGGAGCCAAACTATGCTCATGTACCACAAATATTTATGTAATTTGTTCATTGTTCTTCCGTTTTACCTCTTAATCAGGCTCTGGTCTCTGACACAGCCCAGCGCTGTGCTCAGAACATAAGGTGAGGCAGCATCAATGCAGAGACAGAGTGGGATAGCCAATCTTTTTGACCAGTCAGCTGTGCTCTGCTTAAAGCACCCCAGGATAATTTTGGCCTTCTTGGCTGCCAGAGAACACCATTAGTTCATATTGAAGTTCACAGCAAACAAACCTCTCAGATCCCTTTCTGCAGAGCTTCATTTCAGCCTCTTGTTCTCCAGTCTATACATGCACCCAGGCATGTATACTGTCCCAGCTATAGAATCCAGTATTGGTTGTTGCTCAGTTTCATGGGGTTGGTGTTTACCCATTACTCTAATTATCAATATGGTTCTCTAAGGCCTTTCTACTCTCAGGGGAATCAATGAGTCCTCCTAATTTTTTGTCTTTAGCAAACTTTGTGTGACCTAACTCCTGTGTCCAAGTCATTAACAGAAACTGTGAAGAGAATTTTCTCTCAACTTGAACCCTGAGGGAACACCACTTGTAGCTGCCTGCCATTTAGATGCTGCCTCCATTACTGCATCACTTTGAGTCCTTCCTTTCAGACAATTGTTCACCTACCATATAGTGTGCATATTCAGCTATGTGTTGGACATCTTTTCCATGAAGACGTTGTGAGAAATGGTATCAAAACCTATTGCTAAAATCCAAAAAACCATGCACACTGCTTTCTCTTCATTCACTAGGGGAGTATCCTTGTAATAAGTTAATAACTTATCACTTCATGAATCCATCTTGTCTTTGACCAATCATTGCATGATCTTTCAAGGGTTCTTCATTAACTCCCAGGATAATATTTTTTATAATTTTACAAATCTCAAAAGCATATTTGTCAGGCCAATAGTTAGCAGGGCCTTCTTCTTTGCCTATTTTAAAAACTGGAAAAATGCATCTTTCAATCACCTGGAACCACTCTAGATTCCTAAGACTGTTGTGTAACTACAGTAGGTCTTGCAATAACATCGGTGCACTGTTTCATTACCCTGGGGTAAATCCCACCAGGTTTCACAGACTTATTTGCGCTCAGTTACAGCAGCAAACTGTACCAATTCAAAATCATTTGGGAGCTTACCACTCACGGTCAATCATGGTGCTCCATCCCAGGGCTCCCAGAGCCCCAAGGCCCATGACTGTTGTTAAAGACAGAAGTGAAGAAGGTAATAAATATTTGTGATTTATCTTCACCCATATTTCTAAAGTGATCAGCCCCATCAAGTAACAAATCAATGTTTCTTTAGACTTCCTTTTGCTGTCAATGTACCTAAAACCTTCATTTGTTGTCCACCAATATACTGGCCAGCTTTAACTCCTACTGAGCTTAGAATATGAATTCTCTTCGAATAGTGGTTTCAGTAGCATATCTACAGTCCTATTGTATAGCATGACCTTGCTTCCAGAATCCATATACTTTCTTTTCCTGCCTAGGTTCTAAAGGATGTCACTGTTCAGACAAGCCAGCCTTCTGCCTCTCTTGCTTGACTTTCAGTGCATTGGGACTGCCTACTCCTGCACTCTTAAAAGATGTTTCTTAAAAACTGACTAACATGTGTGAACTCCATTTCACTCAAAACTCAGATTTCCATGGAAATTTACTATAAAGTCTACTTTCCCAAGATGTCGTATAGTAGCTCTATAGCTTTATTTTTTTTAAATTCTTTTATTTAAAGTTTTGCAAAGATGGTACAGATTGAAGTCCACAGGAATTCAGCCAATGATTCTAAAAATACTAGAACAATGTCAGATGAAAAAACCTTGTCAATGAAATGGATATATTATTCTATCACAGAACAGTGAGCATAAAGACATCAGCATGATTCATCTTTAATGTTTTCATTAGCATTACATTGCTTGTCCTTCCACAGGTGTTCACACCTTAAACCAATTGGGGATTAATGTATTGTTTCATTAATATATCTGTGAAATTAGTTTATAGTGTTTACAGTTTTTCTCTTCCTCAGGGTTGACTTCTCAGCACATCTCATATAACTCCCAAAAGCATACCTATGTTTCCTTAATTTTCCTGTGTTGATTAGCAATGTACAGTTTCTAAAGCTGGGAATGAACCTTTTTCTCAATTCTGCACAGTCGTAGGGGAAGTACAGCTAATTGCATTGTTCTCCTACTGTTTCAATTGCACATTAGAGAAGATCTATCTGTAGACTAACTTGAAAATACTGCAGAAATTTTAAGAGAATGAAAAACCTAGGGATATATTTCAGAAACTGGCTTATCCAGCTCTGGCTATGCTTTCACTTAAGATCTAATTTGAAGAAGACAGATAACAGGAATATACATTTATAATATTTCTGTAATTTGAAGTCAAGTTTTAGACCCCAGAAGGATAATTTAAATAAAGATAACAGTCATAGAAAAACAGAAGAAAGCAAACAAGAAAGAACTGAGGATCACGGGGAACAACAGGCTGTCCATGAGCCAGCAGTGCCTTATGGTCAAGGGCCAATGGTATCCTGGAGTTCTTTGGGAAAAACACTGCCAACAACCTCAACACTGCCAACTCCCTCCACCTGCCAGTGGGTTGCGGGAGGCGATCCTTCCCCTCTACTTTACTTTGGTAAGGACACATCTGGGGTGCTGTGTCCAGTTGTGGGCTTCAGTGCAAGAGAGACATGGAGTTCCTGGAGCAGCTCCAGCAGAGAGCTATGGAGTTTATCAAGGGACAGGACCATCCCTCTTACATGGACAGGCTGAGGGAGCCAGGCCTGTTCAGCTTCCAGAAGAAACACGGCAAGGGGACCCTATCAATGTCTGTAAGAATCTGAAGGGAGGATGTCAGGAGGATGGGGCCAGGCTCTTCTTGGTGGTGCCAAGCAACAGGACAAGAGGCAACAGGCAGACTTGGATGCACAGGAAGTTCTTCTCAAATGCAAGGAAGAATTTCTTTACTGTTCAGGTGACCATGCACTGGAACAGGCTGCCCAGAGAGAATCCCTCACTTGGGGATATTAAAGAATTGCCTGGACACAATCCTGTGACATATGCTCTAAGATGACCCTACTTGAGCAGGGAGGTTGGACTGGATTACCAACTGTGGTCCCTTCCAACCTTATCCATTCTGTGATTCTGTGTTAAAAAAGAAGGAATTTTTCTTCTATATATGGATCAAACTGTCTGATGAGCAGCATTTTTAATGCTGCTGGAATCAGTAATGAATGTCCATGACAGTTAGTGAGGGGAATTTAAGCAGTGATTGATCCTTTATTTTGTTAATAGTCTAAACACTGTTACTGAACAAAGTGTGTTGTCTTCTCAAGTAGGAAGGAAGGTTTTCAGCTGAAATACAGAGGTTATAACTCCAGCCTTATTAAAAACTTGTATTTGATAACTTTTTTAATACTTATGGCAAATTATGCCTCCCAAAAAGGGATGAGTGGGAAGGAGCAACTTAAAATAGTTGCATAGTGACTGTAGAAAACTCTGGAAAACCCAACCAATTTTAGCTAGCATAGTTAGTCTGTAAAATAATGATAAAAATATAAAATTAGACAATAAGTCATTAAAAGTTTCTTCCTGTCATAGTCATGATTTATTCAAATAGAGTTTCCAATCTACCATTAACACAGGATAAGACCTAAGTTGATAAAAAGAGACAGAGGTTCATGTCCTCAATGCTAAACATTAAACAATATAGTAATTTTTAAAACCAATGTAGGTATTGTCATAATACTTTCTGAAGGAAACCATCTTCCTGTCATTCTTTTTCCTGTTTCTAATTCTATTTCTATAGATTTCTGTGGATTTACTGTGGTTTTCAAATTGAGATTCCCACAGCACCTGCAACATTAGGTCTCCAGATACAGCAATACACTGACCCTTGATTTGAGTAAGTGTCTAGTTTTAATGGAAGAAGAAAACTCAGAATATGAAGGCCCTAAATCCTTGCACTGCTGCTGGTCTGTTAAGGTAATCCTTGACAAGGTACTGAAAAGTCTTTGCCTTAATGATAACATTTGAAGCAGGGAAGCAATATTGCTGAATCTGAAGTAACAGAATTATTTTGCCATGTAATTATGCTGTCCTGAGGAGTGTTTGTGCCTCTACCTGTCTGTTTATGATCTGTAAACAGTCTATAGGTAATAAAACCAAGACAGCTACCTAGATGGTAGAGTTCTAATAGAAGTTCATGAAAATGTTCTGACAGATTCTAGATGAGTTAACTTTTTAGAAATTCTTGGAAGATATTTATTTAGGGAGAAAGGGTTTTAATAGTGGGTAAAATATTTGTTGTCTTTGTATAGTAAAAAGCATAAATTGCTGTGTTGTATGATTCAAATAATAAATCAATGGATATTTAAGTTTTCATGGAGCAGTGCAAGAAAATGCTTTTAACTCACCTGGAAGTGCTTTAGGATAAATACTCTGATTGGTGCATTTGAGGAAGACACTGAAAAAATATCAACTCTGACACCATCTGTTGAGCAAAGTGATTCCATCTGAGGTGAAATCAAAAGGTAGAGAAAATAATATTTTTATATCAAGTGCTCTCACATCAGTCACTAAGAACCAGGAAAGGGAAGGCTGTAAAGTGTCTTTCAAAAGATGTAAGGGCAGCAAAATAGCAAGGCATTATAAAGCAGTTACTCTTAGCATGTAATGAGATAGCAAATGGGAACTACACATCAAATGTACATTTAAAAGAATTGAGGGAATATTAAGAAAGATTTAAAAGCAATGTAAAAGAAAATGCAAGAGCAACCAAACCAAAAAAATCTAGTAAAATCCAATTTACTCCTTTCATAGAATAGCTAAAGTAGTATTTTAAGACCACAAGCAGCAAAAGTGAAAATGCCACATAAAGCTTTTGATGTAATCCTTCCACAGAAATGTTAATAACAACCCCCTATGCACGTTCATTAATGAAAGAATATGCGCTATAGGTTAAAACATTTCTACAGAAGGAGATGCTATATTTTATATTCTGTTAAGGTCTCTAGCTCAGTCCTTTGAAACATTTTTGTTAGCAGACAAATTGATGAAGTAAAAACAGCACTTAGACCATTCACAGATGGTAAACAGATAGGTAGAAGAGCAAACATCCTTCTGGACAGGATGAAAATAATTTTGATAGAGTGGGAGAAGTTCTGAGATCAACAAGATAATATCCAATAAAAACAAGTGCATAGTTCTACTCTTTAAAGGGAGCAAACATAAAATAAGGAATATCTGGAAGATGTCTGCAAGATTCATAGAAGTCAACAACCTTATGTTGTTTTCTCCTTTCTCCTATAAATGAGAAAAACAGTCTTTTGGGTTATGCTAGTAAGACTGTCAGATGGAAAACACGGGAAATATACTCCTACTCACTGTGAATATAATTCAAGACCAAATTAATAAATTTGGGGTTAAGGAGGAAGACAGTTTTAAACCATCTCACAAGCAATATTATTTAGGCAAGAGGTTTATCTAGAGCAAAAGAGACGGGGATAGAAGGGTAACAGCATGAAGTGTTGTGGTAAAAGTACCAGTTTTACATTATTTTCCAGAGTCCACCAATGACAACAAGGAGTCATCAGCAGTCTTCATTACAGCAAATCTTACACTGAAGACTGAGAAAATCTTTCTAATTATATGAATGGAAAACACTGCAGCAGCATGCCTGAGGAAATGTAATCTCTACTAGATTTCAAAGACTAGGATACTCAGCCTGTAGCCAAAGGATAGAGTAGCTCAGCTAGATTGCAAACTCTGTTTTATTAAATATTCGTTATTACTATATACAATAATAAAATAAATAACAAATATTATTTCACTTGGTATGATTTCCTAGAATAAAAGTGTATATCCTTATGTAAAATATTTACAAAATTGTGAACTAATAATATATTATTTGGGCATAAACTGCCCATACATACACTTATGCAACCTACATGCATGCGGAAATAGATGTTTAAGCAAAAGGCTACAAAGGAACAGCAGTGGGTTTTTTGCAAGATGTTGTTTTATACAGTTTGATACTGTAACAATTTGAAATAGTATTGTCATAATCCAATAGAAATTGTAATGATATTTATGTAGGTTTACGTTTGAACTCCCCTTTCTCCTACTTTAAAATACTTGGTTTTTTTGCTTAACACGATTTCTCAAGGAACCAGTATTAAATAGATCATTAATACTTTGAAACATATTTAATGTTCATTGTCATTTGCTTTTATGCATAATAAGGCATAGAGATGAAAAATTAATGATAACATACACTAGGAAATTGGATTTCAAATTGAGAAAAATAATATGCAAATAAGGGATCAAAATTCAAACAAAAAGAGCAGTTATGAACTTAATAAAATAATTTTTAAAAAGACAAAAAGGAGGGGAAAAAAGTGATAAAAAATAGAACAACTGTGCTTTGATAAAAATGGATTAGTCCTTTAAGTGCCGAGCTACTTGTATAAACAATATTATTAGCTCTATCTTTTGATAATAATGTCACGCTGTAATATCTACAACTTTAATTTTTAGAAACAAATTAATTTGCAATCAACATGGTCTGTGATTATAACAAGGGGTATAACATGCCAAAGGCATATTTTGATACTGGGAATGATAATCATTGCCAGTACTGTGAGGAGGAGAGGGAGTCCTAAGTGTATGGATGCTAAAGAGCAACCATGCAGATTATTAGAGACTGTGTCAGATATAATAAGATTTCAAGCTTTGCATAATAACTCTGTACCTGATTGTTCTGCTCTAGCAACTTTATTTTACAGCGAGAATTATTAGAAGACAGAGCAAGTGCTTTAAGGGTCACGAGCTACTTTGCCCATTCATAGAAATCAGAAAGCCAGTACTTGGTTGTTAGTAGCCACACCTCCCTAAAAGCCATAATAAAAGTCTGTCCCAAGTCTACAAGAAATATAATTATGAATTTCCCACATCTCTTCTTTCACAAAAACTTGCTGTTGTGTAGAACCTGTATAAAGGGAAACATCCCAACAGAATGAAAGGTCAATAATAAAGTATTCTTTGCAATAGTAATTTCAAGAGTTTCCAGAAATGGGATTATGGAAAGCAATTATGGATCACTCACATATGGATTTACTGAAAAAGTTTTGTGTGTTGTTCTTGTGGTTTGGTTGGTTTTGGCTTGTTTGTTTGGGGTTTGTTTGTTTTGGATTTGGATTTTTTTGGGGTGTGGTGAGGTTTTTTATATTATTATTTTTGAAAATCCAGATTTTAGTGAACAGCCGAATTGGAACTGCTGCATTTTGGGTGTAACCTAAAGTACACATATCACAGAAAGGTTTCTGGAATCCTAGGCACGGAAAGATAGCTCATATATCTATAAACTTCCATTAAAGTGAGAAAATCCTTCAGAGAAAAATAGAATTATCCAGATATGCTGCCTTATACATAAATAATTCACACACTGCATTTAAATTTATTGCAAGGTAACCTCATCTTTTAGAAAGACAAATGGTCCTATGAGTTTATACAGAATATTAAAATGAAGCTTGGAGTACTGGCAAGGATAGCTTATTTGATTCAATGACTAAAATTGTAATAGGTTTTTTAGTACAATACTCACTAATGTTCAGCAATACTTTTTGTCCCTTCTTCTAAAATTTTTCTTTATTCTGTATGCAAATTCACCTGCATCGGTATATTTAGTTGGATAAATAAGCCACTATGTTAGAGTAAGCATTATTTAGCATTCTCAGTGAGTCACAAAGAAGATGGGTGCTTTTTATATTTTTATAGGAGAGCACGAAAGAAAAAGTATTAAATGTCCAAAACAAAGTACTCATAGTTCAGTGCTCATAGTTTTAAATACCTTAAAAAGTTTTTAAATACCTTAAAATACCTTAAAATGTTACAATTCTCATTATACTAAAATTATTGTAGGAGTTATGGTCATACCAAGCAGAGGAATTTTTTTAAAGGGTTAAGTTGTTAAAATAGAACAGCTTTGGTTCTGAGAAAGTAAGGGTCTGATAAAAAAGAAAAAAAAAAAACAAAAGTCCTCACATTGTTAGAAGAAATTTAAGTAGTCTAAAATGCTGCAGATATTCACAGAAGACTTTTGAAGGAGTTTTAGTAAATGCCCTCTGAATACAATATGGTCATACTGGCCACCAGCTTTCCACTTCAAAGTTTAATCTTTTCTTAAGAAAGGATGAAATTATTCAATGTGTGGAAGTTATTACAACTGTTTTGCTAAGTTCTGGAACCCTTTCATTCTGTCATCACTTTTAAAAAGAACAAGTTTATTGTTCTAAAGTACATTGCATACAGCTGTACAGCGCTTCATGTGTGATGGCTTCTGTTTATGAAAGAGTTTGATTTAATTGGCAAAACAATATTTTTCATTCACCTAGACTTGGTTTTCTTCTGTTTGATCCAGAATAGTACAAAGCAATAAAGCTGACAGTTGTTTCTCTGCAATATGTTAGAAATTCAGAAAGCTGACTGACTGAGGATACAAAAGATTCACATGAGAAGAAAACAAGGCTCTCAGTGGTTTGCATAAAAATTTGGAAATTATTTTCTTTATTTAGATCTGTGTTAAAAAAAAACATAAAAAACCCCCCAAAAAAAAACCAAATAAACCAACATTTGGTTCTTTTTTTTTAAATTAATTGTCAATATTAAATATTATTGCTTACTAACTTTGTTAGTGCTTTTCAATAAAAATATCTAAGGAAACCAGAGACATGCCTCATGAAATTACCACCATAAAAGAGTATTAGGATATTGCAGTGTAACGATGAATAAAGACAGTTTAAGCATAATAGAAGAGATGTCATTCAAAAGGACACTCTGAAACAATTTTGATTAAAAAAATCTAAGGCGCAAGCATAAGAAGTAATAGAAAATATACCATTACTAAAATGTCAGAGAACTATTGAGCCTAATTCTGATGAGGAACATGCTATTTCCTTTGTATTAAAAGTTTGGCAAAATTTGATTATATGGTTTAATGCATTCTCTTACATGTAAGTAAAATACTGAGAACATAATAACTGAACCCTGTTGCCTTGTGCCAGGCAAGGACCTGCAGTGAAGCTGTTAAGTCTGAGACTGAAGCATGACCTTTGGAATATTATTCAAATCCTTACTTTTATCCTTTGGTGTATTTGTTGAATAAATGAATAAATCTGCCATCCATTATCAATGAGATCTACTGATAGAAAAATATTTGATTACCTGTGACAAACTCTTTCATCAGCTGCTGAAAATTATGTTTAGTTCTTGGCCAAAGGTCAATATAGATTATTGACCTGTCCCTGAACAAGAGCAAGGTCTTAATTAGAGGTTCATGGTTTTATCAAAAGAAATTTACTTTACATAGTGGTATAACTATTAAAAAAAACCTCCAAGAATGAGTGGAATCAAATGTCAACATATATAGTTAGCTAGCACTAGGCTGCAAGTTCAATGACCTTTTTTCCATTTTTCCAGGGCTTTTCAAAGTGAATTGTTCTAAAGTAGATTAGATTATTGTAATTTTTCTGAAAATTAAGCCCGATTGAGGCTAAGATATCTGAATGAAAATGAAAGGTAAAACAATTAAAGGTTGTATGAAGCATTAGTTTCACTGACCAGTTATTTAACTTTTTCAAATAATTCCTGGACATTTTACTGATGGCAAGAGTCTGGAGACTTCAGTAACATACTATTTTTAGAGTAAAAAACCCCAGCCTTAAAATAATGCCAGCAGACCCAAAATAAATAAAAGGTTGTTTAAAACGAATACAGCTACAGCACAGTACACTTGGCCTTCTTGAACTTCATGAAGTTTGCACTGACTCAGTTTTCAAACTTGTTGAGGTCTGTCTGGATGGCTTCCTTTTCCTCCAGCGTATCAATTGCACAACACGTCATGGTGCCATGCCAAACTTGCTGAGGGTGCACTGAATCCCACTGTCCATGTCACCAACAAACATTTTAAACAATGCTGGCCCCTATACTGACCCCTGAGGAGCACCACTCACCACTGATCTCCACTTGGATATTGAGCTGCTGACCACAATTCTTTGTGTGTGACAAACCAGCTGGTTCTTTATCCACCCAGATGTCAACCCATCAAGTCCATGTCCCTCCAGTTTTGAGTCAAGGATGTTGAAACGTTTAACAGTTGTGGAAAGGAGGAGGAATCATTTTAATGTGAAATTATTTCCATTTATTTTTTTAATTTTGAATAATCATTTTACAGAAACTTCCCTAAAGCTCCCCCAGTGTTATGCCTGTCTGTGCAGAAAAGAGAAAGTGAAAAAAAAATCTTTAAAACACAGGGGCTAAAACAAAAATGATTCTAAATTCCAAATCACCGCATGGACCTAGAATCTTTATCTTAGGACAGCATTGTAGGAGAAAGTCCTACTTCCTTCACCAATTGCTACCAAAGAAAACACTGCTGATGTTATAATTTCAGAAATTCAGGAAAAAAAATAAAAAACCCTACAATTCTGCCACATGTGAATGATTCAGAAAGAAAATTAGGAAACAGTTATTTGAGCCAAAGACACATTAGAAATAAGAAGTTTAATGAATTTCAGTGCAACTTAATGAAAAACGAACTTTAGAAACAAAACTCATGTCATTTGGAAACATTCCTCCTGAACATTTCCCTAAAGGCATTTAAATATTTTGAAAAACACCATCTCCCATCCACAATCCAACTTTGAAGCAAAGCATTACAAAGCACATATTGTGTTTTGAAACTTGAGCAGATAGCTCAAGTAGAGATACTGACATCATCTTTTGTACACCAAGAGCAGCTGCAGGTACACTGCCAGTCACGGCCGACCAGTAAATGCACTGTAACTGGTCCTAGCGTGCTGCACGGGGAAGAAACTGCACTAGCAGGAACTGGGAGCACCCTCCTTCCCTAGCATCACTAAAATTTAGTAATAACAATGTAACATTAATCCTTAACAAGATCAAGACCAAAGAGATAAGGAAAAGAAAATAAATTCTCACTTAAAACGCATCGGTTCTTAAAATAAAAACCAAGTTCTGCTTCTGTGTCTCCATAAGTTAATGCCATGTAACCTTAAGAATCTGAAAGGCTGTTATAAAAGAAAAAAAAGAAAGAAAAAAAAAGAAAAAAAAAAGAAAACAAAAGGGTTTAAAAGTGCCGTTAAGGGAATTAAAACCTTAGAATGTTACACGCATCTTGGAGACTTCTTAGGCAAGCTGTATTAGAAGCACAGAACAAATCTATACTACTCATAACATTCCTGAGAAAAGAAGCAAGCCTGGTTAAAAGGCAGGGGAAAGGGGAGTTATATGAAAGCAGTGTTCAAAGAACTGGGATCATGTTGAAATGAAGAAAATAAAAGAAAAGTAATATCTAGAAAGTTAAAAAAGTCCAAAAACCTGGGTGAAAGAAGAGTTTGAGGTAGAACAAGCAAAATTCATAAAAATTAATAAATCTTTCTTCAAACGCATCAGGAGGAAGAACTCTGAGAGACTTCAAATCCCACAGATTATCAAGCTATAAAAGGAGCTTTCAGGAAAAATAGAGTCACAGAAGAAAGCTGAAGAGACACTTTGTGGCTGTGTTCACTGTTGAAGAACATGTACAAATTTTCCCACCAAAACACCCACCCACTCTTTTTTTCTTTCTTTTTTCTTTTTTTTTTTTTTTTTTTTAATTTGGAAAGGATTTCAGAAGATGTGTTTCAACTTCAGCTCCCCTAGGAGAAGTCTCAGGAAAAAAAAAAAAAAAAGACAGTAATGAGAGACCAGAAACAGATAATTTTTATCCAAGGCCTTAGAGATTTGATGGTAAAACAGAAGAAAAAGATGCAATGTACAATTTCTCCCTCAAAACCAGTGAGGTACATGAGAAGTTAAAGGGAAGTGCTGGGATTTATTTAACCGCAAATGCTTGCAGGCTCACAGATTATTCAAAGGAGGTACTAAGCTTGTTTCCCCTGTTATTATAGTCTTTTCTATGCATCTGCTTTTCATGGTAGCACCAGATGAGAAGGACATTTGTTCCCATTTCAGTACCTCTTCTCTTCCATGATGAGTTATGATGGGAATGACAGTTTAGGTATTACCAAAATGTGACTAAAGCACTTAAATGCCATGCTAAAGCACCCCTTACACTTGCCACAACAGCAAATAAAATGCTGTACCCTCTTGGCTTTTTTTATTGCAGAAGAACTCTGTTCACTAACATTGAACTTGTCCACTGGGAACCCCAGGACCCTTTCCACTGGGCTGCTTCCCAGATGGGTAGATCCCAATTCTCCAGCCAATACATAGACCACTTGTCTAGACTGTCACACATCAGTTTCTCTATATCAGGCTGTATGAATCCTGAAAGCCTTGTAGAAAGGTACTGAAATCCTTGGAGAAATCCATGTAGGCACTGCTCAGTCCTTAGAGAATCTGCAACTTCCATAGGTCAAATAAAACTAGGCTGTTACCTTAAAGTCTGAGGAGCTACCTTGAATAGCTGTCATTCAGCTCTGAAGCACTGATATGTAAGATACCAGATTAAAAGGGACAGAGAAACCTCGCATCTTCCTAAATCCAAGATGTGATTCTCCAAGTTTCCTTTTAACAGTTATATTGTAATGAAGAAATTAGAAACCTGTGAGCACTTGAATCACTGAGATCTCAGATCCTAGCTGCAAACTTCCAAATGTAAAAAAAAAAAAATTTAAATGAAAAATGTGGATCTTTAAGTTTAGCAACATCTACATCTTAGGTCACTCCCTAGCCCCTTATGTTCCAGAAGCACTTGATATGGTGTGAACATTTACAGTGTAAACATACCATCAATCCCTTTACTACAGAAATATATAACATTAGCAGACAAAAATTGCATAAGCAGCATGGGGCAAATATCAGAGCAACACCTACAGAACTGAATTTGTAATGTGATAACTCCTTACATACATCATATAAATAGATGCTGTTTTAGTTAAAGCAACTATTAAAAGGCAGATTATGTGGTTTTGAAATTAATAAGCAGAAGAAACCTGAAATGAGGACTCTCATATTTTAGATGTATCCAATGAGATGCAAAAGACTGAAGAAAAGAACAGCTTTGGTAACTCAGCGTTAAATTCGTTTATTAAGCACTCTCCACCATTTTGTTTTGCTGAATGTGGGAAACTCTCTGTCAGATAACTGAGATATTTACATGTTGACTACTCTGCAGAGCTCTCTCCTAGACAAAAGCAGCCTTTAAACAACATAAGAATTACACATACATGTGCATACACATATATTATATGAATATATGTTTCCAATTGGCAGTCTGGAAAGAATTACAATAAAATCCCATGAGAGCTTGAAACCTGAAAAGAGATAGATGAATACTATAAAACCCTAAACAGTATAATACAATGTAAAATCCAGCATAATCTGAAAACTGACTGTGGGCTCTTTTTTTTATGGTGCTAACAACAAAAAATAACCACAGATTTAAAAGCATATATGTTATAAAATCAACTCAATGCTAAATTTTGTAGATCTATATACATATAGAACGCTATTCAGAGCTCCAGATGTTGCAACTTCTGACAGAATTTGATCCCCCTGCTTCTGAATATAGTTTGTCTTCATAGAGTTTATGCCCAAGACCCTCTGGACACAGTTACAGTTGTGATTATTTTTTTCAACTCTGCGTAAGGTTAGAATACATTCACAAATGCCTGTGATACGCCAGGTACAAATAGCCAGGTGAATTCCTTTAACAAACCCTGTATAATATACTGAGACACATATATGTGTATTTGTGTGTGTGCAGTAGGGAATACGCTGCTCCCAGCTAGACATGGATTGGCCCAGGCAGATAATTTAAAATTGCAGCCAATAGATATTTTATTTTTATAGAGATACTTATTAATTTATTTATGTCAGTGTCTATCTGCAGGCAGATAATTTAAAATTGCAGCCAATAGATATTTTATTTTTATAGAGATACTTATTAATTTATTTATGTCAGTGTCTATCTGTTCTCCTCCTTTTTCTCCCACCGTCCCAGAGATTTTAATTCATACTCCTTGAGAAAAAATCTGAAAATCAGTCCTAGCCACTTGTGTATTTTAATATACTCTGGAGGATCTCACTTCTAGGATGCGAGCTGGATCTATGCCTCTAGCAGGTTAAATAGAGAGGTTGTGAAGTCTCCATCCCTTAAGACATTCAAAAGCCATGTGGACATGATCTTAGGCAGCAGTCTCCATGTAGTCCTGTTTGACCAGAGAAGCTGGACCAGGAGAGGCCCTCTCTAGCCTCATCCATCCTATAATTCTGTGATTACTAACCTTATCAAAAGTCTTCTATTCTGATTCTGCCTTGCTCAATGCCTTTTGAGAAAAGCTGGGGATAGATAAAGATCAGCAGTATTTATTTTTCATATTGTATCCCTTTGTATGTGGTAACAGCACAGATAGCAGCAGGACATAAACGCATGTAAGTATTTAATAAATTAGTGATTTATTTCTCAATTTACTTGTCCTTATTTCACCTGAGATATTCTTTTGAAAGTGGTTTTTCTGCTCCTAGCTTGTCACTATTTAGAAATACATTTCATTGCAATACTCTTCTGCATGCTTATAAGCCTCTGCTATGGTGTCAGAACCCTTCTTTCTTCTTCCCTTCACTGCTACTGAGAGAAATTAAACTTGGTATGAAACATGCTCAAAACCCAGAGTAGATACCCTTTATAATAGAAATTGTGATTGAGAATCTTTTTATTCTGGTTCATTTACGTGTCAAACTGTGCTGCAGAGAGATTCCAGTCAGAATTACATTGGTAATTGTATTGAAGTTGTAATGTGTCATCCTTCATGATTAGTCTTCATTTTCATCATTACAAAGAATCACATAATCATAATTAAGTTTTTGTTCTTTTAGAGTGTAAGCCAGTGTCAAAGCTACACAGAGAGAAAAGAAGGACAGGATCTCATTACAGGTCCCACTGCGGCTGGAAAATGCTCCCAACTCTGGATCATGAGTGGATCAGTATTAACCCATTCAACCTGGGTAAATTAAAAGGGTTGCAGGCTCCGGCAGCAGAGCAGGGTGTATGTAGCACTACTTACTAACATTCCTTTGCAGGAATCTCTCTTCAGAAATAATAAATAGCTTAAAGACAGAAAGAAGCTTTATTTACTATGTGGAGATTTTGTGTCTTAATGTGGTTCAAATCTCCATTGTGGAAATGTAAACCCAAGAAATTTAAAAGGAATGTCCTGATCAGTTTGAAGGCTTGAGGTTGAAAAAATAAGTCTCTTTGCTGCAATGCACAGCTCTTTATTATTTAAACCTCTTCTAAGCATTCTCCACTTCTCTGATTCCCTGATGAATGCAACAGTGAGAGCATCAGATGAAAGTAATTTCTGACAGAGACAGCTTGTATCTAAAAATATTTTATGTCTTGAGTACGATAAGTGACAGAATGAACAAAAGGATGACTTTAAAATTGTTTATAGATAGTTCTTTAACAGGGACAGCTTGTATTTATAAATATTTATCATCCTCATTGAAATATAAACATGAATGGAAAATGAGAGTTGGACACAGTATCTGGAAATAAACTAATTACCATTATAATCAATTATATGACTGAACTACACTGCTTTTTCAATACACATTGGATAAATGGGTTTGGAGAAGTGATTTGCTGAATATGTTAGTGGAAAGCATTTAGCTTATTATTTTCATCTGGACAAATTAACAACACCTTTTTTTCTACTATGCTTCAAATGTTGAAATGCTTCTGATTCTTTATAAATGCAAACATATGAATACTTAAGTGAAAGAAATACTATAAAAGCTAACTGGATATTTATAGAATTAATATAAAATAAACTGAAAACACTTTTCTAAAAATGTTGCCAGCTGTTTTCTCTGAGTGCAGAAATCCACAACAACCTTGCAACAATTTTGTCCATTATAACTTAAATGTGCACCTACATTTCCATGCCAATGAGGAAAACTGGTGATGCTTCTGGTGGTAATGGTTCCATTAGGAAGGCATTTGGCTGACAAGAAACAAACCATTTCTAAACCAGAGTCATTTGGAGGGGAGGTTCCATGCAGGTTAAGGGAAGAACTGTATGCCTTGGAACTGCTGGTAGTCCTGAGACCATGATTATACACAAATGCTATCAAGCAGCGCAGCGTTTCATACAGATTCCTTAAAACAGTGTATCTGCTCTCCTCAGAAAGGTTTTTTTATTATTCTTTTAATTTTTAATGATAAGAAGTTTCTGGTTATGTACACACAGACAATATTGAAGCGCGCCAGATGTTTGAGAATCTTGGTTGACATTCTGTGACTGAGCATACTGAGTGGTCTTTTCTAGATTTTGGATAAATCACCCAATGATCAGAGTAGGAGCAACATTCTACAAATGCACCCAAAATATTCAGTTGTGTTCTGCCTGATGTTTAGAAGGACAGCTGATACAAGTCACTATGTGAGCTCACGTGAGATAAGACCCAGAGGAACTAAAAATACTGAGAAAGGCTCTTTGTTGTTGGGCCAAGAATACTGTTCTCAAATCCAACTTACTGCTTAACTTAATTCTTTGATTGTCTTTTACAGGGTTTGAGACAGTTCTCTGATGTTAACAGCATGTTATTTGGCTATTAAGTAATATGTGACACAGATTTTCATAAACCATAAATGAGACACTACCAATGTTGCCACAGCTTGTTTGCCATCTCCTTGAATTTCAGAATAATCTAAGAAGGGCTCTATGTGCAATGATACATATGTACACCTTCACACACCTTAGAATTTACAATACTTAATTAGATATTTGAATTATCTCACAACATGGATAAAGAGAGTTAAGTGTTCACTATTACTGTTTTAGTTTCCTGACTGCATAGATTGTAGATGTTATTCTTATTCTGTATCTGCACCTAGAGTATACTTGGTAAAGTTAAAGCAAAAGAATTCTGTGAGCGTGCAAAAGAGTACAAAACCTCTCCCTAGAATAAAAAACCTTCCATTTTTTCTCTGAACACAGATGCCTGCTCTTTTTCAGTATATTTCAAAGAATGTCTTTTATATTAAATCACTCAGTTCCAACTGGAAGGAAAGAAGAATCTATTGCCCTTGCACAACCCAGACCCAGATATGACGAGTAGTCTTGGAAATGAATGTTGGGCTGTAGGTAGGTAATAGGGAAAGTGCATTCATACAGAAATCCTACAGATGTTCTTGGGTGAATGTAATGCCTCTTTCCTTTATCCTCTGAATTTTAGTGAAAGCTTTTTTTTAAAAAAAAAAAAAATGGAACAAAAAGAAAAAGAAACACAAGCCTTGCTCAAAATGTTTACCAAAGTGGCAGAAAACTGGATTCAGCTCTCACTTTTTCTTCCATCACAGGATATGACATGCTTGAATCAACAGGGAGAAGACTAATTTGAAGACAAAAGGTGGTCCCAAAACTCCTGTTGTGTTCTCTCAGATTTGGAGAGATCCCTGTTCTTTTAAAGCATCAACTATTTACTATTAACTATTAACTATTTAAATACAACATGACTTTAAAAGAGAGCTGATCATCAAGTACAGCCCATAACTGGAAGTCAGTGCTACTAGGATTGTCCATGTCAAGAAATTCTTAGCATATAAAAGTAATGTATGTGATACAAGACCTGAAGCCTATTTCATTTATTTGTGAAGAAATCAGTCTCGCTCTACCGAGTTTGCATGTCAAGGCTCTTGGTAGGGGGAGGATTTCTCTGAGAAGCTGACAAAATCTTCTCTCATGTTGAACACAGACAGTGTCAGATGGCTCCAAGACAGACCCACCACTGACCAGCTCCAAGCACATCAGTGACAGTGGCAGCACCTCTAGGATAATAGATTAAAGAACAGAAAAAACCTCTGTGCAACAGCAACTGCAGCCAGAGAGAGGAGTGAAGAAAACATGACAAAAACAGCGCTGCAGACAACGAGGTCAGTGAAGAGAGATGGGGAGGAGGTGCTCCAGGTGCTGGAGCAGAGATTCCCCTGCCTGTCGTGCAGACCATAGTGAAGCAGCTGTGCCCCTGGAGCCCATAGGGACACACAGAGGAGCAGAGATCCACCTGCAGCCTGTGAAGGACACCATGCTGGAACAGGTGAATGCTCAGGACAAGGCTGTGATTTTGTGGTAAACCTACCCTAGAACAGGATCCTGGCAGGAACCTGTGGCACCATGGAAAGAGAAGCCCAAACTGGAGCAGGTTTTCTGGCAGGACTTGGGACCCCACAAGGGACCCACACTGGAGATGTTCATGAAGAACTGCAGCCCATGGAAGGACTTGCATTGGAGAAGTCAGTGGAGGTCTGTCTGCTGTGGGAGAGACTCTCTCTCTGGAGCAGGGGAAGAGTGTGATGTGTCCTGCCTCTGAGGAGGAAGGAGCAGCAGAGGCAACCAAGTGAACTGGCAGGAGCCCCCATTCCTGATCTCCCTGCAGCACTGTGCAGGGAGGAGGTAGAGAAAATTGAGAGCGCAGTTCAGCCTGTGGAGAAGGGATCCAAGAGAGGAAGGAAAGTTTTTAAGATTTGGCTTTCTCATTATCCAACTCTGATTTGATTGGTAATAAATTAGGTGTTTACACATCTGTTATTGAAAAAAAGGCAGTGTCAAGATGAAAAAAAAAAAAAACAGAACCCAAACATTATCCATTACATGACAATATTATAAAAGTCTTCCAACACCTACACAGATTAAGATCACTTTTTGTCACAGATCACACATTAGAAGATCACTTTTTATCACAGATTATCTCAACCATGTAAAAACATCTGTTTTACAGAAGGAGAGGGAGTGGGATTAATGACTTTTTTTCCTAGAATATCTACAGGCCTCCTTAGACCATTACATTTCGATCCTTCTTGCACTTTATATTTGTCCTATGGTGCACTTAGTATTATCTACTTTACCAGTCATTTTTCTGTGTTGAAACTCTGAATATGAAAGTTTTCCATGCTTTTGAAAGAGAATAAATGTGACTTCAGACAACAAAGGGGTTGCTGCAGAGCCAACCCCAGGTAAAACTTTTCTACTGCAGGTGAAGAACATTCCCATTTATTGAATGCCTGGAAATAACATTGTTCTCCTATTTAAACATAGCCAAAATACTTTTTTTTTTTTTTTCAAACTGAAGAAAACTAAAATTAAGGTCAAGATCCAATCTATTCAATGCAGACTACAATGAGAAAGTGTCACAGCCTTTTTCTTCATAAGAAGTGATCACAGGAATTTAATCTTTGCCTTTATTCTGTCACAATTCTCTTCTGTAATTCCAGGGGCTACCTGCCCTTCACACTGCTCATTACACAGCCCCAGGCTCTCTGCCAGCCATTAACAGGCCAAGAAAGTCACAAAAGGCTGCTTTGGAAGTGGTGGACATGGATAATTTGACCATCTCTTTCTTACATCTAAATATCTTAGAATGCTTGAAAATAAATCATACCAAACCAAAACCAAACAAAAATGCAAAACAAACAAACAAACAAAACACCACAAAAAAAACCCCAAATCTCCAAACCGACCAAAATTGTCTGTGAAAGGAAACACTGTGCCACTTTCCAAAAAGGTGGCAAAACTTTTTAACAGTCATTGTCCTACAGACAGTTATATATATGCATTGTCCCAGTGAAATAATTTGTTTCAATTGGATTAATACTAAGTGTAAAAATACACATTGACAGGTTTGAAAAAGCAGCCACTGCTGTTCTGCCACTTGCCTGACCTCTGGATGACATGGAAATGTATAAACAGAAGCTCTTCGTTAAGAAAAAGCATACTCGGCCCTCCTCCAAAAAGAAGAAAACAAAAAATTATTAAAAACCTGAGCCACAACCAAAATCAAACAAAACCAAACAAAAAACCGACAAGCAACCACAAACTAGACTAGAAAAATCCCCTAAAAATAAAGTTCTTTATTAAACTAACATAGGTTTGTGAACTATTACAGTTGTCTATGTACTGTAGTTACAACAATTAATATCTAAAATGCACTGCAAATGGTAATATATTGCAGAAAGAATTCATTTGTTTACAGGATTTAATTAAACAAAATACAATTAAAGCTGAATTTGCTGATTCAGAGAGCCTGAAATGTTTAATTTAATATACTTTGAGATCAATGGACTGCTGGCCAGGACTTGGTACAGACCGAGCAGATCTTGAGAGCTCCTGCTTCTCAGAGAAACACCTCAACTGGTCACCTTCAGAGCAGCCACCTATTCTCCTCTGAATACACAGGAGCCCTTTGCCTGACAAGTCTGATTTGGAGACAGTGCTCAGCCACACTGTCTTTATTCTTCCAGCTCTTTAAATCACAGTAGCAACAAACAGGGGCTGGGGAACGAAGTGCTGTTTAGCTCCCCACAGAAGGGAACACTGAAATCTTAATGTCACCAGCTCTGGCTGAAGTCTGGACTGCAATATCTTCTGCCCTTGCAGGGTGACCAATGAGTCTGTTCTTCCCATTTCTTAGTTAACCAGGCAAGCTCCACCACAGCTCTGCCACTTGCCTGTCTCACTCCATCACTAACTAGCATTCTCCATGATGAAGATGTGTCTGTGTGTGTGTACATGTGCATGAGAGAAAGGGAGCTTTTAGGTATTAGTATGTGACTAATTTGTTCCAAATACCTTAAGAAAGATCCAGAAACAAGCACCGTGTATTTTGAAAGGTCCAGATTACACTGTGTAGCCCAGTGTCAAATAGCAGACCTTGCTTCTGTTTTATTCAAAAGTACAGGTGTAGTCTCAAAGAGAGTTCTGTGGTTCAGAAGCATCTGTCACAGAAGGGCTACCTGTGCTCCCTGGAGCTGGTATAATAACAATCATAATCCACGTAGATTCTACTGTTGGTACTCATCGACTGTTATGAAACAGAATCCAATGTCATCCAGAGATCTTTTTGTGGGAGTTATTTTGTTTAAAAACTACACCAGTTAGCCCCAAGATGACATTCACTGAGAAAGGGAGCCTCAGGCTGGTCCTCATGGGTCTGAGAAAAGTACTTCTAGAAATTTCTCATTAAAGGAATTTGCTGTTTTGAAATATGTTTTTTTCTGTTTGTTCTATTGTTCTGAAAACTGTTTTGAATGTGTTCTGAAGAAACACATTGGATACCAGACTAAGCACACCTACAGACAGTACCTATCATGATTCCAGGTGGGAGTAATATTTTTTCCCTACAAAACTTTCAAGACAAACCATTTAAAACAGATGAAAAGAGAGGACTAAACCTGCAGTGGGAGATGTGAGTCACAGAGAGGAAACATTTGCATTTAAAAGAAGCAGACAGTTTAGCCTTTCCCAATTAGGGGCTAAAACAAGCTGATGCCAGCCAGTCCTGACTTTCAGTGACTATCCTGAGTTCAGTGATGGGGTAACTCAAAAACTGAGTCATAATCTCTTCAAGGGTATCTACGACCTCAGAAACTGCATTCAGACTGAAGCACACTAGAGCAGACTAGAAAGATGTTTAAGAATAGTGCTGGCAAAATCTGTTTTAGTCTCTCCACTAAACTTTTTTTCCAAGTCATCCTGCTAGCACCTGTGTTTAGCATCTTCAGTTTTCAGAAGATTCGTGTTTCCTTATTCAATTCATTAAAACTTCCATGTTAACTGTGTATGCATGAAACCACCAAATTAAAGTCGACAGACTGCAAAGAATTAGCAAGGAAATGAAACCTTAAAAAAGCTTTCCAGCAAAACTCTGTCATCTCCCAGAGAAGAGAACTTATTTCACATTTTCAAACAAATAATAATTTTTCCCAAGAAATAAGAATTTCTTGAAAATTTCAGCTCAGTGAAATGCTGAAAACTCCTGGATTTTGTTTAATTCAAACCCAAATCAAATTTCTACAAAAACAAAAATAAATCCTGATAAATGAGAATTCCCACTTTAGTTAGCTAAACCTGAAAAAGCAGCACAGAATTGCAGAAACTTAGAAAGCAGCAAACAAAATTGTATTTCATCAGTTCCTGCATATCTGAATAACACCACGTAACTAAACCTGTTCAGATAGTATTTTCCATATAAATATATGCATATATATATATATATATATATATATATATATATATATATATATATATATATATATATATATATATATATATATATATATATATATATACAGAGAGAGAGAGAGAGAGGGAGAGAGAGAGAGAGAGTATTTATTCTACATTTATTCTAATGTGACTAACATTACTTTTTTCATCCAGTCAAATTTATGATGGCACAGATCACCCTGTAATCATCATATATCTCCACAAAAACTTCACTCACCATGTTTTCCTAGTTTCTCTAAATGGCTTTTTCCATAGTCATTGACAAATAAAAGTATAATTAAGCCTTGCTTAAAAGTTAATTTCCATGTAAGGGAAAGGGCATTAATATCTCATTATTATCAATGCAGAAAGCTTATAAACATAACATTAAGCCCAATGCTAAAATATTTGCAAGTTTCAGTTCTTGAGAAAGAAAAAAAAAACCTCACTCCAAGATATCTATAAGAGATGGAGTACTGTGATTAACTATATTTGTTTCAATAAATGGAGATTATACAGTGACCTTTACTTTAGCTGCCTTGGTTTCTCCATTTTTAATCATTATGCAAGATTTGGTAGGATTTGTTGCTGACACTCTGCTCCTCAGGGGACAATTAGCAGAGAAGTGAATTCACTAGAAAGGCAGCAGATCTTTTCATTTTGCTACCTAAAATGACAGGAAAGAGCCCAACTTTGCTGGACTGTCATAATGCTAATCTATGGCTGGATCTGAAAGAACCTAGACAATTCAACGCATCACACCATTACATAAATCTCTCTTAGTTAAACATTGGAGATAAAGAATGCTAATTATATATAAAATGTGTTCTGTGGTGCTACAATTAAAAGTTTCTCTGCACAATAAAGTAAATACTTTACTGTTTTCATTCTGAAGGAGCAATATTAGTCTCTGAAACTTGGCATCTTTTTTTTTTTTTAAGTACTACTAATATTAAAAGTTTGCACAAAGGGATATGTTAAAGGATTTTGTGGGTTTGAGCTTTACATTTAATTCCTTCCACCTCAACCTATGCAGACAAATACATTCACCTCATATCTATTGAAAAGACCTCTGACTGACGCATGCTTTGTACACTGTGTTAGCATGTTTGTTGTTTACACCTTGCTAGACGTGCAACTCCAAATTCCTGCCGTCTGCGTGCCTAATACATACAGTCATCATTTCAGTTCCATTAGTGTAACTCCATTTCTATCACTCTCTATGTACTTAATATGTTTTTTCTGTCTTCTACAGACTGTGGTGTGGTAAAGCGAACAAAAATTCCAATAGTTTAGTGTCTCCAAACAAAATAAGTGTAAGATTATTTATAAGTAATATGTTATTCAGTAGAAAAGGTCAAGAAACAAATCTTCTAAGGAACTTGCATGTCTCAGGGCTTTAAAGACTTTCCTGTGCTTGACATTCACAGTCTCAGGAATAATTTGGGAAGAAGGTAACTAAGCTTTTCTTGCATTATGTCCCATTCCTGCCAGGAACAATGTATGTTTCAGGAATTCTTTTTGGAACTATGAATATTAGGAGAATGTTTGATCAGGAAGAGAGGCAGATTGCATAGGATGGCAGAGACAACTACAAGAATGAGTGTGGTATCCAAAAAGCCCCAAAATACAAAACAAACACCCCAGAGAAATTAAAGTATGTACTCTTATTTAGTACACACTGCCATAGAGAAGTGTATAAAAGCCAGTCCCCTCAAAAAACTTGAGGATATTTTGGTGATTCAGACATATTTATTTGCAGTAGAAGGAGAACAAAAGGAAAGTACACTTGCAACTTTTCCAGTTTTCTCTCAATAGGGAAAATCAGGTCTGGTAATTAGAGTTCCTTAGTTACTTTGGGGCAAACAACTTGTGTAGTGAAAACTTGACTATAAATGACACCACATGAAAATAAATGAAGTACCATATGACAAAAGAATGTTAAAGTTCCTAAACAAATTAATTTAAAGATAAAAATAAAATGGTAAATATAATATAATCATAGGTCAGTATATCTGTAAGAAGGAGAAAAAATAGGAAAAAGTTAGTTTTTTTTATCAAAGTAGAACTTCATGAGACAGTCTTGTGCATAACTTTTTTTAAAAAATCTCTTTATTATTACCAGAATAAGCAACCATGATCTGTTATGGTTGATTTCTTTATTGGACTTACTTAAAATATATATTTTGAAGCTTTGTGCATGAGGATTTAAATGATGCCTTATTAAGTATTAATTCTGAGTTTGAATTAAGGGGATAATTATAATTTTAAAAATATGGAAAATGTTCCCCTACAGCTATATTTCTTACTATGTGTTTACCCCCACAGAGATATGAGACTTTTCCTTCCATTAACAGCTGTATTTTACCTGTGAGGCCATATAACTGCTTCAAACATTTTTGACATGAAAATTAACATGAAAATTTTCAAATGCCTAGTGGATGTTGCTGCTGTAAAACATCCTGTGCATGAAATTACAAGACCTTTTTAAAAGTACTGCTACAAAATAGATACTGTGCACAGTAGTAGCAAAGACAATATATATTTTCATTGCTTCTTAATATACAAGTCAAGAAATGTCTTAAAATACTCTCTTAATACAGAGATCTAGTTCTGTGTTTAGGACTAAAATAACCCACTTATAATATAAAATAAATATAAATATAATATAATATAATATTTATAATATAATAATATAATATATAATATAATAATAATATAATAATATGATAATAATAATATATAATAATATATAATAATATAATAATATAATAATAATATATAATAATATAATATAATATTTATAATATAAAATAACCCACTTATATATAGCTGAAGACAAAGGAGAATCTCCTAGAGTAAATGGTAATAGGATTGGTAAATCTGACCTGTCAAAACACACTCCTCAGCATGCATCTTACACCTGCACATGCTACCCAAACACTATGCAGATCTTCAGCATTCATCTAGTATGGTTTCTAATGCAATGAAAAGGAAATTTGTGTTCTGCAACATGGATTGTTTTTAGACTAATACTCACATATGCGAAGATATTCACCAGTGAGGACAAAATATTTTTCCATTTAATCATCCAACTAGAATAATGACATACAGCTGCTAGGCGTTGTAGCATAATATAGTCTCAATTAAATAGTTGAAACCCCAGAACAGTCACAAACATCTCTGTCTTGCCATAATAAAAATAGAATAGATAAAATTACTAAGGAGTAGTACTCACATAGTAAGAAATCCTGTTCCACCTTAATCCTAGATGTAGCACACATAATTTATGTATAAAATATATTAGGTGAACATACAAAAAACTTTTAAACACATCACCAGTTATGTTCAACAATGAGTGGATAACACTAACTCCTCCTGAGGCCATTGATCCCACTGGAATATACCACATGTAAAGTCCAATGAGAAAGATGAATGTTAATTCTTAGTTATTGTAGCAGAAGTTTCGCTGTTTTATTTTGGGGTTTTTTTTTTCAGAAAATTTGAGGAAGACAATTTAGTTGATAGCTTATGCATTTTCACATACCTAAACTGTAAAAGTGTCTTTGTGTAGAAGTAAATATTCAGGGGCATCATAAAACTTACTCTTATAAAATTTGTTGGCAGGAGTCTCAAGGAGAAACAAGACATCTCTGGTAAAGACAAATATTCACTGTATTGTGTTGTCAAAAATACATTACCTTAATGATCAAAGTTATATGAAAAATAACATCCGGAGCCCTGGTTTTCTTCTCATTGGTCCTGTTTGGTCTCACTGATGAAAGCTCAGTGCTATCACCTAGAGTTTAGAGTATGGCAAAAGGCAGTTTGAGTTCTGAATAGTCTCAAAGCACAGAAGTATTAATGTAGGGAAAGATCATTACAGCTATTAGAACTGAGCATGAGCGTTTTGGGGAAGGATGACTCATCCTTTGCATCCCTGCATCATATAATTGAGATCCCAGTACAGTTAAGTACAGTTCTTTATTTTCTAATTAGCAATTAGTTATTGTTTTCCCTACACAGTTGCAAAATCTCAAGATGTATTCTTGTTCTACTGCCCACTGCTGTCAAAATTCATGCATCTAATTTATTTATTGTTTTAATGATACATTCAAATTGTAATCATTCTTTTCATCCTCAACATGGCTAAATGTAGTTGAGTAAAAATCCTATTGCTCCATAAACAAGTCAGAAGAAATCAGCTAAATAGTAGCACTTTATTTCAATGACATCACTGATTTCTTCCACAGCCTATTTATCAGCCAAGTTTGGTTCAAAGAAAAGTAAACTATATATAACAGAAAAAAATCTCAATTGTTTCAATAATGACAAAAAAGGGACTCTACAATAAAAAAATCAACTGTTTTCATGTAAGTAACATATTCAAAGAGAATGTCCAAAGTCACAGTAAGATAAGAAAGTCTTCAAAATACTCTGTCTAAACATCATCTTTAGTCACAGCAAAGCCTTCCATCACTCTGCCCTCTTGAAGCAATCTACATTACAACTAATTGAAGTTCTGCACTGATCAATTTAATTTATGAAACACTTTTTTTTTTAATTTCTAGAAAAATTCATCATTTTTGTAATAAGAATTGAGGCCTTTTATTGCAAATCACAATAAATTAAACCGGTTTTTGCTAGTCACAGTTCTCATAAGGATGCAAATATGTCTTTGCAAATAGACTTTAGATTAGCAAAGACATTCCAGAGTGAAGAGTAATCTCTGGAAAATATACTGTCTACTTTTTTTAAAGGACACAATTCCTATCATACTATTTGCATGAATCAATACAAACATCAAAATCTAATTTGACTGAGCACAACAGCATCTTCCACATACACATTTTAGTAAACATTTCACAGGGGACCTTGTTAAATAATACATACAGTTTATAATCCATTGAAAGGGTGCTAACTTACTGCAAGCTTACATAGAAAAATATTAAATACTTTTCATATGAAAGTAGCAAGCAGGTGTCCTGTGATGCAGATGAAATTGCAAAATTTACATTCTGTCTAAATTTAAACAATTTCAAAATTTGTTCTTATTTTGCAGCATAATAGTTTCCTTCATCTAGAATATCAGCAATGCAACATTAGACATATAAATTGTAATGTCCAGACCATGTGTGCAAGAGTAGAGGAGGACTGTTCACTTTCTATATATGTAACAGTATTCTCATTTTTTTTTTAAATACCTCGCAACCCAAATGCTTTGAAGGAAAAACTAGAATGTTTGCTGATACAACGTATGCTGATAACTGCTTTGAAGACTCCTTATAGAATCATTAAAAATCCTTCATTACACATGGTTTGAAGATCCTGCAAGTAATTATCTTGAAAAATAAAAAAAAAATCACTACTAAATCATAAACAGCTAGAGAAATAAACTCAGGGTTCTAGTTATTAATGCTGTGTATAATACAGTTTGTGTATTTATTATATATATGTGGAACATCTATTTGTATTATTTATTTAAAATGTTCTAGCTATTGTGATGATATTGTGATTTTTCTGAATAATTTCCAAAATTCCAGCATACTGAATACATGAGAACACTCAGCACTGTTCTAATTTCTTTTCTACTCTGGAAGGAATGGAGGGCTCATAACACCCAACTAATGATCAATTAATAGACCAGAATTAGCTATTATTAGCATTATTGTATGCCACCAAATACTGAAATGGTCACTGAAATATAAGTTTGAAATAATTTTAAAGTATTAAAATATTTGACCCTCCATCACCAAATCCACTCCACTGCTTTTCCAGTACACACCCTCTGCTTCTCTGCAGACACAGGTCATCTCTGGCTCTCCAGAGAAAATTTTCTTCAGGCAAAGTCCTGCTGAGGTCTGTCTGTGCCAAATTCCATTTCAGTGACCTTTTTTCTTCCCATCTTATGTCAGACATCGAAATGTGGGGAAAAAAAGGGGATAAAGGTGTTGCAGTAAATGCACCAAAGAAGGAGCAGGACCTTCTGACACAGCAATCTCTCCTTCCCTGCCTGCAGTCCAAATTCAGGTCAGCAGAAGGCCCCTCTACTTCCAGACAAGTGTCTTCAGGTGTCAGTATTGGGAGTGGCACTGTTAGAAACCTTTGTCAGTGACAGGGATGGTAGGATTGATTGAATCCTCAGCAAATTTGCCAATGACACCAAGCTGTTAAGTGCAGCTGACACACCAGAGGGAAGGGAATGCCATCCAGAGGGACCTTGACAGGCTTGAGACATGGACCTGCATGAACCTCATGAAGTTCAGTCCAGCCAAGTGCAAGGTCCTGCACATGAGTAGAGACATCCATGGTGTACAAGAAGTTCAACATGAGGTGGCAATGTGCTCTTGCAGCTCCAAAAGTCAACTGTCCTGGGCTGCATCAAAAGAAATGTGTCTAGGCAGGATGAAGGAGGTGATTCTGCCCCTCTACTCCACTCTCCACCTGTATCCAGCTCTGGGGCCCCCAGCACAAGGAGGACATGGATCAGTTGGAGTGGGTCCAGAGGAGGGACATCAAGTTGATCATAGGGCTGGAGCTCCTCTCTTGTGAAGACAGACTGAGAGAGTTGAGTTTGTTCAAGTTGGAGAGGAGAAGGCTCTGAGAAGACCCTACAGCAGCCTTCCAGTATCTGAAAGGGGTCGACAAGACAGCTGAAGGAGTACTTTTTACAAGGTCATGCAGTGATAGGATAATGGGTAATGACTTCAACTAAAGAGAGTAGGGTTTAGATTAGATATAAGGAAAAAATTATTTTCTGTGATGGTGGTGAGACATTGGAACACCTAGAGTAGTGGATGACCCAATGCTGAAAGTGTTCAAGACAAGGCTGGACAGAGATCTGAACAACCTGGTGTAGTGGAAGGTGTCCCTGATGCTGGCAGGAGCTCATGGCAGCCAGCACACTTGGCAGGGAGCTTCCTAGTGCCAAAATTTCTGCACCTCACCCAACAGTAAGCATATACAATCATGGAATCAGAGAGCCATAGATTGGTATGGGCTGGAAGGGATCTTGAAAGGCCATCTAGTCCAAGACCTCTGCAATGAGCAGGGACATTTTCAACTAGATCTTGTTGCTCAGTGCTGGCAGGAGGATTGGAATGAGATGATTTTTAAGCTGCCTTCCAACCCAAACTATCATATGATTTTATTAATTTTTCTTTCTGAAAACTCAGTCTCAAACTAATCTTCTTTATGCTTTCTGGCTGGATGATCCATTCACTTTCCTTCCCTTTTCTTGTCAGCACCAACCAGGGCTTGTATAACTCTCTATTCTCTCTCCTCACACTGATTAAATAAAATCCACCAACAGAGCCATTATGTTTCTTATCTTCTCACTGTCACAACTATGACTTCTCTTTCCGCCCACTCTCTCATGACAGACAATTTTAGTGTGCAGGTTCAAGACATATATCATTATTGTGGTTAAATTAAATCAGGAATGAAGCTGTTAATAATGAGATGAATCTTTCTGTATTGCATGTATCTTTCAGCTAAGCATATTTACTTGGAATCAGCACAGTAGGAAAGACTAGGGCAAACTATAGCAAGACATCTAGAGTATGCAATCGATCTCAGTAATTGTCTTACACAACTATGAATTATGCTCTAAATTACTTTCTTGAGCAGAAAAGCATAATAACTTATTTTTCACTGATGTATGAAATTTCTGAGGAAGTGTGATATGATGTCTGGAAGACTTGCCTCCTAAAATAAATAGATTTCTTTTTTTTTTTTTAATTATGCTCTTTCCTTTCTTTTTTTCCTTTTTTTTTTCAACTAGATCTTGTTGCTCAGACCCCTATCCAATGTGACCCTCAATGTTTATGGGGATAGGGCTACCACCACTTATCTGGGCAACCTGTGCCAGAACCACCCCCACATGAAAGAATTTCTTCCTTATACCTAGCCTGAATCCCCACTCTTTTAGTTTAATACCATTGATCTTTGTCCTATCAAAATGGGCTCTGCTAAAAATTTGTCCCCATCTTTCTTACAAGCCAAAATCCAACTTCAACTCTGGACTGGAAGCAGAACTCAAACATCAATTACGACTTTAATCCTGAAGAATTCCTGCTTGGTCATCAGTAACATTTCATACTCATCTAAAGAAAAAGTATGGGCTACTTCACTGGAGCAAAAATACCCATTCTGACACAATGGGCTGTGTAGGTCAGTCATCCGAGGCAGATTGGATTCAAAATTATTACTGTCCAGTTAAAGAGAGTTAGAGGGAAAGGAGAGTTTGACATTTGTAGATACCATAATATCTTTAGAGTTTAAGATTTAATCCTACTACTACTTTGCCACACCAGCACTTAAAATCATTGTTTCTGCCTATGGATGCTCAGGACAACCTGAGAATGCCATTGTCTGTGCAATGTCTTTTCAGAGTGTATACATGGTGAATAGAATAGTTTAATCTGTTTGAAATCTGAACTCCTCACACTGCAGTCTATTATCTAGAGGTTAACTTCTGGTCATACTGAGAAATTACCATGTTTAGAAACCTATTCTAGGTTAATGGAATATTTTTTTCCCCCCTTTAACATGGATTAAAAGGAATTCAAATTAAAATGGCCTGCATTCCAGACTTGGTTATAGTTTGTTGTTGAACAGGCCCTCATTTGTTGCCACATTTCTCTCCACAGAGAAAAGCAAGGCACAATTCTTCCCAAGAATATTTCTGGGTTTCACATTCTCTGAACATCAGAGAAAGATAACACAATGCTTATCTCACTTGCTGTGCCTGTGTTTTGTCAAAGCTGAATGCAATATGGAGATTGTTTACCCAAAGTGAGGATGTTTTGTTTCCTTGGCCTATCAGGGCCAAGAGTGTGTGTGTGGCAATCACAAATCAGTCACAAGAGAGTCAGGACTGAGTGCAGTTCTATGCAATTGTGTGCAAAGTGAGTGCATGGCAGATTCAGTATAGATGCATGAAATATAGTATAATAAAGTAATTAATTAGCCTTCTGATAAGATGGAGTCAGGTGCATCATGCTCTCCCCTTTGACAGTATTACTGTCGCCTTGACAGTAATACTCATTGAAGGTCAAATATATCAGAATAAAAAAGGCCTTCTTTATCCTATTGATCAGCTGGAATTCTATTTTTTAATGAAAAACAGCTTAAATTTCTATCTGTAGCGGCTAAAATCTTAGATAAATACAAATATACAAATATATTGTACAAAATACAAATTCATCCAAAAACAATTTTGAATAATTTTGAAAATATTCAGAAATTCTATGCATACCTAAATGGTTAAAAATCCATCTATTTCACAAATTCATAAAAGTTAGTGTTCAAAAAATATTTACAGGTAAGTTAGTAGTGTTAATAAAAAAAAGAAATAAAACTTTGATAAAAACTCTGGAGTAAGAAACACCTCACATAGATAGCATTTATAGATTAACCTAAAATATGTACCTATAATGAAGATATCTCAATCAGGAATTATTTACTATGAATAGTATTACAGTATATGCAATATAGATACCTCTTTTCTCATAGTTTCTTCAGAAGAATAAGAGAATTTCTAACGTAATGGTCTAAATAACTAGAATGAAACACTGACTGAAAGAAATGCACTCATACAGGAACAAAATAAGGTAATTGACTCTTAGAAGACCAGTAATAGAAAAAGCAGCTCATCAGGCTCAGCTTAGGTTCATTGGAGAGGTTAGGAATAAATAATAAGGTTTGGTTCAGATTAAAAAATGGAAGACAGTTATGCAAGGACTAGATAGGAAATCCTGGAAAAGGGATGGGGGAGAAGGAAAAGCAGGCCTAAGAAAAACTGTATATTAAAAATGAGCAAGAGTGAAATATAATTCACAGAGAAAAAAATAATCATCTCTATTTAGCTGCTGTATAAAGGCTGAGTCTTTTTTGATTTCTCTGTGGATCACCAACTTAATTAGCATTCCACTAAGCACACAGATTTGCAATTGCAAATAAAATTTTCTGTTCTTGACAGTACTGGCTCTAGCTGGGATGGAGTTAATTTCCTTCATAACACCCCATACAGTGTTATGTTTTGGATTTGTGAGTAAAATGGTGTTGATAACACATGAGTGCTTTGACTATTCTTGAGCAGCACTTATACAGTATCAAGATTTTCTTTTTTCCCCACTGTCCTGGAGGTAAGTTCATTGAGGATATGTCATTTGAGAACTGTCCAAAGGGATATTCAATATTATATAACATCATGATCAACAATTAACCTGAGGAATAGAAGTTTGGTTAGGTTTACATTCCTTGGAGATTGGCTAGGCAGAAATCTGCTTGTGGGAAGTTGTGATGTGTTGTCTTTACATCACTTATTTTATTTAATTTTCTTTTTTTATCATATATTTTTTCCTTATTGAACTATTCTTAACTCTCAAATTTACAGGGTGCATTCCGCTCCTTATCTCACTAGTGGGAGAAGTGAATGATTGGCTATGTGGTGCTTAGCTGCCAACAGGGGTCAACACACAGCATCCTCTACGTGTCTGCTGTTTGAAATTTTTTTGCCACTACGAAATCACCAAGACCAGCAGGAGTCCAGGATAACTTGACTGAAGCCAGTGAACCACCCTGTTTCAGAAAAAACACTTGCAATGCAGCTGATGCAGTTTGGTTGACAAAGTAAGGTCCAGTGAGTTTGTAATAATAAAACCACATCTATAATAGGCTAAATATGCTTCTCTGCACTCTTTCGTAGGGCGCCATGAAATTCCCACTTTGCTTATCTAGCAAAAGAAGCTATAAAAAAAAAAGAAAAAAAAAGTAGTAAAATCACTCCTGAAATTCCTTCCTTAGCTGAATGTTATTTGCTGTCCTTACTACATACACTTCTGTTAAGACACCTGATTCACAGGGATGTGAGTTCACATACAGGATTAGTAACAAAGAGCTCACAAGGCAACTTGAAACATCGTCTTAAAAGTTAGATAAAACTGTGGTGCTGTGAAAACCATACTTTGATAATTTAAAGACTGTAAAATAAGTTACCTGATTCATTAGATTCAGTCCTCCCAACTAATTATATTACCTAACATGAAAAGGACAGAACAAGTAAAAGAGGAACAATTAAACAATTAAATGAAGTATAATATTAAATACAAGGAAAAATAAAGCAAACCCACAAACATCTGAGAAAAGCAACTGTGCCAGTCTTTAATTATTCTTATACAAGAGCAAATACATGCAGTTGCTCTAATGTGAAAACAGAGAATAGTTATACCCTTCTTTATTGCTTGAAAACTACCCACTACTGGTTGAAGGCAGATGTCCTGCTTATGTGAAGAAGCACATTTGAGCTGGATAATGCTGCTGCCTGTGCACTTAGTACACGGTAAAGATGGTTCTAGCACTAGACTGTTACATACAGCCTAACAGAGAATAAGGGATGTGTCCCATCACCTTCCTAGTTAATGCTGGCTCGTGAGCTCCCTAAATAACATAAATGGAACCAAATACATTATTTTTTTTTTCTGCCATTGAAACTGATTATCTTTTGATGGATAATGGTCCCAGTAATTTTCACATCTAGAAAATATACTGAGATGCATCGGGCTGCTGTAATTTCTTTCACTTTACTGAGATGGTCTGGGTCTGAAACCATTCATGTTAGACTTTGTTAACATTGAATCTGTGTTCTATTCTTACAGCACATAAACAGAATGATCATGCAAAAAGCTTTCATTCTTCTTTTATTCTCCTTAATAGTGGTTGTGTATCTATTATTTTGAAACTTCACTGTCTCTAGAGATGCATCCTAGTCCCAAGACCTATTATTAACTATCTGCTTCTTTTTAAGAATGGCAGGGAAAATTGCTAATTTGTAAATAACTAGCCTTCATCGTTAGCCAGAAAAAGGAAGAAAAACAAGATATTAAAATTTGTTATAGGTGTCAGCTCCCCTTTTGCATTTATACGTCTTTAAAGGGATATTGTCACCTTTGGCATTTATTTTGCTTACTAACTTGCTACATGATTAATTATGTTGTGCAGTGTCACATGGAATCACATTAATACAACAAGGTAATACATGATATTAAGTCCGAAGAGAACTTTCTCAATGTTTTTATAAACAAATAAATCTAAAGTGTTACACATACCCTGCACAACTTTCCTTACCACCAAAATCTTCCTAATTTTCAGAGCCAAAGTGATTATATTATATTATATTGTAATAAAGGATTATATTATATATTTTAGCAATTAAATGTATATTTCTAAAGGCAGAAGAACCCCCACTATCAATTGTTGTGGACAACAGGTTCTCCATAAATTACTCTGTGAAACTCTTCCTATAGAAAGAAATAAATGTCTGTAACTTTACAGATACCATGAAAGAAGCTGACAGAATAAATAGTTGTTAAAAAAAAAATCCCATTTTCTCTCCTCACAGTGGCCTACAAGCACAAGATAGAAAGCAAATTGCTCCGAAGAGAGCAATGGCAAAATGGGCATTATTCATACTTGATACATAGACCTGTACATTCACAAAAAAATTCTGTGACCTAACATTCCTGATTTTTGTGTAAGCCAAGCTCTTATTTTTTCTCAAAACAATTGAGAGAAAGGCCTGACTTCAATGGACCCTTGCAGCATGTATTGAAAATTTCTGACATTTTCTACTTACACATTTGGCCTTCTCACCAATTTAATGAGATGGATTTGGCTCAAACTCTGGAGGAGATCAGGTTCAATCTATCTGAATGAAGAGCATTTTGGACAGAGAATTAATTTAACTTGTTGAAGGATTGTTTTTGTTTTTGGGGTTTTTTTTCCCCATTTGACTGTGCTTCTAATTAATTAGATAATCTTGGATATATGGCTTAATATTTTCTTTCTTTAATATACATGCCCAAAACAGAGACAATATCACCTCAAAAAGCGTGGTTTAGGGCAGACATAACAAACGTTAACATATAAAAACTAGAAATAAAATTTAAGGACAACATGAAAGAGACACTCATTGAGTTTCCACAAATGGTATAAAATGTTTAATTTACACTTGATGTTATTTTCTGTTGGTATGCAAACCCTAAAAAATGAAAATATTTTTTAAAAAATGCTATCAATATAGTCAGGCTGAATACTTTCTAAACAGTACATTTACTTTAGATGGCCCTTGACAGAGGAGATCTTTTATGCTGCAGTTCCTATTAAAGTGTTTGCTTTGGGGACATTGCTATTCAGCTACCACTTTCCTTTTCAAACATCCTCTAAGGCCTTTTTTTCTAAAGGATCATACGCTTGTCTAGTAACTTAATGTTATATAGCTCCTACTGCAATACTCTTCTTTGGTGTCATGGGGCTCAATGAGACAATGAAAAAGGTTACAATTTTAAAACTAATTGACTTCCTAGAGAATTCTAATAGCAATGTTAAAACAAATATTAAGTTGAAACAGACAGGCAATTAGAGGCAGAAACACTGCCTTTTTAAATTTCAGTACTGTTTCATCCAAAGGCATTTGTTTATTAATAATTATTTTACTATTTATTATTTATTTAATCCTAATTTTTTCTCTGAAAAGTTACATCTTCCTTAAGTAAATGTGATGTTGTACCAACAGGGTAGCAAAACCGCAGATCCTATTCCACTCAAACAGTTACAGAACAGAGCCCACAGGATGTCAGAGAGGCTATTTAACACCAATTTAAGAATTTGGCACCAAAACATTCTGAAGCAAAGACTTTCTGTCCCCTAATTTACCATGTATCACATTCTTTCATGCTTTCAGCCTAAGAAACTGTATTACAGATGCTCTGCCTTGTAGAAAGCAAGGATGAGAAGGATTCAATAATGCATAATATTAAGTTGCATATATAAGGCTGCATTTTGCCTTATATTGGCTTTTTTTTTTCTTTCATTAAAAATCCCTTGCAGCATAGCAAGACTACTGAGCTGCAACTGTGCATGGGGTTTTTTGCCAGAATACAGACATTATCTTGACAATGAGCAATACACAGTAGGGGGAAGAGAATCCATAGAGATTTATTTTGTGAACTAGAAATAGAGGCACTAACAATATAAATATCTTCATCACAACAACAAAAGAGATGCATGTAAAGTTTATCAGTGTGATCAATAAAATCAAAGCATTCAGTTCTCCAGGAGTTCTCTAATCTCTACAGGATTAGAGCTAAGCTATTTTTGAGCATAACCTTTTCTATCACATTGTCATAACACCAGAACAAATTTGAATTATGCAAAAAAATATCCTGAAACATAGGCCGTACTGCAGGCTATTAAAGTGCTATTACTTTAATGATTAATTATTAATTAATCATGATTTTTATGAGGAAGAAGATCACCTAAAACCAGTGTCACAGCTACCTTATCATAGGGCATGTTCCACACACTTTATCTACAAATTAATTTGCTTTATCTGAAACATTTGAATATTCATTTAACATTTATTTTCTTGAGAGTAATGGCAATACAACACCAGAATGGAGGACAGCCATCCTCTGATCATTACAGAAATATTTCCAATTTAACTAAAAAGATCTTGACACAGGGAGAAAACTCCATAAAATATCTCCATTTTGACACTCAGACAACTTGATCAGATAACTTTAGATGAAGGTTTCCATCTTTGTTCTTTATTTATTTAATTAGAGAAGAGGAAATTCATCCAGTTATAATAAGGTTAAATAAGGTTAAAAAGCATTATATAATTAAACCTGTAAAGAGCAATTTGAATGAAATTACCAGCAGAATAAACTGTGTGATTATAGATTTGTTTACAGTTTCTGACAACTAATTTGAATTCTGTTAATGAAGTAGTGCTTGCAAATTTTCTGTCATTCAGAGGATATCAACAAAACAATTGAAAATATCTTTAACTGGAACACAGTTATGATTGTTTTCCTTTTGCTTAAAGTTTTGACAAAGTGTGAGAATTTTGGCGATTTAAGCCATTTTCTGACTAATGAGTTATTAATTTCTCAAATTATGTGTAAATCCTTGCTTATGCTTAGATGCAATTTTGAGACATTTTCCCTTTGTCTTGAAGAAAGACGTGGAAGCGTCAGGTACGAAATATGAAAAGCATCATTATGCAAATTACTAACATGACCATTGTACACAACACCACAAATTTTTATTCCACTATTACTCATTTTGTCTTAACTGCACTGGGGCACCCTTTCAAGAGCATGCAGTGCCATGAACATGACAGCATTTTCCGTCACTCCCAGCTTCCATAGGTGATATCGCTGCTAAGCTTATCAGAGCAGATATTTAGTGTGGCAGAAGTTATAACAAACAGAACAGCTGTGCCTTCTTCAGTCAAATTCAGGTTAAGTTAAAGTCCTCTGGTCTACCATAATCTGAACAGTTAGGTTATAAAGATATGACAGTAAGGATTATAATAATAGATGCTGAGGGCTGCAGCAGAGCACTGGGTGTGAGTACTGCAATTAATGAGGGTCAAAAGGGAAATGTAAAATCCACAAACACCTCCCCCAAAGATGGAGGGAAAAACTGCACTGCAAGTTTCTAAGTGTGAGCATCCTCAGACCAGATCTGAATTAACTGGGCCAAAGAAAGTTCCCCAGAGGTGTTGCACTGTAAAAGGAGAAAAGCACCAAAGGGCATGCAACCCAGAAGAGAGGGAAATAATATAAAAAGTGAAGACTGAAATATAATGGGGAAATTGTGACCAAAAAAATAAAACAATGTAACGCATTCCTTAAAATTCCTCTAAATCTGCACGTAGCTAAAAAATATTTCTGATTTCCTGAGTTTTTAAGACATAATAAGGTAGTTAAAAAATACAAAATAGAATTTTAGTAATATTTTTAAATTTTTATGTGAATTGCAAACTTTGACCAAATTTGTCCTTAACATCATTTAGATTCTGAGGTCTCCAGCAGCACTTGCGAATTTCAATTTTTTTAGAGGGAAATTGATCATAGACATCATTCTTAGGGCAGGATAATTCTGTTATATGATGCAGAATCCATTAACAAGACAACTTACAATTTTTAAGATCTCTTCCACCTTTAGGCAGAGGTAAGTGAGGAAGTTAATGGCTCACTAGAAATTCCAGTCAGTGTCTTTTACTTCTAATGCTTTGAGAATATTGCACTGCAGACAGCAAATTTTAAAAAGACTTCCTCTTGAGTATATTATAATATGCTCAAGATACCAAGTAAGAGAAATGAGTTGTTTATAACCAATTCTTTTAAAAGTAAATATATATACTGTTTGTTCCGCATCCCAAAGTGCACACTACCAGAATTCAGACTATAAAGGGTCCCTGAAGAAAGGCAGTCACAGATGCCAGTTGACCTCAATATGAAAAAGGAAGGAATATAGTGTTTTGAATATATTTACTCTTAAGTTTATGCTTTGTGCTGGACCATATGCAACAGAATCAGATTTATCTTTGTTATCGCTCCTCAAATAAGCTCTACATGTCTAATACACCTTAATAATTTTTAACACAGTCTTCCAAAGCTCAGTTATAACCAAGTCAAGAGAAAAAAAAATAGTGTGATTGTAGAGTTGAACGTCAAATAACCAGAGCTGTACTTAATAGATCTGATTCCCCTGAATGGGAGGTAATGGACACAAAGACCAGGAAATCATTCTCTTGCAGTCAATGACTGAGATATTTTTCACACTGAGCAATTTCATCTTGAGAGCTGAGAGAAGGAGAAGAGAAATAGTCATCAAAGTAAACCATGTTGGCATCTAAAAATCTAGTGCAAGAAGTTCTCTTTAGGCTTACAATTTGTTGGAGAGTGACTGACAATAAAAAGGACTATTTTAGGTAAAAAAGACAGCATGAAGAAGTCTATGCTGTTAAATTTCATTCCATTTTACGCAATGCTGCACTACCAACTTCTTTAAAGTGTCCAGTTATTTACAGTTTAATAGACACCAAAAGTTTGGTGATTAATTTTTTAGGACCTACATGAACTATTGATAAGGTAATGTCCACACACAGAATATGTATGGTACAGGAACATAAAAAAAAGTCCATGATAGTAAACACACAGTCTTACAGTGTGGAAAGAATGGAGAGCAGAATACAGCATGACTGCAGCCTGTCTAGAAGAACTTCTGCAACACCTAACAGAAGGTTGATGTCAAGATGACAGTCTCAAAGGTTTGAGCAGCACAAAAACATGAGTTTCCAGAAAACTAAGGAGGTGATGAAATTGATGTAATATATTTTCTTACAATACCAGCTAGAAATCAAAGAAAAATTTTAGTTAGTCAGATTTAGATTGCCATTTTGTAACTCAGAACATAATGACAAAATATTTCATGAGGGATTCAATAGTTCAATTGCTATTTATCTTATGATTGTGCAGCGAACATTTTCCATGCTGTAAGGATGCAGAATTTAAGAACAAAAATTAGAAAAAAAAAACAAACAAAAACACAAACAAAAAAAAGCACCCCCCAAAACAACAGAAAAACAACCAAAAACCCCAAGGAACCATGAAGATCATGTAGACACAAGCAGTTGTAACAGTGCTGTAGACTTTAATGATCATTATCTAATCTTACATTGTGTGTTTCATAATACCATAACACATCTTACCTGTGCTAGCGCAGACAGTCTCAAAGTAGGCAAGTGTCTGTGAAGAGAAGACTGTTAGCCCTTAATTCCCTACAATTCTGTGGTTTCTACAGGTTTGTCATGGATGTCTCCTACAACAGCCTAGAAAAAGGGTGTATCTTCCTTTACCCAAAGACATTAGGTGAAAATAAGGCTCAAACACTTTCATCAATTTTTTTTGTGCACTATTTATGTGTTTAAAATACTTTTTTATACATGTTTTTAGGCATGTTTTTAGGCATGTTCATGATTTAAGAATATTCTTAGGCATTCTTTTTGGGGTGGCGACTAAAAACACAAATATTGTCTACTGTTAATGTGTACTGTTCAAAAGCTCTAAAATACAGTACTATTGTGTATAAGGATTTCTCTGTCTCTACACAAAGCTGCAGAACTAATGGTACAGGAAGTTTTGAATGGATTTCATTGATGTAAGATAAATATCATTGGTTCAGCAAATACAAACACTTTAATTTCCTGAAAAAAACCTAACAAAACCTGTATTTGTCTGTGATTATAAAAATAAAAATTCAGACATTCCCCATATGATGAGGGAATGGATGGTCAAAAAAATAAGGAAATACTTCCTGCACTCACTGACGGAATGAAAGTTTTGGTGTTACTACAACATCTTAATGTTCACAAAAATATATATCAAATGCCTAATATTTTTTCTGATGAAGACTGGGGAATGGGGGAAGATGGATTACATGCAATTTGTTATATAATCAGGACTTACTAGTGTCACTGTTGATTCAAATTTAAGTATTAAGAACAAAAGCCATAATATTGTGAACTTTTTGAATTATAATTAATTTGATGAGCATTGTGAATTTAAAACTGATTTCTAATGGGAATTGGCCTCAAACAGGAACAGACCCATCAAGCCAAGTGGGAGCCATTGTTCCACTGCCATCCCAATGGCTAAACATCAGTTTAGCTTTTCCCATGGCAAGGTCCAGCCACTCATCCTTCGTTAGAGTTCTGCATCATTGTGACTAACTACCATTGGAGTACTGCTCTACCACACCCACATAAGAACTTAATCTAAAAGTAATTTAAAATGAAACTGATTTAGAAAATTAAAAGTACTTTTAAACTCCATCACTTCATCAGCCTGTGATAGTTTTGACATTTTGGGCAAGGGAAAAAGGTGTTATTTTAAAAATCTGTTAAAAAAGCTGTAACATACTTCAAATATTTTAAAATCAACTAGTGCAGTTGTGTATAATGCAGAGTTGTTGGCTCCTACACCCTCAACTCATGATACCTCAGCAGAACAGAGCTCCACAACTCTGGTGTCTTGTGCGAATAAGAAATTCTGCACACAACACAACTAAGAGGAAGCTAAAATTATCTCCCAAAAGAATCTGGCTTCCACTAAATAATGAAATCATCATCTCAGAGTCATAAGTCAGGTCAATATAGACCCCCTTTCAAGAAGGTAATATTCCTGCTCTAAATACAAAAAGCCATCTCAAACAAGACTTTCTTAGATTCTTTGTAATTGTATTTTGTAAAAAATTCCAACAAACAAAACCAAAACAAATAAAAACCACCAAAACAAACAAACAAACAAAAAACTGACAAAAAAAACTCCCAAGTTTTCTTCCAGCAACATTTGTATATTCTATTTGCTAAACTTTGGTTAGTTCTCAGAATAGCTTTGAGTGACTGCTTGTCTTCTCTCTTGAACAAATTGTTTAAGCAGATGTTGGTCTTCAAATCAATCTTGTGGACAGAGAAGAAATCCTTGTAGAATAAAGTAGATACATTAATTAAGAGGGACTTTTCAGTAACACAGATTTCACTTGAACATTTTTTTCACAGAAGTAATTACCTTTGAAATGTTACAAACCCCTGTAACTACTAAAGCTGTGTCTATCTTCAATTACAATTACACCTCTAACAAATGAAGCAAACTCACAAATAGATCTAGACTTGGTTTTCCTGCCTCTGTCAGTCCCAATCTAATAACTGGTTACTTAGCTGTTAAAAAGGAGTTATTCTGAGAAAAGTGACTTATGCAGGAAAACAAATGTAAGGGATGAAAAGCCAAAGAACTAAAATATGACTTCTAATACTCTATTACAGAGGTGCTCTTAAGATGAACCTTAAACATCAATCTAGAAGCAACAATACATTTTAATGTCATCTACATCAGACACACATGATTTAGTAAAACAGAGATAGAAGATGCAGACATTTAGTTCACAAGTGAGTTGTAATTACAAACAATGAAAGAAAGTGTGAAAAATAATTTTCCCCATATATGAACCTCCCCAGGAAAAATGCATTGAATCCCAAATCTGTGAAAAAAGATCTTAAGGTAAGTACATTATAATTTTGTGGCAAAGTAGTGAAGACAGACTTGCGACTATCTAGCATACTAGGTATGAAATTTTAATTTTCTAACTAGACATCTGCTTTTCTCTGTGTGCTATGGAAGTTTGTTTACCTCAGGCCATTTTCTCAGGCGTATAATTATTTAGACTTTAAATATAGTAGTCATTTACTATGAGGCATAGAAGCTGTTTAGAGCTGTGACAGCTGTGGCATCATATCACATTTTTCTAAATCACTCAAGTCTGCTGTTATACAACAGTGTACTCCAAATATAAATTATCTTCAAAGAGGGGGATCTGTCCAGAAATCTGATTTTTTTTTTAATTAAAGTACAACATGTGTAAGGTGTAAGAATCTAATGGACAGTAACACATCTCAGAAATTTTGGTCATGGAAAAAAAGTAAGCAAAACACAAACAATAGAGGCATAAAGAAAGTTTCACTGTGAGCCAGCCACAAGTTCTATAAAACATTACAAAAATCACCTGCTCATGTAGTTGATAAGTACAGTGTTTAGCATATCTTACTGCTGCAAAATAAATGTGAAACTGTTAAAAAAAAAGTTGAGAAAAGAAAAAAATTCTGCACAATTCTGTCTTTGCTGACCTGTATGAGCAAATGATTCTTCAACAACTTAAATGTTACACACAATCTCACTCTGATTATGCTGAAAGTACATAGAGTATGGTTCTGATTTTTGTTTCGTTTCAAGTTTCTTCATGGAATAATATTTTTTTTCAGAGCAGAAAATAGTCATTTAAAGTTTTCTTTTTTCTTGTTCCAGTTGCAGGGATATCAGGTATAATAGTAGTAGTGCATTTTGGAGCAAATAAATCCATTTTTCTTTGTTTCACAGAGAATTTTTAAAAGACGATATAAAGTACATAGAGTATCAAGTATTTGCTGAGTGTCCATGATTACAGGAAGTTAATTCCTCTTTTTTTAAAAAGATATTTTTAAATTGTACAAATATTCCAATCTACAAACCTCTTTATCTAATTTCAATAAAGAGGTGATTAAGATTTCTACCACTCTGAATTGAGCACAAAGAAAAGAAGCTACAATCTTGAGCCTTATGACAAAAGTGTAACAAGTAAAAAAATGTTGGGACAAGCGTTCAAACTTTCCTGGCTTCTGCTTGGGAAAGTGCAGGTGTTGGGTAACACTATTTTTTAAATGAATCTGCAAGTTAAAAGTGGTCTAGATGACTTTATCAGAACGGTGAACCACTTCTATGCTCACTGCTTTTCTCATAGTGGGGCTTATGGTTAATAAAACATTAAAAAGGTGAAGATTCCCAAATTCTCCCACTAAAAATGCATATACTGTTAAATTTTAGTGTTTAGTAAAGGTGAACAGGCAAGTAGGGTCAGTATCTATTTACAGAATAAATGTACACAAATATTAAATTGTCATTGGTAATAAATCCTCATTTGAGAGCATTTTGTGGGCATTGTTATTCTTGAAACAGAATCACTTTTTTATGTCATTTAATACTCTAAAAAAAAAAAAAACCAACCTGGAAAATTAATATTTTAAAAAGAAAGCACCAGAGATAAAGAACACATGTCCGTCTTTATTTCTCAAAAATCTGCTTCTTAGTCTTTTTCTGTAAAGCATGTTCATTATGGAAGTTTCAAAAAACACTATATTAAGAAGAATGCTTGAGGTTTTAATAAGATTTTTGAACACATAAGAAGCTGAAAAGATGTTCAGTGTGAATTTAGCTGACCTTGTGCCATCAAGCAGAAACATAAGTGTTGCAGTTAAACATCAGAGAAACAAAACTATTGATATCCCATAGAGGCCAATTAAAATTTTTGGGTTTTTTTTAACAAATGGATTAAAATTTAATTGAATGCCAAGTCTGTGGAGGGTCAAAGAATCACATCTCATAATTGTATTGAGAGATTTAGAAAGTGCATCTTGAAACATATTTCTTAAAGACTTTCCTGTATAACTTCCCCTTCATTGCAGGAGGTTTACTGACATTAAGCCACAGTATTAATGCACTTGTTTCAGCCAGCCTACTTCTTGATAAAACCATTTCATTCCAGAAAGTCATGACCGAATGGAGCAATAACTTTTAAAAAATGCCTGAGTTGTTTCCAAAATCAGACTAATCTGTTCAAGACCACAAAGTGTCCTGTATTGAAGTTTTTTGAAGCTGTTATTTACCAAGCTGTGTTACCTATCTAAAGTTTAGAAATTTGAATACAAACTGGAGGTATTATAAAAACAAAGAACTTATTCAATAGGAACTATTTTCTAAATTTTTTTTTTTGCCAGTTCATAGTCACCCATTAAATGACACACATCTTTTATATTTCAGGAGTAAGTTCTTCCTTTAAAAAAGTCAAGAGTGGAAGGAGGACATACTTTCAATTAAATTGGGTAAGAAAAGAAAAAATACCTTGCTTTTAAAATTGCCTAGTTTTTGGCTATTTTTTTTTCAGTGTCTTGATTAGAATTTTATAAAGCAGATGTTCAAGTAGTATAATGTTATGTAATTTCATATGTATAAGAGAATAATGTAGGAAATGTAATTTTCACTACCTTTATTTATGGAACTTCCATGTTATAACAATAGAAGTGTTTTCTAGTCCTGAGTTCATTGGCAATTTTTTTACAGGATGGTAAAAAAAAGTCAAAATAGGAAATTCCATGCTGAAGGATTAGAGAAGTGGGCAACAACCATGAAGAAAGTAATCTGTACAAGACATCAAATTTCTTACAAAAATGGCAAAAACATGAGGAGTGACATTGCATGGAAATCAAAGACAACCAACACTTTAAGCAGCAAAATTGAAATGCATCTATTTGGTCGTACTTTCCCTAGGATAGACATATGGTATTATGCAAATGTCTTTAAATAAGAAAAAAATAACAATTTGAACAGAGCACATTTCAGTGGAAAATTTCAGGAGCTTCCTGAGAGAGAAAGAACAATATGTCAAAACTGCTGGCCAAGCCACCTCATGTACCAGAAGAAAGAGCTTGAATGATAAAGAGTGTATTTAAAAAACTGTTTGTAACTGAGGAAAAGGGCTTATACTGAGGACTGGTGATTCCTACTCCTAGTCTGTCACCCACCACTATGCTACCATAAGAGGGTGTTACCATGCTAATTCTTTAGTTTTCATTCTTTCATTAATTTAATAAGAACAGTTTCTCCTTAAAGTAACTTTGCCATACTTATTTAATTCATGTTTTCTAAATGAGAGTTGAATATATACTTTTTTAGAACTGAGTTGGATAAAAAAAGGCTCATATATTTAATGGTACAGGCAAATACTTGATTTATATGTAACTGTGAATTTTTTATTAATCTAGAAATGCCAAAATCATATGAAAAAGATAGCAAATAACAGTGTGTCAATCCACAGTCATTTAATTATTTTAATTGTGCATTTAGGCAAATAAGGTATGGTCTGAACACGAGGCTACAAATTCCCTGGGCAACAAAAGAGTTCCAGGAATTTATTGGAGTTTTAAAGGTAAAGAAAGTGTGGAGACACAGGAGGTTTTTATTAAGCTTTAAGAAAAGAGACCCCTGACAACTCATCTTGATGCAATTGGAAAGGTTAAGTGATTAAAAATTCTGCTGGAAATCTCATCAAAACTTCTGGTAGCAGACTAGTAAATTTAACTGTGTGGTGCCAACTACCACAGCAATCCTTTAGGACACATCAAGAGAATCAAAGACGTTTAATGCTTTATTTCTAACAGTTCATTGTCCCTGAGGCCACATCAGCTTTTCCCAGCATCGATGACACAGATGAGATTGTTAGTTTTAGACCTCCTGTCTAGAGCAGATAACAGTTGCAGGGTTCACTGTACCAATATAACATATGAACCTCATCAGCACAAATCAGGTGAGCTGACTATATGCTATCCTACTCCTTCTAGCTCTTTTTTATCACAAGAAAACATGGAACATGGGACATGGAAATAAGGAAGAAGAAAAAACCTCACAACAATAAAAAGCTAAAGACATGCATTTTAGGTATCTATGAAAAACTCCATTACATCTTTTTAGCACAGTGTAAAATATTTGTTATTTTGGTACAATAACAGGATTTGAATGGCTCTGCAGTTTGCTCTATAGCACTTGTCATAATAAGCAAATAAAAAAAATCAAACATTGTCGGAGTATTCATTGTTTCTTGGAAAACCAAGTGGAAAACTGAAGTCATACCTTCAACTAAAACAAAAGAGCCAGAGAGTGCAAATATAACTTCATTAAATAAGACAGCGAATCTAAGTGCCATACAAGGCTATTAAACAAACTAGATTGATCCATAATAATAAGAAACATATTTCACATCTGCTGAACAGCTCAGAGCTTTTAACAAGTAATAGGCACACTACACTGTAAAACAGTTGCTATTCTCCATCAGTATATCATTGTCAATGGCTGTGCCATCTCAAAAGAAGCACTTTCCCTATACACTTTATTGCTTGATAGCTTGCTGATTGCTTTTACAAAGCAATAAATTGATGGCCTGATTCAGCAGTGGCATTAAGTTACGTTCATTCTCTGTGATTGATGCTTTGAATTAGAGCTCTTACATTCTCTTCTGTTTGGAAATATGAAATTCCAAACAAGCAAACCTGATGTCACGAACAAAATGAGACAATGGATGTCAGATGAGTGAGATTTATACATTTAAATATCTAAAAAGCATTCCTCTTTATTAAAGTTTTCGTAATTTATTGTTGAAGGGACTGTCAGTTAAAGAACCTAGTCAAATAAGGAGAGAGGAGAAAAAATTACAAGACAAGAGTAGAATTTCCACACTATAAATTTCTGCAGCATTAGAAATGCATGTAAAGATGAACAATAAGAACATATTAATTATTTAGCTCTCAAATAAATTTCATTATTTATACATTTGACAGCAAGTTTTAAGGTAAAAAGGAATTTCATTATTTTTCACTGGCTGAAAAAATTCATCCATCAACTATAGCAGCCTTTTTTGTTATACATAATTTTGAAATTGCACTTAAACTAGTAAGGCAAAAAAAAAAAAAAGATGAAAGTGTGACTGATGATTGTTTTCCATTATTTCTTCATGATAAACAAATTAAATAGGAATCAGCTTGTTAAAATAATTCTAAATACAGAAATAAAGATCTCCCAGAAGTTAAGAATTTCAGTTCAGCAGTCCTATTTCACTACAAACAAAACCCAAACAAAGAAAAAGCCCCCAAAAGCAAAGGGCCCCTCGAATCTATTGACCATAACAGCTGTCAGGAAGCAATTCTCCCCACTGAATGTTAAATTTTGGAAAAAGCAGTCATGTGAGGAGCAACTCCAGAATAAATTTATATTTACATATAGATCATCCAAGTCACTTAGTGACAGAGGTATGCAGTTCCTTCACACTGTCACCATGATATTTTATGAAAAATCCTTTGCTAGGATTTTTCCCCTCCTGAGGAGCTGAGGGCCTCAGGAGAGAAATGTAAACAATAACTATCTGCTGCTGTGAAATGCAACAGGTGCATCTTCCATTGGTCCATGTGGATTATTTTCAATTGATGACCAATCACAGCCACCTGTGCCGAGGCTGTGAGCAGTCACAAGATTTTGTTATGCATTCTATTCTATTCTTGTTCTTTGTAGCCTCCTGATCTTTTCTTTTCTCTCTGTTCTTTTAGTATAGTTTTAATGTAGTATTTTAGTATAATATATAAGATAATAAATCAGCCTTCTGAGAAAATGGAGTCAAACCTCGTGTCTCCACACATGGGGTGTTCGCCTCAACAAACACCATGCATAAACTGCATCCCTGACTTCACTGCAGCCCAACATTTGAAACAGGAGAGACATGAAATCCCTACTTTATAAAATCTGATTATATTTTTATGTGTGCATTAAGTTTCCTGGATAAATAGATATAAATTAACAGCTTTAGCTCCAGTGTCTTCCTTTAATCTGACAATGACCTGAGAAAGATTGTAATATCTCATTTTTCATATCTGTAAATTGAGGATGATGTTATTTACTAACCCTCTTGCTGAAGCTGTGCACATTCATTTGCTGCCTTGCTCTCTTTTATACTGGTCTTTTAAATTATACAGGCAACATTTAAGTGATAAATATTTATAGCAAAAGGCAAAGCATGATGGGCATATGCTCATAGACTGCTGTTCTTATCACTGAAAGGGATATAAAATACAGTAGCTTTCACTTTCAGGTTCAGCATAATTCTTAGGCCATTCCTTTCAAAGAAGCAATGGGTAAGAACTACAAATGAGCTGTACTTTCCAGCAACACATTTCTACTTTTTTCTTTTTTTTTTTCCTCCTTTTTGGTTTTGAAATCCTAATACAAATGGATTTAAAAATCATTTTGACTTCACTTATAAATTAAAACAAGTCACAAGTGTATCAGCCTGTTCTGGCATAGTTCAGGTATCCATTCCGGTATAGTTATTGTTATGCCCTCTCTTCTAGGGGTTTCAAAATACATGCAAACTTTCATATTTTCAAGTTACTGACAGAGACTTTTACCCCACCACAGAAAAGCCCCATCACAAAGTTTCCCCTAACTATGCCACTTTTTGTTGCTGTTTCTTAATTTCTTTTCAATGAACATTTAAAATATTTATAAAAAGACTTTGAATATCCAATTTCATGATTTTTTACTATCTGTCTCCCAAGGAAAAAATCGTATGCATTCTCAAAATGTCTATTAGGTTTAGGTAAATTTTTCTCATTGCACACAGGATGAAGCCCCCTTGCAGAGAATCTCCTCCTTCAACCTTTTCTTGTGCTGCTTTGTATGCAGCCCAGAATTCCACTGGCTTTCTGGTCTGTGAGCACACTCACTCTGAGCCAGCTCATGGTGAGTTTTTCATCAACCATCTCCCCCAAGTCTTGGTCTGCAGGGATGCTCTCAATCATTTCTCTGCCCAGCCTGTGGGTGTGTCTGGGATTTCCATGACGCAGATGTAGGATCTTGTGCTTTGCTTTGTTGAACTTCACGAGATTTTCATTGGCCTATCATTTAGGTCTGTCAAGACTGAGGCATAAAAGTTGTTTAGAACCTCAGCTTCCTCTTTGTCCAGGACAGTCAGGTGTCCTGTTTCCTTCTGGAGAGAACCAACATATCCCTTGTCTTTCTTTTGCTTTCAACACTTCTATAGGAAAACCTTCTTTTTGTCCTTAATATCCTTCGTAATGTTCAGTTCTAACTGGGCCTTGTCTTCCCTAACCTTGTCCCTATCTTCCCATATACTTTGAGTACTCCTCCCAGGGCACCTGTTCTCACTTCCACCTCCTGAAAACTTTTTTGCTCTGAGTTTTATCAGCAGCTTCTTATCCATTCCTAGAGGTCTTCCGGCTGAATTACTTCCTTGCTGGGGTGCCTTGTTCCTGAGCTTGGAGGAGGTGATCCTTGGAAATCAGCCAGTATTTTTAAGCCACTCTGCCCTCTTTCTGCTTTTCGTCTCACAAAGGTGTGTAAAGACTCCAGAGCAAGGGATGATGTTCCAGGCGTGTTTTATATAAGCTTAAAAAAATGGCTTCATGTTAGCCGAGTGCCATTCTTCAGCACCATCAGTAGGAAACCTATACTGGTGCCCTTCAGAGAGAGGTCAGACCTAGGATGATTGGCAAACAGATTCCAAGCTTAAACCTAGAAGTGGCTTGCACTTTAAAATATGTTCTTGTTGGTTGATTTTGGCAAGCTTTTTATCTAATAATTTTTATTATATAGTTATTAATATTGTTCCTATAAAAATGCTTTCAGTAGATATAGCAGCAGGAAGTAATGGAAAATTTTCAGGCATCAGGCTCCAGATTCATACAGTCACACAGGAAGAAGCAGCAAAAGTCAATACATGGATTGGAACTGTGGAGAAAAAGTCAACAGGTTGCAGCATGTTTGAATAATTGCTGTAGAAAAGATAAATCATGGCTCTAAACTCTGCATGGTCCTTAGCACGCATCAGAACTTACAGGATAAATTTGGTTTGAGGATTGTGAGATCATCTAATGATCAAATGTTAATAAATAACATAGACGATTTCAAATGAAAAATTAACTATTTAGAGTAATCAGTTAACCAAAATGAGTTCCTGACATCTGACAGAGGCATTGAAGTTTCCTTAAATGAATCAAATGAACCTTATATGACAAAATTAAAAAAAAATACACAAAACAATTGTAACATGACAATAAAAACTAAAAAACTCACAAACATCACCTCACATGACCAAGAAAATGAGGAAAGATTCTGCTGGGTTAAATGGCCTGTGAATGAGAATGTGTTGTAGAAACATTCAGTAGCTATGATTACATAGGCAAATGAATTTTTGTTTATTCATTTTCAATGACCATGCTAGCAAGATGAATACAAAATCTTCTTATTCATAGAAACTATACTTTAGACAAACATAGTAAAAACAGCAAAAAAACCTTACGAAAATCCCTGTTAAATCCTTTGGGTGGCATATATCTCCAGAAAGCAGTGGTAAACAGAACAATGTTGGCAAAACTACCTAGGACAGGGTATTTTCTGATAAATCTTCCAGGAAATATTAAAAGAAGACTGGGTCATTCACATGACACCAAAAAAAAAAAAAAAAAAAAGTTGGAGAGATTCGGGAAAAAGATTATTTAGGATTTATACATATGCAGTCACTGACATAAGATGATGTAGGAGAATAGCTGGTAAAGATAAGGCTTTGCTGCTGACAATCAAAATTTACTTTCCTCTTAGAACTGGCTAAACTAGCAGGTTTCCTCATTTGATGCTATCTGTTGACCCTTTAATATTGTGGACCACTAGTAAAGAATACCAAACAAAAATATCTGCAAATGAAGTAGCATTGAATGAGAAAGCTTATAAATGAGACAAAGACTATGTCCTGTTCTCAACAGGATGCAAAAGGCAAAAGCAGTCTAAATCTATCACTGAGGATTGGAAAATGAGGCCTCCAATTGGTGTGCTGCAACTGGAGAAGGAGAATTTTATTATGTTTGCATTCTTCTTACCAGCATGAGCATTACTAACCAGGAAATTATAATCAACATGTAGTCTGTTAATTCTTGGATTATAATATTTTCCTAAGTCGTAAGGAACAGCGGTGTAATTATTGCCTCAGAGCAAAAAAATATAATGCCACCATGTAAAATACTATTTGATTTTGAATTAGAAGAATCTGTCTATGAATCTTTATATATATTTATTTTTGCAATAAAAAAAAATTATCACCAAGTGGATATGAAGTACACACAAATAAAAAGAAAGTTTTGAGAATTTGTCAGAAGGAATATTTGTGTTGTTCTACAGAACTCATTTAAAATTAGTATCCCTTCTCTTTCTTAGGTCTATCTTAAAATCGAGCATTTCTGAGCTCTGTTTGCTCAGAAATCAAGCCTGTTTCAGCTAAGTAAATTACAATATTTCATAAGTGGGGACACCTTATCTGCTCAATAGATGAAATTTGACTGAAAAATTACTTGCATGTTTTAGTGCTCATATTCTTTTTTTTTTTTTTTTGGTTAATATTTCATCCCATGAGTTTAGCTGAAAGAGGGAGGTATAGTGAGCTTCACAGAGCTATCTAGATAATGAAGTTGTAAAATACTTTTGCATCTTCAGCATGGTAAACTATAGAGTGAGAAACACAAAAATGAAGAATTAATACTACTGGATTAATGAGAGGTGAGACAACCTGATGCCTGCCAGGATTTCTTTATGACCAACCTAAAAATACCCACAAAAACCCAAACACAAAGCCTCTACCAAAACAAACACACACACATATACTCACACAAAGAGATGGCCCAAATAAAGTTTTGTGTGTCCCTCCCTCCCCAAAAAGCAATAAGTAGAAAGGTGTACTACAGAACAACAACAACAAAAAAAAAAAACAAAATAGCTGAGATCCTGAAATTGTTCTTTCTAGAGCTTGATTAAAATACAAAAGGTCTGTGCCTTCATTTTATGTACTATTAAATTAAGGTTTGTACTTTTCCTCTGAACTCTTCAGGTCATTGGGAAAGAAGGCTGGCTAAACTACATCTTGTTTCCTTCTTTTCCCAATCTGTCTGGCCCCCTCCACCCTGAGATGAAAGGGACTGAGTGAAATAAAATAAAATATAACCTTTTTCTGCACACTGCATAAAATCAAAATTAATCAGGGAAAAGTGTGGGAAGTAGCACTTTATCTATGAGCCCCTAAACCCCAGTGGTGTTTCAGAAAACAGTAATGATGTACTTTCTTCTTTGTCAGGAAAACTCTGAAAAAAAGTAAAAGGCTCTCTTCCCCCACACCCCACCCCAAAAAAAAAAAAAAAAATCCTTTACCTTATGAAGAACTCTGGGTAAGTAAAATCCATGATATAATAAACTTGTTTTTATTTAGCAATAAAGTTTGCCATGTAAAGCAATAATGCATTTGTGATATCCAAAGCCCTTCTTCAGACAGAGCTCTTGATGATGGATGTGTCCCTTGCTCCAACTCTATATTCTGTTTTTCAGTAAGTGTAATATCTCTGACTCCATGGATAGAAATGCTCTCAACTGATTAGATTAGTTAAATGCCAACACTCACTTTGGGATCTCAAGGCTGCAGTAGTTGCTATTAAGCTATTGATTAGAAAGTAGGGCTAAAATACCAAGGTTCACAAACACTGAGAATCTCTCCTCTCCCAGTCTGTTTTTTAAACCTTGAGAAATTCAAGGCATGGGTCTCTTCCTACATCTACAACCATGACCATTTATACTACACATGAAGAAAACTCAAATAAATTAGCTAGATGAGTGGTCCCACCTAATTGAGCAGAACCATATATGCAGTGCTGCTGCAACCTGGAGAACTACACAGAACATGAAAGAAAAATTTTAAATTTGGCCACAGACATAACTGATATGTTTCTGACAGCTGTGGGTTTGGACTTAATTAGACAGGAAAAGTAAACAGACATAAATATTATTGGTTTGCTTTTAATAAGCTAGCACTATTCTTATACCTAATTCTTCAGCAATGTACCACCAAAAAATTGATCTTTCTAGTAACAAATATAAATTGTGTCTCTCCTACTGTTTTGAAATGGTGACAGATTTTCTATTATCTTCATGTTCCCACATTGATGACAACAAATGAGCTCTTTTCAGGCTTAAACACTTGTCTCCTCATTTGATTTCTGATCCAATGTAAATACTTATCCTTCACATGCACTGAAAAGAAATAAAATACGAATTTTAAAGTTCTCAGTGGCATTTTTGTTTAATTTTAATGAGTTACCAGGCTATATGTACCTTTGACAGGAAAGGAATTTGAAACATGCTTCATTCACATTTAGATTTGAAATGAGTGATCCTAATGATTCACTGAAAACAAAACCCCAACAGATAAAGAGCAACTAATTATGCTACTATGATAAGGCAAGTATCCTGAGATGCTTTAAATGTACGATTTGCTGAAAAATTGTTACCACAGATGACAGTCATAGTTATAAAAACAAGCATATAATTAAGCTTAAACTAGTATCTTTGGGAAAAGTTTGTTTACATCAAATATCTGAATGTGGCTAATGATACATTTCTCTGTAAAACACATAAAAATAGTTAACATCAAGTATAAACTTTTATACATTATTCTGCTGTCGTTTCTTAATTCTGACCTGGGGAGACATCTAGGGGTGAGAGGTTGATTCTGTACTTGGTGTCCCTGCTGAGATTGCCAGCTGGGGAGCCACAGCCCTGGATGGCCTGAGACTTACACTTCTTCCTCGCTGAGCTCCCAGAGCTGCACTCATCCTCCAACAAAGATTTTATCAACATGCTTGGTCTCTAAGCAAAAAGTCATCCCACACAAGGAAATATTACAAGTTCTATAAAATAGCATAAGAAAATGGTGGCGTAGTTGTTATTTGTAATTGCAGTTTATTTGAAAAGTATGACATTTTCCTATTTTTATGATTTTAATTTATAGTGGATTTTTGAATGCATTCCCATCACATTCCAGGACTCCAAACACACTGAATAGAATACAACACTCAAAAAATTAAAAAAAAATATTTTCATTTATGCAATTTTTATGTCCTAAATCAATGGACTAAAGAGAAGTCAAACTGTAAGTTTTCCAGTATCTGAGATGATGTTGTATTTGTTCATGTCTGAAAAAAAATTCAGGTAATAAATTATTTTTAGTTGTTTTATTTTAGTCATTCTGCATTTAAATCTGAAAGACTGAGGAGGTGTTTGAATCCTAAAGTTGTGCATTAATATGTGAGGGGTTTTTAAATTGGTGGGGTATCCAAAAAAGTTTTTAAATACATGTAGAACAACACTACCTAATGATGTACCTTCCCCATGATGTACTCCTTCAATAGGGTAAATGCAGAACAGTAGGGAGGACAGAACAGGGAGTGAGCCCAGAGTCTCCCACATTTATCTCACTCCCCATTTAGAATATGTTAATGAATATGATAATGAATCATGTGCCTAACACATATGCCAAAGTTCTCTTTTCATGTTCGGCATTCTCTTTAGAGCAAGGAGGGATTGAAGAATTAGTTGTATAAATTGAGGAAGGCCAACTCTGAGCCCAGGTTAGGGACCTACTGCTTCTTCAGCTGATATATATCTATCTATAATTCATCTATAGAGAATGAATTTATCACAACATTTTTTCACATGCTAAATTAAAACTTTAAAAATATGCAAGGGAAGCAGAATCAGCATATGTATACATATTTGTATATATATAACATAAAACATACTATGTTTATGACACGCCATCATTTTAAACCTTCTGCTATTCTGCATTCAGATTAAAGTTACTTAAAGATTAGCTTTAAGTACAGAAAAATCAGGCAGCTACTAGGAGAATTACTATTCTTCTTTCTGCTTTGTTAATATCTTGCTGTTGGGATAAAAAAAAAAAAAAGAAAATAAAATAGATTCCCACTGCTGCCCTCACATAGTGTGGGTAAGGAAGCAGCATTTCTTACAGAAATGTAAGACAGAAACCTATCCCTTCTCTGTACAATCAAGAGAGAAAGCCTGCTCTGCAGGATCCTCCCAATAGATCTTGATCTTAATTCTGTCTGTTTTCCCTCCATTTCTCACTGTCTTTTCTGCCACAACTCAGAAACAGCCCTCATTTTTGGGATCAAAAAATATTGCATTCTGTCTCTTCTTCTGGAAACTTTGGGTGAAGCCCACTGAATGATCTTTGCTTTGAAAACAGGCAGACAAACAGCACCCCACACCACATAAACCACCCGTCTATTTCCCTTGCCATGAAAGCACATAAACAAGATGACTTTTGTTTCTGTATTCCTCCACTTCAATTATATCTCTTTCTGCAGACTGCACATAGTGTTCTAGAGCCCCTTATGAGTGATAAACAATGCCTAGATAGTTCTTGCTCCAAGAACCAATATCCAACTTATTCATCAGGTAGACTAATATAAGGGTCTTTAACAGACCCCAACAGTGGGGATGTATCTACAAGATTCCCACACATTTGGCCATTGAAGTTATATAGCCTGACCAAGAGGATGATTTCAGCAGCAAAGGCATTCCTCTAAAAGGACAAACTGTATCAATACCAGTATTTTTTGAAATTTCATGCTCCTTTGGTATCAAATTAATAAAAATAACATGCTTATGTCTGAAATAGCTAGGCTTGTAATAAGACCCAGGTGGATTTTTCTCCTGAAACAATTTCATTGTGTGTAACTTAAGATATTGATTCTTATTCTACCTGTTGTCTTCCATTTCATGTGCCACTCTAGACAGCTCGCTTCCCCTTTCAATACCTCCTTTCTTCCAAACTCATATTTCAACTCTTCACACACCAGTGTTTCTTGATCCACTTATGTAGTGCCAGAAGCCTCAAAATCTTAAGGATATTTCAGTGCAATATAAGGTCATATAAAATCTTTTCCAGGAGACTCAACATCTATCAAAACAGGGGATGTTTCTACCAAAACAGAGGATGACCAGATCATAAAATATCTTTTTCTGTTAGTTGAATTAAAAAAAAAAAAAAGGTCTGAGGTTTACAGATTGAATACTTAACAAATATTCTCTATATACACAAAATTTGTGTTGCCTGATGTGCTACATCCATTCCAGGCTGTGTGTAACTCTGCCACTTTTTCTATGCATCTGCATCCAATCCGACTTATAAGAAGCTTGGTGCTGCTATTGGCAGCTGACTCAAGATAAAAGAATTAACTCCATGAAATGTTCTCTGACAGGCATAGTATCCAAGATGGGCTTGATTACAGTTTACTGTATATTTTGTTTTAAAAGGTGCTCATCATCACTGAGCAGGCAGTCTGCTCACTGTTTTGTTCTAGAGCAGTGAAAACTGCATAGCTAAATGAATGAAAGATGGAGCTGTCCCTAGAAGCTGCCAGGAATGACCAGCTTGGGGAAAACTTCTGGATTGCAGAGGATGGACCTTATGGACAAAGAGAGATGTAAAGTACCACTACGACAGTGACAATTTGATAAGACTATAATAACATAACCAACTGTATGGCACAGAATTAAAAAAAGGAAAAATAAAGTAATTGGAAACACATCATAGAAAAATGCAAGATTTTAAAATATGGATATTTTATTTTTGTCTTTTAATGTCTTCGCCAGCAAATCTGACTTTTTGACATTTCAAAAGTTCCTTTGTTCCTGTGCTGTAATAAGATTGTCTTTTAGTAATTGGAAATTCATCCATGATTTTTGGTAATATCACTTTAGGGAAAAGTTGCAGAAAGTTCCACTTCAAGGATCTGGCCAGACTGGGGTTTTGTCGTAACTAATTAGTAAAAAAGTCAACATCTCAGTGTGTGATGGCTGTGTTGAAACTGCTGCTCAAAGGTGAGGAGTGTCTCTCTGTTACTTCTACAGCTTCTACAACACTACCTGAGAAGTTCACTATCTCTAACACATCATCTAAAACTTTCTGCAGCAAGGTAGAGCATACTTCTAACTAGTAAAATGAGAAATACAAATCACGAGTAATCTATAGTATGTAAACAAGCAAATCCTACCACATAACAGGTTGCTTTTCTTAAGCCTGAGTTTTCTCTGCAGTAGAACAAACCAGCTTTTCTTGATTATATTAATGAATCAGGACAAGGGGAAGGAAATAATTAGTATCTCCAAATCAGCAAATGTGACTGCAGAATACATGTATCCCTCCTAAAATTGTTCCTGCAGCATATAACACAGATGGTATCACTACATTGTGCTTTTCTTCCTTTCTAAAAGTGTAATCCCATGCCTGCTGCAGTATGCATCTTCCTATTACCTAGATTACGTCTTTGTTTACTGTTAGCAGGCTTGCTAGATTTCTGATTAATATTCAGAAACAGTTGTCCTATATTTCCTTGTTCAAAGACAATTGTAAAGCAAGGGACAAGCACTATGTGCAGTTATCAGTTAGGAAAGTCCAACACTTTCTTTCATTTTTTAATTTTTTTTTAAAATTTTAATACAAATCCAGTGTTAATGGTTTCCTCAGACAGTGACATCCAATGATATTATTAATTGTGCTTTCAGATGGAACACCTATTGTCAGACATTACAAAGGCTTAGCAACAAATTTTGTCACAGAAATAGTTTAATTTTTCAGTAAATTAAAAATTAATTTCCATACTTCAAAATACTGAGCATGCCTGGACAGAAGAGAAAACAGAAAATTTCTCTGTGCCTTTCTCTCCATATCGTTCTCATAATTTGAGAGTAGGACATATTCTTGAGTTCATTTGTGTCAAAATATGCACAGAATTGGAATTTTCAGGTGGTTTATATTACTTACATTTAGATGCTCACATATTCTTAGGTCACACTGCAACAAAGGACATAGAATAAAAATGTTGAAAAGGTAATCTGTGAGGACCTTAGATTACCTTATTATTTATTAGTGCTTCATTTTTGAAATTACATTCAGGAGTTTCTTTATATAGATATACATTTTATTTCAATTTTTTTCAAATTTATTTAACAGAAAAAGTTATGTAAATTCCCAAAGTGAGAGAGAAGATGTGTTTAAGTCATGGGTTTCCAGAAGCAAGATCACTACAGAGATTAATGAAAATAAGATGCTATCCTAGAAGATTTTGTAGTCATTGAAAATCTCTTCAGAGAGTGAAGATCTCAATATGGTTCCATGGTAATTGCAGGCAAATGTCAACTTGGCATATTTAGCTGCAGTTAAACATCATCAGGGAAAAAAACCCCACAGCTCTGTATTAAGCTTTGGCAGAACATCCATTACAGATAATTGTCATACATTTCAGAAATCTCATTTTACAGTGAAGTGGCAGAGAGATCGCTTGTTTTTTGCGTTTTCTCAAATTTCTAGAATTTGTGCTTAACAGCTTTTACCTAGGCAGGGGGAATCAGGTGAATTGATTTGCTTGTCAGATACATGTTTTATTAACCACTCAAAGTGGTAGGAGACCTCCAATTAATCCTCTGAGAGCAGGAAGGGTTGCCCACTTGAGATATATAGTAAACCAATGTGCTCCTCCTAACAGGAAATTACTACATTTGTAGAGACATCAATCTAAGACGCTCCCCAGGAGTTCATAAGAAAGACAGAAGAGGGGTCTTTAATTTCACAAAGATTTCAAAGTAAGGGTGAGCTCACAAATTTTCATGCCTTGAATTTCCATCTTTCATTTTCAAATATAATGCAATAAAACCATCAGTTATTCTTTCCAATTGCTTCAATTTTTGGTTCAACTCCACCACAGAAAACAGGAGCCTTAACATCAGAATCAGTTTCTCATATTCATGCTGGCCTTTGAGGACTGGCTTCTCATGCTGTTGTGTGTGCTGTCTGACAGGTCTCAGATCAGGTTGCTCCAAAGTGTCATGACAAGCAATTAAAAAAAGCATGTTGAGCAACAGCCATGACATATGGCCCTGTGTTCCTCCATCTTGGGAGTTCTGATCTAGGGATTAGGACACAGTTCTATCCAGGCCAGAACACAGCACATTTTAAGGCCTGGGGATTCACTCCAAGAATGAAAACATCAGAAGCCCCACAAGAATTGAAGAGAAGCAAAGAAAAGAAAAAATACTTCTCACCCTTCTTCCACATAAGAGCTTTAAAATGAACCAAGTAATGAATAGCGTAATTCTTGCTCCCACTCTCCTAAAGTATCCAACAGGGAAAAAGTAGCTCAGGTTGGATCCCAAGATGAAAGAGACTGATCCCACCCACTCTGTGGCCTAAGCTAGCCCCCCATTATACTACCAGCAGCCAACCAGCACTTATGGCCTTATATACTTCGACTACACTGAAATGTTAAGGCATGTTGAGAAACTTGATGTAAAGCAATCATTTTGGGGCATGTGAGTTAACACCTACTGAGATAAATGGGCTTGTTCTCATTTCTCAGAGCTCTGATGTCAGTCTGCAGGTATAAGGAGGGGTCCCTTCACTTGCATTAAGGAAAAGACTGCCTTCTGCCTCACTCCTGAAATGTAAAACTAATTGTAAAAAGAAAGAGATATCGATTGCCTCAAACAATTCTGAGGACATCATGCAGTTCTAGTTAAATCTTGACTGGTGGGAGCTGATGACAAAATTAAAAAATACTAGCAATCTGAAACCAAATGGACTTTCACCATCAGCCACTGAAACCATGTCATCTACAGAAGACTTATTGCATTTCATCATAACATCTAAAATATCCTTGTTTAATATTAGCTATTTACTTTTAGCATAAGAAGTCTTGTTGTTATTATTGTTATTATTATAGAAGGTGTTCTGTTCTCAGAATTTTGGCATAAGTGCTCTGAACAATCAAATTTTAAATGTTTCATAAGTGTAGTCATTAATATATTAGAGCAAGTTAAAAGACAGATAGTAAAAAACTGCAAAGATTGTAGGGAGAGGAATAAAATTAGTATTTCCAGTGCCTCAGCTACTCATTTTCAAGTGTTTGATGAAAGCCAAAAATGTACAATCTCATTTTCACCCATCCTTCCTGCTACATTAACTACATCTGCTGAAATCATGGGGAAAAATACATGATTTCAAGACAGAAACAATTTTAAAAATTACAACAGAACTAATGTGGTAATTTTGTTATTTATAATTATATGACATAGTGAACTCCTGTCAATAATGCGCAGCTATTGAATACAATGCAAAAATATTGTCAACTTTGAAAACAAATAAAATAAACTCAGCAAGGCTGGTCAGAGCAAATGAGTTACAAATATGTTATCTACAGATGTCATAAACTTAATGGATGCTACCTGATCTCCTTTTATATGCCAGCCTTTCTAAACAACTTTATGAACCAGGGAATTCTTCTCTGAACATTTTTCTACGTACACCTATAAACATATACATACACATATATTTAATAAATCATTATATATATACACATATATTCAGTATATTTATTTATTTATTTTATATAGATATAATTATATTTATATATTTATATACTTATACGTTTGTATATATACATTACAATATAGATTGGTGTTAACCTAGGGGCTCCAGTCACTAGATATTACTCTGTTTCCCAGCTAGGGAGCTAAGGTAACCCTGAATAATTTCCTAATGAGTAGAAGTCTCTTTAAAAAAAAACTGCTGCAATCCAAACAGCATAAATTAAAGCTCTCTTTTTCCATGTAAGAGAGTAACAGACCTTAAACCATGGCCTCTGCCAGATAATTTAGCACAGTACCAGTTATATTAATATTTCTGGTCTATTTGTCTAAATCATCTATGCACTGAAATAATTCACGGTGCCATTGTACCAGTTTTTTCCAAACAATAATTACAGAAACTGACACAAAATACTTGATTTGTAGGTGGGCTTATTCTTTAAATGGATCTTGTTAATGGAAAATACTCTTGATTCATGAGTGTAGTTTAATGCAAAACAATTTTATGCCATGGTAAATTACCATCAAAACATAAAAAATAAATGAAGCCAAGTTGTGCCTGAGATTAATCAAAACTATCTTGAAAGGTTCTTGATTTTCAATCTAAAATACAAATTGATAGAAATAAAAACTTAATACAAAACACAAAGCTAGAGGCATCTCAATATTTGACGGGTAAGTACCTATAGAATGTATTTTATAGGAAATTAAAGTTGCAGATAAAAACTAAGTGTATTTAAATATTTTATAAGAGCTCTTCAGTGGTGATCGTTCCCCTCCAAAGACACCAAATTTGATTTCTTGTACTAGTACTTGAAAAACTGTTTGCAGCTATCAGAAGTGCCCATTAGTTTACACCACTAGTAGTCCCATTGCATTTGCCCCCTGCAGAACTGGGAAGGTGCAGTTGTTTCTTTCTTTGTTTTCGCAGCAGGAATTTCAATCACAGCTGGAAGATACACACTTTGAAGCAATATTAAGAATCACTACCTCTTGTCTCAGACAATAAGAGACATCTTAATGAAGGCTGTGGAAATATTGATATCTGAACTGCTAAAATTGTCTAAATATTCACCAAATTTATTCTGTAAAGGAAATTACTGTTATGCTAGAATATTTCTGTCATATCATTTTATGGCTTGTCTGAGAACTGTAGTTTCCAGAAAACTTCCCTGTACATGGAAATTTTCAGAGTTAAGCCCACCGTTATGTGCACCTCCAGAGACAGTGGAAACTGGTAAAAAAATCCTCAAGTTATATCTAAATGTGGGGATCAGGAGCTGGAGACACCAGATCAGACGGAGGTCTGGACCTGCATTCCACAATTCCTCAGTGTCTTGCTTTCTGAAAAAGAGAAAGTGAAAGGGCTGGGCAAGAGCAGAGTAAAATTTCAGCAAGCTTCAAGCCTGAATAACCAGGGAGGTGCTGGTTCCTGAGGGAAGGGTGGTGCCTGACTGAAGGCAGGACTGGGACAGGGAGACCCTCCTGTGAGCTCAGGGCTCTACTGCCCAAGCCAGCCTGGAGAAGCCAGGACCCCCAGCTGCAGCAAGAGCTCCAGCAGCTGGCTCTCCAACTTGAGTGTCTGGGGGCAAGGCAATTCAAGGAGCTTCCTGGAGCTGGGGCAGTTGGCTGATCCCTTTAACTTCGGGAAAATCCAACAGGACAATTTTCCAGAACGTTTTGCTAATACAAATTTTCCTTGGAATCAAGATTTTTATTTTTCTTTAAATAAGTGACTATATTCCGTTCTAAACTGGAACAGTAATTTTTAAAATATCAATGCTTTCCTTGACATGGACTGCAACTTTTATTCAGTTCTACTCACAGCTGAAACCATGTCCATCTGATTGTAGTTTGTATGTAGAAAAATCAGGGTTTGACCATCCTAGAAAAGAATTTTTAGTCTTTTATATGTCTTTTTTTCTCAGCAGAGTCCACTTCTGCAAGGGCAATTATTGAGTTTCGTGGATCACTCAGATACAACCATGATCAATATGATAACAAAGACCACAAGAAAATTAATTCATCCTGATATCAGAACAGGATTTACAGAAAATAAAGCACTTGGCCACATTTTGAACTGTGATGATAAGAGTCTTACAGCTTCCTTCCAAATGAGTAGCAGGGAAATTTTGTGCAATGAAGGAGGAAAGACTTCTGTCAGAATGAAAAAGAGATATGATCATATAGTCAGTAAAAGTCATAATTCAAGCAGAACCCAACATACAATTCTGTGTATCCCTTGAGTCTCTTTCATCACATAGTTACTGTTTTTCAAACTTCACATTTTATGGAGCTTAATCTTAAGAAAATGAGACCTTCTGGTTTAGACCCATCTCTACACCACTCCAGTTAGCCTGACTTGAAACCCCTGTTTTAAATACTGATGGTCTTTATTCCCACTGAGCAAAAGTTCAGGTCTGGACTTAGACTTTACAAGTGTTTACTTCTGTTTCATGTGTATAAACAGATAAATAGCTTTTCTCTTTTCTTCTCTGGATAACTTGAGCATGAAAACCAGTTTTAATGTGATATCCAGCTAATATCTACCCAGCCAAGGAAGATTTTGCAATGAATTTTACATTTTGTAAACAAGCAGAAACTGAGTGTAATGAAGATCAAAGAATCATATGAGATCAAATCCTGACTGAGGAACTAAATATAAAAGCGAACGTAAATGTCCATTATAGATTTATCACTGTCCTTGTTCTTGTTTTCAGAAAAGGTATACTCAATTTTTCTCCTGATTTATTAGTGAAGTAAAAATTATATCTATCCATTTAGTGTTTAATCACTAAGTGATAGCTCAAGAGCAAATGTAAAAAGTGTCTGTAACCTGGAGGGAGAAGGAAGATCTCTAGGCCATGATCCTGATTGATTTTTCCTACAGTCTCTTTCACCTTCTGCCATAAAATTTGCTTTCAAGTAACTACTGGCACATCCAGAAAGATTAAAGTGCTTCACTGTAGGGAAAATCTCATCTTCAGATGCTTCACTTGTGGTCACTTATGGTATAAACAATCACATTAGTAGTTATACATGACATGAAAGGACCCACCACCTCTGAAGAGAGATCCTCAAAGCCAGTAAATACTTTTAACAAATCACTTATGCAGTACTTTAATTTCAAAGGACTTTACAAGCGCTTCTAACAAATGAGCACATGTGTATGTGCAGTCTTCTGGCTAGCTTAAAGCAAACTGTACACCTGACCTTTACTTCAAAGGAAAGTTAAAGGGCTGCACAGAGATGCTGCTCCCAGAAGATTTAAGCAAGACACCAGCAGCGCTCTTCCAGTGGCTAATTTCATCCAGTGAACAGCCTCCATTCTTTTAGTGTTAATATGTTGAAACATTAACTTCATGGATCACAAATATGCAAGTTAAAATCATGCTTCATCCTGATAAAGCTATTGGATTTACCCCTACTTGGAGTAAGGTTCAGCATCTGTTGAGGGTGCAGCTGAGGCAGCTCAGAGCTCTCCTCTGCAGCTGCTCCTGGGGAGCCTGGGTGCTGCAGCTGCTGCTCTGCCAGCCTGGGCTGCAGCAAGCTCCTGGTGGGAGCGACTAGTCCAAAGCTAAGCAACAGATACTTACACACCGAAAATGCGAAGGCTTATATCTGTATGTTTATATGTATGAATACTTCCAGTGTGGCTGCCTGGATCCTTTAACTGGATATCACTTGATAACAACCTTCAGAAACTCTCAGGTGGAGCTACTGGAACTCTGGACTGTAAAAGTAGGGATAGGGAAAGTGGAGGAAGTAGCATATCTCTTTAAGGACAAATGCAGTTGAAAGAAACATCACAACAGTTCTTTGTTGGTTGTTTTCAATAAGAGAAAGGCTGGGAAACAGAAAGAAAAAACTTAAATTTTAGGCAAGATGGATGTACGTTTACCACAGAACTACATGGTATGATCAATATTTAAAAGGTTAATAATTAAAAGATGAAATATGCTATTTTAAGACAACCACAGGTAGAAGAACCAATTGAGAAAAACATTCAGGAGTTTGTGCTTATGTTACACTTTGCTATATTTACTAGTTGGCAATATAACAACTCTTTTTGGTGCAGCAGAAAAAAATAAGTAGAAAGCAGATAGCTCAATAGTGGAAACACAAAGTCTTCACATTTTGCCTCAACCACCAAGAAATAAAAGAGAGAGGTTCTTCTGTTTTCAGCCAATATTTACAACTGCTATCTGTTCTCATACCATACATGTAGGCACATACACACACAATCAGGTAAAAGGAATTTCATAAAGCATTGATTCTAAAATTCAATATATTCCTGTAAGCAGTGGTAAAAACTAGTATTGGAAAATCTTCATTGTCTCCATCTGTGGTAAAACATTTCATCAACAGATATTTAGTGAAGGGAATTAAACCAGCAAAAACAGCTTTTCTGGAAAAGTATCTGGGGATGGCAGGTAGCCATGAAAATGCCTATTTGCAAGTGAAATATGGCATTTGTGCACAGTGATAGTCAGTGCTTTCACTCACTTTTCCATCAAAAAATGAACACTGAAACTGCTCAGTCAGCAGACAGCATCTGAAGTACTCAGACACGTCTGTCAATCACATAACACCAGTTAAGAAATAGAGCAAAAAGGCAAACATGCACTTGAGCATACAAATTACTCAGGGGATGCTTAATTATGATGCTTACAGAAATCATTTCACAAAGATTCGTTATATGAAAATAGAGGTTAAGTTAATAGACTAAATTCTCACTGTTGCAGAACAATGCAATTTAAAAGCTCTAGCACTTTGCCAAAGAAAAGTCACCTTTCCAAATTCAATCTGTGCTAAAAGACATCTTATAGAAGAAAGACTGTAGACTACGGAAGGCAAGAGGTCAGCCAGTTCGATACAACAGGCCAGATTTTACCTCCAGTGTCATCCTATCTGAGTTACACCTGAGATTAATTTACTCTGTTGTCTGTGTAGGACACCACTACAATGAATACATCAACCTTTTAAAACCAAAGTGTCACTTTCATGCCATACTGGCTCCCTAGCTCTGTGGCTTGCTTAAATCAGAAGTGATGGTTTAAGTTTACTAGTGGTTATTTCAATCAACAGACGTGAGAAAGAATTTTTTGCACAGGATTAACTTACTCTCTTAACATCAAAGCTGTGATACTAGAAGAAGATTTGTTTGCATATATTTAGACCTGTGTGTATAAACACATAACATAATGTGGTGGTACCTTGGTAGGTCTTCTGTCTAGTTAGAGCAACACAGCGTTAAAAAAATGTTAAAGACTGCTTAAAACACAGCGTCAAATATGAAAAGAAGTAATGTTATCTTTCCTCTCTCAACAGATGGATTCAGAAATTAACCCTCTGAGCTCCATAGGCTGTCTTCAGAAAAAGTACAGGATGCTTTGAAATAAAATTGAAGCTATTCTTCTGCAATATGTCAGCATTACCCACAATGTTGGTATTAAGTAACATAGTTCCACCCTTTATTGAACAGTTTCTCTCATGACTGTTAGTACCGTCTACAACAAGCTCAAGTATATATACATATATATATATATATATATATATAATATAAATTTTGTCTAGCACAAAGATATTATATGGGTTCCATGGTGGTCATGACCACTAGGAACTATCAAACAATCAAAACCTGCAATGATATCAGAACTATCAAAAGGTTAAAACCTGAAATGATATCTACCAAATCAAGGTGAATCTATCTCTCTACTCTGTTCAAATGGGATGAGATATAGCCTGAACCTGTAGAGAAAAGGTTTGGATTTATTTGGTTTTGGTTTTTTTTTAACTTCAGGGAAACAAATGGGTTTCCTGACACTATAATCTAGAGGATGTTTCAAGAGAACTCTAAGAATTTTTTTATAACTATTTCAAGAGAAAAAAACCCTGTTTATTTCTAAACTGTAGATACGTTTTTCCTTGGTCTAGTCAAAATAAAATCAGTGCTGAAAATAGGTATCTCAAAGTGAGACTGACATGCTCTATGCAAATTAAGCTCTATAATTTAGAAAAATTATTAAAATATGTTGAGACTTCAGTGGAGCAACAAGAAGGGTTTAGCATGTGCTCATGCAAGTAGAGCAAGTAGAGCAAGCGTGCTTATGCTCTAAGGAAATTACAAGTAAAGACACACTTAAACAAATTTGTTCTTTCCTGATCCAAGAAAATTACTATAATGCCATCACTCCTCATTTAATCCTCTCCCTAATTTTCTATAGTCATAGTCATCATGTCAAGTCTAATGTGTTGATTACAAGCAATACCCTATAAAATTATTTAGGTTTTAATGTCTACTCCAAAATTAAGAGACAAAATGTCTGGCTGCATTAGTAAGGGTGTAGCTATAAGCCAAAACATAGTAATTTTTTTTTTTTTTAAATCAAAATATCATCCAAGAGCAAAGTTAAAGACAGAGGTTATAAATAAAATTTTTAAAGAGACCATTATCAATGTGTCTTCAGTAGAAACTAAGGGGGAAGGAGTTCAGATGGGGCCTACTTCACACAATGGCTGAGTTTCAACAAGCATTGTCCCATGTAAGTTCCTTTTCAAAAAAAAAGGCTTCAGCTGCATCTGGTGAACACTTCTTAAAAATGCATACTTAAATATCTACTTATTCAAATTAAAAATTACATTCAATAACAACTTAATACATTTTAAACACAAGTAAAAAACTTAAGAAACAATATTAACTTTAGTGGATTTAAGGCCACAAAGAGGTCAAATTTGATGGTGCTGCTACATGAGGACTGCACTGATGTACTCCACAGCACTGCCCACGGGCTACATATTTTTGAAATTGTGATTATTGTGCTGCTGAATTGATGCATTTTCCACAGACCCTCTGAGCTTTTTCACACTTTACATTAAAATCTGTGTTCTCATGAAACGCATTAATGATGTTTTCTCAAAATACACAAGGGATGTGAACACCAAAGGTCCTAAGTCATGGCTACCTGTAAATCTGTAGGTTGTGCTAGCCACAGGCCACAGTGGTGCTCATCGGCCATGGGTACTGAGAACCCCACAAAGACACTGTGTCCCAGAACAGCCTCCTCTTCTGTTAATGGCCTCAGTTTTTTGTTCTCTGACATGGGTTTTCTCAGCAATTTTAAGTGCTAATTGCTTGCCTATAGTCGTCTTTACAAATAAAGCCGAGCAGATTTATTACTATGAAATCTTTTACATAAATGTTACTTTTTTCTTTTTCTTTTCTTTTATTTTTTCAGCTTAGCATAACTAATAAGAATGTGTTATAGTATAATGACACAAAGCTCTGTCTGCATGATCTCAGGAACAATCCACTGTCTTAATATCCCATTAACATTTTTGGTTTATGACCTGTCAGTCAGCCCTTAATCCACTGATTATGTGCCAGGTTGAATAGGAATCAATCAGCTTCCTTAAGCAAAATACATTGTAGCACAAGGTCAATTAATCATACATGCCTAAGACTAATATATCAATATTACTTTTGTCAAGCAGAATAATCATCTAAAAAACCAATATCTAGATACTTTGACAGACTATATTTTTCATAAGCCCTTGATGACTGGTGTTCATAACAACAACCTCTTTAGTATGTAATTTAGCATCCAACATTGTTATTGTTTTTGTTGTTTTTTTCTTTTCTGTTTTTTTTTTGTGTTGTACGTACCTAAATTATGAGATTATCTTTAAGAAATACTGGTTATCAGCTTACTGCATATTACTGGGTCTTGCATAGTAGAGCACAAATATCCTAAGTATTGGATACTAAAAACCCTTTGGAAGTAATTTTAAAGTTTGGAGTGTTTCCTATGACAATGCAGTCTTTTTTTAATCCAAACAAAGAGAAAATATTCTTTTTCAGAATTTTACGCCTCTTACTATGATTACTACAGTTTTAGCAGTTTTTATATAATGGTCAACACTGTTTTTAAGACTGTTTTCATACCAATAGCTTAGGCTAATAAAAACTCATCCATACTAAAAAAACATTAAGAGGAAAGGGAGTGTTTATTTTAGATATTCACATAAAAGTTCAGCTGTATAGATGATTGAAAAGTACTGGATTTCCAATGATGACAATCTGACTCAAATGCCATGTGTGTACTGCATCTCCACCAGTAACTCCACAAGTAATTCTAGTATAATGAAACATGAGTCACTTCTCCTCTGACCCCAAAACACAATTAAGGTATTAAAAAAATAAAGATTAATATATTAAAAAATCCTTCTCTATGTTTGAAACAAAATACATCCTGTTCTTAAAAAAAAAAAAAGGAAAAAAAACCAAACTTTGCTGAACTTATTAGTCTTTGAAATATGAGAGGTACACCTTTACTTTATGCAATACTCAGAGACCAATCTTAACCAGATATTTCACATTATGGGGAATTTTTCTGATGAGCAGACATCCAAATATTGCAGTTGACTTTTGTGAAGTAAGGCAGGGAAAGGTGCTCTCATTGCATTATTTTAGTTTTATTTCAGCTTTCAGAACTCAGTGATGGATCACTGAAAAATAAATGCCAAAGACATTTTTATATTTCATCCAGTCTCTCCAGTCCTGAAATGAGTTTATATTGCAAGTCTTTTGGGGTATGAATTGCATTTTCAGTCTTGTGTGTGCTTAGTGTCACTGTGCATAGGAAACACCATTATTAGTAACACTTAATATTCTGAATATTCAAGTAAATTAATTTATCAATAGCCACTAGTTTACTTTGCCAGGTTTTTTAAGGTGGCAGATATCAGTAAGTACCCTTAAAACTATTCAATTCATAATCCTTAAAATACAAAAGAATTTTTCATGGTCTCCATAACTATTATTATGCTATTAATAGTGCATTAATTTCTAAAAAGATTAAGATGGGACATAGTAACTCTTATTTACAGGAATATTGCCAAAGAGCTTTACAAGACAGTATAGAGCATTTTACTTGAGTCTTGTGTCAGTCAGGTCTGCCACAATACGACAAGATTTATAGACTAATCACCAGCATTATCTTTCTCTTATTTTTTACTGCAAAGTTTGTTGCTGTGGTTCAGTTATCAACTTTTGAAGGAGCACTTGCAGACAGCATCCTTTCGAGTAATTTTAAAGATTAGGGAGTTATTGGCATGAAAAAAACAGTTTAATACCTTTGAATCCTTTAATTTACTGTCTAATTCCATAGTCCAAATAGATGCTGTTGCTGAGCAACAACATACCTTAAGCAGCAGAAAGATATTGTAAGATATAATTTCCCACAAATCTTCTCTTATTAAAATAACCTAAGATGCTTATTGCAAGCCTTATTTTTAATAGTTTTTTAGGATGAATTTTTTTGTTTTTTTGGTGGGGTTTTCTGTGTTTTTTTTTTTTTTTTTTTTGCAGACACTGGGCATAATGCTTGCTATAAAACTAAGCCTAAATCTGCATACACAACAGTGTAATAAAATCTGGACCTGTTAGCCTATAGTGATTTTTCAGGGATAATAATTTCAGCATTAACAATTTTAACTGCACAGTAGAAATTACACAGTACCAAACAATGTCTTAAAAATATTCACAGAGCAGTTATAATGAGGTCCGTGTACAGGAAAAAATATAGATGGTTCCTTTTTTTCAGTTCCAAGAAATACAGCAGTGCTTTAGTAGAGAAGTGGACTTCTTTAGAATAAAATTGCTTTTAAAAATTTAACTGGGAAAAGCAATGAAAAGAGGAATATATGGAAGAAAAATATCCTCCAGGTCACTGTTCTTCCTTTGTAATGGTATGTGTGAGGTTAATGATAAGAAGCCAAGTGACAAGGTTAATAAAAGCAATCATATTGATAAGCATAAAGGAAAGATTCTCACCCTTAGCAAAATTTGTTCAAAATATTATTGCTCAACATAGTGAATATCCTAATTTAAACAAAAACAAAAACAAAAACAAAACAAAAAAAAAAAAAATCAAAATCCAAACAATCCAAGCAAACAAAAAGCCCCATAACAAAGAAACAAAACCTGCCAACCAAACAAGATCTCTGCAACTTTATCCATAAGCTGAAGTAAAGCCACTGAGGTCCTTGTCCTGGTCCCATAACTCATCAAAGAACAGACCAGCAAGAGCTGCCCTCTTCCACACCACAGTGCAGCAAATAGTGAATGTATGCAATTTAGAGGAGTATAAATGTTTCAGAGAATATACTAAATCAAACAAAGAAAACCCTTCCACCATCCCCAAAAGAAAACCCAAAACCCAGAAAAAAATAACCAAAAGCAAATAAAAAATACTCAAAACCAAATGAAAAAGTCAAAAGATTTTCCACAATATTCAATACCTAAGTTTGCACTGTAAAAATCTTTTCCTTTTGGCCTGTGTCAATGATTGAGAAATACCAGAACAATTGGAACAATAAATTTTGTCAGAATGGCAAGCCTAAGGATCCTCTCTCTATTTATCAGATGATATAAGCATGTAAGAATAATAAAAAATAATAATTATATGAACTGGTAATTTAATGTAATAGTTTCTTGTTTTTTATCTCAAAATTAAGTAATTCTTCTCATAGATCAACCGTTAATTTATAAATGTAAGATAATAATTATGCATAATATTGTGTAATGCAAATGTATCAATAACTACCCTTAAAAACTGATTCCATAATTTAAATAGTTTTTATTTTAAAAATCTAAACTTTTGTACTGAAAGCATTGCTATTTCAAAGCCACTTGGCATGCTTCTACTATGTAAATTAAATTAGGTTGATAATTGTAAACGACATGAAATGTCAGATTACAACCTCTATATTGATTTACATGATATTAAAATAATATAATACTGCATTTTGCAGTCTTGTGTATTGCCCCAAGAAACATGCTGATCATTCATTAAATTGAATGTGAGAGAGACCAGAGCTTTACTGAGGACAAGATTTAGTGTAATTTATATATCAAACTCCTCTTAAGATCACAGTCTAAATCTCTTGTTGGACCACTTGATGATTCCACAATTAAAAGCTTAGTAGTCACACAATTCCCCTCCTATTTTTAGTCATAATTGACACAGTGTGGTACAAGCTACCTTGGACAGTTCACAATACAAGGAAGCACAAAACTGGGGGGCAGGGAGATTTTGGAAAGGGGTGGATTCTGCCTGTCAGGAAATAATCCCCACTTGAAGTAGCGTAATGATGATGCTGTGTTGGACAAAACAGAAATGCTATGGAAAACAAATAGTACACATCTAGTCTCTCACCTGCACATCTCTCCTCAACTAAAATGGTAGGATAATAGTGTCTTGTGTTTTCATGTTTTTGCAACTGTCAACTTAGATGTGCAAGATGAAAGATGTAAAAATGCTCATGGTTTATTCACAAACAGTGACCCCTTCCACTCCAGAATGAGTGAATTTTCCACAGCTGGCATAAACAGAAGAGATATACCAGGCAGATACAGGGGAAAAAAGGCTAAAAAAAAGTTTTTCTTATAGCACAGCATACTTCTGGATTCATCTGGGATTGTTTGGATTTATATTACCTTAGAGAGTCCTGTGTATTGTTACATGTGGTTCCTGCTACAGGGAGCAATTCTCATCCCAAATCATATCAGAAATGTGAAAGAATCTCATGAACATCAGCTCTGTATTTCTGCCTGTGGGTTGCTTCAATTAAGTTAATTACTTTAGACCTAACCTATAATCAGATGTTAGGATTTGTCCTTTGAAAGAGAATTTATCAGGAGGAAGTGCACACCCCTTAGAGCAGACTGAGATTGCAGGGTATGTCAGATAAGAGGGTAAGCATGAGTCATTTTTTTTTTTTCTCTTCTTATCCCTTCATTTTGACACTGTATTAAATCTTGTTGGTAATCCCTCTGCAACATTTTCCAAATCCACTTATTCTCTTCTCTTCCCAAAGAAAAAGGAACTTTTGACCTTGACCTTGATTTCCAAAAACATGCCTTTGAATATAAAACCAATCAATTTTACCTGGTGTGTCACTTTGTCCATGTAAGCAGCTTGAAGGCACCATCAAATCGCTTTTGTACAGTTTACCAACATCAGACTGAGGAAGTATCACTCCTAAAGTTGGGTTTTTATATTTTCTATCTTGGAAAAAATCCAGATCTAGCTTCTGCTCACAGGTAAACTATGAAATTAAAGTGTACCTCACAGAAACAAAAAATAAATTATTTGCAAATATGTGTGTGTGTGTGTGTATAGATTGCATGCATGTGTATGTTTATCTGTCTATATTTGTATATATATAAGCATTCAAAACAGACTGTGACGTTCTTCCACAATAAATATATTATTTTCACACTCATTATCCAGTATGAGTGGAACATTCCTTCCCCTTCCTCCTGCTAGGTCCCTCTGTGTTGTAGTCAGCCCAAACCATACTGTAGTGATTGCAAATTCCTCACTCCCCAAAGGCCATGAAAAAATAAACTCCCTTTCCCTCTCTGCTTCCCCCTCTGCCAAAGATTAGACTCAATCTCTTCACGTGGATGTGGTGCATATTCCTGTATATTCTTCTCGTGGTAATATTCATCAAAATAGGGAGAGGGATCACAATTGCTTTGTTGATGTACTGTGTGACATCAGTTTATGACACGATAACATCAAGGGAAATGAGCATGATAATTCACTTGTGGGGAATTTTGGATGGAGTTCTGAATTATTTAGAGAGGGAACCTCTGAGTTTTTTGATGATGAAGTTTATTTTCTTCTTTTCAACATAGGCAGGAAGGGTGAGTTTGGCTCACATCGTTACAGCATGGTTCAGAAGCTCACAAGACCCTTAGTTACAAGACCTTTTAAGGAGTCATTGACTAATAAAACACTACTTAGAAGGATATTTATGTCTTTGACCTAATTCCTAAATATTTTGTTTTATGGACTCCTGCTACAGTGTAAGCTTTCTTAGCCAATCATGTTATAACACATAAACCCACAGTATTGCATTCTAAACTCCCTCTTTACTTTTCTAATTACTTTTATTTTTATATCTCAAACTCTAAAACTCTAAACTTTCCTTTACTTAATGTGTCTCCGCTTTAAACTATAAATCCACATTCCAACTTCCAACACCTAAATTTAGAAACCTTTTCCAAAGTCTCAGATGAAATCTCATGTTTAATTCTAAGCTTTAGCTTACAAGCCCCAAATTCTGAGTTCCTTACATTTCAAATTCCTACAAATAAGTGTCATTTGGAATGTGTGTTCAGTGCTGCTCCCCTTTCCTGGCCTTTATTGCTTAATCTGGGGATTCATTCATACCCAGGCTGTGGGGGGAACATGACAGAATAACTTTTGCTAACCTTTCACCCCCTTCTCCTTCTTCAGGACTGCTGCAACAGCATTTGACAGTTTGGAATTCCCTTTGGAGGTTAAAGAAAGCATGCCCTTGTTGATATTCTTGCTATCTCTCCTCTGTACAACCTACCACATGTTTAGAGTCAGGAAAAATGTTTGTAGGGACCAAACTCCAGCTATGTGCAGAAATTATTTTCACCCTTATACAGTTCTTCCTCTCGTCTGTGGAAAGTCTGACCAAGGATCTCCGGAAATTAAAAGAGGAAATTAAAGACTGGCTGCACAAGGGTGAATTGTTTCTGTCTCACTGGACCTGTGATATCTCAGGTCACCAGGGAAGAGATGAAACATATAGATGAACTCATGCTTGAGGGGTGGACTTAACTGTGGACACTGTAACCCTGGTCCTATGGTGACGTGGCAGAAAGAATTGAGTCAGACAAGGGTACTATCTCAAAAATAGCCTTATGACAGCTGGGCCAGAGAGCAGGATATTGAGTGGGTACATCATATTCTCTATAGTGCACCAGCCTCTGGGAAAGTTGAACAGTACAGCTTGTTCTAAACTTAATGCTTCAAACTATTGGCTGCCAACAGTTCACTTGCTCTGAGAAGTAGTGTCTGTTACTTTGCCAGGTTTGGTGTGATGGCCATGTTTTAAAGACCTTTTTCACCTTTTTACAGAATAAAGAGTGCTGAGCTTTGTAACCTCTGCTTTTAAGAAAGCCAGTTGCTGTTTTATGAAATGAATCACTCTTTTCCCTTTCCTCTAGCTGCTATATCCTTTTGAGAATGGTGACAGAAATTGTGCAGTTTCACGATGTGAAACACGATAGATATAGAAGCATAATAATTACATTTTGTTCCAATCTCTTCTGAAAATTTGACATTAGTTTTGTCTTTTTTACTTGTCAAACTGAATACATTTTTTTCAGAGGATTTTCCTGGTCACTTCAAGATCTCTTTCAGGTCTGTATTTTTGTGTGAAGGGTTGGTACTTTTTCCTCCTTACTGTCTCATACACATTGCTTTGCATTCTCTTTGTTTGATGATTCCAGGGACTGAGCCTTGCCTGCAAGTTTTTGCAGTCAGTTTCAGTATTTACTGCTATTAGTCAATATCACAGAATATAGCAACTTTGCCCACTTACCTATTTCATGATTGTGAACCTGTTCAGTAGAGAAAATACCTGTATATGTCTTGAAATGTGTTTGCTAAATGCATCAGACAAATTTTTTGTTAAAGATTGTATGATTCATTCAACTTACACTGGAAGTTGAAACTAAATAAATTTATATTTGAAATTAGTTGGAATTTAAATAAATAAGTCATTTAACCAAAATTTTGTGAAATTTACCATCAAAAAGAATCACTAAAGCTACTGTTGGACTGTAAAAATTTGAAAATTAAGAGTGGAAGGTGATTAATTTGGGGGAGAATTTTTTTAAAGTGCTATAATTTATTTCAGGCAAAGATTAATTCCAGAGCTTGAATTATTCCAGAAGTCAAACCGTATGTCTTTGGCCTAAATCCTTTAATTCCATGCTTACAAACACAGCTTTCCTAACAATTAACAACGGGTGGTTGAGTCCTGGTCCTGCAGAGTGGAGGATACAGCATCATAAAAATTACATGGAAAAAGATTGGTTAATGACCTATTACAGCATAATAAAAAATGCAACTAATAATGGAAATGCATCATGGACTCTTGCAAGAATAACTTGGAAACCTGCAATATTGTGATGACTTCTTTCCTGAAAAGGTCTGCATTGCCTCAGCCAGTGATATCAAGCAGATTAATGCATATGTGCTCTGTGACGAGGCAGAGATACTGAAGGGAAAAAAACCTCTTCACCAGATAGAGGCAGCAGCGCCAGCCTCTCCCTCTGACCCAGTGCTCAGCATGTTCTTCACCCTTCCGCACCTTTGACCACCTTGTGTTAGGCATTGTTTTCACATTTTTTCCCTTAAGAGCCAATCTTAATTTTTAACAACAAATTTGATTAATAGTGATCTAGCCTGTAGTTCCACAAGCTAATAGAAATTTGCATTTCATTTTATTTTCTAGTTTTTAAAAGTTGCACACAATAAATACCAGATAACCAAAATGGGATTAGGGAGATTAATCTCATTACAAGTAAAACACAAAATACTCTGTAGCTTAAAGAATTTATGAAATAACTTAATGGAAGAAGAATCTAATATTTTTGTATTTTCAAAGGGAGAAAAGGAATTTAGGTGTATGATTAAAAGATTTTTGGATTCCTCATTAGTGGTTTCAAATTTTGTCTTGTATTTCTGGCCCTGAATATGTACATACCAATAAAATAATTTTACTCTACTGTATACTGGCATTATTATTTCTTTGATATTCAGATATGGATATTTTAAAAGTGTAAAATAATAAGGTAAAAAAATCACCTAATAAACTGGCAAGAAATAGGTGAAAGACTCCAGCACTCACACATAGTCCTGACCAAATAAAAAAATATTCCTCTATAAAGTGTTCTCCTGAGGGAACTATCCTTTTTTTTTTTTTTTTTTTCTGTCTTTTCTTTTCTCTCATTCACTACAGAGTCTATATTTATTATCTGTTACTATCTAACTTAGATTGCAAGCTCCTTAGGGCAAGGACCTTGTCTTCTTACATGTCTGTAATGTACCATGAACACCTCCAGCACTAAATAAATAATAAGCTCCACAAACTCCATTTAGTATCCATTTCAATTTGTGGTGAAGGCTCACCGTGTTTGCAGAGTGTAAGGTTCATTTCTTTCTTTTAATGGCTGGTGTTGGCCAAGAATAAATATGAATCCGTAGTTTTCTGGCTTCTTCTGGAGCAAACTTTCTTATTAGAGCTCCTGCTGACAGTGACCCTAGGCCAGTCTAGTCAAATCCAAGTCTTCGTGGTTAAGATTTTCTTGCAGTCAAACTTTACTACACAGATTTCTTTAGTTAGCCTTCTTGGTCCTTTATAGTCTTCTCTTACTAACACAGCTTCAAGCTTGAATAACTAAAACATCATCCAGAAATCTCTGGTAGTCTGTAAAGAATCAAGAAAGGAGTGTTCAAATGAGAAAATAAAACCTATCAGAGTGGGTTTATCTATTTTCTAGCAAGCCTTTCCTTGTGGACAGAAGAAAATAAAAAGAATCATCTCTCCTGACCACTTAGGAAATTCTTCCTTTGTTAAGCTGCAACTTTCCTGATTCCAAGGAAAATTTTTAAAATAAGATAACTAGCTAGAAAACAGAACTGACTGATTTACTTTACTTGGAAAATTGCCATCGTATGATACATTTCCTCTATTGTGCTGATCGTAATTCTCTAACAAATTTTTCTAAACCTGACTATAAACCTTGCCAAAATACCATGACATCTTTAAGCAAAACAAAAACTGTCATAAGCTCTCACTAACATACCGTGTTCCCTTTGAATGTTGGGATTTTTCATAGGTTGGGAACAGGAAGGGAAGAAGGAGGGCTTCAGTTTCTCCAATTAAAATGAGCTGTGTCACATCAGACTCAATGTAATGTGGCAGTCCTTTCAAGCTCCATGCCCAGGAGGTTACACTGCCCCAGTTGTTCCAATGGTGCACACAGAATGCTTTAGGCACATTGGTTACTGCCACAGCCCACCAGTGCAGGTGGGAGGATATGCTGGAATGAAGACTTAGTGAAAACCTCTGTTTCAGCCTGCTTCCAATTCTGCATGCTGGCTGAAATATTGTGATTTTTCCTCAATTGATATTCAAAGTGAATACTTATGGAATTTCTGAATTATGAAAATTAATCCAACATCTATCCCTTTCAAACTGGAAGAAATAGACTTCCAGAAATAGTTACCCTATGCTAACTGTTGCGCATATTTTCTACATACTCAATTTTAACTAAGACCAGGGGTGTTTTAACCAAGAGCAGCACAGCAACACAGTGGAAGTGGATATTGAGCAGAACACAAAAGCTTCAAGCATGTTTTGGAAGATCCTTGCCTGTTAAGAACACAGTCTTGTTCCTTCCCACAGCTGTGCTGTCCTTACAATTTTCCTCTAGCAGTTTCCACAAGTATCATCATTTCACAGCACCAACTCTTTTTGCTCAAAGCTTAAGTCAGACTACTTACAAGTATTTAAGAAATGTCACAAAGAGCCCTAGGAGCAACTAGGTAATGTGGTGTTAACAGACTCTATAACAGAATAATTCTTTTTGCTATATGCTTATGGATTTTGAAAGGTGGGATTATATTAATAGCCTCTACTGTATAATAGGTAAAGCAAAAAGCATGCACATCTACTCAAAGTGGCAGGCTTTAATGAACACACCAGTGTCTGTCACTGCTGAGGGATGGAAAAGTAGGAGATTGTTTCAAACTCACAGATGTCTTAAGGAAAGAGAGCTCAGTAACTTCCTAAGCTCTAGCAATTTATTATTTTAGAAACGACTTTATAAAATGGCAAGATTTAATTATTCAGTCAGTGTTGTCAAGTTAGGTTGTGTCATGAATACACTGGGCTATAAAATCTTTCAATGACCTGTTTATCAGATGGTTTGTCACTTGATACATGGCAACTGTGGTCACCAGCAGGTTTGGTTTGTTTTTTTGTTTTTCACTTTTGCTGTAAGAACACTAATTATTGCATTGCTGTAATGAATCAAGGACTGTCAACATGTAAAAGTTGATTGAAAAAGTTGGTATGGATTTGGGAATGACACTCTATTCATTCCATTAATCATTATGGGGTAACACGCAGCGACAACCATGCAGCACTCAGTGAATAGTGAATGGAGTTTAGTATCCTTTTTTCTGAAATTTTTAAAAATAGAAAATCTTGTTTCCAGAAGGTCAACAACCATAACATAACTCTTAGTGAGAAGATGGTAGGCAAAGACCATCATGACAGAGAAGTATCTTGACAGGCTCCCACCACTGCTGTGGATAATCTTTATAAAAGCTAATACAATCTATTAATTTGCCAAGAACTCAGTATATGGCTTCAGCAGAGCTATAGTGAATTCACAGAAGTGCAGTATCTTATAAAGAAAGGAAAAGCACAGAGCTTCTGCAGAGAAAATATTCTCACCTAGTGACACTACTGCAAACCATGAGTGAGTTTCTCAATGAGGCTCAGCTTTAGAATAGTTCAGGCCTTGGATTTCTCTCACTCAGTAATTCATGACTCAGAAAAAAAAAAAAAAAAAAGTATATATCTCTGTCTACCTAGTTATTAATTTTTAGGCTCATTCAGAATATATCATGCAGTCTGAAAAAAAGGTCTAAATTTTTCTGCAACTTCCTAGTCAGATATGCTAGCTAAAATCATAAAAACTTGCAGTTTTCTGTGTGGAAAACAGTAAAGAATTGTCTCGGCTCCTCTACAATCCTCTCTTTCTTTCCTCTAAAAAAGGAGAAAGAGTCTACTTCTTCCAGTATCATAAAACCCCAAAGAATTGCACCTAGAACTAGGAAATCAAAAGTGAGTTTGTCTTTGAGGATTTTCAAGTCCCATGGCAGCATGAGCCCCTGCCATTACAGGACACCTTGGGAACTCCCTGGACCCCGCCTGGAGCTTGGAGCCATTTTATGGCACTATAAAGAGACATTGGCACACATCTTTGGGGAAATAAAAACAAGAATGTCTAGGTAGACAAAGTGGAGAGTTTACAAATCCCACTGCCCAACATATCAAGAAAACAACATTTGAAAAATATACAAAAGTCTCCTGCTCATGTCTCTTGTACCAACCAGCAAAATCATGTCATATTCATGTTTTATGGAACTGAATAACTTGGATCTGCACCAGTGCCTGTCGTGTTTTTCCTATCCCTGCAGAATGGTTTCCACAGGCCGCCTAGAGTATCTGCTGTGTGTTCAGACATGAGAATGTGATGCTGTTTTTACATGACGTATTTGGTAAATTAGCCAAGGGTCACTTTTGTTTCAGCCTTCTTCAGGAACAAATAATCCATGCAGAAGTTTTTGTGAGCAACCTACCATTGAGGATAAAGCAGTTGTACTCAAACTCAAACAAATCTCCTTAATGGGAAGTGACATATAGAATATGTATTTATAGTGACATATGATTTGCTGAAATATTTAAGGGGTTGAAACAAAATAACCTGCTTTTACAAAAAAAAAAAAAAAAATCTGTTCTCAAATGAGGATTTTTCTAATACTGTAATTACTAGATAAGCAAAATCAATTATGAAATAATTAAATGCTAAGGCAGAAATTAAATTTCTTTCCTACAATGAAAAATCTTGGAATATAAAGTTATTATAAAGATTTTCGTACATGAAAGATCAAATTGCAACTATCATATTTTCTGATATTTATCCCTTATTTATACTGCATGAAAAATTATTTAGACCCACAGTTATACAGACATACATTTATATTCAAACACTAATTTTCATATGCTGGAAGATTTACAGACAATGTAATAAAATCTAAGCTTGATCTGTATTTAGTTTCTAAGCATTGAAAGATCTCATTAAAAGCATTTTCCTTGTGCCTTCCCTTCTCTTCTTCTACAAGTAAAGATGCCTTCCAGTTTAGCCAGGAAGGTGGAGGTGTACAAACATCTATGCTTTGCTAGAAGCATTGATTTTTTTGCCCTTAAATAAATGTAAGTACAATGGCATAGTGATAGATTAAACCTGGAATGAGAGCTATGGATTTCTTAGTCCTTACCTTACAACCAAAAATTGCATCACAGTGTCTCCAGTTTTTTGAGATAGACATTTTAAATATTCTCTTTTTTTTTCTTTTTTTTTTTTTCTTTTTTTTTTTCAGCTTCTTATTTATACTGCACTAACCACAGAGTTCAGAGCTTTTTCTTTTCTGATTTGCATGGACCAGAATGGAACCTTGACACTCCACATAACTCAAAGACTTATGGTTCCTTCAAGCATAATTTTACTTCTCAGGTATAGGTTTCCTTTCTCTGCAGGAATAGAAACTTGCCTTTTATGGATAAGATTAAAAATAAAAGGGAAAAATATACTAACAGGACTTACTAGGGAACAAAATTAGATATCAATTTAAATCTTTAAAACATCTATAAATGTTGATCCTCTTTCTTTGAAATATTTTTATATGACATGCCACATGAAAGAGCTGAAAGCGATTTCACTTGCAAGTGTTTTTAGAACACAACAGGTTATTTATCACAATAAAGAAACTGATGAACAATTGGAATATTCAGTCACACTGGACAGAATGTTAAGAGGAGCTTCTCCCCATCTAAGAGATGGCAATGTAGCATAAAGCAATAATAAAACTAGCACAAGCCAAACTTTACTGTATCAACAGCTTCAGTACTCAGAATTTCAAAATGGGGATGGTTCTAACCAAAATCAAAGCAGACCAAACATTTCTGACTATTCATATCTAGACGGCTTATCTTGAGTCTTAGGAGTAGTTTAACTTATTCTTGAGAGACCGTGACTAGCCACAGAAGCTACATTTTCAGCTAATGCATAATATATGCTACAGGAATCCAGAAAGCTATTCTGAGTATAAGAAAATCCAAAAAGCACCCAACTTCCTACACAAATAGAAAAGAGCAAAGTGAGAAGATGCATGAATAATTAAAAAGAAAATGCTTGTGGGGTAAGCAGTTATATTATTTTTTATAATAAAGCTGAAATTTCTAATCATATTAAGATGATTTAAATATGTATAAAACTTGCGCATTGAATTACCACTTCATTTCAAACTATTTCTGCTTCCCTTTTTTAGCCAAAATTGCTCTAACACATCAAGTTATGTCTATCTACATTACTTTTTAAGAAAGAAATCAATAAAATGATAGCTAAAAAGGCAAATTATCCAGCCAGCTATATAAAGCACTACCCTATTTCAGTTGTTATTTAAGACGTAGCATAGAAAATTTGGCTCATAAATGTTTTGGTGAATTATTTACAAGGAGACAGGTTTCTTTGAGAAATTTAAGCATTGGTAATTAAGTGCAGGGAGGAACACAGAAGCCTAGAGGAGTTGAAGAACTAAAAAGTATATATTGAGTATAGAGTATATAAGAATATATATTGAGCAAAGAGTATATATTGAATAACACAGACTTAAAGAAAAATTAGAATCAAATGCTTTTACTTTGGAGCCTCAGTGGTACGGCCTCATACTGAATGCTTTGCTGTCCTGGTGCTTAACTCTATAATGCAAAACTCCATTGTAAGGATTCACAGTGATGACTAAAAGATTAATATGGGAAGAAAAGAAAGCTGTGCATCTGTAGGGTTTTCATAGCTAGCATATTGCATTGAAGAACCTTCCAAGGGAAATCCAGCTCATCTTTGTGTGTGGTTACACACTTGTATTGTTCTTTGATAGCTGTCAACCAAATGGGGAAATACCTGGGACATTTGCCAGTTACCTTGAGTTAATTTGCAGGAAATAAATATTATCCTCACGGTTCTACACCCACGTCAGAGAACTTTGCAGGACTATCATCAGATAAAAATAAAAATTGAAAAATTAATTAATAGTGATTAGCTGCAATTCCAGAATGAAACCCTTTTCTCCCAAAGTGTAAAGCATGCTCACAAGCATCCAGCTCTGTGTTGATCAGTGTGATGGCACATCATCATAACATAAGGGAAACATAATAAGCACAGGCAAATTTTTTTGCTTGGTATTTTTATGGTTTCTTTTTAACTGCAATTACAGAACTGATTCTTATGTGGAGTAAGAAGTTTCTTATAAATGCAGAACCATTATCCTAGGCTAGGATTTGCCTCTGTGCTCTGTGTAACATAAGCTTAGAGTTGACTACCATGTAGCTGTGAAAGGGATTATAAAAAAACTTAATAAAATAAAAAGGATTAATTATGGATTTTATACTTCAATTAGTTCAACAATTTATTGCAGAGTAGGGTACTTTAGCAGAGAATTTGCAGATTAGCAGAGAACCATTCCTCCATGCATTATTCCAGAGAAATTTTTCTGAAAACCTATGAGCACAGACTCCAAACCACAGATCATATAACTTCTGACTTTTAAAATATATTCTAAAAACTAGTGTGCTTTAAAATTCTCAGACGACATGAAATTGAATTAACCTGGAGTCAAAGGAACCCCTAAAAAACCTTCTTGCTTTATTTGCTGGAAGTCAAAGGTGATAAAATGAAGCTAATCTTGAACAATGAATCAAGAGGAGCACTATTAGTGTACAAAGGTAAAAAGTTTCCAAAATGTAAACCACTGAGCTATAAATGTGTCTCTTTTAAATTGTTAATAGCTGATATAAACTTCTTAGTGTAGTTTACAGTGGGTGAGAATTATTCTTGAGAAGGAGTGGTGCATTTCTCATCATCATCCCTGAAGTGATAATTACTGTTTCAGAACAAAACAGAGAGCAGAAAAAACCCCTTCAGAACAATACTTATGTTTCAGAAATAAACACTCAGAACTAACTCAGGCAACAAAATACTGGACTAGAAAGAAACATAACAGACTGTATTTCTCAGATTTAAAACTTGTCATTTATTTATGTGACTGTAGCACATTAGGTCACTTCAATGACTGTTTCTCTTTCATACTTTGTTTTAGATACTTATTTGAGGAATATGAGCTGTGGAGCAGCTTTTATAAGGCACAAAAGTAGCTAGAAAATAAGAAAGAAAACAAAAAGATATCCCACCACCTCGTTAAAAAAAAAAAACAAAAAAAAAAAAAACCCAAAAAAACAAAAAAAAAAAAAAACCCAAACAAACAAAAAAAAAAAAAAACCACACACCCAAAACAAAAAAAAAAATCCAAATGTATTAATGCTATAAAGAATGAAAAAGGATGCTAAAAATAATTGGTGTACTACCTTCTCTTGATTTTCAAACACTAGGATCAAAATACAACATCTGGACTTCAGTTTTTGTCACTGCAGGAACCCTTGTCCCAGATGAAAGGGATTTAGTCTAGCAGTCAAATGGAAGAGCAACTCCATCTATGACAAAATATTCCCTCCAGTATAGAACGCTGTCTGCTGCCCATAATTTCCCTGGGTTTTTAAATATGAAGGGTTTTTTTAAGAAATAAGTACAACCTTAGCGGTTAGAATTAAAAATTGAGGGTTTTGTGGTAAAATTTGTCCTGGATCTTGCCTAAAATCTGGGCATATGAGACCTCTTATAGATATGTATAATATCCCTTTATAGCAATAACTTTTGCTTTCACCATCCTCCTGTCCTCTCTAGATGCTGAGCTGCTGTATCTGCTGTAATGTGCTGGCACCTTTCCCAGGCATGTGTGCTGGGCTTGGGAGAAGAGGTCTGTGCCTGCATCTGCTCCCTGGAATAAGACATCAACATCTACAGCAGGAGTAATGGAGAACCCTGAGCAGGAGAGCAGACAGACTGAGAGGCAAGTGCTGCCAAAGGAGACATTTTCACATTTCAAATGTGTCTTTTTCATCCCATCCCACATCCTTTCTCTGTTGGCTTGTTTTGAAAAACAGTTTCTGCAATCATCATATGAGTTCTCAACTTTGGAGCGGGGAAAAGTCCTGTATCACAGGATCTGCCAAAAAACCTATCTGAAGACCTGAGTGGCACCAACATGTGAGTGTTGAGGTCACAAATAGTGACCTAAAATATGACATTAATGTAGATACGTACCAAAAATCTGCAAAATGGAAATCAACTCTGAAGCAGAAAGTTGTAACTACTTTTCAATATTGTCCTTTTTGATTATTTTTGTTTTTGACCAACTTGTAAAGGGACAATCTATTTCATAAACAGTGGCTAAACATGGGGGAAAGTACTGTGCAGGGCCAAAGCATTCTTGAAGAATCCAAGAGGACCCACAGTTTTCCATGAAATTCTCCCTCTAAATAGAGCAACAGAACAGCCTTTTTGTCATAGGTCACCTATCTTTCTATTTTTAAAGATTTTGCAGGTAGCTTTGCCTAAAGGTTTTTTATGGCTATACTTTTTCTAAAAAATTCTTAAATATACATATAGTTGCAAACTTAGAAGTTGAAGTCATTTTCTCTACCTGCGAGCAGGACTTTATATCAAGCAGATTGAACAGATTAACATATTTTGCAAAAACAGGCAAGCTTTTATCTGGTATGGATGTTTTGCAAGCCTCTATGCAATACTGAAAGATTTACCGAGCAGGAGTCTCCCATTAATGAGATATTCTAATTAGTGACTTATACGTGTGAGAAGTAAAAAAGGAGCGGAAGGAAGAAAAAAAAAGTTAGGTTCTAAGGACTTTTTTCTTTTCAAATTTGTTTTCATGTTTCATCTTACTTTGCAATAACACAAAGAGTTTCCTAACTTGGCAGTACTTGGGATAATTAATACTCATTACCACAGTGATTATTATCATCTAAGTAGTGATATAAGTGGCAGAGTAGAAATAGCTAGATACACAATTTTTCAAGTACTCTGACATAAACTCTTTATGGGTTTTACTTTGCTCACCTCTATCCTGGCCATGAATTGTTTTCTATTCTCAGAATCACTGAAGTGTGCAACTAAAAGACTACTGTTTTTACAATAATGAGAAAGTTACTCTCATGAGACTAAACTCATGATTAAAGGAATTAATTAAAGAGATTAAAGGAATATCTTTCTTCTTGCTTTGAAAACTCTAGTTATTCACTGTTGCTGTGTCAGGTGTCTGGTAACACCATACAGGCTTATATACAGAGAAGGTTTATGCCCACTGTCCAGTGTTAGAATCCAGTCAGGCCTTTGAAACATACACAAAGAAAGATGTCAAGTGCATGCAAACCCAGATTGCAAATGGCTTATCTGAGTAGATTTCCTGTGACTACACTGTGTATTAAAATATCTTTCTTGATCCTTAACTTTTCAAAATTTTCAAGAGTAAAGACCATTTCCCATAAAAATTAAATTTTTGTTTAACACAGGAGCATTTGACTTCCCCCTCTCCAAGATTCGAGTTAAAGAGTCCATCAAGATTTGGTACTTTGCATTTAATACATCCTAATAATCGCATGGAGTACTTGAACATGGTCTGTTAACAGAAATTAAATACACCCTCCAGAGACCTGAAGTGCAGGTCTGCAAGAAGGTATAGAGTTATGGTAGATTGGACCATACTAATCTCATTCCCCAAAGAACATTCCAGTAACTTTGAACAGGGAAAGCAGCTTTAAAATATAAAGAGCAGTAGCAATAACGTTATGTATGTAGCTGTTGAGTTAAGGTTTGCTAGAGTTATTAAGTCTTACAACTCCATGAAGTCCAAGGAAAATATAGTGTACCAATAATAAAGCAATTATCTGACATAATACTGGGCATAAAATCCTGGGTTCTTATTAACTCATTATAAGGCTTTGTGTACTGTGAATATATTGCATTCCTCCATCGGAGGAGCATCCTTTTCAAACTGGACATCTAAAACTACAGAAGGACTCGAAATTACACCTTTTTTTTCAGACTCTTACATGACTATGTACAGAGTCATACATGCTGTCTGAGTACTCCTATAGCATAATTTTATTAAATAATTCACTATACTTTGCTAGCTCAAGCTTGAGACTAGCCTTTATCCTCTGACAATTATTTTGGCAAGTCGCTACCTTTCCTGACTTTTCTAACTGTAAAACTGAACAAAAAGCACTAGGATTACTTGCAATTTTAGTCAAATGTCAAAACCAATAATTTTATGTTGTTCTTCGTTCCACAGGACAGTCACAATTTAATTTAAGGTTGATGGTCAGGATTTCTTACTGTTAAATTAAATTAGTTAAAGTATGCAAGGAGTTGAACAGAAATAGCTGCTTTAGAGGATTTCCAATGCTATGCTTAAACTGTGAAAAAAACCTAGAGATAAAAACTCAAGAATCTTTTTCATCTGCCTGCATGAATATAAGATCTGGGTGGTAAGTATTTTTGAATACATAAATGTGGCAAACAAATTTTGCAAGAACTAGACTAAAGTAGAAGTGTCAAAACAGTTTTGTTAAAATAACATAAGCATAAATTGATGGATTTATTATGATATTTTAGGACTTGAAAGTTTATATAACAACTAAGAGGCATCTCAATAGCATAGAATATATTCTATGATATTCTTTTTTTTTTTTTTTTTCATGTGATGGACATATTCTTTTGGGAAAGAAAGGAATTCTAACAGCAGAAGAGATAAAAGCTAAACCCTCCTCCCTATCACCACAGGGAATCTAATGCTAATGGAATATCAAAGTTGAAATCCATCTATTGGACCTGAGGAAATAATTTTCCTGTAAAGATATGCCAGAAATAAACTTATCTCCAGAGACAGCGAAAGGGAACAGTAATCAGTATAGCAATTCTGAAAGATCATATTAAAGCAGGGAAAAAAACATAAGCAACAGAGAAGATCTTGCATTGTCAATTACTCCCCAGCACTGGGTTCATCTATCTGTCTGCTGTTAGCTTGGCTTCAATTACCTGAATTCATCACTTTTCATCTCCACTGTGATCCTCATAGCATTCAACACCTCCAGCTCCACAGAGGGAAAACCTGATGCAAAGAGTACTCCACTTCCCAAGTGCAAACTTAAACCAAAAATAAGCCTCACCAGATTTTCCTAGCTCTCAGAGGACCTCCTTCTTCAGCTTCCTTTGCCCTGCCCTGACCGACCAGGAATGAATTTGTGTGGCTGCAAGCCAGCTGGGTTCATATGTTAAGATTTTCTACCAAGATGTCTGAAATTCAGGTTATTTCCTTCCAACAAAAGGCAGCCAGAATGATTTACTCATAGTAGGAAATTAACTTTATGGTATCCTGGAAGGAACTGGTCATAACAGTAAGTTTTTTCAAAAAAAAAAAAAAAAATTAAACTTAGTTTCATACATTTTTAAAGTGAGAGGTTGGCTAGAGGAGTGATGTTTGATAATTAATAGTTTCTTTCTGACACTTTAAATTTAAAAAAAAATTGTTGTAGTGAAAAAATAATTGTAAATGGCATGAATTTAAACTGTTCACCTTTCTCATAACAATATCCCTAACACTCCAAGAATTCAGGCATGCTTAGAGTAAAAGAAAGGAAGTATTTGCCTCACAGTACTGTGGCTTACATCTCACTCAACCTATTAATTTCTCAGGCTCTTTTGATTATGAGCTCACATAGTTTATGGCAGCTGGTACCTCCATGTCCAGAGGGCAATGAAACACCTTGAATAATCAAATACAAAAAAAAGAATGTGGATATTCTTCTTCATGAATTATGCATAGACTGCATACTCTGACTCACCTGTAAAAAATAAAAAGAAATATGTGGGACTAAAAGTGTGCATTTTCACAAAGAGAGCATTTAGTTAATTATATTTAGGTTTGGAGTGCTCATTGTTTTCATAGGCTCCCTCTCACTGCCAGTTTGTCTTTGTTCTATTACTGCTTTCTTCTTTTCAAGCGTTTTCCCATCATCCCATTAAGTCAAGACAATAAAGCTAGTTTTTTTGAACTAACATTAGTATAGTCCTGGGGAACTGTCTGACAAGAGATACTCTGACAGAAGCAGTCCCTGAAATCCACAATATGCCAGAACTTGCTCTCTTCTGTTCTCCATACATTCATCATGGGAATGGGAACAGAATAACACCCGCCATCCCCTAAATCCATTTTAAAAAGTTGATTTATTATTTCATATCTTACCTCTAGAGATTAAGACCATAGTAAAACTATTTCATCAAACATCCCATATCATCTGTGAGCACAGAAGATAAAATATATATGCTCATCTGTGCAATAAGGGCTCGGGGACTTAATTCCTGCACCTTCTTTATTCATCAACATCACCTTTTTCTGAGTCAGCAAAATTACCTAAGTGGTAAATGTTCTTCCACACAAGTTACAGAATCTGGCCCCGAATAATTAAACAAGCCTCCCAGCTATACATTAAAACAGTAACATTTGTGACAAAGCTTTTAGGAAAATACAAAGTAGTAGAACCACTGTGATTGCTCCAAAATTGCAAGCAAGGGGAAAAAAACACAGGACAATAGAAATCAGTTGTGTAAAAGTTTTGTGCACCTAGAGAGAGAGCAGTCATGACTAATAAACCTCTTCAACCTTTTAATTCTACTTCAAAATCCTAAGTCACTGACTATCTAGGTTCTAGATATCTGAAGATTTTCCAGATTCACTCACATTGTACGTAATCAAACAACCTGTCACAATGACAGGTTCAAAATTATGGCAGAAAAGCAACAAAAGCAGCATATATATCTTATATACATATAAAAACCTGAATTGAGAGGTAAAACAGTTAACAAAAATGAAAAAGTATGTTTGAGAACAGACGGAAACTCCTCAAGACAGAATTATATGATGAGTTCCTGACCTACATATCAGAAAGAGGAAAAGAAAGGAAAATTTTAAAACTGCAAATTAAGCAGCAGAAATTAGCTTTACCATTGTGCTCTGTGAAGAATTTGAACATGCAGTCTGTGGTATTGGAGCGATGGTGTAGACCAAAAAGACAGAGAACCAGGAAGGATTTATAAAACTGTAGTGTACACTTCTTTTTCTTATAGTCTTGTACAACTTTTCTTCAAACATATGCTTAGTGTTGAACATCTAAAAGCTACCAAAAGCAGAATGCACATATTGCACGAAAGGAAAAAGGAAAATAGTTCTAGGGACATAGCTGCATTTCTAAAGATGCAGAGCCAGTTACAGTTAGGAGAGGGCTTTTGAGTTAAGTTGGCATTTCATATATAAAGATATTAGAACAAATCCTAAAAGTTTTATAAAAATCTAATTAAAATATTTACCTGTGCAGCTTTAAATTGAACTTTATACAAATTTTATAACATTAAAGCAGGCATACTTCTGGGAAAATTAGTATGTATCTGCCACATGGAATATATAAGATTAAACAACCTAAAGAAATATGTCCAGATGGGTGTTTCTATGGAATTACAGTAATCAAAAGCTAGACCATCACTTGGTATTTTGCAGCTAAAGAGATATAACATCAAAATATGGGGAATGTTTATGATCTCAAAGGCAAATGATCATCATTTATGCTGCAGTCTTTCTGTCTAATTAGCTCTTTTAAAATGATAATCTCTACCTTTTTTCAGAAGGAAATGCGGGGTGCGAGCAATGATATGGTACATCTTTGAAATCAGTTGAAAGAACATTCATTCTTTCAAAAAGGTTGCTAAGTACTTTTGTACCATAAAATAGAAATTGTTACAAACTCTTTTAACAAACGTGCAGATGTAACGGTGAAGCTGGGACACCATTTCTTATTTATATCCTGGTATCAGAAAGGAGAGGAGTGGAAAGACAACCCACTCACCTCACTTCAATTCTGCAAACTCCATAACATAACAGGCAACAAATTTTCAGGGCAAAACAGTTCTCTTTCCTGTATCACTGTATCCTCAGTATCCCGTCCATTTTATATCTTTATACAGTAGGTGTGGCAAGAGTAATCAGGATTAAATCACATTTGTTATTTAGCTACAGCTTTGTTCTGGGTATCAGAGCTGGGCTAGTTAACACACCCAGTGTGTTCACTCAAGTCATTCTCAGGCAATCTGGGAACTGCAGAGATGAAGCGTGGGGCAGGTTTGAGATCATTTGGAAGCAAGGTGATTGATTGAACCTTCAGTATCAAGTATTTGACTCATATGGTTACAAAATCCCTCCAGATGGGAATTTTGTACAGTCCTTGAAATTCCCCAAGGCAGCTCCTACTCTGTCTCATCTGATTTGTCAGCTTAAATGTATTGACTGACATCCTGGATGGAGTAAGCAAAGTCTTCCCAAGTGCTTCAGGCTGCTGGAATGGTCGTACTATTCAGAAGTTAGATATTTATAAGTAGTCAAGACAAAATGTTCCTACAAACATGGTAATAGGGATCTGTTCTTGTTTATGACTAAGATAATCAATAACAATGAATTACATATGTTGCTGGTGAAATTACATACAACCATGGGCAGCTGGGGTACAAGAACTGAATAGAAGACCAGCAGACCCATTTCTGAGCTCAGACCTGGTTACTCAGAATTTAGTCCAGTCAGATCTCTAAGGAGAGGGACTGCACAGTCTCTCTAATTGGCATATCTCACTGCTGGGCTGCCCTTGCAGGGAAAAAATTCTTCCTCATATGCAGCCTGAATGCCGCATTTCACCTTTTTCAAGTTGCTTCACATTTTGTCATCACTCTGACCTGCGCAGAGCCTGTCTCCACCCCCTTGATAACTTCCCCACTGGCACTGTTGGGCTGTTGAAAGGTGTCCCCTCTTCCAGGCTGCAGCAGCCTCTGTCCCTCAGTCTCTCCCTGTGATGCAAACAATGCTGCAGGTGTGGTCTAATGAGTGCTGAGGGGAGTGAGATAATCACTGCCTTTGTCACTTGGCCATGCTCTTCTTCAAGACAAAGCTGTTGGCTACCTGTAATGATTGAGGCTTAGCTCAGAGCCCAGCAAACCGCAGGTCTTTTCTCAGCCTCCATGTGCTTAGCCAGTGCCATTTTAGGGGCTTTCCTGTCCCAGGAGCAGCAGATGACGTTTGCCCTTGCTCAGTTTCTCAACATTCCTGTTGGTCCATTTTTCTAGCTTATCCAGGTCGCTCTGGATGATACCCTGTCATGGAGTTGTCTTCCCACCTTACTTTCATCTGCACACATGATAAATGTGTTCTCCATTACCCCTCCAGGTCATGTGTTAAAGGATAAAAGCATCAAGAAGGACAGTCCCAGGACAGATCCTTACAGTCCTCCCCTTCCATGGACCTCTAGGAAAAACATGACCCATTAACCATGTCCCTTTGGGGCTGACCATTCAACTAGCTTTTTACCAATTGCCTATCCCTCCAGACAGCGACGTCCTAAGATGGATACAAGAACATTTAGAAGACAATCAGGTTTGTCAGATATTATTTGCTCTTTGTAAGCTCATGCTGGCTATTTCCAGCAGCTACCTTCTCTTCCACATGCCTAGAAATATGTGTCTGACCTCACTCCATGGCTTTTTCCAGGATCCAAACCAAATCCATCCAACCTGCTTTCCTCAGTCTTGCTTTTTCTCCTTTTGAAGATGTGTAAATCATTTACATGTCTTCAGGCATTGCAGACATCTCCTGGTCTCCTGAACCTTCCAAACATGATGGTCTTGGAAGGATATGAACCTGTTCTTTCATCTCCAAGCTGGATGCAGAATGAACTAGACAACCAATTTTTCTTAGAACCAGAGAACTTGGTGTTATGCAGTTCTGCCAAGAGCCATGCCTTTCCAAAAGCAGCAAGAGAGGGGTCATCCTTTCTTACAGAGGAACAGTTTTACTGACTATCTGACAAAACTGATTCATGATTTTGCTCTTCTTTTTAAGTTTTTCTTCCGCTGTGGGAATAATTTCTTTCATTCTGAATAAAGTGTCCAACAGAACGTCAATGGGACGAATTTATGGGATTCAGTGAAAAATGTATCTCAGGCACATCAGTTAAAATTTAGTTGTATATATCTGTAATAACCATTGAACAAAAGAGCAAAATGAATCTGCCAAGAGCAAAACTGGGTACATAAGCCTTAGCTTGGCACCAGTTCAAGATGTCTTAAGTGGGGCTAAAGAACAAGTTCTTCCCTAAGGAGTAAAATCAGGTTGAAAAGAGACAACTCATTTGTTACTTTAGTCATCCCAAGAGCTCAAAATGACAGTGGACAAACGATGACAAATTGAAGCACGGATGTCAACACTTCAGTTATTGCTTACAATATGGGACCAGTGTTACACATTCTTGGCTGAATAAAACATCTGTATTTCTGAGACTTGTTGGTCAGTGTCTGCAAACAACTTGTGCTACAGGTACGTATATTGTTGGCTGGCAAAATGAAGTACCATACCAAAAAATACATCACAGACAAAAACAGAAGAAACAAATATTGGCTTTTCAGAAATGGGAAGAAAGAGCAAAAAATTAAGCCAAAATTTTATAAAAACAGCACAGTAATTACCTCAGGAATCATAAGTGATAACACTGATCTCAAGAATATGCATTGGGTAATGCTAAAAAAAAATAAAAATTACCTATTTATTTATTTTGCAAATTAAAATCTAAGTGAAATGTTCCCAAAATTAATCGTTCTACTGAGCTTGGTCGTGATGACTGTAAGAATACCTACTCAAGAAGCCTTTTCAATGTTGTGCATGAAATAGTATAGCATCACTTTTAGGCTGACCTGTGTCAGTGGTTTCCCAAAAGGTGACGAAGTTCTATCTACAGTTTTTAGGGGTATCATTGTTCTTTAATTTAAAATTTTTAATATAAGGTATTGAATTTACTGGGATAATGCCAAACATGGTATTGAATTAGACAGGTTTGACGAGGAATCAACTAAGCATGAGTTCTTTCATAAAGGACAATAATGTCAAGGCAGTTTTAAAGATCAAGTAAAATAAAAAACAGCAGTGAGAAACAGTAGAAGGTGGAAATAATATTTATTGAGGCTATTAAAAAGACGAAGTTACAAGATGAAGAAGACAGAAAAAAAAATAGCATTCCTGAATGGACTCTGCAGTAGATATTTTACGTCAAGAAAAGAAGAAAAAATAGGTAAAAATTATTAAAAATCTCTTAGCTCTAGGCCAAAACATGGAAATAATCTAACCTGGTCAAGAAATTGCATGATATGAAAATGACAGTCTACTCAAGGCAATAAAACCCACTCCATTATCTTTTTGAGACTTTTTATCTAAACCTAGAAAAAACTATACACATTATACACACCTTAGAGCTCAGTTTATCTTTTACAAAAGTAGCTATATATTGCGATCCATAGAACACAGAGGATTTCTATCAGATTAATATTTTGATAGTTGCATTAGGCTTTTAGCCCTAATTGTTCAGGTACTAAACTAGCTGTCTCCTGAATATCATAGTTTCTTTTAGTTAGACAAAAAAGAACATGTAAAGATCACAAAAGCAAGAAACATTGACTTCTTGTTACCAGCAAGGAGAGAAATTAATAGATATATAATTTAGAAAATTTCTATGAGAAATTGTGACCACAAATTGTCTCTTTGGCCTGTGCTTCAGTGCTAGTATTAGCAATATATTTTATCCTGTATAATTTTGTAGTACTTCAGTCTGTTATAATCTCACTTGTTGACAATTTCAAAGCTAAATTATTAAAATTTAAGAAGAACAATGCTTGCTTTAAAATGTTCTGTTATTATTTAAAAGTAGAAAATGTAATTTCTAATAAATGTAGTGCAGGTTCTTTTTTAAAAATATGTCCCAAAATCTTTCTCCTTCAAACATATGTTGCTGGTGCACTTGTCTAAGAAATTCAAAGTTCCTTCAGATAAACAGAATCCTAAACTATTCACCTAAAGGTGACAGTACAACACAGTGGAAAAAATAAATCAAGCTCCTACTTCCGTTTAAAGCACAGGAATACAAAGGGAAAGACAATATTTTTGTCCTTCAGTATAACTGAGACTCAATGGTAAAACAAAATAAGCTTCTAATCACCTTGAGTTGCAGTCGCCTCCCTTCTGCAGACATAATTTCAAGATAACATACTTTTTTAATGCTGAAAGAGATAAGAGACAAGTAATGCTATATCAGTAGTATCAACAAAATTGCTTAATAACACATGCAAAAAAGTTGTCAAAATTATGTCTATCTAAAAAATTTATTAATAATAATCCAAGATCTCAGTTTATTTTCTTTTCACTGTTGAAAATCAGCAGCAGTGAATAAAATCAAGATAATTATAAATTATTACCAAACAATGAATCCAAGGGAGAAGGAATATTTCAGCATGAGCTCATCAAAAATAGATATTCAATTGCACAACAAAATTTATCAGATGAATAATTTTTTTGAAAGAAAAAGGGTAAAGTTAATGTTTTTTTTTGAAAATAAATTTAAAAATGGAAAGAGACAAAACTCATGAAAATTTTGGAAATAAAAACGCATCAAATAAAAATTTTGCTTTCCCTAAGGCCTTTTAGAGAGTCAGTGGGCTTGCAATATTTTGGTAATATTCTGCTTTCCAATTACATGCAGGTAAATTTACAAACCTACTTATTTGTTTTTAAAAATATGAATAATTTTGAATAGTTTTTTCCCACTTGGGAATAACAAAAGGCAATTATATAATTGCTTCTAATCCTCTACTCAGTCTGTACAAATAATCACTGGTCAAATGACTGTACAAAGTGAAAAGCATCTACAAATTTCTATGATGCTCCTTGCTGTTTTGTTTGAATGGATGCTTTTGAATTTTGAACACTCATTTGAAAACAGACTGTAACTTTTAGAAAGAATCCAGAAAAAGAATCATTAATTTTCAAAGACAAGACACAAATCCTAAGCACTTAGAAAAAAAAGGTTGAAATGCAAAATTAGTTGAGTAGATCCTTAATGAATTTAAGAAAAGGCATGCACCCAGATATCTTTTAATACATGTGCTTGATGCCCCTTAGTAAAAGGAAGGAAGTTTGTGGCAAAGCAGGAACTTAGGCTGGGGCCCATTACAACATTAGAGGGGATTTTTTATATAATCATATATTCTGTGTATCAAGTGACCTTTATTCATAGGATCTTGCAGACACCACATCTGAGAAACAAATCTGCTACTTCAAAACCAAACTCCTTGACTCTACCCCATTCAAAACCCACATGTGGCAAGTTGTGGAAGCTGGAAGTCACACACTTCTTATGTCTTTCTTTTCTTTTTTTTATGTCATTGGTTTAATTTGTCATTATCTGTCTTATCAGGGTAGTATTTTAATCAGTCCCCCTGCTGTGAAGGCCCTTGGTGCAGCAGGCTGCTCTGCACTTTTGTACCTGGGCTGCAGTGACCATATTAATCGCCCACTAGCATTTCAGTGAGGACTGATATTCCTGCTGAGCAGAGCTGGCTGCCAGGCAAATTGTGTTAATCAGAGGCTATTAACCCAAGTGAATGGGATACTGAATCAGCTAAAACTTTAAGCTAAATCTGTCTAGACTTTCTTAATTCTGTATTCTTTAAATAATGTTGAAATGCTTCTAAAAAAAACCAAAAAGCAAACAAACAACAACAAAATAAAAACCTTACAAGAACTAACCTAACAAACAAAAAAGCACCAAAAGGGACAAACAAGTATATAAACAAAGAAAAAAAATCCAAAAAGTCACCTTAGGAATATTTAAGTTAGAAGTCTGCCAGAATAGAAGTACAGAAAGCTTACACCTCCCACCCTGTCCTCACAAGGCAGACCCTTGCTTGCAGATTTGGTTCTACATACCTGTGCTACCTTCTGAGCTGAACTGAACCATTCTGTATCCACTGTTGTCCCTCAGAGAGCTCTTTTCATCAACTCTGAGGCTGACTTCTCCTTTCACCAAGAGATCCATCTGACAAGGCACTTCTCCCTTTAAAAGAACCGTGAATAAAGTTGAAAAGAAAGGAAGAGGGAAAAAAAAACCCCAAACCAGCCACCCAGAATGAGTGTATTTTAGAGATTTCAGTGCTATCCATTCATTCTTAACAGGAAAAGTATATCACTTGCCAGCAGAAATGAAAAGCCGCCCTTCAATCCCTACTGTGTATTCCTAGGAGTAGCAAGTACCAGAATTAGTTTGGCAGTAGGGGTGAGTGTTCAACATAGCACTTTTAGAGAATTTATGTCTGTTATTGAGTTGCTTCTCTATGCTCTCCAACATCTTGTTTGTTGGACTGCAAAACCGACTTTTTTTTCTGATGTAATTACCAGTGACTTAACTCACTATTTTCATAAATATAATATTTTTCTTCCTAGAATCTAGTAATAGTTCCTTTATTATTTAAAATTACCCTTTTTCTCTAGTGAAAACAATAAACTCCCAACCTTATTAGAGGTAGTGTGGGTTGTGTGGTTTTCTTTTTTGGTTTCACTGAGTCAGCTCTTATTCTTCAGACCTTAGTGAACATCCAAGTAATACCTGCTGTACTCTTAGCTTCCCCCCAAGTCATGATTACTGAAAAGAGCTGCGTATGTTGAAGCAGAGTTAAACAGCTCACTTGATCAAATGATGTACTTTCTGCCTTACTGCAAATCATAGCTGAAAGATGGATAAAAGACCTTTATTTGGACAAACTGAATTCATCTTGCATGCAGTTAAGGTGTTTTCCTATTAGAGGAAATCCATTGTTCCTGAAGGTTCACAGCATTTTGGTACGTTTCTTCTGTCTAATCTATCATAAACCACAAATTCTTGTTCAAGGTATCAAAACTGTTCTAACATACCTTTTTAAATGTCAGGTTTTATACACATTGACTTGTAATACTCTGAATAAAATATGACAGTCCTCACAAGGCTACCTAGAGAATGGCTAGAGGGATCTTATCACACTAATACTGGTTGTCTTAACATGTGTTCCTCATTTAAGACTCTAAGCATTGTAAATATTCTACAGGGATTAAGCTACTTTTCCAGACTCAGTGCCTGAGTCCACAAAGCTTGTTTTTTTTTTCCAGTAGTCATTTCACACGGGTTTAGTATTTCTAAAGCTTTCCTCTAAAAAGTCTTCAATTAAGAGCTGTATACTTTGGGACTTTATTTGTCTGCATTGGTTTTTTTCTTTCTACCTCCTCCATCTAGATGTGTGGTGTTTCAAGCGCTTCCCACAGTTTGCTTTCCATTCCATCTGAAATGCACATTAATACACTTCCTCTTTACTTCTCCATTTCCATAATAATCTGAGACTTCACCTTGTACCCCAACATATCCTTCTGTCATGTGCTCCTGACAACCATGCATATGGCTAATTTGCATCTTCCTTAAAAATTCTCTCCGGAGCTCAGCAATTGGATCCTCAGGCTGAGGTCTCCCCTTATGACAATCAGATGTGAGGATATAGGTATTCTAGAAATTGCCTGATTTGTTTTTTGGGTTTTTTTTTTTTTTTTAATGCCCAGGGTGTAACAAACCTCTTTGGAGAAAGAGAAAATAACAAAAACAAACAAAAAACCCAGACTTATTTGTACTGAAATTGGTATTCTGTGTCACTATGAAGCTCTTAACCTTGGCTCCAGGGAGACATTTTCAAGGGAATATTCTGATCATTCCTCAATCACATATTAATAAGTACATCATGTCCTCCTCTGTTAATTCAAAACCAAAATATTATTTCATTCTTTAGGAACATGGTCCTGAGTTTGGAAATACTGTTTTAATTCACTCTTAACTGTAATTTTCAAGGTGACATACTTTGCTCTTTATACTGAGGCTTCCCATCTTTTCATCTGCAAATTGCACCAAATCTCTCTAACTTTTATCGCAGGTCTTTAACTTTCATGCTGAGCAACTTTTATGCTGAGTTCATTAACGAAAATGTCAAAATATCAATATCAAAACATTTTATTTGTGGTAATATTGAAGAGTGTTTTTCTTATTTATTCTCTCTCTTTGGTGCAATCAAAAGTAATCTGGCATTTAGCCGGTTTTCATCTAATTTACATTTCTAGTGCCAAATTCTTTGATGAAATTGAGACAGAGGACATTTGCTTTAATCATTTTCCCAAAAGAGTTTTATGATTTTCCTGGGTGAACTGCCTGTGTTCTCATTTTGAATCCTGTTTTCTGGATTCATCATGTTTCAGATACATTTTTTTTTCCTGAAACAATTTTGATTAATTACTTACACTTTTTATTCACCAAACTTCAGGCTTTTTTTATTCAAACCTGAAATGATTAGTTACATGATGTATTATTATATGTGACAATCTACTGATATCTTATTCACATTATCTCTTGTGACCCATCATAAATAATAAATAGATAAATATATGGATCGATAAATAAATAAATGATGAAGAGAACTGGCAATAGAAAAGGGAGGATGTGTGGTTAGGAAGTGTAAATAAGTTACTGAAGGGAGGAACAGAGAGGAGTGAATAGTTTGCTGACATTCAACTAAACTTTAATCATTCTCTTTCCAAAGAGGTAATTGCTATTTACAGGAGTTCTAGGTCATGATCCCATCTTGGACCCAACTTAGAAGAAGTACCTGAACAATGCAGCACACCATGAGACCTGGGCTGTGAATGAGCACATCTTCAGACTTCCTAAGGTGCACTGCATCATTAAAAATAAATCAAAGCCTGTAAAAGTTGACATACTGTAGCTGTTTTCCTCACCCCACCTGCTTTAATTTGACACATTTTCAGAGAAAAGTCACTATTCACTTCATATCTAAACCTGTCAAAACTGTTTTTTCCCTTCACTTAATACCAGAGGAGTCCAGTTTCTTAGTATGGCTTGTTGAAAAGCTGTAGAGACCAGAAAACTTGTTGCATGTAATGCATCAGTGGGGAAATAAATAGTCTATAACTGAGTAAATATTAAAGACTTCAAGTCAAAGTATAAAAAAATTGAATGTCCAAAGTATTAAATTCTATGTGAGAAAATAAAATTAATTGATCCTTAATATTTCAAAAAGACATATAATGCTATCAGAAAAAGAATGATTTGAGATTTTGTGTTTATTTTGTTTTGTTTTCTGGATTTTTTCATATTTCTACAGGTAAAGTTCAGACTCCTTACCTCTGAACCTGAATTTCTTAGTTAGTGTTATGTATGTTTGATAACAGTTCATATTTTCCCAAGGTAACGCCATGAGACTTTTTTCAAACTTGAGGTGTCACATAATGCCAATCATCAGAAAACAACTCCTTACCTCATTCTGATTTCAAGTAAATATTCCTCTAATAGATAAAGAGGAATCAAGAAGCACAGGGATGTAGTTTTACCTGAGGGGAAAAAATAAATATCTTCGAAGGTATCTAGAGTCCTCTGTATGTCAATATGGCAACATGGTACCAGCAATTTAGAAGCAGAATGCCCCTGAAACTTTGATCAGCAATTCAGCATGAACTTAGTTGACAAAAATTGTCACAGAAAAGAAGAAGCAACCTTATGTTTTGGTAGAGGAAATATTACCTTTGAAAAATATTTAGTTGAAATGTACCTAACAAGGCTTTTAAAAGGTTGTTTTCAAGTTCCAAGAGTAGCTTTTCATCAGCTTATGACAATGGGAGCCTTACATACACTTCTAGAAAATAGAAGAATTATTTTTTCCCAATTTTTTAAAGTAATTTAAACAAAGCCAACACCTTAGAGAAGACATCAGATTAACAAGGAAAAAACTGCTGCCAGAGAAGTCACCTTCTTTTAAGGTAAAATCCTAAATAATCAGACTAATGTTAATACGGGACCATGTGATATCAAACTTATGTGGAAATATCTGCTCAACCCACAACATTTTTATCTGGGAAAGAAATCTTGAAGAAAAACATGGGCAGCAAATTAAGCTTTGCATTAATCTCAGCATCTGTGAAATGTGTTATTGCTGTGTGATTTTGACTTTGGTAAAGTCTTTGGTTCAGTCTCAAGCAGAGACAAGCCTCCCCTGTTAGCTGATATTTTCATTGTTTTAATAAATTAAGTTATCTTTGAGTCAAAGTTGCAGGGAAGAATACAGCTGCTCGGATAGCAAGGGCAAAAATCTCATGGAGTGATGTGAAACACATCTGCTCTGCTCAGTGTGAGCTCATTGCAAAAAATAGTGAACTGGAGCTATACAATTCCATGGATCTCACTGAGAAGGAAAGCTGCAAGCCTCCATTACTACAACCAAATTCTTTAAATCTCTGAGCTATGAATGAGTCAATTGCCATGTTTACCTTTGATTTGCAACCACAGCTTTTACAATAGGGAGCACTGATTCATAAAAGACTCCATGGCCATGCGAGGCAGTTTAGTAACATGAAACAAGCTCAACTGGAAGACAGAGAGCAAGTGGTTAGCTCTGTTAAGAAACAGTCACAGCTGGCTTCTTCCTTTGACAACTAGTGACACCCACCAGCATCCTCGGTTGACCAACTTAAAAATGAAGAAACTGGCTCTAATAACACATTTTGTGAAGAACAGAAATAGTAGACATAGGAATTGCAGAACTAGAACAAGTGTTGAACAGCAAATTTGCCTTATAGGATCATGTTGGAATTGAGGCTGCTGAGCACACAATTATATCAGACTCTGGTGGCCAGAGTGCAGTTTTATTACAGATGCTAGAAATGTCCCAGTTCCAATAGTTAGGTATAGGTAGAACTAAGATCTGCCTGATTTTAAAACTTATGCTGACAGAGCTCCAAATAGCTCTTTATTGTCTGCTGGCTAAGCACTGATGTACTGTGTGGACTTCATCCATTAGCAGAGAGCAATAAATATGCATGGTAGGGAGAAGATTAAGATTCTGGCTTTCCCCAAAACTATCACCCAAAATTGCCTGTGAGAAAATTAAAGACTTGACAGGAAAGAGTGCAATTAAGTATACTCAGGTGTATTTGCATGTGCTCTGAATGAATTACAAGATACAGTGGTTGTGCCAATCACAGTAGGGAGAATTATAGAGTGAATAATAGAGTAATAACATACTCATTAAAAGTACATTAAATTTATATCTCAATAGTTTGAAAAACAAAGCAAAACACATAATCAAAACCACTCCTTTCTGAATTTTAAAATTAAGATAAGGGTAAAAGACTCCCTTTCAATTATAGGGAAAACTTTTTATGGCAACACAATGGATTACAAGAATTTTACGCAAAAATACTCAACACCTGCCAAGAATTTTTAAAATCAACTATGAGTTTAATAAAATGATGCAGAAATTTTATTTATTCCTACTTAGAAGACAAATTTGTCATAACTAATAGTGATTTCAAATTACCTGAAAAAAATATTTAGAGAACTAATCTTCTAAGACTGTAAGTCTAGTCCAGTTATGGTTAGGATTAGGGCTGGAATTGACAGAAGAAGGTTAAGAGAAAAGGTAACAATTTTGTATATTTTAATTATTTTTATGTTAGTTTGATCCAAAAGTAATCATTCTATATAATTCTAACATTGTGCATACTCATTGATACTACTTTTTAAAAAAATCAAATATTGTTCCTAAACTCACTGAATTAATATAACAGCAAAACAACTAGAGATGTCTAATTAAATATTTCAGTCACCTTTAATGTCACTGAGTTAAAGCAGTATATTTTGGGTTTCAAATATGTCAATTTAGCTGATAATTCAAATCATTGTACACCTGTAATTTAAGTTTCTCTCTAAAAAACACCAGTTTCTTGAAAACAAAATGAATTATTCAGAGTTCATAATGAACTTGAAACCACAAATCATGTTTCAGTGCTTTCAAACTCTCAGTATGGTGGCTAAGAAGCTTGCTGTAGGTGTTAATTAATGGCTGCATTAATTGTTAATTAACAAGTGTTGAAATAGTAGCAGAAATTAATGCAGAATACATTTAGACTTTCCTAGGTTAACCACTTTAGAAGAGTGACTGGCATATTGACTCAACTTGATATTTCTCAGGCTTTTTGGTGATTCAGAATACATCCACAACCACTGATTTTTTTTTTTTTATTTATTTATTTTTTTTTTTTCTTTACTTGGACAGGGCAGTAATTCACTCAATCACTTAATTCCCTGCTGGGAATAGAGAAGTATCAGGGCAATCCATTCCAATACTCCAGCTCTTGTGACTAGACCACTTGACTCACATTAGGAAGCAGAGTTACTGCACAGTGCTGGGAATGTGTAAAGGATGTCATGAATGCAGCCACCATGTCAAAGTTTTCCTGGGTTTCCTCCTTCTTGGGTCTGAGTTTGAGAGTGGGTGAGATATCAGGATTTGGACTCAGGGAGAAAATTCACCTGCATTAATGATTCTCTTCATTACAGACTTATTTTTAGCTGCCCAAGCACAAAGTCCAGCCCATATTTTGAAGCAAAAAAACTCCTCTTGTTAAAAGTATCACATGTGGGTTGTACAATTCTAGCACAACAAAACCTTAGTGACAGTATGATGTCTTTATCAATAGCAATTACATAGTTGCTGATCATCCAAACAAAATCTACAGTTTAAAGAGACAGGAACACCTGAAGGATCATCACATACAATATAAGTAACAGGAATTTTTTATAAAGTGATGGCAGGTTATGAACACATCAAAATTCAATAACAAAATTGGTATTCTGTCCAATGCTAAATAGCATACTTCCAGTAACAAGGCTAGCATTTATTTCACAGCAGTCTAATGCTCAGAAATTCCAAGGATGAGCACATTCTACTTCACAAATAATCATCAACCTTTCCTTATGTTGCAGACTTTGAGATTCTAAAGTGAATCATAAATATTTCATGCAAGTATTGCTCTGTGGCACCCATCTGGAAGAAAGGTATTTTCTCCTTTGTTGATTAAAACTTTATTGACCTTACTGTCTGTCAGGTCCTGCTAAGGGGATTTTTGCCAAGCAAACTTTTAATATTGTTCTTGCCAAAATGCATCAACAGATTTTGTAAAGGGTAATCGTAAAACCATGGGGAACATTTAATATTACAGCTAAGACCATGGCATTTACATTTTAACTTTTGCTTACTTTCAGATTTTCTGCAGTTACAATGGGAAAATGAAATGCAGACAACACAAACACCCCTGCATAAAACAGTGAAATGTCATAGGCTCGATAATTAAGGGATGTTGTAACCTTACTGACAATATTTCCAAAGCAAATATCCTTACTTAATAACTAAAAGTTTTTGGAAAAATTCTCCCTAAACTATTTTATCTTCTTTTTTTTTTTTCTAATTTCTGCCAAAGAACAATTTTGATGAAGAGTCACAGAAAAAGATTGTTGCACAGACTAAGCTCTGAATTTTTGAGAGCTTCTGAGAAGGACTCTAAGAACCATTCCTCAGTAGGAACCACAAGAGATTGACCATTAATTTTCTCTGCAGACAAGAGAGAGCAGAGGTTCATGCCTGGTGACAAAGCTCAGCTTCTCCCTGTAAGTTCTGAAATTCCACTAAAGGGAGGGCAGATGGAAGTAAGGTGCAATATACCAGGGCAAGGGAGAAGACTTTATTCTATGAGAAAAAAAAAAAGTATTTAATAACCTTGGTCTTAAGGCTGGACATGAAAAATAGGTTTTCAGAAGCTGTTATTGATTTGTATATACGAATCATGTTTGATAAAATAAGTATCTGTGCTTTAAAAAAAAGTCTTGTTTGTTTCTAGCAGAAAACACTCCAAAAATATTGGTCTGCCTCAGACTGCTCATCAGATGTTTGTCATTGTTCTGCCAGTATTCTTCAGATATATTTGAATAAACCATTTTTCAGAGAGAAATGAAAGTACTCTATTGACCAAACAACTACTTGTGAGATACAAGGTTTTAATTATCAGTTTAGTACTGAGGTGTGTCAGTATATTACAGACAATCTTCTTTTCTTTCCCATCCTCCTTAAAACTCCAGAGTTCTTTCAGGCTTTGTCTCTTTATAAGTTCTAATCTAAACATACCCATATATCTAAAAAATTCATTACCTATATTGTTAACTTAAAAATTGTTATCTTCAAAGCAAGGGTGACCTAGAAAGACCTGATATTATCCAGCCTACCACAACTCTTTGGGATGATTTACCATGGAGTGAAATGTAATGGAGGATTTGGAAAACACACCTAGTCTGGTGGTGCAACAGAATTCCAATACAGGTAGTGTACCAAAAAAATCCAAAATAATAGGCTTCCAGTCAAAAAGAAAAAAAAAAAGAAAGTAACCAAAGTCAAAAGAGTTCACAAATAAGTGGAAAAAGAAGTATCACCACAGCCAATATCATCTGATTGTTTTACTGAAATTCAATATTTGGATTTTATAAATGTTTTAGGCAGACCAGACACATAGAAAATTCACCAAATGGTGTATAAACAACACTGTGGTAGATCAATCGGTTTCACAAAACTTAAGTTAACTGAAGGGGAAAATAAGAAGGCTTTGCTGAACTGTCTTTCCCAGTTAACTTTCAAAGAACCCTTAGTCCCAATAATAGTACCAACTCAACAGTATCAACTTCTAGCATTTCATATCTTCGAAGGCTCATTTATCTTCACTTATACATCTGTCAGTAATCCTTTTCTTCTAAGTGCTACCCAAACACAACACTTCAATAACATTCAGCTACCAGGCAAAAGTTAATCACTAGACTGACAGAGGAGGAAACAGGGCTACACAATGGGGCAATGTTACCCAGCAGAACAAGGGATCATCGTGTTTCTGTGCCATAAATCCAATGACTGCAACACAGCAGAGGTAATTCAGAAGTGGTTCTGATTTATCTCACCATAATCCACTTAGGTTTTTGGCTAATTTCTGCAGAAATATTCAACTATCTATTTCAAACACATTATGGGCAAAATATATGTATATATGTGTATATATATATCTATACACACACACACACACATATATATATATATGTATGTATCTATATATATACACTCTTTGTTGCGGCAAAGCAACAACTATACTTGTAAGTTCCATTCCTGAAAGAACAGAAAGAAAAATAAGCATTTGGCTAAATACATATGTCATTTAAAGAAATATATTCTTATTTTTACGATACATATTTTGGTACTCCACAAGATAGAACTTTTCCAGTCTGTACCTTCTGTGTCTTATTTATTTACAGTTTGGTATATTGACCATCAGGAGAAGTCCATCATTTTTTCCACACCACTATTCCTTATGAACTTGTCCAGAGAGGAACTATAGTGAACTAGAGGTGGTGGTTTGGTAAAAGCCGTAGTAAAGTAGCAGGATATATTTTAGTTGAGTTGATTTAGCAGGTGCTTCTGTCTTGGTGCAAGTCAAAAATATGTCATCTGATGTTCCAATTTAAAAATCACTTGCCCATATGGAGCATGTTACCACATCTGTTCAGAAAAATAGGTCACAGATATGTAAATATGGAAACTAACCCAATAAAAATAATCCACTCTGCATCCATAATATCTGGCCCAAATAATGTGCTGACCTCTAGAGCTGATAAATCTGCTAGTACATGGCAAAGATCTAATGGTAGAAAAATTTATATTTGTAAGCGGAACCCACAAACAAATTTATGGTGACAAGTAAACATGAACAAAATATTTACATATACAGATGTGCTGCAACACCTGCTTTGGGTGACCTGTTTTATTTTGTACAGCAGTAGTGATTTCCTCCACTCTTACACTATATTTATACCACTGTTCTTTTTTTCCCCTAACACTGCTCCACAGTGCTCCGCAGCTATGATGACACAGCATTTGCTAGCACACCTGCAGCATGCTTGGCTATATCCAGATCTGGAATCATGCCTTTAAATTGTACATCCTACATCTGGGAGATCAGATCTGAGCCTAGATATTACAATCATTGTATCAGAAATTTAAGTAACCTTCACAGGCCCTGTGCTGATTTCTGCATACCCACCATCTGAATCCTTCTCAGAGACTGGAAGGAAAACCCAATGTATCTGCAAGATTTAGTATTTGAAAGACAAAACTCTGAATTACACTAGATGTTTTTCGTTGCTTGCTGTAAATTGTTAGGAAGATTTGCCTTTCTTTATAAATTCCCTCAAAAAAGCTAACATCATAAACTGAGCTTTACAATGGCTGAACTGTAGTGGCCTTCAAATTAATACACATGTAACTATTTGTAGCATAATAAAACATTTCTTTTAGCATTGCACTTTGTCAGCATCCCTTGTGATCCTGTTAATCTAATTCAAACACATAAACTGTTATCCTGCATTAGGAATTTGTTACAGCTATACTGAAGATCTTTCATTTCAGCTGCTATTTGGTTTTTATTAAAATAGAACTGCCTAAGAGCAATAAAACTGGGAAAAGGAATCATGTTTTCCCAGTGTGCTACAAATCTGGGGAGTTGGTACTTAAAGTGCAGACAGACAGAAATAAAAGGAGACAGTGACAATTCAGGAAGCATGAAGAAAAATGTCAGCCTAAGTACTACAGTTAAACCACTAATATTTAAAATTATTTTTAGATTGTTTTTGGGGGCGTTTGTGGTTTATCTGGTAATAGGATTTATTTACAGGACAGAATTGGAAGAGAAAACACAATAGTTATCATAGCTTTAGGGATTTCCTGCCATATGCAAGGAATATGTTCAAGGCAACCTTGAAATACAAGACTCTAGTATCCAGGAGTCAAGATACCTAGGCTAGAATTACAGAATCACTCAGGCTGGAAAAATGTCAGGAGATCTCTGCTAAAAGCAGGATCTGCTCTGAACTCAGACCAGCTGCTCAGGGATTATTTGATTTGGTATCAAATATCTCTCAAGACAGAGACTGCACAACCTCTCTGGACAACATGTCCCAGTGCTTGAAGTTCTAACAGTGTTTTTCCTCCCACCTCCCAATATCCAGTTAGAAGAACATCTACAAATCGGTGGACCCTGATAATATCCACCTGAAGGTGTTAGGAGAGCTGGCTGATGTTGTTGGAAAACTGCCCTCCATAATCACTGAGAAGTTATGAAGATCAGGAGACAAGCCAGAAAGCCGGAAGAATTCTTATGGCCCTCCCATCTACAATAAAAGCTTATAAGAGGATCCAGGAAATTATGGGCCCATCTGGTTTACTTCATACTCAGGACTCCTTTTCCACATCCCAGAGTGTTGTGGACCACTTTGTTACCAGGGCTCACAACTGACTGTGTTCAGCTCTTTGTTCTCCAGGGCAGAGCTTCTCCCCATCCAGTCAGCCAGACTCCCTTCATATTACTGTAGGAGTTTCATTCCCAAGCACAGGACTTTGCATTAGCCCTGTTGATTTTCATGAAGTTCCTGTTGTTCCATCACACTAGCCTGACTAAAGCCATCTGAACTGCAGATCTGCCCTTGAACATTATCTGTTCCATTTCCTAGTTTCCTGTCACTGAAGAAACTGACCAGGGGCATTGTGTCTCCTCCTCACCACCACTGATAAAGATACCAAACTGGATAGGCCTCAGGACAGACCCTCTGGAAAACTCCACTTCTAAATGTCCTTCAGGTACAATATGGACACTAACTGCTGAGTTTTGGACCCAATGAGACAGTTTTTCACTTCTCTGGTAGTCAGTCTATCTGAAGAGTAAGACTGTAAGATCCCAACAGAGAGAGAAAAGATGCTACAGGAGACTATGATGAAAATTTTGTTGAAGTCAAAGTTGATGGTTTATGAGGTGCATGATAATAATAACAATAAAAAAACCAAATAGAAAACCAACATCATCTTCTGAGACTTTCAAAGTTAAAAGCCACTTATCTAAATGCATACATTGAACAATTAAAAGTTGTACAAACTGCTACTTAACTAATTTCTTTGTCTTACACTAATCTGGCACCAGGGGCAAAAGGGAAAGCTTCTGGACTAATTAATACAGAGATATTGAAAAAAGGGAAAATTTCAGATCTTTTAAAGAAAACATATTTTTACTTTATTTACAGCACACTGTAAATAAAACATTTGCAGGAAAAACATAGGGAACTTTCTCAAGTGTAAATATTGCCTTTTCCCTCTATCTTTTCAAATGTAACTGCATACAAAAGAAAGGTCTATAAAGGCAGAATTTAAACAAAGTAGCTGTTGTTCCAAGTTCAGAAATAGTTCTTTCCAGTTGCATTACAGTTACAACAGATTCAATCCTACTGAAGAAAGTTTTAAGTCTGTCAATCTCAATGAATTTTTTTAAGAGTGGAGAGATGGACAGGGATATAAACTCAGCTGATGAAAAAGTCCTTAATTTGTAGTTAATTTTGAAAAGATGGAGGCCTATCTGCTTAGTGTATTTAAAATGCATGTATTTAATGTAATTACAAATATTTCTTAGTAGATTTCATGCTATATATTTGCTAACTTTTATTCCATTTAAAAGATTTAAGTTTAGCTATGGCTGAACTTTCAAGTGTTGCAATAGCTGAAATTGAAGTGTTACAATAGCTGAAAAATACAACTGGAGACTAAAATTCAACAAAATTTAATACCTGATATGTTCTTAATAGAAAATCCCAAATGCCATTGCCTTATTCTGTACTGATTCCCCAACACACACTTTAATTTCAACATCTTGAAGTTAATCCATTCTGCTGGGTTATGGTTGATTTGCTGTCATTTTAAAACAGACTTTGCGAATTCTTATGGGAAAATGCAGAAATTATCCTGAAATCTTATGTTTCAATTTTTATTGTATTTGTTAAATTTACAATTTTTACATTTAAAAATTAGGGATTTGTTAAATCCCTAGTAGGGAAGCACATATTTTAATAAAAAATATAATTTTGGAGCATTTTGCAATACTTTTTTACTTTCTGCATATAACATTAAAAAGAAGAAAGTTAATGACACTATGGAAGTGTTTAATTTTCTTTCAAAAATGTCATGGAAACATCCACCAACATATTGTTTGTGCACATTGACCAAAGGTATATGAAAGAAAAGAGGTGAATACCACATTTTAGGGAAAAGGGGGTGGGCAGGGATAAATTATGCCTTTCAACAAATTCTTGCCTCTTTCTATGAGTCTAGCAGTGAGACTGCTTAACTCACTTTGACTCCACAAAAATACTGTGGTATACTTTACCTTCCAACCATTGCTTGAGACCTACCTTCCAAGGCCATTGGGAGCTCTGTAGATGAACATTACCTCCGTGTGAATATTTCCTAGACATGCCGTTTCAATTCCTAAAGGATCCTGTATAAAACTTTTCCTCTATTGATGCAGGAAATCTTGGGTGAAAAACCCTAATTCAGGTTGAAGTTTAGCCTGTATGAAAGCTGACTTCATAGTTAAAAGCTGTGAGGTAAGTGCACACAGACAAAACTCCTTCTTATTCCCGAAAGCCCTTTCTGTATCACACAGAAATTACATGAAGGGTGGGATTAAGGCACCTGAAACTTCAGGGAACCAGCGGCAGAATACATGATACATGATGTTTTGCCATAAATCTGAGTCCAGGAGTAAGATCTGGAGGCCATCTGGAGTTCAAGGGAATGTCTAAGGTAACTCTATTGTTATATGCTCAAATACCTTCTCTGCTGTCATAGAACCCTTTGGGTTTTAAGAGACTGTAGCATCACCAGGTCCAATCCTCCTTGCTTGAGCAGGGATGCCACCTACTAGATTAGCTTGTTCAGGGCATCCTGGTCTTCAGCATTGCCAGGGATGATGGGTCATTCACAGCTTTCCTGGGCAGCCAGTTCCAGTGCCTCACCACCCTTTGTGTAAACAATTTCTTCCTCAGATCTAATCCAAATCCCTGTTCCTTCTTGTTTGAAACTCTTCCCCTGTGTCCTATCCCTATCTGCCCATTAAAAAAGTTGCTCTCCCTGACTGGGAGAGTTTGGAAAGAAATTTAAGACCCTTTAGTTTTTAAGGACATATCTAAATAAAATCTTTGTTTAAAGTGAAACCGACACTGGAATATGAAATGTCTTTTAGCAAAGATTGTAGAGATTCAGTACTTCTTAAATCCTTCTGAAGACCATGCACTCCTTGCATCTTTCAGTTGATCCAGCTATTTGCTTTATTTCTGGAGGCCAGTTTCTTCATCTTTGGACTCACAGTGGGAAATTCTCATCTACTTGCTTCTTTGAAAGTGTCATCTAGTAATAAACAGAAGAGAAATTAATTCCTCTTCCTGGCTCTACTCTATGATATGGCAGATACAAAGAATAAATAAGCACAAAAAGTTCATCTCTGTGGTAGTTTCACTGTGGCTTGCTGAGCTTAGAGAGAAATGTCTGAATATCCCTGGTTAGACCTTTGCCACTTGAATATATTTTTCTTAACACTACTCTATATATAACATTCATGGAACTGCTACAATAAAATATATTCATCTCTCCTTGTGACAAGAATTTCTTTTTTATATTTAGTAATTACATAACTACTATCAAGTAACCCTATATGTTTATAGTATTGTATGTTTATGCCATTTCTTTTTCCTGGTCAGAAGGTAAAGGAAAAAGTAAGAAAGGGGAAAAAAAAAAAAAAGAGTAAAAACCAAAAGAAAAAAGAGAGGCTGGAGTAATGCTGAACAGGAAAAGTTTTACACATTAAAGCACAGCTGTGATTTTTACTGCAGATTCACAACCCATTGTAGTCTTAGGACATCATAAAACTATTTTACCTTTTTTGTTCCCAGTGGTTAGTCTCTGTTCAAAGACTGGGTTACTTCAGTCTGAATTCTGCTCTGAAAACAGGTTTAATAAGTGGTTACACTTTTGTGTGTTTTGAGATATGGATTTGGGTGATTAAGCCTTGACATTGAGTACAGCAACACTGGATCAGAAACAGGTCCACCTACCAACATATCCTGTCTCTGAGAGCACATATCTCAGGGAAAAAAAAAGAAAAGGGCAGACATTCTGTGACACTGTACCCCTACATTTCCTCTGAGATAACAAAAATGTGCACCTTGAGGACTTTTGAGTCACAGGTTTTATCTGTGTGCTTATCAGCACTTAATGACTGTTCCTCCACAGATTTCAGTAATTTATTTTTAACTCACCTAAACTTTTACTGTACATATTATTTAATGTCAGAAACTCATGTAATTTAATAAGACTTTCTGTGGGAAAAATATGTACCTACTTTTTATTCTTTGACTTAAATCTCCTTAAAATTTCATTTGTCTCTGCCTTGTTTCTGTATTCTGAGAATGAATGAAAAACTATTCTCCTATTCACTCACTGCCATGGTGCTCATTATCCATTTCTTCCTCAGACAAAAATATCCAAATCTGTTTCACTTTTTCTCTTGCAGAAACCATTTCACCCTATTTATCATACCCGTTGCCCTTTTCTGTACCTCCTCCATATCTAATATTTATTATTATAAACAGAACTGTAAATAGCATTCAAGATGTGAGGACAACAAGGATTTATACAGCAGCATAATTATACTTTCTGCTTTCCTCTCAATTCTTTTCCCAGTTCTCAAAATTCTATTTATTTTTCTGACCACCACTAAACACTGAGCTGAAGTTTTCAGGGTGTGATTATATAATGACTCCAAAATCTCTTTCCTGAATAGTAATAACTAATTTAAAGATCTTCACTGTATATGTAGAGATGGATTGTTTTTCCAACCAGCACTACTTTGCATTTGTCAAAAGTGCATCTCACTTACCCTTTTATCATCACTCAATCAGATTCACAAAATGTACCCAGTGTTCTTCATTCAGATTCCTTCCTTAATATTTTGCATAAATTTAACATTGTCAGCAAACCTTGTCACCTCACTCTCCATTTCCCTTTCCCAACCAGACCAGCTCTGCTCTGGCACAAACCTCTACCAGTTACTTCCAGCCATTTTAAAAACAGTCTGGAAAGGGTCTTCTTGATCCAATTAGCCACCAGGGGAAGGATGTTCTCTTTTATCAAATGAGGGTTGTATGTGTTTTCTTATGCCCAGACATGTTGGTAACTCTATGAAGTTATTCATTTCCTGACATCTTGCATGCCTGCTGCTCTCCAGTTCTCCCACAACCACCACTGCACTTGGCTCCTGGAATCTGCAATAAATGCAAGCCTGCTTGCTCCTTCTGAAAAATGAAATCGGAATTGGAAACCAGAGGAGTCTGCTTCAAACTTTATGCCCTACAGACAAGACGGATTCACTCCCCTCTGTTTCAGTCAAGACTCTCTCTCAGCAGTGAGGGAAATGGCTCTCGTGTTCACTTGACCACTGTCCTGTACAGACAAGCACGTCACCAGTGAAATCCTGCTACTCGAGCAGCCTGCCAGCACATTCTGCAAGTCAGAAGCATACAAGGACAGAGACAGACTAATTAAGATCACAGTAGAAGACAGCGGTTTTCCCTTCATAAATTACTCATAGACCAAGAAGATCACCCCCCAACAATCCAAGAGGATGGATATCATCTTGGTGCTGACAGCTACCAACACAAGGCTTAACAGAGTTTGATATTCTAGCACCTGCACACAGAGGTGTGCAGTTCAAAGCAGGAGCCCAATGTTGCTTGTCAGAAATGCCTGATCTGTACTGAGCTCCACCAAGAAGGCAAGCAGCTATTTTTATAAAACCTTCAGGTTCTCAGCCTGGATCTATGTGTGAAGCTTGTGGAAAAATTTAGATTGCCAAGTGTCTTCATAACCATCTACCTTAGTGTGATGCTAGTGAAGGATGAAGAAGGAAAGACAGACTGCCTGATCTTACGAGATATACAGGGCATTTAGTATTTGACATGAAGGCAAGTGCTAGAAGAATTATAGTGATACATTGAGATATATATCATATTTTTTTTAGCAGTACAAAAGCAGCATTCTTTCCCTCAGTACTATTATTAAAGATATGTGAAGCCTATGTCTTCTGTGATTTCACTTCTGGATCCAGTGATAACTAAATGTGATCAAGCACAATAAATGATCATGCACTTCTTCAGCCCACACCCAATTATTCTTGGCTCAATTTCATCGACATAAGGTAAAGGCCTGGTAACTGTAACTGTTCATCATCAGTGTCAGCACTGATAAGTGAATGAAGATAATCTCATTCCCATTCTATGCTATAACACTGTACACCAAATTTAGTCACTGATTACTGTGGAAAATTTTTCCTCTGGTGTGCAACCTGCTGCATGTTTCACTGCCAGTTTGTATTGTCAGCTAGGCATCCCTGTCTTCCCTCTAGACTCTTCCTAACTTTCATTTCACACTTCAGGCTGTTTACATAGGAAATTTAACATATCCTGTGATAGTACACAGATAATAAAATGGGGTAGAAGGTAATCTCTTTTTGTGCACCAAAATACCTGTGTGGAACCTTCCTTAAACCTACCCTTCATTTCTTCATTCAGGGAAAACCAACCAACCAAATTCAAAAAAAAAGCCCAGATACCTTTCAAAGGGTACCCTGTATTAATAACTGTGTTTAGTCAGGTAGCAAGAGATGATGTATGGGACATCAGGAGGACATTGTGGAATTCAAGTTTCTAACTGAGGCATACTTCATGCAGAATCATTACAATGAATTTCAGTAATCATTGGAGCAGGTCATCTCACAACTGATACTTCAGCCTGTAGTGAGAAGTACCAGCTGCTCCTTTCTTTGTGTTTTAGATACAAGTTCTGTTTCCAGCACTGCACTTACAGAGACCTTTTGTATATTTTTCAGTACTGATTTTTTTTTTAATCCAGGAGCTGTCTTGGAGTGATGAGCATGGGAAAATAGTCTTCTGCACCACAAGATGATTCGGAATATATATAGATTATCTTCACTATGTAATAAAAAATTAGGCAAATGTCCTGGGTTTCTGCAACACGATTGCAGTTCATTATATTTTCATTTTGTTACTGCTGATCAGAAACATTCTTTGCAAGATGGGTCTTTGCTTCACACACATATGATCACATATGTATACCTCCACCGTTTGCAAATGTAAAAGTGTAATTAGAACAATGAGTTTTAATCTCCCCTCACTTCCCAACAAGCAGTTACATGCAAGCAGGAATTCAACTAGAACATCTCTGTGAGGAAGTGTTTACACCTAGGTTGTGTCACATACTGCATAGGAGAAAAGCATAATATATACTAAAAATACTTAACTTTTACTTTTTCCCCCACAATCAATTAATGGCTCAAAAACTTACTTTTGAGACCAGACACATTCAGCAAACTGAACAAAATAGAGCCTACACTACAAAAAAAAAAAAAAAAAAAAAAAAAAAGTTTCAGGCAGATGAAAGATAGCAAATGTGTCATTAAGGTCTTCAGTACCCAGGAAAGCATCACTTGTTAGGGACTAATAAGTAGGTCACCTGCAAAGATCCTGGTAATATGCACTGCTGTTACTCAGCTCAGATGAATATCTCCCCACTAAACTATTTGCTGCTGGCCTCACACAGTTTGTCACTGATTCAGACTATCAGAGATTAATTCCACTACCAGTCTGGGAAGCTAAGGAAGCAACAGGAGCTGCATATACAGCAACCATGTCCTATCAGAGCAGGGGGAAATCTGCATGAAAACAATGCAGTACAGCTTTGCAGGGAAATCTCTGTAGGAAACTAGCAGGGAAATAATCCCAAATTTATTTATTTATTTTTACCAGGAGAAATGCATTAAGAGCATAAGGTAGATAGCAGAAGGTTTTCTCTCTTTTATCAAATATCTGATTTAAATTCTAGAGCACAGCAGACATTCATTAAAATTCAGTTGTTGCCAGGAATTTCAGTGTCAGAGCTGTGACAGCTGACGATGGAGATACTGTTAGTGAGGTGGTCGAAGCTACAGTGAAGATTCCTCCTTTCAGAAACACAGTTTGATCAGACTCTTTTTTCTTCCTCCCATTGCACTGAGTGTTGCAAAAGCAGATTTGTGATTAGACTGGACAGCCTTTCAAGCTAGGACTCCCTGCATATTCAGATCGCTCTGGAACAAAAGCCATGACAAACATAAAAAGATCCATAGGACTACTCAATAAGAGAAAAGACAAAGACAATAGTGCCATGGGCACACAGCTGGTAAACAAAGTAGCAGGAGGGACTAAGAGAAGAAAGAGCCAAAGTAGTGTATATACCAGTACTGAGTGCTGACAGAGCCCTTCCATCTTATTTCTCTTACTCCATAGCCTTTACCTGTCTCTTTGTCTGTCTGGTTTCTACCTCTTTTCTCCCAGGAGTCGAATTTCTGCTACCAATTAGGCTCATTAGGATATCCTGCAAGGCTCTGCCACTACCCAATTAAAGCAGTCGCCTGATTGCAGACAAAAATTGCAGGTGACTCCTTGTCTGAAGTCTCTGCAAAGACTGCAAAATGATCTATCTGTATACAGAACAGAGAGTATTAACTGCTTAGGTGCTATGTAGGCATGGCACTGGCTCAGAAAACCACTTTTCAGATATTTCTTAATGTCTATATTGCTATCTTAACTGGGGTTATTTATTCCTGCCTTTAGTCCCACAATGAAAAGTAAATCACAAGTTCTTTATACCACCAGCACCTGTTACATAAACATAGTAATAAATTAATGAATACATAAACAAGTATGGAATGACACCAACCATGATTGTTGCCTTCTCTTACAGGCAGCCACACCAGTCCTTAATTTGCTAATAACATGTACATTATTCTAATAATTCTAATTAACACTGCTAATAACATGTACATTATTCTAATCACATATTTTAACTGATGAAAATCAAACTTCATTCAAAATATACTACAGAAGGAAAAAAATGTAAATCATCCCAAATAGTGATCTTCTGCATGTAGAGTAAAAATCAGGATAACAAAATGTGCATTAAAATTGATATGCTACTTTCTAAGTTCTTTTAAATGAACATATATTTTGTCATTCCTGTCAAAATCAAGGTATACCAAAACTGCTAGAGGTTATAATTAAAATTTAATGATGAAAATTTCAACACCACAGGTTTCCAATAAATCTGAAGATTTTTAATGGAAAAGATTTGAAAAAGAAAACTATGAATGACAGCTTTCAGCATTACTGTTCTGAAACATTTTGCACCTTTGTCATTTTTTTCTTCTCAGTGCAAAATTCATGATGTCAAAGAGAACAAACATAAAACATGATTAGACAAAATGACTCTTCTTAAACTGTAGAAATAGATATGTTTTGAGTTTAATTTCTTTCACTTCTCAAATAGAATTCTTGTTATTATCTGAAAGTGGAGAAGATAAAGTTACTTTTAAGTAAATAAAACTTATCATCCATACAATATTCATGTTTAGACCTTCTTCTAGTCTCTAGTCTTTGATGAAACTTATCTTTATTGCTTTTATTCTGTCATTTCATAAATATCAAATCTATTGGAGAAAAAGAAAACAGCTGAATATGTAACAAAAATTTAGAGGAAAAGTTTCTAATTCAGAATTGCATGGAAACAACAATTTCATATGATGTGAAGCTCTGATCCAACACTTACTAAAATCTTGAAAGAGAAGAACTTTAAAAATCACTTAAGGAAATTTCCCCATCTTACGTTATTAGGTATTACCAGTGTCAATTTAATGTTTTGTTTTCCTTGATGAGAACTTCAAACTCTAAATCAATTGAAAATTCACCAGCATGGTTAGCTCAGTCTCCAAACTGAGATATAGCTTATCCCATAATAAAGGTTAATCTGCAAAATATTGGTCCAGATCTGGAGTTGTTTTTTCACAAAACTCTAAAGTTAAGATATCAGATTTTAACCAGATGTTCTAATTTCCATGTACCATGTCACAAACCTAGGACAAAGGATTTTTGTCGCAAAAAATAGCTCATATTCAGATCAGTATTTTTATATGCAATAACATGTTATTGGCCTGTGTATTGCTTAATTCTTATCACTGAATGGAGCATGGAATGAACATAATAGTGCTCTTCAGGAACTAGAAGAAGAGGACCTTTATTCATTTTCCATCTTTAATACAGAGGATCTTTGTCTCACAGAAAGAGCCATACATCTCTGTCTGGTTGGGGTTTTTTCAGATGTAAACACGTAAGTATCTATTTCTAAGTTCTTTCATAGGCTGTAGTCCTAGAGAGCTGAGTAGGTACTATGTGCTCACGTGTTAATTCCTAGTTAATTCAACAGCATCTGAAAGCTGATTAGGGCTTCCACATCACAATATTTCAGTGTATAGCAAAAGTGTTTTATTCCTCATCATCCTGGAAATTTGTGCTGTGAATTTCATGCTATTTATTTTAATACTTTCCTTTCAGGTATTCCAACATATTCTCCTTAAAGCATCTATCTTTGATGTATCAGGGAACAATTTTATGGCAAGTATTCCTCTACTAGTGTCAAGAAAGATGACAGCATTTAACAAATGCTTCTATACTTAACCCAGACTACTTTATACCACAATATAGCAAAGCTCTTTTCATGTCACCTCTTGCTCTCTCTCCTGGTATCAACTTCTCAACTATATTTGATCACGTAAGTCTAATATTTACATGTCCTCCTTTCAGAAAGCAGGGTGATAAGGAGGACCATAGGATTTTCTTCCTTGCTCTGCTCTTGTGAAACTACACCTGGAGCACTGTGTCCAACGCTAGCACTCACAGCCCAAGAAGGACAGGGACCTAAGAGAACAGGTCCAGAAGGAGGGTCATGAAAATGGTCAGAGGATTGGAACTCCTGTTCTGTGAAGATGGGCTGAGACAGCTGGAATTGTTAAGCGTGGAGAAGACTCCAGAGAGACCTTATCGGAGCCTTTCAGTAGCTAAAGGGGGCTTAAAAGAAAGATGAGGTCAGTCATCTTACTAAGGCCATTAATAAATATGTCTGTTGTGGCTACTCCATGATTTTTTGTTCAAGGCCAGGTTGGATTGTGCTTTGAGCAATCTGATCTAGTGGAAGGAGGGCAGGAGTGGCAGGGGGGCTGGAACCTGATGACCTCTAAAGGTCCCTTATTCCAAATCATTCTATGGTTCCATGACTTCATGTTTTCTTTTCCATCATGCAATAGATATTAGACAAGGTTCCCTTTTCACAAAAGCATCAAGCCATTGAAATGTATATCTATCAGAAAAATTTCTCTCAAGGTTTTCTAGTGATTCAAGCTGCTCAAGAGGCATGATAGGTTTGTGAGGTCAAAATAAATCCCCCACAAAAAATTATTGTTATTCAACTCAGAAAATGTATGTTGAAGTATAAAAGGTATGTGTTCTGGTTTTTGCTTTTTAACTGTTCATGCATTTTATATTTGTAATTGAAATTAAAGACAACTGTAACAACAAAAATAACAACAAAGTCCATATTGAGAGCAAAAAAATACATAAGAAAGAAATAAAAAAATGCAGAAGTAAAACTATCTGGAGTATTTTTCTCTTTCTTTCTTTCTTTCTTTCTTTCTTTCTTTCGTTCTTTCTTTCTCTTAATTTTGCCTTCCTCTCTACACCTATGAAAGAACAAAATATGTTCAATATTACAATAATCAACTTAATATATTATGTAAGAAAGTCTTCAGCTTTCTAGATAAGCATTATAAACAATATGCAAGTAAAAATCAGAACCAACTGTACAGTTACATAATTTCTTCTCTACCTGCATTTGCACAGGAAAAAAGTGATTCCTGCTCAATTAGTATGAAGTGCTAGGTTCAGAAGAGAATTTTAGTATCTGCATTCAGGTACTGCTTTGAAGGCACCTGTCCTTAGCTCAGAGTTGGATAAGCATGTTCTGAAGCACAATGAGAAATCACAGTATTTCCTACCACAAAAAAATGCAGAATTTAGTGACCTTTGTAAGGTGCCTAATCCTCTCTAGATCCTATAGAGAAGAACTTAAAGGCATCTAGGGCTGGGGCTTACATTTTGTGACCAGGAGCTTAAAAATTAGGAGCTATGACACCTCACATGACGATAATGATCTTCTGTTAGATTTAAGTGTGGAAAAAATGTGAAAGGTCAAACCATAAAATACACACTATTTCTCAGGCTATTTTTGCCATCACTGTGAAAGTTATTTTTTTCATCCTCTATGCTTTTTAAAAATCTATGTGTTAGTAATATAATTCAATTTCTTTAATGGAGGGAGCCATAAGGAAGAGCTAGAAAATATCCCTATATTACTGGAATCATAATTCTTTTACAATGTGCCTGAAAAATTCTAAATTACTTCTTTTCTGTGATAAAGAGTGTAGTCAAGCCTAAGTCCTCTGAGTGCAAGAAGAAATGAAGACAAGAGACAGAAATGGTTCTGATTATTTTCTTTAGGTTTTGTTGGTGTCTGTTTCTGCCAGAAGTCTTAAACATTATTTCATTTATAAAGTTGCTCTTTTATTTATTCCCCAGTGTCGACTTGGAAGTATTTTTCTGTACACATATCCTACTTCACCAAAAAACTCAAGTATTTTCATCAATGTATTGATGAACATCAATCATAATGTATGCCTGAGAAGCACTTATTAATGCTTTGAGGATATACCAAATCTTTAGCAAATTAACAAAGTCACAATATAATAATGTTTCTTTATATGGAGTAACATATTATTAAGGGAAACAAATATGCTTTTATCATCAAAGATTATTCAAGCATGGGCTCAACTCTAGCTGCATTTATAGCAGCAATATTATCAGTCTTACTATTTAATCAATTTGTTTCTGTTCTTCTACATTGGTAAATTAAAAAAAAAAAAGTCTATTGCCACAAACTGACTGTAGTGACTGAAACAAACTAGTGTGCTTAGATAATCTTAGGCAAAAAGTATAATAAACATATACATACTGCTTTTGTCGGGCTTTTTGCACTTAACACACTCCCAGACCATTGTGCTTTTAGCCATCTGTCCACATAAACATGTGGAAACTCTGTATTAGTCTTCCAGGCTTGTCACTTTTTATGTGATTTGGCATATCAAGGATAATGCTGGTTGAAGCTAAGCTTGTCTATAAAAGATGAGGCTTGTGGGCATAACTCCATTTTACAAAACTCTGCTCAAAACCTCAATTAGTGTTGAATAAACAGCTATAATAGAAATTCAAATTACAACAAACAAGTTCTGTTCACATCAGCCTAAAGCAATCTGATCATTTGGGCTTTCAGCCATGCTCTTAGCTCCTGCTGGCTGTTTAGGCTGGGATTCCAGCTCCAGCATGAGAGCTGCCTCTCTGCTCTCATCTGCCCTGGGAAGGGTGGCTTGCAGGACCAGTGTGACAGTGGTGGATGTCAGTCACCTTGACATTTGATACACTTTATGGCTAACTCCACATTCTGGGGGATTTGACAAATATTACAACGTCAGGAGCTTTGAGGAGCTTCCTGATGCTGTTTACGGTATGTTAGAGGAGGCAGATGTTAGCACTGCCCTATGTCATGACTTCTGCCTACCCATGTCTTGATGTCAGTTTATTTCTGCCTGAAATATTCCAGCACATTCTCATTACCTTCTCACAAATAGAGGGCCTGCTTCTGAAAGCTGCTGAGTGTCCTCAGTTTCTAAAGTTCAGTTTCAGTCAGGTTCAGGAAAGACTATAAACTTCTCTAGGATACATGGATTCAACTGACCAGTGCAATTCTCTATCCATAATAACATATGTTGACAGATGCCATCAATTTGATTAGGAGATCCTTGCCTGACAGCACTGTTCAGCAGATATGCTGACAACGTACAGAAGATTTTACAGATATATTAATTCAAAATACCGGATCCAGTAAACAAATAAAGTAGACCATTCAGCATTTCTAAAGTTTATGCAAAAGGCATAAGTAATGTGTTGTGTGCTTCAAAATTAAATAGATGTCTATACTTTGTTTTCAAGTCGGATTGTGTAAATTCTGAACAAGATTTCCTTACAGTTAGAGAAAGAAACTGTATTAACTAAAAGAAGCAGACCCTGGTCTCTCAGCCCCCTCACTGGCTTTCATTTTATATCACTGAATGAATTTATAAAAATTCTTCTGCTAAAGCAGCAGATATAGCCATACTAGCATCCTTTGTAAGCAAAGAGGTACTTTAAAAACCTGCATTACAATGAAAGTAAAACTTATTAGAAATTTTGTTATAAAACAATAGAATAAATGAGGGTTTCCCATAACAATATGTTAGGAAACTTATGTATATTTTCCTCTGTGAATGCTAATTTTTCACATTTTAACAACATAGATTAAAAGTCTACCTCCTTGGTCTTCTAATATTCAGCTGATAGTGATCATTAAAGGAAGAAAAAAACAAATTTTTGATTTCACAAAATATCAGTATCTGAACAATCTAAAAAAATATCAACTGTTTTGCATAAGCAGCTTCAACTGAATTACTGTGGAATTTTGTTAAAGTATAAAAGGCAAAAAAATTAAAAAGTCTTGGTAAAATCTAAGTAATGCTCTAAACTATAGCATCCTAAATCATATCTGCTAGATGTTAGCTATTTTAAGAACCAAAAGCTGAATTAGCTAAAATAAGGGACAAAAACCTATCTAGCTTTGGCTCACTTGAAAAAAACTACATCCAAAAACCATTCCAAATATTATTATTATTATTATTATTATTACTATTGCTATTGTTTTATTTATTTCAACAGCATAGTATATGTACTTGAAACATTTTTAAATGTCCTTATTAGAATTTCTTTTGCATGCTCCAACCTAGCAGTCTGAATTTTACCTTCTCACTCATGACAGTACCTAAAGCACTTCTCTCAGTGAGCTTTCAGGTAATACCATGACTTGAAGAGTAATAATGCTTAGCATCTTCAAGGATGTCACAAAATGACATCAAGAAGGAAATTTTTTTTAAATATGGTATCATTATCATATAAACATATTAAATTTTATTTATTCAACAAACTCTTGCTTGATTCTGGAAAGAACAAATCCATTATTGTAGGCAGAACATTTTGGTTTATATAGCTGCATGCATGAACTGCCTTACTGGTGTGATGTTTAGAAGACAAAATATGCTGGAATATGGTTCACTGTTGATGTGAATGTTTTTCTGGCAAAGAATCATAGAATATCTGGAGCTGGAATTGACCTGCAAGGATCATCAAGTCTATCTACTGACCCTGCACTGGACAACCCCAAAAATCACACCAGTGGTGGCATGCCAGTGGCAGGACATGACAGGAGGAAACAGAAGAGCTTTGCCTAATGCTGTAACTCTTAAGTAATGACTCTTCAATAAGATGAATGTATGTAGCAGGTTTTTTCCCTTATATTCTGTTGTTAAAATAAAGCTAGTCTGTTAATAAGATTTCAAAGCAAACTTGGAGGCACAAAAACGGCACTGGAGGTTTGAAAGAATATTACAGTAACATTAACTTTGCTACATGAAATGAAAATTAAAAAAGTTTTATTTTTTCTTTTTTTTTTAATTATTCTGTAAATTAAGCAATTAACATTTAGCCTTCTGGTGGTCAGCTTTATCTATTTCTGGTTCTATTAATTAATAAGTTTTTAAAAGAATTTAGTTGATATCTATTTTAATAAAGACTTTAACATCCATATTTTGACTTGAAAGCCACTTTGATAATCTGAATTTTTTGGGTATTTTGTGAGTAAAATGATAGCAAATATTTAGAAGTAATGTTTTACTCCCTCCTGTTATTTTGGTGTTTTCTTCATGGTCAATTTACTGTAGAGTTCATTGTCTGCAACACAGTAGAACTAAACTATCCATTTTCATTCTGTCCTATTACTCTGCTTGTCCAAAACAGCAGAAAAGATGGCTCCCATGACTTGTTTTTCTGCCTACAGAAGAAAACTTGGGAAACATGAAACTCTTCTTAGAAGAAGATATATTTTGCAATTTTCCCAAGCCAGGAACACAGATTACAATTCTAGAGAGCAAAAGAACAGCTTGTCCTGATGGGAAGAATTTTTTTCTCTTCTGCAAAAAAGTAGTAGGGATGCAAAGTCTGGTGTTCAAGAGGTGCAACCTGCTATGCACCATGCCTTGAACAGCACAAAATTCTGGAGATCTGGACATGGTTTGTACAGCTGAGAGGCTGGGGAGCTCTCAGGACAGCTAAGTCACTTTGATCCCAAATACGTTGAAGTTAATACTGTGGCGTGGTGAAATGTGAATACAATAGATTTCTGATATGGACAATAGTTGTAAAAAAAAGAAATGCAAACAATACAGGAACACATAGAAAATGCAATAATAATGTAACTGCTTTTCTGTGGTGTTGATCTCTTCCTGTGACTACAGACTTATTTATTTCTCTGGAAATATTTATCTGGAACATTTTATTGTGGCTGACCACTGACTAGGAAATTGCTTTTACAAATAGCTATTAATGAAGCACAGGTGGAAATAGTTATGTAAATAAGTATCCCTCCAAAATTTATCTCAAATATAATCATAAGAAGGGAAAATTTGATAAAATATGTTGGCACAAATCATCAGCAATATTTACACTTGAAGATGAACTTGCAAAGCCGCATCTACCTAAATATCTGGGGGGGTGCATAAGAACTGCATTATTAATAGTAGTGTTATTATTATTATTATTATTATTATTATTATTAGCTACTAACAACAGATGAACATCAAAGAGGAAAAAATATATCAAGCAAGCTCTAAAACTTATTACAGAAGGTGAAGTTTTTTAGAGGAGTAAAAAGGGGGGAAAAGTTGTTTAAATTAGTAGGGCTACACATGCAAATATAAAATGTTTTAGGCCAAATAATAACAGCTCTTTTGCTGGAAAGGCCTCTGCCTGAAATTGCACTGCTCCTGCTTTAAAGAACTAGTCCCCCAAAATGCTACTACAGCAGGATCAGCAAATGGATGGAGGTTACCAGTCTGAGATGGAGGCACAGTTAAAAGGACCTTGGTAAAATGAGATCCTTTTATAAGTTTGAGAAAAAGAGACTAATGGATGACCAGTCAGTTCCAGTTTTTTAAATTAGTTTAGTAGAACTATTAGGCTCTACTCTAGTTTAAAGAGTTTGGTGTTCCTTCTACAAAACCTAGTTTAGCACACCGTAAATAGAGCTGGTCAAAAAATGTTGATGAAGGTGCAGGTTTAGATTGTATTTGCACTGAAGCATTAGCTTCTTATCCCTTTGTCTCCATCACTAACGGAATACATTTAGTAGTTTGACTCACTTTGGACAGATGTATCTACCTTGTAGCTGCGTAACCAGAATAAATGAAGCTCTTGAACGATGTGGGAAAATTTCAGGTGAAAATAAATATAAGTTTTTAATCAAATTTTTTTTTCTTTTTTTTTTTACAATTAAGCAGACCTGGATTAACATATTACATTCAAAAATTCATATATGTGTCCAACTCATTCTTGGTTTAAATCTAAAGCTTTCAGAGGCTTCAGTTTGGAGTGCTTTAAAATTAAATACATTCCAAGTCCACTCAAGAAAGTGAAGAAAATAACTCAGAAATGCAGAAATGACATTTTTAATTCTACACCCAAATATTTTTGTTACCATTTCTCTCAGTTCATCTACAATATTAAGAAACCAACTATTTATCCAGAAGTATTCAGGTCACTTCAGACTTTGTCTAGAACTCCTAAATAAATCAATCCATAGAAACGGACTTTTTCATTTGAGAATGTTCAGACTCTTCCATTTGTGTAAATTTGTTCAGATGCTTGCCCTCCTTGTGTAGCCTAGACCTGCAGCACCCAGACTCAAAAACCCTCAGAAAAATATACTGAAGCAGTGCTCCCCTCCTCAGGACTGAAAGTCAGGTTTACTGACTCTTCTGCTCCAGTAGAGTGACAAGACAAAAGTGGGGCTGTTGAGTAAAAAACCATTGAGCAACTGATCCAGCTCACTGTCATTTCCAAGCTGCAACTAAGGAGCCCGGGGCAAGCAGAGCAGGCTGTCTGTATTTTCCTAATTGTAGCAGCTGTCTTCTGCCCTTGTGGATTCTTAAAGACAAAGATTTAAGTATGTGAATATGTTCTTCCTGAGCTCACTTTGCAGTCATTTCACTGCTGCAAGTACAGTAGTATTCACCTGCAAGTACAGTAGTACATGCAGGTGAATATGTCATCTCACACCACTGGGAAGCAGCAGCAGGAGTACTTCTGCAAGACTTATATGACTCCTATAACAAGAAGTGTGGATATTGTACCTCATTCATGGCAGGAATCAAAAATGTAAGTATGACTTATATCCTTTTAGCGGAGCAAATAATGTCAGTGAAGGAACAGATTTCTGTGCATTAAGTTATAGAGAAAATTGTGGACAAAATACTGGCTCCAATGTGTATATGTAATGCAGTTATTTAAAAATAGGGGACTAATGAGTTTATTCACAGAAAGCAAGACTTGTTTACACTGGTAGACCAAGCGAGCCAAATAAATTATTCGATGCAGAGCTCTTTGACTGGCTTCACTACCAGCTCTCCCCTACAGGCCTGTACCTTTCTCCAAAGGAAATGAGCTGCACACTGCTAACGAGGCTCATCAGCATTCCTGCCAACATCGATGCCTCCAGGCTCACCAATCCTTATTAACAGAACTCTAGGGCAGGTTGACACCTCAGCTCAATCATGTATGGGGTCACTTGACCATGCCACAGCACTATAAAGAAGTCTCAAATTGGAGCAACATCTTTTAAGCGTACTCTACAGCCTTTATTTAAATGCCTTTTAATGTAAATTCACTGCTCGTAAAAGTGAAAGAATGACTGTTCTGGCAGCCTCTGGGCATCATTTGGGAAGATGAAGTGCAGGCTTATCTGCATAACTGCAAGTGCGCTGTCTGGCTGTGGCCTTGTAACCCCAGCTCCAGTCTCTTCATCAGAATTAGCCCAGCAGTTCCAAGTTGTGCAAGTGTTTTATGGGCATGGCCAAATGTTCATTGTGGTCCAAACAGAGTTTTGCACTTGTGCCCTAATTACAGTTTAGATTCAGTGTGTGTCCTGTGAGCTGCCTAGTGAGTCACAGCAGTGCCAGTGGGAAGATCTGGAGAGAAATGAGGATGTGATGATGACACAGCACCCGAGAAGTGCAAGGTGGTCTTAGTCCAACTCCTGATCCATCAGTCACCATTGGAACCTGAAGCCCTAGAGACAGCACAAGTGTGCTGATGACTCAGTAGTTTAACAGTGCCAAATGCTGAGTCAGTTTTATACAAAATAAATCAGTTTCCCTTCTTTTTCTACCACTTCAGCTGCCTCCCACTTGCTCATTTCATAGCAATTAGGACTCAGACTGGGGTCATAAAAGACAGGAAAGACAGAGACAGAGGGAGAACCAATAAATGTATTCAGAAGGCAATGCATTTTTTAGCCATGCCTGATTTCTGTACATCACTCATTTGCCCACAGACTTGTCACTATCACAGACAGCCCTAGTGTTACCTCAGAATTTATTACCATGAAGTAAAAACACCAAAATTGGCAAGCAGGGAACAAAGCAGTTCACTTATCTGAGATTTATCTAGTGTTACACTGGATTTTAAAAATGTACAATACAGAGGTTGTACCCATATGGAACAAGTTGCCAGTTTAAGCACATTTCTGGGAACCCTCATGAAGACAATGCTGCAGCAGTTCCAGCCAGTTTTTCAAACTTATGAGGCAGGAATGTCCTACTTGGCAGACTGAGAAGGAGGCTGGCTGTAAGAAGATCTAATGGGAAGTCTTGATAATAAAGGACCAGTATATCATATCAAAGGTGAGAAGTTGTCACCAAAATAAAAATCTGTCTAGATAGACACAAAGGAGAAGGACCACTTGTAGAGATCCAAATCAGGCAATGGAGCAGCATACTATTTTAACAGTGAAAACAGCCAAAAGCCAAAAAGGGATGCCAAAGGGATGCTAATGAAAACTTAGTCACACCACAATAACCAGATCTTTGCATTCCTCATAGAAATGCTCTGGATGAACACTAACCAACATAGAGGTTAACTAGCTAACAATAACTGCAAATAAAAGCAAGTAATATAATTATTTTAGACTTTATATAATTATTTCTTTTAATTAATATATAACTACCCATATTAAATACATGAAGTCATTATATAAAGTAGAAATTATTGGTGAAACCATATCATTAAGGTGATAAAACCAAACACAAAAATCTATTAATAAATTAGGTAATCTAGAACTTGCAAATAAAATATGGGCACAAAAATTAACCTAGAAACCTCTGCCCAATGCCATGTTCAAACATCCAGGGTCTCTGAGGCTTCAGAGGGTTCAGACTGGGCTCACATGAACTATTGTTTGGGGGCTTAAATTTTACACAGCAGACAAATCTGGCCATGGGGCTGCCCTCAGCAGGCAGTGGAGATGCACTCCTAGGGGCTGGGATGCCCCATATCTTGCTCCTATTTTCCACCAAAAAAAGGTGCTAGTTCCATGGTAGTTATTAAAACTTGATTTCTGTCCTGCATAATCTGTTTAATCATACGAAGAAGATTCAGCTGGCACTGAATGGAAAGAACTTCCAGATGATAGATGGCAAGGAATGAAAAGCAAGGGCAAGAAGGGTGAAGTACTGTCATTTAATCAACACATAAATTTTATCTTCCAGCATTCCTTAATGCCACCTTGGCTTATTTTTTTTAAAGCAGGTCTCATTATTTCAGTACTACATAGAACATCCACTTGTGCCTATTAGGCCAACATCTAAATTGTTTCTATCTCCAGTACATCAATAATGTACCTGAAGGTGTGCATATAATCACATTTTTTATGATCTTCTCCCCTGGCCAGTATACCAGAAAACAGCTCTCAGTTTTTCTTTTAGAAACACCTTTTTAACCAGCCTTGAAAATTTAGATGAAACTAGAAAACAATGCACATGGTCTTAGTTAAAAAATGGTTTTAGGCAAGAAATATGGGCTAAATTATACTGCTCAAGAAACAGTGTTATATTTTATGTAGAAAACTAAAAGGAAAAATAAATAGATTGAACAAGAGAAATTAAATAGTTCAATATTAAAAATAACTAAATAATTGCCTCAGTATACCTTGCATTCTTGTTGCTGCTACCAGTAGTAGCAGTAGAAAATCTCATTACTTTTTATGCTTGCACTGTGACCTAAAATCATCAAATTAAAAATTACTACAGCTTTTAAAACTCAAAATTGATGCACACATTGTCAAGGAATGTTGGAGATTTTGACAACTGTGGTGGACATTCTTCCTAAGGTCCAAGAATTCACTTTAGGTATTCAGGTGTGTAGTCATTACTACACAAATAAATCCTGAAAATATTTTCAGAAAGGAAAATGGAATCCATGCTACAATGGAAATAACTGTCTCCACATGCTTTTGTTATTGAATATATTCTAGGTCTAAAAAACTTTTGTTTCTTATTGAAGTTGATGATTCTTTTCAAGCATATGTCTAGAGCCAAAGCCATTGGGATGCAAGATCTCTCCTGGTAATGTTCCTCAGACTGCATTCTGGAAAAACAAAAGCAGCAGATTGCTGAGCAGAGACTTTCAATTTATAATCTCTTTGCAGATGAGTCTTCCCTTCCCATTCACTGGTGGAAGGAGCTAGACCTGCCAAAATGTCTGCTGTCTTAACAGGCCATCCAACGTTAGTTTTAATGGCCAGTGAATTTCTCCAAGACTGATAAATGTGCCCTTAAAATTTTGATGGCATGGGATGTAAATACAGAGAATATCAAAGAGGATAATGATGTCCTAGAACTAAAGAGACAAAAATTACTAATAAAACTAAAAAAAAAATTTACAAGCACTGTGCAAACTAATAATAATGCAAGACTGAGCTATTTGTGATTTATATTATACAGTTCTTTGTTGGTATATGTTTGTTCAAACAGCTAAACTATCTCTAATTTAGTCTGGTTTTACCATGGCATCTGTCACTGCTGAAATTCAAAAACACACAATAGATTTAGAGGTGTTCCGTTTACATTCTAATTAACAATGGTTGATTAACAATTGATCACTGATAGCACAAAGAGATATCATACAGGACAACCTTATGGCTGGTTTTGCACTCCTTCATTCAGTTAGGAAATGTAGATCTAAATTGTTATTCTATTTCTTCCTGTTTCTTAATTTTCTTGCTCAGCAAATAAATGTCAATATACAAGCTTGTGACAGAGATTGGCTCAGCAAGATTAGAAAAGAGGATCCTTCTTATTCCTCATTCTTTATCATAGATTTAATGTTGCAAGGCCTCTTCCTTTGTTGTTCAGGTAATTCTAGACTTCAGACTGTTCCATATAGGTGCACATATATATGGACAGATATATGTATGTATGCATGCGTGTGTGTATATATATATGTATATAAATGAGTCAATGGTCAAAGTAGGGACTGGAAGTCAATAAATGGGTGGATGTTTCTGATTGAATTTTTCCTGCTGAAGGTATTTGACTTATCCAAGCATTCAAGATCTGAATTCAGTGTTGTTCTATATGAGAAGGTGTTTAGGGAAATACAAGTGGAGAGGCAAATTATTTCCCCAGTTATTTTTATAGGTCAATGTAAGATGTCCATGAAACACTCAGAGATATTAGTGAGCTCATGAATGTGTCTATGAGCACCCTGAGAAGATAAAGGTCTGTTGCAGCCGTGATTCAGCCAGCAACATTCAGTAATAAAAGTATTTTGCTTCATTTTTGTGCAAAATCAAAATCACTGTGACATGGCCTCTCCCCCAGAAATGCTATATTTGCACTGGCACAAAGTTTGACCACAGTCACTGTTATCTTACATTTTCTTTCTCACCATCCTTCTCTCTACAGTGAAAGCAGGATTTTCTTGCTTTCATTTTAAAACCTGAGACTCTCTTTTTCTGATGAGGTAGTATGAAACAACATATTATTTTTTGATAAGTGCTCTTCCATTAGACCGTTGCTTCAATTTAGTAAAATTAAGGAGTGTGTATATACATAGATCTGTTCATAGGGTATATGTATGTGAATTGAACACATACACATAGGGGTAAGTGCATGGGAATTGAACACATTTTTTAGAAAGTGGTGATTTTGTGTCTTGTGGACTCTGGAAAACATGTTTTGCATACTGTTTTACTTGGTTTCTCATCCCAAATTTCACTTCGAGTTTGTAGTTTAGACGCAAAATGTTTAACACACTTTGATTATTCACATCACATTTAAAGCAAACCTACCAGAGAGAAAAGGATCAGGAAACAGACATTTGTGATACCTCTGTTCTTTCTCTCTTTCCATCTTTCATCCACAGAATACTGTCCTTCTAAATTGCTTTTTTTTCTGTCATAAGGAAACCCATCCATTTTCAGATCTTCTCTTCTCATGATATTCGTTCTCTTATTCCTCTGGTGCACTCAGAGGCCTTCAAGAAATGTTGACTGATTTACTTTTCTGACATTCCAGTTCTTTGATCCTCATGACAAATAAAGAACAACTCAAAACTTGGAATAGAGGAAGAGTGAAAAGCAGAGAGTAAACATACTTTTACACTTTTCTTTTTTCTTCTGAAAATACAACAGAGATGGGTATGACTACTATTGAATATAACTTCCTCCATAAGCAATATGTATATGTACATATATATGTAAAAAATGTTGAGGATGGATTTCTTTTTCTACATTATTTTAAAGACATTTTACTTGAATACCTCAAAAAGATGTTTGCTGTATGAACTTGTCACCCAAGAAAGCTGGGTGAAAATCAGGAGGAGGAAAAAGAATGACAACCTTCATACTCAGATGAGGGGGATAGATGACAATAATACAACTAGCAAACATTCTTTTTTTTTCTTTTTTCTTTTCTTTTCTTTTCTTTTTTTTTTTTTTTTTTTTTTTTTTTGTGAAATGACACAAACAGTAATTTGTCTCAATATCAGCGTGGTATAAACCTGTCTACATAGAAGCGGTTCTAAAGGGAGAATGAGACTCTCTCTTGTTGGAATTTTACAGAGAAATTAATTATTTAGTATACATTCATGACAGGTACTTTAGTATTTTACACAACTACTGCAAAGAAACTAAATATTGTGTATACCTCCTGTCAGCGTTGAAAACATTGCTTGAATATTAATGAGTGTTTCAACATGCATGTTTCAGAAGGGTTTTGAAATAAAAATTCTGTTAGGCTAACTGTTTTCTTCTAATATACACCAAGAAAAAGATTAAAAGAGAGACATTTTATGCTCTGAAAAAAGTAAAATTTTTATAAATTTTTTACTTTCTTGAATTGAAATGTATTTCTTTCCTGCAAACTCTTAAAATAAAGTTGTTAGATGTGACAGCTAAAACTTGTTAATTGCTGCAAGAAAAATTTTGTTTGAAACTGCTAAGGGCTAGGCAAAAGATAAATAATTTTTGAAGCAAGTTTGAAGCTACATAAAGCTACTTGAACAATTTTTCTAAGGATGGACATGTAAACTGGATATAGAGGGAAATCCTGGGCTCACCACAACACAGGACTATTCATATATGAGATTTGGAACAGTCATTTATTGGCCTTCCTGAAAAAGTAAATTAGAGGTCAGCATGGCAAACAAAGGTTAAAAAAGTTTAGAATAGGAACAAAAAACAAAACAAACAAAACACATAGTAATAAACAAGCTGGCTTGAGTCAAAACCAATCCAGTTGCACAAGGTCACCTAGAAACCCTTGCTCAAGATCGCATCCAGATTTTGGGTACCTTCAACGTGGAGGACCCTGAAGCCCTCACAGAAAAATGTGTTTCTTGACGTTGCATTGGAAGTCCTGTGTTTCCATGTGCTGCCCATTGCCTGTCACTTCTGTCACTGGGCACTACTGGAAATAGTTTGGTTCTGTCTTGGCACTCTCCTTTCAGATACCATATGCTGAGTGGTCTCTCTTCCCTAACCTAAAAAGTCCCAGGCCTCACAATTTTTTCCTTGTAAGGGAGTGGCTGCAGTCCTTTCTTTGTGTTAGTTTGTTGAACTCTGTGTGGTACATCCACGTGTCTGCTTTACTGAGGAGCCCAGAACTGGACAGAGTATGTCAGACGTGCCCTCACCAGTGCTGAGCAGAAGTTAAGAATAATCTCCAGCAGCCTGCTGACAATGCTCCTCTTAGTGCAGCTCAGGATACCATTGCACTTCTTTAACACAAGAAAGAATATGTTGCTGGCTCGTGCTCAACTACCCCAGGTTCCTTTTCTTGCTGCTTTCCAGCTCAGTGGCTCCAGCATTCATTGGTGCCTGAGGCTGTTCCACACCATATGCACAGCTTGGTGCTTCCCCTTGTTGAGTTGTATAAGGTTCCTTCCACTCCTTTACTCTGTCCTGGAGAGGTCCCTCTGGACAGCAGAACAACCCTCTGGTGTATCAGCCACCACTCTTGGCTTTGGGTCATCACCACAAGAGGTTCATATGAAAAATGACATTTCAAAGCCAAAAGTTCACAAACTCATGAACTGTGGAGGACAGTCTGGAGCCTGCTAGGGCTGAACTAAGAATTCTGGAAAGCAGGTGCTGTGAAAAGACAGTCCACACAACTTTTTTAACTACAGAAGGGCACAGAAAAGACATAGGGAATTCTGTGTTATATTCCAGAATATGTATCTGATAAGTGTTGACTTTGTTAAAAGGAGAATTTCTGGTGATTGTCCAGAAAAAATTGAGAATGTTATGCAGCAGATAAATAAATAAATAAATAAATAAATAAATAAATAAATAAACTGACTGGGTTCTACAATTTCTTCATGACACTTTCTTTTTTTTCCTGCTAGTTTACTAAATTTATAACATTTTTAAAAGCTTAATTAAAGAAATTTTTCATTTTGGTTTTGGTTTGGAGATTTTTAAAAAGATATTTCTCTTGGTGCTCTATTTTGGAAGATTTTTTTTTCTGCCCAATGAATAAATAGAGCAAAAATTCTTATCTAATGTTTTCGTGCAATCAATGTTTTATGCAGTGGTTAATTATACATTGCAAAATAAGAGTGTGTTCATACCGCAGTACTATTTGGACTTTGTGTGCAATTTATATGCAAGTATGAGCAAAATAAGAAAGAAACAAACATAGAAATTAGCGGAGGCACTAACACAAAAGAAAGGGGTTTGTTAATACAAATTCCATCTTTATTTATGTGTTGGTATTATTAATAAGACAAACACACTGACTGAGAATGTTTTAGAGGCTAAACAGAGAGTAGAGGCACAGATATTTTTTTAGCTTTTAAGTAATTTTAGAAAAAGGGAAAAAAGAAAACTCCAATGAAATTCTAGCTAATTACAAGCGTGTGGAGTTTTGACGCTGTCTTCATTGAAAAAGAATTTCATCTTTTCTGTTCATTGAAATAAAAATAAAGAGATCATTATCAAAAGAAACAGGTAAATTGATATGTACAACTAATCTTCCACAATCTCAGTAACAAGGACTTTTCTAAATTACTTTCCTTTTAAAGCTATTAAAAAGGTATAGATTTAACCTTAAGATTAAACTTAGGTTTAATTGACAGTTGATAAAGATAATTCTATATGTCTTTATCTTATGGGGTTTTTTGAAATAACGTGATACTGAAGGTCATGCAATACTTGCGTTTGGTAAGTATGGTTGCAGTATTTGCCAAGTTTTCCTTGCCTTGCAAAGTTAACTAATTCAGAAACTGTTAAATATTGTATAAGTTTTTTGTGCATGAGATGAACAAGATATTGAAACCAAACAAAGGTATGGTTGTTAATTACAAAGCATCTCATTCTTGCATGTTTTCATTTCCTTTCTGTAACTAAGAGAATGTCTTAAAAGGATAACAGAAACATATTTGATTAATTTGTTTACAGTCAAGCAGTGAAGCATACACCAGGAGTCATTTTGACTAGGTACACTGTAAAGGACACAGCAATCAGACTGATATGTTAATGGCTTGTGAGTGGCTAAGATGAATAAAAATATTTTTGGTACATGAATATGTTATCTTCATACCTATATTTATGTATAAATGAATTAATTACATATAATTTGAAGGAAAATTATTGCTACATATTCTCTGCCTTTTTTTTTATGGACACTGGTTTATGCTACTTTTTTATCACTATTTTTTTATTATTTTTTGATTAATCTCTAGTATGTTTCACAGAAAAATAGCTCTTCAACAACTACTCATGACTCTCAAAGACTACTGGGATGGCAGAAGAACACACATCAAACTGTTGCTCAGAGAAAGTAAGAAAAGCTTCATACAGGCAAGATGTGAGCATAAAAGTGTTCTGTCCAAAAGTCAAGGAAAACACCACAGAATCTATTCCTAAAATGAGGAAGAGGGTGAAATGTTTCAAAAGTAAAATAAGAATTAACCAAAAAAAAAAAAAAAAAAAAAAAAAAAAAAAAAAAAAAAAAAAAAAAAAAAAAAAAAAAAAAAAAAAAAAAAAAAAAAAAAAAAAAAAAGAGAACATAACAAAACATAAAGAGAAACCAGTCAGGAGTAAAACTATGTGGTAGACTCAAAGGCATCTCTGGACTTGTCAGCATCACTGCCTGGTGAGCTTATGCAGAAACTTGCCTCTGGCTTTGTCAGATGCCACAGCTGGAAGAATACGTTCCACTTTTTTGACTTTAATGTCCTTCAGGTGCCATCTGAATGAGGACTGAGAGTCAGTGGAACAAACTAAATAATGTTTTCCTACAATTATTTGTAACAAAAAGGTCCAGAGACATGTAAAAGTTGAAAAACTATTAGAAAAATATTCTTGACTTATCAAAATCAGATATTGTTTGTGTACTAATTTATTTTTTTGGAAAACACAGAAAGTTCCTGATATAGTTCATTCAACAAATTCAGTAAACTTTGTGTACATAGACTACTTTTGCATATTTCCAAAGAATTAAACATAACCTCAACTGTTTGCACATCAGAGAAGTACACGAAGAGACCAACCAAACATCTGCAATGATAAACTGTCTGATGAAGTCAGACAGTTCCATGATTCTATAATGGATCAGAAACTATACATTCTACTGTGAAGACAAAGGATAGGAAAAATGCCTTTCAGTCTTGATCATTTCCCATAACTGCTGAATTTCATCCGTGTGTTATTAATTCTCATGTTAGTTACAGCACTCTTGCTCTGATCTTGGTGGTGCCTTTGTATCTTTGGGTGAATGTCACTGGAGGTCCACTTTGAATCTTTGAATAAAACGATCAATGGTCCAGTAGATTTACCAAATCCATATTATTAAAACTATGGAGCAACTGAGTCTGAAAAAAGGATTCAAATTAATCACAATCACAATTGTACACCAGTGAGTCCTATCTGGTTTGTTGCCTTAAAAATGACCAGAAATGTCATCGTCAATGAAATGTGAAAGTACATAAAGACTGCTTTTGTTTAAGTCTCTCTGTCACCAAGCAGGAGCTTATGCTGCACACTGAATCCACTAAAAGGGATCTGAATAGATGCTGATCAAATAATACAGATGTGCTTCGACAAACCTAAAATATGCTCTTGTTTTATATGCAAATATTTTGCATTAGTATTTAAATGAAACCTGTAGGCTTCCCAGCCTGGTCCATGGAACAGGTTACATCATCTTGATCTGTAATTTCAGGATGACCAATATTCCTACTGATTTCCAGCACTAAGACTCTTCCAAAGACATTCCTAAAGACAGGGTAAAGAACCAAGTCCCAATAAAAATCAAATTATAATATAGCACTCTCTCTGTAAAATGTACCATGCAGAATGTTTTTTTAACAACTTAAGTGTACTAAAATCTTAGGAACTTTAAGTCCTATAGCCAGTTCAACATTTAAATAAACTCAAACACAACTCCTTGGAGAAAAAAAAAATTATTTTGGGGTCCTAGTTGACTTAGTGTTTTGAAATTCTTTTATACACAGACATATATAGTATATATATGTGTATGTACACATTGTTTGGGAGAATGGATAACTCTAATGTTGAATTATTACAAGCATTCTGGATCATCCCAACAGATAAAATATTATTTTCCTTACAGATTTTTTTAAATTGACTATTTAGGGGGAAAATGTTCTTAGTTCATTATCAGTTAAAATTTTTTCACAAAAATAATTAATTAGAGTTAGGGAAATTCTTGCTAGCAAAAAAAAACACATTAATGTGAAAGATGTATTCAAACTGTAATGCTTGATTCTGAAGAGGAGAGAACAGAAGAGAATAGTTCAGTGGAAAGGACCTGCAATATCTGTTTCAGTTGCCTAACCACTTCAGACCTCTTCAAGAGTTAAAGCACATTCTTAAGATCATTGTTCAAATGCCTCTCAAACACTGACAGGCTTGGGACATCGACTACCTCTCTAGGAAGCCTGTTCCAGCATTCCACCAGTCTCCTAGTGAAGAAATGCTTCCTCCTGTAAAGCCTGAAGATTCCCTGGCACAGCTTTGACTCATTCCCATATGTCTTGTAAATAGACAAGGAGGAGAAAAAAGCATCTGTAAAGACAGATGAGGTCATGCCTGAGCATCCTTTTCTCAAAAGCAGAGAAACCCAAAGGCCTCAGTGATTCCTCCAAACCTTTTCACCAGTTTGTTTGCTTTTCATTTTCCTTGGGAAAGTACTGAAAGGAAAAAAAATTGTTTTAGTTTACAAATTTCTGGTTTTTTTATGAGGTTTTCCCACTTGTCTTTGTAAATCAGCTTAAATTGTACGTAATCTAACAAGACAAGACACAGCACCTAAGCAGCATTCTCTGTTAAATATGCTCTGTGACTTTTTTTCAGGACTCTGTGGGTTCATTTTTTACTATATGAAATAGGAAGTATATTGAAATAATGTTTTCACTGCCTATTGACGTAGCTCAGAGGTTCAACTACTATATCAGGACAGTTTATTAGGTTCATTAAGATCTCAGTTTGTACAGAATTCATTTTCTGAATAAGTGCACTGTGAGTAATGAATATCCATTAGTTACATTAGCAACATTCCTAAAACTTAATTTTTTTAATGTTCAGCCATTATACTAACTCCTACACTTAAAATGACAGCTAAGTACTTTCGCTGTATTAAAATAGTAAACACTGAAATAGAAACTGATTTTCCTTACTTACATTAATTCTCTAAAAGAGAAGTATGCTCCTGTCATGGGAGTTGTATTGCTCTGCATATACACCTCTTGTTCACAAATACTTGATAAAAACTTAATATGAAACATTACTTGCTTTTTGAGGTTGTTTTTATCAAGGTATTTTCAGAGGCATAAAGGGTAGAAATGGAACTGTATGATACAGGGAAAATCCACTTTGTATTTAGCTTTCCTGTACATCCAGAAGGCAAAAGTACTGTTGGTGCTTCTTTTCTAAGTATAAAATGAACAGGAAGACATGACTTTAAAATGAATGTCAAGACACCATAGTCAAGTAAGTCTAATGAAGAAACACAACTCTCACAGTGATAAACAGTTTACTGATTTTATGTGTGCTTTTTGCTAAATCTCAATTTAATTGTTATTAATTACATGGACATTACTAATTTACAATCACTTGGATTATGGAAAAGATAATGTTTACAGCTCTCTGAGAGTATCTAGAAAATTACAATGTAGCAAATTTTTGTATTTCAAATCAATTACAAACTGTTCTGTATAACTTAAGATTGCACAAAGATTGTAAGAGTGTTATTAAGAGGAAACCAAATCTTAGTGAGAATCTCTGCCATGCACCAAAATTCATGCCATCTTCCCCAAAATAGATCTAAACTAAGCCTTCTACCCAGGAAGTTTATGCAATGTTTTGTAGTGTCTGTGCAGTAACAGTAAAAGTAAAACTTGTCTAAAATGAAATTTTTTTTGACTATTTTTAAAGGCTGACTTTGCTGCTGGTATTTCAGTAAGAACAGTAGAAAAAGTGCTGTGGGTCAGACTTGATATCCATTTATCCTAGTACATCATCTCTGAAAGTGGCCAAAAGCAAATGTCTTAAAAAAAGAGCAACATGGGGCAGATATATAAGCAGAAGTATTTTTATTCTCCTTAAAAAAACAAATTTGTGTCAGTTTAAATGATTCACTGGAAAGACTTTCAGTTTGAAAGGAAGAAGCCAGAAAGAAGAAAAAGTACCACAAACTTCTCTTTATGCCAGCCGACTTCTAAAGGTCCTGTGAACTACCTAGCTCAACCTCTCACTAAACAAAAGGAAAATGAAGTGATTCAAGTTGCCTGTTGGCTACCTCCAATGATCAGCATTCAAGGACAAGGCAGCAGTAGAAAGAACAGCTGCAAATTAGGCTTGTATAGGAACCAGCAAAGAGAGATGGCCAGAATACATCTGGCTCAGTCATGTTTCCCTTGCATTAGCAGCTTTTCATTAAAGAAAAAAAAACCTGCTGTAGGATTGTATAGATCAGAGGAAAGAGAGAAATATTGTACATATGCAATGTCCAATCATCAGTCAGTAAAACCATTTCATTAACAGAAAAGGATAGGAATCTAGACATTGGTTGTTTGAATAACATTTAGGTTTAGACACAGCTTCACAGACAAATATGGTATACAGGAGAGCTAAACACTGTGTTTTACATTTTCAGTCATGATGCGAGAACATTATGGCCTTTGGCCTTTGTTTTGAGCTGCTCTAGTGCTATCCAATACGTAAGTTGGACTTGCACATTTAGTCATAATTTGCAATCAATTGCTTTTTGTGGTTAGAGATCATTCCCCAAGTTGGAAGAGTCCAACAGCTCCTGAATATCCACCAAAGTAGATAATGGAAGAAGGAAAAAGGGATTTTTCTATAGATTTTTCACCTGAATAACAGGATGTCAGTAATGAAAATGTTAACAGATGCTACTTTGTGGGCATAGCTTTGTAACATTATAATTACAGTCTCAAGGCTGAGAAATTACTCCATGGCAATGTTAGGAAACAATGTATTCACATGCCAGTGTTTGCCTTACCAGAACGCTTTTCATTTCAATTGCGTCTGTAATATGATAAAGACATCTTTATACTTAACTAAGAGATCCAAAATGCCAGTTTATAGTCTTTATAGCAAATAAAGATTAAATGAGACTGTTGAACACCTCTAGGAATAAAATTTTCAATAACAGTACCAATTTAATCCAGAATTTAGACTTGTAAGTAAGATTGCTTTAAAAAAAAATTCCCTTTCATATTTTCCATTAGTTCTGCAACACTGGAAAGAGCCTTTTCATAGTTGGACAACTTGACAGCATGAGAGGTTCTCCTGGTTTTGGATGGCATATAATTAATTTTCCCAAGTAACTGGTACAATGTTATATTTTGGATTTAATATGAAAATACTGTTGATAACACACTGATATTTCATTTGTTAAGCAGTGCTTACTCCAATGACTTTTCAGTTCCAAGCTCTGCCAATGAGCAGATGCATAAGAAGCTGTGGGGAAGCGTAATGAGGGCAGCTGACTCAAACTGGCCCAAGGAATATTCCACACCACACCCAGTTATATACCGGGGGAGCAGGCTGGAAGGCACTGATCACTGTGTGTGGGACGGGCTGGGCATTGGTCAGCAGGTAGTGAGAGCAATTCTATTGTGCACCACTTGATTTTCTTGGGTTTTATTCCTCTTTCTCTCCTTTTCATAACTATAACCATAACCATAGCAGTAGTATTAGCAGTAGTAGTATATTTTCCTTTGCTTAAACTATTTAATCCATGCTTCTCTCAAGGTTTGTCTTTTCTTTCCAATTCTCCTCCTGACCGTATGGGCGAACAAGGGAAGTTGACTTGGGAGAAATTGGCTGCATGGTACTTAGTTTCCATCTGGGGCTAAATCACTATAGAGTGAGTCTTCGCTGTTAACAAAATGGAGGTGCTGGTAACAGTAACTGTTCCATTCAAAAGCTGGAAAGAGAAATAATCCTTTTAAATAAACCTTAGCCCTATTTGATTTATTTCTAGAAGATAGGACACTTTTTACAGTAAAGTTTCTAATAAGCTCTGGTTATGAAAACAAGATCCCTACATTATTCCAGTTATTTAAAGTGGCAGAATAAGGAGGCAGACACATCTCCAAGAAAGAAAGAAAGAAAGAAAGTACTAAGCAAAATGTAAATTTAAGTCTGCAACAAATGTAAATTCCAACAATGTGCTTTGGATTTGACCACTCAGTAAATCCCTTTGTGAAGGTAATTTTTGAATTTCTTTCAGAACAGAACAGTTAGATGCACATGCAATGTCAGAAGCCATATATTTTTAGTTACTTGGTATTAAGACAGAATTAGCAGTAATGTTCATATACTGCAAAAAAGTTAATATCCCAAAAGACATTTCAACACTGCTGGTATATCTGTAATTTAATTGAAAGATATAATGATTGGAAGATAATAGCCTAAAATTCGTTCACCTTGCCACAAAACAGATGGAAATTTTAAATTCAGCTTATTGCACTTTTTATTATCTCTTTCTCAGCTTTGCAGCACTTCTAAAAATCAAGCAAACAATGAGACAGCTATATATTTGATTTTAACAGACACCTTGAACGAGCAAAACAGGATCTGGAAGACAGGGATGGGAAACAGAATGAGGTCCTGATAATCCAAAGGGAGAGGCAAGATTATGGCCCCAGAGGGGAGGTCAAATCCTGTGTTAAGTTTTGGGCCCCACCCCCTATCAAAGAAGGTCATTGAGGTGCTGGAGAACGTTCAGGAAAAGGCGACAAATCTGGTGAAAGGTTAGGAACACAAGCCTTATGAGGAGCAACTGAGGAAGCTGGAGTTCAGATTGGGTCTTAGGAAAGATTTCTTCACATGAAGGGTTGTTAAGCATTGGAACAGGGTGCCCAGGAAAGTAGTGGAGTCGCCATCCCTGGCTGTATTTAAAAGATGTGTTGTTGCAGCTCTTAAGGATATGGTCTAGGAGGTTGGTCTCAAAGATCTTACAGTGGATTTCCCCAACCTAAATGATCCTATGAGTCTATGAATTCAAATGAGAGTCTTTAATTTCCCAGAATAAACTCTTATAACACAAAACACTTCCCTGGACAATTTTTGGACTGCAACACCATATTTAACATGTTACTAAAATGTGAAACAAATGTATCAGGTGCTAAACAAAACACAACCATGTCATTTAAGCATCTGATTTTTAGTTTTCTATCCTGTTGCATAAGTCACAGACACTACAAAAGCTCTTAACTCAGAAACTGTTGTAGCATATGTGGCCTTTGTAACAAAGTTGGGAAATCTTATTTCTTAGGTTTTTATGGCAGGCTAATAAACTGAACTAATGCAAAGTCTACATAATGCAAAAGTGTGAAAAGGGATTTATCAAAGTATTTTATTAACTTGCATCTGTTCAACAGTGTCATAGGTAATGCTGTCATTTAAGAATATATTACTACCATGTTAATTAAAGGAATTTCTGAGTTTTATGGGACCTGAACACATTCAAAATAACTAATTAAAATTGCCCAGGTTTCCTAATATTGCACTCTAACAGAACTTCAAATTAGCCCTTGTGTTCAGGGTGAATGGTAAATTACACAGCTGTCCACTGCTAAAAGAACATCAGTTTATGATGTTTAAATTAGACACTACTTCTCTCCCCTTTCTTCCACCCCATAAAATCTTAGCATTCATAGGAATCTGGAAGTTTATTTAATCCAAGCTCTAGATCAAAGCAGTATCACCAACAATGGATTGATTTAGTCATGTTTTTGTCTCATAGAGAAGTCTTCCAGTGATGCAATCTTGTAATCCACCATGACCCTCAGGCCTCTTCAGCAGGAAAGCCTCCCAGATCATGTGGAAGCTGCTTGTTTCCACTTGGCACTTCTCCTTGCTAATATCCATGAAGTTTTCTGGCAACGAAATTCTTGGGTTCCTTCAGGGATGAAAACTCTACCTTTCAATATGCCAGCAGCTTTTCTCCATGAATTTAGCATCAGCAACACTGAATGCAATCAATGATGCACTGCTTTTAATACCTAGCTCTACACTGCTTATTTAATGAGAATTATCAAAGAAAACAAAACTTTATAGATTACTAAATAAAAATATAGATTTAAGTGTCAGGAATCCAATCGAATTAACTAAACAGTAATCTAGAGCAGCTGAAAATATGTTCTGTAGATTTTAATACTCTATTTGGTATAAATACTCCATTCTGAATACAAAATATTAATTTTCCAGTCTTTCTGGTGAAAGTAGATATGATAGGTTTGTCAGGTAGAGTATTCAGATATCTCAAGAAATTTTATTTATTTATGTTGACTTAAAATAGTTATTGAAGTCCAAATTATGTGGAAACATAATTTTTTTTTTGTTTTCCTGACCAAAACTAAATTTTCATATTGATTTAAGTGAAATTACTCATGTAAATCTTCCTACACATATGTATACACTTTTTATCACTACAGAAATAAAAGTACGATATATGCAAAAGTAAAAAATACTGCTGTGTGGTGTTGATGAGTTGATTAAAACTGCTCATACTTATCTTCCTTATGAAATCTTACCAAATATGCAATCCATTTTCTTCAGCTCTTCTCCTGTTTGATTTTCTCTTAAGAAATTGGTTTTTAGTCTACATATTGCATATGTATAATCTAATGTATTAATTGAAAGATGACAACTGAAATAAGAAAGCTTTGGTCTCTATTCTAGAAGCTCTTTCACAGTCAGAGACTTGATAAAGCTTAACTAGCAAAAATTTGGAAACCAATAGAGATCAATTTGTCTGTATAAATAAGATGGCCCCAAACATTCATAAGTTATACATCCAAAATGTATTTTAACAAATGTATCTACTTACAGGGATGGAAGAGTTTATATAAAGGGGCTTACATTTCAGGCAAGGTACTTGTTCTGCTGAGATGTGTTTGCAGTTTCACTGCGGAGGCCACGGCTGCCACAGAGAACCCAGTCCTGGTCTCCAGCCTTGTACTTCCATGCAGATGACCTTCTCCTTCTTTGGGAAAGACCCTGTGAAAGTCCACTTTGTTAACACAGTAGCCTGCCAATGTGGAACAGACTTCAGAACTGGGGTCATTCCTATAATGTTTTCCTATTAAAATATTTTTGGTTGCTTACCTAGAATCTCAGTTATCAGAGATATATTTTGTAAGTGATACTAGTAATATTATACTACATGTAGTTTGTACATAGGCTTAATGTACAATTTTTGACAGTACAAAATCTTTCCTCCTACTGCTGGATTAAAAAGTTTCCTACCAGAAGTCTTGCTGGGGAAGAAAATACATAGCAGACATGGAGAGATCTAACATTTAAGCATGGAGTCTATTTTTCAGACTGTTTTGGAAGGGGAACTGGCATTGTAAATCAAACAGCTTTAGACTCTGTGTTTATAACAGCTTTAGAAGCTGATTAAAAGACAAAAAACCTCACCATGCTTCTTGTTAATCATATAAAAAAGTAGGAGAGTAAGGAAAAGCAATCAGATTGACATAAAACAAAGGAGGACTCAGATTTGTACTCTTCAAGTGATGTCCAAGGAGGACATACCAGCCCATCTGTAGTTTTGTCATCTGACAGAAACAGAGGCAACTTGCTTCTGTACTACTCTGGGGAAATGACCAAAAAACCAGATGCCTTCACTGAAAAACAAAACAAAAAAATCTTAAGAAGGAAAAAGCAGCCTGGAAACTCAGTGTCTCTGGCAGTGAAATATCAGAAACTCAACAATGATTATTTTAATCCTTGAAAGTCCCAGCATTGTAGCACTGAATTCAAGAGTACTTATGGGAGTATTTGTGTTGACATAGTGATTTCTACAGGCCTACAGCTGTTTTACACCATTTTTAAGGCAGATAAGTGTACCTGTTTTACAGATTTTTCTAAAATGTACTTCCAAACCAAGAGGTCAGAAATGTTAACATACAGCTTAGTTCTATGATACAGGTCTCAAAGACAAAAAGTGTTTAACTGAGATACTGGTTCATCCTAAAAATATTTGCTTATTGTAAAAATTCTTCATGGTGCCTGTTTCAAATTTTACAGGGAAAGGAAAAAATACAACTACTTTTTTTTTTTTTTTTAAACTCATTTCACTACTTAGTAACCTCAGTATGACCTATCTTGGAGTAATAGAAGCATATAAAGTTGAAAAATCTAGTGCAGATAAAAGCCCACTCTATTGGCAAATAATGAAATTCTTTTTAAAGCTAGCACAAAGCCTGATGTTCTCCTCTCCCTGCCTGCCCCCTCCCTCTTCCCAGCTTATATTTTCCCCATATTTGTCTGTCATTTCTTTCTCTTAAGATTCTAGGGAGATTTCTGGGCTTAGACTTTAATATTAGTAATCTTATTAATTTTTTAAACTTTCACAAGCCTTAAGTGAGAAAACAACATATGGCTGTGCAACAGAGCACCTCTGGAGATTTTATACTCTGCAAACAGCACATAAAATCTTATGTTGTGTTCATTCTTATTCATTGCTTGTCTGTCCATATTTTAACCCTGCAAGTAGCAAGGTATCAGTCTAATTCATTATGTTTTATTTGGTACCATCTGCACCCTACGGATTGTATTCATGGAAAATTAAAATCTCCTTTCACAAGGGCAGTGCATAGGTGCTCTCTCAGTAGCAGGACTATTCCTGCAATGAAGAGCAAGATATGTTACTACTTGTTGGACTAAGGCAGCCACAATTCTGTCAGGCCAAAAAAGCTGCAACTGATACATAACATGAAGTAATCAGTCAGGATTATGGCTCTTGATATCTAGGACAAAAATCCTGCAATTATAGTCAGACATTTTCTAGAGCCTAATGACCTACACTTGCAATTGTTAAACAAGGGAGGACCCTTGTTTATATTAGGTGATTAAAGAATGACACTACTGAATGCAGAATCTCATTTAAAAATTATATTGGGGATATTAGGGATGCATAGTTAAGCATGCATATCATTAAAGGCTAGTGCTTTATCAATTTTTAATAGCAAATGGCAACCATATATATGTATACTGCATATAAAAGACATTAAAGTTGAGAAATCCAACATTTAGAAGTTAGGGAATGACAGACTAAAAAAAAAAAAAAAAAAAAAAAAAAGCAACTGTAGCAACTGGTAAAAGGATCAGATAATATCGAAAGATATTACAGTATAAGACATATCTTTATCCCTGTGTCTGATTGTGCGCTCATAAGAATCCTGTCCTTGCCCTCAATATTATTGTGAATGTGGAAATCTTTGTGACTGAGCATTGTTTCTGCAGTCCCGAAGAAATACAATAAATATTTCTAAAAAGCACATTGACAGAATACATCTTTTCTTGGAGATGCCATTAGTCTTTATTCATTAAAATTAAGAAGAAGCACACCTTGAAATGAAGCCTGTTAATGCAAGATGAGGGTCTTTTCTGCAAAAAGCTTGATGGTGTAAGTGTGTTGTGAATTCCTAATCTGCATCACGAGGGATAATTTAAAACAAAAATGAAAACAATTATATAAGGTGGGAGACAGAAATAACCATTCATTGCAACAGAAGCAAATATTACTCAGAGTTATAATAGCAAATATGATTATTTATATAAATCCTTCATATGAGCTTCTCATATGCTTTCTGTTAAGTTGCAAGCTAAGAGCAAAACACAAAGGGTGTTCACAGATATCACACACAGTTATTCTGCTCTATGCTTTGTAAGCATTATTGTTGCTGAGAAAAACTGAATCTTGTTTTTCGTAGGACTACTGCCATGCTTGATTAGATAACCAAAGTCTGGCGTTCCTTGATTTTACCAAGTAGGTTTGTCCCCCAGTTTGGGGGAGGATCACCCAGAAACTACAAATTTCTACTGTGCATGGACTTTTTAAGGAGTTAGAATTAAAACAATTGCAAGGTACCTATCTGCTTTGCCTTTATGCTAAGCACGTTGGCACCCATGTTGTGCATTGATGTCACTGCCAAGATGCAGAGGCATAGAGAGTCCAGCATTGCTCAAACACCATGGAATGGCCATCAAAATATGTAAGTCCAAATTCATAGACTGAAACCAGTTTCAAGTAAAATAGAACTATTTTAAAGAATCACAAAAATATTAAATTATATTAAAGGGTATTAAAGGGTATTAAAGTAATCATCCTGCTGGGAGAGTTAATATCAAGTCTAAATTCTTTATTTTATTTTCTGCATTATGCAGAGGAATTCGCATAAGCTTTGAAACATGGCCTAAGTAAAAATTAAATTAAAATATCAAAATGTGTAATGGATATTTTTATTGTTTTATTTCTTTTTTGAACATGCAATATTGTAAAAATCATCCATGTGTGGTTTCATTTGTTTTGTATTTCACCTTCTATATCACAAGCTTCATCAAAGATCAAAAGAATGAATAAAACAACAAAAAGATTATATATCTTTTCCCAAATAAGTACCACTGCATATCTAAACAAAGTCACAATTCATCTCATTCATAGCCATTTCAGCCTATAGTAGATATGTGCTTTGAAAAAAGTTATTTGCCTTGTGAATAAAGATTAACATTCTTCTCTTCATCTCCGTTGGAGAGAATAATATTCTACTGTTAATGGACATGAAATTCAACAGCAGGGATATTTCAAATAAAATTGACCAACTTCATTGGTTAGATTTTCAAAGAACCACATGGAAGGGATTCACACAATTACTGTTAATAAAAAGCTTTACAGATGTGCATCTTTTTCTTTAAACATAATTTCTAACTTATGTGAATGAGGAAATGTTATAGACAGAAAGAAAATTAAATAAACTTCACCAATTAGAGATTTTAAACTTAAAAACATTCAACCATGTCCAGTTTGGCTGTGAATTTATTATAATGCTAACTAGGGGTTAAATATTAATTCTGCAGGAAGATACTCAAAATTCAGAAGACTGGAAATGATTTGGCTCTGTTTCTTAGCTAGCTATTGTAATGCGTTTATAGATAAATGAATAAAAGATAGATAATGAAACAAAGAGGTTAAATTTTAACTATTGTTATACAGCACCTAACTTCAGCAAGGGTCATTGTTGCTAACTATCTGCCAGTTCTCCTTGTGATTTAGGCATTATTCCTGTTACATTCAGATGAATAGCAGATTTAATGTAAAATCTAGTTAAAACTCAATGACACGATTGAAATGGATCAAAGTATACACACACAAAGTGACAGAGCATATCTTCCAAAAAAACCAACTTTTTTAAAGTCCCAACAACTTTTATATTTATTCATATCCTTTGGCTTATTAGATCAATAATAGGTGAGAAAAATATTCCATCATGAGTAGCCTTGGATATCAAATATAGCTTTGTCTGGTGGTCAATTGGTCAGAAAAAAACAAAACAAAGAAACAATCAGACCGACCCAAACCAAACCCAACCAAACCAACCCAAACCAAAACCACCTCCTCACCCCCACCCCACACAAAATGAAAAACAAACAACAAATCCAAATCCAACCCCAAACCAAACTATGACTTGAAGGGTGAATTGAACTAGTAAATAAGGTTGAGACGCCTATTAAAATAAAAAAAAAATTCATACCACAATAAAAAAATGTCCCAAACCATAAGAATTTTCAAAGGGAAATTGCACATAAATTATAGAAGAGGGAAACATAAGGGAAAATAATCTTGGTTTTCTGAACAACATCATCCCTCTATATAAATAGTAGATTATAGTCAAGGACTCAGGTTTTATCATCAAAGACCAGGATATTTCGGTCCCAGGCACCCATAGGCTGTTGCTTTCTCTGTTATTTCTGTTATTCTTTTTTTTTTTTTTTTTTCCCAAGAATAATTTATACTGCCAATCCCAAAGAATGAAAACAGCAGAGAAAAAAACAACAAACTAACAAACCAAACCCATAAAAACACCCACAAGCTTGGTTTCTTCACATCTCATTATAATACTGAAGTTTAATAATTTCAAAATAAAATGCATTTTCCCCTCAAGACTTTTAAATAAATAATAAGAGTGGTAGTAGTAGTAATGTTATAATAAATTATTGCCATATGGCTCTCCTTCCTGATCAGGGGAATAAATGAGAGAACCATGCATGATCTCTTACTATGCTCAGAGGGTCTATAGTCATTCACAATGCTTTTAAATTATATTGTTGATGTGGAGAATGAGAGTAACTTATATTAGTTTTTTAATTAATGTTCACATTACCTGCTGGCTATTCTTTCGTTTGACTTTCTGGAGTTAAATCAAAAAGTCCTCTAGCATGATTAAATTGTGGTTGCCAATAACAAAACATCCTGCGCCCATAGAAGAAGAGTGGATTGGGTTCTTTGGTAATCACCAGGCTCACAGAAGTGTCAGGTGTTTTTCAGAGTGAGGGGAGAGAGGAAGGGCAACCTGGGACCAGGGTGTGTGACAGTTCATAGGAGCTGCCTGACACATGACTGCCACAGGAGAGGAACTGGTTCCTTCAAAGGACATGGCTGCAAAGGCACTGGTCTGACTGTGCCAGATCCTTAAATGTTGCTAAACCACTGTCCCATTTACTCTTAGACTTTTTTTATATTGCTGTTTTATGTCCATAGACTTATTGCTACTTCTGTCTTACAAGTGAAGTGAGTCATTCCATCCATGACAAACAGACACTAAAGAAAAACCTTTTATCTCCTCCAGACCACAACACAGTTTGGTTAGAAGAGCCAAATTTAACACTGTGTTCCAGAAAAAAAAACAAGGTTTAAGGAAGACTGAGATTAAAAAATTTAACGGTTTTATCTTTTCTATCTGACTACTTTCTAAGTGGGTTAATAAATATTGTTTTATTTTGTAAAAAAAAAAAAAAAAAAAAAAAAGGTTTTCTAACTTACACTATTTTCTATTTTCTAGACACAGATTTAACAAAAGCTTTTTAGCAGGGATTACAGACCAAACAGGCATCAGCACTGCTATGTGCTCATTACCACTTCCTTGCACGTACCATTACCATTACAGCCATTGTGAATTATTATTATAATTTTAACAGTCTAACTCAGGTTATCTAAAACCATTCTTTACTTTCATAGATTGTTGTGCGATGTTAACTCTTCTTATCACTTCCAGGTTTCTCAGGTTGACTTTTTACTAAGGATCTGTCTAGCTGATGAGAGCAAGGATCTGTTGGATCTGAGTCCTCTGAATGTTTCAAGCGTCAATCACGGGAGCATTCAAATGCTGCAGAGTCCTTGGATCCAAGAACACAAGATCACTAAACAATGCTACACATGACCTCAGATGTGGCACATCATGTCTTTTGTGAAATATTGATTGATCTGGACATCCACAGTAGCTGACTTACCTAGGACTTCTCATTTTCATTTCTTTTACCTGGAGGACTTCTAGTTATGGCAAGGTGTATAATTTTGCCTGGTCAGTTTTATGCATTGCATTATGTGAGAGATGATTTCTTTGCTCAAGCAATTACATAATCAAGGGCAACAGTCTCTGATTGCTCATCTGCCGCCACGGCACACCACTCTACTTTACTGTGGCAATTTCTTGTTGTTTCCTTGTGCTTGTAAGATATTTTTGGTATATCTATAATTCCTCATTTGCTCAAAATAGAGTGGGCAGCAGAAAAGACTTAAACAAAACAAAGCTTTACTAAGATCATAAATATAAACAGGGAGAAAAGTTGAGAAGAGGAAAACAAGACCTTCCAACAACCAAAAGGAAGTAAACAAATTTTTCATGTTAGATACCGATATGCTAGATTTAATATAGAAAAAGAGGCAATTGTGAAATCAAAGTTTAAAATAAAACCAGAGGAAACTTTATAGATCTGTCTGTATTTTGCCTCATGCCTATTGCATAACAACTGAGAGAGAATGTTTTGTTACCACAGTTGCCAGAGCTCTGGAAAACTCAAGGCACTTCAGAATATGCCAGCAAAGTGCTGGTGGAAAAGTGGTCAGTTCACGGAAACCTAATCATAGATTGATATGCGTTTAAAAACATCTTTAGATGTCGTTTAGTCTATCATCCCTGCCATGGGCCAGACAGATCATTTAGAAAAGCACTCCAGAGTTTTGTAAGAAAGCCATAAAACAACTGATGTGACAAGGCCCATCCTTGAAGAGAGGCAGCCCCTGCTGTAGGGTCATCAATGGTGCCTGCTAGGATTTTGGAGCTGCAAGTGGACAGGGAAGATCAATGCCCTGACTGGGACAGAATGCATGGCCAGTATCTCTTCTGTATTTTTTCTTGCTTTCCAAATCCTCTTGCCATTGATTCTTCTCTGTTCCTGTCCTGCTTCAACCCCTTGTAGCTTTCTGAATTCATCAGGCAGTTTTTGCATCTCATCCTGCATTCTGAAGCAGTTTGTGGTCTTGAGCTTCAAGGAGAGATAATCATCAAGCATCTACAGAAGAAATAGAGTTTATTCGGTATTCTTCCAAGAAATGTAACAAAAATAATTTCTTCTGCAGTATAAAATTTATTTCACAATTACTAACATTTTTAATTTACAAGATTAGCTGATTGGAAATAAAGAATGGAATTAAAACAAGACTTATGTACACATGGTGTGTGTTTTTTTAATCCTTCATCTGTCCCTTTAAATAAATAGGAAAATTGCTATCCTATAGCACCATTGTGGTGCTGAGGAGCAATATTTTCCATCCTGGTTGCTAAATTGTGGTTCTATTCAACTATACATGGAATTTATATATTTTTTGCAGTTTTTTCTTGAGCTATATAATATACCTACATCATTCTTGCCCTAGCCTGTTAATGTCCACAAGAACAAAGTATTTCAAGGCATTTTTTTATTTCTACTTCAGTCTTAAACTGGATAGTACCTGGCTAAATTAAAAAAAAATAAAAAAATCCTAGCAAAGCAAATGAACTTTAATCACAGTTTCTCCAAATATATGCTGCTCCATTCATCTCTGATTAAGTTTGCCTTCTACTCTCTCTGTATGGTTATTCAGGGTAAACACTTCCAGAAAGCAATTCAATATATTCTACAAAAACATATTTGAGTCATCCTCTGACAGTATTAATTTCTCTCCATTCTTCTTGGATGAGAGAGACTAAGCAGCTAGTTTAAAGTAGATGCCTAATTTAGAACTAGATGGTAATTTAGTACAAGCTAAAAATCTGTAATATTTACAAAATTTTTGAATGCATTTGAAATTTATTATTTAAGCATGAGTATTTTGACAAAGTGTCTTTTCCATATTTATTGTCAGACTCAATGCCTTTATACAAGGCAAAAAATAAACACAGGAGTACAGGCTTAGGCAGGAAGGGACCTTTGGGAGAGCATCTGGTCGAATTGCTCTGCTGAAGCACCAGGTTGATGGGACCATGTCCACACTGCCTTTGAATATTTCCAGAAAGGGATCACAGTATTTCTGGGCAACATTTGCCCGTGCTCAGTCACCCTCACAGCTAAAAACTGCTTCAAAATATTCAGACAGAAGATGCTGTGTTTTACTTCATGCCCATTACCTCCCATCCCTGGGTGAACAATCTCTGGATGTTCTCTATACCCTCCCTTCAGTGGTTTGTTCACATTGGTAAGAGCTCCCTGAGATCTCCAGATGAACCATCACAGCCCTCTCAGCTAAGGAGAGAGATGCCCTTAAATCATCTTAGTGATCTTTTTTTGGACTCTCTCTTGTGCTTGGTACTTCAGAACTGGATCCAGAATTCCAGGTGTGGCTAAATAAAATTAAGGTCACTGGAAACACATATGAGGCTTTCAATCATACTTGTATGAAGTTACCTATGATAATTTTCAGATAAAAAGACTGCTGCTCTCATCTTTTATCAGTCTTTCCACCAAAAATCTGGTGATAGTCCAGGAGATGTCCTACCAGTCCTGTGTTATCTGCCAGGGATGTCTGAAACCTTTGACCATCAAGAAAATGGATCCCTTTCTGCTTTTGAGGAGAAGTTAGCATTGAAATCTGACGTTAGATGATCTGGAGATATGACCCTGACTAGTCTGAATTTTTGTTGGCTTTTTTTCTATCAAAAATTAAACATAGGTTTCAAAGTAGAAAATATCACAGCCCATCTGCTTATTGTACTTGATCTTGCAATGGCTCCTAAAGGAATTGCTCAGACATCTGAAGAAAAATAAAACCTATGTAGTAAGTGCAGAATAGAAGAGAAAATGACATAAAATTGGCAATGCCAATTGAGATTATCAGCAGAGGAGGAAAAATTTAAAAATACTGTACTACGCAAAAATTAGGTAACCAAAATTATCCATGTATGATAAACTTCTAAGAAAACAGAAAGAAATTTTAGAAGCATGAGTAATTAATAGCAGAATTTATCTCTAAATGGAAAAAAAATCTTAAGTCAGTTAGACAATCACTAATTAGCAATTTTTTTTTAAATCAAGTAGAACTTGACTATTGAGAGTATACATAATTTATAGTGCTATCACGTTGTAGTTACTTCTGATGTTTCTGCATACAGGTGCTAAATCACATTATTGACGATTGTAAAGTGTGTTTATACTTTGTATAAATCTGCACACACTTACATGTACACACGAAATCACCTGTAAAAACCTAGATGCCATTTCTGCAACTTGCTCGAATGTGTTATAAAAGAGGGCAAAGAGTGCCCTTCAAATTTTAGGCTTTGTCTGATAAAATGGAAAATCTAGCAATGAAGGAAATATGTAAATAGTAACAAGATTACAATTAAAGCAAGGAATATTTTCAATTAATTTACAGGGACATCATATAAAAGGGAAGTTAAGGTTCTGCTGTAGTGGGTGTCCAGAGAAGTATTTGATATTATGCCATAACCCTTCCTATAGATTATAGGGGCAAGAACAGATGCATCCTTGTTTAGCATGAACATTATCAAAAAGAAAAGATAAATAATTCATCAAGCCATCACTACAGGCAGCAGTAGGCCTGATCTCATGTCAAATTCTACTGGATTCTTAGGATGTACTTGAACCCACAGGAAAACTTTTCAAGAGATGGTTGCCTAACAGAAAAATAACTTCAACATTTGAGGTTAGCTTTATGAATCTACAAATTGACACCTCAGTTGGTAGCTGTTCGGCATTCAGCTCCTGAAACAAAAAATCAATATGCAGAATGAAAGTAAAGATAAATATGATGAAGTGCCTTTGTGGTGAAAGAAGGAAGCTCCCCATCTCTTCCTTTTCCACCAGATTTTGTGCACAAGGAAGTTACAACCACTTCTATAAGGGTGCCTGAGACATCATGCTGGCATTTGTGAGTGCTTATTGAGTCAACCTGTGGGCCTGCAGGTGACAAGGGTTACAGTACAGGCAGTTTCACTCTTTGGAAATCCAGCCCTACACCATGATCCTCTTGAGCTCCTGCTTCAGCGTGCTCCTATAGAGGTGGTGATAAATTCAGGAGAGCTCCACTGCCTTTCAGAGAAAACCAACAGTCACATAAGTCTGTCAACAAGTACTACAGCTTTGAGGGGTTTATTTTATGGATATGGGTCTGGAAAAGTTAATACAATACTTTTTTGCTTTCTTGCCTTAGGGGACTAGATACAAATAGAGACAAACAAGTGTTTTAGGCCAGGCTAGGCTGAAAACTTGCAGTCTGTCTCTGCTTCACATTAACTGCCGTTACCATGCTGAAAAACTGATGGTTTTCCTCTTTTGGGGACTTATTTAGCAGGAAGAGGATAGATGGGGTAGAGAAAAAGGAGGAAAAAAAGGGAGAGAAAAGGAGAAAAAAAGAGAAGAGGATACCAGGAAAAGTTCAAATCTGTGACAATAAGGAAAAATCATTTTGGAATACAGAAATATACAAAACGCAAAAGTGCTATAAAAGTCTTGAGTTAACAGTTAATAGGAAGTCAGCTATATTTCAAAGACTATGCCAGCAAGAAGAAAAGCAAAAATAACTTTGATATGATTTTACCTCTGCAAACAGAGGTTCATCCATCATAGACCAGATATGTATTAAGACCTACCTAAATGCCAGAGTTGTGGCTTTGCCCCATAATATTGAGCCGTGGGCATCTCAAAATTTACAAAATGTAAAGAATTCAGAATAGAAAAACTCAAACTGAGATTCTATATAATCTGACCTTTAAGGAAGGAATCAAAGTAGGGCAGCAATTTTATATATCCTGCCTAATATATGTCAGAGAGAGAAAACTTTGAAAAGTATGAATATAAAGCCACGAGAAAAATGACTTAAAGACATCCAAGGGGGCATAAATACAATAAAAGGGGAACAACAAGGCAATGTATAATTTCTTAGCCTTGAAATACATTCAGCTTTAGAGCAGTCTTATAAGGCAGTGGTGGAAAACTCATCACTCCAGTACCTTCACCCTCTATTCTCTTGTTGCAATACAATAAAAAATTGCAACATTGGAAGTGAAGTAAATTCTGTTACTAAAAAGAAAAAAAAAATTAGTATGGACAGGACACCTGAACCACATCTTTAAAAATGCCTTGGAAAAAAATGTAAAAAAAAAAAATAGCAGGGAATAATATTTTATTGGCAAAGAGAATGATAAGAGGATTGAATAGAATTGTCATTACCAATTTACTTAAAGCCAGCTATGTCCGTATTACAAAAAAACTTACTCAGTAGTATCTTTCCCTGAAACAGGCTTAGATACTAGGGACAGGGATCTATAACTTCAATACTTCTTCAAGATCAAAAACTGAGCATAAAGCTAGATGGGGCAAAAGTGTTTTGTTTCATTTTTTTTTAATCTTACTTTAACACCTACAGTGTCAAGTGAAAAAAAACCCTTAAAGTAACCATAGTGACAACAATTTTTTAAATATCACATTGAATAGTTATTTGTGTTCTTCAGGGCTAGAGTGAGGGGAAAGTCCCTGGGAAATAGACATTTACCCTTTTAGATCAATCCAGGTAAGGGACTTTTTTGACTGCCTGAGAAATAATGTAGCACAATCCAAGCAGTGAGAATACAAGGAGATGAACAGAAGGTAAACCACTGTGAGGATACTGAAATAGAGTAATAGCAGTTCAGTCACACTCCATGCATGGCAAGCACACAAACACAGTCTGATATTACAAAGGCGTTTGATGAAAGAGGTAAATGAGACAGAACAAACAGAAATACTATTTTTGAACAGGCATTTTCCTTTAGCAGCAACAGAAACAGCTTGTTTTTTTTCTCCCTCAAAGGAAAATCTCTGCCCTGTACCTTGTTTCAACTTTTAAATTTTTTTGCGATTATTTTTGATATTTGCATCCAATTTGCTGAAGTTTCAAACTGAAATGCAACCTGTTCCAAACTACCCCATGTGACCACAGATACTTGGTGAGCTGTCTCTCATTTAACAGCAGTGGGAAGCAGCAGCCAATACCCCATGGGCCCCTGTCCATAAGGGCCCCTGAGGCAAGAGCTGCTGCTGGTTTTGAATGCAGGTGAACTGCAGTGGATTATTGACTCAGTTTAAGGACAAGTGAGAAGTTCACAGAACTGAGTTCACAAAAGAACTCGAAAGTAATTAAGATCATGTCACTTTGATCTCCCCTACCCCACAAAAAAAAAAAAAAAAATAAGATGGTAACATCTTTCTTGTGTTTCTTCGATGCAGAACCAACAGCTGCTAAAGGATTTGAAAAACATGAATACAGGCTTGAATGGAACAGTCTGAAAAATTTCTCCTGCAGAGGGAAATACTTTGTGCAACATGACCAAACAGTATGATGTATTAAAGCACACAGGTACATGGAAGCAGAAAGAACATTTCAGGGCAGAGACTAGCACATAATACATTTTAGAAAGAAATATTATGGCCCACATTTTTTCCAAGGCTAAGATGTTGGCAAATGTCCTAGTTTTACTGGTCACATTTACATTGTGGCAAATACAGAACAAGACATACTGATTAAGAGGTTTCTCAGTGAGTATTTTCACATAAAAATAGTGTTATTTGTAAGTTCTTTATTAGGTACCACAATTAGAGACAAAGGATTATAAAGAGCTAATCAAACAAAAAACATCAGCTTGTAGCTGTAAGAATGTGCCTCTTGTTGACGGAGTGGCAAAACTATCTTTTGCCCCTTTAAAAAGGAGAGAAACCTAGAAGTTTCTCTCATTGATTAGGTGAAAAGCCACCTCATAAGACCTTGGAAACTTTACCTCAGACTTAAGGGTAGCTAATTGGACAGGAACCAAAAAGTCCCGCCTGGACAATTTAGTAGAAAAAGAAGAGAACAAAGAAACTAATTGCTTTTGTGAGATGTTTTACCAGGCTCGTTTTTTTCTGTTTGTTATTTTGCCTTTTATTAAACCTTTTTGTTTCCAACACTGCAGCAGAAACCATCCTGCTTATTTTTATGCCTCCAAAGGTAGCTGAGCTATCTTGGGTGTGTTATAGGTCTCCAAAAGCTTATTAGACCTAGCTCAAAGAAGGTGGTATAACATGTAGCCAAAAGGAAGTAGTACACAAAAAAGAATTTTTTGCCTGCCTCTTTCTCAACCCACAGTGTCTAATTAATCTAATTTGAACTAAAACGTCTTTCTTTGCAATGAATGAAAACCTAGGGATTACACAAACTTGGCTATTCCATATTTAATATTAGTATACATGGATATAAATATAGTGCATTTACAGATACAAATTTGAAAGCAGCATAAACTTCTTAAAAATTTGTGCTTATCCCCTTCACTCACTGGTGTGTTTTAATATATATAATGAGACCATTTCCCTTAGAAAACATGTAAGATCTTGTCCATTTCATCTAGAACTTAAACTAAGTACTTCCAATCACTACAACCTGGTCATTACCTTATGAAAGTTTTCTTGTCCAATAAATTCCTGTGAAAATCGTTCCAGATCAGGAATCTAACAGGAGTTTGAGGAGGAAACAACCAGGATATCCTAAATGCTGACTTTTTTTACAAAACGTGCTTCATTTTTACCTTTTTCATATTCTTCCTAACTGTGTTTCAATAGCTAACAATACTTCCTGTATTTCAATATTTTCATTTTTTTGAAGGGCAGCTTCTTTTTTTTCTTTTTCTTTTTTTCTTTTTTCTTTTTTTTTTTTTTTTTTTTTTTTTTTTTTTTTTTTTGTTTTTTACTCATTGGGAACAGATTAAAGTAAAGCTAAGTAAATTACATGTGTGTTTTACTTTGATGATACAGCGCCCATCTGCAAATGCACCATTTAATATTCTTGTCTATTTTGACTACAATTTTTGAAAGAAAGTTAGGACTGAATTCAAAGTAAGATAATAAGAAAATAATTTTTATTTATTAAATAGATTGAAATATATAATTAGCAGGAGGACATTTTATTTCTAACATGGGTATCTAAGACAGTAGTAGACCAAGGACTAATAACCATCTTTCACATCCCATGCCATGCTTACCCATGTGCACAAGGTTCAAGTTCAAAGAAAAAAAGATTTTAAAAGAAATCAAGCAGTAACTCTGCATAAATCATCAGCAAACTCTACAAGTGTCTTTTTAAAAGTCCATTCCAACCTGTTCTTACCACATTTTACAGATTTTACAATGATCTCCACTTTCCAGGATTTTAAATCATGCTTCTCTTTTACTCTGTTATATTGCAAAATTTAAGTTCATCAAACTTGTACATACAGTCCAGAAAGCAAAACTTGCATACTCTGCTATTGCTCCACCGACACTTTATTATTGATTTCAATTTGGAATTCCTCTAATTAATAATGAATTCTGAAAAAAAAGAGTAAAATTTTACCTCCACTCTGATTCAAGACAAGAGATGCTTCTCTGAATAGAAATAAATTTTTGAATTATATTTATAGGCATGAATATTTGCTGACTTTCTGCTAAAAATTTTCTCATAAAATACAGAGTAAAATTCCCAACTATATTTCAATGTTCAAAATAGGTTAACCCTCTCAAAATCAATAAAGTTCATTCAGCTTGATTCCACTAGAGTAGGATTTACTTTCTTAGATTTAGCAAAAGGATATATTCCCACAGAATTTCAGAGCAGAGTCTTCTAGCCTTTGACAGTACATGAAGACTAATTTTGCAACTAGAAAAAATGGCAAAGTTTCCTAATGCAATCCATATCTCTCAGATTCACCAGTCTTATATCAGTTTGCAATATAAAATATCCTGAAACTACTGCTAATGGTAGCATTTTCTTGCTGCAGCTAAAAAATTGTAATACTGTAGCAGGAGAAGATGAAATATGATTTACTTTTCCCTTGGTTCATAAAATACTGCAAAATCTTGTTTTAAAAATTCTAGCTTTAATACACACTGTTTGTGTCTATCCGAGAATATTGCTGGGAGATACTTGGAGCAGTTCTGATCAGATGACTCCAGCATAGGCTCTTTCCCAAGAATCATTTCTGCCAATGTCAGATATGGATACTGAGCTGAAGCAACCTTTTCCATCATCTAGCATTCCCACATTTTTAAGATGAATGTAAGTCAGAAAGAAAATATATAGAAGCTAGCAAGCAAACAAATAATGTTTCTCAGCTGTTGCCTTTACCTATCCATACATCAGACAGACATTTCCATTTGCAAGAAAATTAATTATTGCTTCCAGTTCTGAGTGTGTATGTGTGCATGTCCACATATATTGTGTGTGTGAATACATATACCAGCATGTAAGCAGCTGGTTGTGACTGCAATTGCAGTCTCCTTCTGGATGAAATAGATTTTTTTAAAATAGAAAATAATAATATTGTAATTTATTTTAATTTCCTGGTATTCAAAGAGATTAATTAATCCATTTTAATGACACCTACCTGGATGAATTAAATTTCAATTAGACTTTGATTAGAAAGAGATGACTAGAGGGGCTGCCACTAAAAAGAGAATAAAATAACCAGCAAGCTTGCCCTAGAGGACTGTGGACAAACCACAAACCAGAGGATAGGGCTGGTGTCTGGCATTTTCAGTGCCTTTTTAATTGTAGCATCTTCTACCATATTTACTTCAAGAATTACATCTGATGCTTCTGCTATCTACCAAGGGCACTACAATTGTTCTACCCTACAATTTTCTGAAATCCTTGCAAGTGTTAGATCAGAGTGTATCTTTAGGCTTTCTGCATGTAAGGACCAAGAAATAGTTCTTGATAAGTTAAAAATAAATATGGTAAGTAAAAGTTCCTGAAAATAACATATGGCTGAAATAGAAAGTTACAAAAGGGCAAGGAACAAACGTCAGACAGCAAAAGATGTATACATTCCATAGAGAGTAGTTTAAATACATATGGCACAGTTCTGACCTGGACATAAATCTGACATGCAAAATGTTATTGTTTACTAAGTCTAATCATACTTTCATAAAAAATTGTCTATACATGTAGAGGCAAAAACCCCCAAAGTTTAGAAGGGAACTCAATACTACCTTAGCAAAGAGCAAAGAGCTAGATATTTTAGCGATGCTTCAGATAAGCATACAAAAAACCAATTTTGAATGCTTACACTGAATCCTGAATCATTTCTGCAGCAGTAGTTAATTGGACATCTTAGTTCCTGGGCTACATGGCAGTTCCTGAGTTATTTTCAAATTGCAGCACATACATCTATGCTTAAATTCCACTGCTTTGAATTTATCTTTTTCAAGTTCTGTTTTAGAAATGTGGCTGACCTGGCAGCTCCTGACTGCTTGATGTTACTTTGCTTTAATTCTAAATACCATTAGAATTCTGCTTGCTCTACAGTCCCTCACCTCACTGTCACAAGCTCACAGAGAACGATTGTGGACGGAAGCTCTGTCTGAGCAGCTAAAATCCAGAAATAACCCAGCTGGAGTCCAGGTCTCCATTTATATCAGCAAGTGCCTTTTCATACAGTGAGACTAGAAAATGGAATATACATGTGCAAATAAATGCATAACAACATTTGTATTTACATGGCACCTAATAAACAAAATATTTTCTAGTATGAAAATATTTTGAAAACAAAATATGCAGTATTTAATCCTCAAATTACTTATTCCAAAGATATTATCTTTCAAAATTTTTATACTAATATGATCTTGGTCAAGGTCATCCAATGGCTTTTCACAGAATCACAGGATATGCTGAGTTGGAAGGGACCCACAAGGATCTTTGAGTCCAGCTCCTGTCCCTGCCCAGGACCAACCCCAAAGACATAGGTTTACTTTTGGGCAGCACATTTTAAAACGAGCCTTAACTGGCTTACTAAAGGTCACAATGGAGAAAAGCTTTAGAAACAGAAGATACTTGGTCTAAATCCAAGCATAAAATTGTGTCTGTGATGATTACATATCTGGCACATTTTAAGAAAATGTTATCAAAAATTACCTGGAACAGAGAGACAGCTTTCCTTGCATAGGTCAAATGCAGCAGCCGTTAAAGTGAAAAAAGTATTTCTGTAGTGAAACCAAATGGTTGTGTAGTAGCAATGGTTAGGTGAAACAGAAATATAGAGCACACTGCAAATAGACCATCTGAAATAATGAATAGACACTTATAAAATTTACATTTACTTATAAAATATATGGTAAGACAATCCATCTACCTCAGTGTTGAATTACCAGAAGACAGAAAATAGAAGAAAAAAAAGAAGAGTTTAATTCTAGTTCCCTTAGGTTAAAAGATTTGGACATCACTATGATGTCTAATGCCTATCTCACTCTTAGGAATACTAGTGGGAGCACACCAAAAATATATTTAACGATGAGATCTCCCTGTGTCATTATATTAAGGCAGACTTTCTTCATGCATTTGCAGTGTCAACAGAGAAATTAACATTTGGGAAATCATCAGCCCGTGATTCAAGGACATTTATCAATAAATACACAATTTTCTTTCTGTCAATTGAGTATAAAGGAAAAAAGGAAGTCTTAAATTTTAAAATGACTTGTTAATCAATTATTTACAAGAGAATAGTGTTGTAAGCATCTGAAAACTGAATGTTCAATTTGAGCTCTCTGCAATTGTGAACTTCTGGGCACTGCTGTTTATGAGCTTATGGAAGAGAAGGTTAAAACTATTCTTCAAAATCCTTAAAATTAAAAAGCAAAAATTAATTCCCATATATGTTCCTCCTTGGTCTTCCATGACCCCCAGTGCTTTTAGGACACACTACAATGAAATGTTGATGCCTCTACTCACAGATGACCAGCAGAAGAACGTCATATTAGATGACAAAAACCAGAAGATCTGGGCAAGGAAAACTTCTTTTAATTAATGAAAAATTAAAAATAATCTAATTTTTACCCTAAATATAAATAGTAGCTACACCTAAACCCTTAAAAATTTATAGAAAATATTTATATTCTTCCATCCCCGGATCTTTGTAAGTCTCAGGATTTCATGTGAGAAAATTTTCATTTTGAGTTATTGATCTGATATTCACTGCAAATCAGAGACCTTTTGCAACCTTTTAAAACTTGGGTTTACAAAGAGGATTTTGATTTTCACACACATTTAGACAGCTTATATACCCTTGTATTTTTCTCTCACATGATATTCCAGTTATAAATAGTCAAACAGGAAGAGCTGACTTTTTGGATTAGTTGCTCTGTGAAACATTTTAAACCATAATTTCAAGAAAACAGAGTACTGTAACTCAGAAGAAGTTGAAATTATAACTTTCAATATTCAAATATTTCTTTTAACTTCATTACATATCTAATCAGAATGCTTCTCCCTTTCCAAACATTTCCTTTACTACTACTATTTCCAAATTAAGAGGATGTTCTGTCTTTTCTATATTGCTTGCAAAAGCAATCTAGTCATGACTGAGAGAAAACTCTTTCATTACAGAGAGGAGGTGAATACTATTCTGCTGCATGAATTTACTCACTTTCAAAAAATTTATTGAAGGGTCATCTTGAAATACTTCCATGTCAATTAGTGTTTGTTCAGTAAATCAATTTGATTTCCACAATCCTCTGTTTTGATTTCAAAGCATAGAACTATAGAACAGTTTGGCTGGAAGGGACCTTATTGATCATCTAGTTCCAATGCCCCTTCCAGGGACAGGGACACTTCCCATTAGACCAGTTGCTCAAAGCCCTATCCAACCAGTCATTGAGGCCTGACAGGGCTGGGCCATCCACAACTTCTCTGGGCAACCTCTTCCAGTGCCTCACCACCCTCACAATAAAGAATTTCTTCTATTATCCAACCTCAATTTCCCCTCTTTCAGTTTGAACCCATTATTCTTTGTCCTATCACTGCAGTTTTTGATGAAGAATCCCAGTCTGGTTTCACCCTCTTCAGATGCTGGAATGTTGCTGTGAGCTCTCCATGCAATCTCTTCTATGGGCTGAGTAGCCCCAAACCTCATAGCCACTCTTCACAGTAGAAGTGCCTTAGTCCTCTTATCATCTCTACAGCCCTCCTCTAGACTTGTTCCAATAGTTCCATGTCCTTATGTTGTGGGCACCAGGAATTCATGCAGTGCTCCAGGTAGGGTCTTTTGCAAGCAGAGCTGAGAGGAAAAACCACATCCCTTGACCTGCTGGCCACACTCCTTTTTATGCATCCTTACATGATTCTTCCTACAATCCTTTCTATATGTTTCAGAAGCAGAGACAATTTTTCTTATAGAGTGGTGCAATATATTCAACATTGTGGTCTATGCAGTATGTTTTTACACATGGCCATGCTGTATTAAATCTGCAATAGCCTGCTGCTTCAAAACTGCATTGCATCTATGTGAAACTACATAACAATGGAAAGCTGTAGTAGATAGTTTTACTCTGTGTCTAGAGCCCATCAAATATTGCTATGCATTGTTCAGAATTTCCTTGTATTAAATATAATCATGATGTCAATTCACATGGCCTGAACTGATTTATTTTTAGACAACACTTTAACCACGACTGCTTGTGCTCATGTGTTCATGAATATTGGAAGCATGAGTTGCTGCGTGAAATTGGAAGTTCAAAATGGACTACTGTAATTTCTAGGTGAATTTGATGCAATAAATTAACATGCAAAGAATTTGCAGTGAGCAGCTTTTATGAAAAAATCAATAAACTCATGTAATAAAAATGGTAATAAACATGCTAGTTCAGTAAATAATAAAAAAAGTAGATTATGTGCTTTATTGGACTAATTAGGAAATGCTTTATAGGATCAAACGTTCTCACCAAAATTAAAGAAATTCCTTTTTGAAAGAGTCATGAATATAGTTTCCTTTTTCTTACTGAATTTTCAAACTACTGGAAACTCATTGAACTGTAACTCTTTCACACACTTTATATGGGTTTTTTTAAATGGGATTTTAATTTGTTTAAGTTATAAAATACAATGTCTGAAAAGAAACAAATTTAAAAATTTCACACCTGAAATCCTGTATGATTGCAGACATTCTATATTGTGCTTGGTAAACATATCCAAAAATAAATATCACAGATTTTTTGAAAAATCTTTTTTACCTTAAGGAAGCTTTCCTCTGTTAGATAATTATTTTTTGCTCAGCTATGATTTTAATATATATTCAGCATGGAGAAAACATAAAGGAGAAAGAGTTTGCTATTTTATTCAATGAAATTAGAATTGCATCTTTGCGTTCCTTTAAATAAGCGCTTAATTTGTTTTGCTGAATCAAGCTGAAAACAGTTACCCTTGGAAGGCGCCTTACCCTGCTCCCAATTAGTTTAATAGCAACTGTCAAGGATTTGAAGTATTCTGTGGACACACTTTCTCTGTCACCCTCCTATTTCATGATTGGCTGTTAGTGACAAAATATATTCCCACACAGTCACAGTTTCAAATGATTCTCTTTTAATTAGTCTTACTCAAAACCATCTGTGACTGATAGAACTAACAATAGTTTCAACTTCTTTTCATCATGAAGCCTGAACTTTATGTATCTTGTCCAGAAGAGTGATTGTTTATGCCACAGCCTGTCCTAATGCCTTCAAAAATATTTGAGTGTTTTCTGACTTGTAAGAAAACCAAAGGGCTAAAACAGACAACTTGTAAAAAGCAGATCATTTAAAGAGGTGTAACTTCTAGTCAGGCAGAAGTTCAGGTTGCTATTTCTTACTTTCATGAGAGAATAAAACTTTTCAGATTTATGTTTTCTATCTTTAAATTTTAATTTATCAGATTACATTTCTTTTATGCTAGCTCAAGGTCCAACTTCATTAACATCTGGATGGACTAAAGAAATGAGGTAAAGGAAAATGTGGTTTCTCACAGGAAGAAATAAAAAAAAAAAATCAAAATCTTCTTTCTGGTGCCTTAGCACATAAAAATTCACATTTTCTGAAAATCCTTAGCTATTTTGTGCACCAGGTCTATAGTAGCTATACAATTAATCTCCTAGTTAATACAGCTGCAGGCAATAAGATGTGGGTTTTATGCCTTGAAGAAGTCTACAACCAATCATAGGCAATGCAGTTCACCTGTCAAACCAGGAGAAAAAAGAATGGAGAAGATGCAACTGGCTTTAAAGTCTCTCAAGAAACTTCTTTTAGCTTTAGTAAAAGGAACAGACAAAAGGAGGCAAAAGCAGAAATTCCAGCTGTAAGGCTGGTCTTCAAGTATGTGAGTGGCTGCCATGGAGAGATCAGCCATATGGGAGACTCCAGTTGCTGTAAGAGGAGGACAGGTATGTGCACAGGAACCAGAGGGACAGAGAAATTGGTATGCCGGATATGTACATCATGCCAACAAACCCAGGGTTTTTCCAAGAGAAAAGGCTGCTCTATTAAGTGTGATTTAATCTTGGTTGGACATGTCAGCGATTGCTGACTTGAACCTTTTATGTGGTTTAAAATAACAGTCCCCCCAAAATCAAAGTAAAACAAACCAACAAACCCCCACAACAATAACAGAAAACTGTTCTATTTGATTTTTATTAAAAAGGTATTTTCTCCTCCAGCAAGTGGTTGAAGAGAAAATTAAGGAGAATGTATTTCAGTGTAGTCTAGTCTGCAAGGAATGTAAATAAGGTTTTGGTAGCTTTGTCTCAAAATCATATATGCAAAATCATATATGTAAATTATATAAAATTTTTAATTTTACCCAGAGTGTTATTGTTCAATTGTCTAAAATGCTCCCCCAAATTAATAACAAAACATCATTATAGTCCTTTGTAATTAATTTTGCTTTAATTTTAATTAGCTTCATTCTGTGGCCAGTCCATGGACGTTTAGTTCAATGAGAGCTGGAACAACCTCATAACTTGCCAGCTGTAAATTTTCCAAGTATTTTTTTTTTACAAAATATTATTTTTTTTCTTGTCATAAGGAAATTATGCTTTTAATCCCCACTATGTTTTCCTCTAAATCATGTAGTGTGCTGTTACACATCAGCATGTTTTAAGCCAAATGGTTTAAAAACACGGTATTTCTTTCCGCAGACTTGCTTAAAAATAGAAAGAGAAATATCTCTACTCAGAGACACATTTTTTTGCATAGGACAATTATTACAGTAATGACGTATTTTTAAAGAAAGATATAACAAACACAATACTTACTTGTTATTTGGTAAAACAATGAAAGGACACACTGACATTCAGGATTCAATAGCCATTTATGATGGTAAAACATATTAATTCAATTTTAAAAATGCAAATTATCTTTCTATTTTTCTCATGTATCTTTTTTTTTATATCATAGTCACCTTAATGTTCAAACAATAGCTATAGTTAGATTAAGTTGGTAACCACATTATTTAGGCTAATAATTTACAAGTTCACCTTATACTATTACATAATCTCAATCATTACATTTCATTGTGTACTATTCAATCTGTTCAATGAATCAGGAGGATTATGACTAGAAAAATTGTATTGGAGAGTTTACTTTTTCTACATTTTCTTCCCTAATAAAATAGCCTATTAATATAACTGGAATTATTAAAATTTAATCACATCATGTGGTAAGACATTTTTTCCTTTTTTCTTTTCCTCAGAAATCCTTCAATTTTTCAGTGTTATATATGTGGTTAGAGTAACTTGCTCTTCCTTATAAAAGTACCTTTTACAGTCTTAAACTATTGAATTGCTCCCATGAATCTTTACTTTCTTTATTAATTTGTTTTACCAGACTTGGAGCATACATTTCTATATGGCCTGAAAATACACCGTATGCTAATCTCACCATAACAGCATTCATCACAGTTCACAGCCTAAAGAGAAATCCTTCTTGCCTTATCCACTTCATGGGTTTACGTGGCAAAATTTTTGTAGTCGAGGTACTGCACAGGTGACCTCTGTGAGAAGATATCAGAAACTCCCCCCATGCCTTGACAGAGCCATTTTCATCCAGCTCCAAGACAGTCCTGTCTCTGGCCACAGCTGAGCTCATCAGGAACATCGGGATTTAGAATGTTTAAGAAGAAGGAAAAGTATTAAATGGCAGCTGTGAGAGAGGAGAGAATATCTGAAAGAAACAGTCCTGTAGACAACAAGGCCAGTGGAGAAGGAAGAGCAAGGACTGAGATTCCCCTTCAGCCCATGGTGCAGTCCATGGAATTCCACAGGGATGCAGAGATCCACCTGTAGGTTGTGGAGTACCCTCTGCTGGAGCAGATGGATGTCCAAGGGAGGCTGTGACACTGTGAGAAGCACATGCTGGAGCAGGCTCCTGGCAGGACCTGTGGCTCCATGGAGAGAAGCCCACATTGAAGCAGGTTTGCTGGCAGAACTTGTGATCTCAGGAGGCACACACCCTGAGGAAGTTTGCTCCTGAGGGACTGCATCCTATGGAATAGAGAAGATGCTGGAGTGGTTTGTGAAGCACTGCAGCCCATGAGGGAACAATCTGTGTTGTAGAATCTCTGGAATGACTGTGTCCCTTGGGTGGGTCCTCATACTGGAGCAGGGAAAGGGGGTAAGGAAGAAAGAGTGTTAGGGACATGTAATGAACTTACTGCACCTTCCATGCTCCTGGGGCTTCTGTGTGGGGAGGAGCTGGGAGTAAAATTTAGCCTGCAAGAAAGTGGGAGGTGGAGGGAAGGGGTTTTTAGATTTGTTCTTCTCATTATCCTACTCTAATTGACAGTAAGTTGAATTTCTTGCCTGAAGTTGAGTCTGTTTTGGCCGCAACTGGAATTGGTAAGTGATTTTTGTCCTTATCTTGATCCATGAGCATGTTGCAGTATTTTCTCTCCTTGTATTGTTGAGGAAGAGAAGTGGTGTAGCAGCCGATGGCCAGCCAATGTCAAACCATAACCTCCACTTCACTCTTTTTCTTTGTTTCTTTAGAGGTACTATAAAGTGTACTTCTAAGTCTCTAAAAGAAATTAAAACTCTCTCAGAGCGTCTAAGTCTCTACTAAAAAATACTGTGAAGACCATACCAGCACGTATATATGAGTGCATAAATGTTCTGAAGTTTTTCTAAGATGTTTGCATACATGTAGTCCAGACTACATTTTAGAATGCCTGAAGGTACAGCTTTCTGCCCATGAATGCTTTGCAGAAGTTCCTCTTGGTCTTTTTAGCCGTGCAGGCACATGAGTTTGGGTAAAGAAAAGAAAGACTGGTTTTCCTGAAGTACAACTAGTGGGAAATATTGCCATTGAAACATATGTAGCAGTTACTTTGCAAGTACTTCACATTTATTTTGCTTGGTTTAATTTTATTTTATATGAATTAGTCAAGCAAGGAAGAAACCAAGTTTCTGAGAGCTTTCTTCCAACTATCTCCAAGGGCTTGGTGTCCATAACATAATGCATATCTCAGTTCAGAACATTCTCTGCTCATGTCCTCAAAGTTAGTTTTAATATTAAAACAGGAAGACATAGGCTCCTATCTATTAACTGGAATATTCTCCTATTTAGATTTTGATAGTATCTAGTAGTTTAGCAAATAGGGATAGCAAATTGAGTAATAAATTAGGATATTCAACATCCATTATTTAATGCTATTTTTTTTTTTTTACACTTTCCAGCTGAGAAGGAGATGCCTTCCCAGCTTTTGTCCTGGGAGCAAACCTGGATGCAAACATTTAATTTGCTGCCCACTATGCTTCACTGATAGTGACCTTGTTATTTCTACTGAGGAGTTGAATTTCATTACCTGTCCTCAGATGTACTGGTCCACTTTTCTCCAAGATGGATGTCTACTGTTTTTATCTGTCAGTATCCTAACTGGTGGTCATAGCATTTCTTCACTGGGGATAACAAGGCAAATTTCAGCAGAATTATGTTAATTCTATTCAAATGAATTGATTACACTGTTTGCATAGATCTTTAAAACACTCATAGAATGCACTGTCTATGCCAATCAATATGTAAATATTAAAGGCACTCTCAGGTCTCAGTTTCTCAAGCATTTTAAAAATTGTTGTCTTACTAAAAACAAGACAGAAAATGTGTTATCTCCTGAGTTACTAGGCTTAAATGTGGAAATTGCCCCAGAGTATTTCTACAAAGAAAACGCAAGCCAGGAAAGGAAACTATTTGAAGCAGAGATGCCACTTTCTCCAGGAAGAGACATGCAGCTGGACAGTGTCCTGGTTTTGCACTATCAACATCAGCTGTTATTGTACAGCTAGCACTAGCTTCCAAAATGTGATAAATAAAAACACTCCTCACAGGCAGAATATATCAACTTCATATTACATTAATATTGCATGTCATGACTACAAAATTCTATGCAGCCAGGTAAAGTGGGATTGTCACCTGTCACTGAGTACAAAGACAGACGCACAGCAACTATTTATTCCTTATTTAAGCTTATCACTTCTTATTGTTAGTTTTTTAAGTGTGATTTTCACTTTCTTTGACTACCAAGTCTCACATATGGAATTGGAAAAGCTATCTGGCTCATCATAGGACTGGGATCATTATTGCATGGCTGGTATAAACATATTATTAAAAATCTGATGTTTTCTACAGTAATCTGACTTCATTTTACCTTCTGCAGGTGGTCTGTGATTGTTATTCCTTTGTACCCTTGAAAGCTTGAGACACAAACCATAGCAATTGCTCATTTTCTGTAATGTGTAACCAAAATATTTAATCAACAGGCATTTTCCTCTCCAATACTAATCTCAAGATTATTAGCCTTTTGTCTTCTTTTTGTCTCTTGTTCCCCTGTGCAAATTGCCCAGCTATATCAATATTGCTGTTATGAATATTATCACATGGACTTTCAGTTATAATAACTAGGTGATAGTCACCACCATTCAGTAACATTCTAGGCAATGATTTTTCATATACTTCAGGTACTTAAGTTCTTTAAGAAAATCATAATTAGCATAATAAACTTCATATTCAGTTGCAAACTCAGTTCAGTGTAGCTTGGACCAAGAAGACAAAAAACATTACAACACTATTCCTCAACTCACCTGCATGCTAAACCTTGTAACAAACATTGTCATTCTAGGGAGGGTCCAGGAAACTGACGCTGTACCTGTTTAAACTATTGTGAGGTAAATCGGGGATCAAGCAGTCAACTCTCTCCAAAGATACCCATGCAATTGTCAGTAAAACCAATCACCTACAGATCTCATTTCTTAGCTTGCATACACCTTCCTTCCTCTATGTCTGACCACAGCAGTGTGCCATCGTGTTCTTTAAAAATCTTGTGGGAATTTATTGCCAATGCACTGCACACTGACACTGAAAAATAAAGCCCATTTTAAAGATTCAAAATACTGCTTATTTCCATCTGTTTTCCATAAAAGATTATGCCAAGTAAAGGTCTTAACATAACAGTCTTAACATGTTGATTACATCAATATGATGCAATTAAAGAATTTTTCTACAAGATCCAGTAAAACTGCTCTAAATTAGGCAATGTGAGACTTCAGAGTGCAATTGAAGACTCATCTATTGTACTCCTTGTGTGTATGGTCTATGTTCTAAGGATTTTCAATTAGAGCAATAATTCCTTTCCTTTGAATGATTCTCTTCATGATACCAAGAATAGCTGATGCATGTGTAAACCTTTAATGCAAAGGATAGACAGAAAAGGGGGATAGAAGAAAGAATAAAGTAACCTGCAAAAGGACAGACCAGTAGAAAAGAAATTAGTTTAGATCCAGCACACCCTCTCAGCCAGATGTTCTTCACTGCATCCATTTCACCTACTGTTGTACCTTGTTGCACCATCCAAAGAGAAAAGAGGCACCACCAGCAGCAGTTAATCAAAAGCTACTTCTAGCCTTCAAATTTTCTTTCCTTTTACTTTGATTTTCATTAAGTTTTGGGCTTTAGCAAAAAAAAAAAAAAAAACAGAAAAGAAAAAGAAAAGAAAAGCAATAATAGGGGAAAAAAAAGGAGAGGAAAAAAGGGAAAGGAAACTGGGAACTGGTTTTTTAGTTCTTTTTTATTTTTTAATATGTGCATTGTATCTGTTGGCTTTACATGAGCTATTGTTGCACAATTCCTCATTGGATCAGCCATTCCAGGATACGTCTAACAGAAATAAAAAGTCTTCAAAAAGTTTTCATAGATTTACAGTGAGGTACTATGATGGGTCAGAGCACATGAAAGGCATATAACTCTGTACTCTAATACAATGTCTTCAAAATTTTTGCCATATTTGTTAAAGCTGTATGCCAAGTTTCTTCCAAATTTCTCTCATTTTGAGAATTCCATATCACTATTTGAAACTATTGTAATATGTCTTAATATATGTTTGGCATTTATTTGTGATAATAAGGCATGTTCATCAAATTAAAGTTATGGTAAAATATGCTTTTATATCATAGATGAACATAAGAATATTTTTAAGAAATCCCAATGTAGCCTAAAACACTGAAAAGGAGGAAAAGAAAGAAGGAAATGAAAAGTACTTCAAAGAACAATTCAGGAAAAAAAGAGTGATTAATATTACAGCAGGACCCTCTTCAGGACACTCCAAAATATTATGCTCAGTGCTGCTCATACCATTTAGTTTTGAAATTATTATACTAAGTCAACTTCAAACATCTCCTCTCTTAAAAGAAAATGAGTCATTAACAATGCCAACAGATTTCTGCTGTTATATTCAAGTAAATTAGGGTGCTAAGAAAATAACATACATATTTATGAGAAGGGTTTCTACATAGAAGGATGTTATCATCTCCTAATAAAAAGAAAGAACACTTAAAAATATTTATGAGTTATTGAATAAATAGTTAAAGATAATGAAAATAGACAGATAAACAACATCATCAACAATAGAAAAAAATACCAATACTATAGAAAACACCTTTTATTTCCTAAGTCATTAATACAAAAGCCATTCATATCACCTTCTATTTATTACAACCCGTTCACCTTATCAGACAGCTGAGACAAATAGAGCAATGCACAAAGGTTCACAGACACTGCAAGACAGCAAGATACAACTGATGTCTTTGTGAATATAGACTGTGGGCTAACACAGTGGTTTTGATTATTTTCCTTTTATTTTTTTCCATTCCACACAGTTCAAAGACTTTCTGAAATGCTGAAATGAGACCATAGGCTTCAAGGTGCACAGTGTTTGTCATTGATGTCTTTCTTACTGCTGGTATTCTCACCACTTTGTAAAAACTACCTCTTCTAATCCCATTTTTACATAAATAACCCCCTCCTTCCATGTACTCCCTCACAACATACACACACACCATACCACAGAAAGTGACTATATGTAGAATAGGTGTGCAGCAATCTCTTACCTTCATGTATCATTAGGTACCTGAAGACTTACTCCTCATTCATCCTTTCCTCTAAGGTTTTCCTTTTTTTAACCTAAGATGCTGTGTTCCTTAGCAGGATTTGATTTTACTGCTATTTCTTTTTTTCAGTGTCCTACTCTGGACGAACTCTAGGTGAACCATACCTCTCTCAGAGCTAAGTGACAAAAAGTGGATAGAATATTGCTATGAAATTAAGTGGGAATGGAGGATAGCATTATTATCAGAGTTGCCTCTGTGGTCTGTGACTATATGATTGATTGCATTCATTGTGATCCTTTAATCCTTTCTACAAAACTGAAGTTTTTCAGAAGTTTGCATTTGTGCACTTCATTATTTGTGCACAAATGTTGATTTTTTTGGGTTGTGTCCAGGTATTTCAGATTAATTCCTCCTTCTGAAGACTGTTTTGAATATCCCCTCTGTCTTCCTAGTACCGTTATGATTCTTCCTACCAGATTTTCCACTACATTATCCTGTCTGCTAGAACTAAAGCTACCTTCAGATCGCTCTGAAGTACCTCCTTCCTTTTTAGCTGTGAACAGTCAATAAATGTGACAATTCTATCAGAGTCATCCTCCTCAGACAAGTACAAAATAGTTTCTTCTTATTTAGAAAAAAATCATGGAAGATAATGTTCTTAGACTCAACATCAACATGGTATGGTACCTAATGTGTCCCTCATCTACAAAGACTGTTTTTTCAGAAAGAAATCTCCACTGCTTGACATCATTTGTTGACATATATATTGACATATTTGTTGATACTACTCACCTACATGTTGTCTTCTGAGTGGTTTGCATCTTATTTGCTGAGATCTTCTTCTGTTATTATTTTGTCTTTGCCCTCCTAAAAACATAGAAAAGAATTTTCAACCAAATGAGAATTCTCACATTTTATCAGAACATTTGTATTTGCTTTTTCCCAAATAAATTCAAGAAGCAGCTTTCTTCTACTGAAGGGTTCGGGATTTGAGGGAATTTTTTTCACTTTTTAATCTCTATTTCCACATCATATAGTCTAGATTTAATGTGTACATATTTTTCCAGTTCCCCACATTCCCATCGATATAGTTCACTATATGTCTGCTTTTTTATATATTTCAGTCATGAATTTTGCTCATTTCACCTCCAAAACTTTATGTGTCCCTGTCATCTCTTTCATCTTATGAATGGCTGATCCATATTTATCCCACTTATTTACAAATAAAAATTTTAGTAGAAATAATAATTATACCTTTCTGTTAAAAAAAAATAATTGTTTGGGATCTTTCTTAACATGGAGTTTTTAGGGTGATACCCCAACCTTATAAAATAAGTTTTCATTAGTTCCCTATTCTTCATAGTAGCACAATAATATCAGTTAGTACTGGTGAAAATCACATTAAGTCTTATTCACCCATTTTTACAATAGCAGACTTATTGAATTGTAACTTTTCAGAGAGTTTTAGAAAGTCAGAAAGCACATCCTTAAAAGTATGGGTTACCCAAGGCTACCACTGCTGCTGCTGCGAAAGCAGATGAGAGAAGAAAATGCCTGTGCTATCTTTCACTAAACAAAAGAGAAGGTTACTAAGGATATACACCATTATTCATTATAGGAGTATGAGTGCCAGCATCAGTTAAGGAAGTATTGTTATGTGGAAATCAAACAGCCAGTGCCTTTTTCTATGTCCCAGTTTTACCCCTCATACACTTACCCAAAAGTTCTGCTTTGCCTCTGCCTTGACTCCCCAGCTGATGTTGGGCAATTGGAGTGCTGGATGTGTCTCACCCACCACAACTGTGCCATGGAAACAGCGCTGTCCTTCACATGCACATGCAGGCAGGGTCATGGTGCACAGTCCAGATAATGCCATCAACCAAGGTGTGTGCACTGTGCTTGTACAGCCCTTGTATCTGTCAGGAAAACACCAAAGCCAGTGAAGCTTATCCTCCAGTCCTGGACATGTAGTCACGGTTATCTTAAGACTTTAATGAGACTCATTAGCAATTTACTACACTGCAAATGCGTTGCTTTTAATTAATTTCAATGGAGTACTTGATATAGTGATTTGCTAACTGCTTCGTAGGACATCCAGTAAAATGGCAGGAATGACAAATTGTGTGCAGAATAATTTTGTTTCTACCTGGGTTCAGGAATTTATGAAAACTACTAGATTCAAGCAGTACAAATCAGCTATAGCTGCAGATTGTCAGCTCACAGTTTAATACACACATGCCCTTCCTAAAACATATGTTAATTTGTTTGCAAAGTGGAGGCTACTTATTCTAAACTCTGAAGGAAGCATATTTTAGCTACAATTTTGGAGGCTGAACTAGAGAAGTCCTCATCGTCTTTCATAATGTGAGTGACATAATCTGGACAGGATGTAGTACTATTCACATTCTAACATGATGACTCATGGGCAACACACAGTCTTTACCCTCAATGAACTTTCAACTGTTTCAAAAAGCTAGCGAATTTGACCCTACTACTCAGCTGAATAAATTAGTATTGGATAGATGGAAATATGTCTCCTCAATAAAAACATAAAATTAAAAAAATAAAATATAGTACAGTAAATAAAGAAAAAGAAGACTAAATATCATGCATTAGAAAGAGTATTGTTTAAGTGCTGCATACAAAAGTCTCACAAGAATGTGTCAACTCTGAAGACTCACAGCCTCAAGCAATATTAAAATATTTCACTGTAAATGGAAGGCATATACACTCACAAAAGTAAAAATTTCACTTCTTTTCCATAGCAATATTTCTGCAAGTTTTAGGGCAAGGGGCGGGGGGTGGGTGTTTTTTGTTTTACTTTGTTTTGTCTTTATTTTTATTTTCTTTTAAATACTTTTAATCCAAACTCTCCAAAATGTCATGTTATATCTCTGAGTTTTCCTAATGATCACATAGCTGTCTGGGGATTTGGTTCCTTGTTAGCCTTTAGTCCTAAAAAGCCCTGCTGAGCACTGTTGCTTTCTAATTATTTTAAGCGTATCAATTAAACCTTCTTCTTAGTGTTTACATCAGAGACTTCTGTGTAAGAATAGCAGAAACCCTCACAGAAAGCCTTCAGCTCAGTTCAAAGACTGGTGACAAAGGTCATTAACAAAATGACTGAAAGAGAAGAGTTTCTTTCTACACAGTCTTGAAAAGGGAAAGAAAGTGTAATGAGAACACTACTCTGAATCCTCACTTTCTCACTGCTAGCTGTAGCCCTTAAAAATGCCTGATTACAAGAAATCTATTCAAAGACCTTTCTCTAACCTGAAATAAAACAACATTTAAAAAAGAAAGTGCTTTCCCCCATCCCTAAAAAAAAAAAAAAAGAAAAAAAAAGAAAAAAAAAACAAGGGAACTATTTAACCCCACTTCAACTTGCTAGATATCAACTTGAATTACAATGCAATAGAGAGAGAATTATCTAAGAGTTCCTGGAACTTGTGGAAGAAAACTTCCTGACACAGCTGGCAAGGGAGCCAGCTGGGGAAGATGACCACAGGACCTGGGGTTTTTAGTGCACAGAGCACTTGTGGGTGCTGTGATGGTTGGAGGCCGTGTCAGGTATACCAGTGACGAAATTTATATGAATTTCAGTCCAGAGATGTAGCATTATATTAAGAATAGAATAAACTCCTTAGAGTATTTCTGTTGCATGTTTGATTTCTCAGTGGCAATGAAGCATGTACAGGTGTGCCATCATAAGAAGAACTATGATAAATAATTTATTTCATTGAGCTTAAACTTTATTGAAAATTCTAATTAAATGTTATAGAATTTGAAATCCAATCTAGTGTTCAAACTAATTATATATATATACTGCACAGGGTAGGGACATAATTAGATCTTGCTAAAATAACCATACTTTTTACTGCATCACTTATTTCCTCTTTATTTTTTCATGCAAGTTGCAGGTGATTTTGTTGTCTTCCCATGGGACTGCTTTGTATGTGCCCGTTTTCCCATTCAGAGCCCTGAATCCTTTTCAAGGCTAATCAGACAGGATTATGACAATACTATCCATGTTATGTGAGAACAGAGACCCATAATGCCCACAATCTTATCTCCAGAGATTTTTATCTCTGGATTTTTGCAAGGGTGTATAAGTAAAGAAAAAGAAGTTACACACTTCTCTCAATGCAGACTCCTTTTGTAAGCATGAGGTTTTAGTGTTGTACCCACATCATTGTAGTTAATAGCCCTTAATGGGGCTTACTTCCATCCATTCAGCTAATTACTTTTTGAACTGATTTATATTTTGGCATCAAAAACATCCTGCAGCAATGAGTTACACAATTTAATTATGTATTATATGAAAAGCAATTTACACTTCAGCCTGGTAATTTACTTGGGCTCTCGCTGGTTTTTATGTCATGAATGGTGAATAAGATATCCTAAATCACTTCTGACCTGCCATTCATGACTTCATATATTTCAATTATACCATCCTTACTCATCCCTCTTCCAAACTTGAATAACCTTGCTTATAAAATTTCTCCTTGTATAGAAGTCATTCTCTATGGTTTGTTATCAAAATTACCCTTGCCAGTACCATTTTTAATTCTGGTGATCACAGCTCAGTAGAACAATGAGTTTCACTCTTCTGTAATTTTGTAGTGGAACAACACGCAGGAAAGAATATGTGCCACACCAGAGACTTCACCACACTCTTGGTTTTTTGTTAACACCCATCTATTTTTTTCCTCTTTTGGACAGTAGTGATTCTATAAATGTATTTTTATTGTAATCTCATGGCAGTTTAATCTCTCTAAGGACCTTGTTGAGACAATCTATTGGCAACAGATTCTTGACAATGTATGCATACTGTACCAACCATATAAAATCTGGCTGTGTGCTCAAATGATTTATTCATACAACAGATGAATGTGCAATGTGACTCCTCTTTACAAATGCCACATTAACTGCTCTCCATTGTGTCCTGCCTATCAATGCATTTATTAATGCAACAATTTCCTAACATGTAAAAAGGTTTACTCAACATGAAAATGAGATTAAGTTGCCTGAGGTTCTGTGAGTTTTAAATATTTTGACTCCTCATTAGCCAAGTACCAAAACAAATTAGAAAGGTTACCTACAAATCACTACTTTTTACACAATTAACAAGTATCAATCACAACTATAAGTTCAGTAATATCTCTGTTTTCTCTCCTGAAACTCCTGGTTGAAAACGTTTAATGTTGGTGATTTATTGCTACATGTCTGTTACCTTTTCTACTGTTGCCACAACCTGAAACTGAAGGGTGAATCCAATCTATCATTGAGTTGTACAATTACTTTGGAGCCTGGGTCTTAGACCAGTATTTTGACAATTGTTCTATAGTTTTTGCTCAGTTTCTAGTTCTAGTGGATGCTGGAGCTCTGTTTAGAACTCAATTGTTCTAGAAATGAAGTCTATTTTCATTTCATGAAAACGTTGCTTTTTCTTCAAACACACAAATATCTGCCAAGTTTCTATTGGCATGACTCTTACATGAGTAGATTGAACATCTGTAGCAATGCATAGAATTCTTTATTCAAATTGAAGATTGCTCTTTTCATTATTCTACACACATAAAGAAATAGAATACTGCCAATTATATTCCGTTCATGTTTCAGGTTTGTTATAGCTATGAAAACTTCAAACCTAGAGAATGCATAAAGATGAAGTATTAATTTGTTATGTTACTCTGAAAGTCTTGATGCTTAAACAGTAGTCCTTATTCCTTGTATCTCTTATCTTTTTTTCTGTGTGAAGCCCCTGTGTTATATTAGCTGAACTACACTTACCCACCTGTACATATGCTGTTTGCTATCTGTACACTCTTTCGTTTAGCAATTCTGTAATTATGCTCTGGAAAGATGTCTAGGTGAAATTTACCTAAAAAAGGCAAAATTTACTAGTGAGATTAAAAAGCTAATAGACTTGTAAAGTTTAGATCCTCCATATACTTGGCAATTATTCTGTCAGTCTGTGATTAAATTTCTATATAAAGAAGCTATAAGAGAAACTCCAAGACTCTTACATAATAAACAGTACAGACATTAAAGAAAGCAATGAAAACTAGACAAGTGGGTCCAAATTACAAAGTAATGTTACAGAAATTGTTTAAAACCTACAGTTATTAATATGGTTATGAAACAATGTGATGATCACTTCAGTACTTTTAGTCAAAAAGATATTTTTGCATAAATTAATTAGAAAATTTATTTTACGCCGACAAAGTTATGGTTCATGAATATTTTACCTTTTGGTCTGGAAAAACTTTTAGAATAAAGAAAAATTTATACTTTCAGAGGTGGACTTCATAACTCCATAAACTGACATTTTAACAGTTACTCAAATGTTTAACATATAATTTTCTCTAAGTAGTTATCAGCTAAAGTTCACCAACATATTTCATTATACCCAAAAATGTATCACAACAGTAATTTAATTCTTTTCTCAACTTCAGCTGTTGTGTTCCATACTCTGGCATCCCTTTCATGTTTTGATTCATTGATAGATTGTTTAAATTGCAAATTACTTCCTTTCAATCCTAGATCTCCCCTCTTGGACCCACTTAAGTTTCAACTCACATCTTACAAAAAAAGAAATTTTGTCATTTGCCTACTCATTTATAGAGGCAGAATTTTCCTTTGATCTCTTTTATACAGCACTTAGTGCCTCTATATTTAATCCAAAACCATCTAACTGTTCATTTTATGTATCTGTCCACTTTACACACTAATACTTTTTCATGTCCATTTTCCTTCTGTCCCTTTTTTCCTAATCTCATAGGTCACTATCTCACAGACCTTGATATTACACAAGAATTTTAAAGTTAAGCAAGAACTATTTCACTCACTATTATACCTTTGATAAATCAGAGCAAAATCTTAAAGACTGAAGTTTTACCTCTCTTTTTGACCAAAAAAAGATTTACATTTTTTTATTATTTCTTTCCAGCTAGATTGTAATTTTATTTTTAAATTGAAAACAAAAATCAACACATTATTTATTTAAAAATATTTCAGGGGGTTAATTAAGCTAAAATATTAGAGAAATGTGCATACATAAACCCTATCTCTAGGACTAAACTTTTCTAATCCACAAGTCATGAAGCCAGGAAAACACAGGGTAATGGGTTCTCTTTGGCACAGGCACATCAGATGGACCTGGAATTAAGATGAAGACATTCAGAGTCCATAACATTTTCTCTCTTCCAGTCTACTTCTTTTATATCTCCATACATAATTTTGCATAGCCTTTCAGAGGGTACATGCTTTCATATGTAGGAATTCAGATCTAGATTTGCATTTTTGCATTTCACCCCAGAAAGTGTATCTGTAACTGAAGAAGCAGCATCACAAGAAAGGCAGGCACTGAGCTCCTGAGATGTACCCAAAGACACACAGTGTATCAGACACTAGCATTCATACAATTAATAGCATGTACCCAGGTCCTATCAGAAATGGTCCAGTTGATGTCTGGTTTCCCTAAGAAACCTCCACACAAGTAGATTTGGGAACTGTGGCCTGCATGTACCCAGGTCCTATCAGAAAAAACACTGGAGGATGGGTGAAATGGTCCAGATGTCTGGTTTCCCTAAGAAACCTCCACACAAGTAGATTTGGGAACTGTGGCCTGAGGCATACACATGTACCAGATGTGGCTGCTCTTCTGCTCCTTGGGGTGGGGTGGGAAGCAGCTGCAAGGGTACATGGCACACCATGCGCCCTAATGGGCAAGTGGACAGGACTGCCTGGGAGATGGGGGTGCCAGACTCAAGAGCTCACGTGAGAGGAACCTGCAGGGGAACTTGGACAGGAGGATTGGTTTCAGATGGGGAAGTTTTCAGGCACATACTTTGATACAAACTCGTTAGGTAGCTGTGGCAGGTCTGTCACAACCAGCGCAGTAACTGGTTGTGATGGTACCAGCTACCCTGTGCCCTCCGAAAGCCCCCAGGCATATCCATGCTGATGTGGAGGTCTCAGCATAGCATAGTTAGCTCAGAACCATTACAATAAAAGCTGGAAGTACCACTAGAGGGCATTAAAAACACCATAAATAATTTTTGTGTAACACCAACAAAAAGGCTTGAAAAGACCCAGATGAGAAAAGCCATGAAGGATGACAAGAGCAGTACAGAAAACACGTGGGTCCTATGCAGTGTATAGCTACAGAAATCGAGCTGAATTGAAGGTGTTGAAGGTCCATGGCTAACAATGCCAGACAGTTTCTAGAGAGAAGACGAGTTAATACTAAATTTTATGTCAGCACTCAGATAATTAGCTAATTTACATATTTCAGCCTGTAGGCCATCTACTTAATGACTAATGAATGTTATAAAACTATGACAAAATTATGTTGCATACAGCACCTAAAGATCAAATGGTGATCTTTAGCTTCATTGAGGGCAATAGAAAGAGCAGTGGGTAACAAACGCTTTAGATTCACCAGTCAAGGCAAAGAAAATTGTTGAGATGTCTGTGCAGGTTGGGCAGGAGGGCAAAACAAAGGGTGCCTGCAATCATCCAAAAAGCAGAGTTCTCGTTTCCATTGTAACAGTTAGACATTTTTGCTTCATATTATCTCAGCTGTGTAACAGAACAAAAGACATAAAGGAAAAAGCACCTTATAAGTAACAAGGTCTGTCAAGTATTGTCACTTATAGAAATACATGTTAGGTTTTCCTGCAGGCTTTTCCCAGCACTAGAGAATTTTTTTTCTATGCATTGTCTGATTTATCGTATGAAAGAAATAAAAAATAATAGAAAAAAAAGCTGCCAAGAGTGTAGTCACATTTCTTCTTAGATGTTCAGTATCCCAAATGGTCACAAATTGAACCTCCCTACCACAGTCTGCACTGCCTAGAGGGATCATAAAAAATATTTATTTACTGTTTGGAGTTATTCTTTAGGAAAGTAATGTCCCTCTGGATTATTTTATTTTGTTTCTGGTCTGAAAAAGTCTGTATACAAATATACTATACAGGGCAAAGTCAAAAAGGTATCAGCCCTTTAGGCCACTAGGTCAAGCAGGACCAAAAATGCTTCACAGAGGAGTGTGGAAATATAAGAAAATGGAAGACAGACACAGCTGAGAGAAAAAGCATTTCTTATGATAGAAGAAGAAAAATTAATTAAAGTTGTGAATGCAGAGTTCCTAAAACCTTGAATCAGCTGTGAAATCCTAATTTTGATATGTACAACATACCTCCTCCTATCACCAATGAATAAAAAATATAGAAAGCTTCTTCCATGTAAAAAGGCAGAAAACAGACAAGCATACTCAAGGAAGAGGGTTTTTTAAGCAAAGCTTCCCTGCTGATTCTAAAGTATATGAAAAAACAGATATATACCTGAAAACAATGAGAAAAATAGACCAAAGCTGGTAAATGTTGGTTTAAGTTCTAACAAAAAATCTGTTCATGTAACAACCGTATTTACTGCAATTTTTTATCATCTAATTTTCCAGAAAATCTAAATCTGAGGGAAAATTTCTCATGAGACTTGCCAATTTTGATGCATTCTTGTAAAAAAGTGACATCCTCAGCCACAAGCTTTATTGTCACATGCACATTCCCAACATTTCAGACTACAGAGACTCAGTACTTACGTTAGTAGCCAGCATGGCTGATCTTACATGCTCCTGACCCTTTAGAAGTATGGGGTTCAAATGGAGCATCCAGCAGAGCACTGTGACAGAGGAGAGCTTTCAGCTGGTGAGCAACCTGTCTGAGAGAGAGATGCAGATCCCTTTCTTCTCCTTATGTTACCCAGTTTTTTGTTATACGTTTCAGCTCTTGCTTCTTGCGATTCAAGTTTCAAAATGTTACAGAGGTTCAAATTTTCCATATGAAGTGTGTGGCACTGCAGAAAGACCACACTCCCCAAACCAGATGATTTGACAGTTACCCAAACAGTTTAATTTATCAGGTTCCTTTAGGAAAATATAAATTTCTGTAACATACTCCAATTATATTATAATAGGTTGCTTTTGTATCATCCAGTAGTGCTTACTTTATAAATATTAAAATTAAATATTTTACATAAGAATAAGACTTTATAATAACATAGTACATTATATGCAATATGGTCATTTCTAGAGTCCCTTATAGTGAAATTATTTTTCATTTTAAGGTGTCATGACAGTAGCAATATATTTAAAATTTCTGTAGCTTCATTCACCTCACCAAAAAAAATATTCATTTTCCTGCTGTACTTACAAAATCATGAACAGAAGGACCATTAAATATTTTAAGACATTAATAGAAGCATGACTTGAAATGAGTATTAATGCATGATGTAATACAAAGCTATGAGACTTGTTTGGAATCTCTTAGGACAAAGTATCTTTCACACAAACATTCCTTATCGACCTTTCTATCAGATCTTCAGACCCTCAGCAATCCTTATGGATCTCTTTAAAGTAACTGTTTGACGGAGGAGGTACAACTAACACCAAAGAAGGTTCCAAGCATCGGCACTTTATTTATTGTTTCTCAGTACAACACTTTATGCCCTGCATCTTCCATGCATCACACCTGTGTGATTGGTCACTACACCTCAGCATTCCATGTTTCTTTGCCTTCAATACTGGTCACCTGTCCTACACAGCTGCAGCGCATCAGGGATGAGCCTCGGCCACAGCCCCATTCCCAATCACCACCAAAAATTGCCTACAATTGTTTTTAACAGAAAGTCTGACATCATTAATTAGACATGTACTAGACAAAATAAGAAGTCACATTTGATAACTGCTTTTCACCATTGAGTTGACAACTCTGCCCATTTTTTTCTGTATTGTTGTGCTTTTAGATAAGCTGTCATGTATGATCAACTAATGGCACCCAGTCTTTTTTGTAATTTCTCTTTCAACAAATGTACCATGTCATAGCATTCAGTAAATATTAGACCAGACATGATTAATCTCTAAGAGAGTATAAAAATAAATCCACAATACTTAAGACACTGTAAACAAAACAAATTCGCTGAAACACTACTGAAGACACAAAATGCATCAACTTACATTAACAATCCCTGAAGAAGTTAATTAATAATACCTAACTATATAATACTCTTGTAGTAAAGTACCAATCCCCCCCCCAAAAAAACAAAAACAACAACATTGCAAACCAAATAAAAAAAATCCCAAGCAATACAATCTTTGGAAATATTTCCATAAAAAATATACTGTTGGTTTCAGTTTTCTTGTATACATTCTCAAAATTTAATAAATCTGTTAACCCTATAATCCTTCTGGAGATGAGATAAAAACATTTTATTTTTTTAAATGAAAATTCAAGATCAGTTTTTAACAGCTCTCCTTTTTTTTTTTTTTACAGAGTAAAAAATTCAGTAGTGTATGATCTGAACAATTAGTTAGAACCTGAGGCATCCTACAAAAGATTAGTTTGTAGATTTACTGATATTCTCCAAAAATGAAGGTTTACACTACCAGGTGCAAAGAGAGACACATTACCAACTTACAAAAAATGTTACATTAGTATAATTTTAATATTGAATACAGGTATATATATATGTATATAATCCAAAAGAAGATTAATTCTTGTCTTAAATGTAATCAAACATTCATTTGACTACCACAACTGTGTAGTCAACAATTATTAGATATATTGATATTGCCCTGGAGGCAGCAAGTCACATAAAGACTATGCCATTTTAACTGAATCTTTGTTTCCTCAAGAGAAACAAGAAAATTTGCAGTAACATCAAAAGTTATGAGGGGTTTTTTTTTTCAAGTGAGGATCTATATATTTAATGATTGCTCAGTCTTGGAAACAGTAGCTTGAGTTAGAAGCCACAGAATATATTTTAATTACTGTGGTCAACACACTACAGAACTTTTGTTGTTTCAATAGCTCTTTCTCTGCCATTTTTTAACATTTTGCAAAATATTAGCAAGAACACCAGCATCAAGAAGTGCTTCATGCTGAGAATCTGTACTCAGATAATTTCAAACAAACTGTTATCATGAAGATCGACAATTGCAAACAATTTTCAAGTAATTAAAAAATATTTCTGCATGTAGTTTGATTTCAATTAATGCTACATTTACCAAGCCAAGCCAAATTGCATTTCCATACAACTTGTCAACTGTAAAGTCTTTTTTCTTGTACTGTGCTGCCACTCTTCCTTGATGAAAGGTTTCTACCACTGTCAGTGATCCATTTTCCATCCATTTCTAACATTACTTTAGCACTAATAATACATAAATTTTCTGTTAGATTGGTGATTGCTCTACTTGTTCTGTGATACATTGTATTAGACCAAAAAATCCTAGATATTGTGCCTCATGAAGATAATATATAACCCCTGAAAAACACAAGATAATTCTCATTAGAAAACAAAATAGTGTCTGCATAGGATTATTAGAGGCAATTTTCACGTATTCTGGAAATATATGAAAAATGTTTTTGTCATGCACTTAAGCAGTAGCTGAAGCAGCTTCTACACTGTAAAGTAAGTAAAAATATAAGAAAACATATAAGAAAATGATAAAATATAAGAAAAATATAAGAAATTTAAGAGGTTTCTCTTTAAAATCATCTTCCTCTTGATGAACATTTATCATAAAGGTAGCTCAGATGCTTTTGGTGGAATGAGAAAATATTTTCCAGTCTTGTCTTCAGGGAGTATCAGAGGGAACTGAGACCTCAGATTAAATGAAAGTGTTCTCCATCAGAGTTTTAACATTCTAATCCACATCTTCTCCAAGCTTTAAGATGCCTTTTATTTCTCTGTTCAATATTGTCAAGCTGTGAGACCTTGAAAATCCACATATGCTACAGAAAAGTCTGTTAATGATTGGACTTTCCCATATGGAAGCAACCAAGTCTTAAAATAAATTTCCAAAGAAATTGTTAAGATCTGTACCTTGTCCCTGCTATAGTAGTAACTGGACCCAAAGCCTGTATGTAACAAGCAGATCTTACTCAGATAGGAATTGACTCTCCCTTATGTTTTCTTCTTTGAGTTCTGTCTCCTTACAAAATTTATAGATACAAAGCCAGCATTTTAGGTAATATTTCTCAAAAGTTGGCACAAATTACATAGTTGTGGTCAAATTTTTGGTGGGGTTTTTTTTGTCTGTTGGTTTTCTTTGTTTTGTTTTGGTTTTGAATGTTGAGGTTTATTTTACATGCTAGTTATTTTGCTGGCTACATTGCTTAGATGCAAGATGTGACTGTATGAAAGCTGAATTTGTTTATTTTTCTCCTTTTTCATTTGGCAGAGGAAGGATAAATGACAGTCATGTATAACAGGAGGTGAGCAGTCACCTTGAAATGGCTAATGGCAGCTGATTGGCAGCTCTAGTATAGCCATTTCTGGATTTATGGATAAAATACTGAAGTGTAGTGGGTTTTATTTTAAAAAATAAAAAGGAGGAACACTGGGCTTTATTATCTTCTTGCCAACAGTCATCTGAAAATCAGCTCTGAAGAAATCAAATAGTCTGATCTTGCAAGTTTTATGCCTTTCCCTGCTAAATCTGTCTACTTTCCATGAGCATGGGAGAAAGGTCATAGTGCAAATTCTCTGAATCACTCATCCTTTGTGCCTCAGTGCTGGTGAAATTATAGAGGTAACATGCTTAGATGAAACCTCCTTTACACAAAGTTGTGTTTCTTATCCTTTTTACCTGAGGGACTATCAAACAGTAAGGTTATATGGTCAGGGGCCATAAGCGGAAATCTGTCTATTTTTCTGCCATGAGAAGATGTGGCACAATCCTTTCTGGCATCATCTCCCATTTTCTCCCTAAATCTAGAAAAAATATTGCAGTAATACATTCAAAATATAGGTACTTGGTGTCTCTGAATACTGCATAGAAATCAAATAAATTGTGTCTGGAAAAAAAAGTTGGTGCTGAAATTGCACTGAAGCTTCATCCTTTGCAAGCTTGCTTAAACAAACACTTCAGCTGAAGCAAGTGTGATTTTCAAGACATTTTTGTCTAAAAGCTTTATTCTAAGGAACAGATTTTCCAAACAGAAGAAGGACCAAAACAGCTAGAATGCTGTCTCCTTCTCTGTTTTTTAAGCTTAAAAAAAAAAAAAATTCAAGCCTTTTAACCACAGTCTCTAGAAAAAATATACTGTTCACAGAATTTCTTCACCGAGTAGCAACTGAGCCACATATTGCTCGTTGTGAACTAGTGGATTTTACTGTAATTATCTTGATAACTTCTACATAATACAAATTTAACCTTTTGTGTTTAGCACCATTTCATAATATGTTGCTGCTTAACCCCAGCCACCAACCAAGCCCCAGACAGTCACTCACTCACTCCCCACCTTATGGGGATGAGAGAGAGAACTGGAAGTACAAAGGTGAGAAAACTCGAGGGTTGAGATAAAGAAAATTTAATAAGAAAAGCAAAAGTCACACACAGGTAAAGCAAAACAAGGTATTCATTGACCACTTCCCAGGGAGGAAGGTGTTCAGCCATCTTCAGGAAAGTCAGGCTCCATCACCCGCAGTGACTTGGGAAGAGAAAAGTTGTCACTCCAAACATTCCTCTCTTCTTTCATATTTCCCACAGTTTTTATTGCTGACTTTGATGCCCTATGGTATGGAATGTCCCTTTGGTCATTTGGGGTCACCTGTCCTGGCTGAGTCCCTTCCCAGCTCATAGTGCTGCCCCAGCCTCCTCACTGGTGGGTTGGGGCGAGGAGCAGAAATGGTCTTGGCTCTGTGTAAGCATTGCTCAGCAATAATGGAAACATCCTTGGGTTGTCAAGACTGTTTGCAGTGGAAATCCAAAATGTAGCCCCATATCAGACAATGTGAAGAAAATTAATTCTACCCTAACCAAAATCAGTACACAACAACTACAACACCCTAAGACTAAATTCAGACCAAATATTTCCACAATATGAATATTCCTTGTGTACACTTGCACTTTTTATTTGTGTACACACACATTTTATTTGATATTTGTGGTACTTAAAGGGAAGTAGTAAACTAATTACCCCCACTAAATCTGCCCCTCCTTCTTATTATTGGAGTTTTTGAATTCTTTTCTAAAAGTTCAACTTCAAAAAATGCAGAGTGCTGTAATTACATCAAGACATGAGAAAGACCCACACAGCAATACATTTCAGTCTAAAACCACACCTACAGAATACTGATGAAGAGGAAAAACAAGAGCAGGAAAACAAATATGCCAATATTACATACTGCTGCAAGTCCCCTTGGTGGGCTATATGATACTACTTCATGAATAAAGATGGAGTAAACTACATTTGTAGCATAATAAGAAAAGGTAATTAGTGCCATCTATTCACCACAGTTAGAATTTGACTAGAACAATTTGATTACTTTTATCTCATTTTAAACTTTGAGTAAGATTTTCAGCTCTGTAATCCAGTTAGTGCTAAAGTGTGGAGAATATAAGTCAGCTTCCCAATATGATTGATGGGTATGTGCTGCACAGGAAAGGAGCTGGAAAAAAATACCGAACTCATAATATAGACACTGTCTGCTTGCTTTAAAGCAAATCTCTTCTAAATCAGTTTGAATCCTTCAGCATGACTAAAATATAAGCTCAGTATCTTCTCCAAGCAAACAGGAAATGGAAAATTATTCATAGGAAAGAGGAGCCCTTTTTTTGGTTTTAGCTTAACACTGTAATCTTTCAGATATGCATTTATTATTTATACTTTGCTAACTCCCACATCTTGCTGAGAACTGGGCTTTACTCATGCTGGGTGTTTTACAAACACAGAGGTAATTATAGTGATAGACTATTTCAAATTTGAATATAAATCTGTTGGTGAAAGGTTGAGTGATACACCCTGAGACAATGTCAGGCACAGGGATTTAAATACCTCTGTTTTCACTGACGGTGAAGCAGCCTTGGTACAGTGAGACACATTAATATTAAGAGCCTGGCACAAGCCAGAGCTCCCTACAGAGACGCTCCATGACGTTAGAGGCTCATTTGTTGCCTCCTCTCCGGAGACCTAAAAGCCAACTCCATCCAGATCCACAACACGATCTCAAGTAGTAATGGCAAAAGCAGGCAGACAAGCTGCTCAATCTCTTTGAAAGAGGGGTGCCATTTAACTACCTGTGCACTGGACTCTTGAAATCCGCAAGAGTTTTAGGAAATTACTTGTTCCCATCGATTAATAATGATCTGGGTCACATCAAGAGTGGGATGTTTCGCAGAATGAAGATTTTGTCATCTTGAGCTGTGCTTGTCGTGCTTTCAAGCTTCTCATTTTTTCTTCCTGTAAAATTAAGGTCATTTTATGTGACAGTGATGACAATGTGAGAGCTTTTGATTGTCTGTTTCTAACAAAGATTTTTCTATTGATGAAAATGTGCCAGCTTTTCCTAGATTATGAGATAACTAGTTATATTGAATTCTATTATGAATAATCATACTGTTTTCCGATATGATTTTTGTGGATAAACATTCATGTGGTGTGTATTTTTGCTGTGGTGATGCAGCTTTATGTACTAGAATACAAATTATGTTTCTCTATAAAATATTTAAAAGGCTGTGGGACTCCTCTTTTTTATATTTAATTTCTACCCACAGTGTTTTAGGGACCTCTTTATGACAAGACTTTTCTTCTTTTTTGTAAATGTTGTGGAATATGAGGACTTATATTTTTTCTGTCATTTCCCTGGTGGTCTGCAATTTTTCTTTCAAAAATATAAACCTGTTTAAGAATGACTGTAAGGTCAGGGAATTGTTCAGGGTTGAAATCTAGCAAATTAAATGAGAGGATTTAAATCCAGTCCTTATTTTGACCAAAATATTGCTGTAACAATACTCCAAACTTGCAGTTTTAGGTTTAAGTGTCTCCAGCTGCAGAGATCCTGATTTTAATGACAGATGCTTTGGTTCATCTATAGCATTGGCTGTTCAGTGCACACTTGTCTGGCGCTTTGATATCTTTGGAACACACAGTATATACATATCTACTTTGAAGAGATAGTTACATAAATGCTGCATTTATCAGTATTATTATCCATTTAAGTATTTTAATGCAATTTTCAAAATACATAAAAAAGTATTACTCCACTTAGTAGATGAGTTATTTCCTTTTTGAAATACAAATGCTGAAACCCTGAAAAATTTAATTGACGGGCCCAAAATTCCAGAGGGAATACAAAATAATTGTACTAAAATGAAAATTAAAACTCCTTCCTTTAACCTAACTACTTTAGATTTGACCATTTTATAACACTAAATTATTCTTTCACATAGTTTCTGTGCAAGGTATACAGATTAAAAAATAACACATGTGATTTAGATGAAATGTAGGCACCTGAGCTAAACATTAGATCTTCAAAACTCTTGTACTTTTGCCTTTTATCTCTGTAGGCATCTGATGATGTTCATTCACTGGCTCTGATCTTGATTTCTACTCTCTGTTAAAAAATTATTATTTTCAAAAGGAGACAATGACTACGGTCCGATAGTACTTTCTGGAGAGAGGAACAGAGTAACAAGAAAATTTCAGCAAAAAGAAGAACTCTGGCTTGAAACATATTTCACAATAGAATATTTCAGGTGTGGATGCTATGTGGGGAATAATAGTTAGATTGCCTAAGGAGGGCATCTGAACTCTGAAGAGACTGATTGTAAAATAGTTAATTTTTTCTCTATATCTCTATGGTTAGACTAACTACAGATATATTTTTCCCCAGCCGAGTATATCAGTTTTATGCATCTCCCCAGTGAGATCTGGAAAAGATTCAAAGGGACAGGCAGCCAAAAGTTAGGCGTAAAACTGCTGGACAAAATTCCAGAAGTAGTTCAGTAAGTAAAGACAAGTATCCCAAACTGACTTACTGCTGTGGCAGGAAATTTAATCTGTTCTAAGCTGCTGGTTGTCCTTTGACCAAACATCAAGATTTAAAAAAAATGGTTGACTGAAATACAAACCAGTTCTTTATTCTTTCTAATGAACAGGTATTTGGCAGTGAGCACAGGACAGAAACTGCTATTGATTCTCCATGTGACCTCAGACATGTGGTATAAGCCCAGAGTCTTTCTTCTTTTCATTAATCAGATTTTCCACTTTGCTCAAATATTAATATAGAAAAAAATGTGCAGCTTTTAATGGTGAATTAATGTTTGAAATTCTCCTGAGCATTAAGGCATTGCTCTGATATTTCAAGATACAGTTACTGCAAAAGATGAGAAAATGTCAATTAGCATAATGTAAGTCAACAGAGCACTTGACATGCAGGGAAAAGATTATAAATGGGTAATAATGTAGGGGGTCTCCAGTCTGAATGAATCCCAACAGGCAGCATTACTCCATTCCTTGTCAGACTGGCCCACAGGGCTACAGAGGGAGCAAACACAGTAATGGATCATGGGAGAACATGTTGTGTCCATGCTAACTAGTGCCATTGGCTGCAGCTGGATTAAGGAGGTAAGCCATGCAGTGCAAGTGTGTGTTTGGGGGTGTGTGTCACACAACACGTTGTAGGAATTTATGTAAGAAGTGAAGGGATGTGTCGTGCTTTAACCCCAGCCAGCAGCCAAGCCCCCAGCCAAGCTCACTCACTCCCCCACCAGAAGGATCAGGGAGAGAATCCGAAGGGTAAAAGCTAGAAAACTCGTGGGTTGAGATAAAGACAGTTTAATTGGGAAGGCAAAAGCCACACTCACAAACCAATCAAAACAAGGAATTAATTCACATCTTCCCATGGGCACACAGCTGTTCAGCCATCTCCAGCAGAGCACAGCCCAGTAACACCTAATGGTTATTTGGGAAGACAAACAACACCACTCCAAACATCTCGCCCTTCCTTTTTCTTCTCTCCACTTTATATACGGATCATGATGCCACATGGTCTGGAATATTCCTTGGGTCAGTTTGTGTCTTCTCCCAGCCTACCATGCACCTCTACATTTCTTGCCAGCCTGATCATAAAAACATCAGAAAAGGCCTTGGCTCTGTGCAAGCCCTGCTCAGCACAACAAAAACCTTTCTATTTTATCAACTGATGTTCAGCACAAATCTAAAACACAGCCCCTTACTAGCTACTGAGAAAAAAAATTAACTTTATCCCAGTTGATACCAGAACATGATATTATCTCCTACTACATCTTCACTGGGATCACTCTGGAAAAGGTCTATTTCATTGGCCTCTCCACATACTTCAAATAATAACATCAATAAAGGACTGTATAGAGCATAGCCACAATAATTATCTGAGAGGTGGAAAAACTTCATACAGTCAGAGACCTCAAAATGTCAGTCATTCAATTTTCTCATTATTTTTTCTTTTTTTCAGATGATAAGGGTGCAGTAATATCAGAGTGCCATATAGTGAGCAAGCAGTATGCTGCAATACTGGGAACATGCCCACATTACCTAGTTCTGTGGAGATAATAAGAATATCTTGGGCAGATTCTCTCATTCACACAGCTGCATGGCACTCTTGTGCATTCTGTAGATTCTGTAGATATATGCATTATGAACTGGAATTACAGGATAGAAATACAGTGTATCTGCTGAAGAGAACAGTACTCACTACTATTTTTTTATTATTCCTCTGTTTCACTGGGAGATATCTCAGTCTACCTTTTGATTAGCGGATGAAAGTAAAATACATTCTATAAAATCTGCTTGAACAAGTTGCCAGGAAAAACTGGTGGACATTAGATTTCCAGAGGTTCTCAAACAGGCTACCTTCCTTCTATAGGATGCAATTAGTCATATATAAGTTCTTAGGAGTAGCTGCAATGCAACAGAACAATATCAAATTGAGATAAGTAAAGCACTTCACTTAAAATTTATTTCTCTCTGAAGTTATCTTGAGAGCCATGACAACCCCTGACTCTATTAAAATCTTGCTAGGTAGAAAAATAGTCCTTACATCTCCTTCTGTTTAACACACCTGAGCAATGAGCACTTATTGTTGTCACTGTTGCCTGTATATCAGCTGTATTAACACTATTTCATGAACAAGGCATTTCTCCCACCTTGTTTGGGCTACACATAGGAACAAGAAAAATGCTTTGGAAGATTAGAGAGGAAAATGTTAGAGCAGCTCTTGAGAAATAGAATGGTCATATATTATGTAAGATATTTCAGAAATAGAGAAGTTATAATGAGAAACATGGGCATGCATCAAAACAGGAAAAGAAATACACAAGTGAGGATAAAATTGTCTACCTTGAATACAGAGAAAAAGGAAAGCCAGCAGCAATTTTCTGTAAGCAGTGAGACAACTTTAGGGATATATCTGAAAAATGGGAAGGATATAATCTTAGAAGAATTCAGAACTAAGCAGAAGAGACATATTTAAGAAGTATAGTTAAGAATTATTAAAATTCTCTCTACTTTTACTAAGATTTCCATCTGTATTCAATATTGTATAAAGTCTCATATAGCAGTGTATATAGGCTATCTGTGGAGGCCCAGAAAACCTGACTTCAGTTGCACCCAGGCCACACTGTGATTTGAGAAATTCTCATTAGGCTTTGACCTTCATGAGCTTCACCGGCTCTAAGCCCCTCTCCAGCTTGTCAGGGTCATCACATTATCATATTAGGGTATTTGATAAGAAAATGTTGGTATTATAGTTCCAAATCCTATATAATTTTCGATCATCATTACTACTTTTTCATTGTCAAGAAAAAGGTTTTCTGGTGATGAATATTCAGAAACAAGTGCTTGCTTTCTCAAAAATTATTATTATTAATCTTTGTCCATTGTTTCAAATCATCCTGTCCATGTTATCATTGTGTACAGGACACGTGTGCTATGTATCAAAGCATGCAAACTTTAATTAATGTTCTTTCATCAGTCCCACTGGGTTTAATATATTTAGATTATTAATAAAATTAGAGAAATGCTGCAACTTATCCTGTGTTTCTAGGAAGCTGCAGCTGAAACAAACAATATTGCTGCAGATCAGAAGACTTGAAATTTGCCTTAAGGATTTACACAAACTGCTCATTTTGATCAGATTGAGGTCATATGTGTGATTGCGTATTCATTGGCACAATAGAAAAATCCTTGCATGCTACACAGTCTTTTTTGTTCTTTCACAAACTAACAGAATAGCTGAGGTAAGAAAAGACCTCTGAAGGTCTTCTAGTCCAAAATCCCTGCCCAAGGAAGGAGTTCATATAAGCTTTTTGTGAAAACATGAGGTAGAAAGATTTCTGCAAGACATATTTGACAGAAATAATGTATAGTTTGCAGAGAAATAGCATAATTGCAAACCAGGTGGCATTTATACATGGGGCACACACATCCCTTAGCCTATGCACCAGCAACCAGCGAGAAACACAGGTAAAAGAGCAGTGACACAGATTTAGGCCAGATGCTGTATTTGATGCAAAGAGTAATGGATAAATGAATCTATTATAACAAGATGCAACTTTAAAAAGATAACCAAATATTTCTGTCATACTGCTGAGATCCTCAACCTGTATTTTACAAAGATATTCATACCGTAACCTCACTTCTGACAAAACATCAAGGTAAGTCACTGTTACTGAGGTGGGAGTTCCTCCCACTGCTTTTCTCCACCAAAAGCCTGAGAATTCATCTCTGTAAATGTTCCAGACACAAATCGTCACCGTACAGACAGAAATGAGATTGCCTTAGTCCTGATTTAATCTTTTAATCAACCTGAGTTGATTAAAGCTGAAAGATCAGGTAGCAACATCTTACACTCTCTTCCTAGTAACTTCAAGCATTCAGTGCATTAGGTTAAACACTTTGTATCATTATACACATGATATCCTAAGAGAATGCTACAAGGAATTCATGTGTTCCTAATGTGTATAAGTATGGATGATGCTGCTGTCTCAGACAATAATGCGTGTCACCTACTGACCCATTTCTGGGAGAGGCCTCGGGCATACTGCAAGAAAAGTGCAAAACCCATGAGAAGAAAATGATGATATTTTTCCTCCAGTGAGCAACAACTTGTAAGTGTCACGTTTTCTGAGCCAGAGGTGTTAGAATTGTCCTCATCACCCTTTGCTGAAAGCCAAGGACATGAACCTCCTTTGTATTTAGCAAAATAAATTGCAAAGGTTTTCAAGCATTCCAAATATTTCATCGCAGGATAAAAATGAACTTAGTTTTGCTCTTGTTGTAAAAATGGGGAAAAAAAAATTAAATTGGTTTCTATTATATCTAAAATAGAGACAATAACACCACAGAAATGAAAAGGTTTTAATTTTATGTTTTTTACTTCATATTTTATTTCATAATATTTGTTTCCATGTAACATTTAAAAAATAATTAATTAATTATAGCTATTTCAATGTACTCAAGCCTTCCATTTCTTCAAAAACTTTAAAAAACACTACCACTTTCTCTGGAATAGATGTGATTAATATGACTAGTCACAGATGTCTCCAATTATATAGAAGATGTCATAGGGAGACAAGTCAAAACTCTGCACTAAAAATCAAATATGGTACTGCCAAAGCAGTCTGTAAACATAAGAAATATTAGTGTCTAAGTGGCCAAAATTCTCTAAATAAAACAGGTCTTCACTTTTACTCAGTTCCTCATATTAATTTTTTTGCATATATTTTTGTGAAATCATGGAATAGAAACCATAAATGATACAAGAAGTAATGTATGAATAAAAAATAGCTGAGATCTTCCACCTCAGTAAAAATCTAAACACAACAACAACATAAAATGCTGCCGTGCACTCAGCCAAATTCATAGATTAAACTAGAATTTAATCTTTTTTTTCCTCTGGCCTTAATGTTTAAACTATTATTCAGCATAGATAAATCAGCCCAGCAGGACTATTTAGAACCAGGTCTTTCTTGGCAGCTATTTCATGTCATCCCATCTCATTAACATTAAAGTTGCATATCTGGGAAAAGAAATTATACAAATATAACCAATGGTTTTCAAAGATAATGATGATGGTACACATCTTTGGTACCTATGCTTAGCTTCAGAAATCCAAAGCAAACTTGCAAGTTTTGTAGACTTCATAGATATGTTTTTTTACTCTACTGAGGGAATGCCTAACCTTATTTTCTTTCATACTCTCGGAAGCCATTTGACCATATGAATGAAAATAAAACCTGAAAGTGCTCTGGTCTGGACATGTTTCGCCTGACTCTAAAATCTGTAAACATATGAAACAAGATTAATAATCCTGGTAATTAATGCTTAGATTTTGTGGGAAAAAAATTCAGTTGTGTATCTGAAATACTTCCAATTGAGTTTCTTGTGGTGCAGATTCTTTCTAGAGAAGGAAATACTCCTGACTTTCTGGGGTTTCGTGAGGCAACCAGGTGTTGGGGAAGCTACTTTCCTTGTTTTATTTTGTTTTTATGACAATCACCAAATTCACCAATCTCAGGCAATCTAACTCTTTTAACATTTTAATTTTTGCTTTGATTTTCTTTGCATTGAGGGAGTTTTTTTATGTTTGTTTTTAGTTTTTTGGTTTGTTTTTTTTTTTTTTTTTTTTTTTTTTTTTTTTTTTGTATTGCCACAGCAGATTTAAACTAGTCTCTAATCTGTATTGAGAATATATTTAAAATCAGCTCCTGGCATGTTAATGTTTCCTAAGTGATGTTTAAAAAATTATCTCTATAATGACTGGGCCATGTTACTGTGTCAGACCACTATTGCTGGTAATAGATAACATATTAAATAAGCAAATAAACGAATAAATAGGCAAGAACATGTATATTCCAAAAGCCCCAGGATTCTATCTTATGGTACTCAATATTTCAACTGATCATTTCCTCACCAAAGTATTTCCCTATTTTCCTGTTTGTTAATTCAAAAGTATTCAAATAAGCAAATACTGGACTCAAGTAATGCCTTATCTATTTAAAAGAAAGAAATTTAAATATTATCACAAAAAAACCACACACTACATTCTTTATCAAACCTTTAGAATTAAAATCATAATTTTAGATTAATGTTGTTAATGAATGTTAAGTAAACCAAACCCTGTATATCACTCCTTTCACTCACTTGGCCTGAAAATTTCCTTGAATTAACTGATACAAAATTAGTTTTTCTTAATTTCACACAAAAGACAACAGTACACTTACACTGGTTTTATCTAATACAGAGCATTTTCAATTACTTTTATTTTTAATTTATAAGGAGTGACTGTCATATGTTTGTGTAAAATATAGTTGTCTGCTTGATTTTCAAGGACCAACTACTGCTTATATTTTACTGCTTTTTAAAAAGTGACTTCTTATTTGCTGCCTCTCTGTTTGTAAGACAGAGAGCACCAATAGTATTATTTTATAAAATAAATGCACAGAAATATATTTCTGATGTGATAATTTAATAAGATGTATGTGTTAGAGTTGTGAGTTGAAATCACAAAAATGTAACCAAAACTTTCTCAACTCCTACTCACTACCTTATGCCAGATACCAGCTACCTCCCGTAAAGACTGGAGTTTTGTGATACAACATAGACATGTTTAATTATACAAGGGAATCAAATAAAGTAAATCCTCAAGGGAAAACTCCACTGTAATCCAAGAGATAATATAATTACAAAAGAAAGTAAGTTATTAAAAGTGAAGTATTTTGGTAATGAAGAACAATTAAGGAGAAAGCAGATAAACAACTCTCATCTCTGAGGAAACAAATTTATTGATGAAAACAAGAAAATGAGCCTGTTTCTATGTTCATGTTAAAAAGAAAAAGGTTAAAAATAGGTAACTAGATATAGAAATTCCTATATATAGGAATAATTTCAGATTATTGGCATTTCATTTTTATTCTTATTTGTCTTCTTTCTTTTAAGTAAAAAGCGTGTATAGAATTTGCATGCAAATATATTTGTATGTCTCCCTCCACCACAGTCTAACAAAGGATTCTTGCACAATTTTTTCTGCACTAACTGGAGAAACAGATGGTCATTTGAAGTCAGAGAGACTGAGTTGATATTCACACCTGCTTCATAAGAGTTCAATCCTCCTAACACTCTCATGTAGCATACAGATTAAATTCCAAATAAGAAGTTACCCCTAGAACAGGAGCCAACCCAGACCAAACCCAGTTTTCTTGTTTCTCCTGAGGTTGAACTCTCTTCTTACACTGGGTTTCTTGCAAGCAAATTCCCCCCCTTAATTTAAGTGGAGCCAGATTGACCTTAAGTGATATTAGAAGAGCTAACACTACAAATAGTTCATTTACCTTATATCACTGCTCAAAGTCACAAGTCAAATATTTGTTTGTATCTTTAGAATGCACTTCCTAGAATCTGTATATCAGTTTTTCTATAACTAATAAGGTTATCTATCAGAAATTTTCCATTAATTATATGTTTGGACAATATAAAGCTAATGGCTTCCTTTCAGGTCTACTTTGTAGCTACAGCAGAGGTCCACCATCCCTTGCTGGTTTGAATTAAGCAAGTAGTAGCTCAAAACTTTTGAGAGTCCTCCATCTGACGTCACTTATGCATGAGATTTAATATTTCCTTATCAATTATTTGTGTTTTAGATCAAATACTCGAGTCCAGAGACTCTCAGAGGCCAGGAGATGCACGTAAGAGTCCTCAGTGTACTTTGTACCAATGCATCTGAAAGGCTTCCCTATGGAAATGATGTGTGACCATTGCAATTGCACCAGCAGCATTTCCTGTGCTAGGGTCAAATGGTTATTAATAGAACAAGGACAGCTGCACAGCTTCTAGGTCTATAAAACAACAAGAAATGTAACAAAAATACCTCCCAGTCTATCATGTTTTATAACAACCTACAGTAACTGCAACTTACATTGTACAGTTTTAATAAACTAATTGACACCTCTGGCTATTAGATTTTCTCCAAAATAATAATTTGCTTTAGCTTGGCTTTTGAAAGCCTTGGTAGACACACTTTGCATTACAAGATTAGAAAAGACAAAAAAGATGAAAAAACTTGTGGCAACTTGTGCATTTTCTGATATTCTGCATTAGAAAAAAAAGCCCCATGCTTTAGTACAACACTTATTCTGTCTAATCCCCTGGTCTCATCACTGACTTGCTGCAAGATTCTGGGAAGAGTTTTATACACTCTACTGTGTCTTAATGCATCCATATATTGACAATAATGGTTTTTTAATATGGACTTTCCTATGTACATCCCATTCTGATGGGTGTTGTGGCCAGCAGTAGGTTTAGAGTTAGGAAGTAACATCTCCTTTTCTTGTTGCCATTTGTAATGGCAACAAATGTGCTGGAAATCACTTGATGTCTTGTATTCCCACAAAGAAAACACAGCTTTCTGTTGTACAGAATACAACAGGTACTAGAATCAAAATCTTTTACTCTCCTAGATAAGTCTTTTGTTCTTTACTGCTGCACAATGCTTTGCTAATCTGTCTAACATCCACTTCCATGAGGATGTTCTTTAGAAGATTTTTATGCCGTAAAACCACAAACCCAGTGGCATCTTTGTAGCATAATGCATATGTCATATGATTTTCAAGTTGTTTAATAAATTAATATTTAAGATCATTGGATTAAATATTCCATGTGAAAACTGAAATGTTAAATGATTGCTAATTTTGAACTTTTATCAAATGAATAGTTGTGAGTAGAATTTAAAAAAAAAAAGTTATTTGGTTTGCAAAACTTTGATTCAAAAAGTACATTAGAGGTTAATCACATTCAAAATGAATGCACCAGCAGGCCTGCCTCAAAATCTAAAAGAGATTTTTAAAGACTTTTTGTTTTGTTTTGTTTTTTTAAAACAAAGCTGTGATTCCTTTGCATTTTCTGAATAATTTCTACTTAAGAAAGGAGCATTTAAGGGAATAGAGGAAGGAAAAAAGGCAAAAAAAAAAAAAAAACCAAAAAACCAAAACAGCGCAATCACAAAAAAAAATCAAAGCTAGAATCATTAGGAAAAAAACCCACATTAATTAATGAGGAATCACTGAAGCCAAATTTGACTCAGAAAACATGAAAATGTCAGCTTCTGGTCAAAGCATTATAGTGTTTCCAAACCAAAATCTACTTTGATGTTCTTCTCTCTAACTGTACTGTAAGAAATTCAACTTCTACAAGAGTCTCAATTTCTTTTTTGTTGTAAATAGCAGACAATAAACCAAATAATTGTCAAACTCCTCAATACCTGGGTGTCTAGTTTCTTGCCATTTTAAATCTCAACAGTGGAGACAAATGTCGTAATCTTGAATATCTCCCTTTTTCTTAGCAGAAAACTGTTTCCAGCTTTTTCTTCTTCACCTCCCACCTCCCACTCATTCTCCCCTATCTGTTTCTCCTTCCCCACTTTTACAGACCTGTGTTTGTCTTATATCCCCTCTTATATATTCGCTTTTTCATTCTGATGAGTCCTGTATTATCACCTTGCTAATGCCCTGAGTCATGTTTCTCCCTCTCAGATGGAGTCCCTACCCTAATTTTCTAAGACCCAAAGTCTTAGAAAATTTGACCACTATATCCCTGATATATGCAGTTATTCAAATTAGTGCTAATGTTAAATGGAAAACTCATAATGCTGCACTTACTGCCAGTAACTTTCCAGAAATTTCCCAGAAGGTCATTTACATTTACAGAATTAATCTATATGTGACTCAAACTTAGGTCCCTGATTAATAGCAATGGAATATTTATCAGAAACTTTATGTGAGGAATGCTGTTATCCACACTGCTGTAACCCAATAAAAGTAGCTATGCATCTTCTTCAACCTTTCCAAAATGTATAGTGGCCCTGTCTCCATACTCCATGTGTTTCTCCACCTGAATGGCAGAACTTCAATACTTAAAGACACCAAATCTGCAGAAACTACATTAGACTGGAGCAGGAGAGGGAAACATGAACTGAATGAAGCTGGTAGTAGACTCCATTTAGAATTTCACAATAAAAGCCTCTGCTTTCCTGCTACTGTAAAATACTTAGATTCAGAGATTTAATGTAGAGCAGTAAAGGTTCCAAAAATCCTTATAAATGTTCATGTCAATTAAAAAAAAAAGTCATAATTAAATTATTTCACAATCTAGATATTTGGAAAATTGGCATTTCTGAAAGTGGAACATTGAATTAGTTTAATTATATCCTCAATACATAGCTTCAGAGTTTCAAAGTACTGCTGTACTCCATTCCGCTATTTCAGGATTTACCAAACTGAAAATGTGACAATAAAGCAAGTGAAGTCTTGACAAATCTGATTCTGTTAATGTGAAATCTGTGTTAAAAAAGGAGAGATGAAGATCCATTGCTTTCTTAGTAAATTTACCATATGCTTTCAGTACCTGCATACACACACACACACACACACACACACACATATATATATATATTTTTATATATATATATATATATATATATATGTATATTCAACAAAGGATCAAGAGTTAATCTGATTGTCTGAATATTTTTAAATGTTGCTTTCTAAAATAAGGGAGTAACTGTTTGTATACAAATAAACAAACAAACCCCCACCCTACACCATTTACCTGCTTGAAGGCAAGTAAAAGAGCTAAACTAACTGGCCAGAAAGCAGAGTAATGTGGGGCCTGAGGTGGGTTACAAAACATATGCCTGATACAATTTTTTTACTCTGAAGCAGCTGCTGTCAGACACATGCAGTATATGAGAATTCCAGTCATTTGATCTCCAGGATCTCATTAAAATGCAACTTTGGATGTCAAAAAGAATTGAAAAAATAGAGGTTTTCCCATTACTGAAATTCTTACTTGCCCTTAGAAAACAAATCACATTATATTTTTGATGTGGCACCTCATTTAGAAAATTTCAGGCTACAAAAAGTAGATTATACCAGTGAGGTATTTAATTACACTTAGTCAGGAAACTAAACCACTAGAATAGTAGTTGGTATAAACCAAATTAAATCCAATTGTCTGAAAATTTTCTTCTTAAGGTTGACTTTCATTGTACAAGTAGTCAAAATGACCTTGCCAAATAAAACTGGCTGTCAAGTATCATTACAGACATATTCTTAATAAATTAATTTATTCTCATTGACCTTCTTTTTGTATGCTGTTTTAAAAAATTAAATCTACGATTTAAAAAAAACCAAACTACTAATCAAACAAAAACCCCAGATTTTTATATCTGTCTTAAAATAAAGGAGCTATAATTTTCAAGAGTCACAGAAGCACTTGCTATAGTGTAATTCTTGAAAAAGGAAAATCGCAGATGCTATACCACATATCATTCATTAAAAAATCCAGAATTATGCTGTAAAGAATTCTTTTCAATTATGATTTTATAGAACAGAGGTTGCCATTAGAGAGTTTCATTCAGTGGTAAAGATCCAAGCCAGATATGGCACCTCTGAACAAAAAGCATCAACTGTGTGATAAGCAAACTAAATGAATGTCAACTATTGTCATTCCAAGGGCTGTATTGGGATCTAAAAGACAATTGAGTGAAAATAATTTTAAGTACGTAGTTTTTCTACCCTTTAATGTCTTTTTAAACTTTTTAATATTTTTCAAGTTATTCATCTTTAGATAACTCCAACAAACACTTGATTTGTACTAATATTATAATAGAGGGAATTTAATCAGAGAGAAACAATCAAGCACAGAAACCTAAATGGCAATGCAGCTTACTTAGCTGCCTGTGGTATTGTCTGTTTCTGGTGCTTTAATTTAGTGGAAATAGGGATCACATGTTAAAAATGAGAGCAAAAAATAATGACTCTGGTTAATAGACATGCATTTAGTAGACATCAAAGTGCAAATCTGGGAACTTCTGACTGAAGTAATTTAAAGGATTCTGTGCACGTTCCTTGTAGAGATAAAGCATAAAACCAAAATACTATGAAATGGCCTTTTCCAGTCCAATATTTGCAAATGTCTTGGAGGCAACAGAGAAAGTCCAGGAAATGGAAAACAACAAAAGTAGACTAAGCTGGGATATTTTGTGCACATTGTGACTATGAATCTCATGAAGTAACACTCAAAGCTGTGCTAAGTGGACTCTGGAAGCTCTTCACCATGCCTGAACTATGTTTTGCCAACAATATTCCCAGTTAGCCTATGATTCAGCCAACAAGTGATAAAAATAAGATTATGAACTCTTACAATGAAGTAGATATTTTTCCCAATGAAAGCGAAAGAAAAGATCATACAAAAACATTAAAATATTCAGTACCTTACATTAAAATATTCTTATGGGCCATGTCTCTTTAGTACTCCAAATAAAATTTTTCAGCCAGTGGAAGATTTTTATCATCAGTAAAAATCATAGATAGTGACACTTAGGAAATTATTTCTGCCTCCTCTGGAAAGTTAATCACTTTGCTCTGTCCTTTACTTCGGTCTTCATTCCCAATCTTCATGTTTTCTAGAACCATTGTCTTGTATTAATCTCATATGTTTAAGACTGATTGTGGCAACACTGCTTTTAGACTAATCCCTAATTCACGTTTATCACTTGTAAATTGACTACATATATATAAAAGTAAGAGCTTGTAAGAGAGAAAACATTTCCAGGGATATGAAGAGAAGAAGTTCATCACTGAACCTACATGTGGTTTCAGGACTTCTTTCCACTTCTGCATATTGCCAAACTGACCCGTTTCCAATGAAGTCTGCCTGTGTGTGTGGAGAGATGAGGACTGTGCTCTGGTGAATCCATTCCCACGCACATACTTTCACCACTAAATATTTTATATTAAAGCAGGCTAAGAGAGAGGCAAGGAAGTTATGAGATTAACTCCAGTTCCACTGAGTGGTTTTGCTAACAACAGAAAACTCTGGCTTATATCATTATATAAATCCATATATACATATATATGTGCACACACACACACACACAGATATATATATATATATATATTTAGCTGCAGATCTTGCGCTGAAAAATTATGATACTTTTTTCAAGTAGCACATGTTCTGTCTGCAGCTGAATAGAGAAATCTGAAAATGATGGTATTATGTGCAGCAGTACCACAAACATTTTGCCTAATTTGTTGTTGCTCTAGTCCTGAACATTAAAAGAAAAAAAAAATAATTGAGCAATTATTATTATAACTTTTACAGTGGATATCAGCAGGACATATTTTGAATTTAATTAAATTATTTTGCCTATTGCAAAACAGCTAAAGATGATTTGCAGTGTTTAGAAAAAAAAACTACAAAACATCCCTTATATGTGTCCCTACAAAGCATCCCTTATATGCGTCATCATCCTGAATATTTTTTCCATGTTTTCACTTGGAAAGTAATTAAATTTATTTTTGTGTTCTAGGTTTTTTCTAGTGTTAAGGTTTGCTTTTCTCCCCACAATTCACAAGTCTCATCACAAAAATATTACTAAACCTGCCCTGTATCACAAATCAAGATGGAAAACATTTTTTGTATTTATCTATGTAATTACATAACACCACACCACTAGTAAAACAAGTAGGTTTCTATGATTCTATTTTGGGAGCAAGATAATACATTTGGGGTTGGGGGGGGGGGGGGGGGGGGGTGGTTCCTGGTGGTGGTTTGGTTTTTTTACTATTGTGGGATATTTTCCTAAGTGTGAAATTGGGAAAAAATAAGAATGAAAGAACAATTTAAGAATTCATAGAGCTAGATTTTGACTGAATATGTTAAAGAAGATGTTAGGATTCAGGGTGGAGTTTTGATTCAGGGTGGGGTTTTTTGATTGTTTGTTGTTTTTCTTTGGGGGTGGTGGTGGATTTAGACTTTTAGCTATTACAGTAAACGTAGATTGTTACTGGGAATATTAGATTTTTACCACTTTTGGCAGTCATATCTTTTCTCAAACAAGGCAAAAAACATATTGTACATAGCTAATACTGTACATAAACTAAAAAAGGTCCCTGAGAATTAGCACCAGGAAGAAGAAAATAAAAATCACGTTATGATTTGCTTAAAATGTTTCCAGTCAAGTTGGTCTTATCACTGACCTTTCAAGAGGTCTGTTCTCAATTGTTTACTGCTTTTTAAGCTAAGACATAAAGAACAAATCCTCTTAGTACATTTTTTCCCCCTAGTATTAGTTCTCAATATCAAGATTTGCAAGACCAAACTTTGCACATAGAACAAACAGTTAAATATACAAACTCAGAGCTCAGAGAAGTGTATTTATTTAACTTCTTCATTCTTTATTGTGTTTATTTCAATGACTTGCATGAATTATTCAGTATGCTTTAGGGTAGCCTGGAGAAAACGTTTTCTTTTAAGAGGCTTATTTCTCAGACATTCTTTTAAGTGAGTTAGATGGCAACAAAGTTTTAGAAACTATGTCTATAAATATGGAATGATTTTTTGTTTAAACTAACTCTTTCAAAAGTAAGCAATACTGTATTATTACGAAAAGACAATCAGAACCCTTGACCCAAACTCTTTCTTTTTTTAATTGTCTCAGCAGAATTCACTTCAGCCAAAGATCATTTTCATGTCTAAAATCAATTTCTACTGAGAGACTGAGGGAACACTGATGGTGACTACAATACAGCACAATTGTTTAATTTATGCCAAGCATTCTATTGGCCAACAAAAATCTCTAGCAGTAAGCAACCCATGTAAAAATACACTGAAATTCACCTTGACATGCAGTTGATATTTATATCCCTTTTGTTCAGGAAAAGAAAAAGATATACAAGAATTTTAAGTGTTGCCCAACAACACTTTCAGTGAAACTGAGTTTGTAAACAAAAGTCAGAACATTTTAAGCATTTTCAATTTTTTCTCTCTCATAACTCATAATAACGGCACATTTGTACTTTGTGCCCAAAAAATATACACTTTCACATTTTCAACATATGTCTTATTACTTTTATATATCTGAAACCCTGTCAATCTAAAACATCAGAAGTGAGAATTCAAAGCAATTACCTCTGCAAATAAAAGCAATCATATATTTTAATTTTAGAGCTTGTCTCTTGAAAGGCAATTTTGGTATTGATCTGAGAAAGACTTAACCTCAGAAAAGTCTTCTTCATGCACGACACTAGTGAAGTTTCAGGCTTTAACTAATTCCATTACGATCTTGGCTTTTTAAAACCCATAAAGTCTTGATTCAATTTTGGCTAATCATGCTCTTTTTGCTTACCTCATATTTTATCTGAGAACACTCATAGTTTAGAGTCTCTCTGACACATTACCAAACAGGTTTGGCAAAGCAATTAACATTCTCCTTCAAATATGTAATAGTCCTGTTGAAAACACAGAATCATCATGATGATTTCAATGCCCCCCTTGCCTTTAGTTATTTATTTATTAAGAAAGGTATGGACTGAACAGGCATTACTATCTCCCACAGCTGCTTTCCTCAAGATGTATGTACAAGTTCATTTTCTTATGTCAACGGACAGGAAAAATCACATTCATTGTGAACCAAATGTACAGGCATTCACTGCTGGCCCAGATCCAGGTACTGAAGAGCTTTAAGTCCACCCTAAGCTCAGAGAGATCCTGGTCTTTGTGACACACTGGGCAGCAAAGGGAAACTTTTGCAAGAACAAATTTAAACCCTTTGGCAAAATCTTGAACTTGTGACTTCATTCTTATGAATGCATCTGTCTCTACATGCAATTGACCTATTTTTATGACACTTTTTTATGTAGCTGATTTATTCAGATTTTTTCCTCTTTTTTGCTTACAATTGATGCTTATCTCAATTCTTCACTTCTGATAATGTCTCATAAATCCTACCAAAGCAGCCTGTTTCTAGATATTGAGGTATGCCTATTCTCAGTTCAATCAAAATATCAAACATTCTGCATGAATATGCAAAACTGAAGCATACCAAGATACAAACTAACATAATTATCCCTAATTCAAGTTAAACACAGAGGTCTTCATAAACCTTATGCAAATAGCAGAATATTAACTTATAAGGACTGACTTTTAGATAGCTGAACATAGGAATTTTGTATATAAGGACTAACTTTTAAACGGATGAACAAAGGAATTTGTGTCTTATGGGTTAGCAATATTTATTTGGTAATCATCACAAATATTAACATAATAATTTTTATGCTATTTACTTTTATCTAATTCAATAGACATCTACATTCAACAGAAGTCTCTGCCTTAAAAGTGTTATCATCTGAGTTTTAATTTCATACAACTCCCAGACAAAAATCTAACTGCACTGAAACTTCATAAATAAAATGCTCTTGTCTGCTCTAAGACTTTTAGAGACAAATGCAATAGGCTTGCACAATAATCAAATAATTTTTTCTACTGTCATCGTAGTGCATAAAGTCTTTACACATTAAGGTCACAGTTCTTAAATAAGATTTGGAAGTTGCAAATGTCTAGTTATGAATTCATGAGCTGAAAATGTGCAGTTATAAAATTTACAAGTCCCACAGCTCAACATTTACAATGCATGAATCAGAGGAGATTTATGGAGTTGTATGGTAGTCTTGAGCAGGTGATGTCAATGGCCAACCTCATGGAATGCTGGAATTTTTTTTTTATACACTTCAAGAAGGTGTGTAATTCAGTGAAGAAGGATATAAGAGTGTCTTCAAGTAACTTAGGAGGCAAACACAGGCTCAGGTGTATCTTTCTTATTATCATGACCAAAACATGACCAAACACTTTGAAGAGGAGTTCTATTTTTCTCTAAAGCACAGTCTCAGGAAATCCTGTTCCTGGTGGGATCACTGGCTTTAACAACCAGTGGTTGTAATAGTTCATGCAGCTTGCCAGCTGACTAAGTGCTAAGAGTGAAATAGGCTTTGTCTCTTTCACCATAACACTCCCTCAAGGCAATCAGTCCATCAGATACACCACACGTGACTATCGATAAAAGAGCACTTTCAATCTTTCCTACTTCCCAGTCTTACTAAGGTCACGAAATCCTTATTGTCAAACAATTAATTCTTATTAGTAGTGACTCCCTGACATCATAATAATGTTCCATGTAATGCCTCAAGAGGAGAGTCTCCAACACCAGACAAGTCAATGCTCTTCAGAAAACTGAACTGCTTTTGGATGTTGCTCTTGGAAAAGTCAAAAGAAAAAATATTTGGCAACAAAGCCTGTTTTAGTTTTGTCTTCTTGTCAAAATAGCTGGCCATACAATTGTAGAACTAGTTTAGCACCTTGGGACCTCACCATCGTGTCTGATTTTGTGTCTGCATTGTTCTATTTTTATCTTAGAAACACCTTCAAGGTATTTTAACACTAAAAGTTAGAAAGTCAAAACAATCTACATGCTTTGATATCCACCATTTGAATACTATGAGGCATTTGTATTTCCTAATACATATGTGTTCATAACTGTAATGCAAAGCAAGAGGCATATTTTGAACAACTTTAAAGTATTTTTTCCAATTTCATATATTTCTGCCAGTATTTACAAAACTTCATACAAAAAGATATTTTATATGAACATATGAAGTGTGATTATGATGGTGTTTTCCTAGCACTCCTTTCAGAGGGGTATCGTGATAACAGAAAATTTTTGATAGATTTCTATTTTATGTTCTATGTTCTACTCAGTCCACAAGAGTGAAAGTATTTTTGAAGTTATAATACATGAAGTCTCCATCTTCCTCAGGCCAAAATATTTATGTCTTTCCTTCAAAAATACATCAGTTCTTGTCAGTCTTTCAACAATACCTGGTAGCTTGTACCACTACAGTGCTTCTCATTACTAGTCAAAGTACTCATCAATTTTGCTTTTTCATACTGCTTGTTCTAAAAGTAGCTAAGTAAACAATATTTTTTTAGCGTTTCTTGACTGTTAATAACACTGGACAAGATACTTTCATTTCAGTTCACACAGATACTTTCTGCAGCTTCAATTTTTAGGAATTTGCCTTGGTCTACAGCTTTATTCATTCATTTGAACCTCAGAACTTAAAGCAATGACCATTTGAATGAAACAATTTCTCTCCTTTTTTGCATCAAAACTATGCAAATTGATGAACAGAACTTTCTTATTTCTCACTGGGGAATAACTGCTCTGTTTATTTTCTGCTTCTTCTCCTCCCACTCACTTAACCATTTCTCATTTCATTAACATTGGTTTATGTAGCAGAATCTTGTAATATGGTCATGATTTTCAATAGGTGGTTATGTATATAAAGGCAAATTAAACTGGGTCATGAAAAGTACCTGTCATTAAATTCATAACAAGTGAAGAGATTTCAAGCATCCTAAGGATTTTGACATGGGAGATTTGACAAGAAAGACCTCATTTGGCAAACAAGGGAGAAGGCAGTTCTCAGGGCACCTAGAATACAGTGCATTCTTGACACACAGCTCTTCAAGACACTCTAAAGTCATTAATTTAACTTTCCACAATTTCAGTGTTCAAAAATTATATCGACTATACAGACCACCACTGTCATCTTTGTAAATTCTTAAATCCCTGTTCTTGTTGAAGAACCGAAGTGTCAGAGGTAAGATTCCGAAAAATCTATTGCTTCCCAGACATTCTGCTTTTATTTTTAACATCATGATAGTATATGGTTACATATGTTAGAAAAAGAAGTCCAAGTACTTTGGACAGCAGCCTGTCATATGTTAAAGAATATATTTTAATAAATTAAAATATATTAAAAATATTTTTATATAAAGATTTTTTTAAATCAAGTTATGTTTTTTAAAAAATCTGCTACTCTGGATTTCAAATGCATTTTCTTTTTTTTAAAATCCTATTTCCAAATAAATACATTTTCCCAATACAACTAAATCTTTCCATCAACTCAGCTCTGAACTGTTCCCAAAAAACCTGTTCCTATATCTTTCCCTGAATTGGATCCTACTGGTCAGTGGCAGAAGTAAAATAGGGAAAAAAACCCCAACCCAAACCAAACTAAAACCCCAAAACAAATCCTTTGTTGCTCCCTTCTTCCCTCCCTTTCATCCCACATTTTCTCCCTCTATTATTTCACATAATAATCTATTGATCTACTCTTGTTTTAGAAGCCGTCTACGTTCCTCTGTACTCCCAGTGCATTCCTGGATCCCTTTGTACTTCCACTGTTATTGTCCTTTCCTTTTCAAACAGACGTCCCTTTCTGTCGTCAAAGTGCAAGTGTCTCTCTGTGTCTTTTACCGTCCCTTCCTCAAATCTCTTAGTTCTCTAAACTTCCCTTTCAAGTTTTGCTAGCCATGCTTTTCCAAGTCACCACCTCTTGAACAAGTGAAGACCCTATTCTGCACAGTTTTCAATCCTCACTTTTCTCTACATGGGAGCTATTCTTAGCTATTCAACACAGAGGAAAAACTCCTCAGTACACATGGCTTAAAACAAATCAGGATTGATGTAATTTATTGATTTATTATTGATATGCAATTAACCAGCAATGAGTAAGCTGTGCACACAAGATCAGTGTCTATGATAAAACTGTTAAACCACAACAGGAAGACAAACCACAAAGTGTGTTTAAATGTAGATGTTTATTAGCATTCTTTCATGACTAATACTGAAATGGTCTTACCATGTACACTCACAGCCACATGTACACTTGGTGCAGGTTTGCATGCATGCCTCCCACTCTCTGGGCCAAAGATGTGCATCCCCTCATCTGCAGAACCCTCATGAGAAATGTGGGTGCTGCAGCTCTCCCTGATGACACCTTCACCCATGATATCACTTTGGGGACAAAGACTTTCAGACATGTTTTGTGTCCTTACTTCCTACCCACCTCTCATTCTCTATGCTGTGGTTTTCTGGTTTTTTTGTTTTGTTTTGTTTTTTTTTTTTTTTTTTTTTTTTAAATCAGCCCGTGACATTACACTTACTGATCACTTATTCCAAATCCCTGCACATTTTGTCACAATGTTCCTGTTTCTTAAGACAAAGTACCTATAAACATCCACTGAGTGACTTACCATCATTTTTTTTATTTCTCCTCTTAGTAGGCTGCTTTCTTGTGACAGCAGACAAAAAGTTAACAAAGCTTTTGATAAGCTGAGATCATCCTGCTGATCAATGCATTCTCACTATCTCCTTTCACTCCTTTTGTTGATATCCTGTTTCCTTACTTTTATGTTATATTTGTAAGTTTTATGTGTGTGAGCAGGAAAATGGTGGTGTTGTCTTCATGCGGTGTCAAAACAGTATTATTTTTCTCCATATTTTGAGGTTTAAGTCATACAGTAATAGAAATTGCAATATTTTGTGAAAAACACCATCCATTGAATGAGTATTTGTTCAGGGAGTGTTCCATTATATAAAGAAATTGTGTGCTCTAATAAAGGATCCTTCAGAAAAGAATACAACCATCCCAAAAGTCACACAAAGGATCCAAATATGCATAAAACACCAAGCAATTATCAAGGAGCTGGTGTCCTTACTCACAGAAATATGTTATCTCAGAAACAAATAGCATAAATCCACTACCTTCAATCAACATTATAAAGAATAGTAACAGATGTTGGATTATTTTAAAAAAAATTTAAATATATTATGCATGTCTCTGATTTAGCACATGAGCATTAAAGGATCAAGTTGTCTGAGGTTTAAAATATCCCAATTATTTTTTTCTTTATTAATAATTTTCAGTTTGCATATAGGAGTATTTAAAATAGAAAAAAAAAAAAAAACTCTGTAAAAAAAGGTGAAATGCCAGCCAGGTAGCGAAAGAACACTATTTTTGCTTTGAGAAATGGCTTCTTTCGTTTTCTTTATGAGAGAATGCTGTTATCTTGGTTCTCTCAAAGCATGTGATAAAAACCTGTGGAAGATAATGACAGCCACTGCACTCCTAGAGCCACCATTCAATTAGAAGAAGGGTCCTTACATGCTGCTCTATGTGCCATCATAAAACCTATGACACCTACCATCTCATAATTACCAGTATACTCTGCTTTCTTCTATCCCTTGGGTCTCCCACTTGCCTGAGTATCTATATCCCTTCTTACTTCTCCAGACACATTGCAGGCTTCAAGTGGAGCTGTTAGGGATAGATCCAGCAGCACTGCACAGCAGAATTTTTTTTCCATGGGGCCAGAGATGTATGAGAAGACCTGTAACCACCTTAACTTATTCAAATAGCTCTTTGCTTTTACTTGCCAGTAGAATAAAGCTTGTAAAGTAGAAAGTATAAAGTAGTATAAAGCTCTAGAATCCACAGGTTTTTGTTTGGCTTATAGTGAGGGTTCAGACACAGTTTCAGAATAAAAGGAATAATAAAACAAGAACTGTTCAAAGATTTTCCATGGCAATTTTAGTTAAAGATGAGTTCACATTTACAGCACCTTTTAATAATAAAATTTTTAAAACTCAGGATTTTGTTAAAATTTCCCATATTCATATTTTAAGAAATATACATACAAGTGTTAGTGGTGTGAGAGCACTGAGGTGCTGGGCAAAGGCTGTTTACTGAACTTCCTCTGATACTTAGGATACTCTGATTATTTAGGACAATCATGGCAGGGATGTTGTGCACACGCTGCATAGTTTGATACCTCAAAGCACACACTGAAATCCAGGTCAAGGACTCCTTGTCCTTGTATATATTGTCAGCAAGTAGTCACAGAAGTGAGCTTTTATCATGGAAAAACAATGCTTTTCTTGTTATAGTAGTCATTAAACACAGAGGTGGAATGAGTAAGACTTTCCCTTACAAGAGTTCCCTCATTTAGAAATTAAATAAAAAGTGATCAAAACTGCAGTAATTATTTTGTTGGAGAGATGCAAAGGCTAGAAATGTAAGCACACCTATTTCATGGCAAATACAATTCACTCTTTTAAGACTGTCACTACTGATGCACTGACCCGTAAGCAATAAGAATCACACTCTGATTTTACTGAGATTAAAAAACCTTTTACATGTTGGTGTCTGCTATCCATGAATATTTATCATTTCTTCACACAAAACAGAATTCCAAAATCTTCCATAGACCTTCCAAGCTTATGAGACCTGTGTGTACTTCACAGCACCACCGTATGAATTAGATCAAGACATTCAAATTCAGCTTCTAGATTTTGACATCTATTGTAAAGAAGCAAAACAGCTTCTGTCAGCAAGAATCACTTTACTGATGCATATTTCCAAAATTATTTTTAGATTCCTGGACCCTTGATCCTTGAGGCTATAAAACTTTTCTTCAGTTTGGGAACATTACTTTCTCATTATAATGTCCTATTTAACTTTCCAGTGTGGAAAAAATATCAGCATGTTTCCAAGCCCATTAGGTGAGACTGGGTTTCTGGTGTCCAGGTATAAAAGGCGCACATTTTTACTATCATTTGCTAAGAGTTAAATAACTTGGAGATTTTCACAAATTCGATGCAATGCAGACTGACAATGTAATTAAATTATTGTGATGTGTGATTTGTATAGATTGAACTGAGAGCTGTAACTGGATTAATGACATGTCTTGCACACATTGACTGCAATGAGTAATACTACTCTAAATAATTACAAGAATTCAGCTCTAACACAGACTATATACAAAATATATTGGCTCTGACCTGATAAAGTGCTAGAATCAATAGATTTACACCAAATATACCCACGAAGTGAAAGTTCCTTGCAATGTAAAATACAAGAGAAGTGAACTGACTGTGTGCAGTACAATGCAATCACAGATCACTCTCAGTGGGGTGATCTGGTGCAATCTAGCATTTTTTAATATTGCATAAACTTATAAAACCTCATCTGTTTAAACAATGGATGTGTCATACTGCTTTAACATGATTTTCTAGAGAATATTGCAAACAGGATATGCCTAGTTTGCCAAGAAAATAACCCATTTGCTTTTAGTCCCTCAGTGTTGCGTTCTCAGAGAAGAGTAGGGCTCAATCATGGTATGGCTAAGGTCAATCTCCTCTGGACAGGGTTAGACTTTACCACAGTGGATACTAATTTTCCTTTCCTTTATCCTGGAACCCGGGTATAGTACAGACAGGAAGCTAGAATGAGCACTTGTGGAGTACTCCTTGGATCACTGGAAGTACTAGATGATTAAAGCCTAGCTGAAATGGCCTTTATGTTTCTCTAAGGAACAAGAATGGGCTAAAACTTTGGTTTTTCCTCATGGATGCATGCTTAGTACCAAGTTTAACCTCTTTTCTAATTCCCCACAATGAAAATTTTAAAGCATTATACATTCAACAAAGTTCTCCCAAAGTAAAAAGAATGATATGAAATGACACTCAAAAAAAGGCTGCAAACAGGAAAGAGGAAAAGTAAACAAGAATTTTTGAAAATTAAAGCTGAATTTAAGCTTATAAAAAGCATGAAGAGACATGACCTGCTTTAATTAAGATTCCAGAATATCACAGCAGTTTCATGAGAAAATCAGGGAACTTGTCTACAAATTATTTTATAATCGTGAAAGCAGTCCAGGCTTCCTCACACTAAATGCTTTTACAAGGTTAGGAATCAAATATTCCACACCCACGTACCTGTTCTCAACCATGCTAGTCTTTTCAAACAGCATGCAGAGGCTCACATAACTTTAGAATCATTATTGTTTGTTTTAAAAGACAATTTTACTTAGGTAGTTTGCTAATGAGTAAATTACAGGTGCATACACAAAATGGAAAATAGAGTAAATTAATTTAGTATGTAAAATAACTATTCAGTTTTCTTTTCTGCTATGAGAAAATGCCTAACAAAAAATGGGAAAAGAGGCTGGCAGGCTGGGAGAGAAGGAAATATAGTGCTGGTGCTAGAGGTGTTCATTCTGTTATCTGCAAAAAGAAATAAAGAAATCTGGGCCGTGGCAACAACAACAAAAAAGAGCCCGCACAAAAAAAAAAAAAAAAAAAAAAAAAAAAAAAGATAGAGTAGGCTTCCAGATATGGAAGCTGTGTGAAACTCATTTAGACTGTCTCTCTGTCACCAATCCCACACCATGGTGTAATAAAAAGCCTAAAACACAGGTATAAATCACAGAAAGGAAAACTGTCAACTGTGATATTGTTAAGATAAGCATAAGCCAAGAGAAAACTGAATTATGCCTAGACACTTAGACTAAAGCTTTTCCATGTGTCAAAGAACAGCCTGCATTAGAGAAAGGATGCTTTTAAAATGAGGAGAGAAAAAAAAGTCAAATTAGGTTCAGGAGGATTTTTGAGCAACATAAAAACTGAGGCAACATATCAAGTATTTTCTTTGGTTTACAATTTTATATCACTGTTATACTTGGGCAGCCTACAATTTACATGCATACTTATCCAATGAATCTATCATATTTCTCCCTAAAGGCAGAAAATCTGAACTTTGTCTATTTCTTCAGTAACTCTTCTTTGGTAGTGTTTTGTTTATTCACATATTACTATTTACTTTCTATTTCTTCTTTTTCTGGTATACCTATTCCACTAACCGTGCAATTTGTTTATCACAATTAGGTTTCTCACTACTATTTACTAATCAGCTTCTTATTGCTGTTGCAAGAAACAAAGAAAAAGAAATAGAAACAGAACTACAAAGGCTATACTATAGGAGTCACCTCTCCATAGCAAGAGTTCATCTGACTCACCCTGACTGCACTTCAGGCAAAATTGATAAGTGAGGAGGCTAAAGATACTAAGGGTGTATTCAAAGCAAGTGTTACTACATCATCAGTATTCAGAAACAGGAAAGACTGCAGGTCACAAATACCCAACTAATTTCCAAAAAGGAATGAACTTCTAGTGGCAAGGATCTTACATTTATGTCATATCAGTTCTGATCCTAATATCATCATAAAATACTAAGCTGATTTATATGTCTCAGTTTCTTTTTTTTTTCCTACTGTATTAAGTAAATATAGTCATATTTGTATTACTTCACAGAGGTTTTAAAAGGCTAGGAATTCTGGAAAGTAAGAAAGATAGAAAATTCAGCAAAGTGGGAACTTGAGTAGTATGATGTTGAAGAAACATAATAAGCAATTTTCTGGTAGGAATTCCATCTCCTGCAAGAAGAAGAATCAAAACCGCTAGTAACAATAATAAGAAATGCTTAATGAAGCCTATTGATATCATAACTATATGTAGTGAACAGTGATGCTTAGTGGAACTTCAGATTCTAGCAACATTTTCAGTTATTCTGATGGGTATTTGCTCCCTCAATTTTGCTCATATCAGGAAAACCAGTTAATTTCTTTTTTGGAATCAAACAGTCCAAGCAAGCAGGAACACAACATAACAACCTGTCTTAAAACTGAAATGGAAGCCACCCTCACGACTTATTAGGATTCAGCCTGAAACATAGAATTAAGTCAATGTGAGCTGAATTTAGAAAGCAAGGGAATGATAAGAAAAGGGAATTCATAAATTAGACCCAGGTAGCACAGAGTTTGCAGGTCACTTCTAAGGAAGGTAGAGCAATACCTGAATTCAGATCCTAAAAATACATACATATACACATTTGTTTGATGACAGCTAACAGCCCTCAGACAATCTCTGAAAGCTGGTTCCTTGGGTGCCCCTTGCCCTTAGCTACCCTAGCTATGATAGGCAGCATAAATATAAAAATCTTTGGAAGAAGAGAGAAACAAAATTCTGAGACTAAAGGACCACACTGTAATAAAAACTTTGTTTTAGAGAGTATATATTTTTGGTGCAAGAATCATATTTTCATCACCAATCAAAAGGGAAACAGAAGGAAAAATGAGAGTTTAGCAGATGACATTTCTTGTCATGTGTTGTGCACAAGTGATCCTTCCTACAGCAGCTGGATTTACTTATCTTAGTGTTTGTGGGTGTTGGAGTACAACTGGATAAAATTAAATTTCCTAGAGATTTTGCATAATAAAATCATCTTCCTCTTCCATGAGAGCTCAGGCTATCTTTTTCTCACATGAATTTGTTGCATACAAAGCCACATTTCTGTAAAAGAAAGTTTAAATTTAGATGCACAAATTCTTTTTCTGATTGTAAAAATGATGCCCATCTCCTAGAAAACAGAAGTGCAAAATGTGATTTACGTACTGCCAACAGTTGAATGCTAAACCAGTGTCCACTTAACAATGATTTGTTTATAGAGAGGTTAAATCATCACCATCATCATCATTATCATAAAAAGAAGGAGACAAAAGAGCTTGTCTTCAGCTATAAACATATCCACAGATTTCACTTCACCTTCCTGGTGACTGAGAAAAAAAGTATCTGAAACTTGTGGTGGAGCAAGACTATTTTCTTTTTTGTTGTGAAACTATTAAAGATTACTGTAAGAATTATTCATAAGCATTGAAACAGAAGAGATATAAACGAATAAAATGGAACTATATCTGCACTAATTAGCAATAGTAATTACTCTGTATGATGTAGGAGAATAAATTTAAAATAGAAAATAACTAATCCTTAGGTTAAATTAAAGCCTGAAAGAGCAGACTAGCATAATCAGTGCCAACCAAATCCAGCTACATAAAAATATATCTAATCTAATGTAGAATTTTTTTCCTTTTTTAAAGTTCTATAAGCAGACAAAGCTGTTGGATTATAAATGATCAAATCACTTGAATGGCTTGACCACAGGAAACCCATTCTATTTCACGTATAAACATTGCTTAACATCTGCAGAGGAGACAGAAAAGAATAACTATATTGATGTAAGAAGCATGAAAAGGACAAATAAGATAATTCAATGGGAAAATATTTCTACACTTCTAAATTTGAAATAACTTCATCCTCATAGGTGTGTATCTGGGACCAGGCCCTGATTCCAATACAGCAAAACAGTTATTTTGGAGATATGAAATCACTTTACTGCACCCACAAAAGTAGGCAGTCAACACATAGAAGTTTTCATTGGATAATTCCTCTCAATGACACTTTGTTCAATTATCAACAAGAAAGAAAATAATTTAATGATAAAATTGAGCTGTATGGAAAGTAGACCACTGGGTTCAAACAGAAGGTAAGTTACTGCCTCTAGAATCCCAAATGCTTTTATTCCTTTTACATCCCCTTAACTTTCTATCCTTTTTAAGACACTAGAACTACATTAATCCCACAAACAATAATAGTCTTAAATATGAATCCTGTAACAGTTTTCAACAAAATAGAAATCTTGGAAGTTAAAAAGTGGACATCCTCTATCCTTTACCCTGCACACATACACATACACACACATCCTATATCTGAGAAAGGGGAAGCCTAAATGTACCGTCTCATTACAACCTAACAAAGAGATTATCTATTATTGGAAAGGAGATTTTTTTTTTTCCTGCAGTTTAGAAGATGGTCCATGACCTTTTACATTAGAGCTTTATATTACCCTTATTGAATACTGGTAATGACAGATTCTGTCAACAAAGATTTGCAATTAAATCCTAAATCCATGACAATAAAATATGAAATGCAGGTTTAATTTTAATAACTCCTTCAGAATCTTCATCAGTATTTAATATTTATATGATAGATTCCTTTATAAGCATTTAAACTTTTATGTGTTATACTCTTCCATGACATATACAGCTATAAATAACATGGTTCTAAGCTTTCACAAACAACTTTATTTTTAAGGTGTATAGGAAGATAATTGTCCTGAAAAAAAGGTTATTTTCATCATCCCACTTTTAGTGTTGGGTAGCAGGTATCCACACCTGCCACAATACTTGTAAAACAGATGGTCAAAAGCCACAGTCATTAATTATTGCATTAGAGATATCCAGTGTGGATAATCTGCTGAATTCCTTTGCAAAGATCATTTATACAGGGAAAGTATTCACAGAGAGAAGCTTATTTGTATTTTGGACTTTTGAACCTGGTATAGCAGAGTAGTGATATATCATGTTGCATTACACTGCCCTCCATGCACTCTTACCGTGTGCCAAGATAACTAATAACTTTCATAGTGTATCATGAGGAAATTTAAATGCAGCACCAAAACTACTGTGCAGATTTAGTGTCCACTCCTTTCCTTCCTACTCCATCTGGTAGAGAGATACTTTCCAATGTGGGGGAGTGTGTAAAAGGAATAAGCAGTTATTATCCTTCTATCCACATGCAAGAGTCCCTGCAGCTTGCCCAGTGTCTCTCATCTGAAGATCTGATGGTTGTTTATTCTCAGCCAATGCCTGCTGTGATTTTGTTGGTGCAATGGGGTTACATATTGTATCACATTTGAAAAGCCAGCCATCTGAAAAGCACTGAATTCAGTAAATTTCCTTCAGCCTTTCCCTTTGTCTCAACATGCATAAATTTTCAACATGCAGTTTCTTTCTGAATTTTCATCTTAAATGATTCTGAAACATATAGTGTGGCACAGAAAAAAAACTGCTTCAGCTAATGATGCACAGTAGAGTCCAGCTTAGATCTGTTGTAAAAGTCAGTTTCTTGATGATTTCACATTTTGGATATTGTACATGGTTCCAGGTCAAACTATAAATCTATCAGGGCTGAATATTAATCAAGCTGGCCTCAATTTTAAATACATTACCAGTTATGGCTGATTTACATCAAGAAAATGACCAGCTAAAAGTAGAGATATAGACCAGTGTCTCCAACAGAAAAACTAGTAAAATTCAACTCCTTCTTCTATATAAAATCCTTTTTCTTGTCTGTGATAAAAGGTTGGCAGCTAACCATATGTATCAAGAGATTGCTATAGGCAGAAGGCACACTCCTCTCCACACAAGCAAAGGAATCATTTTAGTTGTGAGCCTAATGAAATAATAATCACTGGAACAACAGGTATAATTGCTGTCAGCTATTACTATGCTACTCCATTGGAGTGTATGATTCTATTTTGATTGTTCTTTTTCCTGCTTGGCAGATGGCGAATTGTCTTAATTATCCATTCACAATCTGAAACCTCTTTAACCTCAAACAATTGCCTTCTTGAAGACCATCAAGCAGAAAACATGTTCATCGAGCTAAGCATGATTATAAACTGTCTTTCTAATCATGCAGCAGTCTACCACTCCAAGCAATGTTTATCCTATTACCATAGCAAGAGGAATAGCTTCCTGTATTCATATAAACTATCCTCTGAGAACCCATGTCCTATTGCCCACCATGCTGACAGTAAAGGAAAAATCAACTTTGCAATCTACACTTACTGCTTCCCTCCATCCAACATGTTGTAAAATATTTCTGCTCTCTGAGCAAAATATAAGCTTTCCTCACTTTTTTAATCCTCCACTGCCAGTAATAACTATGAATGTATTCCCCTTGTACTTATCATGTGAGGAGCATAGAAAGTTCACTACTGAGAGTTACCATTTCTCACTCAGATACTGCATTAATTTTGCAGTTCCTAAAAGGGAAATGCCATGTTTCACTAATCAAAGATTAATGAGTTCAGTGTTTTCTGTGGAAGTATTTTCTAATGCAGAAGAGGTTTCCATAACCACTACTGATACTCTCACTTTTTCTCCATTTTATATTTGAGTTGTAACACTGGGCAAAGGTCATAGAGTCATGAAATCAGAGAATGGGTTGCTTTAGAAGGGACTTTGAAGATCATCTAGTTCCAACCTTCCTGCTATGGACAAGGACACCTTCTCTAAGGCCAGGTTACACAAAGCCCCATTCAGCCTGACCTTGAACACTTCCAGGGATGGGACATCCAAAACCTCCCTGGGCAGCCTTACAGTGCTCAGTTACAATGCCCTACCATATTCAATTAAACGTCAATTTAGTAGACATCTATTACTTTAATGTCCTGTGAGACTTAAAGCTTCTATGGCACACATGGAAATTCAGTCTAGGAAAAAAAATTAGATGAGAGTCACTGATCAAAAAGTCTACATTCTCAAAATTATGGGGACTCTTCTGCTGGGAGAGAGGACAGCATAGCTTGCAAACAAAACATGAACAATAAACCACAAAAACCCCCAACAACTACAGGCAATGGCTCCTACTTGGAACCAAAAGATCAATTGTTCAAGGCACTGCAGGTAACTCTCTTTTACACAAATGTAATTTAACTTTAGGACTAGTATTGATTTAAAAATATCCAGTGAAACTTTATTTCATAGGTGTTTTTCAGAGATGCAGAATTGACTTCTCCAATTAAAACTTCAAATTCAGAGGACTGTCTAGGTGCTCTGTTCTAGTACAGGATGAAAAGAATTCTAAAATCTCACAAACAGCATCATTATCTTTTAACAGTCTTATATAAAATATCTTTTCTCTCTTCCCTATATCCAGGAAAGCTCACAGCAATGTCATATGGAAATTCAGAACCCACAATATATATAATAATTATATGTGAAATATATACATTATCTACATGTGTAAAGATGCTTGAATATTAACATATATTAAAACCTTTTTAAAAAATATTTTCTCAAAAAAATGTAATAATTACAAGATCATAAATCACTCATCACTTGTGAGAAATTGAAGGGAGGTTTTAAAAGTATTTAAATGTTTGATTAAACCACTGCTGTTCAAATGTGAAATTCACTATTACTTTTAATTATTGTTACAATTAATAGTATTATTTTATTTTAATTATTTCACTTTATTTCCATTTTTGTATCAATCTACAAAGTTTAGCTTTTTTTTTTTTTTTTTTTTTTTTTTTTTTTTTTTTTTTTTTTTTTTTTCTCTAATTCTTCCCACCACACTAGGGCAGGGAAGAGGGACTGAGTGAGTGGGTGTATGTACTTAGTTGCTGGCTTGGGTTAAACTACAGCATAAAGAAGTGGGAAACATTGGTGTAAACTGAAATTCCTGAGTGTATGGATTAGATGTCATACTTATTACACACGTCTTTCCTTGTACAAAACATAGAACATGACTCACTAATTCTTTAAAATAATATGAATCTTTAAAACTGATATTTTTTAGGTCAAGATTCACATTCTGTGAGTTTCACATTTATTTTATTTTAGGATTTGAGAATGCCATTGCGATTGATTTCTTCCATTACATCTTCTCCTGCTGTCTCCTGAGAGACATATTCCCTTCTACAGCCCAGGTACAGCTAATTTGTCTCCTCTGACAAACCCCATTCAATTATTACTGTCAAAAACTTAGCATTAAAGTCAGTGTGTTTCGTTCTTGGATTTCCCATGCTGGCTTCCATTTACTGTTATGAGTGAAACACAGTTATAGTGAAATCAAATATGCCATAGAAAACATGACTGTGAGTAATTCCCAAAGTGCTACAGTAAACCCTTAACATTGGCAAAGAAGAAGTAACTAAGCTTTCTTGGCTACAAAAATCAAAAAAAAAAAAAAAAAAAAAAAAAAAAAAACGAACCAAAAAAAACAAACAAACTGAAAACCAAAGGGGAAAAAAAGAACAAAACCAGCAACAACAACAAAAAAAACCCCAAAAGCAAGAAACTTTTCTGACAGACTTTCTGTACCACCAGCATTTTGGGCAGGTTTCTGTATGGTGCTATTCATTTTTGTTTGACACTGCTGTATAAAGTCTATGATGTTCTCCACATGACTCCTCTTGGTGTTTCTTCAAAAGTGTGCTCTGAGGCCAATACACTCCGAAACAAAGAAATTGTCTTTCCACCACCTCTTTCAGTGATGCATCAATAAGAGATGGGTAGAGAGAAATAAGAGACTTAGACAAAACAGAAAAATAAAATAGCATGACCTTCATCAGTCCTTGTCATTTTCTAGTTGGAAAAAGGTAGGTTACAACAGCTATGAATGCAGAAATTTGCCATATTTAAATTCATTTCAGGTCATCCAGCATTTTTACAAAAATATTAAAAAAAACAAAGTAAATATGTTTTAACTGGTCAACTAATTTAAGTGAAAATTAATCATAATAATTAACTTACATTAAAAAATACATTTTCTTTCTTCAGAGTATGTTTTCATATTTTATTTCTCAATCAGATTTTCCTCTAAGACTTTCTTACGGAATCAAGAGTTTCTTCCTCAAACACAGCATGCATACATTATCAACAGTTAGTCTGCTTTTCCAGACAATCTCAATTGCCTATAAACAAGGTATGTTTGTATGTAATTCAGGTCTTGTTTTCCTCATCTGATCTCAGCTACTGACTTTATGTTGCATGATTTGTCCTTTATAATCTGATATTGCTTATTCCAAGAAGGGCAACATGGATAGTGTATCAAATTCATATGTTCTTCCTGTTCTTCCTGTGTATGACTTCTTCTCAGCAGAAAATATCAAACAGCATCCAATAAATAGTGTAAAATCTAGTTTAGGCTCTACAGCACAAAAGTGACCTTTAGACTCTACTACCCACACACAAATTTTAATGACCTGTAAAGAAAAAGAAGTGGGATGAAAAACTCAAGCATGGTGACTGAAATACTTTCTCAGTGTTCACAGATCTGATGCAGTTCAAGATTAAAAAAAAAAAAAAAAAAAAGAAACCATCCAATCAAACAAAAAAACTGTCATGGTATATATGTTCCACATTTTTCTGTGGTATTGAAAAAGTATCAAAGTAGATGTGTTATACCAGACTTCAGTACCCAGACTGCTTCCACTCAGACATAGCCCCTTGCTTCAGGGTGCTTTTCCCCATCTGAATTTCATAAGGGATCTGGAAACTGAAAGCAGTCTCACAGTCTGCAAATACTGCATTCTAGGAGAGAAAAAAAAAAAAAAAAATATATATATATATATAGCTCATTGACACAGGCAAACCACTGCCTCAAGCCCTTGCACAGTGCCAGGTTCCCATTTCACCTCCTATCTAAGCACAGTGGGAGCTATCACTTGCTCTGCCACAAAGAGCAGTTCAGACAAGAGGAAACAATCTGGTAAAGCACTAAGCAGTGCCTTATAACTCTTGTTTTATGTCATTTAACTCAAAATCCAGTATATGAGCTGCCAGTTCAATGGTTTGGAAGGTCTCTTGGTTTTTATTGTGTCTAATGCATTTCTAGGTTCCCCGATATATAGATTATACATAAATATTTGAGACAGTATGGCTGGAATTCTGCCCAAACAGTTGTAAAAGTAATTACAGCAGTTAAGGTCAATGTAAGGACTAGCATATTAATTTTGTGGCACATTTTAACCTTTTTTTCTGACACTCTGAAACGCAAGTTCCTTCCTAAAGTAAGCAGTGCTACCTCTTATTTGGATTTTCAACAGTCCACAATTCAAAAACAGATGAGAAACTTAGAACAGGGAGCTAATACGGTTCCAGTGTCAGGTGAGTGGGTAGAACACCTTCCACCCAGAGGTCACCAACACATCATAACACAGCTGTGTGCAGCTGAGGGCTGTCACTGCCACAACAGCAGATGATGTAGTGCGTGGGAGGATGCTCCCAGATCAGTTCCTAGTGGACAGATACATGTATCATTTAAAACAACATAAAGTTGTTATGTTCTCTCACAATTGCCACTAATTGGCTCCCTTCTCAGCAGTTTTAGCAGAGGCTGCAGATCTCAAAGCCACTGGAATTAAACAGTTATCTAATCCCTAGAAGTGAATAAAGTAAAAGGTTCAGTGAAAAGCAGCTTGCACTGGTGCTATCTGTGCTGTCCATCTTCTTGGGGTAATTGAGGTTCTCATTTTCTAAGGCTGTCACTCTGACATCTTCCATCAGCAGCAACATTCACTTGATCTTTGCATTTCATTTTGTTAAGAGAGAAAGAGCAGGAAGGATAAGAGGAAAAATAAACCTTGCAGAATGAAGTGAAGCACTTCAGTATAGTAATCTTATTTGCATCTGAAAACTGATTGAACCCCAAATTTGCAGTGACTTAACAAAAAAAAAAAAAAAAAAAAAAAGGAAAGTTTCTGTTTGTTTCTGATTGTTGAGTACATGAAGAAGGAATAGCACAGTGATATTTCATCTTTAAATACTTCTTCATTGAGTCCTTTTTCCAAAGCCAGACTGGATGCAGCTTCAAAATGAGTTATATGAGAAACAGAATAGTCATGCCTATTTCTTTATTACATGAAATGATATAATTAAAAAGACTCTTCTGTGAATTAAGTCATTCCTTTCCCAGTAGTGGTATTTCTTCATGTTACTGAGATGGTAAAAGAGAAGTGTAATTAATCCACTGTCCCTTTACCAAGACCAATAAACAGAGAGCAATAAAATATAATCTGATTGTGCCATTATCTCAAATGAATATTTTATCATCTGCTAGCAACTCAATAATAAATTATTTTTCAACAGCTTTTTAATAAGATGAGAGATGATCAGTGCATGCTATGAAATGTTTTAATACCCAGTTTGAATATTCAGTCTGTTTTCTGTGAAGAAAAGGATGCCTTTTTTTGCCCCTTTGGAAAAGCACAAAAATTTTGAGACCTAGAAAGATTAAAAATAAGGTGATTTGCTCACGAAGAAACTCAAAAGTTCTTAAATTTTACACATTGAATTTCACTTTCAGGTAGTATTAGGAGCAGTCATTTCACCAGTTGCAGATGGGGCCTATATTAACATCAATGTGCAATCAGATATTCATCTCAGTGTTCAGTATCTGTAATGACCTTCATATGAGCAATCACAAATTTGGAGGATATAAATTTGCATCAATGTGTATTCCTAGTCAAGCACAAATGCTACCCATCCTTCTTAATGCTAGAACAAGAGATTCACTTGGTATCCAATTTTTGGTTCATTTTCTCCACTTCTTGTTAAGTCTGAGGGTGCCTATTTTTAATACGCTATCTGGAACACTAAGCTTACTGAATTCATAGCAAAATAATAACGCTACTATTAATACCATCAATACCAGGAAAATACCAGAACTGATGCATCTCATTTTCCAGTCTTCCCAGGTTTTTTCAATTAGTTGTCTCTTTTTAGTAGGCAAAGGACTTTAAAAATTGTTCCTAAACCCATCCTTCTTGGAAGAAATTACAGCTGCTCAATCACCCTGTAACTGGTACTGTATATATGAGATGGATTTTAAGGACAAGTAGAAATAGAATATTTTCACTTGGAAAACAATGTATATTCAAAACATTATAAAATCTTGCTCACATCTGGGACAAACTAGCACAATTTTGTTCTTCTTCTCTAAACCAGTTCTAATCTGCCATAAGTAGATAAATGCTGGTTTTGCCACTCGTGTCTGCTTCTTGAGACATATATGAGCACTTTTGGATGGTAGAGCAATGTGCTGTCCCTCCAGTAAGACTATTGCTTACAAGTGCTGGACTTAAAAATCACATTTACAAATGCAGACCCTTTAGATTTCTAGCGTAAGCAGCAATGGCAGCTTAGGCACAAATGTCTTTCACAAACAGAAGAGCTCCAAAATAAACAAACATATTTGATAATTGTAAAAACTATATTTTACAAGCATATTTCCAAACATCACAAATATTTCTCTTATGAACAGATGAGGTTATTAATTTTTAACACTTGCACAGTTTCTGCCATGTTTGAAGCACTCTACAAGAATTAGATAATCAAGTTTTCCACCACTCAGATAAATTGTGAAGTATCAGAACTGGAGCTTAGTGACCACAGACATGTCAACCTAGCCAGAAATTAATATTATACATCATTATCTAAATAAAATGTCACATTATTCCAAATGAATGTAGAAACTAATAAGCAAATGAAAAAGGCTAGCTCTCTCAAAAAAAAAAAAAATCTAAAGAGACTTCTTCACCTCTAACACCTCATTGAGACATCTAGATTTAATCTTTTCTGACTGGTGCAACTTTGGGGACTCACCAACCAAACTCAGCTGAATTTTTGTACAGTACTCATGCTACTACACAAAAGATGAACATGCAAGGGTAGAATATTTTAGAAAAATTCCACAACTTTCTATTGTCTTACTTTAGTTATCTCTATTCCATTGTCAGAGAGATAAAAAAAAAAAAAGGAGAGAGAAACAATTTCAGCTAATAGAAGTGTGGTTGCTAGTACCAACACATGGGTAATGCTTAAAAAATATTGCTAAATATCACTTTTTCCTCAGGACCACTCAGCATTCTATTAGCTCTCAGCACTTCTGAGCACCTTACTAAGCATTTTGCTTAATAGTATTGAAGCATTAGGTTTAATAAACAACTTTTTCACATACATTTTCTAAAACAGCTCCTCAACTGTAAAGTGGGTTTCTACTTGGCTTTCTACTTGCCTTGAAATGACATGAGACTTCCAGAGTTTTAAGTATGCTGTAAAAAGTTTTTTCTATGTCTGCTTCAATACATAATTTTAGCTGAGCCATAATATCATGAAATGAAAATAAGATCTACCACAAGAATGCTTAAAATTTTCTTGAACTGCAGAGCAATTTTCATCTTTTGTAGAGCAAGAAACCACATAAGTGTTACTTAAAATATTATGGATTTACTTTTTCTATGTGTGTTTGCACACATATCTGGTTTTCAACAGCTGGAATATTGGAATACTGAGAAATTACACCATGTGATAAACATTGTATCAATTGATGCAATCTAGTATAATGATTCATAACATTTCTTAACATTATACTACAGTGTAGAACTTTGTTAGTATAAATATATTGATATATCACCTCATATAATCAGAGGTCACAGGTCCACATAAATGTGATCATCTCAAGTAAGCCAAATATTTAATGAGCAAGATTTAGTTGCTGTTGTAAAGTACTCTGTAAGAGAGATAGAACCATTCCTTATCACTGTGCTCATATATGTACTTTTCTATACCTTTTTAGTTTAATTTCTGTAATATACATTTAAAAGGAAACAATTCACAAAAAACATGAAACAAAGATAGTAAATATTACCAGATTTTCTAGCTTCCACCTCGTGACCATCACTGTATATGGGACTATAACTATAATGTTACAAGAACACTTGTAGAGATATACAGGAAATGACTGCTGTAACAGGCTTCTTCTACCTGTCGTAACTTCATTGCACCCTTTTAACAAACTCAAATAAAATATAATATAGATGAAAAAGTACTAATTGATTCATTTCATGCTATGAAACTTTTGACAGGTCATTCAGAGACTGTACTTATAAACTTGCTGTAGAACCAATTTATGACAGGATGAAACAAGCTGCCAAATGTACAATACACATCATTTGCATTTAATCCACAGCTACATTCTTACTTTTCTTTCTTTCTTCACTGACACCTCAGGGTGCCAGCACAGAGTACAACTATGAGATGTTAAGAGAAATACATTACTATTTGGACCAGAAATAATTCACTTTTTCTATTAAGAACTTCTCACATTCAGGAACACTACAAGGATTATATAAAGGCAGATTCCAAACAGTGATAAATTATGTGTGTTTCTCATACAAGCTGTGTGAGGACAGGGCAGGAAAACACCTATATAGAATACAAATGCTTTGTGAATCAGCATCGCTGAGGATATTTTAAAGAAATATCAGTGACATGCTTGCTTGTTCTGTTGGAAAATCTCGTATCAAGGTGAAGATATACATACCTCCTCAAAATTCTTCACAATGAGTCTTTTCTATGCCTTCCCCAAGTCCCCCTGTAAATAATAGATTTCAACTACATCTAAAAGCATTTCTTTGAAAGTGCACCAGTAAGATAACAGTTGTGTGGTTTCACCACAGGTAATTGCTGAGCTGCTACTTTTCTGCTGAATATATGCAGGTTGTTTCACTACGAATATGTCCGGTTTTTAGTCAAAATACAGTATTGTCACAAGCAATGAGTTAGCTGGAGAACATTAACATTGTGATTAATTCATTGTGTCTGATTCATTGTTTCAGCAAGTCTGTCCTCTGAAGACGAAATCATCTACAGACGCTAAATTGAGTCTAAAAAGGACCAAAGGATACAAAATTTAATTTAGAACACTAACAGATTAATACCATGCACAGAAAAACCCTATATCAGATGCCCTGTTTAAATGCTGATATCAGCTGCTTTAACACAAATAGGATCTGCATTCTGTTGACAAAATTTGCATTTTCTCAGACATGGATCATTGACACAAGAGACCATAACATCTTCTTTAAAAGCATTTTATTATCACTTTATGCAACATGAGAGCAATTACAGACAAGTTCTGGCAGCATGGCTACTTTCTATGCACATTATATCCTAATGTCAAAAAAACAATAAAGTTCACTGGAAGGAAATAAACACCATGTGTTTAACAGTGTCATGTTTTCACAACTAAATCTAGTTTTGTTGTTTATCATTAATACTGTTACTATGTAAATTCTAAGTATTGAATACAAACAGAAAGGGAAAAGAAAATGAAGTAACACATCTATTGTAAATTATGATCTCAATTTATCATCTTCCCCCTCCCCTTCAAGAAGTATAAGCCATTCAAAAAACAGAATTTCAAAACTGAAATTTGCGAAGCATTTTTCCAAACAGCTATTACTAACCAGAATACAGGCTCTGATGAGCATGCATTCCATGATTATCTACATTTAAAAAAGTAAAATAACTGTCATTGTCCTGTTTTCATTTCAAAATTTGACACGCATCCCAATAGCTACTTGATTGTGTACAGATCATTTTCCACCAGCAAGTGCACCTAAAGCACGCCAAAGCCAGAAACTGTATGCTCCTTTCAGTATTTTGGTGGAATTAAAATAAATCTTAAATGCTTTGGCTTATCCTGGTTTATAGACAAAAAAGACCAAGAGGTTGCAATCTGTGGTGTATAAAGTGGATGGATGAATGGATGGATGGATGGATGGATGGATGGATGGATGGATGGATGGATGGAAAGTTAAGAGGGTACCATAAAAGCTCTGCTCTGGCAAACAGCAGAATGAGCTTCAAAAGATTTATCAAGACAAATTTTAAATGTAGTAAGGCACAGTGTTGTAGCGCTAAGGACAGTTAAGCAGCAGAAAAAAAAATTCCGAAAAGGCTTGAAAATGTACTTATCATGCATACAGATCTAAACCTTGCTTTGTCTCTGAAGAAAAAAGAGAATTGTTTGTGCTGTGAGATCTGATGCAAGTGATTTGGCTTTTAGTTTACACAACTACATAATCCTTGCAGAGAGGGAGGTGCTCTGAATTGTCTTCTGTGGAGCCTTACCTTCCTTCACTGACAGAGAGGAGAGGTTGAGGGGAGGGCAATTGTCCCTTACAATTAGTTGCAAAGACATGAATATTTCTCCTTCATCCCTGCCTCCTTTGCTGAAAAATGTTTTGATCAAAGCAAATTATTTCCAGACCTGGAAAAATATTATTTGAGAAAGAATGTGGTGATTTAAAAACAGAGGGAAAAGCTGTTATTAACAGCAGGGAAAATGTTATGTGTTTGTTGTAGGCAGCAAAGCCTGTGGATGGACCAGTAGGGAACTGAATAAAACAGCCTTGAAAGCCATTTCATTACAGGTTTTTAAGCAGAAATATGGAATTAGAGCCACAGTTCTTATCTCAACAGCATGAGAGAGCCCTGCAATCAAGACTGTTCTCATTTTTGTCACCTATAGTGTCAATTAGCTTTGTGTTCTTGCATGTGGAAGTGCTTGTGTTTGCCTTCACGGTCACATCTGGAGTAAAAGGTGCTAATGCACATCAGGTCCAGCACCTGCTTGCTGTCTCTGACAGCAAGTGCTCCCATCTTGGTGCCAGCACTCCAAGTTTCTATTGAGCATCACTATTGAAGGCGGCTTCCAGCCGGGCTATGCCCGGTGGGCTGCCTTGGCCAGGATAGCTCAGGTAGGCTCAGCACAGCGTCCGCGTTCCCAAGTAGCTCCCAGCTGTAGGGAACCTAAGCAAGCTTAAGTGATATCAGCTCTCAGTGATTATCAGCTCTTTGTGATTTCAGCTCTTTAGCTTGCTAGGTGCCGCAGCAAACACTGGGAGAGAGAGGAGAAGTCTGTGTGAGGTTCCGAAGAATTCTTTATTGGTCTACAAAGGTTCTCAGTGACAGCTCTTCTACTAAACCAGGCAGAATTAGGGGTTTATACACCTTACAGGGGTTTTGGAAACTGTCTAATAGTAAGGGTCAGGGAAAAGTGACCTGTAGGCTTACAGAGAGATAAGCAGGGTCCGAAAGGCGGCAGAGAGGGGCTTCCAGGGCCTGAGTCATCGTGACTCGGCATTTCCTAGCTCAGGCTTCTGACCGCCAAGGAGGCCTTGCAGGCCCTGGGCCTGCTACACATCACTGCTTGCTGTCTCTGACAGCAAGCTCCTCTGCAATGCTCAGGATGTGCTTCCAGAAGGATTGTCAAGATCCAGTTCTCCAGTGATCCAAGGAGGGTCCATGGATCTGCAAGGGATCAAGTGCCTAAGAGGTGCAAACTGGTTTAGTGGTTCTCTTTGAGGAAGAAACAGAATTGAATAAGAAAATGCAGACAAATTTCATATTAATATTTTTCAGGTTGGACTTTATCTGCCATGGTGCCAAGGACGTATCATGCTCAGGCTGACTCTGATGCAGAACAAGACAATTGTCAAACCAGTTCATACCTCTTAAGCACTTGGTCCACTGAGGATCTGTGGATCCTCCTTGGAGCCCTGAGGATCAGCCTTGCTGTTGCTGACAGAGGTTAAGGCCCATGACAAAATGCTCAGACCATGGAGCTGTTTCCATTGAGCACCACTGAGAAGTTAAAGAAATGCAGGGTGATAATGGAAAAGGGAACTGGGCAAAAATCATCCACTGCTATGCAAAGAGACAGTGCACACTGAAGTTACTTCCCTGGTGGAAAGATTAAATAAGAAATCAGATTAGTTAAAGCATAAAACTCTGAACTTTTAGGTGAACAAGGTCAGAACTGGTGGCTGCTGTGTCATACCAGCACTTGGGTGGTGGCTCAGGGAACATTTTGCTGGGGGCAGATGGTGCAAAAGGGACAGCGTAGGAGCAGCTGTCAGCATTTCTCTGCCATAGGTACTCATTTTGCCCAGGGAGCAGGAAATACTTGCATTGGAAATGGGGTTGCTAGGGCTCTGATATGGTGCTGGGAGCCCAAAGTAGGCTTTAGCTTTGTTACCACCCTGAAACAAAACTCTAGGTACTGGTTGCCCAAAGGTGTTTTCCAGAGATTTATTTCTACTTATCCTGGTCACCAGCTCCATGGAGCTCAGCAACAGCTATGCTCACCAGCACATGAGCTGCCAAAAAAAAAGAAGAAATAATAAAGAATGCATTATAATTATTCCAATAAATTACTTGGACAGAACATGGAATCTTCCCCAAATCCATTACTGCAGTAATTATCCCCAGGTCCATTACTGTCATGTTATTTGGGTATAATTTAGAGGATTTAAATGTAATTTGAAAGATTTGAGAATAATTTGGGGTATTTAAGGGAGCTATAAGGTTATACTGTGGGCGAAGTGAAACTTGCAGACAAATGACAATTCTTGAGGAACTTAATCACCATCCGCTTTGCTCCCAGTGTGTGATGTTGCCAACACTGGCACCAAGATGGGGAGCACCAGCAGAGCTATGGTGCAATCCTCAGAAGTCATACAGAGATCTGGGGGCATTTTTCATCTTCCTCTGTGTCCAGCAACAGTTTCTGATAGTTAATGCCTCTGGTATTACCCACCCTGTCATAAAAATGGGAGATGTGGGGGATCACTAGGCATTGTCTGACCAAGGTGATCCATCAATGTTCTTTGCAAATGATTCTTAGGTCACTTCTGAATTGGTTCTTCATTATGTAAAATAATGATGGTAGTTAGAGGTACTATGCTGACTTTCTCCAAGCACAACACAGTTTAGGGAGAGCCCAGAGCAGGAATCCTTAGTGCACTGATTCCTTATCCTTGTGTTTGCAAAACTGAGCTCGCTATCCTTTAGAGATGGTTTTTTTCATTCACACTTAACAGCTGTAGAGGAACATGATGCAAAATCACTACACCATTCAAAATAGTCCAGATATTCAAAAGAGCACAATAATACAAAATAAATAACACAGTAAGTCAAAATATATAGTATAATAATTCAAAATAGTACAATCAATCAAAAATGTCTGCTGTGTAATACCCACAGCTTCAACATCTGCAGGATTCTGGATCATTCTCTTTTATTCAACTGAATTTTCAGGATACAAGGTTAGTGACTGCACAGCTTTTATCAGCTATGGGCAGGTTTTTAAGTATGCCCAGGAGATTTTTTTCTCATTACTTGCTGGTCTTCCTTCCTTTAGGGCCATTGCCCACCATGGGAACACCTGTGGCTGTCCAGACTGCTCCCAGTGTATACCAGCTGTCTTCAGGCTTTGGGAAGAAAGCTGCTTTCATGATAGTCACCATTGCTCTTATCACTAAAAAATTGTGATAAAGGGATGGAAAATTATTATTATGAACTTGAACATTGCATGTATCTATATGTACACACACACACACATATATATAAATATAATTACTAGTAATGTTAGATTCATGTAAAAATATTATTTTCAAAGTTACAGAGATTACTTTCAGTTACAGAGAAAATAATACAGACATTATTTTCAAAGTTACAGAGTTTCAGAGTTTACAGAGATATAATGGATCTTTATCCATTTTAACTGGGATGCCAAATAAGAGCAACTTGCCTTAAAAACTTCAAGTTGAAAAGACTGGGCATTTCACACATGGGATTTTCAGACAGATCCAATTTGACAAAAAGACCAAAAAAGGTGGAAAATTATAAAAGTTGTTTGTGGTAACCAGGACCCATGAGTCTTTTTTTGCCAAAGTATGATTAAATTCTTTCTTAATGAGACTCATCTACTTGTGAATGTGTGATGGATAGCAACACCACTGGAGAGGATGTGCCAGGTTTTGCTGCTGCTCAGAAAGATGACAATTACTTAAAAAAAAATAAATATGTTACCAGTGAGCAACTTGCTTTCTTGGTTAGCAACATTAAATTCGCCTGTGCAATGCCACAGTTTCATTGCAGAGAAAACTTCATGGGTGTGTTGTTCTGCACTCAGGAAAATACATCTATTTTCCTCAGTAAAGAAGTGGGTACAAGTGCCTAAAAACAAAAAAAAAGAAAAATTAAGAGAAATTTTCTTCTCTTTTCCCAGACCTCAGAACAGAGTTTAAATGTATAAGGGAAAAAATAGTCCATCAGAGGTGCTCAGATGAAAAGGAAGACTATAATATGTCAAAAAAACCCCAGCTTTTAACCTGACCATGTAAAAAATCTGAAGGAAGGATGGATGGACAGATGGATGGATGGATGATTGAATGAATGAATGAATGAATGAATGAATGAAAGAATGAATGAATGAATGAGAGGCCAGGATAAATAGAAAAGTTTGCTTGTCCAAATTATAACAGTAGATAAACTGTTCTGGAGGACCTTTTAAAAATGCCATTAAATATTTGTTCCAAGTTTTTATCTCAAAACCTCCTTACTGAAGACTCAGTATCTCCATACATAGAAAATCTTTCCCAGGAAGTGCTGAAAAAAGATTGTTTTCCTTTCAGTAGCTGAAAGAAGTAATTTATTATGAAAAATACCAAGAAAATACTTTATCTTGAAAGGTCTTTTATTGTTTGTTTCCTGTTAGCATAGACTTCAAATGTACTTCCAGGTCATGTGTGATCTGGTCACACATGATCATACAGGTCACCCCAGAAATTACTGGAGTTATGCCAAAAAATTGGCCCAAAACATACTAGAACCTGAGCATTCTAGGAAGAATGAAAGTTGTTTTATTTTTAAAAAGGTTTATCAAGAAGTATGCTGTCTTTGTAAATAAATTTTTATTTTTATCAAAGGCTTATCATACAAAATCTATTTAAATTTATGAATGTTGCAGTTTATTTTAGGATCCTGTGTGTTGTAGCAAACTAATCGAAACAATTTGTGGACAAGGTAGCAGAGGTCACAGCAGAGGTAGTTTTCTCGCTGTATGTTAGGAAGATGACTTGTTCGCATTCTGACAGGAACAAAAAATATCATATTTGAAATCAAGTTTAAAGTTTTTACTAGAATACATTAAATATTTAAATAAACATTTAATAGTCAGTTAATGTGCACATGCACCACAACATTCTTTTCATTTCCTTGACAATATTTAACACTCTCTTGGACCATGGAAATATGGAACTTATTCACAAGCCACAGGGCACAGTTATTGGCCATAGTTCATGGTTCTCTACATAGTCTACAATTGCAATTATGTCCTGATTTTCATTACAATATTAGAGAAGATTTTGCTCCTTTCTCAGATTTCTATTCTCAGATCTGCTGAGAAGGAAAATAAGGATTGGAAGCTAGATAATCTCTCCTTTCCAATGCTATAAATCCTATTAGGGAAACTTCTTTGAGGAACTGTTCACTGATCTGAGATTAAGCTGGGGAGAATAAGTGACAGCACAGACATCACTACACTGTGCAATAAAACAGCAGTACTTGCAGATGATTCAGAAAATCCACAAACTGAGCTGCATTTTTGTATCTATCAACTAAGTCTGATGACCTCAAAGTAATAACAGACATGATATATTTTGCCATAAAACTATTGTTTCAAAGAATCCCTATAATAAATTATAAGCACTAACACAATTCTCACCTTGACACATCCCTGAAATAAGGGAATGTGGACTAATTTCATAATACCAACAAAATTTCAGTCACTCTATTTCAGTTTTAAGACCATTTAGAACACTGCATTTTTTAATTCATCAGTGATTAATTCACTAGAAAATAATAATCTTCTGCCCTGACTTTCCACAAAGCTTCCAAATTTTGCTCTTAAAAAGAGGATTGTTTTCTTTAATGTAATTGCAATGTAGCACCTCAGCACCTCACTTAAATTATCTCAGCGTTTGCAGTTTGGGTTTGGATTGGTTTTTTTTTTTGTTTGTTTGTTTTTTCATGCGACTTAGTGACCCAAAGTATTTTAAATTTATTCAGGGGAAAAAATAAATGAAAAAATCCTACAAACACATCACTACCCACATCTCAGGCCAAATAAAGATTTAAAATATGGTACGGCAAAAAATGAAAAGGTTTTAAGTGGAAGCAATTGCTCCTCCAGCTTACCTTCTGAAATATTTATGTTGTCCATTCTATGAATCAATACATTCTGCAGCATTTAGCAGTCCCTAGAGTCATAACTGAATTGTTTTGAAAGGAATACTTTCAGTGGAAATTTGCAAAGACAAATCACCCAAGGAACAATGGGTGAAAGCCAAACACATATAAAGTTTACTTATCCTATAAACAGTTCTTTCAGGGAAGCTACATGTAGTAACTCTTGGATAAAGGAGGTACTATCATTTTTTAATGCATTTTGGGGGTTTTTTTCCTAACAGATGCCAAAGCCAAAAAAAAACCCCATGTGTATATAAATAGAGATTTGTCTCTTGTTATATTACCTGTTTCAAAAGATAATTTTTTAATAAATCTTTATAGTCACACATCCAGAAATCTTTGCTTTTCTGTATTCTTAATTTGCTTTGGTCTTCCTACAATACTAGTTTACTCTTTCTCCTTCCTGTCCTTGTGTCCATGGACAGTCAGGACTACTGATTACTGACATAGAGCTGCTATCATGACTTAACACTTCCTTCAGGTACACATCCTTTTTCTCCATTCCACTTATTTGGAAGATGAATGTTGGAATGGGAATGTGATCAACAGGGTTTCCTTATTCAGACCATAAAACGTAAGCTAAAAGTTGTTTCACTCACATTCAGAAGAAAGTAATCACTTCTACTCAACAATTTCAGAACTGATCCATAAGCTCCAAACTGATTGGAGTTCTCATCCATATCTACATCTCTATGTATCTCCCGTTTGTATGTTTACTTTCTTCAACAGAGCACTTTATCTGTGCAATGAAGAGTTACTAAATCCAATGTGTCATTCTCTAGGCCAGTGCAAACAAAAATTAACAGTTTGAAGTAACAGTTATTGGGTAGATGTCTAGAGGCAGGGTGGTTGAAAAAAATATTATCATTCATCAATTCTAGAGAGATGTATTGTCCTGTGGTAGAATCTTTCTTTGAACCATTCAATTCCAACTATTTGATTCAGCTTCAACCAAAAGTCTCAAAGCGGGTGGTAAAAGTAGTGCCTTCATATCTTATGAGAAGAAGAATCAGAACTTGTTATGAAATTCTAGATTGTCACAGCCCATAGTATTCATAATTTAGTATAAAAGTTTCTTTCAGGTTGGTGATACTCTTCCATATGTGCTGTTTTGTAGTACTTGCTTCTTCTCTTATCAATGTTTAACATCAAAAGAAAATTTAAAGTTACTAAGAAACAACAATTTTATTAGCAAATAATAGTCAATAAAATTGGTTTCAGCTTCATCTAGATAAAATTTAATCAAACAGGGCTTTTCTCAGAACTCAAATAGATAAAGGAGTTTGCATTCAGGCACCAGCTCTAACAGTAAATTTACTGGGGAAATAGAGATATAACAAGAGAAAGAAACCTTGAAATGTGGTGAGATACTTTCTTAACATTATATCCAAAATGTTTTATTATGGCTCTGACATGAAATTAGACCAAGCAACTTAAACTCACTGTCTAGGAAATTTCCTGCTCTGGTTAGACTGTAACTTCTATTTACCATCTAGTGAAGTTTTATAATTCTACGGTGAGAACACAGTTCCTTGAATGTTAGTAATACTCCAGTGCTCTCCCAGATTTTTCTCTTGTCATCAAAAATTTGTATAAATCCTGGGAAAAGAATTCTGGAACCCTGTAACAAAATGAGTCTTAGTAAATACTTTTAGGAACACATTTCAGGAAAAAAGATGACATGAAAACATTGCAAGGAAATTGAGAAAAAGAAAATTCAAAATATAGCTTCAGTACCTCTTTCTGGTCATAATAATAATGCTAAATGGAATCTTACACTGCCTTGTGGTCACAAGACCATGGCTTTGATGTGTAAAACAAACAGATCACGTTTTGCTCAGTTTACTCAATCGACCTTCACAAACTCATCCCAATGTAGCAAAAAGAAGGCTTTTGCCAACCTCCCATATGGGAGATGAGACAGAGGGTACAATGGAACTGGTAAAGGAGCCTGATATCTTAGGCCTAATCAAACAGAAACTGTGGCATTCACATTCTCTGAAAAAATTCCTTCACCCAAGGTTTTTCTCCTGGGAAGCTGAAAATCATTGAGAGAGGCCTCAGAGAAAAAGAAAACAATTCTTATCTCATTTGTTTCTCCTGTGTTGTGCCTGTGTGGAATGTGTTTGGAGATTGTTCACCCAAAGGCGATAGCCTTATTGGACTCCGGTGTGGGTTGTTTTGATTCATTCTCCAATCAGTGCCAAGCTGTGTCAGGACTATGGAAAGAGTCACGAGTTTTTGTTATTATCATTTTAGCATTGAGTAAGTATCTTTTCTGTATTCTGTAGCATAGTATAGCACAGTATTCTTTAATATCATATAGTATAATAAAGTAATAAATTAGCCTTCTGAGAACACAGAGTCAGACGCATCTTTCTTGCCTTCACTGGGGCTCTTTGATTACTATAAGAAACCATTGAGGGAGACAGACACAGATTAGACCGTGGGGTAGAAGTGACCATGAGATACATTGTAAACTTTGTAATGATTGCCCAGTAACTGATGTCATGCAGAATGTATAAACAATGGGAAATTGTTACCAAAACCAGAATCCTATGTATGTGTCATACAAATATATCCTATATAAACCCTTTGTATTCTCAATAAAATTGGCTTCTGATCCAGCTCAGTTGTTCCCGTCTCTTCATTGCAAATACTCCCAGGCCAGACAGAAAAGCAGCTACATTTTTCCCCACCTAAAGACTGCAGTTTTCAAGAGAATGGATATTACTATGAAATCCCACTTATTTTCCCAGGTACAGCAAAAAACTTAAAAGCAGCTATTCAAAGAAATTATTTTTCTCAACTGATGCAAAGCACATTAGCTTCTACTTAACTATATCCACTTAAAGCTCATTGAATAACATTACATAGAAGGCACTGACCAGTGTTTCATTGCTGCTGGGGAAGGGAAGGGAAGGGAAATCAGAGATGTTAATTTTTTTGTAAGGTCAACAATATTTTCATCAACAATAGTACAAGATTATTATAAGGTATTTTAAAAGCTGCATGCAAAACCAAGTTAGCTTCCACAAATGGGTCCAAATTCAAAGTATTAGCCATATTACCTTGGGTGAAAAAAATCTATATCTCAAAATCTTAGCAAAATTGGCATTGGAGAAAAGAAACCTCAGTATTCCCATGAATTCTGGAAACCCCCACATAGGTGGAGTTCAACAGATTTTCCATCAGACTGCAAGCCGTATTTACTCAAATGCCTTTTGACTACTATTACAAATCTGTTGGGACATTTCTTTTTTGTTATATTTATAATTATTTATTCTATAGAAGAGAAATGAGAGCAAATATGAATTTATAAATAAATAAATAAACACAAAATATAAAAGAGTACTTAAAACAATATGCAGAGGAATTTATTTTAATCGCTCCCAATACCATCTGATTTAGTTAACTGGCACACATGGAATTTTCTGAGCTGAAGATTTTTCTGATAGGAATCAGCTTTTCCAGTACACAACTTCTATGATTATTTGAGATTCAGATTAAAATTTGATTGCTAAATAAAAAAATCCTACAATCAAGACTATACAGGTATGATCCTGTCCTAGTTTCATCTGGTGGAGAACACTACACCAGCTACCAGGAAGAAAATCAAATCTATCCCAGACAAACCCAGAACATGTTCTTAAGTGTGTTTGAAGATCAGACCATTTTTAGAACTCAGTAAATATGGGGAAATTTAGAACATATTCCATTAACAAAAGGAATTGGTGTGTTCTAATTCTTAGAGTTATTTACTGAAATTCTTTTACTTCAACTTGACAAGATCAATATTTTGTTCATTGATGTAGTCACCTAACTCTTTGTCAATTTCAAAGACCTCATGTCACTAAATACTCAGACCACAGAGATGCCAATACCCTACACTTTTCCTTTTCTTGCAAAGATTTCTGCAGTAAATGAAAGGAAATTGTAGTTATCTTGCTTATGCAAGAATGCTTATGCTCTGAAAACCTAGGCACCAGTCTCATTAATTTGAAATTTTCTCAATGCAAATTTACTCAGCATTAGAGTTTTTGTTTTATTGGTTTTTTTTCCCCAGTAATTCACACTAGAATTTTGTGAAAATAGAGAAATATCAACATTTTATTGTAAAAAAAAAAAAAAAAAAAAAAAAAAAAAAAAAAAAAAAAAGTCAACATTTTATTGGCTAAGAGACTGCTTCAGTACATCTTGCATTATAAGTCTTTTAGTCTGCTGACTATTTTACATGGTCATGTGTTGATATAAACCACACACCCAAGGTCTTCTCAAATGTAACCTAGGTTTCATTGTATTCCAGAAGCCTAATTCTCTGAATAAAAAAATTAGCAAGCATATAATTCTTGGTTTCCTTTTCCCCCAACTCTGATGGAATAGTTCTTGCAAGGAGTAATTTAAAGACAACTTATAATAAGTTCTGTTTTATCATGTTTTTTAGTCAAAAACACTGAGATTCCTCGAAGTTATAAAACATATTTTCTTAAGCTTATAAGGTATCATAGCAAGGCTGGAGCCTGTCAGACATAAATTCTGGAAAGGATAAGAACCCTATGCATGTTCTACACCTTCCAGCTCATGAGTACCTACTTGAGACACTTCTTTCCATCCTCAGCCTTTCAGGTACTACAGCACCTACAGTCAGAACATCACAGGGAGAAAGCAGGAAAGAGAAATTCTGTTGAGGCTGAAAAAACAAAGCTATCCTGGCTTTAGCCTTTCACCCTCCATAGAAGTTAGTATGAAGAACAGACACTAACTGTAAAATATACCAAAAAAGAGCATCATGAAATCCCAACTGAGTTGTCAAACTCCTAAGAAATGGGTGTATATACATGGTTAAATTTTTATGGAAGCTCCACATTTCTAAAAATACTATATATTTACAGAATATGCCACAAACCATTATTATAAATTTTGATTCTATAGACCACATAGTCTTATTTGCTCAAGATGAAGCAAGGCCTGCACAAAATCAAAATCAAATATACAAATAAAAATATAAATAATGTATCAACTAGAGTTTCTTGTGGAGAATATTTAATGAAGACATTTTTCTGTTTAAACAGAAACAGAAAATCCATGTGAAACATTAAATCCAGCAAAATAAAACACTACTTTTTCTTTCAAAATTAAGTATTCTCCTTGGAAATTCAATAAAACATTTGATCTTTGTCCCTTCAGGAGGGAAAAGAACTTCTTTGTTTTCATAAATTAAGAAAAACCTTGACCAATGGCAGTGGAATCAATTGCCTTCTCAAGAAGTTTGCAAACACCTGAATGGTGCAGTTGACACACCTGAAGGATGGAATGCAATTTATGGGGACCTGAACAAGCTGCAGAATTGAGCCCATGGGAACCTCATGACCTTCAAAAAGACCAAGTACAAGGTCCTGCATCTGGATTGAGTCAACCCCCAGTAACAATACAGGCTAGGGGATGAAGAAATAGAGAGAAGCAATTTGAGATACTAACCAATGAGGAGCTGTATAAAACCCCACGATGTGCACGTGCAGCCCAGGAAGCCAACATGTCCTGGGTTGCATGAAAGGCAGTGTGGCCAGCAGGGAAAGGGAGGGTCTCTGCCCTTTGCTCTTGTGAGACTCTTCTGGAGTACTCTGGTCGTCTCTGGAGTTCTTAGTACAGAAAGGACACGGACCTGTAGAAATAAGTCCAGAGAAGAGCCACATTAGTGATCAGGGGGATGAAAGCCTCTTTATGAGGCTTTCCTGAGAGAGCTCGAGGCTGTTTAGCCTGAAGAGAAAGCTCCAGGGAGACCTTATTGAGCAACCTGATGTAGTGGAAGGCATCCCTGCCAATTGCCGGAGATTTGGACAAGATAACCATTATAGGTCTCTTCCAACTCAAACTATTTTATGATTCTAATTATCCACTAGCCAAACAACTAATCTGCAAACTACTTGCCAACCCTGTCTGGTATGGGTGGTTCCAGAGACTGAGCATCCCATACTTCTCTTTCTTTCTCGTGTCTTGGATGCATTGTGAAACCAACCACCATCCAAGCTTACGTTTGGTCTTTTCCAAAGGAAGGAGGAGAGTGTGTACAACATGCATGACAGATTATAGGCATCCTTGAGCAAGGAAGTTTCATGTAGCATTTCTGTGCCCATTATTTTCACAAATATGGAAAATTTTCGGAATATTTGTTGTGGGGTTGTGATTAGGAATGACGCAATCAGTGTTCCCTTGGTCTCACACTTAAAAATATGAGATAAATAAAAGCACATTAACTTACATAAATTTTATAGACTGATATTAAAAAAACAGTTGTCAGAGGAGCAATAACTACTGAAAATAGGTCAAGCTATTCAAAGGACTGATATTATAAGAAATCAGCAAAATTTTGCCCTTTTGCTGCCTATGCTCAAAACTAAGAGCATTTGTTTTCCAGCTTAAAAATCCTACTTTGAGTCTACAAAATAATTCAAATGCTAGAAAAATTATTTGTTTAAAGAAATAAAAGAAAAAATGACAGAATTAGTCAAGTTCAGCTGAACTGTGAAATATGACAGTATTAAAGTTTGAAGACATTTGTCTTTAAACTGTAGTTTTATTCCAAATAACATGTAGCCTAACCTGCCAAAATTAAAGGTTTTTCAGATGTTAGTTCACTTGCTGTAATACAAGAAAAGGTCAGAAAGCAAACTGAAAAAAGAGTCTAGACAGCTTTAACCTCAAGGCTTTACTTTATTCCAAGAGACAGGGTTATCAGTCATATTATTTCCTATAAGAATAAAAATAACTAACAAACAGAAAAAAAAAATCATAAAACTTAACATTCAAGGATATGACAAGAGGCTACTATTCTGATTTTGGAAGCAGTGTTAAAGCATGTGAGGCAAAATATCATTCACCTTACTTGAACATTCAGATAGTATTTTCAGCTTCTGAAACACCCTGTGATGTTTTAACTTATTGTGAATTTCTCAGTTATTTTAGCATGCAGAGGTAAGATGGAGAAAACAACAACCAAATCCTCAAAAATTGTTTATGCAAAAATGCAGACAAAAATCCTGAGGGCCCACTTGAAGAAATTTACCTGTTGTAATTTATGTACATGTGATTTGTTAGATTAAGTTAACTATTGTTTTACCCACTTTCAGAATAATTCCATAAAATTATAAAGATATTTTCCAAAACAATGAGGAAAGAATAGCAGCTATGATTGGAATTTTGTAGATCCTCTTTAAAGAATGAGGAAGTTGTCTTGTTTGTAACACAATTATTACTAGCAGTAAAAATTTGAAGGAACATTTAGATTAACAAAAACCTGTGAAAAAAGTAAATTAAAACATATTTATTGCAAAACAAGATTGGAATAAAGGAATTAACTGTTATAAAATATTGTGTTACTAAATTTCTTATTCAGTCAAACTAGATTATTTCAAATAGCCTCAAAAAATAAAGAAAACTCTTCCATGGAGGTAACTGCACATGTCATTGCCAGAGCTGAGATTGAACTACCATAACATAAATCAAAATCTAGATAAACAGGAAAGATTGTAGAAAAAAAATAAAAAGGGCAGACACATATAAAAAATTACTGAGTGGTGGCTCTCCCCCAACACACAATCTTCATTTTGCTCTCAAAAAACCCACTTGAAAAACCTGTTTAATTTACTTTGATCATTTTGATGAGTTAGAGCATTTTTATTCCGAAATTGACTATAAAATTATTTTACCTTTGACATAAAACCTTAAAGACCTAGAAAGGCACAGTTTCATGCTTTTTAGTAATTTTACTTTTATGAAAAAACCCTCTATTATTCCTATAGTCTTCACAAACTTATTATAAAGAATAAAGTGCCCCAGTATCCCTGAGGCAATGACTTTTCTGTGTATTCAAGTGTCCCATATTAACTCTCACTTTTCAAAAACTAGAACTGACAGAAATAGCCCTACAGTTTTTTTGCTGCTACATGTAAAATAAACCAACCAACCAACCAACCAAACCCTATCTACTTTCTCAATTTTCATCTTTTATATGGAAATGTTTAAATTTTGTGAAAATTTAAATTTTGTGAAAGTGTTTAATTTTGTGTTTAAATTTTGTGAAACACAAATAATCCTACTTCAGTTGTACAAACTATTGCTAATGTAGAAATTGAACATAAAGGCGACAAGAAGCATTGTGTTTACATGAATTTTACTCTGGTTCTGTCTTCACAAGTCTATCCATACCTCCTCTTCACCCAATTCTGTATAAACAAAATTGAGAGAACTAGAAGAACTTAAACACTTGTCTATTAGAGCTTCTTCATTTAACATTCATTGGGTAATGTTCACCACACACACACACACACACACACACACACACACACATATTTTCTCAATTTTTCTTTTAATTTTTCAGTGTTAAGTATTTTGACAAACTTGTATCCTGCTCTGGAAAGCTTTTCTAGAACATTTTAAATCAATTCTGTTCTGTCTCCCTAATGACATTTAACATATTTGCTGTCATATCACTGTCCTGTGGCAAGGAAGAAAAATAATCCAAGGAGGGGGAATACATGATTTGTTCATGATGCCACAAAAGTCATTAAATAGATTGAATCAAGGTTTTCTCACACCGGCTTCCAGCCTCTTAAATGTGTTATTTTGCTGAATAAGTTAAATTCACTGTTTTGAATCATGCAGTATTCTTGAACTGAAGAAAACACTTGTATTCCATGTCATGTTGCAATGAAGAAAGATTATTTTTTTCCCAGAGGGAAAAGAAAATATTTTAAAAGCTTCTATGTGATTTATGTTTTCACTTCAGGAAAAGGTAAAACACCCATTTACATCCTTTCACCTTTCAGTAATTCCTACCTCCTATAACTGCCATCTGTTTCCTACTGTCTACTACACAAATATGTGAGGTTTTTCAGTTGGTAATAAAAGTTCTCCTTGCATGCCACCTGACAGTAGCTTTCAGATAATTAAATAATTTCTATATGAATGTTGAATAAAAATAAATTATTTAATGGGAAAAAGTGCTGAGAGCCAATTGAATCTTTTGAGAAATATCACGGTCCACAGAGAGGGGAACAGAGGCAGTGCAAGTCTTAAAAGCAATAGGGAATGAGCCAGCCAAGCCAGCCATAAATCCTGCTGCAGGTCTAAGGAAGCACGTTCTGAGGCAGAATGCTGCTGCTGGGGAGATTATTGTGATGTATATTCTGCCCTGCAGCTGCCAGTTCCTCCTCAGTTCAGCCAGTTTCCCCTGGGGAAGCCAGTACTACCTGGAGCATCATTTCCAGTCCCAACCTGCACGGTAGCTCTTGCTAGAGACAGTCCAAGTGAAAAACAAACAAACTGAAAACCAAAAAAACCCCACCAACCTAAAAACCCTACCAGCCCTCAAAGGAAACAAATGAGCACCCAAAGCCGACTATAGAATATGCCCTGGAGCCATGAAAAGGAGAACCCACACAAGTGATACCTATAGGATATTTTTGAATTTATTTTTCCTTACTCTTTTTTTTGTTTGTTTTTAGTTGGTTGTGGTTTTTTTTTTGTTTTTGCTGGTGGATTTTGTTTTGTTTTGTGGATTTTTTTGAGTTTTGGTTTTTTGGTTTTTTTTTTGTGGTTGTGGGTTTTGCTTTTTGTGGGTTTTTTCAGAGGTTTTATTTGTGGTGGTGGTAGTGTGGGGTTTTTTTTTGGGGGGGTGGTTTGCATTATTTGTTTTGTTGGTTTTGGGTTTATTTTTTTTTTAGTTAAGGCTTTAATTTTATATGGAATTGAGAAACAGCACATGACAACCTAGAAAAGCCTATGGTCAATATGTCTGGTTATCACCAGAGACTAACCTAAGGATTTCCTACTGGCCAGGTTGTGCAAAAATACTTTGGGTTGTTTATTACAATGTGCTCTGGGATGACCCTACTTGAACAGAGACATTGGACCAGATGATGCACTGTGGAGTCTTCCAACATTACCTATTCTGTGATCACAACTTGAGGGTTCATCATGGCTTAATGCACTAAGTATCGGAATGAGATCATGTCAATTAAAGACAATGCCTGAGAAAGTCCAGGAGATGAATGTAATTTCAAGATCCATATTCATAAATACATTATAAATTGTGTACTAATATCAAATGACCTTTGAGAAAGTTTTCTTTTTCTTCCACTTTACAAATTAAAAAAAAAAAAGGGCAGGACAGGGGGAGTGGAGGAATGGGAAAGGCTCATTCTTTTATTTATTCTGGTTTACTGTTGCTTTGCACATGTGTTTCTGTCATTTTAGGAGGTTGTTGGCAGAGTAACAGACCTCGACACTGCCTTTATCACAGTGTGAAAAACACCAGATGTACAAAATTAACGTTCAAGTTAATCAAAATATTGCTTGACAAAGCAAATAATTGAATTGCACTTTCAATGCACTGTGGTAGACAATAATTAACAAGCAGCATCTTCAACATCTGGATACAACTTTCAATTTCCGTTTTAACATCATAGAATGCTGTCTACACATTTTTTAATGGTACCCCTGATAATAATATATTCTGTTTTTAATCATATTCCACGTTGCAGGAAATGAAGCTTGCAATTTTCCCAGGTGCTTATCAAATTACTACTGCAAGCTAATTCTCATCCCCCAAGTTAAGAGTTTCAACACTGTGCACATTAACAGCCTGCTTATGTTCTTCCTGTACAACAGAAGGTAAGTTAATATGTGCTTCAATTATATCCAGTTTGTGCATTTATAGCACTCTGTGGGCAGCACTAAGAAGGCTGTAAATGTTCTTATTCTGCTTCTTTAATGCTCTACTGTACTATAGGGAAGAGGAGGGAGAGGGGAGAGAGAGACAACTGCATCATTTTATCAAGAGAATCAATAAGGAACTCAACTCCACTGTATTGATTCAAGAAGGCTGCTAAGGTGCAGCTCTCATTTTACTTGTTACAAAAAAGCTTACCCAAGCTTGACTTTTATATACATTTCCCTCTTCTTCACATATGTGTGTGAACACAGGCATTAGATCTGTATTTGTCAGCTTTAATAAAATGCACGTGAAGCGCAATTTCAAGTGTTGCAAACATTTTATCTTAAATTAAAACTGATGATTTATTGCATGAGTGCCTCTGCTAACTGTGATATTGACTAAACTGAACAGTGTCTTAGAAGAAGCCATCTCTTTCTTTTCCTAACTTTTATTTTATTGCATTGCAGGCCAGCATAAGTTTCAAAAAATAGCTGCATACTAGCAGTCATGCAATTTGGATTTTTTCCTTCTTATTTCTAATCCAGTGTTCACTTACCTGTGGAGGGTAAAGTAAGGTATACTCTGTATTTTAATTATTTCTTTTATTTGTAATGGTAATCACTTTCCCACCTGTTCTTCATAGAAATTTTCCAGAAGCAAAAACCAACAGTATGACAAAAAAATCAAAATTGTCATAGAATTTTTTTAAGGAATATAAACCTCTTCTGCATTAAGGGACATGACAGATGTATTTCCTGTAGATAGGAAAAAAAAACCCTTGAGAATTCTTATATACAAAGTGTTAAAATGAAAAGTTTTGAAAAATATTTCCTCTCAATTCTCACTCAAATAACTCTTGCTATTTAAAATTTCAAAGGGAAAAATTTGATGTTATGACTGTTAATATTTAGATTTCACTACAAAACTGTTAGATTTAGGCAATGTGATACCTCCCTTTATCCTTTTATTCTTTGTTTACCATACTGGAAAAAGCCCAAACCAAAATTAAAAAAAAACAAAAAACCAAAGCAAACCCAACAACACACAAAGAATAAAAACCAAAACCAAAACTGTGGTTCAGCAATAATCCACATATGTGTGTCAGATTCAACTCGGCAAAGTTTATAACAATTTAATCCTTTTCCAGAAAAGATATGGTTTGAGAGGTGATCTCATTGAGGTGCAGATTATATACACAACACCAACAGTTCCTTCTCAAGTATTTTTTCTACACTTGTAAAAATTACATAAACAGAGGTGCATCTTTTCATTTATCGTATTCATTGTTAAATATGTGAGTGTTCCTCATCAGCAACAATAAATCAAAATTATTTTGAATTTTCTGTGCCTCAGAGAATGTGGCCTTTGCGTATTTGTGTGTGACATAAATTTGACCAAAGGGAAATGGAATTGCTTTTGTGTGTTCATTTCTCCTTCAGAAGTCCTCAGGCTTGGCGTCTAAATGTCTACAGAAATCTAGTATGCATTTTTACTGCATCACCACATAAATCCATTATGATTATTTTAAATCAAGTTTTCTTTTTAACAGTCTAATTTCTCAAGCTTATGGTATTGATGTTCTTCTCAATGGCTACAGACATTCTGAAACACTGTTAAAGCAAACATTAGGTAAACACGTATTGAACTTTCTGATATAAACAGGTTATGTGCACCTTCAGGTCAACCATTAAAAAAAGAACCCCAGTTCATCTTTTTTAGGACAAAGATAAAGGAAAATCTCAATACTTCCCTCTGTGATAGACCCAAATATCTCCATTTCTCTAGCTTTTGCTCTACTTTGCCGAAAATTTACAACTCACCTTTACAGGAGGTATCATAAGTTACTTCACAAATATGCATAAAACACTACAGATCAAAAAAAACCCAAACCTTTTCCACCCTCTCATTTTTCCAGTAATTCTAAGAGTCTTCTAAAGATGAATTTGGCAATAGTCAGTGGTTCTTAAAACCAGATATGGTCAAAACACAGAATGCATGCTCCTACACATACCACTTAAGTCCCATTTCTCATGTCCTTACTGAATGTTAGTACAGAAGGTTTTGCAAAATTTATAGCTAAATTAAAATCAATTGAATGATCAATTAAAGAATGTGAAATACATTGGTATAAATCCCTTTTAGATAAATCAAATTCCAAACTCAAATGCATTTGTATCATTCAGTTCAATCAAAAAAGGCCCTTAATTTAGCAAATTTAGAAGAATGAAATATGCTTAAGCCATACAATCAGTAACAATAAATTTTAAATAATCAACAGATATTTTGATTTTTGTAATTATTTTCTTGGCCAGGAGTTTCAAAGTAATTTTTAGCTATTAAGAAGGCCGTGAGAAATATGGTTTTTGTTTTTCACTCATCAATGGTTTTTGTATATATCTCATTCATATATTTAAGGAACTGTATTTATCCCATGGGATGCATTGTCACAAAATAAGCATTCAAATTAAGTAATGTGGATGGAAAATGAGAGTAATATTCTCACATCCTATGTTTAGTCACTTACTACTTTTAATAAATAAATTTTAAGCTAACCTCATTGAATTTGGTGGGATTATAATTACAAAACCAATGGAGAAAACTCAGCAACCTGAATAACTGCTTAGAGGATGAAACAGGGTGCTCATGAACAATTGTTTTTCTCTATTAATTCTCTACAGAGAAATCAGCTGCACTACTCTTCCTCAAACCAGTCCTAGTTTTAAATCACCACATTGACTCCTGTATATGACAGTCTTGAAGGGAAAGGAAAGAAAAGAAAAAAAAAAAAAAAGAACAAAACCCCAAACACATTGTAGTTACTTGCTGCTGCCTCCTTTGAGGAGGCTTTATTGGTACCAACCATCAGTCTGGGTGATGCAGGCAGCCAATACATCACTGCTGTCTGGCAGTCTTTGTTGAGTGCATCTGCCTTCATCCTCTATTTTGGGATTCTTGACACACAAACTGCCCTAAGAGACTCCAGTCTGTAGGGATGAAAGACACCAGGTACAGGTCTTAATAATATGATTTAGTTTGGGAGAACCTGCAGTCTGACATATCAGCTGGCAGAGTTCTCATATTCCACGAACACTAAATTACAATAAGAAATATGGAATATAAAATAAAAAAAAAAACCCAAACAAAATCCAATTTTTAAAAAATAATTAGTAAAATATGTTTAATTTTACTGCCAATTCCTCACCAGTTGCACAAAATAAGGTTCAATTACTCAATATTTCAGTAACAGAGAATAAAACTATATGTAAAAGTATGCTTGACTACCTCCCATTAGATATTGCATTTCAATATTCACTAAAAACATTAAGAAATTCTCACAATTAATCCTTTGTTCATGCTCTGCAGTTGCCCTTTGAGCAGATCAGCTCTTGAGAGAATGGTAACATAATACTTAGAAAAAATATAGAAAACACATTGCTCGGCACAGGTTTTTCAGGAACGTTCTTGGACACAATTATGCAGTCTATCAGTCTATCTGTGCTTATCTAGAATATAACATCTTAAAAAATACTACATATTTACAAAAGGAGGTCCTCTACAAGAGCTTATAAAATGCTCTTCTAAATTCTCCTGGAATGTTTTCTTGTGCAAAACCTGAAAGATTACACTCTGATTAAATGCATTTTTTTTCCATGTTCTAAAACAGCACTGATAGAGAAAAGAGATGTTATCTAATTTATGATAAAAGGATATATACTGGTGGGATACATGTGTACAACAGCAATAATGAATCTCAGTGTGTGTCTGTGTGTGTAAGAGCAGGCAAATGCATATACATACACACAATACACAGAAATGCTTATGCATATAGATATACTCAAATACCATTTCTCATCTGTACTGGTTTATGCAATAGTACCTCACTGTATTCATCCAAGTAATATCCAGTCTCCAAAATCACATTTTTGTTATGACTTTTTAATACTTCAGGAAACATTGGTGGGGCAGACAACAAGCTAACACTTTTAGATTGTTGCCTTATGCCTGTGTTTACCATAAAAAGGAGTGCATTCTGCACAATGCCTTCAAGGTATCATCACAACGTTCTTCTCATGATGGGTCCCTGAGCCTGCCAAACCTTGATACTTCATTCTACGTATTTTTCTCATAACAAAGAATCACTGAAGTTTAAGTGAAATCAAAGACTTTCTTTTTCATTTTTCTTTGTAATTAGGAGAAAACTAGAAAGATACTTTTCTTCTTGCAAGCTGGTGTCTTTCCTTCAGATCTGCTCAATACAGAAGTTGTGCAAATTTTGTTGTAGGTTGCTGCAACCTCCACAGTCATCTTTGGCTGTCTAGAAAGACAGAATTTGCAGTCTTTCACCTTGAAGGATAGATACATGACTTTCCCTTGCCCAGTCTCTGTTCTGCAGGCTTCCAGATCACCCAAGCACCTCCTCAGTTCCTTATTCCACAACATGCTGAGAAAACTATCCCTTCTGCATGAGTTTTCAGGAAGAAGCAAGTTCTCTTTCCCCCCCTTGGAGCTCCAGGTATCCTAGAGGACAGAAGTCTGATTGCACCGAGACAACAGGCCCCTTTTCTGCTGGTACCCAAAGGAGCACAACACAAATGACATACAGCACAGAATAATGAGGTTCCATTTGCCTCAGAGAGAAACATGTCAAAATCAGATAAGCAACTTCTGTACAAATACTTATTTCAAAATTCAAAAGTGAAGGGTAATTCCCACAGCATTTCTATACTAAAGAGGATATTTTAATGCTCTCTTGCACAAGGGTCATTTGGCACAAAGTAATTGATTTACCACTGACAGGTACTTAGGTGTCATATGCCAGGGAATCTTTTGGAATATCTGGTCTTTAACAAAACTTCACTTGATTAAAGCACTGTGAAAACTTCATCTTACTGCCCTTGTTCAGTCATTGCTTGTATTAACATGGGGATGGCTTTCCTTTTTTTTCCTATTTATTTTCTCATTTATTCTGGATTTTTTTTTTAAATAAAAGGGGCAGGTCAGCATTCAATATTTCAGCTTCATTTTAACATATTCTAGTAGACCTCAACTGGCCCTTCTCAGAACTGAAACCAGTGGCACAAGCTCCTTATGTCTTAACAGACTGATGATCAGCAGCACCAGTGAGATCCTCTGTGGTGGAGAAAGACTGAATACTGTACATGGGAGGAGTCAAAATCTTACATGATTTGGAGCAGTGATGGCGAATCATCCCAACCCTGAGCAGTGGTGTCTCCCTTCTCTGCAAATGATTAGCCAAGACGCTTATTAACTAATTGGTTCTTGATGTCACATCTTTTGAAATACCAGGGATATCATTCATGCCTTCTTGGTTGCTACCACTGTGTCTTCTGTCACAACATTTCCATCTTGAACACATACTGCAGTCTTAGCCAAATACTGCATCTTGTGCTTCCATAACATGACTGAATAGATCACTGAGAAGGGAAATGTGCTTTGCAGAATCCCTCTTGCCACTTTAATTTACCTTGTATTACCATGCACACTTTTAAGCTTTACCTAGAGAAAAACTTACCTGCAACACAGAGGTAGCAGTGGTAGATTTTTCATAATGATGTAAATAGTTTACTTTTGGCAGTTGTGTTGATGCCTAGAGAGGCTGACCTGGAACAAAGGCTAGCCAGAACCAAAGGAATAAAGCAGGTATTTATTAAAAGGCCTTCAAAGGATACACCTTGGGCAACACAAGAGCCTGGCCATGGTTCTCCCCAAGCTGGACCCAAGCTGGACCCAAGATGGACAACTGGTCACAAGTTTTCACGCTTTTATAAGTTTTGATCCATTTACATATTGGGGTTAATTGTCCAATTATAGTTTCATGTTATAAAGTCTCATCCTTCCAGACTGCTTTCTTCAATTCACTGTTGTTTACACTTTTTGGGCCAGAAGCTGCAACAGTGTCCTTGGTTTTCAGGTTGGAAAATAATTGTTTTGTCTAACTGTGGAGACAACTTACTAATACTTTATATAAAGTTCAGAGTTACACACAAGAGCAGTACAGAATCTGAAAAAATATAAAAGCTAAAACTTAAGGCATCAGTGTCAATCAAAATCTTCAAAACTGTATTTTCAGTTTTCCTTATAACAATTATGTCATACAATGTAATTAAGGGGGAAGAAGATTTTTTACACCAAAGTGAGTATAATTCTGATTAATAAGTGATGAGATATTTATTTTATGGCCATTAAACTATTAAGAACTGATAGAATAATCTTCCTTTCTCTCTTTTCCTTTGTACTGTAGATATTCAAGATAAGGTAAAATGATGTATTCTAATGCTTTATGAAGTACTTTGAAAGTAGAATAAAAATAACTTTAAATGGTTTGTTAAATTTATACTTCTAGGGTTTTCTTTTAAATTAAGATCATTAAAACTTTGTTAAGCTCATCATTTTTCCTTGTAACATTAGGGTTATTAAGTACATCAGGTATATAATTTTTCTCTTGTATATGTGGCATAAAGCCAAATCATAAGCCAAGCCAAATGGAACATGCAGGGAGAGAGAAGGAGGTGACATAAGAGAAGTATTTCTTAATAACAGAAACCTAGCAAAAGAGGCATCAAATTTGTCAGCAGAACTGCAGATATGACTCTATCAATAATCCATGGCACTTTTGTATTTCCCAGCTGAGGCTATTATACAGCTTTGGATGACAGCCTGCTTCAACTTCATCATGCAATCCACTGGGACAGAAACTCATAACTGGCTTTCAACATAGATCCTTCATATAAAGGGTAATAACTGCAGCCAGTCAGTGTGGTAAGATTATCAGAGACTGCAGCAATGAACTGCAAAATGTGGGAAAGACATTCTGACAGAAACCTGACAAAATAACCTCAGCAGGTTAACTCTTTTAAATATCAAGGAGAGAAGTAAGGTACCAGAAAGGTGCCCTGCAGAACCTTCTGCATCGCTGTTCAGCTGATGCTTTTTAATTAAACTTATCTAGACCTATCTTCAGACAGTAGAGAAGATGAATAATTAATCAGAAATTTAAGCTACTTCAAGAAAAGTGATAAAGATGCTACAGAAGGTTTTATCTGTACTGATGAACATTATTGATGTTCTTACAAGTCCATTGATTTTCAGCACAAGGATTCAATAGGACTGTCATAGTGACATAACAGTGTTACCTAGTAATGTATTATCTAATAAAATTTTTATCTAATAGTGTGTCTATGCAATGTACATAAATGAAACTTAATTTTGCCTGTTAAATTGTCAACATTTTAAAATTTTCAACATGATTTCTTTTGTGCTCCACTATCCCATTTTTAGTGGTTCAATGTAAACCTTCCTCTGCTCAGAGCCAGACAACTTCATCTCCAGTTGCTGATCTCCAAAATTTACTCAAAATTTTATTCTGCATTTCAATATAATATAGGCTGTCTTTCACATCAAAGAGGAGATTCAAGGACTCAAGCTCCTGCAAACTGCCCCGCAATATCAAAGCCCTTTAAGAGTACACTTTTGATTGTATATATAGATGTAGATGTACTCATTTGGGGGCCTGTCACCAGTGATGCCCCCCAGGGCTCAGTACTGAGGCCAGTTCTGTTTAATATCTTCATCAATGATCTGGACAAGAGAATTGAATGCACCCTCAATCAGTTTGCAGAGGTTGGGCTGAGGGACTGTTGATCTGCTGGAGGGCAAGAAAGTTCTAGAGGGATCTGCTCATGGTGGTTTGATGGACCAAGGCCAGCTGTATGAGGTTCAACACAACGAAGAGCCAGCTCCTGCCCTTGTGTCCCAAAACCCCAAATGCAATGCTCTTCATGCAGCATCATTCAATCCCCATCACTCTATTTTACTAGGGAACAACAGAGAACTCCTCTAAAGCTGTTGTGTCATCAGCTAACAGGTATAGAGCCTCAATATAGCCACTATAATTTTTTTTGTGGCTTTTATTTAATGGTTTTCTAAGGAAAAAAAAAATGTTAGTTTTGAGTACATAGAAGAGGAATATTACTTTTACTGGGAATCTGTTATTTTTCATTCAGAAAAATCAAGTAAGATATGTTTTTTGGGGTCATTTTCTCACATATCAGAGAATTCCTTTTTTAAATTGGAACAAGTGTGTTTTACTGGCTCATTTGTTTAGAGCATGGTGCTAATAACACCAAGGTTGTGAATTCAATCCCCATATAGGCCATTCACTTAAGAGTGGGACTTTGTGGGTCCCATCCAACTCAGAATATTTCTACAGAACAATTGAACTCCATAATTTTGAATATGTGGTTTATGATTGCACCCTAGAACTGTCCATTTCTTTCCCTTGACTATAAGAAGACTTAATAATGATGACTGAAATCTTGAGGTTCAGTTGAATTCTGCTGAAATATTTTCATATTTTGATGAAAAGCAAATGCTGCAAATTTTTCCCAGGAAGATATTTGTGGTTTCCAGTATTTGCCTCATCTTCTGCAAAGAATAAAAATGTCAAAACATCTTGCAAAATAAAATATCTTTGTTTTACTTGATACTAGTTATTAGTAACGGAGCCTCAGAAATCTGTCAATAGTCTGAAATATAAGGTACCATCACCTAAGTTTAAAGACCTTGATGAGTCTTCCAATAGAAAATCACTGGAAGTGCATGACAGCACTGGAGTGCACAGGTGCTGTGTCAAATTGCCAGGCATTTCTACTGAAGCCTACTGCAATATATTAACCCTTCTTCATGCATCTAACAGCAAACAAGCACAAGGTAGGCATAATTCATGTTAAACTTTCAGCTACAGAAGATTATGTAAGATAACGTTTCAGCCCTCTACAGCAATGAAGAAATAGTCCCATTTGTCTAATAAACCCTCCTGTGCCTGTTTCCTTTCGTCTATGACCTTTTCTTAACTGTTGTTTTCACGCCTTACTCAGAACAAAACACTACATTCACATTTGAGGAAGCGGTTTTGTTTCTGAGTCAATCCCCCATATAGTAACAACTCAAGGAGTTATTTTGATACATTTCTGTGTCAGATCACAAAAATCTTTTTATATTTTTATAGAGATGCTGTGAAAAAAAAATTTTTTGGGGGTTTAAATATAGCAAAAAATCTTAGCATATTCAAATGTAGTATCATGATTTTTCTTCCAAAAAATAAAATTAACAAAAAAAAGGAGTAACTCACCTCTGTGCAGTACCTAAGAAGGTAATAATTATTTACAGAAAGAGTGAGATAAAAAGCTATATAGTCATGGATTATTACAGAGGTTTATGTCACATATTGCATAACTGTGTCAGACTTCATTCTCCACTGAGGCATTAAATCTATTCCATGGAAACCTTAAAATTCAGTTATATTCTGAGTCAGAGTGAAAAACAAGCTTATTAAAATTCTCCATGGGAGCAAAACCCTGGAATCCTTTCACCAAGGTAGGTCAATGGTTTTGCTGAATCCAAAATCTCAAAAACTCCAGGGTTTCTGCTCCTGGCAGCAACCTTCTCCCTGAGAATTATGAGCTTATGGATACTTGAATGCATGATGTCAAATCACGTGATGTAGTACAGAACTTAGCATTTTTCCAAGCATCTAAGGTGAAAGTAAATAAAATTTACCCTGTTTACGGAGGAATTTTAGTAGAATATATTTGCTCCTCCCCCCTTTTTTTAATGACAAATCAAACAAACTATATTAAAATATCCCAGATTTCTTCCATCAACTCTTTCTCAGAAGAACCTCTGTTCCATGACTTCTGTTACATGGCATGTTGTACAGTCTTTTAAATGAAGCTTTACATGGTTCAAAGAATTACTACTACCTATATGATACAGGAGACTTTAAAATCAGCACAAACTAATTCATAAGGTAATTATTCATAAAATCATAGAAATATGGGCTGCAACAGACATAATTTAGTACAATTTCCCACTCAAAGTAAGACTATTATCAATACTAAAAAGATCACTTTTCATTTGAATCTTTTCTGAGTGTTAGAGATGTGAACTATATAAATCATAAAATCTTAATAAGGAAATCATCATGCAATTTTTCACATACCAACAGCATTCTCAAACCACTTTTTCTGGCATTATCCTCTAAGGGAAAAACACAAGCACCACCATTGCTAGAAAATATTAATTCCTTTCTAAAAATGCACACATTACAGAACATAACATTAAAAATATATTCAAGATCATTTAATGTATGTTTATATGCAGCATAAATTCTTACTTATTAAAATAATAAAAGATAAGCTAAAGACTTTGTTGTGCTTTATTTATGTTTATTGTAAAGGTATTCTGTATTTCAGAAGGTGCAGTGGTTGCCACAGAAACTAATTTTTAGTCTATTGCAGAGTAAGTAATTCCATAAATCTCACTTCATATCCAGTTCACAGGTATGATTTCCTTTTATTATTGGGATGGGAGAGGAGAGGAAGATAAAACTTTTCCTCCCTAGGTATTTTTTTCCATTTGTACTTTTTCAGTTTGTCTAGCAATGTCTTTTAGAAAAACAGAAGTAATTAAGTAGGAAGGAACCCAGATCTTGCAGAAGTCCTTGTCTGTGCTAAAGAATGCTTCATGAACTTATGGAAAGTCATTTAGTGTTCAGAGCTTCATTAGTTCCATACGTAGAACACAAATAAAGGATTACTAAAGGTAATTCTCAGTAGGTTGAGAAGCTGACTTCATTATTTTTGTAAAATTATTCAAAATACTGTAACTAAAGATGTTGTATAAGCTCAAAGTATTACTGCTATTTTGATAATTGCTACTGTTCATTACTGTGCTTGGACCAGTGAAGCTCATTTTTATAAAAAAGTTGTTATACAAATTTCACACTTCCTGGGACCTGCATACCATGTATCACACACCAATATTTTAATGTTTTAGTTTTCAACCAGCATACAGTCTTGTACTCAGTAAAAAGGCCAGTGAATGTTTCTTTGATATGCAGAGGTATTTACTGTAAGAATGCAATTGGTGGAATTGCACTAAGAATTCATTCTTTATTGTTTTACATCTTTATATGTTGTTGCGTTACTATCTGTGGAACACCATATATATTACCATATATCTAACAGAAAAACAACTTTTCTTTTGTGCTCAGTTTTTCTTTTCTTCCAGAACCGAGATTTTCATATTACTTTTTGCAGCCTATCTCCTGCGAGATGGAAAATAGAAATCCCAATTCTATCAGTAGGACTAAAGCACACTGGAGCCAACAGATTGAGCTAAAACTGAAGGAAAACTGCGCCAGGGCCAGATGAAGAATCACAGCTTCAGAACCCACTTCCTTTGCTTAAATGGTTTTCTTAGCAGGCCTTGACCACCACAGTAGCAGGGAGGGAAGCTGTCAAACAGTGTCAGCTCTGAGTGTTGAACATGGCCATGTCCAGCAACGTTATTTGTGGAGTTCACCACTGAGCCCATTCAAGACTTCTGGCAGTACTCGCACATTCAACTGCACCCTGAGGAAATGGATTACTGTAAGGAAGAGAGGAGGAGAAGACAAGGAGTTTCTGACACCTGAAAGGGAAACAGGAAGGGGGAAGATAGGGATGTATGTGGAGAATTGGTGTCACTGCATCTTCCAGGAATATGAGGGATACAAAAGAGGAAACATTGAGTGGTGCTGCTGGCAATGGATCCTTCACCAGCCCCAGCAGCATCTGTCTGTCTGCATCAAGTCTCCTGGCTTTTCCTACTGCTCTGACATAACAAAAATAGGCAGCAGGGCCAAGGCCATTTTGCTGTCCCCAGGGTTCTGCTGCCTTGGAAAGCTATCTACCTTGGCCATGATGAGAGCCAGGCCAAGCTTAAAAAACTACAAAGCTCCAGCCAGGGCAATTTTCTGCAGTTACATCAACATTAGAATCATAGAATATCTTCAGCTGGAAAGGACTACAAGGGTCATAGAAGTCCTACTCCTGGCCCTGCATAGGACAGCCTCAAGAATCACACCATGTGCCCTGCTGAATGCAGATATTACAGATGCAATGCAAAGAAGGACTGCCAAATATCGACAAATATCTACAAATATCAGGAAGGCCTCCACAAGGAATCAGACAGAGATATCTCTTTAACCACAAGCAAAAGTAGCTAGTGGATATAAAATTGTACCACTGTATTTTTCCAAAAGACTGCCTTGTCTCAGCTCAAATGAGCATACCAATGCCTCTAAAATCATCTTATAAGTGATATAAAAAGGTATTTTCAAGTTTGGATTGAATGGATACTTCTTTATTTTGATAGCTGCTAGAGCTAGATCTATCTCTGCCTTTTGTTTGTTTCCATGTATTCTCTACTCAAGCAAAACTGCTTTTAATTTCAAAGGGAAGTGTAAGTGCTCAGATTTCAGGCAGATCGTACATGCACTCAAGTCTGACAAGTGGTTTAACTTCTTCACTTTTGTCGTCTATGTTGCAAATAAAAGAAAGGCTAAAATGTCATTTTTGTGATATCTCCAGCAGCTGCATTAAATCACGCTACTCAGTTCAGTGTTTCCAAACAATATTATCTTCCTTATATAGAATTTACAGACTTATTAGGAATAATTAGGGAAAGGATTATCATGTTTTCTGACTCATTATGTATTTATCCACACACTAATTCCATAGATAGCATACTTCCTTTTCTGATGCCAGCAAAGTACTCCTCATGTACTTAATCTGAAAACTGAAGGCATTCTGGGAATGTCTTGTTTGTTTAGCCCTGAGGTTCTAAATGTTTTGGGTAAATAGCAAAGGAATCCGAATGCAGCATTTGGTTTCAAGGAAACACAAGAAAGAAAATGATCGCACAAGGAGATTTTATATCTAAGCAGCTTCTATTCTTACAAGTCTTCAGACCAACATCAACATTTCAGAGCTTGCCAAACATGTACACCCTTGAGCAAAAGAACTATCACACAACTGCAAAGCTGCTACAGCTGATAGCCATCAATAATCTGCAGATTCTTAAGGTACCTTCTGTTTCTGTCTGTTTGCCATCCTGCTCCATCCTCTACACTTTTCAAAAACTAGGGTGTTTAATATTAATGCTGTTGTAATGAATGTACATTTGGGAAGAAAGCATTGGACTGAATTGTACAGCTTAAAAAACTTTATATAATAACATGATACAGTATAACTTAAACTAAATCATGCTAAAAAACGTGAGCAATTGAAAGGTATTTTAGAACTCCCTAGTTCTTTTCTTAAATTAGGCTTCACACTTAAAGGCATCCAAAATCATGAGATTCAAGAAAATTTTTCTTTCATGTACATTTTAAGATTGCAGAGGCCTGTAAAAATACTATTTATTTTGGCAGATTTTTTCAGACATCATTTCAGTAACTCAAAAATATATGCAAAAATGTCAAAATGAGTGAATTTCTTGATATGTACACAGTATAAGGTGTAAAAGGAAAATCAGAATTGCACTGAGAATAAGCAAATATTTTTATACCTGACTTTGTAACTAGAGAAATTTGATTTTGGCACTCGGACATCTGATATCCTGCAAAGTTCAGAACAATACATGCCTATTTTCTCAAAATAGTTTTATTGAAATGAAGGAAGAGATGAATTCTCTTATTGCTATATGTTCTACTAATTAAAATGCATGACTGTGTTCAGTTTACTGAACTAAAACGTCCAATATCATTTAATATTGTATCTTCACTGATTTTGGGTTAGTGTTTTGAGGGGTTTTGGTTGGTTGGTTGGTTGGTTGTTTGGCTGGTTGGTTTTTAATTCAACATTTCTTGTTGCAGAACAATGTTTATTCAATGTAAAATTCTTCACTCATCTTTCAGACAGTATTTCAGCAACAGTTAAAAAACATTCACAAGGAGTTAAATAATAAGAATCTGCTTCATACTGACAACAGAAAACACAATAGTACTTGATGTCTGGTCTTTATTGTAGGCATCAGTTTTGTGGGAAAATAAAGGGCAAGAAGGCCATGACAGAAGGAAAGGAAGCATTTACTAAGACAGGTAACATTTAGAGCATTTAGAGAGGTTTGTTTCCCCTGGAAATGACATGCTTTATATATGGCTTTTATAGACTTCCTCAAAAAGTCCATAAAACAATATAGTTTAAATTATGGGTCATCATTGTTTAATTTTGCACATAGATAATCTAAATGTCTAAAGCATGTTTGAGATGGGGTTTTTTTTCAAGAAATTCTGATCAATGACATTGATTTTGAGGACACAATATGTCACTGTTAAACTCCAATCTCCTTGTTAATGCACAGTTACAATGCACATTAAATAGATAAACCCAGAACACAGTACCTCGCATAACTTCATTGCCTCAATTAATCAAACAGTTCAATGCCTCTCATTAACATTAGTGTACTATCTGGTTTTAGGACAGGGCAATCATTTTAAGCTGATTCATAAATTGTAGACAGGAGCACAGGTTAATGCTGATCCTACTCTAAAGCCCCTACTTCTCTCCAAGAAGGAAGTCATGCCAATCAGCCACAGGTTCAAAAGCTCTGCTTCAACTACAGTGTCAAGAGTATGAATACATATACATAAAAAATAAAATGAAATATAAATTCAGAAACAGTGTATTCATCAAAGACGATATCCATTAAGTCCATGTTAATATGCACAGGATATACAAGACTGGGGTTTTCTTTGTAGTTAAAAAGTTCTATAAGGCAGGAGAGATCTAATACAGTTTTTCCCCAGCAGCAGATGAAGCAGTCAGTTGCTTTGTTTTCATCATAAAATGTCCCAAGTGTTCAAGACTGCAACGTAATTATGTAAAATCTACTACTGAAATTATAGCTGGTTCATCAAGAAATCATTAATTGTCTCCATCCAACTGTGTTTTCACTCTTCTTTGTGGCCTCCCCTTAGTCATTCCCCTTCAGACATGTACAGCCAGAACTCTATTCCATTTACCAAGTCCCATCAGTCTTAAAACTCTGGTCATCCTTTTGCATAGATAGCAACTTCCTTGGAGACATAGGCCATGGTTTTGTCTGCTTAAAGTGTTTCAGTTTCTACATTTAAATGTGCCATCAGAAAAAGCACATGGATTTCACTACATGGAATAGGTTGGGGGATAAGCATAGTAAGCTTGTCAGCTTTATTATGATTCCTATGCTATTGTATTTTCTTTTAATTTAATTTTATTTTTGCCTGTAATTCTGTATTGTCCTTGCTTAACTCAAAAGGGGTTTCTTACTCCTGCCTAGATCCAACATTCCCTTCCAGGACCCTGTTCAGCAGAAACACAAGACCCCATAAAATACTTTTTTGTGTATGAAGTAAGACGACAAAATAGGGAGAGCATTTTGTGAAGTTTTTATATAAAGTCATGGTACTTAAACTCTAAGAGCAAACAATTAGTGTTATTATGAAGAGAAACAAGTGTTAAGAAGTTATTCAATACTCATGGTGCAATTTTGTTTGTACTCATAACAAATTTTCTGTCTTTTTGCAGTCTTGGTCAGAGAGCAGGATATCTTAATTTATTAAAGTATTTCTATTGTTTTTTTAATAAAAGATTCTGTGTCCAATCAAAATAATAAATATATTAGTAAATACTCTGGTCAACATTCATTGCATTGGGAATCAGTCTGCTTCCAGAACACCAGCTGGGTTTTTTTTCCAAACCTTCAGCAAAAGGAAGATCTAGAAGTAAGTCTTATGGGAAATATTATTATTTTTGTTTGCAATCTTCCTGCAGTTCATTCCTGAGACATGTCCAAGACATGAGAAAAGATATAGCATCTCAGAGAAAGAAAGAAAGAAAGCGCAAAACTACAAAGACTTCTCTAGGGATGTCCTTCCTCTGGTCTACTGGCTTATAGATTTATGTACAGAACTGTCACTCTCCTAACTGAACTGATAGATTTTCCTTTTATGCTTGAAAACTGAAGAGAGATAAAGAGTCATGGCAATACATATCGTTATTCCCTCAAATATTCTTTTCTTTTTTAACAAACACATTTGAGAAGGAGAGTTCACCAACCTCCCCAGATACAATTGTGCTAAAGCAGACTCACCTGGGAATCCATCTATTTATCACACACCACTTTTGTCACATTTATTTAAAGTGACAAAATTATACACAGTATGGAATCACTGTGTGTGTGCATCATTTTTTTTTTAAATTCTGCTACTGCATGCTTCCAAAAGCTGGCACAAGGCAGCATACTGAATTATAAATTTTTGGTCTTCCTCCATAGATGTGATAGTAACAACTCCCCATGCTACAGTTTCCTGCTCATAAACAATTTGTTGTGTACACCTTCAATTTTCCTTCCCACTGCCCCACACTTACTAGTGCTTCACTGATTCTAATTATTGATTTAGATACCCAAAGTACAAAGCTCTAGTGCCCAGACAGAACCACGAAAACTGAGTTATTATTTCTGGAGAAGCTACATAAATGACATATGAGACAACAGCTCGGATTTACCTGGAATGCTGCTTTATCTGCCTATTTATCTGCTTACAGAACTCCAACTCTGGTGCTTTTATATAGATATTGGTAATTTTTTTCAAACAAATGACTGTCTGAAACATCAGATATTTTTCATGACCTTTTTTCTGTTAGGTTAGTGTTTTGCTTTCATATGTGTGTGACTCAGCACTTCAAAGCACATCATCATGTTTAGTTAGCTAATGGTTTAAAACACTTTCCACCTCAGACAGACTTCAACAGATTCTTGAGAAAATTTCCACGAATTTATTTTCTCACTTACCTGAACACTATGGTTTGATAACTTTTACCTCCATTCAATCAACTTTTATTAGTTGCTATCATTCAGGTATATCTCATCTCATCTCAGTAACTACAATATTCATAGGAGACACTACTGAAATTAACTACAAATGCATCAAGATTTATAAGTGCTTGTAGAATTTTTCCTGGATTCTTATTAGATTGGCAATTGTCAGGTGAACAACTAAGCCTACATTTTCTCTTCCTTCCTGCTGAACCTTTTACATTCTCACTCAATTGTCTTATCTTAGAACTGGGTGACAGCTCCAGATAAGAGACAATATTCCATGTTTGTAACTGTCTTGCAGCAGATAATTGAAGTATACTGGGGATTTCCTTAGTATGAGCCAAAGGAGTACTGAGTAGCCTGAGTCCATTCATTAAAGTTTGTGCTGGTTTTGACTGAGATAGGGGAATTTTCTTCAGAGTAGCTGGTATAGGGCTGTGTTTTTGGTTTGTGCCGAAACTGCCGGATTTGTGGTGAACACATCAATGTTCCTGTTACTGCTGGGCAGGGTTTACACAGAATCAAGGCATCTGCTGCTCCTCATGGTGCTCCACCAGCGAGGGGGCTGGGAGTGCTCATAATAGCTGGGTCACCTGGACCCAACAGACCAAAGGAACATTCCATACCACAGGACATCATAGTGGTTATATAAAGCTGAAGGAGAAGAAGGAAGGAAAGGACATTCAGAGCAGTAATGCTTGCCTTCCCAAATCCCTGTTAGATATGATGAAGCCCTGATTTTCTGGGAATGACTGAACAGCTGCCTGCCCATGGGAATTGGTGACTGAATTCCTTGGTTTGCTTTGCTTTGTGTGCATGTTTTCTGCTTTATCTACTGAGTTGCATTTGCCTCAACCCATGAGTTTTCTTGCTTTTACTCTTCTGGTTCCCTCTCCCTTCCCAAAAATGGGGAGTCTGTTAGCAGCTGTGGGGTTCGTAGCTGCTAGCTGGAGCTAAATCACAACAAAGTCCTAATAATTTATGATTCCATTTCTAAAGTACCTGAGAAAACTGCACTATTTATAACTTATTAAAGTTATAGCACAAAATGTTTTGACTTGAAAATAGGACCGAACTTGAGGGGAACTGTAAAAGAGATATTCTGAACCCTATTTTATTGTGACCACTCTCTACTTTCTTTGTGGGAGACAACATAATCCATTGTCAGCTTCTTGGTGCATCTGATGTTTCATGCCAGGATAACCATGTCCCTAATGCATCTTTGCTAAACAGTAGTGCAGAAGTTTCAGGAGTGCGGAAACACCTTGAGATTATTAGAAACTTTAGGAGACATTTACCATATAATTTACAGATTAGATTAGTCTATTTTATACCTACAAAAATTGTCATTAACTGTTTATTTCACCTTGGGAATCTGTTGATAACATTTAGACCAAAAAGTGTAAGACACACTAGTGAGTACAGCAAAAGAGTACGTGTCATACATGTAAAAACAAGGCCAAGAGAAGCTGAAACTGTGGCTGAGATATGGAACAGCCTCTGCTATGCCAGGTCCGCAGCTGTGGTTGTCAGCTTTTGCTGCTTCTTAATGATCCGATGGCATGTTTCAATACTTCTAATGGCAGTTTTGGTTTCAGGCTGAAGCTTGACATTCTCAGTTCTCTATACATAGTGCTGACGTCCAAAAAATTGCAAGGTGCTTGTTTCCCTTACCTACTCCATCCTAAAAAAACCTTCCCAGGACTTTATACTGACTAACTTTTGTACTTTTACCAAGTAATATCACAAGAGACTCTCAACTCTTTTGTGCTTCAAATACTGCATCAAAGGAGATTGCCTGGCTTTTTAATGCCTACCAAACTTTTATGCAATGTAGGGAATAAGTCACAGTCACACAGGAAAGATAACTTCTAATCCACTGAATTACACATAGTTTTCATTTTCCTGAAAACTTCTACTTATACATGTCGCGCAACTTCAAAGGTGACCTAATGTCTCAAGGTTTAATTTCTGGCAGTTTGTAGCAACTGCAGAGTTCCTTTAAAATCAGAATTGTTTAAATATATGTCTATATTGACAACAAATTATCCACATTTAAAACTTATATGTGCTGCTAGTCAGACATTTCAGTGATAGGTAAGAATCACTACCCAAAAATCTTACTTCATGTACTGACTCTCATTGGTTTTGTCTGTAGACATATTCACCTTTTGTGATGTAAAGAATACTCATGTACCTGGGATCAAACAATACTATATATTGCAAAACACAACTGGATTTCATCTGGTCCAACAACCTAGTTATTCAAGGTCTAACTTCATATCTAATGGCTGCTCACAGTTTTTTTCTCTAGTTAGTCTTTGAAAATGTCCAAAGACAGAGAACCCACAACTTCTGGGAAATAAAAGAGCTCGTCACTCAAATACAAAATTCTGTCTATGAAATAAGTTTGACAAGAACATTGACACCCTACTCAATTTTCTCGTTCAAAACCATGTGATGACCCTGGATATATTTTCATAAAGGAATAAATAAAACACTATCATAGAGCCACAAAGGGCAGATTTGTGATGAGGAAGACAGGTTCACAAATCACTGGAAATGAGCTAATTTCAAGACATTACAAGGTATTAAATACAGAACAACATATTCTCTGCCATGGCAGATAGCCGAAGGCACATGTGTGAAATGGGTACTGAAAAAAGCATATATTAGTAAAATATTGTATCATTTTAGGTTAAGACCAATATATTAAAGTCAACACATTTTCTTCCACATGTTGTGTTGGGGCTGAATATGCCAACAAGATCACACAACTTTTCACTCTCAGGCTGTCATCTGGAAATATTTATTAAGCCAGCAAATAACAAAGCAACAGCCCCAGCTTTAGAGTCAAAATTATATTCCTTTATCTTCAAATATGAGTGGAGGATAAAACCACCCAGCATTATACTTGCCAATATAATTTGAAGTGTAGGAAGAAAAAGATGATGAAGCTTCTATCCACCTTAGTTTTACACTTTTTGCATCAAAACCATGGTCTAATGAACTCTGCTACCGTGACTCTTATTACATTTTAGTGCCAATAAAAATTATCAGTTGATTCAGTAGCTGACAGCATACAATTACATTTCTACCTATAAGTAACTTCTCTAAAAACTTCCTTGTAAGCAGAGGTAAATGATTTCACCACTACAAGAAAAAAAAAATCTAATTTTCCCTTCTAATTTCCTGAAAGTATTAGAGGAAAGTATTTATAATACAGCAATATGGTTCTGCAGAATTAGAAGGAAAAAAAGAGCTGTTGCTGCTGAACTTTAAGATCATACATCCAGTAAAAACCTCTTTAAAAATAGCAAGCAGCATTAATGAGATAACAGATAAGGACAAAATGGGTTGCAAATTGGTTTTGTAAATCTCTAAACATAACCTGAATGAGTATGCAGTTCCATTCATCAGATAAACTTATGTAATACCTTGTTTTCTAAATGGTCTATAAGACAAATGTCTGACCACAGTATCTAAAAAAACCACAAACCCAGAAAACAGTTGTTTACTAGAACAAAAAGTACCATTTTGTAGAGTGTTGCTTATTTATTTGGTCATGTCATCTGCAGAGGAAACTCATCTGCATAACATATTTTTAACATGTTTTTTTATAAGCAGGCTTCTCTCCCCACTCTGGGAAGCTTACTGGCATGTTGATGTGTATATGTGCTTCCATAAAGGCAAACCAAGAAATAGGTTGCATTTTTTTAACTATGAATATCTTACAAAATAATTAACTGGGAGATATTACTTATAAAGCTTGGCTATAAACCTTAATTATGATTTCTGTTGCATAAACTTCATAGACTAAGATACTAAGATACTAAGACAATAAGCTGGGCATGCTGATGTCTTCAATTCCCTCTACCCTACCCAATTTTTAAATTTTATTTCATCTCAGCCTCCTTGAAGAGCCACTGACCATTTTCTGATCATAAAAACATCTGCAAAGGATACCAGAAAAGGTGTAGATGCATTTTAATATCTGGAGATGAAGGAGAATACTTCAAAATGCTATTACTGGTTAAGAATTAATAAAGCTGTTCCACATTCAAAGGACAATGTAATCTGCATTACTTACTGTCTGAGTTAGACATCTTGCTACACGTTTATTTTATTAAAAAGTTAAAAGCATTGAAAATAAGTAGTCTAAAGAAATTCACTTTTTAAGAACCTGAAATTACAGTGACAAAAGAAAAATGAAACATGTTTGAAATGATTTGAATTAGGGAGAAAAATATGATTGATTACTTGCAAGAGAAAATAGCGTGCAAACCTGGGCAATGAAAGTGTTTATGCACTTACAATGTACACATGAGAAATATTTCTATAACATAGACTAAGGAATCTAGAATAGGCTGATGCTATTTGGTTTTACTCTTAAAACAATGTAGAGATGGAATCAGTTCTAGGATTTTTCTAATATTTAAAATATTTTATATTTTCCTTTTATGGTAGAAAAGTATTTTAGAAAGGGAAAAGTGTATTATTTATAACAGTAGAGTAGATTATGGCAGAAAATGCATTCGAATGAGCTGTGGAACAATTGAAATAATATTGAGAAATGAATGGAAAATTTATTTTTGGCCAGTAATGATATTAATAACAGCTGTGATACTATGAAAAACCTCAAACTCTTCTGGGTAGCCATGCTGAAAAAAGGTGCAATATTTACTACCTGAACCAAAGTTTGATATATTTATCACTGAATCAAATGCTATATCAATAAGCAAGTGCATAGAGCCTCACAGTAAATACAAGATATTTGTCAAGCATGTTATTTGCTCTGTCATTCATAAATAGTGTCAAGAAAAGAAACCTTTTCCAGGCATGGCCATCTCATTTCCTTCTCTTTCCTGCACTCTTAAAGCTTCTAGATTATTTGGTAACTCCCATCCCTTCCCTGCCTCCCCCTGCATCCCCACAGAGTCATTTCTGAATATCTTAAGCAGAAGGAAATAACATCTGCCCTAAATGACCAGGCTGGGAAATGTATTATTCAATATCCTGAGACTTCAGCTCCTCTGATAAGGCTCTGATTACTGAGCAGTGCTGATCAGAGTTTACCTGGCACAATGGCACAACAGGGCTTCCACCAGAAAAATGTGTTTACAGAAGGTCTAAAAGCAGTAAGATTTCAGGAAGTCAGTCCCATTTCCCACCAGCATGCCAGGCTCAAAAGGACCCAAGGCAGGAGAGCCCGTAACAGTCCAGGCCAGGAAGAGAGAGTTTCAGAGCTGCAAACCCTCACACACCCCTCACAGATGAAACTTTCCATTCCTCTTGACAGTGAATTGTCCTTGTAACTTTGACAGTAGCATCTTACCACTCTCCAAAGGCAGGAGAAAGAGAACACCAAACACTGACAAATTCAGTGATGAATTTGAAGTTAAAACTGACATCATTCTGTTGGTTAGTCAAATTTTTATTATTCATTGTGGAAGATTACAAGTGCTAACTTTATGCTGTGTCTCTGAAATACAGCTAACCAAAAATCCTAACCATTGACTCTGACAGAGTTTCCAGAACTCAAAAATATTACTGAAATGTTCCCTTGGAAAGAGCTATTCTAAAAGGCCAAAGTTTGAGAGAACTGTAATATGTTAACCATGAACAAAGGAAGGAGCTCTGAAAGTAGAAGGTGCAGATGGTGATCAGTTCTTTTGCAGTTAAGCACATTATCTGCTCTGGAAGAATCAAAGTTCAAAATAATGAAGCTTATGGTGACCCTAATAAAAAAGAAAGCTTTTAAGACACAAAAGGCTTAATGATAATGTTATCATTTGATAATGTTATCATTTACAATTTTATTTGTAAATTATCCACAATATTGTATAATTTATTTGCTTGGAAATCTACACATAATGAAGATTTTGTGGTCCTCTGTTTAGCACCTTTTTTCTTGTCAACTTGTCAGGAATTTATGTAGGGAACATTTAATAATGATAAAAGTGATTCTTTGCATAATATTCCTATGCTACAAAGAGAGACCTCTGATTTGACCCTCCTCTTCTCCCCCTTCTTCAGTATTTTGTATTCTCTTTTATCTCTTTTCTATTTCTCTCTGTGATCAGCACTTTATCTCTCTGTCAGATCCTTTTTAGGGGCTGCAGAAACTTTTTTTTTCTGAGCAGCAGACTGAAAATGACTGAGACCTTCCTCAACTAAGCAGACATTTAGATGCTGGAATTTTGTGAACATTATACTTGTCAGGTTTGCTTGTCAGATATTATCCTCATCAAACACATGCTCTCTCACAGAGTTAATCCTCTTCAACTCACTGAAGAGTTTAGTCCATATATTTTGAACTGATTTCCTATTTAAAGAAATAGGGAAAACAAGGAAGAGATTTCCTACTGCTCATCTCTTCCCCTCAATATTTCTGTCTTCTACTCCATCATTTTAGAAGAAAAGGATTCCTAGGTTGTTGATTTAATCTGATAGAAATGTGTGTATTGTGAGGATGGGTCTAGCTGGGATAGAGTTGACTTTCTTCATAGCAGCTTTTGTGGTGCTGGTTTAGATTTATGGCCAAAGTAAGACAGATAAAAAAACCTGTTTAACTTTTGCTAGACAGCATTTGCACCAAGATCCTTGCTGTTTCAGTCTGCTCTACCACAGTGAATAAGTTGGGACTCATACAGGAGGTTGCAAGGGAACATATGTCACAAATTAACCAGAGGTATTACATGCCATATAACGGTCGGTTATGCAATAAAAGGGAAAAGAAGGGAGTTTAGGAGGTTAGCCACCTTTTACGTAGGAACAGGCTAGGTGTTGGTCTACCTTGATTTTACTCTTCTTTCCCTCTTTGCTGTCCCACTGATGGTGGGGGAGTGACCTGTGTGGTGCTGAGCTGCCCACCTGTATTAATCTACAACGGAGGGGCCAAGGGAAAGAAGGCTGAGATCTGGAGATTCCCTCCATTTAAGGGTATAAGAAATCAAAGTATTTAAATGTGTAATTAAAGGAATCAAACAATAACTATTTCAGTAACACATGCATGACTGAAACTTTTAATTTCAGTCCAGTCTGCAAGGGGACTTGTTTTCCTGTTGAACTCTATCTGTCAGAAATACATTAAGGAACATCATTGACCCTGTGGTCATACGTACGTTGTTCTTTCCTCTTTTATCTACAGAAAAGAATAACCTGTGTAATGCTAATGAATAAAAAACCAGCTCTTTTATTTGCTTAAATTTTGTTTTGTGTTTGGAAAATGAAACAGTAGAGTGACAGCTACCTGGGATTTTATGCTATATCCTGAAGTCATTTTCATAGCCAACAACAAACAGAACTTACAATAGCAAATTTTATTAGTATTTTATTAATTTAATAAGGTGAATTAGCAGATGATGTGCAGTTATCCTGACTATGTTTTATGAACATGCCAATACAATTACAAGTTTCCTACATTATACATGCAAAATTCATTTCTATAAGCAGCCACCAACATGCATTTGACTTCAGCCCCTCTGGTGTGCTCTCCTCGTAGTATTCTCGTCTCACATGGCCAAGAAGGCCAATGGCATCCTAGCCTGTAGCAAAAAATTCTATGTCCAGCAGGACCAGGGCAGAGACCATACCACTGTACTAGGTACTGCTGAGGTTGCACCTCAAATCTTGTGTTCAGTTTTGGGGCCCCCACTGCAAAAAGATATTTGAGATGCTGGAGAGTGTCCAGAGAAGTGCAACAGAGTTGGAGAAGGGTCTGGAGCACAGATTATAAAAGGAACAGCTGAGGGAGCTGGGGTTATTCAGCCAGGAGAAAAGGAAACTCAGGGGGCAGCTGCTCATCCTTTGCAACTGCCTGAAAGGAGGGTGTAGCCAGGTGGGGGTACCACATGACAGGATGAAAGAAAAGGGTCTCAGGTTATAGCAGGGAAAGTTTAGACTGGATAATAAGAATAATTTCTTCCCCTAAATTCAGTCACGCTGCCCAGGGAAGTGGTGAAATCATCATCTCTGGAAGTGCTCCAAAGGTGTGTGAACATGGCACTTGGGGACATGGTTTTGTGGTGAACAGAGCAGTGTTGGGTTAATTGTTTGGCTTGATGATCTTAGAGGTCTTTTCCAAACTTTTTAATTCTATGATTTTATGATTTTACACATTTTGACAAAAACTCTTCTCTCCTTCATGCTATGGACAATCAAACAAAAAGTGTTCTCCTAGGAACTGTATTCAGTAAATTCTTTACAGATTAAAGTCTGGATCAATAGATTTTTTAAACAGCTATTACTCAATTTAAAGAATGTATCCACATTAACAACTCTGCAACAAGGTGAAAACAATAGACAAGTTGGAATGTATCTCTTTTCCACAATGCTCAATTTCTACCAGCAGTAAAATACCTAGTTATTATATTGTTTTCAAGATCTTAAAGGACATATCAAATGTTCATTAATAAGACAATTTCCCCCCACATTCCTGTCTCAGTGCATTAATATATGCATATTAATTTGTATATATATTTAGTTATTTTAATTTGGGTAATATACATGTATTATTACACATATTACAATTTCTACTGAAAGCTAAGCTACAATGTAATACAAACACAGATGTCTTTATAAGAAACATAACAGAGAGAGGAAAAAAAAATCCAAAGACCCGTCTTACTCTTAAGCAGCACCTTGTAGGTCTCATGAGACAGTCATGATACGGTCAATACATTTAATAAAAGCACTATGTGTGGATTTTTGTGCAATATAAAGTAATCATTAATACATATTCATAATGCTGGATTCATTCATATTATTAGTTCCTTAAATTTGGAGCTGTTATTTTCTGAAATTACTTTTTGCATACAAGAAAGCATTTGTGGCATCTAGATTCCAGAGAAGAACTACAGCTATTTTGTCCTCTCATCTCATCTTTTATTTTCTGTTCCCACTCTTTGAATTATACTTCATTTTTTTCAGAAGTGTCAGGACTATTTTGTTTTAAATGACTCAATGTCACTTTTTGTTGTTTTTTTTAATCATGTAGAATTAGACAGATGGTTTGCAATTACACATACTGGAAGAGATCTAATTCTGAAGAGGAATCATCTGTAAAATAAACTTTTATACTTACTCTATACAAAACTAATTTAGTTAATGTAGATATCAATAGATAAAATCTTTCATTAAAACAGGTCAGATGTCAACCTTCAGGGCTCATACAGATCCAAAACACCACAATTTTAACAGAGCATGCTGCCTTCAAAGTCTCTAAAAACCAGTGTTATTTTTACCGTTGCACACAGTCACCCATTTTTGCTTTGCTGCATTTTACTAATATAGGGACAATTTATTGTAAAGAGTTCTACTTATAAGCTCTTTTGTAGATGCTAGATATTTTATCACAAATTTATCTAGAGTCCCGTTTCAGTGAAGTGTCTCATTTGGTCTTTCTGAACATTATTTGCCTTGAGATTTCTCAAGATGGAGGAACCACCAGCTCTTCATTTCTGAGAGAGTTAACTAAGAGAAAGGAATTGATATGTAGTACTTCTCCTTGCTTATCTAAACAATATAGGGACATCCATATGCAAATAGAATTAACTTCCTAAATCATAGAATTTGAAAACTGTGTCTGGCCACAGTTCAGACAGTTAATTTTCAGCTGCGATCTCAGAGGGAAATCAAGATTTATCTTCTTTTTTATCTACAAGATAAAGAAGAGTCTGAAGATGCTTTGTCCCTTTGGTTTGATATTTAAGAAATACAAATAACCACAAGAAGCAGAGAGGTTTTATGCTGACTTTGTCCAACTATTCCTGACTGGTGATGATCCAACATGCTGATAAAAAGAAAGCTACACTATTTCAGTTTAAAGAGTGGAATAATATTTTAGTTTGTTTATCTGTATTTCAGAAATGTGTTCTGAAATATAAATAAGAAACCTTCTTTGAATGTATTACTTTCAATCATGTTTTGCCTTCTAATATTAAATTCCTTGCTGAGTAAACAATTTCAGTTCTTAGGCACAACTAGATGGTGTCGTCTGCATTTACAGAATAATGGATTACTCACTTACCAATGACCAGCCTCATTCATGTTCATATAATGTCAAGTTCAAAGCAACTTTTCCAGATAAGTGGAAGCTGCAACTGCCAGAATTGAAAATCCTGAGAGCATTACATACCAAGTGTTACCACAGCACTCCCTGCCAAAAACAGTGCAATATTTGTGTTCATTCATATCTGTTAGAAGCTAAAGACAGAGCACAGCAAATTCTTATTCCTCAGAGAACATTACCTCATCAATTATTTCTAGGAGACTTTCATATCAGTTACATTTTGTGTCTATCAAGATTCTTAAATTAAAAAGATCCAGATAATCTGTGGACACAGCCAAACTGAGACTAGCTCCTCATGAATATATTACTTAATAGTCATCCCTCTCCAGCAACTGCTTTCCTTTTGTTATGCTGCTTAGGTATCTGTGCTATAATCTATTGGATAGCAACACACACATTCAGGAATACACTAGTGGATCATTAGAGAATATTAAACACAAGAGTAACCAAGCTCAATAAATGAACTGGCCCAGATTTTTCTTTCATAGCTCAATTTCGTTAAGCACTAAAAGTAGTTCAAGGAGAAAGGAACTGTAGTTTCCACAATACTGCAGTAGATTAAATTGCTTCAGATGATTGAATATACATGAAAATTCTCTAAAAGGAGAAAATTAGATGCTGTATGAGACATGCTTTTTAATCTCTAAGCATGGTGAAACTTTTTAACCCTGAAAATTTGCAAAAAAGGGCATTAAGGTAATAGGTTAGAATATGCAAGCAACCATAAAAGAGCTTCCCCTACTTTAACTCCTTGTAGGAAGTGTAACAGCAAAACTTAAATGTTGCACAAATGAGCACAATGGTTACTGGAAGGAATGAGCAAATAAGTTGTGGTGAGTTCCCACAAAGGAAAATGCAAAGTCCTACATCTGAAATAGAATAAACCCAAGCAAGGGCAACAGCACAGCATCGTATCAACAAAACTATGGCCTGACTGAGCATGGTTGGCTGCATGTGAGTAGCTTTGCAAGAAGTGTCCCACAAGAGATTTCTTCTATGCTGAGAGATTTCTAAGCCTATGCTTCCCTGTGTTTCATTTTCACAGTGTTTATCATAGTAGCATGAGGAGCTAGTGGTATTTTCTTCCAGAATGTGGGCTGTGTCTTCCCCCTGGAGCTTTCATCCTGCACTTGGCTCTGTGATATGGCATCCGTTCAATCCCAGGACAGCATAGGCTCACACTTGTAATTGCTAAGATGGAAAAGAAGAATGCTTCCCTCCAGAGAGTTCAGGTTTTCTCTCCTAGACTCACATTCAGGTTTTATTTGTTTTTCAAGAATGACTGTAAAGATTCTTATTAGTCATCATATAATGCAACATCAAGGGACATAGGAAATTAATTTTCAGTGTCAGAAAAATGAACAAATTAGGTAGCTGTGAAATCTGTAAGGAGAGACTGGCTCGTAAATTATCTTTTTATGAAAACAAGCATGCCCTGATCCAATAGCCAAACTAAAGTTATGTAGGTGATAGAGAAAAAAACTCAACTGCATCCACAGAAGTTGGTGAATGGTGCATCAACAGGTGCTTGAGTACCTTCATTAATTCTTCTTACAAAAGTGCATAGATTTTCATAGCTTTATTGCAGAGACCAGCATGTCCAAGATGTTCTGACTCCTCTCTGACTCATTGAATATTCCTCTTCTGTTGTCAGAGTAGAGACTGCTCCCCTCCAGAATTTGTAAATTCTGTGGAAGAGGCATATGTCAAAAAGCCTTACGCTCACAATAGGCTCTCATTTCTATCTTTTTTCCTCTTGGCACAGCCCAGCAAAATCATAAAGGAATTTGTATAAAAAAAGAGAAAATATTTGGACTTCAAATGCCAGTAGGCTCAAATGCAAAACAAAATGAACAAGTAGATGACATCTTAGCGCAAAGATCTCCATAGAAATCTCCATGGCATTAACAGCACACATTTCGGGGCTAAAATCTTTTTGTCATCTTGTATAGCCATCACCACTTTGAGTGATACATGCAGAAACCAACATTGCATGTTTACTAAAACAGTTTTAAGTTCTTCAGAGGTTTTCATACCACTCAGCTCAGCACACAAAATAAAAGCATTTCATAAAGAGACTGGTCTCCCTTTAAATCTATGAGAAAGGAGGTCTCAGAAGTCTTGGTTTTTAAGACAAGAACTCACTCAAGGAGCCCATCAATCACCATGACATATCCTTATGGATATGTCACAAGTCAGTAACAACTGAGAAATATCTTATTTTGTATCAACTAAAAAACTAAGCAATAGATCATTCCTGGGAAAAGAACCATCTTTGCTTTGAAAAATATAGCCCTCTGCAGTTTCACATTTCTCATTATCCTTGCAACTCTATCTAAAACTTAGTAAAAATTCTAGTCTAGAAAGTCACACATTAAAATATACAACAAATATTTTGTATTTATAGATTCACATGACACACTCACTATAGCTGCCAGAAATCTGTAAAAAAAGGCCACCCCTTGTTAGAAAATTTGCATATATAACAGTGGACTATTTAAGTTTGCAAAATCAGATCATTGTGTTGATAAGCACTTGTGCATCCAGATCATGAACCAAAGTCTACATCAGGCTAAAAATAGAGAGAGTTTTTCCCAGTTTATTTCTGTAACTGAATATAGTGTTTGACTTCATGCAATATTTTTCACAGGCTTTGTATGATCTCCAGGAAAAATATTTCCATGGCATCAATGACAAAATAGTTGACTTCTACAGGCAAAACTATAAATTGAAAATTCACAAGTGCCCATACTTTAAATTTATTTCAACAATGCAGATAGGACACTGTAGAAAAACACAGCACACCATCTTCTGAGCTTTTTCTAAATTATATATAATTACATGTGGATAGTCTTTTAAGGAATGCATTATAAATTTGTTAGGTAATTTATTTAGCTAATGTTAGTAATAAAGACTTGCAATAATCTCATGTACATGCAATATAATTATGTTAAGATCATCAGAATAATAGTTTTAAAGATCATTTTATAAGCAACAGTGTGAAAATTGCTACTAAGGACAGCAATAGCATTAACTCAATAGCAACAGATCAGATAAACAGAGAAAACCTCCACAGGACAAAGCAACAAACAGAGACAACCTCCACAGGACAAAGCAACAAGATTGTGCTGTTTGCTTCTGGAGACTTATCAGTGTGCCTCTCGGATATCTAAGGCAGCAGAACTGTCACCTCTTTTGGAAGCTGAGACTGCAAGATCTAGTAATGTATTTTGTATGAGTAGAGGATCCCCAACCTCACACTTTCTTCTCTGAACTGCACCAAATTTAGGGGTGGGGGACGTAAGAATTTTCAGACAGGAATGTTCACCTAAGATTTTTAAGAAATAGATTAACACCTAGAATACTTGTGTAGTGCCAGCTTTTTTGAAGAAAAAGTCAGCTAAAATATGTTTCTGCTACTTGTACAAATATATTAGATCAAGCAAGAATCATAAAGTTCACAAAGTGAAGTACTTGTATAAAAACAAAAACTGTCAAAAAAAATTTTTTTGTATTAATTTTTCTACACATTACCTGTTCCTTGGACTCTAGTTCCAAGGAGTGGACAAAAACAATGGCAAGGGTATATGTAGTCAAAGTGGTAATAGAGGTGACATGGAGTACTGCGAAGACAAAGAAACCAGATGCAGAAACTCACTGCCAATTTTCACTCAGGCATCAGCAACATCCTAAACTACTCTGACCCAGCCATGTGAGAGCCTCATTGGATTGTCTAGAAGAAGGTGAAAACAAGCTAAACTGATCTGGCTCTGAGATTATACCAGGTCCTAAAAAAACCCACTATAGCACATGCATAGAAACAAGAAAAATACAAGTTTGGGGTTTTTTTTTAATTTTTTTTTTTTAATTTCAGGATAAACTTTTCTGCCAGAGTCACTCAGACCACTTTTAATTCTTAACTCCCAGTTACCCCACCTCCTTCACCTCTTGTAACTTGTTTTGTTTGAAAGGCAAAGAGGGAAGAGAATAAACAAAAATAAATGCCATTGTAAGTTGACAATGTTCTGTCAAGAACAGTGAAAAACCTGTTACCACCTGAGATGCACAGTCACAATCCAGTTTTCTACTGATTTTATTGGCTGTTGGGTCACTACTTGAAAGATTAAAGGATTCTGATTCCCTTTCTCATTGCCACATAAAAGTACTGAAGTCTACTTTAACTGAATATTTAGTAAGTTGGTGTTTGCTGGGGTGGTTCTTTTTGGGCATGGATTTTGTAGGGTGTTTGGGGTTTTTTCCTCTAAGAAATATAAAATATTCTATGTGTAGTTATTTTTAAATTTCAAAATATTCACATGTAAGACCTTATGATTATATTTAAAGCCAACTAATATGAATGAAATAGAAGAAAGCATGGCAAAACTTAATATACAAAAAGGAAAATGTCTTTAGGATTAAGGAAATAATCAATTTGGTAATATACATACAAACTTGCAGTAGTTCTTAGTCAAGTCGAAATCTAGAGCAGTACCATTTTTTTTCTCCTTTTCAGTAACCTGTATTTTCATAATTCTCTAGATATTATGTTTTCGTTTCCTTGTCCGAGTCAACCAAAATCTAAAGAATACAGTTGAATTAAATCTATATATAAAGATTGCTTCTTCCATAAAAATGAATTCTAAATCTAGTGGCTGATTAGAGAAAGACTCCAGTTTTCAGTATAGGGATTTATTATTGTTGCTGTTGTTTTTTTTTTCAAACATAAAACTCCCAAATACTGATGGGGGTGTTTTGGCTAATATTTCATAAACTTATCAGCCTTGAAGAAATAGAAGTTGCTCAGTAGAGGCATTATGGGAAATTGAAGAGTATATTCTATTGGGTTGAGGCAAGGAGAGGGAGGAATGCAACCATATTCCTTGAAATTTATAACAATGGCAAATCTTGAAAGTGGTTTAAGGTTAGGCATACCAAGGTCATAACCAAATATTTTCAGGTTATACACAACCCAAATAGATGGCTTTTATTTCTAAACTGTTTTGCAGCTGTGATAGCTAGGCTGTTATGCATTCATAGAGAAATAGTTTTCTGATGTATGACATTTTATTCTGAACATAATTTCATAGACTCCTTCTTTCAGTACATAAGTAAGTTTTGAAGCACAAACTTTTGTTGTTGTTTAATGCCTAATAAAAATTCAGACATTAAGTGAAAATTAGGAATTTTAAACATACTTTCTGTCACACGAGAAAGTCCAAAGTCAAAACTTATTGATCTACCCCTCTATGAAAGACTGGATGGCTGGGGGTAGGACATAAAATGGGGACACTTAATGAATTTACTGGAATATGTTTTATTTTAGTTGTAGACAGTTGAAGTAAATAGAAGTTAAATACAAGTAGTACAGAATTTAAGCAAGTGCATATGCAATTTCTAGCCTTCAGAAAAACATCCTTGCAATGTAAAGAGCTCTTGATACTGTACTGCCTGTTGCACTAGACACAGAAGAGTTCACCAAGATAAAAAAGTTTAAATTTTGCATGCCATCTTTAGCCCATGATTCTTGCAAGCTAACTGAGAAGTAGCATTGAAATGGGGCACCACTATGAAATACTGTAAGCATCACTTGAAGGAAATGTGTGCACAGCACTTTAGCTACTACTGATCTTTTCTCTCCCACTTTTATAAAAGAAGGGTATCAGGAACAGATACATTCTAGTAAAGCATTACAGCAAATACACTGGATCAGGCAGAGATTTTTCAAAGACAGAAAGTCATGACAATAGTTTGACCTTATCACAGTGACCTTATCACAGTGTATCTTTCTCAATATAGCTTTTTTATACTTTTGTATTTTCAGCATTCTCTTACTTGTTTGCTTGGGATTTTTAATTAACTTCCAGCAACCTTACACTAGCATGAAAGTTGCAGTGTCTTCCATGCAATTTCAACAACGATCATTTTTTTTTTGGCATCTGTTTGTTGATTTTGTTTCTTTCCTATTGGGATTGAGTTGTTTTGGGGTTTTTTTTTAATTTGTTTAGTTTTTGGGGTCTTGCTGAGGGAGAGTTATGGAGTAGTGATTTGCTTTGCTTTGTTTTTCAAATGCAAAACTGTCCTCTGAAGCTTCAGGCCCAAACAGAAACTTATGAAGATTACTGACCTTTTGCATCAGTTTCTCAAGCACCAACAGTGTTAAGACACCAGCTTGCTGTGAGCTTTAAAAAGACAAGAACCAGAAGCAACCTCAGGCTCTGATTTAGCAGATATCTCGCACAAGAGTATTTGCCTTGGCCTTATAAGAACTCTGGTCTGTCACTAACATTTTGCACGATGGAGTAGACCACTTTAACAAAATTAAAAAAAAAAAAATAAGGCATCTTCTAATTTTTAATTGCTTTGTTTTTTTCCAAGAAAGTAATGAAGTTTCATATAAGATTCCATATAAGTTTCCAGACTGGCAACATTAGAACAAAGCACAATGCCTCTGCACGTGCTTGGGGGTATCTATAGTCCCCTGATCTGATTTCCATGGTGATGTATGCTTACAGTTCCCACGGTGCAAGCTGTGCCTTGAGACCTCCACACAAGAAAAGGAGAGTAAAGAGATGATGGTTCGCATTGGTCTAAACTGTAAAAACACACTGTATCATTCTTTCACACAATGTTCACAGATATGAGGTCTACACTGCACTCTATGAACAGGATGAAGAAGCAACATACTAGACATGTAGCAAGGTCTGAACACAAATCGGCTTTTTTATTCCAGAAATATAAACACCAAACTATTCCTGAGTTTGGAGTGCTGACAAACAGGAACACTGACTGAAGTTGAGACAAATCTTTGTGAAGGTTGGCAAAAGAATTCTGGGGTCTTTTGTGCCTAAAGTTCTAGGATCTCACCAGATATAATCTGCCACATCTTCTGACAGTGCAGTGTTGTGTTCTTCAAGATACACACAACTGTCTGAAATAGCTACAATTCTTTAAGACTAACAGTTGCACAGTACGTTGACACCACTTTTATTATACCCTTATCTAATCTAAAATTTCAAAAGGGTTGAGTTTGGAAAAAAATGTTCCAGAAATTGCCTACTCCCATGCTCATGCTCAAAGTCTACACTAAAATTGGTTGCTTAGCCTGTCCAGTCAGGTTTCGACCTTCTCCAAGGGTGGACACTGTAAGTTTTATGGAAAACTTGTTTCAGTGTTTAACCATCCTCTCTTTTCAAACTGAATAATTCCAACTCTCAGGCTCTCATCCTGTGCATGTTGCTTGAAGTATCATATCTGTAGTCTTTTATTGAACGCAGTCCAGTATTTCATGCCTCTTATACCACAGAGTGCATTACTAGATATCACACTTCAGAAGTGATTTCACCAGTCTAAGAAGAGAGACAGGAACACCTTCAAGCTTCCCACAAGCTACTGAAAATACTTTTCCAAATACAGTTCAGGATGCTCTTGTCCTCTTTTGCTACAAAGGGACAATGCTGTCTCACTGTCAAACCATTTCCCACCATGACCCCCAGGTCCTTTTCCACAAAATTGTCTCCCAGGCAACTTGACCAGACAGTTTAGTGCATGGGGTAATCCTCCCCTTGTGCAGGACTTGGATAAACTTCATGAGTTTCCCATTTTCTCGTGTCCCTAGTGTGTTGAAATCCCTCTGAACAGAGGCATAAACTGGTATATCAGTTACTCCTCACAGTTTTGGATCAGCAACCTGATATTCATCGAGTGCAAAGTGGAAAACATGAGCAACAAGGAAAAAAAAAAGGCAGTGTATAATTTGAGAACTGATTGTAAACATTTTTTACATTCTGTGATTTTCACTGAAAAGAAATTTGTAATTGAAAATATCAACTTCATGCACCTTCTTTACCTTGTAACAGAACATATTTCAAAATATTTAAAATATAGCCCAGCAAAATTAACCATTTACTCAGGGAAGTAAGCACCAGTTGTACATAAGTTTAGAGAAGAACCAAATGGGGGGTTTTGCCTGTGATCCACAACATCCACATAATTAAACAGTGATACCCACACACTTTAATCAATTTCAGATAAGTAGCTAGCCACAAGTCATCTAGAGTGTGTATCTGTCCACAGGCCATCTGATCAAATATTGTTCCTACTCTATCACTAAAAGAGCTACAAACACATCAGGTGATGAAACTGATATACTGACTATGCATTTCTTACAATTTTTTTCTTCCCCAGCCTAAAATGTAGTTTGCTGTCTTTCCTAAGAATCAGGAATACACTTCTCAAGACAAATTGATGACAATGAGTTTACTAGAGTAATCATCAGAGAGAATTCTCATTCAACCATGTCGCACATATGGATAAAGTCTGATTGTATAAACTCTACTAAAATAATTACTCTGATTCAAAAACAATAGCAAGACTGCTGTTAATCATCCTATTGTCTGAAACATCATTTGGTAACAATCAAGGGAAAAGAAAATACAAGAGCAGAATAATTGTGAAAAGAACAATGACATTTATTAAGCATATACAGGTCACCAAAAAGCAACCCTTTTTATGATAGCACAAATGTGTAACTCTGTGCAATCACACAAGACTTACAGAACAATACATATTATTGGCAAATAAACCCTGAGTATTATGAGAGGATCCCATGCTTCTGAAAAATGCCTCTTAAAAAAAACCCCAAAAAATCAGTAAGAGCATAATGAGGAATGGTGCTGCTTTATTTAACAACAGAAACGGAAACATTTCTGTGGTGCTTGTCTAGCTGTCAACAGAAACACTAAAAAAAACTCACATCAAAAACATTTTTTTAAAACTTAGGTCCAAACAAATTGAATTATTTTTGTATTTCAAACAAAAAATCTATTATGAAGCAAAATATTTAGGGTTGTTTTCTTCACATGAAATGCCCTGTTTGACCTGATATTACTTCAATATTTAATGAAATAAAATTAAATGTTAACCTTACAGGGCAAGGGGTAGGGTGGAGGTGGGAGAAATTTTACAAAAATGCTGAAGGAAAGGAAAGAATCAGGTTAGATAAGGACTCAGTGTTAAAGACCACCTAAATATGGCAAATAAGCTTGAAGCAAACTTAACCAAAAGATCTTTGTATCCCAGCTTCTCACCTGGTGATTTTTTTTCCTTGTTCATCGTACTTCTGAAGAACTTTATTTCTGTAATTGATTTTATCAGCAACATATTATACTAAGAAAAACTCACATTTAGTATTTCACTCACTTCTCAAAGAGAAAGAAGTGGGAAAGTCTTATCAGAGTAATCAAATTCTTATACAGAATGCAAAGTGACATAGAGAAAGCCTGAAATCAGGAGATTACTTAATTCCAATGGCAATCTGCAATATTAATCCTGCTGATATCCCAAACACTTTTTTAATAGATGCCTTGCATGAAAAATTAATTCTGCTTTCTACCTGTCCCCTCAAATATGCAAGCTTTTGATTTTTCTGAGTAAGCTTTAGCTGCATACTTTCTGATTGTTAAAAAAAAAACCAAACAAACCAAAAGATCCCAATTATGTGGTTCATAGCTTTTTATTTTTGATCACAGAGACACAAATACATCAAAGTGTATTACTTATTGAAGGCAATAACTTCAAAATTGAGCAAGTAATTGATGACAGATAGCATGTTAAAGAAGGGTCTGCTCAAAACAGCAGTTCAGCAAACACTAGTTGCCTTCTGGGAATGAGGCTATATGTTTATTTGTCAAGACAAACCCACAGAGATTTTTATTCTTTCTGCACATTTGAATATTATAAATGATTCCAAAAACATTACAAACACTCATCAAAATAACCAAGAGAGATTTCAGGAAGACTTTTCTCTCTTATGTCTAACAGGATATCTGACAAGTTTCAAATAATTAGGTAAATTTGTGTACCATTAAAAACCCCACACTGTTTATGATTTTACAGCTTATTCAGAATCTTTAAAAAAACCAAAACAACTAAAAGATCCAAGAACAAACAAACAAAAAAACCCAACCCACAAAACCACACCCAAAAAAAATCCAGTCTTTCTAGGATCTTAATAAATGAGACAACCAATATCAAACTGGCCTTGAACCTTGCAGAATGAAAATTATATGATCTGGTCTTTGCTATGCTGTTCAATACTAATGATGTGCTAAAAATCAGATTCACCTTGATATTCTTTATTTTTGAAAGTACTTTCATAATGAGGTCAAGTAACCTTAAAGAGTGTCTTAAAATTCAGTTCAAATTTATACTAAACTATTTGGAATATCAGGGGTTCAAATCTGTATTTTATTTTATTCTACTCAGGCACTGACTCTTAAAAGAAGTTTTTCTGTGTGCATGCATGCATGCTGCAGAATCTTCATGTCTTACCAGTTTGTGTCAGGAGATTCTTTCAGTCTGCTTTTCTTCACATCTTTCCTAATTTCTCCTTTTCCCAAACTGAATCAACTTCTTAGACAACTTTGAATAGTGTTTGTTTAATTCCAGGGTATAATGAAGGGAGGAAGTCATCACCATTGACTAAAGTATCTTCAACTCCTCCAGTCTTTATACAATAATAATATTCTAAGACTTTATTGAGATACTGAGAATACAGACAAGAAAGCTTTAGATAGTTGATTTAATGTCCATAGTCATTTGGTGAGAGGTATCTTACTTTGCAACTGACCTGAGAGCTTAGATTTGTTCTCTGATGTTTCAAAAAATGATATTCTTATTAAAGCTTAAGTAATAACTTTTTTAATTGGAGGACACCCACCAGGTTAGATATAATTTTAAGTTCACTAGCATCCTATTCTCACTTCTCCCTGAACTTCTGCACAAACTCAAGAAAGCAATTTAGACTTAGTTAGCCTTGGTTCACTGAAAAATTACAATACTAATGCCAAACTCTCTTGACCATTCTAAGATTTTACAGTTCATATGCAACATGGGGAGACTTCATAATGAACGTCATTAAAATGTTAAGTATTATTCAGATATTCCCTTGAATATCACTGAAAAATAGCTTTCTTAAATACCCTTTAGTATTTACTCCTAATAATCTTGATTACACAAAAATTCAATAATAACCCCACAATAGTATTTCCCTGCAAACAGATGACCTTTTTCTAGGTTCTGTCTCAAAGAAAGTGGCCCCCAACATGACCAGGAATATCAACTAAGGGGAAAAGAAAATAAACAAGGAAATGACTTGTTTATTTGGGATAACAAAATCTCCAACCTCAAAAAGGTTTCAGCAGGCCTAAAAACTACTTTTTCCATATATTTGTTTACAAATAAAAACATACACCAATTAGAAGTGCTTAGCAAAGATAAAGGCCAGCATACATGTGATTTTCCACTGGCAAAGTACATTAGTAGCATCTTCCACCTGCAGGGGGTCAGAAACAGAAAAAGCAAAGACATGGTTTGACATAAGTTAAAACAATTTAGAAAGGAGAAGCACAGGCTATTCTTTGGAGATTGTTTAAGAGAAAAAGCCATCCTCTGGAATACTGAGATTTTAATTTGGGCTTTTAAAGTAATCTGTTGTTTGTTTCTCCCATTTACAATAGCTCTAAGTCCAAGCCTGGCACCTCCTTTTACCTAATGTTGAAAAATCTAGTTTGGTAATAACACACAGTGTTTGACACTCACAATTTTGCGACTGTGCAAAGATGAAGCCTTTAATCTTTGAAGCCTTTGCACTGTCACAAAGCTATACTGAGTAGGAGGAAAAGGAGACAAAAGAAAAAAAAAAGGAGGAAAAGAAAAACAAACAGAAGAAAAACATGGAAAATAGCAAGGAAAGATGGAAATGGATTGGCTGAATAACAGAATGAGGAAGGAAATTTCAATGCAATAGAGATAAAAGGAGAGAAAAATAGTCCTAACATCATTGTGGGAACCTGTCAGTCAGAGATCAGAAACATTTATTGTTCTGGCAGCCAAAGATTACAACCACAAAAAAGCAAGCATTCATCAGGAACTTCAGCACAACAAAATCTAAGGAGATGCTCTATTCAAAACAATCTTTTTCTTAGGAAAGTTTGCAAACATGAACAGCTAGATTTATGAATAAAGTAAGTGACAGTTTATTTCAAGTATTATATTAAACTGAAAATATATCACTGATTAATTATTGAACTACATTTTAAAGATTAATATCTTGTTGTTTAAAACTCCAAAGTTTAATTAAATATCCTATGAGTTTTACTTTACTTTTTAAGTGTTGAGATAATAAACTACACTAGTTTTAGAAAGTTAAATGTATAAATAAAACAGATTGGCTATCCACTGGATCCAGAAAATAAAATAGTTCCCTTTAATGTCTAGAAGAAATGCTTCAGAGACCAATATTCTAATCCTTTGAACGGTGACATAGCTGCTATCTGAGCAACGTAATATTGAAAGCTAGATTAACTTGTGTAAACTGATTCAGCATCATCTAACTAATGTAAGGTAAACAACACTGAAGGGATTAAATCCTCTCTACATAATATTCTCTCCTTTACCAACTAAGCTTTAAAAAAGAAAAAATCATCTACTCAGTAAAGGAAGAAGTCTATCAATATACATCTAAATAATCAATGGTGAATGAAGTGAGTTACACCAAGCTTTTGACATCAGCTGGAAAAGACAATAGCATGTCTCAAACAGAAACAATAGCCCAGCTGGGATGTTTTACCCTGTATTGGGAACAATTTTTGTTAACCAGTATATCTAAGCCATCTATATAATGAATAGCTGATAGTATATAAATGGAGATTGAGTGGAAAGGTTGATAAAATATACAAGAACTAGAACATCTATTGTGTTTTGTCCATTTTTGAAAAGATGACAGTGAAGTTGCTTTTGATCAAACTGTAAATGTAAATTCCCCTAGAGCTCCCCAGAGAAGGCAAAAGAAACTCCTTATGATTCAGTCCATCACCCTGTGTTCATAAATATCTATTGAAAAATTAAAATGTTAACTGTTAAAAAATATTCATCAACAGAAGGTTAATATCTTCCTTCATCTGTATTTCTCAATTTAATTGTAAACTAAAAGTCTTATTAGGCATACCCAGCAGTAAACTGATAATACCACCTAAATGCTCAACAGATGTCTCTAACTGGAAACATAAAATTTTAATAGTCACTTTCTTCAGTATTTAAAGACTGTATTGTTATCAACATATTTTTCATAAAGGAAGTCATGCACTTCTGTCAGTTATATTTATTACACCAAGGAACACTTTATTACAATAATGCAGATATCTTCATTCCACAAACCCCAAAGGTACTTAAAGCTAGGATTTTATTACTTGTGCCTGAGGCCAAACAAAGCTATAAACCTGCTACATTCTAATTCAAATACTGCTGGTGGGGCTTGCTTTTTTGTTCCATAAATTACAATACAATGTAATTAAATACACACAGAAGTGGTAGTCATAGAAACAGTCTTACCAATTCAAAAAATTTTAAGACAAACGAAAAAAAAACCCTGATTTATGAACAATTATTTTTACTCTGGACTAACTTATTTCCCTTCAAAAGGAATATATGTTAATATTATTCCAGCAGTATGGGATACTGACTGCCCTTGAAGTGCTACTAAGAGCTGCTCACACTATTTACCATTATAACACCTATTCTGTTCCCATCTAACAAGGTGCACCATCAATTACATCAGCTCTGTGTTTTCAACAGGCTAACACTGACCAAGTGTTTCATCCAGTAGTGGATGAAATATTCAGACATTAAATGCATAACAATTGATTTGTTGTGATATTGTTTTGTTTAAAATAAGAGTACAAGTAGCACTTGGAAAACCTCTCTAGAAGTATCACAAGAACAGGAAGCTCTCCAGTACACTGCGATACTTGAAGCTGTAAGAATTTTAAATTATAAACAGTGGAATTCCCAGAGTATTACATAAAGCACACAAGTTCTTATATCTGACAAGACTTCATATTCTTCTTAAGAGTTCTGTTTAAGTTGTGTAGTATTTGGTAGCACTTATAAGTCAAACACCTATAGCTTTCTTTACTAGCATTTTATTTCTAGAAGTATTTTAGCATTTGTTTTTAATTTATTTGAACATATTTCTGAAAAATTGTATTATTTAATACTATCTCAGTAAGGCATCAGAGCGTCACAGTTAGGTTGAGCTTTTCTGCATATTCCACAGATATGTAAAATGGCAATCTGATACACATCAGGGCTTTATTACATGTACAGTACTTGACTAGAGTTATAGAGTGTTATCCTGACTTTTCCACACCTGTCATAGAGACACCAGTTGTTCTTCCTGTAACTTATCAGGATGCCTAGACTGCTTTATAAACTTTCTTTGTCATGTTCACCATTTCCAAAAGAATAGAAAAAAGGAGATATGGTTCTGTTGGTGAGGAGGACTTCCCTAACGTGGTTTTTGTTACTAAAGCAACTGGCAATGGACAAAAGAAGGAATGCAGAGTACAAATACTCTCCTGAGTGTCTTATGACAAGTTTTAATGTAAAAAAAGAGAAATTAGGTGTCCAGAAGGCATAAATTGATGTTTATTCCTGAATGCAGAAGTAGGTACCTTTGAGTAAAATACCAGATTTGTGCTCTCAGAACAAGTGAACATAGACAAGTTTCTAGCACTTGTTTTTTTTTTCCGAAGCAGGAACTACCCTTCATTCATGTGTTCCACCTTAGTCTTCCTGGAACTTTAAAATGTAAACTATAATAGAATCAACAGCTATTAATAAGAAACATCAAACAACCCAAGATAATCCATTTCCAACCATTAAACACACCCTCAAAAGAGAATTTGACTTAAATTCAGCATAGTAAAAGCAAAAAGCAACATGGAACAGGGAATGTGCCACCTGTCAGTTAGAAGTTGTGCCAACTCTCTAAAGCAAATATGCAGCAATTCTACACATACACACAAATGCTTAAAATTACAGAACAAAAGCTGACAAGTCCCAAGAAATAATATGCATACTTATGTGTGAAATTCCCTTCTCCAGCTCTCCAAAGTAGGTTCAATGAGCTCATACAGCACAGCAGGGTCAGAGTAAACAACAGTGTGGTTTTCTTTAAAGCATATAAGAATGCATAGAATCTGGAATTCAGACTAGACAGAAAAAAACCCTGAAACACTCCAGAGTGTATCCTTAAGTCCTTATCCCTGCTATGAACCAGATCATCTATTTCTCTGGAGCACAAGTCTCCTCTAGCTCATGTGCCCAGATTTCTTTCTGAGAGAAACCAGAGCACAGGTAGCTATGAGTAAGTCATGCCTAGTTTTCATTCTACATGGAGCTGGAAAACAGCTAATTCTACTAACTCCAGAACTGATGAGTTTGGTCATCAATGCCACAGTTCAGCTGTTAAATTTCTATTATATAGAAACCTCAGCTTAACCTTAATTTCTAAATTCACCTTCAGATATAGAACAGGTGTCAAGTAAAGAATGTTACATGCAGAATGTTAGGGATCTCTAAAATGTTATTATAGACTAGGAAGGTGAAAATTAATCTTTCTGTGTTTTATTCTTATGTTTTATTTTGGTTGGCAAAACCCAGCAGCTAACAAATATTCCTAGATTTTGATCCTATGGCTTCTCATGTTAGTAATGCTGAATAGGATTGCTAGTAGACCCTTTTGATCGCTCTGACAGTATTGTTCTTTGTGGCCTATGATTTTCTCTTATATTTCCTGACTGCTCATCACCAATATCCACCTTATATCCACTACTGGATATAAGGACACCAGGAATTATTTCCAAAAGTGGAGGTAGTTAGACTGTGGCTTAAATTCCTGTTTTATTTTTCTTAGTTATATATGCATCCTGTTCCATAATTTTTTTCCAGCATATTCATTACTTTGTGCCATCATTATAACAAGATATTTCTTAGAGTAAAAATTTATTTTAGATAATATGCCCTCATATGTAATGAGATTTTTATGAACTTATCTCTCATTCTAAACCTAACATAGGCAGACTAAGTCATAATTCAGGAAGGTAAGCATATATCAGAAAGGAAAGGATTTATGAAATTAACATTGGCTTTCTAGCATTTGAAAACAGTTCTAATTATGTCAAACATTTTTAAAACATCAAAACTGTTGCTCTGGTATAAAAAACACCAAACCTAAAGAAGAACAATGCCTTGTCCATTCCCTTTTCAACTTTTTGTAAAAGAATTTCTGATTAAATATAAATATTAAAAAGCATTTAGAAAAAATAAAGCAGGCAGATCAAAGTAAATCACTGTTCTACTATTACAATCATTCTAAGTACTTGCATAGGAAAGTATCATTACAAATAGTATAATTCTCACCTTCCCTGGTTTCTAACTGCAGTATGCAAAACAATTTTATAGAAACAGCCACACAATAATAATATTCTCATAACAATTTCAAGTCTACTCAAGTTTTTTGTTTGCTGGGTTTTTTTAGTTATGTTTTTTTTTAATCTTTCTTTTTTTTCTACTGACTCTCAAGGGGTCATTTATTCAGACTTATAAACTTTTGTCTGACTTTTTCATTGGTCCTTCCCCACAACTTCATTATTTAACTATCCACAGCTGCAATCTAGATAGCTGAGTACAGGATTAACTCATTATTGGCCAGAAACTCAGAGTAGGCCCCTGCCCCTTGTCACAAATGTACATTATCATCTTTATTAGTGTTCTGGTGCATTTAAGAACAAACGCTGGTATATTAGTAACAAAACCAGGTATTATGTACTCCTATGACTGTGCTGTGCATGCCTTTCATATATAAGAATTTAATTACCCACAGTTTATCGATCAAGTGAAAAAAGTATTGCAGCTGCTGACAACACCATTTTGCTATTTGACCTTTTGGATTTGAAAGTGACACATTTTGATTATCCACTGAACTGCAACTAACAAGCAGGAAAGCATCACTACAATCAAATTCAACAGTGTCATCAAATGTAAGAAAAATTGAAATTTGTGCATATTTCCAGATATAGTTAAAAATTATATTTATACTGCTTTTGACAATAGGTGTTAAGTAACTTATGTTCTTACCATTTGTTGTATTATGACATGCACTACCCCTATGTGTTCTATTTTTTAACTGTCTTGGGGATTTCCTCTTTAGAAAGAACTATATATTGTACAGCTGACACAAGTTTACACTAGCATCCTGGCACAGAATAAAGGGAGCATCAACCTCATCCAGAAATTTGAATTGGAACACTAGCAGTTACCTCTTCCTATATGAAATAGTGTGCCCGTGCCCTGTTGTTTTACTATTCAGTTCGAATATTGTGTAGCTCTGACTCCACAGAGAGATGATACATGTTTTAGTCAATGTTGAGATTTGGCTATTTAAAAGCCAAAAGAAGCAGTGTCTCTGTCTATGTATCTGCATTTTGATTCTTAGTATTGCCCAAAGGCCTGCAAAAACAAAGAATCTATAACCACACAAATACACAGCAAAACTTTTCTGAGAATCCTTACTGATAACACTGAAGATCGTTCTTTCTGTTCGCTGCAGTGTGCCTCATCTGTATGTTACACAATATATGAGATTTAATGAAGTCAAGCAATCAGAAAGGACAATGTCCTCTTTCACTGTTAGCCATTGGGTTTGGAATTTCCAATGGCCCTTCTTTTTTTTTCTTTTAAGATTTTTTTTCCAGTGACAGTGCATAGCCCACACTTTGGCTGCCATAGCTTAAGAAAGAGTGAACAACATTTCTCTTCTAGGGTGTGTTCTCAAACACAACTGAATTTCCAGATACAAGCAAGAATAAAAAAAATGATCCTCCAAACAAACCATGGTCCACAGACATTTTTTCTGTCTCTGTTTAATCCATAATGCTGTTCAAAACACAACAAAGGACACAACAAATTTCAGGTTTTCCCCTGAAATTTACTTCTGAAGAGGCTTGGCATTATTTGAATCTCATTTAATTCACACCGGCTGACTGCGACAAATGAGCGAGAGTGCCTGACCCTCAGCCTCCTGCCCTCACAAAGAACAATCCTTCCTCCTACAGTCTGTTTCATACAATTACCAGTATAGGTTACCTCTGCCAGGTAACATTTGTCACTGTCTATTAGTTTAGAATATCATCATAAAAAATATCTCTTACCAATATTCCACGTATTATCCTAAACATATGAGTTAACTAACGAAACCATTCAACAATTACCATCAATTAGCATAACAGGTATGAGAATTAGGCATCATAAGGCAGCTTAAATTTTTATCAAGGCATACTCAATTTGGTGTTCTTTTGTGGTTTGTTTTGTTACTTTGTTGTTTTTTTTTCTTAAAAAGCTGTTTTAGCTTTTTAAAAAAAATTAAACAACCCTTCATTGTTGTGTTGTGCTATTTCACAATTCATCAGTAATTCATGATGGTTTTATATATTACTTTTAAAAGGACCTTTGCACAGAGATGCAATTCTTCCATTTCAAATGTTTTAGTAATGATAACATGAAACTTAATCATCCTTGAGTTATGAAGGCTTCAGTAGTCTGCAGAGCCACTAGCTCCGCATTACCTGTATGGATTTACATCAGAGAATTTCACAGGGTAAATTTTTTTTCAGCTGAGATTTCAGCTCTTAGTCTGCCCCCAAGTCACCCCCAAACAGCTCAACAAGCAATATCATTCTATGATACAGTCATGTTTTAAAATAATGTAGTTCCTTTAGGCCAGGAATGTATCACAGATTTCGGTTAAAGTGGTTTTGGCATTTGATTTATAAAGCTACAGTGACTAGCTTGAGACTGTTTGAGAGTAAAAACATCCTAAGAGAGTGAAACAGTGCTCTTTTGAATTTATGGAACTAAATACCAGAAAATAAAGATCTTAGACTTTTCATTATTGTTATTTAGGAATAAAATTGAGATCAAAATAGACACAGGTGCCTGCAGCTTTTTTAATTCAATAAACTACATTATTCTTTTGGCACATTCTCCTAATAGAAAGATAGAAAAGCAAGTTTAAAAGAAAAGTTAATTCTGAGAAAAAGCCATATAAAAAAGAAATCTTTGAAATAATTCTCAGTCTTTGTAAGCCAATGCTCAATTAGAAGATTTCTCTTTTGGTCTCCTTATTCCAATGATATAGTTAGTGAAGAAGAGTTAAAAAAAGAGAGTAAAAGCTGTGCTTGAAGATTTTCTATGCAAAAATGTGCCCACTTAGGACAAGAGAGCCTTTTTTTTTTTTTTCCAGGAGCTTGAAAATCCATGGGGTTATCCTGCTGCTAAATTGATGTTGACAAACTCAGCATTAACCTGTGCAGGCTCATTTTCTCCTGTTTCAGAAGGCCCTTGAGAAGGGAGTTAGTAGAATCACTCTGGCCAGTGGCTTCTGAGGAGGTGAAGTTGCCATTAGGACAAGATGTTTAACAGGCGCTGCAGAGAAGCTGTAACTCAACAATGGTATCTGTCTCAAAAGGCCTCAGGTCATCCATGAGTTAAGAGGGACATACTCTTGCTAGAAGGCAAAACTTATCCCCTCACTGCATGATACAATAAAAATTCAAGAGCTTAAAAAGCATCAGGTTTTGCTTCTTACTCTGCTGGAGCAGTAGGCAGCTGACCTATATGCCAGCAGATCTGAAATCACTACTTATATTGAAGAGAACAAGACTTTATTCCAGCCAATGGAAACTCTTTTAGCAACTTCTTTTCATTTTACATATAGGATTTAGAAGGCAACTTTTCTTCTTTTGAGAGAATTCTAATACCTTCTGGGTTCAAAGTGCCATCTCTTGTCTTAGAAATTTCTTGAAAGAATCCTCTCTTCCATTGCTCTGTGGTTCATACAATTCTATTCAGAATGTGAGTATAAAGTAGATAATAAATTCTCTAATTTCTATTACTTTAATATCTCTTCCAATAAGGTAAAATTAAGCTCCTTATACAATTTAAGTATGAGATTACACAGTTGTGGAATAATTTTCGGCGAGATTAATTATGAACCTTGCTCATAGTGAATGCACTCAAGAAATGCAGTCAAAGGTAATGGTACAATTTTCTTCTTCTCTTACTATATAAAATGTCATTTTCTGTGTTTCTATTTACTAATTACAAACAGTAAGTCATCACACTCAGGTTGTTGTGTGTAGTTTCTGACAGTAAAGTCTCAGCTAAAACAAAACTGATTCTGATCCAGTGTAAACCAATGCAACTACCCTGAGCAGACTGAAATATCCTTACTTAGTTTCATAAAAATGGTTACTGAGTCCTTGCTGTGAAGTCTGATACTATCTATGGACTTAGGGGTTTAGTAGACACCACAGTGCCATAGATATATCATAAACTGGCTTATTGGTTCTAAGGACTGGACTCCTGAGTCACTGGGTGTAAGAAAATCGTCTCTGTAGTACACCCAGGAGTCTCTCATCTTGGAGGGCCTTGGGTCTTCAAGTCTTCCTAAACAGAACAGGAGTTTGGAGTCTCTTTGCCAGTTTAGGTTCAACATTTTCAGAACAAAGATTTGACTTTGTCCCAAATATACTTTTTCTAAACTTTTCTAAACTTTTTCTAAACTTCATTGTGTGAGAACATATTACCATTCCCTTTGGAAGAGCTTTAACTACAAGTTGAATTTTTTTATTTCTTAGAAAACAAGCCACTCTAAATGTCAATATTGTTTTATTCTTTTTAATTAAAAATATTTTTCATTTTCTGTCAAAATGATGCATGAGTTATCTGACTTTTACTCATCTAGGAGAAGTGAATTCCACTTTCTTACTATTGAAAAATGTTACCAGGTTTTTTTCTTGTTTTATTCTTTTTTGTTTTGTTGTGTTAAATATATTTTTCCCCATTGGATGGGATCAACCTAAATCTCCCACAGACACTTTACTGTTATTTAAGATTACTAAATTCCCCTTCTTTGTGACTGTGTTTAAAGAAAAGATGCTTTCTCCATAGGTGCTCCCTGAAGTACTGGGCCAATACAAGTCATCAGCACCAAGATAACTGAGAATTCCTAGCTGCTCATAGATTTAATATCGCTATTTCCAGTGTGTGATCTGGAATACATTACTCTGCACTGCTTTCCATGTAGCTGTGAGATTCCTTTCTACCCTGCAGCCACACATTTTAATTGCCACTATAAACCATCCTTTTTTGTCCACAAAGGTGCAGTCCAGCTCTAATTCAAAAGAAGCCTTATTTCTTTCTCAAAATCCTAGTGATATGAGGAATTCTTGCTGTTTATTGTGTATTCCTGAGAGTATTCCATGTGGACTATTTAATGTGTGCCATTAGGATGTATGACCTTTAAAGAGATTCCTGGTAAAACACCTTTTCAGAAATTATCCTGTTTAAAAAAAACCTTTATGTTGTGACACGAATTTCTATTTTAGACATTATCTGGAATCAGAACTTTCTAATTTGTATATTCCATCATTGCTGAAAAAATATTCTCCATCGTAATTTAAGGAATGGATTATGAGGTCACAAGAACCCAGTAATGGAGCTCTTTATGGTACCAGACATAGAAAAGTCCTCCACAATGTAAGGATGCCACAGTGATTCTGATAAAGTTTAATGTAAAATGTTTAATGTAAAGTTCAATGTAAAATTGAAATCTGAATATTGATTCAGATTTCGGATTTTTTTTTTTTTATTCGGACTCTATAACATTTCAGTTCGCAATATCATTTTACTGAGACCAATTGAGGTGGATGTGCACTGGAGAAACTATTACTTCTGGAGCTTTTTGGGTACACGTTTTCCACAGCTTCAGCTTGTTCATGCATATCTCTGGAGCCGACTGACTACACTTGTGGTACTGATCTATTTTTCTATACTTTCTCAGCCAACAGAAATAAATCTCCCTACAGTTTTAGCATTCCAAGCAAACTAGAGCCCAAATTTAAAGATGAGAATGCCTTGAAAACCTTTTCAGACCTAAATCCCAAAAGGTAGGAATTTGCATATTAGTCAAGCAGCAACAGTTTTAATCCCAGCACTGCCACCTACTGAAGAGATCATTATAATAATGTTGGGGGTTTTTTTCAGAAAGATGCACTTTAAAACATAGATAAATTATTATCTCAGGAATTGGGTTACTGGATAAATGGAGTTCCTAACCCAATAAGCTATACTATACAGTCTGGCAAGATGATCAAATGACCTTAAAATACATATAAATCCAATTACAGGAATGGTGACATTTCAGCAGTAGTGAACAGAAAAATACCAATTCACTGTGCCTAGGCCTGACTTTCTCCAATTAAAGGCAAATAAATCCCATCTGAACTGAATATTAACAGAATCAAATGCTGTTTCAAGTTAGTGAGACTTGATATCAATCAATTAATTGCCCAAAGAGGCACTCAAATTAATAAATCAATGTTCCAAACTCTGGAGGGATGAATGCAAATTGTAGCTGAATGATATTCCATGGGAGAAAAATAATTCCTATTTTCTTAAATAAGAAAATCTCAACAATAATTTATGAATTACTAAAGCTTGAGCACTCATGGACAGCTTCACCCCTGGTGTACCTGCCAGTTCCCCAGAGGATGCTTAGGGTACCTGCCAGTTGTCCACATATTAATGACTGATGACTCACTGTAGACACCTTGTTCCCTTGCTGCATCTGTTCCTGCTCAATGAAAGAGCTCAATTTGATGTTGGTGAACAGGTTAGGCCATACCCCAGATGAATGCTGGATGGTTTATTGATACTGAACACTTCCAAAATTTCTTCTTGAGGAAGTGAGTCTCAGTTTCCATTGTAAAAATATGGGTAGCCAAGTGCTGGCAACAGAGATGGAAAAGGGGCTTGTTCTGTGTGGATTGAAACAAGAATTATACAGACAACACCTGAGATTATTTTGTTATTTTTACCTAAACCCAGGACTGTAGCAGGGCAGTGAGGGGGCAGATGACTCCCTGGGCCTGGAGGACTCCAGGATTGGAGTGGTCCTCATGTGGTTCACCAGGAGCAGGCAGAGGGCAGAAAGCAGGAAAAGCGTTAGTCCCAGGGATAAGACACCTCCCTGGTGACAGGAATGTGACAAGACAGGGCGAGGATGCTGACCTGCAGGTAGGCCTGGTTGGCAGGGTCCATGGCCAGGCAAGGTCGGGCTGTGGGGAGCTGAGACCAGCCCTGCTGCGGCACTGCTGGGGCAGAAGCTGATGGCCCTAGGGCTGAGAGGGGGTCCTGAGCCTGGTGTCTTAGGTTACAATGCGAGATATAGCCAAAAATATATTTTCTATCAGCATCTCCATAAACTGTTGAAACCAGGTGGGGCAGTGTTCTTTGTCTCATCCATGACACATCGCTGATAACTCCCTCTGGGAATATTGTCTGTTAATGGGCCATGAAGTCTCACTGCATGACTCATAAAGCTACATCATCCCACTTTGAGATGCTCTGTCCAAGGGGAGGTGCAAGCATTCCTACCTGGACATAATCTGAGATTTGGAACACCACAAACAGCTTTATCCACTCGATTCCCAGAGGAAGACCAGACCCTTCTACACCACCACTGGACCTTCAGATGAAGACCAGACCTTTCTACAGGATCACTGCTTCAACAGAACCACATCTGTCACTTCAAAAGGACTGCAGCCACCAGTTAATCAGACTGCTACCACCACCATGACCAACAGGGTGTCAGGCTGTATCCTGACTCTGACAGTTTAAGCCAGTGTTTCTGTATGACCGTCTTTATCTTAATTTTCTTATTAAATTGTAATTCTGACTTGGGATCTCCAACTGGTTTGTTTTCAAACTAGTACACTTGGGCAGGGTGGGGAAGGTCCCAAAGGGTGTGCAGGGACAGGCAGTGCTGGCAGCAATTCAGTGCCATCGCAGGATGTTAGGTTGGCTTCTAGTAAGCCCATCTTCATTTGGAAGTGTTTATATTCACTGTGTTTTCTGATCACCAAACTCACAGACCATAACCTAAGAAGTTGTAACCCCCACCCACCACAACACTATGAAATTGTTTAAAGATGCATTCTTTCATATCCTCCAGCCCCCCAACTGAAAATTGAAATATTACTAAATCTACAGCAGAAAAAAAAATCAACTCAAAATATGCATGGTTTGTTTTTCTATTGTTTTCAGTCAGCCACTGGAAGCCCAAAGCACTGCAGCTAGCCAGATGGATTGTTGGTTGCCCTCAGCCACATTTGGACAAGCTGCAGCAGAGAATGACCATCTGTCCAGAAGAGCAGTGTCTTACAAGGAGGTGCAGAGCACACCAGAGGGAAACAAGAGGAAAGGGGCAGGCTAGCTAGCCCAAAACAAATTCAATAACATATTTTGATGGGTCAGGGAAAGAAACTTGTTCTTAGGCAGTAATGCTTACTTGCCACTGGCATAGTTAGAAGGAAATTGCTCATGCAAGCTATATTTTCAACAGTTGGTAGGACTGGTGAGTCATTTGCAGAGAATGAGTAGAACTAGCATAAATGGAAAGGCTGTTAGAAAAAAACCCCAAGTGAGTACAAAAGCCGTTGACATAAATAGAAGCAAGAAAAGGAAAATAAGGAAGTGCTCAGAATTCTGCCCAGTCCATACATTTTTGAGATAAACACACAAAATCTCACATCTTTCACTTTTACTTTCTGAATTTATTTTCTTCATCCAACTTGGAAATAATTGGTAAAAGCTATATCCCTTTTGCCATGGGGCTCCACTGTCACATCAGACATTTCTATGATTCTCCTGTCTTACCATGTGTTTTTTGTACTGTATGATTTCACAGCTTCTTTCCTTCTCTTTGTCTATACCTACTTCTTACTGCAAACTGACCAGATGCATTATAGGCCCTAAAACTCCATTTATTTGTTCCCTTCTTCACTCTGGATTTCTTTTTTTCTCTTTCTCCACCTTTTGGTACAACTTTTTCCCCAAGTCTCTCACTCTGTGAATCCTTCTTTTCTACTTTGGACAAAATTCTAGTCTCTGACTCTTGTTCTGGTATTTCAAGACTGGTCCCAGGTTTTAAATCCAATTTCTCTCCTCCATGCCCTATCTATTATTATACTAAATCATTTTCAGTCCTAGCAGCACCTTCCAAAAGAATCCCTGCTTTCATTCAAGTCTGTTCTCTTGTCTTCCATGTTCTTCAATTTGTCATTTCATATCACTTCTTGTCTCTTCTGTCATATGGTTATTCCCATTTCTTCACAATTGCCTGACTTTAAAGTGCTAGAAAGATTCATGATGGTAAAAATATCAGTGAAGAAAGCACATCATTGTTTCTATTGTCAGATTAGTTGGTGCTGAAGCGTCAAGATGCTGTCCAAATGTCATAGAGTATAATCATAAATTTTCTCTCCACTCAACAAACCTCAAAGAATTAGTACTAGGGATGCCAGCTCCATATCCTTATCTCTTCACCTAATACTTGTTTCTAAACAGATTTGAAGTGCATTCTGCACTCAGGATTTTGTAGAAATATAGCAGAGGCTCAGCCAGCCCCTAGATTTTAAACCTTTGCTATGTACCCATGTGACTACCAATAGCCAGGGGGAAAAAAAATGTATCAAGACAGAGTGATCCTAAAAAGTTTGAGTGATGTCTTCTCGATATTTCCAGTGAAGGGAAAGGCTCAGGGACAATCAGAAGTACACTGTGTGCCAATATATGCCTCTGTGGCTCATATCCCATGCCGGGCTTGTATACCTGTGACTACTGGACCATCTCTTAGTAAGGAACAGCTGTCTCCATCTGATAAAGTGGGCCAAAAGAATTTTTGAAAACAAGCTTGTTTGTAAAATGACATATCATTTATACATGACTTTTCAAGATGAAGACCAAACCCCAAGAGAAGCAGGATAGTAGGAACAAGGATTCTGAGAGACAGCAAAATAAAAATGGTCTTCCACATTCCCTAAAAAACATCACTACTGGGAACATATCCAAAGTGCCGAGACAAAAATTTCTCCAGCATAAGGAAAGAAAAAAACAAAGACAAAACAGAGAAAAATAAAAACCAACCCCAAAACAGAGGAATTAGAAGTTGTGATCAATTGCTGAGTAACAGAAGCATGGTGGGGGATAGTTCACATTGTTGGGGCAGCCTAATGGGTGGGAACAGATCCTTTAAGAAGCACAGGTTGGGAATGACAAGAAGACAAACTGTGCTTTATTCAACAGAGCAGCTTGAATGTGTGGAGCTTTGCCATGAGGTGGTTCACAAGCCAGCTAAGGGTTTACAGGTCAGGATCAGAGGGAGGTTAGTGAGGAAGCTGTTGTGATGATTAAGGAGTAAAATAAGATTCAGTCTTCTTTAGCTGACTGAAAGCAGACTTGCAATCAGGAAAAAGATTAAAAATATTGATTTGACATGAAACTAGGAATTCTAAAACTCTGCTGCAATTGAAACTGGCAGGCAATGTGAGTGGCAGAAATAAAAACCTCTATAAGTATACTGATGGGAAAACTAGAGGGGTCTTGTGATAAGGGTCTACAGTGTTCAAAGCTTTGTTTGCTAAGACATTTTACTGATAAGGTATGCCTTTTGGCTTTTCAGGAGAGCCTGAAAAACTGAGGTATTGCCTGTGGTAGGAAAGAATTAGTTAATGATCAATAAAGCAAATAAATTTGTTTTACAGCAGTTCATGAGACCACATGAGATAACCTGATGTTGGTGAGAAAGCTTTGCCAAAATCACCTTTCAAAACCTGGGTGATCCAGACAGGGCCTTTGTGACTAGAGAATGGAAAGTGTCACATCGTTATTCAAAGTGCAAGAAAGATAATTTGGGACATTATATGCTGGTCAGCCTCACTGCAGTCTCCTGGAAGATTATGGAGAAATCTGCATATGGAAGTCATTCATAGGCATATGAATGATGATTGGAAAAAACTGCAATGGATTTACAAAAGTAAAATCATACCTCGCTGATTTCCCTCTCTGATAAATTAATTGGTGGTCAGGGCATATTATTTGCCTTGACTTTCTCATGAGTTTTGCATGGTTTCCAATCATATCCTTGTAGCCAACCTAAAGAGATATGAACTGGATTCATAGACTACAAGATGCTCGCAAAACTGATTGGACTACAGGGTGCATGGAAAACTGGTTGGATTACAAGGATCCAAGGGTAATGGGTTGCAGTTTGAAATTCACTTGCCAGATGGTTACTAGAGGTTTTCCTCACAGGCAGGTACTGAGACTGTTACCATTTTATATCTTCTCTAACTACCTGGATGACATACAAAAACGCACTCTCATCAAGTCTGTGGATGAAAACAAATATAGAGGAAGAAGATAACATGCCTAACAACCAGGTTGCTCTTCAGTGAGGCTTTAACTGACTGGGACTGATGGAAATTCAGGAAGTTCAACAAAAACAAATAGAAATTCTGAAATCTGGAATGAAATAGCCGTGTGCAGCAGTATTGTCTGGCACTCACTTGATAGAAAGGTTTTGTAGAAAAAAGGAAAAAAAAAAAAGATTCTGAGGTTAAAAGTTTGGACACCAATCAACAGTGCAGCTTTGAAGCAGTAAATGTTTATCAAAGAGTGGGATATATTATCAAGAACACAGCCAGCAGATCGAAATCCTCTGTACTTGGGATTTGTGACCACATTTAGAGTCTCTTGCCCAGTTTTGGTTTCCCAGTACAAGAAAAGTAGAGACACTGGGGAGCAAGTCTAATGGAGGTAAATCAAGATAGACCCTAGGGAGGTTTTTTAATAGGTCATTAAATCTATTCTCTTGCACAGTTATATGTAGCTGGGAACTTCTTTTTAAGTCCAGATAAATTCACCACATTTACTGTTTACAAGAAAGCATACACTGCTTTGTAATCTTTGTCCCAGCACTAAAGTATTCTTGAGATAATGAATCTGTACTTGGCCATGCCACTTCAATGTTTTCTGAAGTTGTCTTTCACTGCACCTGGCTGTCATGGGCATGGATAGAGTATTGCCTACATCCAACAGATGTCCTGAGCCTGGCTCTTTCTAAACATGATTGAGACACTTAAGCCTTATGTGGTGGCTTGACCTTGGCTGAATGCCAGGTGCCCACTAAGGAGTTATAGCATTCTCCCTTCTCAGGTGGTCAGTAGAGAGAAAATAAAATGGAAAGAAACCTCATAGGTTGAGATAAAGGCCATTTACAAAAGCAAAAGCAAAAGGATCTGCGTGCACAAGGAGAAAACCCAAATATTTTATTCTTTATTTCCCATCAGCAAATGATGTCTAGTCACCTCCCAGGAGCAGGTCTTCAGCATGCCTAGTAGTTACTCTGGAAGGCTAATGTTGTAAATAACAAATGTCACTTTATTCCTCCTCTTTTTTTTTTTTTTTTTTTTTTTTTTTTTTTTGCTTGTATATCTGAGCCGATTTCATGTGCTTTGGAATATCCCTTTTGTCAGTTTGGGTCAGCTGTCCTGGTTTCATCCCCTCCCAAGATATTGCCCAACCCCAGCCTTCTGTTGGTAGGGCAGAATGTTGAAGAGAGTGTGCTGATGCTGTGCCAGTGCTACTCAGCAGCAGCCAAAACACTGGTGTGCTATCAACACCTTTATAAATATCAGTGCAAGCCTAGCACTGTGAGTCCTGCTATGGGGAAATTAACTCTGTCTCAGACAGACCTAATATAGCCTTATTTTCACAAAATCTGGTGATCAGTGGTATGGTAAGAAAGCCAGTCCCTTATGGGTTTAACATGTTAAAGTGCACTTGCAAATCATATGTCAATTGTTTAGCTCAGACATAACCTGTGAAGCTCTGAAAAACATTAGAGCACACATAAAAAGCAAGTAACAAGCAAGTATCTTAGGGAGGATGGGGGTATGTAGGCAAATAAGAAAGGCTTTTTTTACTCTCAGTAAAAACTGAATCATACTTTATAGTGTTTGTGGATTCCATTTTTGTTTTCAAGAGGTAAGCTACTTCTCGACTGAGGGTAAGGGAAATATACAGAAATATTTATAAAATGTTTATCTCACTTTTTATACTGCAGTGGTCTGAATTGTACTAACTGTAATCTGATCTCTGACTTTCATAGCTCTGTAAAGATAATTTTGTAAATTTTTCACAGGAATAGCTTAAATATATGTTATATAATGCATCGTTCCATGCTTGAGTGGAATACACTGTGTAATATATCTGCATTGAGCCACTGTCCTTAATAAACATTTTGGTCCAATCACTAATTTCATGGGCCTCTTTAATCCCACAAATATTGCATACGTATTTTCTCGTTTTTTTGGTTTTTTTTTGCTTGCATGAAAGTTAGAACTCTGGAAAAGTATTTTACATACAATGCCTGTCACTTATAGCTATGGTTCTTACATGTACATGCACATGTCCCAGGATGATTTTGAGGTTTGTATTTGTGCAAAGAATAATTAGCGGGTATCCAGGTTTATTTTCAGAAGGGCTTCTTCCTTTCCTACCGACTGCTGTTTGTCACAAGGTGTTTGTTTTAAAGGATCACACAGGTATTTGAAGATCTCATTTGTTATTTTTTACCAATACCTTAACACCTATACAAGAGGGTCTATAATTTCCAAACAGGCTGTAAAAGGGAAGATTCCCAATATGCCTGGATTTTTTAAAAAAGAGAGGTACCAAGTCACTTGGTTGCTCAGTCGTTCAGGGAGAACAGACTGAATGAGATCAAAATATTAACCAAAAATCACAGATTCATATACATATCTCCCACTATTTATTTATTTATTCGTAGTTATATTTTTCTTCAATCGGATGTGGTTCTCCTGTTAAAGAGTTCTGGCTGCATAACAGAGGGAGAATAATCTGTGAGCAGTCAACTAAAGCTGTCATAATTTTGTATGAACAGGCTTTCACACAGTTGGAAAAGCATTATTTTAAGCAATACTCAAAAAATTCAACATCGGAAGCATTTCAAATATGCATGAAAGGGCAACAGAGGGCAAGAGAAGAGAAATTACAATGTCTAAGGGAGGCAAGTGTAGTGGGAATCTTTTTTCTACTGGATATTTTTAGCACAGTTCATGTGGTATAAGAAAACAATAGAGTGATTGCAAAGAAGCAGAATAATGGATGTTTTCCTTACCCAGGTGAAATAATTAGGTAAAACTGGATTTACTTGACAGTCAGGGTTAAAGGACAGTTTCATCTAGAGAGATTGTAAATTCTTATGAGAACACATAGCTGTACATAAAATTTCAGATAGGGAAGAAGCCTGCTGTTATAACTCCCATTTAAACTCCATCCTAAAATAGTCCCAATCATACTATTACAAACAGGGCTGAGAAAACTCTGCTGTTGGTAACAATAAATAAGAATTTGAAAGATTATTTTTCAACTAATTCCTTGCATATTTTCACTGTCACAAAAATCTTTAGGAGCAACATATGTTCTTTGCTAAGTCATTTCTTCTAGTGAAAAAAGTTGGAGAACCCATTATCCTTTGTCCACTGTAGTCTCTGTACTCTTAGCTCTGATAAGCGACAATGTAATGCATCTCTCTAGACGTAAATTAACACAATCAAAATTAAGTCAGCATATAAGGATTAGTGTTGCTAAACTAAGTATAGGGACATGTTTGCTTTCAGTTTTAAAGAGTACCAAAAGTTTCCCCTCTGGTGTCAACAGAAGGACAAACTGAGCCTCCAGCTGTGGTCCCTGGATGTCTTTCTGAAGCAATTCCCACACAACAATCCCTGCTTTAGTAAAACTAAAGTTTGACTAATCACAAAAGCTTTCTACAGAACTTGAGGTACTTAGGTCTTTTATGAATAACTGTATGCTTCACTTTGCCCTAATATTACCTAAACTGTGGCAGCCCTCAGACACTGAAATATATATTACTATTTGCTATTACTCTGGGTAGTCTTATATGTAGGCAAAGAAAAACAGCTTTATGTATAGAATGACAACAAATAAAATAAAAATCAATTTGTTGAGGCAATGCTTCAGAGAAAGGAAGGTCAAACTGCATATGAGAAAAAAAGAGCTCTCAATCCATTCCTAGCTAAAAATGTATTTTACACGCATATGTATATGTATGCATATATGTACGCATACATATGTGTGTGTGCGCACTTTTTTGTACATTAACACACTGAAAACTAAAAGCATTTCAAAGAATTAGTTTTAATTAATTTAACTATATCAGCAGAAATGACAATGTCTCATGATAACTACTAACTACTAATTGATGAACTTAGGTTTTGATTGAATATATAGCACTGAATAGCTCAATATGCTGAGCAAGGGTCTCTTAGTACAGCTGATCGCACAAAACAATTTAAATTCTTTTTTATTCCCATAGCAAAAATAACACTTCGTTATTACAATGGAAGTGCTATGAGTCAGAAAGATTAATTTAAAAACTTAACTTTGATATTTTATGAGTTTTGGGGCATTTGTCAATAAGACCTGAATTTCTGTTGATGCAGACTTTTTTTTTTGGTGCAGAATTTATAGTCATTATTTGCTTCTCCATGTTTTGCTATGTCATTATTTATACCATCTGTTATATGTGATCTGCAGGGAACCAGCAAGTTAGGCAACTTTATTTTGCTGATGAATAGCAGAGATGATTCACTAAATAAGTTAAGTTTTATGAGCTAAGAAATAGGAGATTTTAGATAAACATGGTATGTGAAGTGTATTTTCATTATGACACTCAGATAGCATTAAGTGCAATTAGTGGTCTTTAGATTTTATTGGCAGTAGGATATAAGAAAAGTAGATCATTATTATTTTAAATAAGACCATAAACATGACTAGTTTGGGGATCGATTTAAAATATGCATTCAAAATATATTTGTAGACCTTTACTTATATTATCAGAAGCATGATTAGTGTTGAAATACCTCAGCATCCAAGAATAGTTATGGTTTGCACTGATTACTGGTTTTTAAATGAACATAATGGTAGATCATGACCAAACCCAAACTGTACAATTCAAGCTCAGTAGTACTGATGTTTTTCATAAGCTCCACTCACTTGCTATTGGGAACAGTAGACATTTTGGTATTCTTATAAGGTGCAGATATCCTGATATATTTTTGTTAGAAGGGGAACAGAACCTCCATAGATTGCAACAGGGATTATGATGTGAGAACAATTAAAAGACACACATTAAGAGTAGGTTTATATAAAGTAATTAATGTAAATAAATTGATTAGGTAACATTTAGAATTGGTGTAAATTTAATGTTAAGAGGAACTCAAAGTCCATTCATAAGAGGATGGACTTTACTGAAGTGAGTGAGAGAAGCAAGATCAGCCTCTTAGCTGAAATGACTGCATGTTTATTTCTCTATGGAACACATGAATTTTACTGATACTTGATTATATAAACAGCTGATCTAAATGCTTGTCTATATCATCTGCCCAGCCACCTAGTCTGTGCCTAACTATACTCACAATGGATATCAAAAACCCTCAGGAATTTAAAAGCTCCAAATGTGACTTAATTAACAGGTGGCCAGGAATAATCAAGTTCTATTTTAAGCATTCTAACAGGTGAAATCATGTCACATAAAAGAAGTCACTCTATTAAGAAAATGCCTATTTTACAATGTATCATAGTTTACTACTGTGATTAAAAATTGGGCATGACTCCTCATGATAAATAATCCTGGAACAATTGTTCAAGACAGTAAGTGATTCCAAATCCAGAAACTATGCAATGATTCAAAAACATTCCTTGGCCTTTCAACAATATATTAAAGGAGGGAAATTGATTGTATTTCTTTAGTTACATATAACTGCTTAATGACAAGTCATTACACATGAAAATGAAGTATATTAATGACAATGTTTTTTGAGTGTTCATTAACACTAGAAAGTTATCCTGGATCAAAGCAGACTATTAATCATATTTTTAAACAATGCTACCTGTGACTCTGACTATTCCAGAAACCAATGTCACATTAGAAGGACATGAAACCACTTTCAGCTATTTCTGAATAAATCCACCAGTAAACAAGCCCTTTTAGCCTATCTTCTACTTTGACAGATTGTCCAAGAAACAAATTTGGTCAATAAAAACAAAATGTTCTCTTTAAAAGTTAAAAAAGTCACAGCTGACAAACACAATGTAACTTCTAAACAACTCCTTAGTTTCATGTCCTGTCTCTCTCCTCCTCCCACAGATCCAGCTTGCAAGATGCTGACCAGTAATGAGATACACCACACATCCATCACACCCACTGTCTCAGGGGGAGGTGAGAGCACACAGGCTCTCTGGCAAGACTGTGTTCAAACTATGGGTATAAAACTCAAGAGGAAGGCAGCGATATATATGATGAGAATTTATCATTCCTAATACAGCTCCTGGCTTCTACCCTGCCATAAGTAGGCTGAAGGAGTACTAAAACAGTGAACACCAACAACAGCCGGGTACAGATTGTTCCCTGGAAGGAAAGCAGTCAAACACACAGTAGTTTCATAGGAATATGTTACAACTGTTACACAGCAGCTTATGAGAAAGCTTGAAAGCTGTTGGAAGGGGTCTTGTGCTACTGCTCCCACAGGAAGCAGTGATTATGGTGCCACTGGTCTACTTCACTACCATGTGTTCTACACTTCTAACTCTTCTTTTGCCACTCAACATTAAATTTAAACCAACTCTGAAGGTTACCCAAACAATTTATTTATATAAATTATTTTCTATAAGCCTACTCTTAATGTACTGGGAGTCTCCTTTAATCATTCTCACTTCATATTTCCTGCAATCTACAATGCTGTGGTTGTGCAATTTCCCCCTCCAACATAAAATATATCATGATATCCAACCTTATGTATACAACAAAATTTCTACCAATAGCAAGTAGATTGTACATTCTCAAACCCAGATGCAAAATTGAAAGGGACAAGATAATAAATATTGCAAAGAACATAAAAGAAAAAAAATCATGAGTGCAATTAGTGTACAATAAGAATTTACTCCACATTTTCCATTTATTTAAACTGTTTATATAAGAGTCCTAACTCTATAGCTTAGCATGAAGGACACAAGAGTAGCAAAGGGAAAGTGGAATTGTATGAGATAACTTCTTTAAATTCAGAAGATTAGTTATCATATAAACATATCTATAAACATGGTCAAGATTACCGAGCTTGAATACATGAAGTGAGATATTCAGATTATGCAGCTTCAATGGCCTAAGAAACTTCCAAGGATAGTTCCAAGGAAAACATTGTCATTGGCCTCATTTATCTTAGTAGAGAGCCAGAACTAAGATGTCGTTGCCTTTTTCAAGCCAAATGAACTGATATAAATGGGAAAACAGAATGTGATTATGGTAGGCAGAATTTTAAAACAAAACTGAGTAATTCTTATTTAAAATTATTTTGACTGGGTATTTTTATTTTAAATTAAAAATATAGTAGAAGCTAAAGTCTTGGGAGCTTGAACCCACCTCAGTTTCTGTTTCCTTGAGTGACACGATCGAATTATAAACACAAGAAGTAGTTTTACAATGTCTACCATTAAGACAACTCTATTTATTGTATTTTAATAGAAAAAGGTTACTGCTGACTCAGGTTTTATTTAATGTACTTAAACTTAGCCCTGTGATATTTTGCAACTAGAAGCATTGCAGTCATGCCAAAGCACAAATAGGAACTAGAAAATGCAACCCATTAAAAAAACGAACAACCTGAAACCAATTCATTAAGTAACTGGCAAAGAGAAACAGCAAAGCAAACAAACCACATCCATGGTGAAAATGCACAAAAATCTTAAATATTAAATTGGCATATATTTTAGTCATCTGAGGTATATAAGCAACACAGATAAGGGTTTTTTAAGAATATATTACTTTAATTTTGTCCCTTGAATGATAAATTTACAGTGAAAATGACATGTCCACCATAATTTTGAAATACAATGTAGTTACCACTGCTTTCCTGAAAATGCCTTTCCATTATATTTGCTTGTGGCAGAGGAGTAAATTTGACAAAAATAAATTCTTATGCACATCCACCCTTAGGGGATTCATAGTAAAATGACACATTTAAAATTAAATAAATGTTGATAAAAATTCTGTAAAATAAACATTCCTCTTGGATCTCCTCATATAAGATTTTCCTCAGCATAATGTTTTGTACACCCCTTTAAAAAACCCAAAGAAATGCACCAAACTAAAAAATAAACTTAAAAACTGAAGAAACAGGACCTGTTTATTGAGAATGAGGCAAAAGGATACAGTTGACATTGGCCTGATATTTTACCTCTTGCTGATTGGGATAATAATTTTCTCAGAGTTCAATATCGATGTCAATCCACCCCTAGAACTTTGAGGCCACTTGTGTTGGGAAGAGCAGACGCAGCAAATATACACATGGCACCTGTGCCAACTTCTGGAGCATTTGTTGATCCTCTGAGGCCCCTCTCCCTCTGAGGCCCCTCTCCCTAAGGCTGTCAAAGATGCTTGTGTCTACTCCTCCAATACTTGCCATGGACAGCTCAAGTAGAGACGGTTTTATTTAATTTGGAAGAGGAAAAATTTGCTCTGCCATCTCACTGTGCTCCCACAATGTGTACTCAAGCATTAGTGGACAAATATATAAAAAAAAAATATCAGATAAAAACACCCGAAATATGGAAATGCAAAGAAAGTATATATTTTAGGGTATGGTCAGAGAAGATATTCAAAGCCTACACTGTTGCTTCTAGAAATGTCAGGACAATTCAGAAATGTCAGTTCCTTTACCGGTTTCCAGATTGTAATTGAAGGATCATGTAGCTCTCTCACTCTTTCTCTCTCTTTCTCTCTCTCTAAATAGGTCTATAAAGATCAGCTGGAAAGTGTAGACAGAAATTGTTCACTGGTTAGCTTTACTTAGAGCTACAGGGTATATATGTGCTTTGTTTTGTCTTATTGATCAATCTAGCTTACATTTTTAGCACACACAAACAAAAATCAGGAAAAATAAAAAGTTGATGAAAAACACGAACAACACAAATAAGGTTCCAATCGTGCAAATTTTGCTTCACTGGATAAAGCACTTCTTGACACAGTAATGTCCAGAAACCCCCTCCCCCAGAAAAATACAGGACTGAGACTGAAGCCATTCTTTTTTTTTTCCTTTTTTTTTCTTTTCTTTTTTTTTTTTTTTTTTTTCCTTAAGGCTATACAACACAAAGAAATAAAGCATGGAAGAACACCTCATTGGGCTGAACAATCCATTCTTCTGGCTCTGGAGTGAGCCTTTGACAAAGTGATTCTGTGGTCCGAGTTATTTGTTTCATTGGGACAACAACAAGACAAAGAAAAAGAGGAAAAATGAAAGAGAGGAAAAAATAAAAATAAGAAAGTCAATGATCCCAACAATAAAATCCAAAATTGACTTTACAATCACAGGTACAAATTGCTCAGGTTGATAATTTCATTTCTCCTAAAGATCACTGTCGTCTAAAACTAATTAGAGGCGCAGGTTCCAAGGAATTGTCAATATTCAAAGCAAATGTTGGAGTTTAGAAGGTTATCATTCTTCTACTGTGACAGTCTGACGGGGTGACTGAAAATATTGTCATGTGCTGCCAAGTTCAGGGTGTCATTAACAATTGAATCCTTGCTCCGGCTCATGGATCTGTCTCCTATTTGGCCTTCTTTTATAGTGGAAAGACTAAGAAGCCGGAAAAGGTTGAATATTTCCACCCTCCCATGAGGTTACCCCTTTCCAGTTTGAGATGCACTTTGTCTTCTCTTTCCATGAGGAGCAAGACCCCATTGCTGGCTGCTTCTCTGGTGACGTCCTGATCCCCTGCAAAAGCTGAAATCACTGGGTAGCCGTTTTGCATTAAACTTACCTAAAAAGTGCAAAGAGACAGAATCTGAGTTTTCTCAATACTCTCAATGATTTTTTTGCCCTGTGCATATCACTAAACTTTTGTACAGGTCAGAATGTAGGTTGAATTAAGCTAAGGAAATAGGCAATGAGTGATTTCATGTATACAGACCACTTTAAAAATAACCCACAATCTCATTCTTCAACTTCTGAGGGTTTTTTTAAATATGAGTCAAGAAATGAGCATTTGAAGGAAAAAAAAAAAAAGAAAAGAAAAAAGAAAATGAAGGACAGCATCTTCTTTTGATTAGAACCCACCTGGATGGTTTGTCTGTTATAGACCTTGACCACGTGGAAACTGAAACTATATATCCCTTTTCTTGGTGCTACAAATATACTGGAAGTAAGATCAAAATGGTTGCCAATATTAACTAATACCTGGAATGTAAACAAATAAAACAGAACAAAGAAAAGGAGAGAGAGAAAGAGAGAAATCAGACTCCACCTTAGAGAAGCACCAGCAAAAATCTGACATGAGCTCAATGACCAACATAAAGCATAGTCAAAATGGCATTTGCAGCACAATTAAAAGTGCATGGCAGGCGAATGGAGTCAAGCTACAGAGGCATTTAAAAGGCAACAGAGTTAATAAAGCAATTTAGTTACACAAAAATGATCTCCAAAGCCTGTGAGATGAAGTGCAAATGTCCACACTGAGCTGTCAATAAAGCAAAGGTGGCAGAAGGAGGAGGGGGAGGAGTGTGAAATGGAGGGAAGGAGGGAGGGAAAAAAAGGTAGGAAGAAATACCAAAAGTCATTAGCTCATAATGGAAACGCATGTTTTTCAGATAGCACTACTGAAATCAGAGCTGGCCTCGAGTTTAACAGGGTATAGAACTAAAACTGCACTACAGAGAGGGGCAAAGGAGGAAAGAGGATGCTCAGCAACAGCAACATCTGCCAGCTCATGTCTATCTGTCCCTCTGGAGGGCTGTGCCACTTGGCCCACACGCTCCTCAGGAGTCTGGGGTGAGCATGCTCCCCCTTCCCGGCAATAACCTTAATTTTTCATATATTTCAATGTTTTTTTTGAAACAAAACAAAACAAAACAAAACAAAAAGACAGGAAGAGTTGAGCACTCCAGCAGATGTGCAAAGATGTTCGGAAGCGGCGGCCGCACCCGCCAATCCCGCCCATCTGACAGGGACCTGGCCTCGGCTCGTCCTCTGGCGCCTTGTCCAGGCTCCTGTGACGGGGAGCAGGGTTTGGCTCACAAGGCACGGGCGGCGGGCACGAGAGAACCTGCGGGTCGATGGCGATGCCGTCCGGCGGGCGGGTGCGCCCGAGCCGGCTGCTCCGCCGTGCCCACCTCGGGGCACGCCCGTCACGCTCAGTTTGCGGGCTAAAACAATCACCATCACCCCCACCCCCAAATCCCAAGCCTTTCCTCCCAAACAGCCAAAATCTATAGTTCCCCCCAAAAAAGGAACAAAAAAATGGTTTAAAAAAACCTTGTCGCGGGAGCACCGAGAAAACGCCTTCAAACTCCTAGGAACTGCACATTGCCGGGTAAAGCATCTAAAATATGCTATATATTTAGCAAGTTGGGGGGGTTAATTTTTTGTTGTTTTGGGTTTTTATTCTACTGATCTAATTTTATGAGATCTTGTATGCGAAGAATGGCTGTGTAAACTCATTAGGAAGGACAGGTAGACAGATAAATGACAACCAGACAGGTAAAAAAGCCAAACAAATAACCCAAAAAAACCAACAAACAAACAAGCCCAGATTCTCTGGTATGCTAATTTTGGCTGACTCTGCAATGCTACTTCAGAAGTCAGAAGCGGTAGGAAAAAGGAAATTTCACCGCAAAAATAAAGTGGATGGACGGGGTTTGGTCTCCGGGAGGGGAGCGGCGCGACGAGGCAGGGGCAGAACGAGCAGAGCAGGCTCTTCGCTGCTCTGCCCGGCGTATGCAGTGCGGGATAACACCATTCCGATACAGCCCGCCGGGGACACCGTTTGCCTCGTCTGATAACGCGGGAAACACCCTCTTCTTCCTCATCCCCCCCTCCCTCTGAGAGATGCTGTGACATTGCCAAATGCGCTCCGATCAGGCAGATCCGGCGACTCCTCATCGGTACCTCCCTGAATTTGCACCGAAGGAGGGATGCGCACCCTTCCCCCGGGTCGTTCCTGGCTGGCCGAGGCAATCCTTGGCTGCAAGGCGCCCCCGCACGCGTCCGAGGCACAGACCTTCACGTTAAAGCTCTTTCCGTACTAGCGATTGTGACCGGACAAGAAGTCAGCGTGTTCACCCCCGGTACCACCCTAGAAAAGCCCTGCAGCTGCCTAAAAGAACTTTCCAAAGTCTTTCTGGGCCGTTGAGACGTGAAGATGCTATTGAGCGGGTGGGTCGGGATTAGAAGATGGAACGGGAACCAGGAGGAGAACACGCGTGCAGCCAGGGGGAGGCAGGGGCGGGGGATGCCCGCGCAGGGCGCGGGGAAAAGGGGTAGCGAAGGCGAAGCAGGCGGCGCCTGACCTGGTCGAAGTAGATGGTCATGGTGCGGTTGCTCATCTCGGAGGGCTCGTGGTTGGTGCTGCGGGTGGCCGAGAAGGCCACCTTGGCGCTGCCCGAGCGCACCGAGATCCCCAGGGAGGAGGTGATGGCGCCGTCGGCCGAGGGGCTGGAGTCGCAGACCACCAGGCACTTCCCCTCCAGGACGATGGGCTCCGTGTCGTTCTGCGCCCGCACCGGGCACCCGGCGGGCAGCAGCAGCAGCAGCAGCGGCACGCGCCTGCTGCCGCCGAGGCGCCCTGCGGCCAGCGCTCCGCGGGACGGCGGCTGGGCAGCGGCGGCTGCGGCCGCGCCTTCCTCCCCTTCTTCTCCTCCTCCGCCTCCTCCTCTGCGCGGGGCGAAGGAGCTTCTCAGAGGGCGGGCGGCACGCAGCAGCCTGCCAAGGGGAAAGGCGGCGGTGAAGCACAGCGGCGGGCAGGCGGGAGCCGGCACCGCGCCGCCCGGCGGGCTGCCCCTCCCCGCCCCCGGCGCCCCAGCGAGTACAACAGGTCTGGGAGACACCTGGCTGCCCGGTGTTCCCTCTTTCTCCGGTTCCCCAGCAGCCTGCCGTACTCCGAGCGGGGAGGAGGGGGCAGCGCTTCATCCCCAAACACCCGGCGGAGCATCCTGCGTGTGCCTCGGACAGTCCCTTTCCTGCCCCACAACCAATGGGGTCTCCAAAACCCGGCTCCACTTCTTCCCACAGACCCACTATTAACTACATCTGGGACCCTGGTTTGTATCCGTCTCCTAACGCCCCAGACACCTCGGAAGGAGGTTTTATTCTTGCTACAAGCATCCCCTCGATGGAGCTGCCCCGCTATCTGTAGAGTTCCCTGGCGACCGGGGTGCACCGAATTCCGCGCTCCGGCCCCGGCCGGGCTCTGGAAGCCGCCGTCGCCCTTTCTCCGCCTGGGGGCTGCCGCGCTCGGGCACCGATTTGTACTTCCCAACCTTCTGTGCCCCAGGCCAGGCTACCGCCACTGCTGCCGACCCCGGCGACTCCCTAAACTCCCGAGAAGGAGGCAGCTGGCTCAGATATCCCCCAGTTCCCACCCAGGCATGTACACATATCGCAGGAGTCAAATCCTCACCCAGCTTCTCCCTCTGAAGTTGCATCTCAGTTTTTCCCGTTTACCAGAACGCCCGGTGATCTCGCTCCTGGGAGATCGCCCCTACACTTCCCCAGAGGCATCTCTACAGTTGCCCCAACCCCGCACCTTACTCTTGCTATCATTTAAAACGATATTTTGCAAAAAGAACAGCCGGCGGGGAGGAGAGCGGCTTTTTTACCTGGGAGGTCCATGACGGGAGAGGCGGGTTGGCTAGATAGCTCGTCCGTGAACTTGTACAGCTTAGAGAAAATGAGCCGAGATTGCGCTGGCAGAAAGAAAAGGAAACAGGAGTCGCCTCTTTCTCTCCCGCCCATTGCCAATAATCATCCCCCTCCCGCCAGCCGCTACCACCACCACCCCTCTTCCTCCCTCCTCCCCTCTTCTCCGGCACACACTCACACACACACACGCACAGGCACCCGGCAGGGATTCAGACACCGGGACCAGAGCGGAGTGCTGCCACAGCACCGCCGGCGATGCTGCACCCCAGTCCTTGCCCCGGCCAGGCACCCCTGCGCCTTGGAGCCGCACCCCGACACATCGCGAGCAGCAGCGACAAGCCGCGATGTTCCCACTGGGACGGCCTCTCCGGTGTCACCGGAGGCAGGGAAGAGCCGTGCCACCTCGCCCCCCTCCCCCTCGCCATTATTTCTACTTGAACCCGTCGTGCTAAGACGCCCCTGTTCCAACATGCCACCGACACATTAGTGCTCACTGGCCGCCGCTGCGGCCGAACCACGCAGCACCACTCACTGGGAGCTCTTTGGAATTCACAGACTTTGATTCTGAAAACAATAATCACTGAAAAAGACGTATTCTTCGGGGCACTTCGGGCCGTAAGGCTGCGCCCCGCACACAGCAAGGCCCCATTCCCACGCCAGGACCCGCACACCTCGGCGCCCAAAGTTCGGCGGCGGCTGCCCCTTTATTAATGTATTTCTTCCCCGGGGCGTCCTGATTCCCGGCCCGTTCGCAGACCAGCTCCCGAACCGTGACCCGCTCCTTGACCCGCTTCAGTACTCTGGGACTTGCTCCCCGACCCCCTTCGGAACCGAACCCGTTCCCAAGCCCGCTCCCGTTCCGGGGCTAGCTCCCGGCCCCGGTTCCCGGTCCCTCTCCCGGCCCCGGCTCCAGGTCCCTCTCCCAGCTCCGCTCCCGCTCCCGGTCCCACCCGCGGCTCCGCTCCAAGCGCGGTCGCGAGGCGCCACCTGGCGGCGACGGCGCGAGGCGGGCCGCGGGGCTGCCGGGGCTGCGAGGGACGGAGGGAGCGGGGAGGGACAGAAGGAGCAGGGAGGGACAGAAGGAGCGGGGAGGGGGACCGGGAGCTCCCGGCAGGGGAGGAAGGAGGGAAATTCCCAAAGGGCAGAACGCTCGGCTGAGGAGCTGAGTGGCCGCCTCCTCTCGCTGCCTGCAGGGCCTGGATGAGCTGGGCTTGTAGGTCGCCCCTGCCTTGCGGTGGGAGCGGTAGCGACGGTGTCTGTCACAGCCAAGGTTATCATCAGATGTTGCTGGCTGCAAATGTTTCATGCTCCTCAGCTCATGGGCTGCTGCTGAGAGGTTATCAGCAGTGCGAGGGAGGGTAAGGCAGAGCTCTGGCAATGCAGTTTTGAGAATAACCATTGCATTTTGATGCATTTCTCTCAATTGTAAGATGGATTTTTCATTGCATATGGGGTTTTCCTAGCGATCTGGAAACTTAGACTTCAGCATCTGGAAGGAACTTATCAAAAAACTGTGTTTACATCTAAGTGGTAGCTCCTGATATAGAGAAAATTTGCAGATATATGTCAACAGTAAAATTACAATCCTCTCTTCTGTGAACGAGCACGCCTCTGTTTCAATCTTCTGCTTTAAGCAGAAGCAAGGAACCCCTGAGGGTGTCTGCCTGGTGATTTGCACTGAGAAATTAATCATGCCCTGAAATTACAGCTAAGCAGTGTGCAGGGAATTCCTAACCTATAGCTCCTTATTTCAAAGGAGAAATTTATGCTAAGCCTGAAATACTCATGTTTAATGGTCTTTTTCCGGAGTTCAAGCACGGAGCGATGAGAGTAGAAAGCTGAAAAGTGTAGTGCATTAAAATTATCAAAAATCAGAGCAGGAACAAGTCTATGGCTGTAAGGCAACACCTATTCTGCAAGACAGTGAAAAGGACCACAGAAATTCCTTCAGAAGAGACTGACACTCAATCTTACATTTGTCTGGTAAACTAGGGAGTTGCTGTTATTTCTCTTTAGGTCACACTACTCATTGATTATGACTATGTTGTATAAATGAGGTGTTTATTGTATAAATGAGCAGAGCCAAAGGATTTGTACCTTGTTCTATATGACTTAGAACATAAGGCCCAGTGCTGAGGGAATGATGGCATGTTATCAGTTCTGCCTGTGACTTTCAAAGAAGATGAGTATAATAACTAAAGGGAACTGAAGAGCCATTAAATCCAATGTGCACCCACAGGGGAAAAAAAAAGAGATTAAATCTTGTTCTTTTTAGTACAAGAAATGGATCCCAAATGTATAGAAACTCTCTTTTTCATAGATAGGTAACTAGTAAAACACCTGTAAGTAAAAATCATTGCAGTATGAATAGAGGGAGGGGGAATAACAATAGAATACTTACTTCTAATAAAATATTGAATTATATGACATTTACAGTGTTTATTAGAAAATAGTTCTGTGTGTTACTTCTAATTAAATATTGTTCTTAATGGAATAAAACTGCAGCCTTCATGGAGCTATGTAGCTGGTGGATATACTTAAGCATCTTTCTTTTTATTTTTGAGATGAAAGGCTGAAAATATAGAATGTTAAGTTATTAATGTCAGAAAATGCACCTCAGTTATAAAGTGACTTCAGAAAGTATAGCTTCTAAAGTAAATCAGCAGGTAAGTTATGGGTTAAGTTCTCTTTCTTGAGTTCAAAAAGTTGGTTGTAGTTGGAAAAGAATACTGTGTAATCAAGCTCATGTCATTTTTCATCACTTTGCCAAGAATACAAACATTTCTACCAAGGATGTGTTGAACTTGATGGTGTGGAAGTTACACAAGAAATAAAACTGCTCATTTCTTTGGAACCATTCCTAAGCTAGCCCTCACCTTGAACTCATTTAATCCAACATCTTCAAGGGGAAAAGCTTTTTGTCTTATCTACTAAATCAAGTTATCAACAGAAAGGTATTTTGATCAGCAGCTCCCAAGTGTTTCCCATACATTATTTACTATAATGCCAAACAAAATAGGACACTCCTTTCCAAAAGAAAATTGTGTATGTTTTTTCCTGAAATTATTTCACAGATATGTGCATATATTATATCACTGTTACATATATATAAACAGAGAAAGAGGAAATGTTCATTTAATGTGAAACGTTCTCTTATCTACCTGAAATATTGTAACAAATTTGTAGTGGGGACACAACAACACTTCCATGACCAGCCAAGGTAATGATTTCTGAGTCCACATTTATTACATAGGTTACCATTTAAATGGCTAAACTGTGTCTTCATGGATTACTTGGCCTTTCAACAACAACTTTACTGTAAATTGTAACAAGTGGGATTTTAAAAATTTGTTCATTTTTCTTGCAAGCATGCCTTTGAAATATAATCTGATGATAGAGAAAGTTCAGTCTTCTGCACCTACCCAGTGACGACCTCTGTATTAACCACAAGTTGTCAGTGAACCAGCTGAGGTATAGCCACCCTCTGTGAGAGCAATCCTTGTGCTAAATTCAGCTATCAGCATGACTAAAATAATGTTTTGTAAATTCAAATCCGTGTTTAATTCTCTATTCTATGGGGACTCCAGGGCTTATTACCTTATAGCTGTCAGATATGGCCAGGAATATATAACTGTGTGTTGACAACATTCTCAAGTATAAGCAATATAGAGAAAAATTACATAACAAATTAGAATTCATTCACAGAAATACTTAAACTTGTTTTCTAATCCCTGAGTCTTAGTGTTTCACACATCAGCCAAGGCAGTTAGGCTTTTTCCCTGAATAAGAAAATTCACCATAAGTTTTTATCAGGTGACAGTTCTCAAGTGCAAAGGTTTTCCCTTCATTGGAAGGTGAGGAAAATGGAGGAAGGATGGAGGAATCTACCCGTTCTCATAAAGAACATAATGTCTGATATAATTTCAGGAATATCTTCATAAGATTTTACACATTGAAAGAAGTGAGTGTAATTTCTCAAGAACATTGGGTTCATATAAAAATATCAGAACAACCCAAACATCATGTTCTGACTCTGTCATCAGCCTCTCTGACCAACACATTTTTAAGTCATTCAGGTTTGCTAGGGAAAAATTGGAGATGGAGTTGTCATATCATTATACTGAAAATGGTGCAAATAACGCTTTTCTTTTTTTTCTAAATATATGCCAATTAGAAACGTCCAGATGATGTGCATCAGCCATCCATGTGTTCTGCAGGTTCAACACTTACACCCAGTTTTCGAGGTTTGGTGCATCCTAAGAACAAACAATTTACAGTGATGTGGAGCATCTCTGTTATTCTCTGGATTCCTTCTTCACAGAGCTTTTAAGTAGATAAATGATGACAGCAACCCAGTGTGCATTCCTGCATTTTAGACTGCAAACTTTTTGTCTAAAAAAGAAACGGCATTTATGAGAATTGTTTACTACAACAGCCAGACACTGGGCTTGGCAAGCACAAATAATTATTTTTTCTTTTATATGTAGCACTGAACACTGCTTGCATGCCTAGGTTTTGGGCACTTTTCACTCATACAAACTCACAACTTGACCTTATAAATAAACCCCCATATTTTAAAAATGTAGCTCCTAGTTAACAGAAGTAAAGACCTTATTTATTCTCTTTCACTTGCAAATATGTATGTGGCCATCCAATATCCCCTCTCTGAGTTTCTCAACTGAGTTCACAGACTAAAGAGTTTACATGAAATTTATTATGAAAATGTTGCTATAAACATAGCACAATCACAAGTTTCATTACAGGAGATCCCTTTGGGCTCCTAGCCAATATATGCAAACTTCAAATGAGTTAATATATGTTAGATAATATCTATCTATCTATCTATCTATCTATCTATCTATCTATCTATCTATCTTATAGTATCTTACAGATATTACTTGACTTATTTTATATATTTATATATATGAAAGATACTATAGGTGTATATATTAGGTAACATTTTATATATTTATACATATGAAAGGTACTGTAGGTGCATATATTAGGTACATACAGATTTTGCATGTTAATAATGTGTGACAGTGTGACAGCTGGGAAGAATTGGTTGTGTTAAACTATGTTTTTGTATAGATTTTCTTTCTGCAGGTGATGCTGCTATACAATGTCACGCAAATGTAAAATTCAAGAGATGCAGACTATTTATTTTCAGAAGAGAAAATCTTGAAATAAGACTTTGAAATACAACAAAGAAATGCTACAGCCTTCAACTGCTTTACTTAGTTCATTGCTTCACTTGTTCATTCAGCTAGATTTCAAAGAAGGCCTTCCAGTTCTAATTGGAAAACAAAGTTATACCGAATCACATGTTTTTAATGATTCATGATAATTTGTATTAGCAGAGAAGACTCTGGCGTTTCTGAAAACGATCCAAAGAAATACAAATACATGGCATAGATGGAAGATCACATTATTAATGATTTCATTTAGTTAGTTCTGAGTAGAATTTCAGAATGCAAATCAGGTTTAAAAGCAACACTGTAGAAGACAGTCTCATTAATGACATACATGGAAGGAAATCTATATCATTCAGATACTTTTTGTTGTTGTTGTTTTTTTTTTTCTTAAGTCTGCTTTAAAGATTCATTCTTTTATTTTTACAAAGCAACTTCTCTGCAAACAGGCTTCTGTACCTTGATCCAAGTTTTACACTCACAAAGCAGGAATACAAAATAAGCTACTTTCTATAGAAACCTTAGTCATTATAAAGAGCTGTGACCACCATGGGAGGGAGCAAAACTGGTTAAGTTCAGTCCTTTTAAAATTAATTTTTCTTCTGAAATAAATATATCTGTGTTGCAACCAAGAGACTCCATCTTCAGAGAGTTGGAACAGATGTATTTGGTCACTTTTCTATGCTAATTCCAACTCAGCACATGGCTGCTGAGAACTCTGATGACATTTGAGAGACCCAAAAGATTTGACTCTTTGTTTCCCTCACTGAAATTAATGAAAAAGATTTCTGATTGCTGTTAACTCACTTGTGTATTTCTCTCAGCTTTTATTTGTATTTATTTGTATCACTTTTCCTCCATCAGAACTCTTAATTTATATTAATAATTGGACTAATATACTGCTGAGATTTTTTTTATCATTTTTTTTTTTGTGCATCTGTCTGTGGATCTGTGTGTAGAACTTCCTTTATTTGAAATGGGAAAGACTGGAGTTCCTCATCCAAAGAGCACTTACAATATGATCCCAACCTACAAAAATGGTATTTCATCTAAGGTGGGTGTAGAGAAAATCCAAAGTAGTCCATGGCTGTTGAAATGTTGTCTAGGATGCAAGAAGATTTACATCCATCTAAGGAGGTCACATCCTTGATCTGAGTTCCAGACACCTCACTTCAGTCTCAGCTCTCTGCTGCTGTAGGTTTCAGCTCTACCACTTATGACAAAATTTCACACTGCTTTAGCTTTCTCAGGTCTGTGGAGATTTCTGTTCTTGCCTCGTCTGAAACAGTCCTGAATAACAATCTCTGCATCCTTTGAAAGCACCAGAAACTTATAGCCAGTGCAGATCCTGTCACTGTGCATCAGTACGGCATTAGGCTCTTCTCTTCCAAAATCTAAGGCTTTTATCAAAAAGAAGGTTTTAGTTACTATAACTGCAGCAATAGCCTCACAAACCAGGGCTATGCATGCAATGGCAGCTCTCCACTGCCTTTAAGCATTTGCATTATAAGGTGCGACCGATCCCATTCATCTCAGTGACTGCTAAACTGGGTGTCCCTGAAAATATTTGTGACATGTCACTTCTTCAGTCCTCACCAAAGCAGGTAGGAAAGGAGGTGAAATATTATCTGTTGCATTTTTGTACAGTCCACTGAAGGAAATCTCATTTGAGCTAGATAAGGGCATCTGGGAACAACAGGATTTGTCTCTCCTTGCAACAGGGAGCTCAAAGCCAGAATCCAGTTAATATCTTACATTCTTAAAGGAAGAGAGAGGGGAAGGCACTGAGGCAAAGCTGACATATTTGATGTCAAAGATCTTGAGAGCCAAGCCCACAGGTCTGGGGAAGGTATGAGAAAGAGTATCTGGACAGTTATCAGTTTTAACAGTTTCATTGGAGGAAGAACTGACAATTAATTTTCCGTGCTGAGCTGAACCTTGGGCATATATTACTGTTTAGACATTTCCTGTTCTCTTAGGAGGTATTGCAACCAGTGAGAGATATGTTTATGCAAAGTTGTTGCACTCTTTTGAAGGATCTTTACATATGTTTGTACCATACCTCTGGGAAACTGTGTACATCTCTGATCCCATCATTTGCTATAGCCAGAATTCTCAGGGTAGTAGACACAGGTAATCTTTCACTGTAAACTCTCATATAGCCTGATTCACACCTATCCCAAATACTGAACACCCAACATGCTTTATTGCATGTGACTGCATAGAAAAATAGTGGTGCCTGAAGGCACAGAGAAAAAGAGATGACAGAGAAGCAGTCATTCCCATCACCTTGTATTCCTCCTTCCAGGGAAAACTTGAAACACTCAGTATAGAAAGAAAATGCACTAAATTTCAGACATTTGCATTAGGAACTTTGAGGCAGACATAGCATTTCCAATTCTAATACTGAGGCCTTCACAAGGGATTTCACATCTGAAGTTTTTTCATTGCATTGAGCTGAATGACACTAAATCAAATTTAAAATAAATGATGAGCCAGAACTCCGATAGACTTTTACCAAATGCAACAACAATATGTGTTGTAAAAATGAAATAAAATTCACATTGCAAATAATTCCTTTACATAGCAGTATATATATATATAAACAATATACACTATATATATATTAGAGACATTAATGTGCAGAGACCTTGAACTGAAAGTCTTAGGCCTACAAAGACTTAGTCTGTATTTTACTCGAGGCACATGAGCAGTCCCACTGTGCTTTGCTCTTTATGTATATAAACCTTTGTAGGCCTGGAGCCACAGCACAGGAGGCAAAAACTACCAAAAACACTTCATAGCATTTCTTTTCATGACTTTGTGCTTGTGATGCTCTTGAATCAGTATCATTATTACTTTATTGTGTTTTGTCATTGTGGTGACACAAAGGATTTTAGTGCAGCTCTGTAGAGACTGTTATGCCACAGACATGTGTTTCAGCATCAGTTCTGCTCTGTTTAAAGGCAGAAACAGATTCTGGAGGTGGGATTTGTAATGGCCACAAAGCATCTGGCATCTCTGTAACTGTCCCTTCTCAAGACCAAGGAAAATTCCGTGATATCTTTTACAGCTCTGATTAAACGCTGTGTGTGCCAGTGACAGATGTGTTTAAAGCTATTTACCTTTTTAAGACACAGTGTTTTATCTCAGTAGGACTTTCAAATAGAAGAGGATAGGGGCAATGACTTAAAGCTGAAAAAGGGTAGGTTTATGTTAGATATAAGGAAGAAATTCTTTATTGTGAGGGTGGTGAGGCACTGGAACAGCTGTCCAGAGAAGCTGTGAATGCCCCATCGCCATGAAAATGTTCAAGGTCATGTTGGGCAGGACTCTGAGTACACTGGTGTAGTGAAAGGTGTCCCTGTCTGTGGCAAGGGCAGGCTGAAATTAGGCAGTCTTTAAAGTCTTTTCCAATCCAAGCCATTGTGTGATCCGATAATTCTGTGATAACAATTGGCAGGGTTTCTCATGGAAGAAAACTGATAATGATGTGTCTGTCAAAGGGAGTGTCTCTATGCCCTGTCTGTACATACAGAATAGATATTTAATTTTTTTTTTTTCTCTCCTTGGCTTTCTTTTTCTCTGTTTCCTAAGGTCTTTATGACGTTTTATACTTTACAATATATGGGACTTAACATTAAATTTAGGGCTACACAAACACCATCTCCAAGCCAGTTTTAAGCCCTTGCTTATATTAAAATCTGCTTCACATCCACACAGTTTGGTTACTAAAAGTCTCGGCTGCACACTGCTAGCTAGGCCTAGAAACACACAAGTCAGAGCAAAGTCAGCTGGCTGTGCTGAGCACTGGAAGATGGTACTGCCAAACTGGTGAGTCACAGCTGGGAGTCAGGGTTTTCAGCTCTTAAGATCAATCTTGGAAATAACAAGAACTCAAACTATGTGTCCCAAAAACCAATATATAAGTAATTGATTCACCTTAAACTATTCAAAAGCGAATTGTAACATCAGCGTAAGAAAAGGTGATGTATCTCTGTCAATCTTTTTAAGGAAATAATTATTGATCTGCCAGAAATTATGAATTCACTCGAATTGTCACAATCCAGCTGAGAGCATTGTGCTTAGTGTAACTTACTTAAGAACAAACAGTAAATGCTATAAATACATGTTAACGCTACTTCCCAGTGATATTTGGGCTGAAGAATAACTCTTTTATTTCCTTCCAATTATTTTTTCCCCACATATGAGCTACAATTATATGGAAATTAATGCAAATGAACATTGATTTTCAAATATGAAAATAGTGTCAATTTTTGCACCGTTTTCACTTGAAACACAATTGCTGCCAGTCATATCTCCTCCAACTGTTTCATTCTGACAGTTTGCATCATCCTGCTTTTATAGATTTTCCTGTTATAATCAGGTGAATACCCTCAGAATGCCATAAATGTTCTATACTAGTATGCCATGGCTTCTCACAGTGAAAAAAAAATGCAAGGTAAATTTTATTTTTATGCTCCTATTTTATAAAAGTAAACAGAGAAATACACAGTTGAATTCCACTGAATTCAACCAGAATCCTAAACAAGGGCTTTCTGACTCATGATGACACCTTCAATCAATATTTTCCTAAGCAATCAACATAAAATATAAACAGGATAACTGCAGTGTTGGTATGCAAGAAGCAGGCTCCCTGAAGAGGAGCAATAGGCTTGTATCAAAAGACATGCAAAGATGAAAAGAATATGGCCTAAGTTCAAATTCAGTTGATCAGTTCATCACATGCTGAACACTGAGCAACGCAGTAGACTGAACAAAGCTAAAAAGCTGACTGAGTGGAGTTGGGCTGCCCATGCTTGACTTTCTTCAAGCAGTCTTTGACATAATTTGGAGTTCCTTGAGTTCCTTGGGATCTAGCCTAAATTCACCCATCCATCCTTTTATCCATGCTATAGCTGGCACCACTACAAGCCTTAAACTGTGAGGACTGAGTTGTCACACTCTGCAACTGACCCTGTGTGAAATAGACCCTCCTTCCTATGTGTGCTCACACACACTGTTCTTGAGTAAAAGTAAGATGTTCTCTAATCTCTTTTCACTGCATCTTCCTACAAATATCACAAGAATACTGGGAAAAATATAGTTCACTCATGTTGCAGAGTTAGCCTTGGTGTTTGGAACAGCAGAATATTTGCATATAATTTTGTAGTTTGTGCAGAGTTATAGTAGTGCACTGGTTTTCAGCATTTTTATGTTTCTTATAGTAAAAAGGCTGTCCAATACAATGGGAAATTAAAAATACTTGAAGAAATCCTGAAAGATTTATTGAATTTTGTTTTCAGTGATTAATCTGCTTTACTCTTAAAATTTTACTGTTTCTCATCTCATTTATAATGCACTATGTATATAACCCAAGTGGAACATTGCTACATCTGTCTTAAAAGCAGCCCGTGGCGCACCTTCATGGTGCCCTGAGTATGGATACAGCTAAAGGTCCACACAGCTAATAGATTAGACCCTCTTTTGGGAGATCCATGTGCCTGTACTGAAAATAAAGTCATTAGGCAGATAATTATGACAGGTTTGCAACCGCTGGAAACTTCATGACAAACTCCAGTGGTGTATTATGGAGGTTTAACTACCTAAGCAGTGGGATAAAGTTCCATAGCAGCATACTGATATTTGTGTTTGAATTTTAAGATACTGAAGATCAAGTTCTGTGCAGAAAACCACAAGGTTAGGATTTTAAACAAATTCTTGCAAGTGATAATATTTACCTTCAGATCCTCCAAAAGGCAAAATTTCTTTCAAATTTTTCAGTGCCATTCAAGTGGACATAACATTAAAATCTCACTCTTTCAGATTTTCAAGTAGTTTAGAATCCAGAATAGACTGAATGTTGAAGGGAAGAGCTGTGTTGAAAAAACCCAACAAACAGAAAAACACAGCAAATATGTTTGGGTCATGCAGAAGTCTAGAAATAGAGTCTTCTGAAAGCTGGTTATGCACTGAATCATCACTCTTTCACTAGTCCATATTTTTTGTGTTGTCAGAAAGAATGTTGACTCATAAGGGTACAGACAATTTATACAAATGTTAACCACACCTTTTTATACTATCATTTGAAATTTTCACTTGGAATAAAACAGAATTTCAGAATTTTTTGGGGCTTCTTATGCCATTAAAATAAGGTTTTCAAAGAGGACACATGTCAATAAGGCTTTTCTAGATCAAAACCTACTAAACTTACCTTTCTCTTTCAGAAAATTTGTCAAATTTACCGAAGGCAGAAGCATATTAAGCCACTTAGCCACTCCATTTAAGCCACTTTAGTTGTGGATTGCACTGAAATCTCTAGTCCTCCTTTGGAGCTGGCCACTTTCACATACATGATGAAATAACCCCTGGAACACATAGAAAAAATAATTGAATTATTCATACCTAAATTCAAGCCCTGCTCAGAGTAGTAAAGGCATCCCTCACTATAATTGTAATATTTTAAAAAATTAAACACTCCCGTGGTTTGGAATTGAAGAATCTTTTCTTTCTAATCCTTAGAAACTTCACCCAATTACCACACATTGTTGCATATCTAATCATTAATTTTAAGAGTCATGATGTGTGTCTAAAAACTAAAGCTAATCAAGGTGCAAGCTCTAATTTCTAATATGTAAATCTCACACTGATCCATTGTGGCTCTCTTTAGGATTTCTTTTACAAGTGACTAGTTACAAGTGACACAGAGTTTTTCTTGCTTCAGAGCACATAACCTTAGTATTGTCATTCTCTCAAGACCAAATGGACGTTTCAGAGAAATGGATGACTGGATATTTCAAAAGACTGATCGTGAAGTTACAGCCGATTCTGAGGTTAATTGTTATCTTGGGGTTTGGACTAGATGACTACAAAGGTCCCTTCCAACCCAAACCATTCTATGATTCTTTGATCTTCAAACCCAGAGCTGACTCATGTACAAAGGAATTATTATCACTTCTTGATCTCCAGTTAGATTCTTCTAAATAGTTTTCAGACTGAAGTCAGCCATCTTAAAAGAGCTTTCTCCATCTCTTTCCTGTGTAAAGAAGATATATTTTTCTTCTGCAGAACCCATTTTCCTAAAAACACATTTCAGATGAAGCAGAAAAAATATGATCCCTTCTTCAGAGGAAATGTTTACAATAAAGGACTATTCCATAGTACTAACTACTCAAAAACATTTCTGTGGATAAAATGAGTTAGAGACAAAAGAAAATTTTCTCTTAAAATTAGATACTTTACATGAATAACCACATTGCGGAGAACGGCCTTTTTTCATTCTGTAATATAATTTCATATGTGCATACACAGTAAATAGCTGGAATATCTGGGGTTCTTGAAAACTAAAAGTGAAAAAATAGAAAGGAAAATGAACAACTATGATGATAACTTGCTGCAATTAAGGACAAAAGTGATGTTGTGGTAACTAAATAAGATACCGATAACAAGTTATTTACTTACAGATATATCCAGAGCTTTGCAGTAGCTAATACTGTGGATTGTGTCAGTATTTGCTTCTGGTTAGTCTGTACCTCTTGCATAGGTATGAGAAGATGGTAGTCAGGGAAAAATGAATGTATCTGCTGTTAAAAATTCTCTCAGCTTTTGTAAGGAGAATAGAATGATAATGTAATTTTAAATAAAGAAGGAAAAAGACCTTTTTTCCCCCAAATTTTAGATAAGTTGTGTTTCCTTGCATTGTATGTATTCATACCTTTTCTTTTTAAAAGATACATGTTCTTCTCCATGTATGCTGGCCTTGGTATCAAGAGATGTTGCCTTCTGAACAAAAAGAGCTGGTAGCGATAAATTGAGAGGTGAATTAAATGCTTGTGAAAGTACCAGTTGACACCCTAAGAGCTGGAAAGACCAAGCTGCATTCTTCTTCATATAATTTTACCAAGCTTCAAGTACCAGCAGCATTTCCTGCAAACATCTTACAGTGATGTCATTAGCATGGCTTGAAGAGGTACCAACTCCCGGAGTCAAACCACATTACTAAGGTTTGAATTTGAACATGCTGGTCTCAAACAAATGAGGAATTAGGTCACTGAAATTAATCAAGTTAAACAATGAAGATGGAGATCGATATGGAGATGATGGAAATGGAGATGAGATGGAGACGGAGACGGAGATGGAGATGGAAATGGAAATGGAAATAAAGAATTTAAATATGCAAAATCCTATTGCATATTTATTAAGGGTGTCTCACCAGCAACAAAACCAACACAACACAGCCTGCATCCATGACAGGAGGATTGAAAGTATGTCCAGTCAAACTCTAAATGCTTGTGCGGCGCAGCTTCAGTGAGACTCTGCAGGGCACCATCTCTGGCTGGTTAATGTGATTTGGTGGCTTAGCTGACCTGGTCTGGCTGTGGCTGCACACCCTCTGTATGTTCCTCAAGAGGGAGTCTTGGGGATTATCTCATGTTGAGACCTACACAACAGACTGAGAATGCTAACTTGGGCATGAGTATGAGTAAAACCTGCAAAAACATTGATTGTAAATGAAACTGTAGCCATTCTGATGTAGACAGTGACATATTCTTCTTCCAATTTCTGTAGCACTTCTGTCTCTGACACTTAATTTTGTTTCTAAACATCCCTCCACCCCAACCAAGTACATAACACCATATGGCTTCAATTCTACTGTGTAAAGATAGTACAAATGAAATGTCATGAAAATAGTTTTGTCATTCTCTAAATGTATGCTTAAATCCGTTTGTTATTTAAAAGGTAGCAACTCTCTATCTTACAGGGTTTTCACTGTTTAAATTTCAAATTCTAGAGATAATATTTGCTTGTGAATAGACAGAAATAGTTGCATTTATCTGAAACTGAGATCCAATTTTCTACCAATTTATCTGTTTTGAGATAAGATCATCAGGAACTTAATTTTTTTCTTTGTTTTGAAATGCATTGTTATTTAAACAGTGTAAAAAAACTTACTATATGACTACACTTACAATGAAAACTCTTGACCTATTGATGGCCTATTCAAGGAGAATTGACTTCTAATTCTGCAAAGAATATACTTTGGATTTGTGGGTGGAGAGCTTCACCATGATGATTTCAAAGATGTTATTATTGTCCAGATTCTCTACTAGAAGAATATAGAAAAGGTATTCTGACTGAAATTACTGTTATTGTTCCCTTGTATCTTTAAATTTTTCCACTCAAATTTGCTTTTCTTTCATTTATAATTTAATTATGACAGTTCAGAATTGCAATATTGTGATTGATTTTTAATTTGAATATTCTTTGTAGAGCAAATACACATGTAAAACCAGAAGTCTCAAGAGGCATTAAGAGAAGAGAGAATGAGAATTGGTCTACTATTTATTGTACTCTAGATTTGTACAAGTTAGTTATTTCTGGAATAAATTTATGGAGTATTCAGTAATTGAAAACACCTCTTCCTTTTCTAGGACTGAACCTTTGAAGCTAACTGTAGTTTGTACATTAAGGAAGTTATTTTGAGGGAGAAAATAATTTTAACAAATATATTTTACTTTTTTGGGGATAATAAAGGGAGAAAGGAAGGTAGTTGGCATTATTTTGTTTAGACTTCTAAAGCACATTTTACATGGCATGACAGATAAAAGCAATTTTGAAAATAAATTCTGCTTGGGTTACAGAAGGAATAAAAAAATTGGAATGTGGCTAGAGGGAAAAAAGCAAAGATCTATAATTTAAGCAGTAAACTTGAGCTAAAAGACGGTAATTTGTTTGGTTCATTACACTGTATTTTCTAATGTTTTTTGTGCAGGTCCTGACTTTTCTAGCAGTTAACTATAGATGTGTTTAAATTATATTAATTAGTTTTTAATTCCATGAACGGTATGTAATTATACATTAGTAAAACAACCCTCCTAATTCTAGAGCATGGTGAACCTGGTTAATCAAATTCAACACAAGCTAATTAGGTGTTGAATGTCAATATGTTTGATCTCCTTTACAAATTCTTATTTTAATGCATTTCTATAATATTGATGGCGAAAAAAAAATCATAGTATTTTACATTCTAACTGCTCATCTTTATCTGTTTGTGTCAAAATTGTGCTAAAATTTTTTTAATAAAAATTGTTAAATCCTTTCTGGCTGCTAGTCACTGTTTTAGCTGTGCAATCAACTTGTGTTATATTAGTGTTGAACAAATTAGTGTATACCAATCATGTTTCACATGTCCAGAAAGAAATGTACCTTTCTGTAAATAAGAAGGAGACTGGAAGAGAAGCTGCAGAAACATTCCTTTTGTTTAATAAAATCTGACTTCAGCAAAGCTCTTCCAATTGTTTTTTTTTATAAGCATACTCACAGTCTAGTTAAACATATTCCTAATTTTGCTCTTTTGACAAATTGGTTCTAGGTTGCCTTCCTTTGAAGGAAGACTGTGTCTGACTCTTTACTAATTTAGAACATATAGCATTTCAGCTCCAAAATAAATACACTGTGGGAACAGAGGGTGGAAGAAGGAAAATGAGGTTCTATTGGCTGTTGGCTCTTTGTGCTAACAGTGCATCTCCAGCTATGTAAATCATAACAGTTACAAGTGGAAATGTAGTCAAAGGTTCAAGCCAGGTGCTTTCTTCCTCAGTCATATAATTATAGAATATCTTGAGTTGGAAGGGACCCATAAGGATCATTGGGTCTCTTTCCTATTTATTGCATATCATTATTATTATAAGCATAGTATCTTTTGCAGCAGTATGATTAAAAAAAATTCGGAATTATTTGGGAAAAAAAGTTATTTAAAAGAAAAGTGTATCTATTAAGTCATTATTTAAGTCAGGTTTACAGTATTCACTGAGAATCAAGTGCTTATGACAGATAGTCCAAGGACACTCTGAGTAAACGTAAAGGTCTGTAACTCAACATGAGTATTTTTGCTTTTTCATTACCAAGTCTGGAGAATTTGGCACAATGTAGTTCTACAACAGGAACATCAGATTTTAGATCTATTAACAGCAAGTAAATTATTTATCAACTTACAGGATATCAGGAGTTATTTGGCAGTTGGCAGGCATCAGTGAGCCAAAGATTAATAGAACACCACTTTTGTGTCAAATATCTTCTGAGCAATCTATTTCAGAACAAAATTTTTTTTAATAGATACTCTTATTGAGGACAGCAAATGCCCTTAAGCTGCTTTTCTCACTTAGTATTGCTCTCTCTATAGGCATAATACTATGTTTTATAGTGACTGAAAGGAGAAACTGAATACATTGCAAGTTGTTTCTGAAAACAACATTTATGTATACAGCTACTTAACAGAGGAAAGCATTTGCATTGTATGCTAAAATCAGCAACAAAACTTGGGCACATTCTGGAACAGTTTTTTGGTCTTATTACAATGGGAGAAAAAGTGGCAATAATAGAAAGACACAGTTGAAGATAGCAAAAGACCATTTCTTCAGAATGATCTCATTGGGAAGTGCACCCTGGGCTGCACCAAAAACAGAGTGGCCAGCAGAACGAGGGAGGTGATTCTGCTCAGCCCTAGCACTATCTACCACCAGAAGAATAACCATGTCCAGCTCTGGACACGATTGTCTGGGCTGTCCTCAGCACAAGAAAGACATGGACCTGTCGGAGCACATTCAGAGTAGGCCATAGAAATGACCAAAGGGTTGGAGCGCCTGTTCCACAAAGACAAGCTGAGATAAGTTTGGGTTTTTCAGTCTTGAGAAGAGAAGGTTGCAGGGAGACCTCCTTGTGGCCTTCCAGTACTTAAAGAGGGCTCATAAAAAGAGGGAGAGCAACTTTGTACTTTGGCAGAGAGAGAAAGGACAAGGGACAGCCACTTTTAACTGAAAGAAGGTAGGTTTAGAATATACGTAGGAATAAATGCTTTGCTCTGAGGGTGGGTAGGTACTGGAACAAGTTGCCCAGAGAATATCTGGATGCTCCATCCCTGGAAACATTCCTGTCGATGGGGACTGAGCATCCTGAGCTAGTGTTTGGCATCCCTGCTTATCATGAGGGAATGGAACTAGATTAACTTCAAGGTCCTTTCCAATGCTGGTCATTCTATGACTCTCATTGGCAGGCCCATTATCATCTGAGAGGAGGGGCTTGTTTCCCAAAGGGCTTGTTCAAGGCAAAATTTAGCAGATAAACAATTTTCTTGTGCTAAAAGACTTTCCTGCTCTTATACTCTGCACATTTATTCCATATCATGCAACTGTGAACAAAATAGTATTTTGTTGTCTTCTCTAGTTGCAGCTGCTTTTCCTCTGTAAAATAACTGAAAACACTGAAGCTTTTGCAGCTTCTGCTTTCTGAAGTGCCTCAAACTTTCTAAGCTACCTGTCATTTCAGTATCTCTGATACTCCTTGAATTTTGTCTTGTCACACTGGATCAAGAGCTTAGAAAAAATCAACAAACCTTAGGCATTTTCCTTTTCAGATGTGTTGCAATGGAAAAGAAAGGCTTCAGCGAAAGACAATTTATCCCAAAATAGGAGCTTTCAAAAATTCTCCTGTAAACTTCAAAATAGGCCCTCTCCCCACCTAGGATCCCAGGAGAAGCCAGGTGAGGGGGACAAAGGATGATAAGTAGGCCATTCTATTTAGGTGAACTAACAGTTATATTAAGTTAGAAATGCTTCGTAGTGTGTTTTCGGCTGCTTAAAATACTTGTATATTTACATTTTCCTATGAAAATATTAAAAGGAGTAATCGCCTGTGAATAACAAGTTCTGAGTGAGAAGTGAATCTCTTGAGCTACCACTGAATTTAGAAAATAATATTACAGGAATTATTAATATAATTTTCCCAATTAAAATTACAGTTGTGAATAAAACATATTTTTTTCACAGGAAAATGTCACTTATAGCAAAATAAAATTTGGAAATGCCAAAATTGTTTTTCTTTAAATTAACTTTTAAAAAACAAACACAAGAATGTTGATTTAGTATAAAATTTTATATTAAAAATAAATAATATTGTCCCTACTAAAACTTTTTAAACAAGTAATAAACAGTTATTAAAAATGGTGATAAAGTATTACATATCTTATTAGCAATACTTTAAAGGTTAAAACAAACAACAAAACCAACCAAAAACCCCACACAAACTCTACTGCCCTCAAAAAAACCTCAAAGAACAAATCAACAAAAATATCCTCAGAAAACCAAAACCCAACCCCAAGCCTTAAAAAACGGGAGGCAAAACAGCCCTGCCAATATCCACATATAATGAACAAGGGATACTCAAATGTTGTAGGATACATTAATAAAAAGGGTAAACCATGAGAATTTGTCAGCATGGAAGATAGATAAGGTTAGTTAACCCTACAGTGATGGCCAGTCCTACCAGATGATGGACACCAATTATGTGCTGTTATTGGCCTCATAATATACAATTCTTCATCTTAAAAAAGAGCTAGCAAATAACTAGCCCTCAGAGACATAGAACCAGTTTGAGAAGTACTTACTAACATCCAATTCTCATTAAAAAATGCATTAATTTTGATAACATTTGTAATTTTGTACATTCACACACTGACCACACAGTTTCTGTCACCCATCCCAATACATGAAAATCTTACATTTTTGGGGTATAATAAGTATTAAAGTAATAAGTATTTTGATAATTTTCAGAGAAGGACTATTACACCAAAAATGTTGTGCTAAAGAAAAATGGTGAGAACCAGATAATCTGAGTTCACTTACATGATAGGTATAACTAAATATTTAGGTTAATGTGTTGGAAAAATGACAAGGAACTAACTCAATGACAAGCATTAAGCTAATTTTTGTGTAGAACTGTAGTTGTTTTCAGAGTCCTTCACCCCCTTTCTAAAATTCTGTTAATATACGAAAACCTGTAATATTTCTGATCATGGACAAGTCACTTTTTTTCTTACATTCCAACCTTTTTTCTTCCCACATTTCATGGTAATCAGCTAACTAGTTTTAGAACACATAATGTTTGTTTTTATGAAGTGTATACAGACACACCACCACTCCAGGGTATGAAACAGTCCATAAATGTTTGAAAAAGTGTTCCTGCCCCATTGGTTTTCAGACTATATCACTGTTCCACATACAAAATGACCATCCACTTCTTATGACAGTAGAGTACAGGCTGAGCACCACATGGAAACACATAACCTTAGTTTCGCAAAGTTATTTCTAAGCTCTATTTGCATAAAAAAAATCTGTGTTGGTTTTGGGAGTTAGGATTTTTTTTTTCATCTCAAAGTATGCACATATAGCAGGTATATTATGAATTAGTATTTTAGGAAAACAAAAAAAACACTTGCCCTTGAAGCAGGCATCTGGGAATCTGACACATAAATGAAAGAATAAAATTATTTCTACATTTATTCTGGATGCAAATGATATTACATAAAATCCTACTGTCAATTTTAAGCCACACTTTTAATGTCATTTTTTCCATTTTTTAAAAATTTAATCTTCTCTACCCCACAATCATCATTAACAGTGTCTCATACTACGCTAATAAGTAGGGGTAAGAAGGAAAAAGCCATTGTTCCATAGGGAGAAATGCATGTACTTAAGTAGCTATCACACAGAGTTATTTGCAACACTTTACACTCATCAAATCTGATTTATTGTCCCTTCACATACTACAGAAGACTCAGAAGCTAGACTAACACTTGCAAAACTGACGTACTGGTAAAGGAAATGTATATATGTATATAAATCCTTATCCAAGTACCTACATTAGACTTGTTATCAATGGCTGTGGCTTGATTTTCCAGTAGCTGTTGGATGGCATTCCATGTGTTCCTAGAAACCATAATCCAGAATAGATTCATTTGAAAGAAATAGAGCTCATGGTCTTCCAAACTTCTCTACTCCTAGAACCAAAACATTTCAAAAAAGCACAGCTTTCAAACAGCCTAAGCACAGCTCTTCCAGCTAAAATGGCAATATAGATGAACCTAGCTGATGTAAGACACTCAAAGTGTCACTGCAGTGTCACTTTGAGTAAAAACATATGATCTTCACAAAATATCCTGATTTGGAAGGGAACCACAAGGATCTTCAAAGTCCAGCTCCTGGCCCAGCACAGGATAACCCAACAATCCAGGAATCACACCGTGTGCCTGAGAGCATTGTCCAAACCCTTCTTGCACTCTGTCAGACTTGCTGCTGTGACCACTGCCTGTTCCAATCCCTAACTATCAACCAGGCAAAAATTCTTTTCTCATATCCAGGCTAAACCTCTCCTGACACAACTTCAGGCCATTCACTCATTGGTCACCACAGTGAAGAGACGGTGAAGAGATCAGTGCCTGCCCCTCCTCTTCCCTTCATGAGGATGCTGAAGACTGCACTGAGGTCTGTCCTCAGTCTCTTCCAGGCTGAACAGACCAAGTGACTTCAGCCACTTCTCACACAGCTTCCCCTCAAGGGCCTTCACCATCCTTGTGGCCCTCCTTTGGATGCTTTTTAGTAGCTTAATGTTGTTTTTATGATGTGGTGACCAAAACTACACAGAGGACTTGAGGTGAAAACAAAATCCATTGCAGACTGAATACCCTGTCTTTGGAGTTTAGTACTTTCTAAGAGCTTAATACTTTTCAAAATGTTACTGCTTATGTTTTCTAGCTCAACAATGAAGACAGTTGTACCAAGAAATATCATTCTGTATTTATTTCAGTGTTTCTGAATATATTTCTATTTCTGCTCTTCATAAATATCCACAAGTAATATCAAAGGAAATTTATAATATGAAACCAGGTAATATTTTATGCCTCAAGAAGCATGTGAAAATAATTCTATAACCACCTGTGCCTTATTTTCCTGTGCAATACTTCTGCTCTGTTAGACTATAACATGCAGAACACAGATATCATGCCTGAAAGCAGTTTTTTCCCCTGTGAAAGTGCAAGGAGATGACCTAGAACTTTTTCTTTAATGTTTTGAAATGAGGTATTTGCATAACTAAAATATTTCTGCCTAAATACTGTTCTGAAAAAGCATTTTGAGGCGACATTGAGAAAGTTCTTCAATATTTTACCTCTGGGAATGAAATTTTGACTCCACCAAAGTCAAACCTTATACTCACAATATCAAGGTTGAAGATGAACTATTCTGTTTCAAAAGTTTGTATCAGTAGAGAAATATTATTTCCACATATATACTAAGGATCTATCTGTAACATGCTCCTGGGATACTTAAAAATAATAAATCATGTTCTTGACCAAATGCATATCTTGTCATAACTGAATGACTACTCTTTCTATTGCAAAAGGAAAAAAAAAAAAAAAAAAAAAAAAACCTGAGCATATAAAGCCTATATACCTTGCCTATAGAAACACATATATCTAAAAATATTCAGTCTATGAGTAATGTTCAGATATAATGTAAAAAACCCCCAACAATCAGCAATGATGTATTTCTTCAAAACAATGTGGAATGTAGAACCAGAAAATCTTTCTCCAACCCTAATTTCTCTTCTGCAATAACCTTGCAATATACCTACCACTCTGTATGCCACTGAGTGATTAAATTTTGATGAAGCTATTGTTCCTGAAAAGGAAAAATTCATCTGAGAAATTTTCTCTCACACCTCATTTTTATGTCAGGACGCAGTCCATTTTATGTGAGAAAAGGGATTGTCATTCAAGTAAAAGAGACAAAAAACCAAGGTAGATTTTAGTGCTAATAATTCTAACTGGAAGAGCCACAGGGTGCTGGAGCACAAGAGTAGCTAACAAGAAGTGTATGTACATGTCATAAAAGTGTTTGAGATGCAGTAGGTTTTCCAACTTTTACAGTCCAACTAGGAGATTCTTACATAATACAATTTTATTGCAGAATATGAATCAGACATTCAAGTACAAACAGAGAGCAATGAACCACATAAAAAAGGAGAAATACACTAGTGATATTTAAAAATGCTCAATAAATTATGTCTATTAAAGTACATTACATTCTCAATAATTATCATATTTGGATAAATATGCCAGAAAGCAAAGAACAATGTTGCTAAAATTGTTTCAGTTCGCCTGTTTGGTTTTTTTTATTTTTTTATTTTTAGAGTATACATAAGTATACTAGTAAAAAGTAAGATAACTATAAGATGAATCTAGCTGTTCCTTATTTTATGGTGGCTTTACAAACATTCTGTCTACAAAGAGATTGTTTATATCTTAAAGTAAGAAAGAAACACCTGAATGTTTCCTTAGTGGGCTTTTTGTGTCACTAAATTCTGAAAGGCAGTGGCATTTCAAAACTCAAATGAAAAAAAGTCCAAACTAGCAAACATAACAAACTTCTTACTGAAGTACAGAGCTATATTTCTATTGTATTGTTATAGAGGTTGTTGATGAGTTTACACAATCATATCTTTCATTTTTGAGAATTACAGATTTTGACAGAACTTGTTGATGTTATGTCTGGAATAAATATGAATTTATGGTTTAAAATATGCTTATCACAATAAGCAAACACATCCACAGTGAAATTTCCATGTTGTGAAATAATTTTGACACAATGGTAAGTCAACTCCCAGTCTGAAGGGCTCTTATTATTTTCACATCTTTCAGTGAGAATGTCAATTTTTCCATAAGGAAATCATGCAGTTATGAAATGTCAAGGTTTGAAGTTTCATCTAAATTATGATGATTTCTCTTGCACCCATTCTTGAAAAAGGTTATGTTTTTTAGACAGGAAGTTGTGTTGTGAATATCACTTGACTTTCTTTTTGCCTAAAAAAATAATTTAAAAAACCCCAGACCCAACTCCTCAACAAATAAACAAACAAAAATACCAGCATTCCAAACAGACAAGAAAATCTGTGAACAAATGTCGTAGGTTATGAAGGAAGTGAGTTTTTTGGGAGGTTGTGGTCAAACCAATCACTGCTTGGATTTGAATATTAGCACCTGGTTTGGCCACTGAAGGTATGGACCGTCTCTGAGAACACAGGGGGTTAAAAGCAAGAACTCCCGGGAGAACTCTCTCTTGGTCCTGGTCCGTGAAGGAGGTCAGAGCTGCCCTGCCCGGCCTGGGCTGGCTGGGGGAGGGAAGCCGTGCGGTCGGGTGAGGTAGGCTGGAGCCTGGGGCAGAGGAGCCTGATGGACTTGAGGGTTGGTTATTTGAGGGGTGATGGTGGACTGAAAGTTGATTATCTGAGAGATGATGACAAGGTGGAAATCTACAATGTCATTTCATGCTGTGGATGAAATGGGAGGGGGGAGGAGGAGGAATGTATTTGGAGGGTTTTCATTCTTAGTTTTGTGTCTGTTCCTTTTTAGATGCTGTAGTTATTAAAGTCTGTTTCCTTTATTCCTAAGTTGGAGCCTGCTTTGCTCTGTTCCTGATCACATCTCACAGAAGCCACTAGGGAAAGTGCATTTTCATGGGATCACTGGCATTGTGCCAGCCTCAGACCATGACAACACACCAAAAGCACTTTTAAGGATTATGTGATATAAAACAGGCCACTGTTCATAGCACGTGAAACCTGGATCAAGGTCCAGCTCAAACTAACTTTTGATTTCTTTGGAAGGGGTTGGGATAGCAAGAATGGCACATCAGCTGGAATGTGCTGAATACAAAAAACACCTAGAGAAACTGGGTGAAGAGGAATTGTAGCATGGTAACCACAAGGAAGATGGAGATTTTTTTATCAGAGATGGATAGAAAAGAAAATCTAAACTATGGAGCTGACCCTTCTGGTATTTGTCCCTGATGGGTTCAAAGAAATTCTATACTCTGTCTGCATCTTCTGCCTAAATAAACAAACCTGTACTAATAAATAACCAGATATTATCATCTAACACAAGACCATCTTAATGACTTTGAATATTATTTAAGTAGTCATACAGAAGGGAAAGAAAATATGTTTTAGCATGCAATCACTGAATAATTTAGGTTGGAGTGACCTCTGGAGGTTATTAGGTTCAACTTTCTTCTCACAGCAGGGAAAATTTAGATCAGGCAACTAATCATCTGTACTGTACTGTGTCACATTAAACCATTTTCCTAATACATAATTGGAATTTTACATATTACAGATTGTGTGTCTCACTTCTCCACCTGTCACTGAGCCCTTCTAGGATAAGTCTATATCTTTTATCAGGATATATTTGAAGAAAGCAACTAGATCTCCTCTTAGCCTTCTCTTTTTAAGAATGAACAAAACTCAGCCTTTTCTTGAACTTCTTGTGCTGCTCTGCCTTGAGCCCCCTCAGGCCTCATGGGTCCTCTCCAAAAATGTCCAACATTGTCTTTCTTCCTCTGCGGAGCCACAACTGGGCACAGGGCTCCAGACAGTCTCATAAGCATTGGCTAGAGGAGAATAATTATTTCTAGCCTGCTGGTTACTTACATTTTTGCTAGTACAACCCAGAATGCACCTAGAAAATATGTCTCCACAAGGACACTCTGCTGACTCATGTTTAGCTTGGGCCACCTGGATGGCCAAGATCTTTTTCTGCAAAGCTAGTCTATATGCCCCAGTCTATATGGTGGTATTGATAGGTGTTGGATTTTTTCCTATACATTTTTCAGGTGTAGGATTTTTCATCTCCTTCTGTTAAAGTTCTTGAAATTATTGTCTGCCCACTTCTTCATTTGATATCACCCTGAACAGCAACTCTGTGCTCCAAAGTATTGAACACTGTCCTCAGTTTGACATTGTAGCACAGTGAAAAATGCCTCTTTTAACCAATTTCCACATGGACTTAGTAGCTTTGATCCCAACTTTTTCAGCCCAAAGCTTCTGACAATTTTCCATCAATCTTCTTATTTATGTATTTCATCCACATCGCCTCAATTTGCCCAGAAGTAGAGTAAGGAAGAACATGTCAAAAACCTTGAAGATACCAAAGTCAGCATTCAGAACTCTCCTCTTGTAGAGTGCCAGTAATCCCTTCAGCAGAAGATAATCATGTTGGCCAAACACAATTGTCCTTGGGAAATGCGTTCTGTGTTTTCTCATTTATCCTTGCTTTTTTGTGCCTAGCCATAGCTTCATTTACTGGAAACTGCACATGACCAAGAACTAGTTCTAAATTGTTTCCTTTGGCCAAAACAGTATATGCAGCTGCTTTTTACCTTACTTTCTTTTTTTTTTTTTTTAATTTTTTACCATTAAAAAGAAACCTCTGAACATTAATGGAGCGAAAAGCTCACTATCTTGTTAGAGCTTTGTGTTACCAATAATGACCATAATGTGAAAAAGTTCAGCTCAAACTTTTCTCTGTGCTCTTAGCACTGCTATCCTAGGAATGATTCTTTTTCTATGAAAGTCATTATTTCTGAGACCCATTTAGCATTTTCTGTCTCCAGTGAAAGGAAGGTGTATCAGGCAAACCCTACCAGCTTGCACTCTAAATCAAAAGGCAAGGCAGGGCATATTATTATGAACAAGCATTGAGCCTGAAGGGTCCTGAAAAGTGCAACTCAGGTTTTTCTTTTTCCTTCCAATTATATTAGTAAGTTTCCTGTCTATCTGACAATAGTGCATATTTTGTCTGACAGTGTTTTGTTTGAGAAAATCACAGGGAAATCCCAGGTTGGAATTTTTATTTCTTCTGTTTGTAATGGACTTTTGTAGCTACCCTGAAATATAATTAATTAAGCTGTCAATAAATATTGCAGCCACTAGAGAAAGACAGTCTGTCAGTACTTTCCCCAGATGAAAGGCATATTAGAAATGTTTCCACATCTGTCTTAAAAAGGTGAAAATTGACAAATAACTATCTCAGCACTTCACTCTCCTGCATGATTATTGACAATTAAAGCTCTTCATTTTTTCTAAACCTACTTGAGACTTTTGGTATTGTCTCAGAGGCAGACCAATAATTATGAAAAAATTAATTGCTAGATAAAATTCATTCTGAATACTATGAATGGCCTGAAAGCTACAGTGGGAAGGGGAAAATATTTGTATGGGAGGCTTGATCAAGGGTTTTGCTGTTAGATTTGTTTTTATTTTGGAGGAAGGTCATGAAAAGACCAGATAAACTGAAACATAACATTAAGAATGACATTATACACTGTATAGCCTTTAGCTCAATATCATGGCTTTCGAACTGATCCCCTTAGCACTGATAAAAACAGAACAAAACTGATTAAACAAGCAAACAAACAAGCAAACAAAAGAACAAAGTAGGATAGATAAAATAAGAAAGATCAAGATGGGAACCTGATTCCTTTTTAAAAATATATTGGTTATTGGAGACTGTGCAACCAAAATAAATCAAGATTTGTAGATGTCCTGAAAAGACAGAGCACATACAAGGGAGCAAAAAAAAAAAAAGTAAAAAAACCATAGCAGGCAGAATTGACAAAAGTAATTAACACATAATTTTCTGTCTTGATAGCTCAACATTTGGAATATTGAACACAGTCTGTAGGGGGAAAACAAAAAAAATTAAAAAAAAAAAAAAAGAAAAAAAGAAAAGAAGGCCTGCTATTTAACATTGTTAATTTTCCCAATTCAATCCCAGCCAGCAGCCAAACCCCACCCCACTTGCTCACTCCCCATCAGTGGGTCTGGGGAGAGAATCAGAAGGGCAAAAGCTGGAAAAAATCTTGTGTTGAGATAAAGACAGTTTAACAGGGAAAGAAAAAGCCAAAAGCTGCACACACAAGCAAAGGAAAACAGGGAATTAACTCACTTCTTCCCATGGGAAGGAAGCTGTTCAGCCATCTCAGGCAGAGCAGGGCCCCATCACATGTAATGGTGACTTGGGAAGACAAACACCATCACTCCAAGTGTCCCTTGGAGTGCTTCTTTCTTTCTCCCACTTTATATACTGAGTGTGATGCCACAGGATAAGGAATATCCCTTTGATCAGTTGAGGACACCTGCCCTGGCTCTGTGTCATCCCAAATTCCTATGCATCCTTAGCCTCCTCACCAGCATGGCAGTACAAAAAGCAGAAAATGATTTGGCTTTGTGTAAGCCCTGCTCAGCAATAACAAAAACCTTTATATGATCACTATCTATGTTCAGCACAACCATAAACAAACTACAACCCCATACGAGCCACTGTGGAGAAAATTAACTCTATCCTAGCCAAAACCAGCACAATGATAGACCTAATTTCTAAAAAAGTACACAGTTCACATTACAGTGAGTGCTAGGACACATGATAAACACCTACATCTCAGAGATGTTGCCTTAACTTCTCTCTGCCCTAGAATTGACTCAAGAATCTCCTGCTGGAGTTAAATTGCCTGTAGGCAATGTAACATAAATTTTAAAAATCCAGTGTTATTACTTCAATATTAATAAGAAAGGATGAAATTAGGCTTGGTATTTCCAACAGTTATGATGGGATAATGCTGTCTACCTGTAACATCAACAGAGCCCATATAGACCCAAACATGTATAATCAGTGCACTTGGAAATAGAAATGTTTCATTTGATTCCCTCATAAGTATCAGAAGTATCAAAATTCTTTTATTTACACTGCTTAAAAATAAGATAGTGAAAGTCTTCCCCGCAGTAGGCATTCCACATACATTGATGTATAATGTATTTAGTCACTGCAAGATTAAAATGCCTTTCAAAGCATCTAATTTAGCAACAGCAAAGGAAATTAGAAATAGATTTTTACATTACAAATCTAAAGAAATCAGCAAGATACTTAAAGTGAATCTTTCTAGAGGAACCTGATTGATTACCAGAAAGTCTTTGGCTATATCATTCTACGAATCAGGCTAGTAATGCTTGAAGTGCATTTTCTGGCTCATCTAAGCACATTATAAAATTTGCTTGAGAAGGCACAACATAAAAACTAACAACTCTTCCCTCCATGCACACAAACCCCAGCTAAAAGCCTGACTAAAAAGAGGTATTTATATATTTCAAATGTTAAAATAAATTTACCTTTAGCTTTACTTGTACTAAAGTCTCCCCAGGTTCACAGTTAAGAATGGAAGTATCTCAGATCATGCACAGGAAAAGCAACATAAGGTCCATTGTGAGGAAGGAAAAGGGAAAGCAGCCCAGTGAAACCATATGTACCTCACTTCCATTTGAAGCTAAAACATTTTTAGTGCCTTCTTCTGTACTTTATTGGTTGAATTTAGATTGATGAAAGGGGTAAAAGCCAAAAAACTCCTAAAGAGATCAAAAAATAAAAAGGTGCAACTAGCTTTAGTTTGTTGTAGAATTTGGACAGAACACCATTATGGGCAACTAGCAGTCATTATTACTGTCTGTAAATTAATGTCACAGTGCTTAATAAGTAGGTACTGATGCAAATAAATTATTATAAATGATCTCTTGAGCTACCTTTTTTTTTTTTCTCTACAAAGTTCTTAGTTTAGTACATGAGTTTTACCCTTAGTTTGAGATTAGTCCATAAAAAGTATTAGCAATTGCATTTGGAACTTCTTAGGACTCAAGCTGAATGGCTTATAAAGGAGTAAAGGAGGTCATAAGGCAATAAAAATCATTCAGTGATAGAAGAAATGCACCAAATTAATTATTATCTTGAACGCACTCACTGTAGAGCTATTTTATTTGCTCAGTAATTTCTTGCAAAATAAAGACTCATCATAAAGCTTGCATATTTTCAAAAGCATAATTAAAACAGCAACACATCTTAGAATTTGCACCATGCTCAGTACACAGAATGCTGCACTAACTCTTACAATACATCAGCCCTGAGGTTCAATGGAAAATGGATCACTAGAGGAGTATGTATAACACAAGCCAAAAAAGCTGACAGAGCATTTTGGGTCATACATAGATGTTCTTGTAGAGAACATGACCAATAAGGGCAGAAAAACAATCCTGTTTATAATCACCTAATAATGTGTTGTGGTTTTTATTGGAATATGGAGTAATATCTAGCTGCTCTTTGACTTAGAATAAACCTGGTTCTGGTTTTCTTCAGAAAGACGTGATTCCTATAATCAATATTTAAAGAAAACAGCACAGGACTTATAAATTTTGAAAAAAACTGACAACAGCATCTGTTGTGTTCTGTTGTATCTCAGAATGTAAGGTCTAATTTGTCTGTGGTATTCTAACTCACTAGCAGAAAAAAATGAATGAGTTTATTTGGTATAAGACTTTAAAGCACTCCCAAGTATGTGTATGTAACCCTGCTTTGAAGTTCAAAAGATGCAATAATAATTTAAAACCACAACCATCCCAACTACTCTTCAGTGAAAATTTTAAATTTATCATCTCTCTCTTTGAGTTATTTTTACAATTCCATAAATACCCCAACAAATATTCCTGTATATGAAATGAAACACATAAATAAAATCAATAGATTTTTACATTATTAATTTATGCTTATCAAAAATGGAGAGTCAATTCTATAAATAACCATGGCAGAGAGTTCATACTCCTTAACTTATGAATTATATATTTACCACTGTAGAGTTTACACGAGCAATATAGAGTGGACAACATAAGTATCCCTAACTTCAAGACTAAGATACTGAGAAAACCCAAGAGACTGACATCAATGAATACCTCTAACACATCCTTGTAATGTTGTCAGATTTTGATGGGTTAGCCCTCACACTTTGCAGATAAGAATTGATTTGATACCTTCAGAAGAAATATTATGAAGTAATAATTCTTGCCTCTTTCATACCTGAACCCTTCAATGCAGTAGTCACAAAATAGACATAATAAAGGATAAAGCTTCACACAGAAAAGGCTGACGTGGTTTTGCTCTCATTATCTTCTTATGTACAATTTTTAAAGGTGTGGAAAGCAAGAAACCAGAACTTTTAGCTTGTAATACCTCTCCCTCCATTTTCAGTGGGAGTTTATAGGCTGAATACTATGGAGAATGAGCATAAAAAGTACATTAAGGACTCCAAAATTTAGAGTGGTTCGACGAACTCTCTTCCATATGCTTTACTCATCTGTCTTCAGAAAGTACTAAGTGGTCACTGGAATGCAGTCTAATAAGACCCCTAATTACTATGAGTTGTATGGACAATTTCATTTCCTCTGTCTCTTCTCTAATTTCTTATTGTCTTATTCAAAGCTCTAAAATTCAACAATGATTATAAACTTAACACTAAGACATTGTAGTTGAAAGCAGCACAAACTTAAATAATGGAAATTTACACACTAAATTAGGCAAAGAAGAAAATAAGCAAAGAAAAGCAAAACTAAAACATTAATATCTATGTCGTTCTGGCGTGAAAATGGAAAGAATCTGAGTCAGAATAATGTTTTATTTTGCCCTGGGGAAGACTAAGGTCAACACACCAATGCTCAGTTTCTAAACTTCATACTATATCTGTGGCAGAAAAAAATGGCACTTTAAAACCACCATAATTAATTCTAACTACCAACATTTAAAAGCAATTGTGTTAATTAAAGAGTGTGCAAAATGTTTATTTCTTTTGGTATTTATGGTAATAAAGCATATCTTTCCCAAACTGACATTGCTAATCTGCAATTTATCCTCTCTTTCAGAAACTCCTGTTTTGATCATGAGAGGAGGTTTTTTTAAAATGGCAGAAGTGCAATGGGACTTTAGACAGCTATATGAAAAGATTCATTAACAGTGACATGCAAATTTTTACACACTGCTCATTCAAAAAAGAAAAAGCTAACTGCATGCTGCAAGAAATTAAACAAAAAACACAGTGTAACACAACTGCTAAAGGTTGCCAGACCACAAGCTTTCCAGCTATCCCAACTATTTCTGAAGTATCAGACCTTATTCAAGGTCACAATGTTCGACTCATTTCACAGTCACTTCAATGGTAGATGTCCTTCCTCTCCCAATAAATTGTTTTCAACATTTTCTCGTGGTGAGTAATATGTATCTCTAAGTCTGAAGTTGAAATGGAAATTATATTTTAGAATAAGCCTGAGCAAATGAGTGAAGCCACCACACTCAGTTTTGATACACAGAGAATTTACTTAGGAATTGTTCAAATCTCTATGTCCTATAATGTTAAATGGATATTTATGATGTCTTTAAATGTCAGGAGTATTCAGTCTAGTCAGATGCTAATGTCTGAAGCTGCTATCAGATTTAAGAATCTACAGAGAAAAACAAGCAAAAAATCTCTGCCTCAGTTTCAGTTCCTTTTCAGGTTTATCATTCTTCCAATTATTTTTTGTTCCCATAGGTTTCATTTTGGGGAAAAAGAGGAAAAGTAATAATCAGACTAATTAAAATGCTGGGAGTACAAAGAGCAACAGTAGCATAAAAGAATAAAAACTTTCCCTTATGAAAAGTTTCATACTATCAGTGATGGTCTTAAAAGACTTCAAAACTGAATTCAGGAAAACAGATCTACAAAAGAGAACTACAAAGCTATTGTCATTTGGTTCAGAATGACTGAAATGACAAAGAACCTTTCCTTTGGTCACCTCAGAGGGAGAGAAAAAGGAAAGAAAACAAAAACAATATTCAGAGTAGGAATAGGGAAGAAACACAGCCATGCACGAAGCTCTTGTGGAATCACCAGTGAAATACTCCATACAGGTCTGAGTACATAGGAAGCTCAAGCTGGACAGGAGTAGGGAGGCACTTCAGGCAACCTAAATTACAAGAGGTTTCATCTCTAGCTAGATGGATAGAACCTGCCGATGAAATCACAATCTTTGCTGAGATTTTCTCTTTTCATTCAGAAACATTTACAGTATTGCAATACAAATATAAAATGTTAACAGTTTGAAATAACAAACCATTGGATAGCTAATTGGTTAATAATAAAATATTTTCTTCATTATACTTTTTATATTTTAACTAAAATCTCAAAAATATAAATATAAAATATGTATATTCCTGTTCCATTATGGGGACTTAATTACACAGAAACCATGACTGTAGTGAATGCTGTAGCAGAACATTCTCTTCAACCCCTGTTTTGCAGTTGCACATCAAGATATTAAGAATATTGAATAGATTGAAACCTTCACATGATGGTAGCTGCTTGACCATTAAATGCATTTTAAGGCTCTCTCCAATATGTACTTTAAGAAAAAATAATACTATTGAGCAGCATAGCCTTTTCTTGAGATGATTTCAAGAAACAAGCAAGCCCTTAAAATTAATTAAACCAAGATTATATATATGGAATTAATGAAACTACACTTCGCACATTAAAAAGAAAAAAAAAAAGTCAGTGAAAACATAAGTGCTTTTGAAAATATAAGAAGGTTTTCTGTAACTTCCAGAGTTCAAGCCACAGCTGACCCTATAGTTTTCAGAAATATTGGAGAACCACTTCTGAGACATGAGACAGCTTTACAGTGAAAAGGAAGGCAGGAATGTTATTCTACAGTGCAATAAAATATTTTCTTACAAAGTCCAGAATGATCTCCTTTTATTGAGGGAAAAAGTAATATTCCAAAATGTAGAACATATTGATTCTTTGGAGTCAAAAACTAAAAACTGGCAGGATTATGGGAACAGGCATTTCTTTATGTTGAAGAAAACAGCAACAAGAATATCCAGTGGATTACCAAACACTGAATTATATTTTTTTTTATAGCACATAATGCCATATATTTTAGAAGAGAATTATAGTGATTCACTTGAAAAAAAAGTTTTAATTAGCTAATAAAACTGAAAAGGGTCAAGATATTTCAACAGAAGCAAGCTGCCAAGAACTCAACCAAATAGAAAACCAATTGAATAGACAAAATATAAATAAACTAAGTTTCAACATGTAAGACTAAGGGACTCTTCTGGTGTTTTCTATTCATAACAAGGAGCTAATGGCACTGTTGCTTTACTTTTATAAATGTATTCTCTTTCATCTAAAATTTAGTTGGAATTCACTATATTTTGAAGAACTTTTACTGGGGGTTACAACCTCAATACTCCAGTGGTTCCTGAGGTCTATTACACCCATTTGCTCTCATTCCAGCAGGATTCCTTTGCACAAAAAAAAGACTCTCAAGCATGTTCCTCCCCCATCTACCATTCTTTTTTTTTTAACAGAACATGTATATCCTCTCCAGATATTTATGTTGGTACATTCTTTAAGGCATGAAAGTAATTATGACTGACCTCTGTTAGATTCAATTATTAGCTGGAAAATCATGCACAAAATTAGTTGTGATCCAGTAAAGAAACATATCTGTATCTCTTAATTTTGTTGCTCACAAATTATCAGTTCTTCCTTCCCAATGACAAGTATGTTCAATCAGACAGGATTTGTGAAAAGAGATAAAGGGAATATGACCACATCAAGCAGAAAAACTCAAATATGATTAGCTAATTGAATCATCCCCCAATAACCCTGACCTTCACTCCTGTTCTGCATGACTGGAGAAGTAGACACACAGGGCCCCTTCTTGCTACCAAGTTCTTACCCACTTCAAAATTTATTGCACATATTCTGACAGCTCAGCTGCAGAGAACCTTCTATAACTGGCTCTTCCTTGAAGGTTGTATAATTTTGGGAATTTTGCTACCATGCTGAAGGTCAAAAAAAAAAGCTCTGTACAAGAACTTTTTACCCAGATGGCCATTAAGGATGGCTCACATATGGAGATGATTGTGTCATCCACAATCAGCCATTTATGATCTGCCATGTGTTATGATCTTTCTGTTGGCTACTCCTCTGGCTGTTTGTTCTGTCTCAAACATTGTATCAGATTTTTTTGTTGTTGTTTCTTTTTCCCCTTCTAAGCATAAAAAAGTCAGTGGCATCTAGTAACTTATGCTGCATCTCACTGGGATTTTTCTTTTGATTGGACATTGTTCACTTAATTTTGCTCACATCTTAATCCATTTTAAGAATCTAGAGGCTTTTATTTTATGGCCAGAACAGACCCCAAACCCAACACCAGACCCCAAAATCCTCCCCTGTAACACAAACCAAACAAAAACCAACACCTATTTTAGAAATGGTTGAGGATTTTGTACTGAGTTTCTTTCTTGTTCATTTAAGAGTTGAGTCCCTGGAAGTTGTTTCTTTTTATTGAGGTCTATTTTTTTTCTAGGGATGGGAAACCTTTCCATATCTTTTCATTGAAGCCAATTTTTTCCATTAAAAAAATGAGAAAACTTCTTTTTCCAAAAGTGGAAGTTTTCTAGTATGCAAGGAAAGACATGGATCCATGCATTTAGCTTCCTCTGTATAGAGGAGATTTGCAAAGTGTGTCACTCCAAAATCTTGGGCAGCCCTGAGACTGGTATACACGCAAACAGTGGCAGATCATACTTACCTACACTGCATCAATAGAACTAATACATTCATAATTTATTTTCATTACTATCTGTCATGGATTGACTCTGGCACAGTGCCAGTGCCCCCATGAAAGGTGTATCCCCCAAAATGGTTGCTGTGAGATGTGACTCGGGAACAGAACAAAGCAGGCTCTAACTTGGGAATGGAGGGAAAAGACAACACTTTATTAATCTACACAGACACAAAAAGGAAGGGGAAAACTACACACACACAACAATCCACAATAGAACACTTTCGAAACACTCCTCCTCCTCCCCCTGGTCAAACCATGACACTATCACATCTATTTGGATAGTACTTTGAGGAGTTTAGTTTCTCAGTCTCACAGCTCCCTCAGCAGCTCCTAATTCATGCTTTCTAGACCCTTCACCAGCTTTGTTGCCCTTCTCTGGACTTGTTCCAGCACCTCAATGTTCTTTTTGAAGTGAGGGGTCCTGAATTTATCACAGTACTCGAGGTGTGACATCACTGGTGCACAGCACTGAGGCACGATTCCTGCCCTGCTCCTGCTGGCCACACTATTCCAGACACAGGCCAGGATGCCTTTGGCCTTGCTGGCCAGCTGGGAACACTGCTGGATCACGTTTAGTAGGCTGTCAACCAACACCTTCAGGTCCCTTTTCACTGGGCAGTTTTCCAGTAATTCCTGTCCCAGCCTGTAGTGCTGCAGGGAGTGGTTGTGACCCAAGTGCAGGATAGAAACCTTCACCTTATTGAACCTCAAGTAGTTATCCTCAGCCCATCAATCCAGTCTGTCAAGATCTCAAGTACAACTTGCTAAAGGCTAATATTCCCTGCCTCCAAAAATGCTAAGTACATGAAAAAGACCAAAGAGATATGCTAGAACATCTGTGCTAAGTGGGGAATTATCATCATAATTATAGATTGTCATAGAGAAATTCAGGAACAGAAATTTATTCAGGAAGATCTTCCTCTCTTCCTTTTTACTTTTTCCTCCCCCAAAAGCTAAGCTTTTCCCCACAATGAAAAATAACAGAGACCAAAACTAAGAAAACAGAACTCACCCAGAAGCTATATCTATATTGCCCATTAATTTAATTCAAACTTCAAAATTTTGTAGCCTACAATAAAGTGGTACAGTTTAAACAAAATTAGACTGGTGTCTAAACACTGAATCATTTATGAGCACATTACATAAATATATTTACATTTTGTGCTACATTTTTTGCATTTGGCCTAAAATGCATCTCTGGAGTTTGAAACTTTATATTATCTTTTTGAGAATCAAGGCCTTTGGATAATTACAGTTACTTATATATAAAGCAAAAACTCTGCAATCTTTCTAACATATATCTAGATGTAATTGCAATTTTTTGCAGTTGTATTTTATTGCTTTGCTTTGAAATAAATAGTAAAAAAAAAGGCAAGAAATAACATTTAACTTTTAATCTTTATGCCTATTTTTTCTTCATGCAAACTTTTGATTAAGTACCTTCAGATAGATTTAATTCTGTAAATTAAAATAAATATTTTTTGTTTCAGAATTACCTAAATACATGAAGAGGAATGATAATTAAATATGATAGTCTCTATCCACTTGTCACTTGTGGCTGAGCTCACATAGATTCAGGTTTTTGGAAAATTATGTCTGGTTTGCACAATATTGCAGATCATCAAAGTTTACATTATTTATTTATTTATTTATTTATTCATAAAGGAATATCTTAATCACAAGGAAGTAAATGTAGTTGTATGCAGAACACTGTCTTCTTGAGTTTTCAGACAAGCCAACAAACACACAAATACTAGTGCACTAGGATTTTTTTTCTTTTTTTTTTTTTTTTGCAACTTGGCATAAATATCAGTTATTAAGTTTCAAATGCTACATTAGAAAAAAAGTAGATGAAAACATCTCATTGTAGTCCATGATATCAACTGGTTGTATGCTGACAAAGCAATTGGCAGATGATATGTAACAACATCAGGGACAATTTCATGGCCATTTTAATGAAAAGAAGGAAGTGGATATGAAAGCTACATAGACAAGGCACAGTCAAAGTTCAGATACACAGAGGGAAAGATCATAAACAATAATTGTCCTAAGAGCCTGTGGTGGACCTCTGAGCTGGTGACACCTCTCAGAAGTTCTTGTGTCCAGATCATCTTATATAGAGGGTTCCCTATAAGGATCAAGTTTTGAAAACACAGATTTATTAGACTATAAATCAAGAGAGCAAATTTTAACAGAAAAAAAAATCAAAGTGACTTGGGCAATCACAATGTGGATAAAAGGGTTTATACCTAACTCACCCATTGCCTCATGCGTCTTTGCAAGAGTATCTTTCTTCCAGGCTTGGTTTGAGTCACTCAGTAACCTTCTGTGCTGCAGCAAACTCTGCACAGCTTAGAAAGTGAGTTTTTAGAAGCCCTTCCTTCCTCATCAAAATTGACATCTCCCTTCTCCTCTCAGCAGTCTAGCAATCACGCTGTTCAAACTGTCTTTCCTCTAGCTCTTCCCAACATTCCTTGCAGTTTCTTTTCTCTTCTGTATTTGACCAGGATCAGTAGTCACAGATGGCAAGGATCAATCTTGCTTTCAAGTGGCTCTGCCTGACACAGTATTTAAGGAATGAACATAATCTAAATATGTATAAGGAGGAAAAAGACACATATTACCTCTCCTGATAGCCTACTAAGTTGTACTATTTATATTAAAATGGCATCAGAAATAGAAAACAAGATAAGAAATAATGGTCAGATACTGCCATTCACCAATATCCATATTTTCCACAAACACCAGAGGAATTTCATTAACACTGGAGGATGGCATGCTTTTCCATGTGTAATCCCACCCACGACTGATCTGACAATCTCTTGAAATCAGTCTGAACTCCTCCATACTACATTTCAAACAGTCTTGTCAGGTCAGAAGTCATGGGTGATACACTTAAAATCACTTTCCATCCCCCAAAAGATCTTTATGAACCCTTACATACCCCACTGACATCAAAGATAATTTTGGAATTTCCCTCAGGTGTCTCATGTGGCCTCCTTGCCTCAAAGGCAAGGCTTTATGTGATGTGAATGAGCCTACACTCAGTGTTTTGGGAGTGCCATGCAAAGCCAGACAGGCAATTTTCTGCCAAAATCTGTCTGATTCATTTTGTCACATTCCTAGTAGCCTAAACAAATTTACATCCTATCAAAGACAATAAAGAACAGCTGAAAAATAATATTTTAATGTATAATAGAAATAGAATGAAACTCCTATAAAACCAGTCACCATTACAATTGCAAAATGTGCAGATTCTGAAATCCTGTACCTAGAGAATATGAAGGCTCAGGACAGCCAAATGAGCCACTGTTTTTGCAGATGTTGTCTCCTATATATTTTCCTGATAACATTCCCAAGCACATGAACTTCAGACCTGATAGGGACTTAGGAGGAAATGAGGGGTGGGTCATATTACAAAGTCTGCTACACAACAACTGCAGTGAAAAACTGACTCCTTGACTTCCTCACTAATGGGCACTTACAACACTTTGGAAAGACATAAGAGTTAACATTTCCCCACAAACAGACAATTGTTTTCTAATGTATTTCCTCTGTCTCCTTGATCAGCTCTGAGCAGAGGCAGTTGCATGGGGACACCCGACACCTTTTGCGGAGCTGGAGGCAGAGAGGAACGTGGCACAAACACATCAGTTATGGCAAGTGCCTTCCAATCCTCATTTTGACCTAGATTTAGCAGAGGACTGTGCCTTAACTTGGATCCAGTAAGATGTCCTATCACATTTAAAATAGGGCAAATTTCATAGCTAAAATAGTGATATCTTAGATGGTTCACTGTAGTGGGCACCAGGATTATCATTCCCTGCTGTATTTTGGTTACTGTCAAAGCTACTCACTAACAATCCCAGTAGATTTTTCATCCCAAAAATGACTTTTCCAACTTATCACAAACACATTTGGCTTCCTGCAGCTCTTAACCTTTCTAAAACTAAATCACTAGACAATTAATTGATTTATCATTGTTGTCTAGGAAGAAACTAAATTGCTGGAAAGTGAAGATGTCAATAACATTATCTTGGGTCAGACAGTGGCTTGGCATGGGATGTGAGTGGGCACATAAATTAATTTATGTGCTTTCAGGTAAAACACTTAAAGTATCTCATAATAAAACTGTAAAACTAACTAGTAAATTTCTGGTTAGGATGAATAAAGGTTAGGATGTCACTAGACATTGTGAAGTTTTGATTTAAATTAATTTCTACTTGTTCTTACTTTATCTTCCTCCTAAGCTGGTTCTGATATTTCTTTTGGGAGAAGAAACCCTCAGAGAAAATGAGATAATAAGTTTGTTTTTCATTATTCTGCCTAAAAAGTGTTTTCATTTGTTGGCCAGCCCTTTCTCCTTTAGCAAACTCTTCCAGAGCTCTGGCTACAGCACAACCTGTCTGGTGCCCTGCTGTACCCAAATGCCCTGCCATATTTTCTGCAACTCCCTCTTTCAGCCAGGAAACCTCAACCTCTTGGTTAACTCCATAGATGCCCCCTCCTCCTTCAGTCTTTTCTCCATTTCCTCCTTCATCTTAAATGCTGTAGTTTATCCCTAAGCCTTTGTACTGGGTACAGGTGCCCAGGCACTGGCCTGGCTGGGGAAGGCTGCCAAGGGTAGCCTCCCACGAGGAACACAATCTGTTCCAACCCACCCACTTCCAGAACACAGATGAACACCTCAGCCATAGGTGTGGCACCTCTGAGAACGTGTGTTTAAGAAAGGGTAAATAATGCTGCAAGCAGTTAAGAGAGAGAAGTGAGAAAAATGTGTGAGAAACAATCCTGCAAATACCAAGGTGAGAGAAGAAGGAGGGAGAGAGGATGCTGCAGGCACTGGAGCAGAGATTTCTCTGCAACCCCCAGAGAGGACCATGATGAAGCAGATATTCTCACTGGGGAGGGCACCACACTGGAGAGGGTGTACATGCCCTGAAGGAAAATGCAGCCAGTGGAAAGACCCCTGTTGAAGCAGGGGAACAGCATGAGGAGGAAGGAGCAGAAGAGAGGAGCTGTTATGGATTAACTATAACCCCCATTTCCTATCACCCTGCACTACTGTGGGGGAGGAAGTTTGGAGTAAGGAGTGAAGGAGTGAAGTTGGTGCTGGCAGGGAGGAGGGATGAAAGGAAGGTGTTTTTGTTTTTGTCTTAATTTTTCATTATCCTATTCTATTCTTAATTGGAAATAAATTAATCTTTCCCAAGTAACATTAATCAGTAAGCAGTTTTCCTGTTATGTCACCCCTTGAGCTTTTCCACCCTATTTTCTATTTGTCTTGTTGAGTAGGTGGAGAGGGAGAGAGAAGCTAGGTGGGCATCTGGCAGACAGCCATGGTCAACCCACCGCATCCTGCCCCCTCCCCTCCCCAAAAAAAGGGAAAAAGAAACAAAATAGGACCACCATCCTGTTTTTCACTCTGCTAGAGTACTGCATATTCGCTCAGCCCACAGTTCATCTTGTGTACAAAGATCCAAATTGCTGGAACACAGGCTCATTTAATATTGTAGAACTCTGATTGCTAGCGTGTTAAAATGCTCATAATTCATAATTGTTCCTCCAATATGATTACCCACAATCCTCTCTGACTTTATTTTAATTTCTTACTAGTGGATTCCTTGGGGGCTCAGAGAAGCACTAAATCTGTTTATAATGGGAGCATTTGCAGAAGGGATAAAAAAGTAACAGTGGCAGAGAGGAAAGGGCTAGGGAAGATCCTTATCAAGTTCATTGCTCCTTAACACAGAGACCTCCTGTGCCACTACACTCTTAAATTTCATCCCTGGAGAGATCAGTGCATGCAAAGATGAACAAATTTTCTGCATATCACAGTTAAAATTGTACCGTGTGGTTTGCTGCCTGCTCTGCAAGTAAACCACTCCTAACACATCCTTAAGCCCTCACACCTTGTTACTCACCTGTTTGCCTGCAGATTTCCTGGCTGTAGAGCAGCGTATGTTTTGAAATACCTCTGGTAAGCAGTCATTCGACTCATGCACCTCATCTTGTCTCTGTAATTGCACCCAGAGGCATTTGCCACACTGCCCCTGATCCCAGAGCTGTGTGCTGCATGCTTTGGCTCACATGGCTTAATGCTAATGACAGGGGTCACACGGAAGTTTTTGATGGTCACTATAATGCCCAACACAACCTTCTGAACACATCCACTCAATAAATAATGTAGCATTTACCTTACATTTATTCCAGAGGTTACCTGATAAATTTATTTTCCTGCTTATGGAAGTAATTGGCACCCTCTGGTGGTGTGTGGCTCCTACTGCTTGGCAGCTCTCCCCAGATGCCATAAGCAGCACCAAAAGTGTGGTACCAATTTCTGCAGTGATGACAAAATCACCTACAAGCCCTGAGAAAAAAACACTGCTCGGTTCTGAAAGCAGACTCAACTACATTTAGCTGCTCAGATTTCAACTCACTTTCTTAATTCTTCAATTAAGAAGAAGCCATTCCTTTTTTCAGTCCCTACACATTTGCAAAATCAGACAACCCCAAACCAGCCTACACTTTTATATTTTCTTTGGTTTTAGATGCTGAAAGTTTGCAAAAACACCATAGACAATTAAAATGGAGTCAAACAGGAAGATACCAGGACTATGAAACTTGCAGTTACTTTCTTTGGTGTGAGTGTCTCTTCCTCCAGGAAATGTTATATTAGAATTAAATTCAACTTTTTGTTTAGTTGTGATTGTTGGGGGTTTTTTTTTGGTTGTGGATGTTCGTTTGGGGTGTTTTTTTCACATTTTACAATAGCAAAGTATAATTTCACTGAGCTAATCTAAATCAAATTTCAGATTGGTTTGACTGACAGGTAGGAACAAGGAAGCTGCTTTACTGGTGCCTATCTGGTTGTGCAGAAGATTATGTAAGCTCCCTCAAAGCACTTGTTCATAGAAAGGGCAGCACACAGAGCTATACGCATCACATGTCATGTTATGAAGGGCAATAAGGCAAATATTATCAGACCTGGGGCTGTGTATGCCCTCATTCTTTTTTCTTTTTGTCAATGGTGTGTTACTGCTAACAATATTGAGAATGTCATGGCCATTAGTCTGACAGCACATGAACCGGTGGGGAAGAGATCACTGATTTTTCAAAATCATATCTTTTGCAGACACATGTTCACATTTGTAAAGCACAGGTGGGAGCTGCAGTTTATTCAAAGCTGCCCCAACAGCCATTTTGGCTGCCAACTAATTGAAGATGTTCAATGGAAAGAATAACCTTAATAATCTTTTCCTAATGAAAAAAACACTGTATTTTCCATAATGGCAACAGAGCCTTGTAGCTGTTTTCATGGAAATTCAGATCACACCTTTTCTCTTAAGAAAGGGAGCACTAAAGAGATACAGTGGCAGAGGGATTCACCATGTTTTGGACCCAGTTTGCTGATTTCAGAAGTAGGCTGGTAGACAGGGGCAGTACTCTTGAGTTTTTCTCTCATCATTCTTGATGATCATCATTATGAAGAGGAGATTATGGCCTCTCTCTACTTCATATATAGTGAAACTGAAATTAGGACCTGCAAGATGTTTTATTGGGTTTGCACGGACAAGCTTTGGTAGTGGCAGGGTTACAGGGGTGGCTTCTGTGAGGAGCTGCTAGAAGCTTCCTTCCAAGTCCAGCAGAGACAATCCCTAGCTGCTCTAAAGTGGACCTGCTGCTGCTCAAGCCTGGGCCAACTAGAAATTATGTTCACGCCTCTGTTGATAACATATTTAAGAAAGAAAATAAAGTCATTGCACAGTTGTAATTGCAGCCAGAGAAGAGCAGGGTGAGAACGTGTGAGAGATACAACTCTGCAGACACCAAGGTCAGTGTACAAGGAGGGGGAGGAGGAACTCCTGGCGCTGGAATTAGAATTCCTCTGCAGCCTGTGGTAAAGGACATGTTGAAGTAGCTGTGTCCCTGCAGCCCATGGAAGTCCATGGGGAAGCAGAGATCCACCTGTCACCCATGGAGAAGTCCCACACCAGAGCAGGTGGATTCCTGAGAGGAGGCTGTGAACCCATGGAAGCTCCGTGGACAAAGGACCTACCACTGGAGCAGCCAGTCCTTGAAGGACTGCACCCCATGGAAGAGTGACCCATGCTGCAGCAGTTTGAGGGAAAGATTGTGGGATGGACTCACTTTGCAGCAGTTTGTGTCAATCTGTTGCTCGTGAGATGCACTCACATTGGGAAAGTTCAAAGGTCTGTCTCTCATGGGAGGAACCTCCTGGTGAAGCAGGGGAATGACTCCTTTCCTTGAGCAGCAGGAGAAAAAACATGTGATCACTGACCATAACCCCCGTTCTCATCTCTCTGTAGCACTGGGAGAGGAGCTAGAGTTTGGGAAGGAGGGAGGGATGGAGGAAAGGTGTTTTTAAAGTTATATTTTACATTTCATTATCCTGTTCTGGTTTTATTAGCAATAAATTCAGTCAATATTCCTAATTTAAGCCTGTTTTGCCCATGACAGTATTTGATGAGTAATCTCTCTCATAGTTCTTATCTCAGCTCATGAACCTTTCATTATGTGTTCTCTCTCCTGTCCAGTTGCAGAGGGGAGTGAGAGAGTGGCTTTGGTGGGTGCCTGGCATACAGCCAGGGTTAACCCACTGCACTTGTGCAAGGTCACATAGGCTGTTTACATCAACCTTCTACTGCCAACTTATTGTCCTCCTAACACAACCCATCTTCCACTAAGCTCCAGAATATTTTTTGATAATTAATATTTTCCAATTAATTTTAATAAATTTCATATTACAGGAAAAAATTATAGGTTAGAAAGTGTCTTTGAAAGCCACACAGAAAAGATTCTTATTCCAAGAAAAGCTAATTTCAAAGGTTTTTGAGGCCTCTTGTTGATCAAGATTCTTCCTATTCAACAATATATTACAACATATCTGTTAAAGAAATGTGAGAATTCATAGAGAAAATATTTTCCTTCCTCATCATTAAAACTTTTCCTGTTGGAGAGAATTTTGTGAGACTTATGATAGAAAATAAGCTATAATTATAGAATTAATCAGAATGGATTTGGTTAGAAAGGACCTTAAAGGTCATCTAGTTCCAGTCACCCTGCTGTGGGAAGGGATGCCATTCACTGTGTCCATTCATCCAGCCTGGCCCTGAACACTTCCAGGGATGTGACATCTACAACTTTTCTGGGCAAATTGTTCTAGTGTTTCACCACCCTCTGATTAAAGAATTTATTCCTAATATCTAAGGCAAATATACACTTTGTTTGATATCATTACCCTTTGTTACACCTCAATCTCTTAAATCCAGGGCTAAACCTGGGCAGATGCAAAGGAGGAATACTGAGCAGACATCATCAAAAGGTAAAAATCACACAAAATTTTATTGGCAAATTACAGAAAATCAAAGAACTTCGGCAAATTATTTAGTACAACACAGCACAAACTTAGCAGATTGAAGAAAGAAACCTTTAAACCCATTTGATGTAATGATGTTACATACAAAGAGAGTTAGAAGGAAAGAAAAACAGACAGGGAAGATATAGAAAAACAGACATAGCTACCAACTCATGGGTTCCAGCAATATAACAGCTAGACAACTCCGAGATGAAGGCAGGGTGAAAGAACAACATGCTTGCCTCATGGTCAGCCTTCTTTAAATCTTGACCCATCCTGGGCCTTCCAGCCACTCAGTCACTTAGGGACTGGGTCAGACAACACTGTGGGGTTGCCCCCACTGTGCTGTGATTGACAAACACGGAGGGGCTGGGGGTACAGGGGGCACGGCACCACCTCACCAGAGCAAGGCCTGACCCATTCCCTACCACACATTCCGAGATCTCTCTAAACAGATCCCCTTTTCCATTCTCTGACACCCTTGTCCTATCACTATCTGCCTGTATAAAAAATCTCTCTCCCTCCTTTGTGTCAGCTGTCTTAAGGTACTGGAAGGCAGCAATGTGGTCTTCCCAAAGCCTTCTCTTCTCCAGGTTTAACCACCTTTGCTGTCTCAGCTTGTCTTCACAGCCAAGGTGCCCCATTCTCTGATCTTTTTCATGACCTCCTCTGGACCCTCTCTAATAGATCCATTTCTTTCATGTCTTGGGGATCCCAGAGATGGACAGAGTACTCCAGGTAGGGTCTCACAGCAGCTAAACAAAGAGGCAGAATCATCTTTCCTGACCTGCTGGCCACATTTTGTCTTACGCAGCCTCAGATGTACTTTGCCTGCTGGACTGTGGGTACACCGTTGCCTCACATCCAGTGGTTTATCTGCAAGAACCCCTAAATCCTTCTCTGCAGGAATTCTTTCAATAAAATTTCCATGACACAAGCACAGCACCTTGAACTTGTTGAATTTCGTGAAAGTCTCATAGGCCCACTTCAGCTTGTCTAGGTGCCCAGATGTCATCCCATCCTTCTGTTGTGTCAAATGTTGTTGCCTGTACTGCTCACTCAGCTTCATGTTATTTGCAAACTTTCTGGGTGGGCACTAGTTTCTACCATCAATGTCATCAGATCCCATAGCTTGTGGCTGTTTAACATCATCAAGTGATCCTAAACCTGCTACTTGCTTTTGGTGGTAGGGACTTTCCCCACACCCATGCAGGGACTTGAGAGAAGTAGGAAGTCTGACACCAAAGATTGAGGAAAAAACTCCTTGAGTGCTTCAGCGTTCCTATTAGTTGCCATCAGTTTACCCTTCTTGTTTCTCGGGGGGTACATTGTCCTTGGCCTTTCTTTTGTGATCTGTGTGCTTTTAGAATCCCTTTTTAAAATTCTTCATGTCACTTGTCCACTCCTGCTCTAGCTTTGCCTTGGCTTTCCTAACCACATCCCTACATATTAAAAACCCTGTGCTCTACCCAGGTCACCTCTTTCTGCTTCCACCGTCTGTGCATTTCTTATTGCTCAGTTTGAGTAGCAGATCCTTGCCCAGCCATGACAGTTTCAGACCTGCCTTGCTCCATTTCCTACACATTAGGACACAGAGCTCTTGTGCTCTAAGAAAAGTGGTCTTAAAGAGCGGCCAGACTTTTGTCCTTAAGGACAGTTTCACAGCGGATCTCGTTCACCAACTCCTTAAACAGCTGGAAGATTGGTCTTGCAAAGTTCAGCATTTTTGACTTCTCTCCTCATTATTTATCACTTTTGAGGGTTGGGATTTTTTCCTCGGTTTTGTCTTCTTTCTCTCTTCCAGTAGTGAAACCCGATAAGGGAACACCGACAAGGTTGCTCAGAGCACGTCCTGGCAAAGCCAGCACTACTGGCTCCATATAGCCAGCACTACTATATGGATCAGGTATACCTGAAAAATGCTTTATTTCTAATGGTGGAAAAGAAACAACGGCCTCTTCTTTACATGATGATAGCATGTCCTTATTTACCCTAAACCCTCTCTAACACCATAAGCTCTCCAAATTTTATTTACAAAAATTATGTTAGCCTTCGTGGTGGTTCAAAGTACAGAATTTAAGGCCGAGATTTTAATTTTGTTGCCATCCTCCTCAGTACAAAGGGGAACTAGAAAACAGCCTATTTATTTAGCAAAATATTTAGCAAAATATTTAGCAATTCAGCTACTGATTGGTCAGTTTAAGGATGATCATACTTCCAAAAATTCCCCAATTCTAATTAAACTAAATCTAAAAAATTAATTGCTCTTCATTTAAATATTTACAATATAATTTAATCTTTAGTAGCATTAAATATTATGCATTATTTATTTTGTATTTACATCAATATATATTATTCTGGTAAGTTTTCACGTGCTCTGCAGTGCAACTTACCACAGTAGTGGTTTTAAATTGCCTCAGAACATGAATTTTAAAGCCTCTTCATACATTATGTGGTCTTTAAAGTCAATTAAGTTGAGAGGGAGAATTCTGGAACTGCCAGCTAAGACTTTTCAAGTTTGGTAATATTCTTGACTGTTGTCTGTTAGTTGTCCTTAGGTCTTTCCTCTCTCATTTGCTCCCATGAATATTCATGTCTATTTTGCTTCATCAGGTAAGGAAAATTTAATGTGCTGTTTGTAAGTTTTGATTTTACTTTCTATTTTGCATTTTTTTCAGGGGTGTGTATACTATTTTATACTGAATGCAGATCTCAGCTGCAGTTACAACAGTCATTTAGAAATTATTGTTTTCCATCATGTCAGCAATTACTTACTGAATTTGAGTACAGAGAAGACAAATATAAAAAATAAAACAATCCACACATACAAAAGAAAACATAAAATCTTTTTTAGATGAAACCTGTAATTCTTTTTTGCACACCTGTGAATAAAACAAATTTTAATCAGCTGACAGATCTAGAACAAAATAGAGTTAATGTAAATATTTGAACATAAGGCATTGTATGTCATGCATGACTCTTGCTCAGTCTCCTTCCCCGTGGATCTTTGGACATGGGAATACTTTGTTGTGTTTATGTCTTCTTTTAAAGAATAGAGATATAAAAGTATTTTGAAGATCCACCAGGTCAATCCAACTATTTAACCATTCCCTCAAAACCTATCAAACTTCTTGTTACGTTTCATTGCAAGATAGAATGAGCCCAGCCTAGTTCAATCTCTTTCCACCATATGTTATATGGTTATATGAGAAAGAGGTTTTGGTTTTTGATCTCTTTGTTCCAGAAATCTGATAATTTATAGCTATAGCATTTTTTTAGGATGGACACACATTTTTTTAGAATGTATTTAAGGTAAGAATCTGCAGAGGCAGCCAGCTTTGTGTTGGTCTAGCAGGGGCTGCATGGCTGTGATTAAAATTAGGGTTGAGGTTAGGATTGAGTCAATACACACCTCTGGGTTTAGGTGGTTTTACTTCATATAGGTTACTGTGCCTGAAACCAAACTAGTTTTAGGATCTGTCCATGCAAGATTTCCTGTTCAAGTTTTTATTTGAAACACTCAATGCCTCTTGACTCAAGTGTTCCATGTAATAAACACCATAGGATTTGATGCCATTTTATAAATTGGATAGGAGATTTGTCTTGGCGAGCTGGAGACTTGAAGTTGATTGGAAGGAGGAGGCATTGTAAGGCTGCTGAGGAAGCAGCAACAGGTAACCATGTGTTTTTCTTCTCTTGTGCAAGCCAATAACTTAAACACATTGGAGACTGTCCATGCACTCCTTTCTTTTATAACACAAAAGTCCAGCATGTTTTATGCAAGTCTTTAACTCCACGGGATTTTTATAAAGACTGTAGACTGTTAGTCCTTGCCTATTTCCATCCTCTTTACTGTATCCAGAAATCACATGATTTCAACATTTCACTTCACTGTGATTTTGGTGTGCTTGATGCCAGCCAAGTAGCAATTCCTTACCAAGGCAGGCATCCCGACTGTGTCAAGTTTCCGGTATTGTCTGTATCTGCTTTATGCATGAACCTGATGTGCTTGTTTGAATTTGATCTTTGTCTCCTAAAGGACATGAGAAACCTGATTTTCAGTTGTCAATTGATTTACGTGTGCATGACAGTTTTACAAAGGACACAGAGGAAAGGGGCGGTTCCTTTTAGACCTTTTCTTTTTAAGAAAACTGTCAGAGCATGTTCTTTCACATCTTTTGTCTGTCTTGGTTTGTGTCAATCCTATTCAATGAAGCTGAAGTTCTGGTAAAGCCCTATATTTTGGTTGTGTTATCTTTTAAACAAATCAAGAACACATTTTTCTCACTACTAACCAATCATTATTGCAGTGATATTTGAACAGAAGACAAGAAAAGGATTTTAAAATTAGAATTGATTGCTTGGAGGTGAGAACTTTGAATTAAATGAACAATTAAGGAACAGCTATTGCCAGCTATTTTCCGGTGCATAAATTCCTGTCCCTTCTGCATTCATTTATATTACATCCAGACCAGAATATCAAAAGGAAAATTTGGTTTGGCACATCGGTCACATCACCCCGAATTTCTCAGAAAGGAGTGTTTTGTCCATGATTTTGTTTAAACAAGTTCCTTTTCTTTGCCATTAGGTGTCTCTGTAATCCTTTGTAAAACACCAAATACCGAAGGACTTTTTCAGTGTTTCCTAACTTTAAGTACAAGTCAGTATTATTTCTAACCCTCTCTCTTATGCTTTTATTTGGAATTTTTAAAGAAAACAACTAGGAAAAATTCTGCAGTGTTGCATCCCAACATAGAGCAGTAAGGAATATCTTAATGCTGCTTTGTCAGAATACAAATAAAATTCAAAGCATCAATAAAAAGACTTCCCTCAGTATACTTCTTGCTCAAGTTGAGGAAGAATGAGAGATAAGGTCTTACAAATATAAAGTATCCATTGTCTATTGAATCTCTATTACCTCACAACCTCTGTACCATCATGTAATTATTGACTGATTTTCTAATCAAAATATAACACATTTTATTTTGTCTATATTACAGCTATCCATAATATTAATGTTTTCTTTAATGTAAACCATCCAGCTAAATGTATGCAAGATGTATCTGTACCACCATGCTCTTCAAGTAAAAGATTTAGGAAAACAAAAAGAGCTGTAAGAGAGCATCTCTCAGCAATTCCTGTTACTTTGCAATAAAAGATTAATCAAAGCTGCCCAACCAAAACAGAAACCTTAGAAAATAATCCTGACATAAGTATCATTGAGAAACAAGAGTTTTTTCATAATAATCTGTATTATCTTGGCACAAGGACACCACATCTGACAGATTAGTCAAAGACACATGATCTGCCTAAGTATTAGATACCTCTGAAGCAAAGGCCAGCAGCCCATGGGGCTTTCTGAGGAGTGACAGACAGTGTGACAGCAATTCCAGCTGTGGGCTGGTGTAGACATGATTAAGCTGTCAAAAATACTTCTAGAGTTTAGGTGGCTGGTCTAAGAGGAAATCTAGTCATATTCTGGTTTGCATATTTTGCAAATTTTTATTTTTGCATATTTTTATTTTGGTGTGCCTTCTTTTGGTAAAGCTAATATAGGTCTGGGGACTGGGCTAGAATCTGTGCCTGACTGTATAATATGAACAGAATTGGTACATACATCCTCATTGCAAATCCTTTTTCCTTGAAGGATTCTGGTACCATTAAAACCAGGTTTATTCTTACAAACCACCCAAACTTGCAAGCAGTTGCAAAGTCCAATGTATAAGTTATAAAAAAGAACTTATTTCATCCAAGACTCATCAAGTGATAAATGTGAATTCCAAAAAGTGCATTTTATGAAAGCCACTTTTCAGAGCAAAAACACATTTCACCATCAACTGAGTAGATGCTTTATGTTGTAGAAAAAACAGTTTAGTGTACCATCTGTTGCTTTTAATATCAAATGAACAACATGAATTGTAGTTAATACTGTTGATGTAAAATATAAGAGCAATGTTATCAAAACTGCTCACTGACAGATATAAACAAGTTTTGAAATATGAATGAGCTCAATAAATTCAATATGCAAATTTTACAAGCCAGCTGTTCACAAAAGATAAGGCAGTAAAAGATTTTTAATGAACTCCATGTCAAGCAAATGCAAGCTCATTTCTCTGGCCCACATGGTGGTGGGAGAAGCATTTCCTATCTAAAGCATGCATAGAGTGACTGTTTCACTTAACCCCTTCCATCTTGGGAGAACTAATTATATCTTGTATAGAGCAACAAGAGAAGTGGTATGAAAATATCACCATGCATATGTATATTTCTATTTATCTATCTATCTATCTATCTATCTATCTATCTATCTATCTATCTATCTATCTCTATGTCTGTATCTATCTCCTTAAAAGAGATCCTGTGACAAAGATTTTTTTTACAAAGGTGTCCAGAAAAATCCAAGTAGCACTTCTTCATTTTTTTCTCTCCATATGATGCTACAATGAGGTGAGTTTATAGCACAGGTCTTGGCTCTGTGAATGCTTCTGTACTGGGACATGGCACACGAATAACAGCCCAGCCAAAGAACACAACATCTGCCTTTGAGAAGCTCAATATTGAATCACAAAGAAATGAATCCTGGTAACAGCTTCCTCATTTTAATATTGAACATTATATATCCCCTATATAATAGGCATTTTCAACTCTTTTGACATTATTATTTAGGGATTTTATTTATACTATTATCATTAAGAGTAGCCATGTTTTATTTCCCTTCTACTAAATGGTATTGCATTGCTTTTATTATACTCAAAATGTTCTTTCTCATTCTGAATGGTTCAAGAAAACAGACAAAACTGTTGCTTGACAGAGAACGAGTCACTGAAGTCCTTTAAATATTGTCTATTGGTATTTGGTCTTTTGGTGAGGAACTTTTGCTAGTTTTGTTAATCATCTAGAACACCAAATAGATTCTTTTTATCTTCACTAATCTGAAATAATAAAACATAAAAAGAGCACTTAATTAATGCCATTTATTTTTTAAAGAGTTTTCAGATCTCATTGAAAACATACAATTTATGTCATCACAGGTTTTAATTCAGCATCCCTGTGTATTACTCACCCATGATGAATTATATTTTACTTACACAGAGCTATGCTAATTTCTAGCCCAATTACTTTTCTGTACCTATGCTGAACATTGGTCAATAATATGTGTAAGCTATCTAGTTTGGGATAATTTAGCAGAAAATTGCTATTAAAATTATCAGAAACAAGTGACAAGATAATCTCATAGAATTTGGAATCTGGGTAGTCTGATCTGGCTCCTTTGATTCCCTTTATAATATTTGCTTTTTTGTTTATTTAAACTTGTTTGAAAGTATGGGTGTAAATTGATAAAATAGGACAATGGTGGTACTGGTAGATTGACCTGTGGCACGTGAATTTACTCCTCTGGGAGTAGGGTGTTAGGGAGTTTGTGAAAGTCTAGTGCATACAAATTGATCTAATTTCATCTAGTTTACACATACCCTGCATTTTCACTGCTGAATCTAAACTGCAAACTTGCACATTTGAAAATGTTTATCTCAAAAGAACTGTTCTTGAAACTTCAGGGTTTTGGTTTGTTTTTTTTCACGTAGCAAATGTGCTTTGTCCTGCTTTGCCTTACTTTCATAGGGCCTTCAACTTCCAGAGTATTGATGAAATTGACATTTCTTTGACAGAATTCCAGGGAGCCCAGTAATATTCTTGGCAGTTCCACCACTACTAAAATTGTTTCTTTACAGATGGCAAGGACTAACTTTATATCCTCAGTAGTAAAGACACAAGTAATAAAATAGTTTTCAATAAAGTAGTTCAGTATTGCATGTCATAGCTTCTCATCCACAGACAGGCCATCACAGAGACAATAGCTTTAAATAATCAACAACAGGGAGACATATTGATGCTTAAATGTCCCATCTTATCCTGTTATCAATAATGACAGTGACCATACTCTATTAGCTCTTTTCAGGATTTTATTACTGGACATGATCACACTGTATCAAAAGGAAAATGAATAACTTAAGGAAACGAATCTGCTCAGAATTCTATTAACATTACTACAATTCCATGTTTAAATTCAGGCATATCGATTCCTTCCAGGAGCTGTTGCTTTATATGACAAAACTTTTGCTCATAGTTTTTCAGATCCCAACCCTTTTCTTTACCTGATAACTGAGGAAAATTTTAAATTTCACTATTACACAGATAAAATTTACTGAGTGCAGGGGAGTGTTCATTTGTTCAATAAGCTTTTAAAAATCATACTGAGAGAGCTTTCCATAAATTCACAGTTACCAGATATGCACAAGGTTTTCTTATATTCTCACCTGGCCACAGTGCTGTACCCAAACATGTATCTCACTAAAGCAGTAGTTGTGGCTAAGGCAACAGAGAAATTCTGTAACAAACTAGCTTAAATATGTATACACACATATGCATATTAAATTCTGCTGGGAAAAGATTCCAAGATTCCTTACAGCAAATTAAATCATCCTTCAGATTTGAAGGATGCTTTGGATTTACTGAACAATGCTTTAAAGCAAAAATATTTATTATTTTAATTATGTAAGACAGTAGCAATTGTTTCTGATGCAAAACAAGTCCAGAAGTCAATGGTATTTGAATGAATAAATGGATTAGACTGTGGTCTGCTTGTTGGTTAATTTACACACCAGTCTTACCCTTTTACACTTTGTATAGAGACAGTTCTTTCTTCATTAAAGAAAGAATGTGATATTGCTCCACTGGTTAACAGAAATTCCCAAAATCTAGAAAGAATTGACCGATAAGTTAATTAAAAAAAAAAAAAAACAAACAACAACAAAAAAAAAAAAAAACAGATAACAACAAAAGCAAGTTCAGGTAGGCTGACTTAATAAAATTGAAGTTAATGGATTCCACTGATAACATTGCTTAGTTTGATGCAAAATAACAAAATACTTCTTGTAGCTCTTTTGTACATAGAGATTTTGATACTGCTCTTATATACAGGAATACTGAGCAGCTTCAAGTCAAACAGCTCTCCATCCAGTTAGTTTCCCAGAATTTGCAGATCATTACATATTCTGATGTGAATCACTGGCAAAACATTACCACAAACTACATTAGAGTTCTATAAATCTGTACAGCCAGAGTCATGTTATTTCAGAAACATATGACACCTCAAAAATATTTGACACTTATTGGTCCATTTCACAAAAATCTAGAAATATATTCTGTATATTTCTGTAAGAGAAAGAAATATATATAAAGGTATCAAAAGCAGATATTTGTAGACTTTTGCACTGAGGAAGACATAAACCTTAGCCCTCATTTTGTCTGTCATTAATAAAAGTGCTTAAAGCTGAGATAACAACCATTCTTTTCCATTATTTTTTTATTTCTTTTAAGTTTTAAATACAAATTACATTTTTTTTATTTCCAGGCTTAAGATAATTATTATTAAGCTAAAATTCTCTGGAGGTTCTGTTAGCATTCAGTGTGTTGCTGTTCTTGACAGGTTAAATGTCAAAACTGTAAAAATTTATAAAGTAATGGCTCAGAGACTGTGGAATGGACCAGTCAGCTGGGAAAGTAGACAAATCAAATAAGGAGGAAATAATAAAAACACAGTGAAGCAACCAAACTCCTACAAAATGGGAAATTTCTGTTCTTGTCCATGCAACTCAGATTAAGTAATTCAGGACTTAGTTTTGGTAAAGACTTTTCAGAAGTTTGGGTTTTTTTCCCCATATATGCCTTACAGTTCTCAAAATCTGAAACATTCATGCCTAATTGGCATGTTGTCTTATGACTGATGAATTCATGTACCTTCTAATTTAATTGGTCTGATGTGACCAGTAGTAATAGTCTAGAGGAAACGGATTTTATATGGTCAAAAGTACAGAGGCAGATGTCCCTTTAAAAAAATTATAGAACATACCATTTAGAAGATTTATTAGAGATCTAATTGTTTGACTTGTCTATATTAGTCATGTTTTTCATTCCCCTCCATGTGGATGGAAGGAAATAGTTTAGGTGCATCACCTTGCACACACTTCTTCACACTTGACCTTGGACAGAATGCAAAGGAAATTGCCCCTCAGCAGGACACAAGCTTAATGCACAGAAGGGATTTTTAAATTTTGGTTCTTTTTCAGCAGAACAGCCCAAGTGAATGCTCTTCTTTGCTGTGAGTTTCTAAGTGAAGAGCTGCTCCACTCCTATGAATGCTTCCAAGCCCTGCACCAAGCCCTGCCAAGGCTGCCTGCAGTTGAAAGGCGTATGTTGAATTTAAGTTGCTGGACAGAAATATTCTCCTTCATGCAGGACCTGGATCTGGTGTCTACAGTAGCTTTTCTTTTCTCTATTAACTCATCATTGCATATTTACTTACAAGAAAGTCCTCTCTATTCTCGGGGCAGGGTCTTTGAAGCAGCAGCGCAGGAAAATATGTGCAGCCTTTAGTCAGGATCAATTACAGACATTTTCTACTACAGCACTGCTATAGAAATGTATGACCTTAAAGGCAACCATCACAGTAATGACAAGAAAATTACTTTTTATTAGAACCAGACAAGTCACACCAACATGTTAAGTAAACCATGATTTTATGTATATTCTGAGGCCTGTTGGCTTCACAGACAGCAGGAGGGATAATGCTTGCATTTATATCCCCCCAGCATTAAAGAGCATATGCTTGCCCAGCTTGTCTGGTAGACACCAGTGGAGTTTTGCCCTTGACAGCTCCTGTTTATACAGATGGTTTTAAAAATGTTACTGGAAGAGAAAACAGGCTGCACTGTAGGAAGCACCTTACATAGGAGCCAAGACTTAACAAGGAAAACTATTTTCATCATTCTCTCCTGTTCATCTAGAAAATTTGAGGAGAATTTGAAGGTTGGCTATAAAACTAAATTTAGACTTATTTTTGTCTCTCATATTTAGACATGTCAAAATTTTTTTAACATTATATTTTGAAGATCCTGTTTAAGCTATTTATTAGAGGTCTGATTATTTGACTTGTCTATATTAGTCAGGCTTTGCGTTCATCTCCATGTGGATGGAAGGAAATAGGTGAATCACCCTCCACATCTTTACCCTTGCCTTTGGATGGAGTGAATCACTCTCTAGAGAAGCCTATACTTTCCTGAAGGCTGCAAGGGAACCGAGCAAAACCAGAAATAGATAACTTGTATGTAGGACCAGTATTTCATTCCAGAATCATATCAAAGTTAGAGAAAAGATTCCCATCACTGTCAGCTGCTATAGGGCCTCCATCCTTTGTCAAGTGAACTGACAGCTATAGGACTACTGCCACCAATCCTACAACAATAACGTGCCTCTGCAAAGTATGCATTTCTTATAAAAGTGCGGGTGGTGGAAGTTCTGGTAGCTGGTTTTCCTGATCCAGAATATGATTCATTCTCATATACTCATAAAAACAGTCCTAACCCAGCTGTCTGCATTCATATTTGGTTAATTTCAAACCCCTACCCTCAAAACAAGCAGAGCAATACAAAAGATCTGTCACTAATTTTTACCTTTCCACCTGCAGTGAATGAAGGTACCTGGGACAAAATCTGAGCTTTGTGAGACTTTTAACATTGACTTCCGCAAGACTGAGAGTGTGTCCCAGAAAAGCTCACCATTCTGTAGGCTAAAAGCCTAAACTAAAAAAAAAAAAAAAAAGTATATACTATAACAATAAAATATATGCAAATAATGAATTACCTATCTTGCAATTCCTTTAACATCAGAACATGCTCACCTCCTCTGCAGGTTCATTGTATGTCTTGCCGTTGCATTTGAGGTGGTGATAATACAACACTGCTCTTTGCTGATAGTTGTTATTTAACAGCATATGTAAGCCAGCTATAACAAGATGGAGAGATACATGGCCAGTGACTGATACAGAAATGGAAAGAAAGAGTTTTCAGAAATTGATGGACATGCCATTATCTGGGATAATGGAACTAAAAAGACTTAATATTTTTCTCATCTTTGTGAGTTCTAATGATAAAATTAAATGCTTTTAAAACCCTTACAGTTTACATTTGTAAACAAATGAAACTGTTATATTTGGAAAAGTTTTAACGATTGTTTATGTATGAATATCATAGAGATAAAGCCATGTATACACATTATCACATTCATTAAATCATAGAAATCAAAAGAAAAAAAAGTCTAACCTTAGAATAGTCAAAATCATACCATAAAACTTGAAACAATATTCAAAGAAAGTTTTCCATATGTCAGTAGTCAGCAGTGCACAAGTTTGAGGAGTACACAGTTATCTCATGTTTAATATATCTTTTTCTTCTACATTACACATATCCTCCAAACAAATTTTTGCCTGTACATGTTTCATAGCAACACAACACAGCAACACACCTTTAAAGTAAGGTGCAATTTTGTGTAATCTATTCTATGAAGTCAATCTGCACTGATTAGAATTTTTTTTTAACCATAGTTGAACTTTAGATGAAATGCAATAATGACTCTGCTTTTGCAGTACTGTGATGAAAGCTTTAGTGAAACAAATTGACTTTTTTTCTTTGCTTTAAATAGATTTTCAGGCTTGGAAGTAATTGACTCCATTAGGGAAGGCTGCCTTAATCTAGGGAAAATTATAATGAAAGAGATCTAAGAGGTTGTCATGTTAAAGATAGATGTTTGTTTATTGGGGGAGGAGGCCAAGTCCTGTTCTGATGAAAGAAGTAAAAGGTAACCAGATATCACTAGAGCCACAATGAGTTCAATTTATGCACAAACATCTGGCCAGTATCTGCTTTGGTGAAGGTGCTGTATAGAATTGGAGTTGTGTCCCTACTGACAGTGTATTGAGGAGCTATTGGGTACAACTGAGAGCCATTTAAATGCAAATTTAGTGTGAGTTTGTCATTGACTAAAAAAAATCTTCCAGGCAATGGCATTAATAATTAGAAACCATCTGGTACTGTGAAAGCTTACAATACTTTCAGTATTTCCACAGGCCAAAAGGATGCAATTTATCTCCTACTAAAACGGAAACACCTATGCTATATGTTAGTGCTCCGACAATTAATATGCAAAATCAGATCCATCTTGCTGTTTTTCCTCTGGGCCAGTCTGGGAAAATAAATATATGAGAAGTCTGGAAAAGAGAGTGCCATAAACTTCACAAAGGAAATTTAAAGAGGACACACAGACAGAGATGAATACCTGAAAAGATGAAGGAGGTGTGTTTAAAACCTTGCCTCCTTTTTACCTGATAAAGTTATGAATGACATAAAGTGAGTTGCTAACTGCTGTCAGATGGCCTTAAAAATTATGATCTGAATTTTCAGTGTTTGGTATGTAGAAGTGGATTAAAAATAAATTAATGAATGCAAATGGTTTCTCTTTTCTGGCCCTTAGAAGTTTAGGGATTGGAATTTTCATGCTGTAGAGACCAAAATGAAAATGTTTTAGTCTGTCCATCAAAACTTAAAGTGCCCTTCATCATCTTTGTTTTCAAGCTAATATACCCTAAAGAATGTATGGGTAGGTTATTCTCCATTAAAGATAATTCATAACATCACACTTTCAGTCTTTATTTGAGAGATTAAGTGAATACTGAAAAAAGATAATTTTAAATTTAAATTGGTAATTGCAGTAATTGTCTTCTTCAACACCACGTTCACATGGCATTTACAATTGTCAGCTTCACTTGGTAGCTTGCATGAGTTGAAAACAATACAAAATTCACCTGCAAAATTTATTAGGGATAACCAGTTATTAAGGATATGGAAGAAAGCAAAAATTAAGATATTTCATTTTGAGAATAGCTAGAGAAATAGCTATTTCAATAGCTAGAGAAATAACAGGAGACGCCCACTGTAAGAACAAAAAATTGCAGTTTTTATACACAATTAAACTGTTGAAACATCCCAGTGTGCGGCTATCAAAGAAAAGAGGTGGTGGTTTATCCACTGTACTTCTGATCTGAATAATGCAGGTTTCAAGGCTGAACAGTCAACATCTGCAGATCATCTTAGAGCCTGTGTTTCTCAGACTAGAGTTCTTAGTTTGTTCCTAAACTTTATTCTTACATGCACCAACATTATATCTGTATTTCCTGTTCTTATAATTAATAGAATGTTTTCTTTCAAAAACTTTTCTCAGAAATAAGATATGCCAGAAATAATTAAACAGAACCAACAAAATAGTGAGTAGCAAGTGTATTGACTGTGTGTGAAGAGAGTGTTTAGGTGTCCGTATGTCTGTGTCTGCATGTAGCGGATTTCCACATCTCAGTTCAGGAGCAGTATTTTTCCTTTGTGTAGGTGAGTATGGCAATTGAGACTTTCTTTCAAGTTCCCAAGACACAGGACTTCCTATGTACTACTTGTAGTTTGAAATATGTAAGCTCTGAGCAATGAAACTGATTTCCTAGGACAAATCAATTTGAGATTCTCAGCTGTGAATCAAAATAATTTTTCTGTTTCTGGGTATAAATTGTCAGGTTAAGAGGTCTTGATATGCGTTTTCTTCTAATATGCACTGCTCTTGTACAAAATCTAAATTCTCTCCCTGGTATTTATAAAAAATGTCACTACACATTAATGGATTGTTTTATATCCTTACTTCAACCATTACATGATGTGTAAAAAAATCAAAACTATTTGCCTACAACAATGCTTCATTCAATATCCCTGTGTGTAATAGCTGCTTAAGTAACTAATTTTCATATGAGAATCCATTTGTTGTCTTTTTTGTACATGAAAGGAATTATTTTCCTGTGTGCTTGTAACTTTCAGTAGCAAATAAACCTTAACCAATGAGACAAACCTACATAAATATTCCCTTCACTATAATTTTCAGTTCATTTTCTGTGCCATCTTGTCCATCAGAATGGTTTTCTAATGTTCAACCATTTCACCTCTCTTCTCAGCTAATGCATACACATTATTTTGAAAAGAGAAACTAGCAGTAAGTTATTCCAGATATATTTGAAACAGTGATAATTTCATAGATAACTACAGAGCTAACATCACTTCAAAGATTTTTAGATTCTTAAGAGTGCAGATCTTAGGTGGTCTGTAGATAATACAAATTTCCAGAGATAACACATAAATTTTCTGCAGAACACTGTCTGAACCAGGATAATATGCAATTTGCCGCACCACAGTGATATACTTGAATGAATTTTTGCATTTCATGTTTCTGTATTCTTTAAAAAACTGAAAACCAAACCAGAAATAAAGGAAACAAGGGGATTTGTCTTAGGCAGGTGACTGAAAAGGAAGTTTAGTGACAGCCCTGCAATTTGTTCACTTTGAATTTATGCTCTGTAAAACACATATAGATTATTTTTCAAGCTGTAGATGCAACTCATCATCCATAAAGTCCTTATTTTATAACATCATTCACTCACAGAACTGATCCTCCAAATCCCCATTCATATTTTTCTCATTACTTTTCTTGCTTGCCAATGCTGTTGAGAGGTTTATAGTTTGTGACCTTCACAGTTTGTTAGCTTATTTTTACTGAATTAAAATATATTAACGTAAATGACAGAAATAATTTAAGAGCTTAAAGGAAAACAATTCCAAAATATTTTGGCAGTATTATCATAGAATTTTTTCAAGACTATAAAGATGCATATTGTAAGCATTCTTGTGCAAGTTAGGAAAAAAGATTAATTACAGAGGGAAATCTATAAATAGTTTTAATCAGTGTTATTGCTGAAGTCTAAGAACTAGCAATAATAAAATAATACAGTGAAGTGATTATATAAAAGAAGAAGCTTAACATTTATTAAAAAATTATCCAATATAAGAGCAAATTTCAAAAACCAGTGGCCCAAAGTCAACCTCAAAACTGTATCTATAATTTACATAAAGAGATTTACAGTTTAACTGCATTATAATCTACAGTCATATCAATCGGATTTATAGAATATAACTTTGGAAAATGTAATGGTGAACCTTTCCAGTGTTCAAATAGAATTTTTGACCTATACAGCATTTTAAACTGAAAAAATGGGGTCAAATAGAATCACATCATTCAAAGGAGATACAAACCATGACAAAAGTCACCTGGCAAGGCATTGAACTTATTACAAGAAAACAAATTACAGAGTTTAATAATGATCCCAATTACAATACATGCTTTGATCATAATATTTCCCCAAAATTTGTGTAAACCAACAAGATTAATGCATTTAGTTTCTAATGGGAAAAGAAATTTGGAATAAATATATAAGCTTGAATTCTTGAGGAGTTTCACTGTATCATTATATCTCCCAAACAGATTTTTCAAGAAGGTCTGTTTCCACTTAAGTTCTCTTTCAGTCAACCAAGAAACTGTACCCTCATGGAATTACTGTAAAAGATGTAATTAGCTCAGAATCACCAACAATCTGTCCCATATTATTTATTTACCAGTTTTGACCAAAAAAAAAAAAAAAAAGTTAACTAAACATTACAAATAACTCTTTCAAAGGTGCCACATAAAACAAAAATGTTCTTTCTCTCTATGCTTGTCATTGTGCCATGAAAATGAGGAGGAAAATGGTCTGTTAAAAAATGTCAGTTTTTGACAGAAATTTCTACAAGTACAAGGCAGCAATCACTTCAGAGTGTTGGCAAGAAAAGGAAAATATGAGCACCTTCACAGAGGAGGAAAAGGAGAAGAATGTATCTAGGATGTCTGAATTTAAGATGTCTCTGAACATCTGGCAAAAATCTTTCAAGCTTTTTCTTCTTCCCTTTGAAAATCACTTGCTTCAAAGTTGTGAAAATTACAATTGGCAGTGTCTAAGTCCTCTCTACTCTACAGGAAGGATTTCTTGAAGTCCAAAGGCTGTATCAGCCGCTTCACAGTTGAACCTCTAGATTTTGGTTGGTCCTGATCACAATGTTTTAAGGTTCTCAGTTTGTGTCATGAGGATGGAGGAGAAAGCAAATTATGTGCTCAAATATATACATGTATTTTTTTAGTTGTCATATTTGTTTCTTTCATAAAGATTATTGAGATACAGGTAATTTTGGGACATAATTCATCAGATCAATATTGAAAAACTGCAAGAGCATGACAAGATTTCTGCTACAAAAGTGTTATCTTTAGAGGAAATTTTAAGCATCTCAGACACAGAGAGTCCTGCAGATGTCCAAGTCAGATATCATGTAAATAATCAAGACTATGAAGCCAAAAGCCCTGAAGCCATTGCTTTGCCTGTATTATCAGGAATTCAGGATTTCAGACATTTACATGACTTAATTAACTTTATTTGGAAAGTACACAGGTTCAAGAGTTATAGGAGATTTAATTTTTTTTCTAAAAAACCTACAACAACCACTACTAAACAAGAACTTTGCAAATCCCTTCGATTTGCTATTTTTAAGTGAATCCTTTAGTTGCCTTCAATTTTGCACCATATTGACATTCTTTATAGAAACTTGAAAATCATCACTTTTCATAGACAAATTGATGATTTTGTGTTAGCACTATCATTACAGTTTTTTTGACAGAAAGTAAAGTCTCCATTGACATTATTGTTTTTACTTTTGAACATCAAGAATTCACATACTAGAACTCTGAGAGTTTTAAACTTAAATAATCCCCTTTCCCTTGGAAACTAAGAAATATTCAGAAATGTATCAGCTTTGTTTCTCGTAATTTGACAATTTATTATATGAACACAAATCCCTACTTCCTGGAAGAAAAATTCTGAATGTGACCAGCAATGTTTAGAATTTTAAGGGTTTTCTTTGCTTTTGAGATACTCTGGGTGCTCCCCATGAGCAGTGAGCCACACACAGAGCCATAGTCATGGGTGAAGTATGAGTATTATTGTCTTCAGTATCTTCTAAGATCTCAGGAAATATCTTCAGTATCTTCTAAGATCTGCCACTTGCTTATAGCAGATTTTGCTGGGAGCTTATTCATTTTAGGTAGTAAAGGCCTGATCCAAACCCCGATGAAGTCAATGGAAAAAGTCTCCCATTGACTACAATGGGCTCTGGATCATGCCCTAAGTCCATTCTCTTCATTAATCCAGGATTAATAATAGGATGTCTTTCCAGTAGCCTGGAGTAGCTAAGATCCCGGAAATTTCAGCTGAACAAGTTCACTTTATATTGTCATTCCATTTGGAATTTGAAATATGAAGTCATGATCTTTTTCAGTGAGAAGAAAACTTTAAATGGAGGCATTTTCAGTTCCTGGTTATAGTCAATCCCACCAGTTTAGTGAAAATCCTTGGGCATCCTAATGAGAAAACAGCAAGAGCAAATGCAGCCAAAGAAATTTATGTTGTTCAGGGCACACTTCAGAAATACATTGTAGACTCTGGTTTGACCAAAGAATAGATTGCTTGCTTTTGGAGAGATCAGTGTAGAGCCTGACTACAAAGAACAAATTAAAAGATTATAGCACACTTATATAAGGTTTTTGCTGTACTTTTTAAATCAACACATAAGAAGAGACATGAAATTTTTCAGTGTTTTCTCAGTTTGCACAACAAAGCACCATCAGTCATAAATAATGAAAAGTGACAGAAAGGCATTACAAATAGCAATAACACCACTAAGCTTTCTGAACTTGCAGATGTGAACTGTGAATGTTATACTAGTACAAACTTTGACAGACAAACAGTAAGTAGATGGAATAAGAATAGCGTTATTAAATCAGATATAAAATATATCTGTATTAGGATCCATTTTATATAAAAATAAATATCTGAAACAAACACAGTTTGTTATATTACTGTTTAAGAATTGCGTTTCTGATAAAGTAATGGATAGATCAGCCATTCCAAAAGATTTCTTGTGCTATTCACTACTCACAATTCATTAAACTACCATTAGCATGATTTATTATTTTACCTTGATTATTCATACTGAGAAGAATGGCTCAAAAGTTGAAGCATGTTTTTTGACCCAATTACTAATTGTTCTACTAAACAGTACCATCCAAGTTGCCATGTAACTTACGATAAGGATATTTCTTTAGGTTATATTTTAGGACTTAAAAAAAATGGAAATTTGCCATAATTTCAATAGTATTTGCTATTAAAATATCAGCACAGTCATTGACCTATAAATTCTTGCAAACATGCCACCATCCTCCCACTAAGCCAGTGAAATGTTAAAGCTTTGTACTTTCAGTTTTACTTTTTTGTTTTGGAGACATTTTTGCAATACTGTTTCACCACTCACATTTAGTTTTACGTAATTTTAAAGCCTGTTGACAAATCTTATTAATTTTAGAGATAAAGGAAGGACATCTTAAATCTTCACATCAAAATACATCAGTTTAACAGAGGAATAGGTTTATTTTGCATATTCATAAATAAAAACTTGCTCAGTCAAGGAATCTTCCAAAATACAGAAAAACCTCATATTTAGATCCATGGCATGAATCATCATGGACTCATATATTTCTCTCCAAAATATCTGAATGTTATAATAAAATGATGTAATTTTTATCTATTTCTTTGCCTTGATGAATTGAAAAATAAATATATTATAATATATTATTCTAATAATAAATATATAAAATATTTATTATTATTATTATTATTATTAATATAATAATATTTTACTTTGCTGTAAAATAAACATGTAGTTTTTCAAATCTTGCCAGTTTCTGTCAAAGGAAAATTTTCTTGCAATATAAGGTAACTTTAATGGCATCTGAAACTCACATCGTCATTGACCAATATCAAGGAACACCTGAGTGGAATCTAACATGTCCTCCTAACAAGTCCTTTTTCTCCTCCATCTAAAAAATTCTGGCCACATACACTACTTTAGCTTAGAATATAGTATTTAGTAGCACAGAAACTACCCCAATTGCAACTTTGTTGAACAAATCCAAGGACTGTTTTCAATTTAATTCAGTGTCTTTTTCCAATCCCTTCATTCTTGTTGAAATTAATTTTATTCAAAATTGCTTCATCCAAGTCATAGTCTAAAAGAGAAAATGAAAAGATCCCACCACCTAGATCAGGTGAAAAAAGGAGAAAATTAGGGCAGTTTAAATGCTGTTGTCTGGAGTTAATATAGACAAAATAGTTTCCCATCTATTTGTTTAAATAAAAGGCATTAATTTGCTTTCATGTGGTTTTCAATTTATCTATTTATCACTTTCAGATGAAAGGTATGGCTACAATCAGCAAGATCAATAGACATCAAAGCTCTTTAAGCAAGGTTTAGCAACTGCTTCCTTGACACACATATATCTCAGCTACTAAAATTAACCTGTGCCATTGGATTATAAATAATATCTTGATCTGTGGTTCCAAATTGATTTAACTAAACAAATATTACATCCCTGTCTTATAGTGACATTGGCAAGATTTCAAGCCATGGAAGCTGTTCAGGATGTACAGTGCATAGAAAAGACTGTACATTGATTTTCAGACAAAAGAAAAAATATCAGTCAAATGAAATGCTGTACTGGAGAGGTCTTCGCAGCAAAAGGCTGAATTGAGAAAAATTCCTTCTTGCCCTTACTACATTTAGAGCAAGGAACTTAAAGTGTGCAGAAAAACACTCAGGAACCCTCTTCAGAGGGAAAAGTTAATGACATGATAGCATCCAATATGTTCTTTAAGCTAGTGTCAAAGTCAACAATTAGACAAAGTTATTCAGACATCAAATAAGCTGTTTTCAGCAGTTTTAAATCCTTTCAATATACATGAGACAGGCATTTCAGATCAGTCTGTAATATTCCTTAGAGAACTAGATAAATCAATAAACAAGGCAATAATGAATTTGTAAGACAGTTTTATCAGTAGAAAACCTTGTAAGCAGCCAATAGTTTAAGTCTTACAAGGAGTGGAAATTGCCCTCATGCATCTAACACCCTACACTCTGTAATTTAGTTTTTAAAATAAAAAAATTGACCTAATTACACAATTAGAAATAATGTTTTACCGACTTGGCATATCAATAGTTTGGGTGGAATTTTACTTTCTCCCCTTCTATCCCCCTGCTGTTAGTAAACCCAAGTAAAAATTTAAATTTTCCTTAATTTCAGATGCTCTAGAAAGGCCTTCAGTTACCACATCGCATACACCAATATGCTGTGTGAATCTGCACAGAAAAGTGATAACTAGCATATTTTTGGCCTTCCACATAAGGCCCAAATCAATAACTGTAGTGCAAAGCCTTTGCTGTGAGCAAAGTTAGGATTTTCAAATATTTGCCTGAATGGAGGGAGATATACTTTGTTCTAATAGTAGCCAGGCAGCGCTGCTGGTACATCCTCTGCCACCCCTTGGTCACCAAAACAAATCTGAAGGAAAATCAAACCAGAGTCACACAGAATCATAAATATTGTAAGAGACTTTCAAGATCATCTAGTCCAGCCATCAGCCTTGCACCACCATAATCACCCCTAAACTATATCCCCAAGTGAGAAACCTGGACTCTTCTTGAACACTTCCCGAGAGGGTGACTCCACAACCTCCCTGGGCAACTTATTTCAATGATTAACCATCATTCTCAGTGATAAACATTTTTCTAATGTCTAATTTGAACATTCCCTGAAACAACTTAAGGCCGTTTCTTCACATTCTTTTGAATAAAAAATTACAGAAGTGACTGACTCCCTCCTCACCACAACCTCCTTTCAGGTAATTTTAGAGAGCAATGGGGTCCCCCCTCAGCCTCCTCATTCCCTTTCTCTTTCCTTTCTTCTCTCCACCACTGAAATAGCTTCTATCTTTGTATAACAATAGATCAACATTCAAGAATCTTTTAGAGGTGTTGCTTTGCCCACATCTCCTGCTTCAAGCTCTTATCTGAATCTTCAGTCCCTGATATCACATTCCTTTTAGCTGTATTGTCAGGGATAGCAAAAAATGACAAAAATTGCATCAAAAGGCCTTATTTTCAGTTGTCCCTGATGTAAGCACTGATCTGATAGATTTAAAAAGAATGAATGGATAAATGTAATAAAGCTTCAGAAATTAATCCAACTATCAGTAATAATAATCTAGTTTTCACAATGGACATTTTGTTAAATATAAAGGAGGTTTATTTTTTCTGGAGAGTCTGATGAACAAGGATTCTTAATAATCAAATACATTTTTTTCCTTTTTTTCTTTTTTAAATTAAAAGAGGAGAGAGAGAAAGTGTATGTTTGCTCGTATACCCCTTATTCATCATCTCATTTCCCAATTCATCCTCAAGCAAGCACATTTGGTAGATTAAACCTCCACTAGAAAAAAAAATAATATTCCTGCTTTTTCTTTCTTCATAAACCATCAAAACTAAAGCATATCCTGAAAAGTTTTAAAATAAAGCGTCTTCCCTTTACCTACTCACAAAGGAACTCTTAATTAAAAGTTACAGAAGGACAGATGAAAAAGCAATAACACAATATCAAAGAACATGTGGACAAGAAGGAAACATTCACCCTGAGATATTTAATATTTTAATTGGTTATCTGGAAGAAATAAGAAATTGCATGTTATGAGTCTGATTCTAACCTTATTAAATTCAATGGCAAAAAGCCCAGTGAGTTCAATGGGGTCAAGATGAAGCTCTAATTGAATTAGAAACTGACTTCAGATAAAATATGTTACATTCTTCTCCTCATCTTCCAATTTTAGCAAAAAGAAATAACAAAGATTTATTGAAATTCGTCACAGAGGCAGTCAATTTAGTTTGTTTTGACCTGGATCAAAAGAAATAAGTATTCATGAGGAGAGTAGTTTTGACTATAAATTCATTTAAATAACAATACTGGACACTGAGCTTTCCAGTAGAAGCTGACTACTCTACTGAAGTGTTTAAAACCTGTCCTGCACTAAAACCTAAGTTGTCTAAAAACCTTGGAGACAGGGTAGGTCTATTTAAACACAAAAAATACGGAACTGTCCTCCAAAAAAATAAGTGAAAATGCAAGATTAGTTGATAGAGAAAGACCACTACTGTGTTTATAATCCCCTCTGCCAGTCAGCATTTGCTGTAAGCTCCAATAAGGTGTAAATTCACATAAGGAAGGGCTGACAAATGAAAACTTCCCTCCCGCTTACTGTTTTTAAGATGACTTATCAGTTGTTACTAGTAAAGCAGCAGCAATAATATCCTAGGAAAAGACCTGTTTCCCTTTTCCAACACCCCCTCAGGGTTTTTTTCCTCCAACTGCTGTTGGTTACTACCACCCCTGTGACCTTGGTCATCTGTGAGAGCGACTGCACTGTGAGGAGAGGTGGCTGCTGTGTAAGGCATATCTTGTAAAGCATCTCTTCTTCTGTAGGGATTTTCTTACCGCTCTCAGAAGTTCCCAAATTCTACTGGAATAGCAGAACTGAAACAGGGAATGACAGAAGCAATATCAGAGTCTGCCTTCAACTGGAAGTTTTCAGATACTATCACCCAAAGCTGTGAATTTAGCTCAACAAAACTAATTGCCTGCAAGCGTAACACTCTAGTTGTTCTTGCATAGTTCTCCGTTAAGTAACTCATGTGAGAATTATTCCTTTTCTTTTTAAAGACAAACATTCATTATATCAACAAGGAAAGTGAAAGGAGTAAAGAGGAGTTCCATTCCTTGGCCCACTGGTTAGAGGTCATTTTCTTTCATGTGGCAGGCCAAGCTTGAAACGTCCCTGATCAGTTTCAGAGTTTCATAAAAACTAATGCAGATGAGAAATCACCTACTAATAAATTAATTAGAAGAATGTCAGACAGCCTTAACCTGCCTCTCATGGTTTTTTGGTTTTTGTTTGTTTGTTGGGCTTTTTTTTTTTTTTTTTAGTTTTTTGTTTGTTTATGTGTTTGTTTTTTTTGGGCTTTTTTTGGTTTTTTTTTTTTTTTAGTTTTTTGTTTGTTTATGTGTTTGTTTTTTGGGTTTTTTTTTGGTTTTGTTTTGTTTTGTTTTGCTTTTTTTGGGGGGTTTTTTTATTTTTTATGACAGTAAAAGAAACACTTTTACGGAAGTGTTTTACAGTATTTTGGTTTCTGATATGGCGAAGAGTCCAAGAAAACTTTTGAAGTTTTTCAGATGAGGTTGTTTCCTTACTGACTCTTCCCTGAAGTGGCACAGACTTTAGGAAATGACAGGTACCCATTTTTCCTTTGGCTCCTGTTGTGCTTAAGCCAGAAAAGGTTCAACCCTCCAAGATTTCAACCAAGATTCAGCTTTGAGACATTAAATGCATTTGACTAACATTCATGAAGGGGGATTTAAAGACAGAGAAACCAATAACAAAATACAAATAAAGTTAGGGTGGGGTTTTCTTAGTCATGAGCTGGTTGAACAGATATTTCCTAAGCATCATGACATTTTAGCTGCATCTTTTTTCCCCCCAGAATAAAGGACTACCAGCATTTTCAGAAAGTGAACTGATAAGTCTTTTTAATGTATGTTCATCATCATATAAATTGAAATACATTTTGCAATGCCAAGCATAAAATATTCTGGAAACAGATGAAAGGCTTCCTTCATATTTCTCTGTCCAACTTCTTTGTGTAATATCAGTCCAAATACTTGCAGCATTAGCTTGGGCACATTTTCAGTTTTCAGCAAGCTGATGACTGCTTATTGGTGTCTGGGGACCTACAAACTCCTGTGTTGGTAATAGAATACCCATGTACCTGGGAGATATGCATACCAAGTGATGGAAAGCATGCCACATTAGAAAATTGATTGCATATGTCAGCATAAGCACAACCATTTTAACAAATTAGTCAGTATTAAACTCCACGATATGCATGATTTGGAGCAGAGAGAGATTCATGACTTTTGTTCAAACTTGAGCTTTCTGCAGACTTTTTAATCTAGAATGAATTTCCTGCTGAAACCAACAAAGTCAAAATGCTGTAATATTCTCATTTCATGTTTATTGGATTTATGAATTTTATGAAGCTTCAATAATGATCTTGGGGAAGGTTTGCATAAGCATCATCCTTGCATGTTATGATTGAAAGCCTACATCAGCATAGAATTCTCCCCAAACAATACATTACCCAAGCAGTAGATGCAGAGATAAGCATAGCTATTATCCTAAAAGGAAAAAAAAATCTCGTTTATGCATTTGTTCTCCCTTTCTCCTTCACAATGTTTGCTATTATTGTAGAAATCAGCATATGAAAAAGGACAAAGGAAAGTTCCTTAGAGCTGACTCTGTACTGCCTTTTCTCTAAAAAGTCCTTTACTGGGGTTTTGTGGATGGCATCCTTGAATGCGATATTATAAAACTTCATTGTGTTTTGCCCCATTTTTCAAACAATGTTGTATGATTACAATATTGACTAGATGCCATAGCTATGCAATGTTTTTCTAGGCTCAACAGGCATTCCATATTGCAGCTCCTGTGATCTATATATGATCTACACAAGATTTATAAAAGAAGTGTAGTAGTGGAAATTGTTGGAACTGTCTTTCTAACACCTTTAAACAGCATTTATGAATGTAGAGAGTCCATAAATCTTAGAAGTAGATGAAGACAACTTAACTAAAGTGTTAACAGACAATCTCCATAAACTCATTAGAGGATTATCCAAAAAATTATCCATGCAAATTATCCAAAAGGAAAAGAAATGGCTCCACCTCATATTATGGTGTGCATTAATTTTAGGCACAAGTGTACAATTATTTATTTCCTTACCTCTGCTAGGGTTTTGCTTTTTTTTTTCTTATCATCCTCCTTTGATTTTCACCTTCTCCTCAATAAGCTTTGAAATTGAAGGCAAGGACTGTTTTCACATAGCAAAAATACAACCTGGTGAATTGAAATGTTAGGGTTTTTTTCCACCTAGCAGTAGAAGGCACCACGTGGCTGTAGTACTCAGGTTGTTCTTCTCATTGAGAAAATGGATTGGTAATCTTCTGATGAAAAGTTTCTCTCCTTTCTTCTGACACAGCTGGTATTCAGCACTGACAAAAGTCAGCTTCAAACTGGATAGCAGATCCTGAGAGGCTGGAGAGCTTTGAAATGTTAATAAATGTCAAGGGGTGAGGTAAGATATCAAAATTTAAATCTTCAGAACTTCATTCTCAAGCTAACTGTCATTTGAACCATGGCATAAAATAAGAAACTTTTGAAAGGTGTTTATCACTGAACAGGTTTCAAGAATGCTAAAGAAAATCTAGAAAAAGTGATAGAATGTATTTTAAATTAAATTAACTACCCTCCAATTTCTACTTTAATTTGGTAAAATGTAAAGACGAATAAAATGCAATACAGCTATATTGTTAAAGGATAACTGAACCAAATTTTTGATCAGCCGCTAACTTCTATTATTACTATCATAGCTGGAGGTGGGTTTTGTAGTCCTAAAAAAATGACAAGAGTCTGTCACAAAGAGCCTTCTGAACTATCAGCTCATTTTGTGCCACCAGCGGAAGAGGATACTGAGCCTCAGAGACTGAATGACAAGATTCTGATTCAGAAACTCTAAGAGAGAAACTTCCTATTTAATTGGCTATTATGCCCTTGGTATGTCACAGCTTTAAATCGCATACTTTAGAGTAAGGAAACCAAAGGGACTAAAATTTTACAGTATACCAAGGTGTATTTACTAGGTTCAGAATCACACACTGTACTTCTAAACACTTTCACTACCATGACCTACTTCTGTTCCTTCTTAAATATTACATTTTATACCTCCCATTTAAATGGATTGTTTATCACTATGCACAGATTGCATAGAAAGGAGCTTGTGGAAAATCTGTTTGATTAATTCTGAGACAGAAGAAGCACTCATTTTCTCAAAGCATTAAAAAAGTTTCTAAATGTTCTCTTACTTTTTACTCCATATACTCCAAACAGATGTGTGTTTAAAACTTCATGCTGTATAAAGTTTATGTCCCTGTTGAGATTTCCATAAAAGTTTATGCCTGTTGAGATTTCTCTTTTGATCAAATCCAGTTGAATAATAAAATCATACAAAACTAAAATTTTGCACTATTTCTACAGTAATTTCCTATTTTTATTTTTATGTATCTCCAGTATAATAATTTTCTAGAAGCACATTGTGATCCAGATAAACTCTAATGACATTTTGTAGACTTTTTTGCAAATCTGTATACTATATGCCAGCACAGGAATTTTTTTTTCTTTTTGAGTCCCTGTAAGTTACTGAATTGCAAAAGTGATGTTAATATGATAGACACATAAAGACTAAAAAGCTTGCATCACAAAAGAGAGGAGTAAAACTAAAAATCCTACCTGAATTAAAGGAAAAAAAAATCCCAGATCTGAAAACTGTAGCATATTTAATAAAAATCCTTGCTGCCTTCTGCTACGAACTCTAAGTTTTCCATGTTAACATCACTCTCTTTTTCAATCATCAAAGAGATGGTAATATTAACAAATGGAGATGTCATGTTGACATTTAAAATATATAAGATTTAAATTATTGCTAGTGAAATAATATTTGCCTAGATTAGTGTAGTAGAGTTTTTATCAAGATACTAAAAGCTAACAAGATACTTTATGCCACTAGAGTTATTCTCAAATGACAGCACAAGTCTCTGGGCCTGGATCTTGGCCATGCAACTTAGATAAGAGTTGAAGAAATTCTTCCTGCAGGCAGAGCTGTAATGTACTGTTTCATTACTAAAGTGGTGCCAGATATGCTCAGAATATCAAACAAAATCACCCCATGGGTGTTTTCTGCACCAAAACTAGTCAGTAGAATGTGGGAGTGAAAATGTTGGAAAGAAATTAAAAATGTCTTCGATTTGGCAAGGAAAACTCAAAATGCAGAGACTTGTCTCTGAAAAAAAAGAAAGACAGTAATTCTTTCTGACCAGCAAAATCAGCCATGCTTAAAATAAAGGATATCAGCACCTTAGAGATGTTTAAATATTAAATTTGTAATTTTAAATTGGTATACAAATATAAAATCACTCATATTGCTGAGCTGAATTTTATCTTATGATAATATGAAATTTATTTTAAAAAATGAAGGCTGGGATTTGGCTTATGGTACCCAAGGGTTCAACTGTAACTTTTGAAAATATTATTGTTGCTTTTATCATTGGGAAAATATGACCACTTTAGATTTCTAGTGTTTGCTTTCATTGTTTTAATTCTCTTCTCAAACTTACATGGATCACCTAAGTATAGAGCACTAGCTTTCCTTTAAATCACTGATATTTAAAATGAAGGGAAAGAGTAATGACTTGTGTTGAAAACTCCTCTAGCACTAAGAAATGAGAATGAAGTTCTCCTTCCCCAGTATAAATCAAATTTTTGGCTTCACTAAAGATGGTGAAAGCCATTCACTTTCAACAAACTGATTTTTCCTAACTAAAACTTTCACTGAACTCAGAAAAAATGCAGGATCTAGAAGGAGGATGTGACTAAAGCATGAATCAGGCACTGCAGTTTTAAAAGTAAAATCTCAGTGGAAAGGTGTTTTCATTTAGTGATGCAATTGATCCAACGGAATGGTTCATTTAACCAGATACATTAATCTAGCATCTGTGCAAAAAAAAACCCACCTTTTTTTTTTTTTTTTTTTTTTTTTTTTCACAATAGCTGCAGCAGATGCCACAGGTATTTTCACATCCAACTAAACTTGATATCAAGTAATTGCTTTCCTGTAAAGCCACCATTTTTTAAGTAGCTAATTCTGCTTATTATGTACCTTTCTGGAGGACTGACTGAAGAACTGAAAACTTGTAAGATCTAAATAACTAGATGTTGCTGCTGTTGCTGCATGCAGCACCACAAGACCACCCTCATGGGCCCAGTAAGTGCTTGTCTGCCTACATTTATGCAAGAAGCTTTTAAGTCCTGCCAGAGGTCTGAATAGAATTGGTACTCACAGTTGTAGCATCATTCTCCTTGGGATAAAGAAGGCTTGAACCACAGTTTTCCTTTATCTGAGAATGTAGAGATGAAATGATGTGGCACAGAGTTGGTCAGGCCTGATACTTTGGTAAAGAAATCTAAGCAATCTTGTTCTTTCATTTTTCATCATGGGCTTCTTAATTTGTGTCTCTTCTCCCAGCTAGGATTCATTGCTTGAAGGGGATAGTAGCTTCTCTTTTTCCCCACAGTGACCCTGTTTGGGGATTGTGGATCAGCAAAATTCCTTTTCCTGGGAAAGAAAATGAATGGAAGCAGCAACTACTGCTTCTTCTTGTAGCTGATGTTCTTACCTTGCTGTTCTTACCTTACCTCTGCCACACCATTGTCAGGTGTTTGCCAGGTTGTGCACTGTTTTAACAGGTATGTGAAGGAGGCAAGGACATGGATTTATGTTGTGTGGAGATCACGCTAATATAAATACAGCACAGAAGAAAACTTAGAAGTGTGGGACATGGTTTGACAGTGGTGTTAACTGGAAGAAGAAAAATGGTGGATGAACACTGATGTATGGCTATCACGAGAGGTCATGCCAACACATGGGGGTAGACAGCCCAAACAACACTGATGCACAGCCGTTAAAATGCAGACCCCGTATACCCTAATGAGACCATCCTCCTGTCCATTCCAGTGCCCTTCATAGCTTTTCTTGTTTTACATAAATTGAGGGTGATTAGGATATGCTGAGATCTCACGTTTTCGTTTTGCTGTTTATAGGCAAGGTATGATTAAGATGGCTCTAAAGAGACAGATGGCAAAAGAGGAGGTGGATTCAAGGGCAACACAAAGGCAGGGAGCTGGTAGGACTTCTGCATTTTCAGTGAATTTTGAGGTGAGACAGGAACAGAACTAAACTCAAGCTAAACTCACTGTGGACAGAAATGAAAGGCAGCAAGTGATGAAGATGTAAAGTGATCATCAAAGAGTCGAGAGAGATGATCCTAAGGTAATGATGAAGAGCAGTGGAGCTGTGAATGTAAGACTTCACATCAAGTGCTGAGCTACAAATAAGGAGATATTTTCAGATCAGATATAGATTTCTATGTTCAAAAGAATTTTGAATGGTGCAGCTTTTGTCCTTTGCATATGCCTGTATACTTCAACTGTGCTCTCTCAGCTGAAATATCTTTGTGCCATCAGGGAGATTCAAACATAAAGTAGAAGACACACCAAAAACCCCAAATTTTGTTTGTAGGACAGTGTTCTGTGAAGTATTAATTCTGTCTTTCAGAGCTGGACATGAATAGAATGCTTTTACTTGGTGGTTAAAGGATTTATCTGTCCTAAAAATGTTTGCAAATTTGGGAATAGGTATGAACAAAAGTCCTCTATATTCCTCTTCTAATTATACTACCTTTCTGTGTTTCTTTTCTTTGTCTGATTTTTTGAGGGGTGTGGGAGGGTGTGGGGGCTAACAATTTCTCTTTAACAAGAAACCTTCCCACTTTATCTAATTCCCTCTCACTGGCTACATTGTTGATTGGTTCAAGAGAGCATCTCCAGCATAAAAATTGAGAAAAATTGAAGGATAAGGTGCTAACATTTATCAGAGTCTTTTTTTTTTCCCCCAAGCTGTTTTTAGAATTGTGAAGATAGAAAAAGTTTAAGTGAGGATGATTTACGATATGAACTTCCTGAGTTTTTTAAATGATGCTGCAGAGAGTCCTTGACAACTTGCAAAGGCCATATTCCCTGGAGCAGATAAAAAAGGTTGGGTATAGCTGTTAAACTATCATGCTAAAAGAAAAGTATACTCATAACACTACACCCATGGAGGGGAAAAAAAATCAGACCCCAAAACTATAAACCATATTTCAATGCATAATGATAACAAAACCTCATTTTAAAAAAGTATGTAAGAAATAATCATACTGTCAACATAGCAGTAGATGACACTCATTGTCCCAGTCAAACCAAAATCATCTAGTAAAAATAATTCTTCATTTTAGTTTAAGGCAAACGTGTGGTAAAATACATGAAACGAGGACTAGCAGCTCAGCTAATTCACAGTAATTTACTGTGTTATACAATATTAACACATACAGCTGTGCTAATTTAACCCAAACTTCCTTTCTATAAAATTTAAAGCTTTTTTGAACTTCCTTCTAGTTTTAAACAAGTGGATTCATAATAATGAAAAATATTGATAGGAAAGGAAAACTGTTTACTTTCAGCAACAACCCCTTTTATTGTAGTATTTTGAGTTTCATAGATCACATTAAGATATCCCATTATTTTGTGATAAGAAGCAAATATTATCTTTACTGTTTGCAGTATAGTGGACTAGGCTATTATTCACACTGACTATACAAAGAATCCAATTATTGGAAATTAAATATTTTAATGGTAGTATTTTATCTGTGTTTAAATTCATTTTTGTTTGTATTTTTAATAATATAATTTGACCCCAATAGACAATGAGTTTTGTACTTATAATGTTTTTTGTTTTAGGGTATACCTAGCTATTAGGCACTATGTTTCTAAAGGAGTTTCCAGGATCAAGCATTAACGTTCCCACTTTGCTTGACTTGTTCCGTTTACACAGCATTTTATGTTTCTCCCTCCTTCTTCTGTGGCATAATTATATATTTTTAAAAGAAAGCAAGAATGCACATGCAATATGCAATATAATTATTAATATCCATGCCTTCTCCAGTTCAGTTATTTCAGTTAACACTTCCCTGGAAAAATCTTAAAATTAATTTTATTGTGTAATTGTCTAGGAGGGACTAGACAAACTCTGTGTTACAGTGGGATTTAGGCACTTCAATATAATTATACAGCAACTTTAAAAACAAGTTCAGCATTTTTCTGTGTGAACAATATAATTCATTCAAAGCTAAATCCATATTTAGATTTTTCCTTATTTTTTTAGACTATCTCCAATACTAAATATCTATAAATATTCATACAAGTCTCTGCATGTATATGCATTTATTTTAGCAAGCCTTTAATTCTTCCTTTATTTTATGAGGGATGCATGGGTGCATCCATTTTAAGCATGGATGTGGCAAATATCTTAACATATACTTAAAAAAGGGATGATGAGCTAGGACTCGGAAAGGTTAAGGAAAAAACCAGTGATAAATTGTATGAACTTGTGAAGAGATACTGATCTGGAAATGAACTATTAGTGCATGCTGCAAACCCATGTAACTGAGGGATGACTCAATGACTCTCAATGACTGCAGAAGACAGAGGACTGTTTTTCAGCTAATATGTGAAAACAAATTATTCAAGGTAAAAAAATAGTTGTAAAATACACTGTAGATATAAAAGTAGTCAAATACCTGAAACCCTTCTTCTCAAGTCACTATTATTACGTCACAGTTGTAGAAATCAGATTTTCTGTACTTTTAATTTTACAAATTATGTATTATATATGTAAATCGCTTATGTAGATCACCTTATTTTTTATGTCAGTCTTTTAGGTTTTCTTTTTTCCCATGTACTTATAGTTTAGGAACATAGATGGAATTGCTTACACTTTTTCTAATAAATCTAGCAGCATTTTTATGCAGGAAAACCTAACAACCATGAATGACACAAGATATTTCAGAAGGAGCTGAGATTTGCTTTGGAAGAGAACTTGACAGATACTTTTCAAATAGATAATGAAACCATGATTTTATGCATGGTTATTGAGTTCTTAGATGAGGAGGCTTTCAACTTTACATAATCGTGGGTCTTCAACCTATAGTAATTCCTTAAAAATGTAAACTCTCAAATTTGATTTTGGTGTTGGTTATTAATACTTACAGCTTGAATTACAAACATAATTTTATCTTGCATAAGGAAATGGTTTGTGTCTATATTTCTAAAGTTGGAACCCAACTATAAGATTTGTGTAACTGATAAAAATCTGCTACTCTACTGTACTGAAACAAACTTCCTAATAATTGCCATGGAAATTAGTTAAGAGTACAGAATGGAATACATAGATTATCACAAACCTTTTAACTGAAATTAGGTGATCAACCTATTATGAATTCATTTAAATCTTTAAAAATTAATGTGTTCTGTTGAGTAATTGAAGGATGAGATACAGTTGATTCTCTGCTCTATCTGTGTTTCAGGTTCCTAGAAACTACATTTTGAGCTTAATCTCCTGAATTACACAGGATTGGTAAATTAGGTAAAAGAAAACATTGCATTAAACTCAAGGTACGAAATTATTATACATTATTTTATGTATTTTTATATAAAAGTTACAAGTAGCAAGCATATGACACAGAAATGGAACAGTAACAGCAATAACTGTGAATGCATGCTTTTTACAATGTATCTAATAAAGGGATTTTTGCCAACTCAAATATTCAGTAACATACATGCAGATTAATTTCTCAATGTCAAATTCAGTCATATTGCTAGATGCTTATCCAACAAACGTTTCTATTGAAGTGATTATGAATGGCTAAATACCTGATTTCAATAAATTGTTCCTGAAATTGGGAATTTTACTTGCAACAAAAAGAAGAGAGAAAAACAAAAAGATAAATGACTGATAAGCATAATAACCAAAGTCTTATTGCCTTCTAGTAATTTTACTCAACACTGCTGAATTTTTTTCATGATAAGAGAATAGCTGGTCAGAGTCCATAAAACCTCTAGCTGGTGTTTCCAAGGACGATAGTTTCACATTTCATTGTAGCATGTTCAAAATCACCCAGGAGCGCACTATTCTCAAGCAGTCTATATAATGAAAACAATGTACATATAACAAAAGTTCAATGTAAATTTCTTCTTCCACATATCACACAACACACAAGTAAATAACAGACATAGATCAACTTAAAGAAAACTATGACTTAAATAAATAAATAAATAAATAAAAGGACAATCTCAGGAACTAATCTCTTCCTCAAGTTTCCAGTAATTCTGCAAAAAATATTTAATAACTAAGGAGCACTTTGTGGCCAGAAACCAAATTACAAAAGAAATGTATTTTTGTGCAATGGGAATATCTTGCTAAGGAGGTAAGATATGTCTCTACTTCTTAGGTTTGCATAAAGGCAATTAAATTAAATTGGAAAATTGTCCACTCTCTTTTTCACAGAGCTGAGATAGTTCATTATTGATTTTCCCATTCAGAGTTTGCATGACTGTATGAATAGTGTTCTGAAATCAAAACTAAGTTAAAATATGCTCTCTCTGAGGAAAAAAAAAAAATAAAGCAGACAAATATTTACTTAAACTATCCACAGGAAATAAAACAATTAATGGAATATTTCACTGTAAAATTGCTTTATACATATATACACTTAAAAATGTATATACACATATCTATGTTTATATATACACATTTATAAATGGACAGACTAACAACTATCTATATCTCCATTATAAACATCTGAAATTATGTTTATTAAGTGCTGATAAAAATTATGCAAAATGACAAGTCTAGGAAAATACTCCAAAAAGTAAGTTCAATTTGAAAACATTAACCTTAGTGCTACAGAATCCTAAATTTATCAATCCTAACACACACTCTTCTCCCAACACTTCACAAGATTGGATGGAAAAAGTGAACTGAAAATACATAGTTCCACATCTTACTGACTTAAATTAAATTGCCAAGTTTTACATTCTATTTGTCATGCTGGGGCTCTAACTTTTATTTCCATAAATAATAATTAAGAAATAAATAAATGAAATGCAAGAGCCATGCAAAGCACATGACTTTATACAGTTGGAATGAAGATAGTTTTTGCTAGGGGCTGACTGTAATTCTGTCAAGAATAAGGAATTAACAAATTTTGCTTAGTTTGCCATGCTAAATTGATCATCTGGCTTTCAGTTTTTTTAACATTCAAACCTGTTTCCATACAAGATGACATACAACTTGAATCCTAATATGCATTTTAGCAATGTAACAAATAAAATGAAAAGCAACAGATGGTTCAATTGCTGTATAGATATGTTTACTTACCTCAGGATTTTCTCTTAGACCCTAGTTGTGTTGTACTCAGACTCATGTTTGCTTAGAGACCCAATGAGGCAGAACCTGGAATGTTATGGCTATTTCATTCAAAATAATATTGTTTGCATAGAAAAAAAGAAATATATGCATATAGATACTTTATAAACAGTACACTTTGATAATGTGATAGATATTCATGAAGTAATTTACACAGACATGCAATTGGATTAAAATAACCAAATAACTGTATTTTTTTTAAGAGAAAGAAATGTCTTAATGTGCAAAGAAAATATGGAGGGCATGTAAACAATAACAGGAAATGCATAAATAATGCATGCAAGAGAAAACACAAATATATTAAAAAATGGTTATGTATTCTTTTTCAAATAAATTGTTCATAAATTTTTTGGTTTTCTTTTTCTTTTACTCGTAAACTTTTAATTATTCATACTTACAGTGATTCAAAGTGCAATATACAGAAGAAATAGCTCTTTTATTAAAAATATTATGATTGATTGTTCTTTTATTGATTAGAAATATTCCCATTAATTCATTTTTATATTTAAATATGTATATGTTCATTATGTTGTCTCATGTTCTTATCTGTCTACCCATGTTTATCTGACAAACCAAAATACTGTGATCAGTAATGGAACTGATACAGTAAAGTTTTGGAAATACTGTCATTCATTATATAAAAGGCCATGAGGAAAGGGGTTTCCTTACCCCGGGACTGTGTTCCTCATTCTTGTATCATGCATCAAAATGGATACACGTATCTTTAATTTATTGATGAATTTATTTAGAGATGGTTAGACCAACAGTGGATAATATTCAAGGCCACCTCAGTTACAAGGAAACCACATGTATGTGGCTGTTCCAAAAATCTAAATTCACACAATGTTCTTTGGTTTTTAAAAATTGTACCTGTTCTCTGTTCACCTGTGTGTGTATGCAAGGGGGTATATGTAAAACAGTAAAAGAAAAAGAGAGAAAATAGAAAGGTAAAACAGAGATACAGGATCCTTCAGGAAAGAGGAGCAGAGATGAGAAAGAGAGATAATATAATGGTATGTGCTATCAGGAAACAGAAATTTAAACAATAAATAAAGAAGAAAGAAAATGTGTCTTTACTGATCAAAGAGTGAATATGTTTGGGCAATCAAGTCCTTACACAATAGTCTTCATCAAAAATCTATTGATACTGACCGCTGAACAGCTTTATCATGTCTGGACAGCCTGTGACTTGTGGTTGGCACCTCTTCAATTTCGTCTATCTCGCACGCATCAGCAGCATCTTGTGAGTAGCTATGCTTCATGACAAGGATATTTCTCCTGTTCATGGGCTGAACAAGTGGTTTTACAGGCTGGGGTTGTATTTCTGTCAAGACAGAAGCATCTCTTGTGCTGAGGTTACTACGGCTGCCCTTAATACTAGACACTTGTGATCCACAGTGATGGTCATGAATGCATTTTGAAGAGGATCTCCGCAGTTTATGATAATTTTCAAAGTCATCTGTAACGTCAGCAAGGTCAGCTGTAGTCCCTGTCCCTCTAAGGGTGCATAACTCATAATGAGGAGGCTCAAACACCTCCTGGAACACTGTTTGATCAAAGTCTGCTTTCCTTTGGACAAATTTTTTACGAGGCTGCTTGATCTGTACTATAATAGAGATAACAATGAGGATGATCACAATGCAAGAAGTCACCCCAATTATAGTCCCACTGGTATTGGTAAGTTGGTCCAATAGGTTTGCTTTTCTTTTTTCTGCGTGACAGGGAATAAAAAAAAAAAAAAAAAAGCACAGCATTAATTACAGTTCAAGAATAAAAACTACTATGATGGGTTCACAGATTACTGCAAGGCTGAGCCTAGTCTATTTCTGAGTTCACTTAATCAATCTCACCAACAAAAAAGAAATGGGGAAGAAATCAGATATTTGTGAAAGCTAAAAAAGCAACACGCAAATCCTTTGTGGGCCTATTCACTTGGAAACTCATTTATTCAGGGTATATTGCAAGTTTAATTTAAAAATTTTTTTTTTTAAAAAAAACAACCACCATAACAAGCAGATGGCTTCAGTGTCACCTCTGAACTCCATTTGGCTGCTAAAGCCCCCAAGACTTACAGATGTTCTCTTTATTATTTTCTCTCTCTCCCAGTAAATATATGCAGCTAGGACATTAGGTCCAATGAAAGAACAAGATTTTACAGGATTTAAGGTCTAATATTTGTGAGCTGAGTAGGAATTTTGGCAGCGTTCAATGAAAAAGCAAATCAAGATAGAATAGAAAAGTTATTCAAATTCACATTTCAGAAAGGAAAAGAAACCAAATTTGTGCAAGACATTTCTACTTTCCACCCCCCCCCCCATTAGTTACCTAAACCTTTCTAAACAGCCATAAAAATCCAAAAGCTGATCATACCTATTACCCTTTACTCAGGTGCCTCTAATAAGTTAGTCAGCAAATTCTGCAATGTGAATAAAGCAGAAAAATGCAGTAAAATAATAAAATAAAACCAGTTTCCCCCTCCTTTTGTGCATCTTTCTATGATTGGCTTTCACAAGGCTGCAGGCACAAAATGGTGATTGAGCCTTGTAGAAATTCAAGTTGAAAGTGTTTGCATCAGTCTCTCTCAGGCATAGCAAGACAACTGTGGTTAAGTTTCAACACCCAGTTTAGTGTAATTTTTCCTGGCAACCTAAAACATATAAAAGGAATTAAGAAAAAGCCTTTGAAATGGAAGTTTTGGCACCAAAACAGTAACATTCTTCTCTTCAAAATCTCCTAGTTACCAAAATTAACTCTTCAGTAGATCATTGTCTAAGCTTGTAGATTCACTCAGTGCTTCTCTAATTGACTGACACAGACTCTGGAGAAAAAGCAGAGTTAGGAAAAGCAACACTGCAGCAAACAACATTTTTGCTGGAATCAGCAATCCTCCTTTTTCTAGTCAGAAAAACAAGAGAGGATAAATGCACAAGACCAGATAAAAGATACTTGACGAAGGAAAGATGAAAATCATTCGGGAAATTGGAGAGTGATGAAGGTTTTCTGTTTTCCTCTATTGTGAAGAACTAGAGAATGAATAATCATTTCCCAACTGTCTGTTTAGTTTCTTTGAAGAATATTATGCTATGCCACAGTTTAGCTCTGTTCTTTTGAAGTATATGTTTTCATTTGTGTTTTACCCTATTGCACTGCTTGTCAGGATTTTACAGGCTTCAGTAGATTTATGGGCTGACTGCTAATCCACTTCATTCTGAATTTTTTTCTTGATTGGTTCCTAAATTTGGCATATCCCATGCTTTCAGGAACAAATCTTCAGTAGGGGGGAGACAGGGGGATACAAGACAGAAGTGAACTGTCTCCCTAGCCTGCAATGTAAGTTTATTAAGCTCTTTTCCCTGAAGACAACACAGATGCTGTTTTGGAGCTCGTTTTTTGTTTTTGTAACAGAACCACAGGAATATTTAGAAGACCATTGTCAGTGCATGGGTAGGAACATCACTCTCTCTCTATGAAATAAATACAACGTCTGATTTCCAGATGTAATATTTTCAAGCTTGTTCTTTCCACTTCAGTTTCACTTAATTATAGGTAGATTTTGTTGCTTTCCTCCAGTGTTAATTCCACCTTCCTTTATAAGACTACCTGGGCTATTATGTGCATAGCATGCAGCTAAAAGGCACCTGCTACTCATATGTCACTCTACTGCAGAGGTAACTATGGCAAAGGAACCAAAATACTACATTTAATTATACTTTATATTGTACGGAAAGCAGAGACCAAGTGATCAGAAGTGCATAAACAGACAGCAGGACACAAGCAATGCAACACCAGAGAAAAAAATGAAAGCACTGAAAGTAAAATCCACTGACATTTTTTTACTTTCCTTCATTTTCTCTATTGCTTAATGTATGCTCTCCCCAAATTACTCTTCCTGAGTTTTCACCCATTTGGCACATATTTAGCAAGAAACTGAAGATTATATGCTGTATCTCATGCAGTGCAAATGACAACTTTTTCAATTCTACGTGTTACCTTTGCAGTGGTTTTCATCCCAGGGATACACACAGTTCTGGAGTCCATTGCAGACCAGTGTATTATTTATACACATATTACTGTGGCAAAAAAATGTGTTGGCTTCACAAGGGGCTAAAAATGAGAGAAATTATAAATTATATTAAATTAGCAAATCATTAGCTCTCCTCTACAAACACATCTAGGAGTGGACATGTACTCTATAATAGAACAAAACTATACAACATGTATTCCTTGTGCATATTAAATATTTGACATATAACATGGAGAGCAGTTGAGTCATCAACTCTATTATTCTGTGAGGTTCTCAGTTTTGTCTAAAATGACTGAACCTTTCCCTAGTATGACTCTCCTGGATATAGCAAGTTGGATTCCAAACATTGTTGGGAAGTCACCGATGTGTTATCAGCAGTTTAACCACTGATCCAAAACACATCACCCTATGTGCTGCTATGAAAAGAGTTAACTGTATCTCAGACTGATCCAATGAGTGACAGATAACATCTTTTAAAGTTTTTGCTGAAACCTCAATTTTATAAGAAAACTTGTGTGACTCAAAGAAGATATGTACTTGACGGAGCATATCAATGGTATCTGACCATTTATACACAGAGTAAGTAAAATTATTTTAAAAACCTTTTAGTCATAAAAAGACTACAGTTAAGAAGCACCCTTTTGATCGCAAGTATGAAGATGAAGAAGCACAACAGTCTTCAGTGTCCCTGAAGCCCATAGCCTAGAAGAATCATGCAGATTAAAGCTGCAAGAAAATGGTTTTACTGATGGCCATGTATTATTACTGTGAAGAAACCACCTGGAAGCGTTTGGAAGGTACTGAAGATGCTGCTAAACTGTGGTGTTTATGGAAGCATTGGGAGATCATTCGGTGTTGGGGTTGTGAAGTTATTGCTCCAAAAGTGCATAATATAGTACAGATAAATTACTCCTCATATCTCTTCTTTAAACAAGAAAGACTTCTGTAACTTAGAAGAGCTACAAACTTTGTCAGTGTTAAATTGTCAAAAATGAACTCCTTATGTATTTTTTTTAGTTCAAGCAACCCAGAAGTGTTTTTATAATTATTTTTAAGGGAGACATAAATAATAAACTAAGACCTCTAGCTAATTAGAAAGCAGCTATGATGTCCATATCACTGATACTTCGAGTTTGATACTTCATGGAAATTGTTCTCCTCTACAGCTTTAGAAGCAGTTCCTATGACAACGTAAATGCATAGCACAGAGAATCGTTTAGTGGCTTTCAAATGAAGGACAATATAAAGGATTTGTATGACTCAATAGATCATGTCAATAAATCTACTTAGCAATAAGTGTTTAAGTTAAATATCCATAACTGGCTTACTTGGAGAAGTTATGGTGTGTTAAGAAAAGAGTAAATGCCATCAAAATCAAAAAAGCACACCCCAAATATGCAACCACTCAGTCAGATATTACAATGTACATATACTGTATCTCTTAGCCAGAAGACATCAACCAGCCTGTCCACTGTTCAATTTTTGTTTTTAAATCTGGTATACCATCTCCTGAGGTGCAGGGAGCCTGGTCACATTTTAAAAGTTTGTTACAGAAAGGATTCTACTTTATGCTGGGCAGATCAGAAGAGCACATGTGCACGTTAGAAAGGGAGGATATTTAAAGACAGTTCTTATCTATCTGTTGCTGTCATTTGGGGACAATGAAGGCTGAGCCTGGAGGATGCCGTACCACATCATGATGTGACACATCACATAGATAACACATCAGAGGCATAAACATCCTTTCACACTGTAGCTGCAATCCCTGTTTCCAGGCAAGGTGAGGATCTTTTGGGATGTTTCCACATGTAGAAACAGCCTCACTGCCTGCTCTGAGCAAAAAGAAGTGAGAAACCTAAGATCTAAAGAGCCACCCATTCGAAATACAAAGTGTACCAAAAAAGACCGAAATATCAAACAAAGAAACTTCAAGGAGTGACACAGGAACAAAGGAGAAATATTAAAAACAAAAGCAAACAAACAAATACTTGCAGGATTATGATAGGTTATATGATTAAAGCCACAAAGAAAAAACCAAACAGAAACCAAAAATAAACCTGACCAAAACACCAAAAAACATTCAGAGTGGCATGAAGGATCTTAGAAGCAAAGTCAGAAGGACAGAGTGCTGACTGAATTCAGAAGTATGGTGGTGATAAGCAGAAAAGGAGAACTAAAGGAAGGTAGCAAGGAAGTGAAAATAAGAAAAAGAAAGAGAGGAGTCTACAGGAAAAAACAATGCAAATTGGTTATTTTATTCTGCACTAAAAGAAATAGTGAGATTTTCTATCAAATGAAAAATATTAGGAAATGTTTAATAGATGAGAGAAAAATAAAGAGCAATAAAAATGACCTTTTTCATATTTAAGAAGAATGAATAATTGTGCAAAAAGGTGACAGGGACATCTGAAAACAAAAAAAAAGAAAGAGAAAGGAGGAAAAAATAATAAAAACTTAAGTTTTCTTAAATTGTGCTATTGAATGGTGGAGGAAAAAAAATGGTATGCGAATAAATGTCAAAACAAGATGAAGAATGAAACAAAGCAATTTCAGAACCAGTACAGCAAACTTAGTATGAGAGAAACCCAAATGTAAGATTCAGAAAACTAATGACAAACGACCCGCTCTTGTTCATGTTTGTAAAATTAAAATAGCCAGGTTCTCTCTGTGGTCCCATGAATGCAGAGTGATTAAACTGGACAAGAAGTCAATATGTTTTCCCTGCTCTAATTAAGGTAATTTTTTTGAATGAATGAAAGCATAAAGAGAAGCTGAAAACTTGTCAGTCCTGTTGTACATTGGAAAAATTTGCTTTCTTGCCCAAAAAAATGCACAGCAAAAGAGTCTTGGGACGCTACATCAAGGACATTCTAGTAATAAAAAAAAGATAAATGAACTGATGGTAAACAAGATTCTTTCAGAGCAAGATGGATCTGGTCCTGATGCAGTCTTAAAGCTGTTACAGAACCCAGGATGGCAGTGGAATCAAGCAGTATGTGACAGCAAGCTTGTAGATGTTTTCACAAAAGGAAACTACTGCTATCGTCAACTTCAACTAGATAAAGCAGCACAAAGCTCTCCACACACCAGAAGCCATCCTATATCCTCCATGGGATTCCCTATCAATGTATTAATGCCCTTTATAAGAGAGAACACAGGAATGCAGAGAGTTCACCCAGGTGAGGAGCCAAGCGACTATTTGGTCATGATTAGTAGAAAGCCCAGTGGAAAGCTACCAATATCGTACTTTGTGTCTGGACTACTTGATGAGGAACAAGCAGTCAACGAAATTTTCTTCAGGCAGCTGGAAGTAGCCTCATGATGGCAGGCCCTGGTCCTCATGGGGATTTAAACCATGTGTTATCTGCAGAGGGCAACACAGCAGGGTACAAGCAAGCCAAGAAGTTTCCAGAGTGCATTGACAACTTCCTGGCACAGCTAATCACAGAGTTGATGAGGGTAGCTCTGCTGTTCCTCATACTTTTCCCAAGAATCAGTTGGGAAGGTGAATGTCAGGAGCACGAGATGATGGAGTTTGGGATGATTCAAAGAAGGAACAAACCAAAAAGCACAATCATAATTCTGGGCCTCAGAAGAGCAAATGTTCACTATTGAGGGGTATGGATAGACAAATACCATGGGAGGTGGTCCTGGAAAGATACAAGTTCCAGGAGAGTTGGTTGATCCTGTAAGATCACCTCCTCCAAGATCAGCAGATGAATATCTGGCCAAAAATCAAGTGAAGGTAGCAGTTATCCTGCATGGATGGACAATGAGCTCCTGACTAAGGTCAAAGTTAGAAAGGATACATATAAGTGGTGGCAGTAGGGCAGCTTGATCCCAGCAAAAATATGACTTCTCTGAGTGGAAGGGGCTGAGGTTAGGGAAGGTGCAATCAACTGGACAGACATGAACTCTTGGATCCCATTGTGATGCCCCCAGTAGGTGACCCACATCATTGTGAAGCCACTCTTGACTATCTCTGAAAAGTCCGGCTGATTGAGGCTTCAGTGGGCTCGGCAAACAGGATTTTCAAGCAGATCAACAAAAGGAAATGTCAAGTTCTGTGTCCTGGGAGGAATAATTTCATGCACCGGTACGTGCTGGGGACTGACCGACTAGAAAGCAAGCCTGCAGAAAATGCTCTGGTACGCAATAAGGTCACCTTGAATATCACCTTGAGCCTGCAATAAGCCTTTGTGGCCAAGAAGGCCACCACTGTCCTGGGCTGCATTAAAAACAGAATTGCCAGCAGGCTGAGAGGTTTGATGCTTCCCCTCTATTTAGCACTGGAGAGACCACATCTGCAGTGTTGTGTCAGGTTCTGGGCTCCTCTGCTCACAAGGGACACAGATGTCTGCAGTGAGCCCAGCAAGAGGCCATGAAGGCCTTTAAAGGCTTGAGATATTGGGGGTGAGAGGAGAGGCTGAGAAAGCTGGGACTCTTTTGAGCAGGCTCTTGTCAATGCCTCCAAACACTCTCTGGGCAGGCGTGAGGAACACAGAGCCAGGCTCTTCTCAGCAACGCCCAGTGACAAGACAGGAAGCAGTGAGCACTAAAGGAAATAGAGAAAATTCCCTTGGAATGCAAGAACTAACTTTTACTTTGAGGCTGGTCAAACACTGTGCCAGAGCTGGTTTACAAAGTGAGGTTGTGGTGTTTCTATCACTGAAGATACTCAAAATCCAGCTGGCCACAGCCCTGAGCCACCTGCTGTAGCTGACCCTGCTTAGAGCAAAAGGATTGGACTAGACCATATCCTGGAGTCCATTCCATCCCTTCCGTGGCTCTCTAAAAAAACCCTGACTTCATAATTAGATTAAAAGTAACAGCTGGGAACACACCATTGTGTTATTTTTCCTGTGTCTCAAAGATGTCTCAAGTCAAGCTCTACCAAGGTACTGGCCTAGAAGTAAGTGAGACAGCATATTCAGCAGGATGAACAATTCATAACAATTATAACACAATTGAGAAAATTAGAACTACACCTATAATTCGATCTGATATATTTTAATAAAGTCTCTAATCAATTCTTTGATTTTTACAGCACAAAAATACTATATTCTAAATTAAATCACTAATTAAAGAAAAATTTTATGAGAGGTTCTTTTTCTAGTTTGTAATTGAACCAATAATTATTTTTATATAAGATAATTATTTTTATTAAGTCATATATACAATATTAAAAATATATGCAATATAAAAAACATTTTCATTCTGCATTACTTTAATGAAAATATTTTCTTTTCATGGCTGTGAGTGCTATGTGTAAGAATACCTTGTATCTTAATATGCAAACAAATGTTATAGCTCTGGAATTCATTTTAATGCAACATTTCCTGCCTTACAACAGCTATTTACACTGAACAGAAGATGGTGCTCTTATCCTAGCAGATATATAAGCGTGTGTGTTAACAGGAATAGACATGCTATCCCAGTCTTCTTCAGGTATAGAAAACCTATGTTTAAAAACACCAGCTGTAATAATAACAACCCTCTTTCTGTTACCATGAATGTAAATATGTTCTGTTTCTAGTACAAATTAGGAGATTGTTATATTATTTGTATTTCCAGAAGGTTTCCACCACAGTATTCACAAAAACTTCTGTTTGGCATTTGAAGGTTACTGTTTTCAAAACTTTTAAAAACTGAACAAATGTAGTAACCTATATTTTCTTACTATAGGAAGGTTTTAGAAATGCATGTGCCCATAATCGACACTTTTTAATTTATTAAAAAATATATTTTAATCCTGAATAGCCCTAAGGCAGAGAAACATAAAGTGTATTAATAGTTCTTCCATATGTGATCCTTAAAAAGCTACATGAAATAAAAGCAGTCGTAATTTATATTTTTAAACAAGTTATCCTGGTTTCACTCTGACAATAAAATAAATGATCACAAGTAAGGCATTTCAATTTATACTATAAAATTACAGAATTTGTAAAGCAGTATAAAAATTATATATTTCATGTTATTAATAATTATTATACAATTGTGATATTATGACATAAGTAACAAAACACACTATCTCTGTGCATTAAGAATCATTCTGTTGGGCATTGCAGGATACTCTGGATACCAATTGCAATCATGGGCAGGCCAAAATATTTTCACAAGGTGGAGCTAAAAGCAGATCTGTCATGGAACTGGTGTGCAGCCTGGCTGCTCCACTTCAGTGCAGTGCTTTCTCCATGAATTTCTCACTATTTCTCAGCACCATCCACAGTTAGTGCAACTCCTTTGCTTCCAGGGTGTGAACCAGCTGAACCAGCCAGCTTGGATGTTTATGCTGTACTTCATTGAACCATGTGGATTTACCCTTTGAGCCTTTTTCAAGGCAGGGATTCCAGGCCAGGATGGGATAATCTTAGACAAATGTCCTACCCTACTTGTTATTTTTAGGCTTATCTCTCTCCCTCCTTTCTCCCCTTCCTTTCTTGTCATAACATTTTTGAAAGGTCTTGCTTCTTCCTGAGGGTGAATGGGAAAACTCTGAAATCTCAACAATGGTTAGATGTGAGAAACATTTTACACTGAAGTTGTTAGAAATTTCACACCTACTCCTCCTCTACTCAAGATAGCTCATTGCATCATGCTCTGCACACACAAATTCTTTAAGTACAGATCATCTGGATTTTCCCATTGTTTTTTAATGAAAAATTATACTTTCTTTCCTCCACAAGAGAAGGAAAATTTAAATTCTTCAGATGTTCCTTGAATCATCATTAGAAGGAAGAAGTTTTCTATCAGTCTCTTCAAGGAAAAATATTTATTGAGAGATAGTTTCACTTGCTTTATTAAAATTATAAAATTATTAAGATTGTTATAGTACTGTGCACTACAACTATATGATTTGCCACTAATAAAAAAAAAAGGCTTGTAAAAATACAGCTATTGGAAATGAAATGGGCATAATACTGATGCTTTTTCAGTCACCTTCAGACAGCTCTGTGAAAGATAAATGTAACTTTTAGGGACAGTTAATACCATATACAGATCAATAATCTAGTCTTTTAAAAACACCTATATGTGGTTTCATGGTTTTTTGTTCAGGGTTTTTTTGATATACAAACTCACCAGAGAATGGCAGGTCAGGAGCCTGTGCTCAGAGCTCCAGCATGTGTTCTGTTAATACACTGTGGGCACCACAAAGAATTATTTTGTTCAGGGTCAGAGAGTCACTGGGATGCTTAGCCAGTGAGGGTTTTTCACTAGAGATAGCTGCAAATAGTGCAGAAGGGAAGAAAATCACAGACAAGTGCTCACCACTAACAAGGCAATCCCAATGATTCCTTTTTAAAATATTAGTGTGGAAGCAGAGAGCAAAACCAGCAAAGCTCCAACCTGTTTACATGTCTAAGTCCTTGCAAAGAGAAGCTGCCTCTTCACAGGATGCACTAAATAGCTTGCTGTTCCCTTGTTCTGGACTTCCCTTAGCTTTGCCACAAAAACACAGTCCCTAGCGCTGCACACCTGCAGCCCCTCTTGCCCATTAAAGAACTGCCCATGCTGAGTGATCCTCTTCAAGTCTGTAAACAAGAACTTGAGTGCCGTTACTTGGTCAAACTGCACACTACTCTTCAAAGCTTGGCCTTAGACTTCTCTCCAAATATGGCTTTTGTTCATAAAAATAAAATAAGGATGACAGAACTTGTGCTCCATTAGGAAAGTTGCTTGTGACAGGGCTCTAAGAAGAGACTTTGAACTCAAAGGCACAATAAGAGAAGGAATGAAGTCTTTCAGGTCTGGGGTTTCTGGTGCAGGGTTATGGGCACAGAAGGAAGCTGTGCTACCAAAGGGCAGTCAGAGGTGAGAAAGTGAACATCTTGTCTGCTGTGCATACAGAGGGTTTTTCTCTTATGCCATATGCCCTGGTTCTACAAATCTGCTTTTAGGCTAAAGCGTAGGTGTGTCTGCTGAGGAGCAGCTCTTTGAAGAAGCTGTGGGTGCAGCATGTCTGTCATTAATCAGGCTGGAGATCACTCTTCAATCATGGAAAATGAAATGAACATTTAGTCAGTGGGTGAGAAAACAAAGACTCATTTTTCAAGTCTTCTTACCAGATGAACAGACACCTTCTGATTATATCAGATTTTTGTTTTCCTTTTACTGATTCTTATATTAATTTTTTTGATATTTAAAATCTAGTGCAACAGTGACTCCCATGCACAAAAATATAATCATACTTAGAAGATATCTTAAAAATGAAAAAGATAAGGATACAAAGAGTCAAACCCCAAAATGGCAGTTGGAATAGTTAATAATGCTGACAATGAAATATCAGAGCCTCACTATAAATTATCACCTATTAAGAATTAATCAGTTATTAAGAGTTTCTTAGAGCTCAACTACTATTTTGACAATGATGAGAATCATTCCTGATTTTCTGGTGCAGGGAATTTAACAACCTCATGTATTGTATGCCTTTCCTTAAGACATATTTACAGCACTGCTTCTCTGAAAGAATCACTGTGAGAGGTTTGGAAACTTGTAAGACCACTTTTTAGATGCCAACAAAAAAATGCATACATATTTTAAATGGATTTGGAACGCACTGATTGAAACATGTAAAAACAATCATAGAAGAAATCTATGATTTCTCTGTTCTGTACATAAATGTCAAGCCCCCAAGAAATGGGTCTGAAATAAACATTGAATAGACTTACACTGAAAGAAAATAATGCTCAGGCTTAGTAGCTTGTTTCCACAAGATACCACTTCCAGTACATGGAGCCTTGTGTAAGGGAAAAACTCACAGTCTCAACAGCCTAACTCCACACTGAGGAGAGGAACTATAGGAGTAACAGATCACAACACCTCCTGGTCATTCCCACACGAACAGAAAATACTTTGTCACTCTTTCCCATGCACATTACTGCAACATAAATGTAATGTTCTATTTTGTTCCTTTCTCAGCTCTATATGAACAAAATAGAATTTTTTTCCTCTTTCTTTGTCCCTGAATAGATGCACAGGTGTCTGTTCCCTGATGCACATCTCCCTGAATGAGGTCTGACACTCCTTCTCTTCCATGCAGATGATCTAATTATTCCCACACGCTGCTGAAAGACGTTGCAGTTTCCATGCCATGAGCTGTGTCTCAGAGTGTGTCTCACTGACATCTGTTCTAGCCAGCTCCTGACAGCCAGCACCAGTGTGGGGCATAGGGCAGCACTTAGGGACAACTGACAAGACACAGAAAATACCATCTGCATCACCTTTAAATCTTTAAAGTTAATTCCCAGCATTAAAATCACAGATGCAGTTTCTTCTACTATTTATGAGCAGGCTATGTAGACATATTTCAAAGTATTGTTTAACGTTTAATAAATTTTCAGCATTTAGTGAGCAATGACTCTTCAGAGCAAATTTACAGAAAGCACATTATATAAGTATTTTGAATTTCTCAGTCAGAGTACTATTCAGTATAAACTATCATCTGCTTACAAGAAAGGAGTAGCTCATAAGATGTAGCATGTCAGGTAAATATATTAGGAATACTGTAAGAGAAAAAAAACCTACATTTTTCCTTATTATCCTTTAAAATATGAGAGCTATGCAAACATACACTTATTCAAACCTTCATTTCAAGTTAGTCATCATAGTGCTTCACTCTCCAGTTCTTTATATGCTGTGAACCTCCAGTGTCTATGCAGTTGTTTCTAAGGTAACAGATCAAGATGCCTTGTGAAAAAAATGAATCAGATCTTGAATATTCAAGACATCTCCAGTTGCAGAAATGGGAAAAGGGCAGTATCATCTCAACAAGAGTTCTCACTGTCTTTTAGACCCCAGCCTGATTTGCAGGCAAGAATAATATAATCTACCCTAAGGCTGTGAGTGTGAGAGTATAGTGGTGCATGCAGTTTCAGGCATGTAAAATGTCAGAAATTTTTTAATCAGAGACATAATTAAGGAATTATGGAAGCTGTTCTCAACAGAGACTCGTTGCCTCATTGCAGGGTACACACACACAGAATATAGATGAAGAAGGTATTTGGTGGGTTGAGCCTTCATTCCAGCCACTGACAGCCACAAAGTAATCTTTCTTTCCGTCAGACACACAATGCACAAACCAAAAACACATTAAAAATTAAGATGAACCAGCATGTGAAAATAAATGCACCTTTATAAAGAGGCCAAATATGTATTATTTCTATCAAAGGAAACAAATAGATACCTTTCATTGGTCTTTCACAGGATTATCTGGTCAAGAGTTTTCAGTGAACGAAACTCTTGGGTTTTGTTGAGGGATTTTTGTGATTTGCTTGATTGTTTCTTTTCTTAAACTGGCTAGAACTACATTTTGCTTCTTTTACCTTGCTTATTATCTGAGTCCAGATTTTATATAAAAATATAAATACATGTAAGGCACATAAAGAGAATATTAACCAAAATATGAAAAGCTTTTAGAAAGCTTTTGTTGCTACAAAAAACCCCTAAACTCTTTGCTTAACAATATCTGACACATATGTTCACTGCTATACGCACACACCCACTACTTGTGCTAAAATAATCATAAGGTATTCTTCAAATGCATATCATAATGAGATCTAAAAAATCTAAAAAATTCAGAGAAAATTATCTGACTTCATAAAAACTTTCAGAGCTGTATTATTTTCCATGTTGTGAAAGGAAAAACTTTCATGCAGCTTGGGGATCAGACAAAAGTCACAGTTATATGACTGGACAGGTCATGACCACTTGTACCTATTTTCTTGGTTTTGAATCTTGTGGTCTGTCTGCTGCATTAAAAAATATTGCTTACTACAAACACTTGGAATAAAAACTGGTTGAATATTTATATAGCTTGTTTGGCAACATATTTCAGTGACTGCTCTGCATGAAGAAAATATTAACAGATTTTGGGACTTGTATCATTTAACAAACTGCAAGGAAGATGCATTGATTAGGGTCTTACGTTCTTGGAAAGATGTGAAGAGCATCTGGAATCGGCTGTTTCGACTGCCTTCATCTGCCCACATGCGGATTACACCCAGACCCGTCCTTAGCATCACATCATTAGCAACTGTGCTGCAAAACTTTGCCTTCAAATCCTCCACCGAGCTGCTTCCGTCATACACTGCTACAAAATTCCTTTTGCACTCGTTGGAATTCTGCATCTCGTAGTCCAAAAATCGCAAATAGATCTATAAATCAACCAAACAACAAAGGGAACATGTACAGACATTTGATTGAAAAAACATTAAGCAACTTTGCTCTACATTGCAGGAGAAAAAGTACACAACAATTCCATCAAAATATTTTTTCTGGAGCTGGTGATCCATAGGGCACTTCCTTGGAAGGTCATTAAAAGTGCAAACTGAGCACTGTTTCTACTTCCCAGTATTTTGTCTTGCTTCCAGGTAGAATGTCTCAGAAGATCTAGATATTTTTTTGTTCTTACCCACAGTAAGGTGCTAATTTGCAAATGCATACTTTTTTTTCAGAAGTATGTGCAATGGTTCTTCAAGCTGAAGGACAGATAAGCTAGAAATTTCTTCTTTTACTGCTTGGCACGATATTGCTCTATTACATGACTGACATGTGAAATAATAAGGCAAATCACTGCTGCTCCCTCCCCAGAGTCAATGTGTCATCTTATACATTTCTGCTACACTGATTCAGGAAGTGAGAATCTGAGAGCCAGGCAGAGCTCCATCATTAATCTTTTTATGTTTCCACAAGGATCTGACACCATCTCAGCTCTTCTAAACAAAGAATTATGGTATACATTTTCATAATTTAACTGGATTCAAATCAAGCACTTTTTGTGGAAGCTCCTAGAAATGTATGTCTCTTGCATGCAAGCTAAATTTTCTCATAAAGTAAAAGATATATTGCCATTTGCAAAGAACTCTTTAAAAAATCTACTTTAAAAGAAGCAGGGGTTAGGATAAAAGACTACTATTTGATATTCAAGTGTATATGGACTTTAGGGAAAACCACCAATTTTAAAAGCAATTGATTATAAAAGCAACATCAAATTGACAGAGAAGGCAAGTACTATTTTCAGTAGATACATGATACATAATCAAACTGCCAAGGTTACTCCTGAGATTTCAGGAGAACAATACAGAAAGGTCAATTAGGGCAGAAATTGTATAAAAAAGCAGTAAGCATACACAGCACAGAGCTGTATGCATCTTCACTTGAAAAAATTACTAAAAAAAGAATCTCCACTGTATTAGACATTGAATATGCTTATTTCCAAACAATTTTATTGACTTCAGGTATTTTTTTATATGCTCAGAACAAATGTTTTATAAGGTCCTCTGCTTTCGCAAAAAGTACACAAGCAGTGCATATCCTAGTAGCAACAAGCCTCATAATTTCACCTAATTAATATATTAAAACTCTTATGGTTTAAGAATTATGTGCTCTCAAGCAGTCTGCTACAGCTTAATAATAGCTCCAATTTTTTAATGGGCCTTTTCAGGTATTGTATTATTATGTATTTTCATTCCTTGTTATGCTTTGCATAAGTGTGCCTCTGAAAAGAATATTTGTGAAAAATTTTTACTAGCATATGAAATTAGGTATACCAAAGGCACATCTTTTTTCTAATCTGTTATTCTTACAGTGACTCTTACTCATATTCCATCATTTCCATCTTTCAGAAGAGTTCAGAGGGATATATTTCTATTAAAGTGCAGTTAGGTGTACTTTAATTTCACCATATATCCTGGAGTTTACATACCAAATATTAAGGAATCTGCTTGTATTGGTCTCTGCAAAGTGGAGCAATTAACAGAAATACACAAAGACATACTGAGATGGAAATATCTTATATCAAGCTATAGTTTTTATAGTGTTTCTCACTTCATTTACTGGTTGTTCAGTAAAACAGTGAAATGATGCACACTACTGTGCTGACAGGGAAAGACCCCACATGGGGCGATCCTACACGGGGGAGGGAGGTATGGGAAGAGGCAGAGACATGATACAAACACCCAGCAACTGACCATATTTGGGACACACCAGAGAGCTGCTTCTGTGTCCCAGACACCAGATCCTCCTTCGCGAGCAAGGGTGAAACAGTCACTGTGCAACCCTGGCACCCAGCCTTTCCTGGAGATAGTCCATAGTACATCCCTGCATAACTTAAGGAACTAAATGTGCCCCTTGCTTTTCTTTTCTCAGTTACCTGAAGCAGTCTGCTTCAGACAGGTGTCCCAGTGTCTGCCAGCCTTGTCACAGGTAATGCAACAAAATTTTCCTGCAGCTGATTATAGGCAATATTGCATACATGTGACTGCTTCCCAGGAAGCGAAATGTGTCAGATAGATGGTTCACAAAGAACAGAGTGCATGCAATATGCTTTGTTAATGAATCATTGCTTTTACTGTCTGCATATACCTATCATATGTACACCATTTATATTTATATGCTGTATACATACACATACATACATACATACATATGTATATATATATATAATAGACCAGAAAGTTATAGTGCAATGTACCACATCATATTTTTGTCTATTCCCCTCTTCAGAAAAGCTCATATTTACTCCAGAAAAAAGATTACATTAATCTGATGGCAGTACAATAATAAAACCATACCTGCTGGGTGAACTTGTACACTGCCTTGAACACTTGTTCACATGTTCTCTATTTCTATCCTGCTGCATTTATATATGCATTTATATGTACAATTGCATGTGCATATATATAAGTACATGTATTTCTTTGAAAGGTTATCTGATTTCAGTATGGAGATGTAATTTTTATGAGTTTTCATTCTTACAAGAAATGTGTGCTAATCCTCACTGTGGTTACAAAATATCAGCTCTCCCAGAAATTTCCAGCATTCATCAATTATTCCTGATCTGTTCAAAAACACTGTTCATATAGCAGTACAGACAAAATCTTATTTCTATGGGCTTATTGTTTGACATTCTTTAGTTTCTGGAGGCACACCAGCCTTATAAAATAGTAAAATATTTCTTAGAGTAGCAGTGGTAAGTACTGAAAAGGAATCAAGAGAATAATAACTCAGCATTTTGTTTTAAGTCTTCCAGTGAAGAAGCCAAAACCTTCCGTTTTTCCCAAGCCTGAATTCTGCTGTCAGTCATACCTGTTCACTCCTCTGTGTGGGAAATTCAGCCAACACCATAACATATATACATCTGATAGGTAGTGGAACCACTGGATAGAAATATTTGACTTAAAAATCTGTGTCTGCCTAGTAGAAGAAAGATGCCACTTTCTCCAATGGCATGAAGTTTCATAAATTAGAGAAAAAAAGTTACTGATATTCTGAGGTGAGTTGGAGCTTCATTTTCATAATTGTCTTTGGAGACGACTACTCCCAGAACTTTTTATAAAATATTGAAGACTTGGTACAACACACCCTGAAATCAGTGGGTATATTTCAATCTATTTATTTGAATCAGACCTTTGACTTAAGACTGCAGTGCATTTTTGAAAACTGGAAACTGATTACACAAACTGACAACCTGATATTGGATCAGATTTTATTTTAAAGAGCTGGAATAATTTAATTGCTTCTGCACGCCTCTGCCAACTTGTATGGTTTCATTGCTATATATTTGCCATTGTTCCTGTCACTGGCTGTAAGACCCACACTGGCAGAAGAAAGTGACTAATAATAAATTGAGTTCCCCAGGGAAAGAATAAAACTGACTATATGACAAACTTTTCTTTAATGCAAAATGTTCCCTGTACATAGCTTTTTGAAATCAGTGGCAATATTCTCATTACTTTTGCTGGTATGTGGATGTCACTAAAACAAATGCATCAGAAAGTGAGAGAAAAAATTATCAATATCACTGGTTATTTCATTTACAGAGAGCTTAGCCATTACTTCTACCATCAGTGGATAAGAAACTTAGTTCCCCTGAAAGAAAACAAACTAAAGCAGATGTCACAGACTCAAACACCACCATCTGCCTTCATTAAGCATTTTTTCATTGATGTCAATAGGAGCTTTTGGAATGAACATTTCCACAGATACTGGCACATTATATTAGCATAATCGAGGCAGTCTTGCTGAAGAGAACATCTTATTTGAAAGAAGAAGCATAACTGCCATGTCTTCATGTTTTTGCTGCAAAGTTTTAATAAGAAGCTTTTGTCAAGTCATCAGCTCCACATTACTTAGGAGAAGGGGCTGCTCAAGTATTAGATTAACTGAGTTTTGAGATGTCACTGCAAATGCCAATGTCATTAGCAACAAAACTGATAAAGCCTCACTGCAACTGTGGCATATGTAATTTACACTCAGTCACATAATATTTTAAATAATTCTCTCATCACCTGTAAGTTTTGTATTGCCACCATAAATAATAATCAAAAAAGGAAATTCTGGGAAATTTTTGCTATTTCTTTTCATTTAGATTTGAAAGCAACAAAAATCTCTGACTGAACATGCTAGGAAAGAAACCCCAAAATTATTATAAACTACGAATAATATATCACCTCAGTAAAATAGTCAGATTATAATCTCCTCATAGTGAATCACTTCTGATGAGTTCTGCCTTTTAATCAATCACTGAAGGTTAGTGATGACAACATGATTGATCAGGCCAGTCAGGAAAAGCTTCAAACCATATCCCAGCATATCAGACTTAATATATCTGCAGAGACACTCAGTCGCCTTAAACCAAACCAAACAAAAAGCCATCGTTCAGCTGCCAAAAGTAATTTAGACACAAGAGAAAAAATTCCTCTTCATCCAAGCATAATGTCCAGATTTTACATTTTCTCCTTGTGGGTTTGGTCAATTCACTTGTAAGCACAGGACTGGGTTAAATTGTCCCGTTGCTCAGTGATCAGTTCCAGCACCAGCTTTTTTTCTAGATCTTTTTCAGCTCTGTGTGATTAACAAAGTACTTTCAAGATGATACCTCCAGTATTTAGGACTGGGAAACCCAGTTTTTGTAAAGCAGATTGTGCAACACAAATTGAATTCCTTCAAGGCAACCAGACACCAAGTACATCAGCCTAAAAAGCATATTACCAATGGGGCTTGAATTTGTCATCTGAAATGGTCTGTCCTCTTGCTTGGATGCTATATATTTATTTATTTTTTTTTTAATCAGTATTACTTCAATACGAATGTGTTAATAATACATGATCTGTTGGAATTTTTTTGCTATTTTTGGGGATTATTCTAGATTTTTAGTCCTTCTGTGACAATGGCCCTTCTGGGACCATGCTGTGCAAAGAGAGAGCTCCATACCTCATATTTTGTTCTGTTCTTGAGCTTGGAGAATACTGTCTGTCAAAGATGACAATTTTATATAGTACTTCTAAGATACTGTGATTCACAGCCAAGGCTCACGTATCAGAACACCAGTTTTCTAGACAGGAGAAGCTCTTTGGATTTCTTTACTTTGTCCTATCTGTTTCTTCAAACTTCTGTGACTATCCAATAGTTGACATTTACTCTGTCAAGTCATCCTCATTTTTTTCTTTTACAGTCCAAAAATGCTCACAAGTGGGCAATATTTACAACTCCTTGCTACTATTCTGCTTTTTAACACTGAAAACTGGAAATCAAATCCTGATTCTGCTGTTCTTTTTGACAGACATTTTATTACTTTCTTTAATAGCTTTTTAAAATTGCATTTCTTAATAGCTATTTGGTTTGAGGATGCTGAAGTTCATTATATTTCTATACCTGAATGGAATAGATTCAGGTATAGAAATGATAACTTAAAAGTGAGGTTTTTGACAGTGTTACTCTGGCATGTGCATTGACATGCCTTCTTAGCAAAGATTCCATATGCATGATTCCAAACATGCACTTGTCTTGCACCTTCATCTCAGAAAACTATTTCACATAAGGGATTTTAATAGTTTAATATAGATAAATAATATTTTCTACTTGTTTAAACATAATTTGTTCACCGTGTACTTACCATATGTACATGTGCTGGCCTTTTTTTAATTTGTAATATTTTTTGCATTATCTGTATGTTAGTAAGCTTCAGAGCTGCTTCAAAGAAAAAGACCATCTGAAGCTTGCAAAGCTCTGGTAATGTTATTCAGCCTTTAAATTTTAATTTTCTCTAACATTTCAAGAATCACCACTGAAGTGGCTCCTATTAAATTTCAGTGCACTACTTAAAGCTTCTCTTCTGCAACTGATTAAGAGGACACCAAAAATTAGTGTATCTTAGTCTTCCAGTGCCAACAACTTAAACTGCTTTTCTTACAGGCCTCATCTAAGAGCACAAATTTCCACTTCATATGGGAGAGCAGAAAATGTTTTGGTTTAGTCAGATCAGTTTAAACAGACTGACTCACAGCTCCGCAATTTTCTTCACCTCATGTTTGCTCCCGACTGTCTAGGAAATGCACAGATAACAGCCCAGTCTCTCTCCAGGCTGCTCTCCCTGTGAAGGCAGGCACCTGGAACCAAAGAGTCATCCCTCCATTTGGTCAGGAGCTTGCCAGGTAGCAGCACAAACCGTCAGTAAATATACAAGTGTCTTGATCACACTGGGTCCCACTGCCCTGCTCCCAGCCTCATTCCTCACCACCCCAGCCTTGCCAAGCTGCTGACCAGCTTGTGCTTGGGCCAGCCCCACTGCCTGGGCAAGCCCAGCCACCATGGCCAGGCCTGTCCCAGTCTCCTTAGTCATGTCCTGGCACTGTGGCCTCCTTCATCCTGGCCCCCTCCCATGTGCTGTATATTCCCTTCCCACGGCTCCCCAGTGGCTCTGCTTGAAACAGATGCCACCACTCCCTGGCAGCTCAGGGTTAAGGATGCTGCCATGATGTGTCAAATCTAGACATTCATCAATTGACACTCTGTGTTTCCTTAATCTCTTGTGTTAAGTCTTGCATGCTATAACCTTTGTCCAATATCCTGTTCAGGTTGGACAAGAGAATTAGACATCACTTTGCTTAACTACCTTATAACTTCATTTTATTTCTCATGGTTCAAATAAAGAGGCTACTCCCACTACTTCTTCAGCTTAAATGTACTTATTGCTTAGTCCTCCAGAATAGATTCTTTCCACTGGACTACATTAAAATTAATTCCTGTTTTGATGCTGTTTTCTGAGGTGCCCAGAGCATTTTCTGACGTGCCCAATAAATGGTGTTTTAAATAGCACTGCTTACTGGGTTTTTTTTTTTTTCCCAATATAAGAATATCATACTTGTAAATATTTTATTACTCTTACTATCAAGTTCTGCTGTGTTATTTTTTCTACAGAGCCTCTCAAAGAACAAGCATGACACAAAGGTACCTTGCTGGGAAAGTTGTCCACTAAAGAGAGAACAAACATGGTTCCGCCTTCCTGGGGGTTTGTCAAACTATGCTGACTCATCCAATATAGAAAAACACTTGTTGATATTATCCCCCAATGCTTCACCCTTAACAGAAAGTAAGAAAACTATAATTATATTTATTTTCTTATTTTCTAATCCTAAATACAAAATCTTTGTGTATCCACTGCTTGCAGCAAATGATGTCCCAGAAATTTTTCAAATCACTCTGCAATAAGCTTATACACTTTCTTCACTGGGTTTTGCTCTACAATGAAGAATTTTCAGATCAGAAAATCCCTCCAGAACTTTATTGTTCTGGGTGGGTTAGCACTTTCAGTCAGCAACTCTCTTAATTTTCCATTCTTGCTCTGAATACTAATTGCGGCCACATTCTCTATGAAGTGCAGAACCCCAGTGTTACTCCACTCAAAACTCACAGCTATCTTACTCAGCAGGAACTGACTTTGAATGATTACAAGAAACACAGACTTAACAACTAGTCACTTTCACTGTATAAGACTCTAGCTCTGCATATAAGTTGTGTTCAGACTGCCTTCTGCACTTACAGAATGTTTGGGCTCTGCATGCATTTCAGATTTATTTTTCTCCTTGTGTGTGTCTGTGTTGGGGTGTGTGTGTGTGTGATATAAGGTAATCAATGATGGCTCTATTTTAAGTGTGTGCAACAAATTTTCTGCTCTCTGTCCCATTCCAGAACACTGAGGACAGAAGAATTAGACCCAGACTGTCAGTTTGAAGCTCAAGCTTAGAGACCTCAAGTACACACTTCCTGGCTGATCTCATTGCTCATATATTGAGCTCAGACTTGGCTGGAATCTGGAATTGGAAACCAAGGGAAGGACTTGCATCTTGCTTCTGCAGACAGTTTAGACTGGATGAGCTTACGCCAAATTGAATTGCAAGCAGCTCACATTCTGGCACAGTTTAATTAAGAAACTAAAGATGAAAAAAATCCAACACAAATTCTCTTTGAGAAACTCTTGCCTTTTAGGCATAATTCCCAGTAACAAACTGTGCAGCCCAGGGTACAGGAACATGTGGGTTTAAAGATGTCTGCGGAGTTCTCATTGTTCTTAGCAGGAGAGCTTGTTTTCATAGGTGCAAACTGACATAAATTAAAATGATGTCATTAAATAACTGTACTGAATATGTCATTTATTCAAGGTTAGATAGGGACAAAGGAAGCTGACTGTAAAACATGGACAGTAGATTCCAGTTTAATTGAATCAGACCCATAAACAATCTTATCACAAACCTTGCTTTATACAAAGTTCTTAATAATTTATCCAGTTGTTCCTCCTTCCTTAATAGCTGTATATTTTTCAACTTGTCTCAGTATGATGAAACTGTATGTGTGTGCACCTATGTATGTACATACTTGTCTGTGTGTACATAAATATATCTGTTTAAAAAACCACACTAAGTTCAAATGCTAAATTGGACTTACCCCCCAAAGATGGATCTAGCCTTGAAAAATCTTTTTTTTTTTTTCTAGCTTGCTGTGAAACCTTTCAACTCCACATTAAGAAACACTGATTTATATACTTTTATATTGCTCAATCTCTCCACACAGGTAGTTCTGTAAGATGGGAACAGCAGGATCCATCAAGAGATGACCCAGTCCAGCCCTCTGCCTAAAGGTAGGATTATTAATGTTTCTCTCATTTTTTCACAGGTTGTTATCTAACCTACACTTTCAGACCTCTAACAATGCCAGCTGAACCAATAAATCCTCACCGATGTTTGAATTTTTTTCCTTCATATTTAACCTGAAACTTACTTCCAGAGTGTGGGACCCTGAGTTATCCTGCAGACATGGGAATCACAGCATTCCTTCTTCCTTGTAAGAGCCTGTTATTGCATTGTTTTACTCTCCTTCACATAATTTTCTAGATGACATTAAATAACATTCAGTATTACTTCATTTTTCTAAAACTTCGTTGTTGCTCTCCATTCCAGGTACAGTTCAGCTAGGATAAGCTTCTTGGAATGCAACAAAACTAAATGCAGATATGGAAGTTTATGAAGAATTAATGAACTTTAAATTTTAGCCCTCTGCTAAGAGTGGTAGTTTAGTATTCTTCTGACACACAATGTGTCTTCAGTTACATAAATTCCTAGTTTGGAGTTTTACATCAGAACTGAGGTAAGGATAAAGACTACAGGTAGGTAAAATTGTGATTTTTAGCAGGGCTTTATAGAATCATATAGAATTTCAAAGTCAGGCCAAGTAAGGATATCACAATTACATTATATGATCAACCATAAACTTGAATTTAGAGTACAGGGAAACGCTATTGGCTTAATTAACTCTGCTGATTCTAATAACAATTCTGTGTTTGTCCGTTTTCTTTCTACTAATACCTAAATATATCATAGAGTAATTTAAATTTGAAGTGGCATATAAAGGTCAACTAGTTTAACTTCCCTGTCATAAGCAAGGATGTTTTCAACTAAATCCAGTTACTCAGAGCCCCATCCAACATGGCCTTGAATGTTTCCAGGGATGGTCATCGACCAACTCTGAGCAACATGATCCAGCATTTCACCGTCATTGTAAAAATGTCTTCCTCATATCTAGTCCAAATCTCCCCTCTTCTAGGTTAAAACATCTTGTCTTACCACTACTGTTTAAATACTTGTCCCCTTTTTCCTTACAGGTTCCCCCTTAGTACCGGAAGGCTGCTATAAGGTCTCCCCAGAGTCTTCTCTTTGGATGGAACAAACTTTCATGTCTTAGCCTTTCCTCACTGGAGAGGTTCTCCATTCCTCTCACTATTTTTGTGGGTCTCTTCTGGACCTGCTCCAAGTGGTCAATGTCTTTTCTATGCTGAGGACCCCAGAGCTGGATGCAGTGTACCAGGTGGGGTCTCACCAGAGCAGAGGGGCAGAATTTCCTCCCTCACCCTGCTGGCCACACTGCTTTTGATGCAGCCCAGGACACGCCTGGCTTTCTGGGCTGGATGTGTACATTTCTGGGGCATGTTCAGCCTCTTATCCACCAGAATCCCAAAAACCTTATCGGCAGAGCTGCCCTCCATCTGTTCTTCCTGAAGTTTGTATCGATACTGAGATTTGCGCTGAATGAATATAAACTGCCTATAACACAGAATAATCATTCATCAGTCCAATAATTTCATATCACTACTTAGTGTGGCAAAATGGGAAGCTCATCTACTTAATTGAAAACGTCTATCAATATTAATTTTATCCAAAAGTAAAAAAAAAAAAATGTTATAAGATGAAAGTATATTCTGGAAATCATTTATCTGTAGTCTTTATGAGCCAATTCTTTTCCTATACTTTCCCAATAGAAAAATGCTGATACTAATGATTTTCTTCTCTTCTGAAAACCTTTCCTGAAGAGAACCCTTCAACATTCATCCATGTGTCATTCTGATGATGAAACAATTACATATTCAGTACAGTCTCCTCACTGAGGTTATACAAAAAAAGCCCTTATCAGTTTAAAGACAGCAGAGAATAGTGCATATATAAATCCTACTTTCTAAAACCTTTCCTGTCCAATAAAAGACAACTAGAAAAAGTATACTGTGGGGTGTCTTTTGCACAGTGAATGCAAGTGGGGTGGGTGGGAGGCATAAAGTTGTTCCTGTTGCAAAGAGGGAAGAAGTGGTAGTGTAGCCAGCAACAATTAATGCATACCATAACTGAGAAGTTATGGATAAGAGAGAAAATCAAAGGGAATCCAAGAAAAGTATTTTTTTAATTCATTGCAGTCCTCTCATGTTTTCTACAAAGCCCTGGCTTGCTGACTGTGGAGGAAAAGAAAAGAGAACACTCTTTTTGTCTGCGTCTCTAAACTAAAGGAATTAAAGGTTTCATACGGAGGAACCTTAATTTACTTTAGGTCCATTTTCACAGTTCCCAGATGAGAAACAATGATGACCTCAGGGAGCCAGCAGCACCCCATTAGTTGTCTCTATGTTAGGTATTTGAAATATATTGAAAATTAAAATTATAAGATTACTTCCCATTTTAAAATACACATTGATTCTTTAAAAATATGAGCAAAATTAAAGATGAATTTAAGAAAATTACTTATGGCACAAAAAACACATTAGTACTGCCCAAATCATCATTTATGAAGAAAGGTGGCTATTTTGGCTGAGATGACAAATTACCCTTCCACAGCAGAAGGAAAAAAATAGTTTACAGTTCAAGCTGTAAAGTTATTAAACAAGATCTGACTGTACTAAGAAATGCACAATATATTAGAAAAGGCAATTTCTTAAATTAAATGGCAAATCAGCAAGTGGATGAAGGACTGACCTTGGATCGGGGTGGTGCTCGGATGTACCATTTACAGTCTACTGCTTCAGTTTCAGAAGCTTTTCCTTCTTTAACAATTTGTACAGATTCCACAATTCCTTCAGGTCCTCCCATCTCAAACTCACAAACTGAATAACAAAACACCAGAAAAAATGAAACCTGAACAGCAAACAAAAATGTTTTCTACAGCAGAGTATAAAGGCCTCTAAGTTAGAAAAAACCCCCAAAACAGCATACCAACCTGGCAATGGCTTCAAAACTCCAAGGTCCTTAAAATCTGGATCTTAAAAATAGAGAAAGACAAAATTAGTTTTGTTCAATATCTAGGATGTTATGCTAATATGTTCAAATTTTATAATGTACTTTAGTTACATAATTATACATATACTTATTGGAAATGGGAACTGTTTCAAAACTATGGCAACACAATAATTATTAATGCAGAAATTATTGATACCATCATACCAAGTTATTTTTTTCTGTTATGAAATCCTGCTTTTCTCTGTCTCTCTCTTTCAGAAGAGTACAAAAATATTTCTGCATACATTAGCAAGTGAGAACATCACACAGCTAACCACATGACATTTTAATACATCAGCGTAGTGAAAGATATATTTACAGATCCATTCAGAATCTTTTTGCCTATTTTGCATGTTGAAGAATAACACTCAACTTAACTAGAGAAATCCAAACTTAATTCTGTGTTTATGAATACTCTGCCATCCCTACTGACCAAAAGGAGACACTTTCTTAGTCAGAAGCATCCTTTTGGTCTTACTGGAAACAAATACCATAAGAATTACCAATAGCAGTCATTGTACAAACAAGGTAATAAGTCTAATACATGTGCTATTTTCCATCAGATAAACATGATTGTATTTACTATCTGAGAGGGCTTGTATCTTGTCTTTATAGTCAGGTGTAATACAGAGATAAAATGAATTTGGTCTCAGACCTGTGTTTCAATAGACAGCCATCCATATATAAATCATAATTTCACAAAATTTGGCTCAGGTTGAAGATATTGCCCAAAACCAGAAATATGGGAGGCTAAAGCAATTCAAGAAGTGATTTCTTAGAATAGACTGGTCTTGTCTGGGAATTTTTTTATCACTTGCACTGTTTTTCTACCTAAAATGAATGTTGTGCACTGTTTTTCTCATTTACGCATGAAGCTGATCTTGTTTCTGAACCGAGTCAGTGTAGAAAGCACTATAAATAAAATTTTAAAAAAATTAAGAAGAGAAGCTTTGGAAGAAGGAGATGTATCAAATGAAAAAAATTAAACTTACAACGAAGCCACAAAAACTGCTCTTTCCCTCTAGCCTTAGTCAATTAAGAACAGTAAGAATCATAACCAGATAATATAACAAAGTAGTCTAGTGCTGTATAAGCAAGATCAGCCATATTAACCTAAACAGTCAAAATGTGTTGACTTCAAAAACTAGAGTTGTAAGATCGCTTTTTAAATTGCCCCTCTATAACCAGGCTGCTGTTTTTCCTAAATTTCTTTTACAGTTGCACAACATAAATCATCAGTAAATACTCATGAACTTACAGGACTGCAAATATAGCTGAGTAGGCAATTAGTATTAATTGTTACGTATTTTTATGGATCAGTAGATAGATATGATTACCAACAACACTAAAGGTAATCAAATATTTCAGCTAATGTACTCGGGACGCTGATATCTAGCTCTGAAAGTGAGATACTGAAAAGAAATCTACTTTTACTTATGGTTTGAATTACCATGCCAGTATCTCATGTAACCATTGCATTTCTTCCTTTTACTGAGTTCACAAGGATTACCCTGATTTACTGAAAACACTCCACCATATTAGTAAAGTACATAGGAGGAAAGAAAGCAAAAACCATCCTGCCAGAATTTTCCCCATATGAGAGTTTTCATATAAAGCAATGGCAGTAGCAAGAATCCAGGCTGAGGAACAATCTAGACCATAAAATTTGACCCACAAAACAACTCTGAAAGTATGTGCTCATTTAACAATACAGTAATGTTGAAACAACACATACAGAAATGCACAATCCATTAACATTCTAGAAATATGTAGACCTGCTCAGTTTTAAAAAATAAATTTCTGCAACAGTGAAAGGGAAATAAAATCTGTGACATCTGAGGTGATAACCCTTCATTAAATATTGCTATTATACCAATACTACTATAATAAAAACAAAATCTGTAAATAAGGTATTATCACACAAATTTAAAATTCACCCATGTTTGAGCATATTTAACTTGCAAATATTTACTTTTTAAATAGTATCCCATTAAATGGCTTAGATTTTAGCAGCTCTTCTGCATGTAATTCAATCAAATTGTTATTCTCAATCTGGCTGGGTCAAAACATTAATGTTATATGAACACTGACTTGCTAGATCTTCCAATAGACAGATGAAAATCGTGTTCCTGTAAGGAAAACGCCCAAGACCAAAAAAGTTTTCTGTGTTAAATAAGATGGATCACCCACAAGTAGAGAGAAAAAACAGAGGCATAATAGGAAGCAATGTGGAGCTGCTAGAGGCAATCCAACAAAGGGTCATGAATTTTTTGAGGGACATGTGAGGAAACACTGATATAGTTAGGAGGGGTCAGTCTGGAGAAGGGAAGAGAAAGAGGTGATCCCACCAATGTGTACAAAAACCTAGTGGAGGGGTGCAAAGAGAATGAAGTCAGGCTCTTTTTGGTGATATCCAGTGTCAGAACAAGATGCAATGAGCACACATTGAATCACAGGAGGTTCCATCTGAATATCAGGAAACACTTCTACAGTATGAGGTGACTCAGGACTAGCAAGGTAGCCAAGAGGTTGTGGAGTCTCTATCCTTGGAGATATTCAATAGCTGTCTAGACATGATCCTAGGGAAATGGCTTGGAAAGGGTGTTGGACAAGTCGACCTCCAGAGGTACCTTCTGAGACCAGCCATTCTCTGATCCTCTGATTTTGTAATAACTAAACAACAGAACTGGATAATAGTGAAATAGCCAATCAAAAGTCTAGACCTGTTATCTGAGGTAGCGGCAGAAGTTAGAGCAAATTTCACAAAACCAAGTCTTTATTGTGTTAGAGATTGTCTGAGTTGCAGGAAGGTATACAAGCCTGGTTTTAAAAAGTTCCACTAGGTCTTCATGGGAGACTCTCAAGATTTTGGATGCTAGCTTTGGAATCTATATTTTTCACGGAAACCATACTATATATCTTTATTTTTCATTTCACTGTTTCTATGCAAGAAGTGTGGCTCTTTTAAGCAGTTGGAAAACATGGAATTTAAATAGAAAAACAGGAAACCAATTGTAAGGAGTTAGGGTACCCAATTGCTCAAAAATCTTATGCAATGAAGAAAACTGTAAAGTTAAAAGGCATTGTGCATCAACTGGATAAAGTCTTCCAAAAGTATGTAAATGACCTTGTTTACAAGTACACTGCAGCATCTTATGGGATTTCCCAGCTGAGGTATATCCACACAGAAATATGTTTACCCACTCATGCATGCACGTACGCATGTAATGCCTTACTCCCTGTCACTTACTTACACAGAAAGTGAAATTGTTTAAAATTATATTACTTGAATAATTTCTGTAAGGCATAGGAAAAATGCATAAACATAGTTCAAACTAATTACTAGCAACATGATGTTCTGCTGGTAAGTATTATTGCAAATCAGTTTTAAAAGATCATATGCTGAATTAAAAATTCCACCCTTATATAAAGATCATTCAAATTGTCTTCAATAAGAGATGGCACAAGGCTTTTAAAAGTAATGTTCTTGTTGTAATACAGAAAAATTAGAGTATTTTTACTCTTAAAAAGGCAAAATTTCCAAGTGTACCTCTCACATTTTATTCATCTTTCCTTAGCTTTTCATATAAAATTCATCTGGGCACTTTCTTGCCCAGCAAACTTGAAACCTACTGCTTTCACTGATAAAAAATAATAGATATCTCACTCTGGAAGTCAAAAGATATAGGACAAAATTTTAATATCTCTTTTAAAAAATGGAAGATTGAGTTTATGTGCTCCTGATCATATCTGGACTACAGTATACTTAATTAAACTTTTTTTTTTTTTTAAATATCTGAAGTGCAATATATACAGTAAAGGACATAAGCAAGTGCTGTACCGTTAAAAGTCAAGAGGAAGGAAATGTGTAATACAGTATTCTGGTGCTGAATAACTTTTGAAGTATTTTTCTTTTTTCTTCCATGAATGAGATGTGGAGGAATTATTTTAACTATTTGAATAAACCATACACTGTAAAGGGTTGATGTTTAAAACCTAAGGGGGTTTTTGTCATTTGTGAACAGAAAAACCTCCTTTTTAGTAGATACATACAGAAAGTAGTCACAATAGTTTGTAACCATATGTCCTAATCAGAAGTAGGGAAACTGTCCACTTTTATTCACTGAACAGAGAGCTGTAGATACATCTTTTCACTTTTCCGTCTTTGACTAGAAATAGGTATTCAACTCCTACCCATCAATATTAAAGTAATTTTAACACAGGCACATGCTTCTCTGCCAGATAACTTATTAGAGTCCTGATTTTGCATGTAAATACTCATAGAAAAGTAAACAGAATTGCACTATGCAGCAAGCCACTAGGTATTTATCTGTAAGTTTACTAAGTCAGGTTCTTTTGCAATGATTTCTGGGAGCCTAAACCAGCCTTGTCCTCACATGGGGTGAAGTATAGTTTTCTATAAAAGCAGAGCTTGCACAGTTCAGTACAGAAAAGTATGATTATTCCAACGTATTTTATGGCATTGCCTCAATATATGATGATAGAGTAAAAGTATTGGAAGAAGACGGCCAAAGGATTTTAAAAACATAAATATCTTCTCAAAGAATCACTAATATAATTCTAAAATAGAAAATCATTTCTGTACACAAACATTTTTTTTTTTGTGTGGTGTTCAAAGGAAGCATCCATTCTGCTGGGGAGAGTAAAGAAAAAATAGTAAGAAAACAAATATGAAGTTAAATAGCTATGCAAAATCCCACAAATTTTTTCTTATTAGCCTAGAATGAAATTTGTTCTGATGGCTCTTTTCGTATTTGTAGTCTTCTTGAAACTTTCATATATGTCTATAAATGTAGTAATGATATCAAAAGGTGTTCAAAGAAAGCCTATAGTTTGCTAGACACAGTGGAAAGTTTTGTAATAATTATAGTTGGCAATATTATGTGCTGTATTTGCTCTTTATTTTCTATGTTTTCTTTTTAAGGACAATATTGTGATCAATTGCATCTCTTTTGAAGATTACATATTTGTAACCTAAAATAACATTTCTCAAACTTTTCACTTCTTAACATAGTCATGAAAGAACTCAAAGGTGATAAGTGCAAGTGTAGCAGTGAATATGACTCCTGCTATTTCTCCTTGAACACCTACCTGCCATTAAATCAGCAAAAAGTCATATGAAGGCAAATATTGTTGAAATAACAAAAACTATTACTTAAAAATTTGATTTCTACAATACCTTCTTTCTTTTTTTTTTTTTTTGTCACTTTACTACTCTCAGCTCATTCTTACAACTTATTTGTTTACTGTAATTAATATATATAGTGATTTGTAAACTAATTGTATGGCTATGGTGACCACAGTAAAATGAGCTATACTGCAAGTGTTAGCAATAGTTGACATTTGTATGCCAAAATTAGGTGTTTCTTTGTTTTGTTGCAATCTATTTAGAAATAAAAAAGACAACATCAGAAAAAAAAAGAAAAACAAAAAAATTAAAACAAAATCCATGTCATTGCATAACTTCTTGCTGAGATTGGTCAAACTGAGCAGACAAGAAGCACCTGAATAAATTCCACTGGAACAGAGCACATGATAACAGAAGTTGCAGTTAAATTTCTGTTTTCATGCAAACAATGGTAGGCTTTGAGATTTTAGCCTGCTTGCCTCTGTTGTCTATTCTGCAAACCCTTTAAAAAGTAGGCCCCTTCTCCTGTGTAAATTTTGTTATGGATAGGAGCCATGTTGGAAAGCAAAAGGTCACATGAGATTCTGGGTCTCATCCTCAAAGGGTGTTTCAACCCTTTTATATGTGCTCCTAAATCCCAGAAGTGAGAAATGCTTTTTGGAGCAGTCCTAGTGACAACGGAGGGCAAGAATGGACAACAATGTCATACTCAGGCTGATGAGCGGAAAGAGGAAGTCCTCGAGCCCTGCAATGTATGGGATCATTTTTGTTATGTTCAATATTTACACTAGCAGCTGAGTGCTCCAATAAGGCATTATATTCCCTTTATGCAGCACACCGTGTGGAAATGCAGGGAAAAATGATCCCACGATGAATATTTCAAGTGCTGCATGTACCTTCACCTGCCTGTTGCCCGAAAATATTGAAGCAAGACTGAACGAGCTCAGGAGTCCACTTTATCTGAGTAATGCAGCCTTGCTGTGACAGTGCAGCTGACTTGACCGCCAGGACTGCCTATCAGTCAAGGGCAGCACCTTGTCTGTGTCTCCCCAAGATAATATCCTGGAGGCTTCCTGTAATTGACTAATGATCTCTGAACTGGACTAGGAAGAGAGATGTGCAACGCTATAGTGCTTTTCCTGAATAATGTTAAATTCTAAGTATTCCTAGTCATGCAATTTCAGCAGGATACTACTAAAAGCTCAGGATTTGTCTCATCATTTTTTTAATAGATTACTCCTTGCCCAGTCCAAGGAAATAACACTTTAAGTTCATGTCAGAAGACCAAGGGGAAAAAAATGAGCCCAAAGATTTAGCCACAACTGAGTACCAGGCATTACTTCTGCAGTTTGAACCTATTTACATGTGGTTATTTCTTGCTATCACTGAGTGCAGAATCTGCACAGCCTTTTCAGGATATTTATGCTGTACCAGTCTGCTGGGTGGATTTCTCAGGACAGAAGGATCTTATGAAAGTAACTTTGTGATTTAAAATAGCCTTTGTGGTTTTCATAAGAGAAATGTTTTCTCCTGGTTTTACCTCAGAACATTTAACAGAATGAATGCATTCACTGTAGTGTTCTTTTGAATAGTTACATCTTTTAGAGCTCTTATAGTTAACAGAATATACTACTTGTGCTGCTTCAAGTGGCACTGTATAACCTGTTGTTCACTGCACATTGTGGCACATTTCCAATTTAAAAAAAAATACAGCACAGTGTTTACACCTACTAATATTCTCCTGCTGTAGCTGGCCACACCAGTGATGACATCTTTTTGAAGATAACTGCATCTCACATGAGAAACTCAAATATCTCCTCTAGTTTCCACATGTGAATAACTCACTTTCTACTTTAAAAAGCAAATTCTTCTACTGTCTCCAATTTTTTTTCTGTTACAGACTAGCAAAGTACCAGGTGATCTTTTGCAAAAGCAAAGAATTGTGTTAGAGAGCACCAAAGGGATCTGAACTGTGTTTGTAAAATCAACTGCTTGCTTAATTCGCTGGCCATTTATCAGAAGGAGATGAAACAGACAAAATGCTACAGAAAATAGGATTCTTGGAGTAGAAACAAGTGAAATAGCCATAGGCTGGAAAAACCCCATTCATTAGTTTATTGTGCAACTGCTAGATTATGTAAAATTGTCGGATGAATTATATTCTAGTACTCTCCTGTAACAAAGTCATTGTATGTTTCAAAAAGTCAGTGTCACAGGATGTTTTTAAAATGTATTCTGTATTCAGGGTAGAAATCCTTAGGATCAAAGGGAAAAAAATCTAGGTTTTTATCCCCACTGGAACCTGAATGTTCTCTTTCTAAAGGAAAAAATTAGAAAAAAAAAAAGTAGCGTATATCAAAGGAAAAGTGAAATTCATTTTTTAAACCCAATTGTCACCTCCAATTGTAATTATAGATGCCCACCACAGACACTTTCAGTGAACAAGAAGGGGAATTATAAAAGTCACACAGCTCAGTGAGTTGCTGAGAAAGGCATATTAACACCAAGTCCCAAAAACAACTGTAAAAAGAGTAAGTTTTCTGTCCTGGCACTTTAGAATTCATAGCAGTATAAATTTCAGTGACACCAGATCTTTCCTTTTTCTTGTGCTTCTTAGGAGGTTTTCTGGCTAGAAACTGTCCTTTTAGGGAACACTGAGCTGTCGACCTCAGCAGTTTTCCTAAATGTACAGAATGAGATGTGTGTTTTTAAGAAATTTAGCTGTGGAGTATATTGGGGAGTGTCTTTAGAGACATTCTAACTTTTGCTTTTTCATCTTTTTAACTGCATAGGGCAGCAGCTCTCTCTGAGGAAATGTTTCAGAAAGAACACAGCTCTGTGTTAACTGTGAATTCCCTACATAATTACCCACTTACATTACCCACAAACATGAATTTTACATTTTATTATATGAGGTAACACTGAGATATTAAAAGGATATAAATAATAAATTGGATGTAAGCAATAATCATTCACCCTTTTCCAGTATTATGCAGTTCAACTTCCCCTGAGATTATGGGAGCAAAAAGTTTAGACAATTTTTGTTTAATCTAGACTTTCAGCCATGGATTTTTTTTGCTTTCAGTTAATTTGTTTCCTGCTGGTTATAACTTCATGACAGTGGCATTCACGTTTGTTCAAATGGAAAATTTTTCTTCTATTTCATGCAATTAAAAGTTCCAGAGAAAGTTCAAACCACACTTAATTCCTTATACTGACCTAAGAGTAGACATAAACTCTTAGAAACAAGACCAGCTGTGACTTCTATTATTTTGATGAGAAAAGTCCTACTGTATGCTTTACTGTGTAAACCAAACATAATTCACACCAACTCTAGCCCCAAAATTTTCCACTGAAATTAGTGACTAAAGATTGTTTCTCACAAACAATGCTAACACAAGTTTTACTGCATGCCTCTATGAAAAAATCAACATGAAAATAAATTCTTACCCAGGCTATATTGTCTTCAAACTTTTTAACTTTTTCTTTTAACAACATTCTTCTAGTGGATCCTCAGTCCTCTCTAAGTATATGTATACCACATGCTCTGTGTTCACAAAATGACCTCAAAGTGGTTTGTCACGAACATCACAAACAAGTGAGTCTGTGGGTAAGTGACGATTTGGAACCTAGAATTTGAGTTACATTCACATCTATAAAACTCTTTTGTCTCTGACTTTTCCTTTCCCTAGAAACTCCAGATTCTACTACCCCTAAAAAGTGATTATATTGAATAAAGATTAGTAAATTTTTAATTCTATTATCATAATTTTAGATTTTGGGTTTAAAAATTATAGTTTACATGGAATTTAACTGATTTACATTTTTTCCTCCTCTGATCAATATCTACTAGTTTGAAGAAGTAACTTTCTTTTACTGGATTTGCTCATAATCTTAATACTGATTCTAAAAGAAGCCAGTTTAGGCCCACATTCTGAGCTGAATTTCGCAATTGATTGAGTCCTACATTAACTGACTGGTTCAGCCTAATACAGAGAATAAATAGTGATCTTCTGCATCACATTAATGAAAAAGACTTTGTGATTCATTGAATCAGAATTTAGAAAGGCAGTGTTCATGAGTCCTTATGTCTGCTTTACACAATACCCAATATTGCAATGTAAGTGGCTGAAGATACAGGGAAAAGAACAACAAAGTGGGGACTGATTAGAGATTGTCTGGTTCTACTATTGATGTGATAATATTTAGAAGGAATGAGTCTCAGGAGAGTTTTGACTTGCAGCAGAAGCAGGTCAAAACATGAGGGCCAGTCACAGCTCTCAGGATTGTTAAGCAGGGGTCAGCCGCTTACCCAACAAGTAGACAATAAGTAAATTTCATTTGACCAGATCAAGTTTTTGACTGCCAAACCACAGGATTTCTCCTAGCTTGATTTAAAAGAGTCATTTAAAGTTCTAGAGATAAAAAGAAAAAAAAAAGTCAAATATAAATTAAACCTTTCATTTAAAAGTGCTTGGTAAATTGCTGCTCTATACTTGTATTGAAATATCACTGATATGCAATATTCTAGAATACTAATAACTGTATTATTGCTAAAAATTATTTGTGTAGAGGATGCACATAAAATTACAGAGATACAAACTACCACATCTGATTTTTAAAATCCTGGGCCAGTATTGTTAAGAAAAAATTATAAAATTATTTTGTAGAATTTCAATATGGAATTCATAGTTAGTAGCAGTTAATGACCAATTGTCTAAACCTCATAATGAAATCAACATTTAGGAATAAAATATTTTAGGAAGTATTTTCTGCATTCTCTTTTAATATTATTTTTCACATAGACTTGAGAAATGAGCTACAGGAAAAGAAAAGAAAAGAAAGGGAAAAAAACCCAAAAGAAAACAAGAGGAGTATAATACAATCTTTTGTTAACCCACATACTGCAACCAGCAGATTTGATAACATTGTCTCTTGAGCTTCAACTATCAGATAACATCTGGCAAATGATGTATGTAAGTCCTGTTACACAACATCTTCTGGCTTCTCAGTGTCATCTAGGGGACTGATATGTGACTGGAATAACACATTTCACACTGCCTGCTTCTATCATGCTAGTACAAAATTTTAACAATGGATGTGTCACAAAAACGAATATTTATTTATGAATTCTCAAAAAATTTCGTCATCTTATTTTTTTATCATCTTATTCATGACTCAAACAAACTTTCTGAACAGAAATTGCTGGATATTACATAGAATTTCAACATCCAATTATTCAAATAAACTTTTTGCATCTCTAATTTGCAATGACCTCTGAAGGAATATTATTGAAATGTTGATCAAAAGTATTTGCTTACTTATTTTCACAATTTTACAATTAATTTATTCCTTTCAATGGCATCCTCAATTGTTTGATAAATCTCATCACCCTATATATTAAAAGACAAAAAATTAATTGGAAGTACATTTTGCAGTGTGTATTCCAAAATATTTTTTTCTCATTGAAGTTAAAACCTCCTCTACAAACCTGTTTGAGGAAACTGCAATGTCAGGTATTCATCTCCCTAATGAATTGCAGTCGATGCTGTGATCATGTAAGCAATGTGCATTTGAAATAATCAAGAAGATTTTTCAGAGAAATAATAATTCCATTATTATTATTATTATTATTATTATATAATTTTCTCTTTCAAAAGACTATCCAAAAGTACTGCTCCATTTTTGTTTTAAAAAAGACCCTTTGGCAGTAGTTGCATGAACAAAAGTTGTAGTGGGAATGTGGTAAAAAATGCACTGGAAATTTATTTTATGTTTCAAATTTTGAAACATAAAATAAACACTGCAAATGATTGCAGAACTTGTATCACTTCATTTACAACTTGTAAATCTGACTAACCAACTGAGTTGAACCAAAAAAGCTTATCGGAATTAATTATGTTCGAAGCAGAAGATGATTGAAGGAAATAATTTCATTTCAGACAGTTCCAGGGTAGCTTTTTTAGGGACAAGGATATCCACAGGAAGAATAGTAAAGGAAGACAGAAAAATCATTAATCATGGTTTTCTAATTCCAACAAAAGCTCAGCTTATTGTAACAGAATATTTTTTAAAAAAAGGAAAACCTGAGTGTGTTGAACCTATAAGGCTATATTAGGCTATATATATATATATTTAAGGCTATATTAGTTTGATACTGACCAAATGAAAAAATGCTGAATTGATATAGATCTACCACATAATTTGTGTGAAGGTAGAAGACTAGCTTTAATTCATTAAAAGAGTTGAAGAAATGGTAGTGCTGCACTCCAAAACTTACAGATATTTAATTTTTACTTAGTTCCCTAGACAGAAAGGTAGAGGACAGTCTTTAAACATACTTACTTTTAAGTAAGAACCCAAGCCTAGAGGTTGCCTGGATTTAGGCACATGCTTAGATGTAGGCTTCCTGAAATTCTTTGCTAAATTGAGACTAGATTTAGTGGCTCGTCAGTGCAGCATTTGAGTATAGTAAGCTTAAGCAACTGTTCTTTGGAATTATCCTTGGGCATATCAGAAAGTAATTTCAGAGATTTTTGCTGGATTACTGTGTTAAATTATAGTAGCTGTTATTTTTATTTGGCCTGACGACCTTTATGAAATGAACAGGTTTTGCAGAAAAAAAAATCAGGACACCTAGCATTTGAATTTGTCATCCTAAAAAAAAAAGTGCAAATTGAAAATATGTACACATTGAACATAAATGGAACAAAAAAATTACTTGTTGATTTTCCCAAACAAAAGATTAAGTATATCTCTAACTAATGTGAATTAATAGTATAAAGAAAAAACCCCTTCTTTAATCTACTCAGTGTTCACAAATACTAAACAACCCACAATGAGCAGGTGATTCTTTCATGAACCCAACTATATTGAAAATTGAATCCTTTTAAAATAAGACTTTAAAACATTTAACTTCTCTCTACCTCAATTTGTCATGATCTTTAGGACAGCACACCTTGTTGTACAGATTTCATCAGTCAATGTTTTGAGAGGAGGTTTGTTTGTATCTCCTCAGTGTACGTATAAAATAAAAGTATATGTGGTGAAAGGAAGTTCTCAGAAGGTTGAAATAGGCTATAATTGTACAGAGAGAAAAAGAAAGTGAAAAAAAAGGAAAAAACAAATAGAACTAAGTCAGGGTGTTCATAAGCTTGATTCACAGTCTTGATTTTCCCGGAGTTTTGTGTCTAGCAATAGCTAAATTGGCCAGATTTAACCATAGAGATGACATCTACTTCTCACAGAAATCACTGTATGATCTGTTTCCCACATGAAAAATACTTTACATTATAGTATTTCCCTACCCCATGACAGCAGTATGATACTAAAGATTACAGGCTGTTCAATATCTTAGCACATAATAGGGGAAAAAGAGAAGATGGATCAAAGGCATAGATGCTCTAATGGGCAAGGTAAATTTATTTGCAAAATATTTAAAAAAAATTTGTGTCAAAGTTGAATGAAGCATGATATAATTTTTAGACCTGACCATCAAAGAAGCTCAAGTGTGATAACTGAAATAAAAGTATTACATAGCCTGCATTACTCAACAAGACAGTAAACAAATCAAGATAGGTCTCAGCCATCAATATGGAAAAAGATGCCAACAAACACCAACAAACAGCTGCTAGTACTACAAATGTGCAGATAATATTCAATAGCATTCACCTCAGTACTGGAAGGCAAAAGAGATTCTCTGGATTGTCCTCTTTACAAAAATATGAGTACTGTCTTTGGAAAATGAACCAATGCTAGACAATAAATGAGTGTATGTAACAAATGGTGACAGAGGATTTGGTTCTTATCTGACACATTTTGTCATTTTCTAGACATTGCATATTGCCAAAATATTCAGTTTTAGAAACAGAAACATGACTCAGTTTGACAAAGACTTAAGTTTGCAAAGCTACTAATTATGGGGCAATAAGCCTGTTTATTAGTTACAGGGACCCGGGTGACTTCTAACAACAGTTTGTGCATATTTCTTTAAGGAGAATTAGCTAGAAGCGCCAAAGAAACAGTAAAAAATCTGTTAAGGAAAGGTAAATATCTCAATAAAGATCACTATTTATTGCTACTAGAATTGAGAAATGCTCCATTAAATAAATTAGACAATAACCAGAACAATCTACAATCACAGTTACTTGAACCTATGCAAAAAGATGACTGAAAAGAAATTGTATAAACCTGGGTTTTACCTAATATATACTGACAGCTACAGAATGAAACCTGTCACAACTCAATGGCCACACTAAAAAATAGTTTTTCTGCCCTGACTCATGGGGCACACTCAGACTGATTAGACAAAAGCACTGGGGTGATTGCTAAGATTTATTTGCTATACCAGTAATATCTTATAAACCTGTATATACAATGCATAAAGATGAAATTTGAACAGATTAAGAAAAGTATTAGTGAAGAAAAATAATTCCTGCAATGTCAGCAGAATCTCTTGAGATATCAACATTTCCAAGGTCCCTAAGAGAAACTATTACAGACAACAGGGTTGTCAGGAGGAGAACACAATGCAACCACCCAGGAGTGCATCCCAATATGAGCTATTAGAAAGTCTGCCAGATGAGAAAATCAGGTGACCTGGAAAACCTTTGAAGAGTAACCAAAACCTCCGTATTCATTACATATGAGACAAGAAGTTTCCAATTTTTCCCCTGAAGAAATGCTATAATATTTAAAAGAGAACTACCAAGTGACACAACAGGTTTGGAGGTGCTGTTCTGAATGTGGATAGTTACAAAACAATGACATTTTCATTGTAAATAAGTTGGTTTTAAACACTTATGGAAGACGACTACCCAGGCTTTCTGATCAGCACAAATTCCATATTATCCTCCCTGATCTGCCATTTCCAAGTGCTACACAAACATTACAGAGAAATGAAGAATTAATAGGGAAAACAGATTTCCAGGGCCCACTGGTTATTGCCTCATTTTATAAGTGTTTAAAGCAAAGGGTAGTCACTTTATATCAGACCTAAGGTTAAGCTAACTCAGCATAGTATTTACACAAAGTCAAAAGTTTATCCTTAGGGAAAAGAGGATAAGAAAAAGGCCATATTTAAGGAAAATCCTCTGCTGCTTCTAAGATTTAGATTTAATTGTTTTGTAACGAGTAATAATATAAACTATTTATAGAATGACAAGGGTATTATAAAAACGCAGCTTACTCTAAAAATGTTGGTTTTCTAGGACTACTTTTTAATGTACATCTAAGCTTCCTAAAGATCCCTCAGGTGCTCCAAAAACACGGACATTTTGTCAGAGAAAAGAGGCTCCCCTGAAAAGAATATTTATCATTGCAACATAATCACCATTATTGGTGACATCACCTACAAATGAAGAAAGATGTTTCCTGTGGGGGTGGAATAGAATTATGTATACCTGTACTGCTGTAGAATATCCCAGTAAACCTTTTCTAGAAGTCAATGTCCAGCTTATTATGGAATGAATACAGGGAAGGAATTTTTGTAGAGAACAGGATGCACTGATGGCAGGGGAAGCAGTAAATGTCCCCAGTTAAGTTATCATTTTTCTTTACTCCAGTGCTAGAAATACTTAAAACTGTATTTTATATTTCTCTTGCTCAACACAGTAGGGACTTAAGTGTTCAACTTCCTTCTGTTGGTAATATGGTACTCCCAGCACGCAGGGATTTCTAAACTAGGAAGTTCTGTGTTTGCCTTTTGGGTATTGTTGAAAGAAACATATAACTATGTGATGGCAAGACATAATATGGGATCTGAGAATACCACGAGACCTTTTAGATACTCATTTGCTCCACATAAAGAATTATTTTACACTTGAAGTTTATTAGAGACCTGTGATTATGATTTTCAATGTAATGCATCATCCTACTTGAGAGAAATTTCTTCCCTTTCCCAAGACCAAATGCCCTAATGCCTTGTAAACAGTAATGAATTGCCTGACTCTTATGAAGCGTACTTGTAGGAACACAATAAAAGTTCATAACACTAGGAAACTGCTTATAGCAATTTGAAGTGCTGGGAAGTTATATCTCAATAAATAAAACAGATTCACACTTTCTGGGTTTTTTTTTGACATCACATGGTTCTGTCTCAAAAGTTTAAATGAAGTTATAATGAGTAATTTCTCATCTTCTGATGAGAACAACTCTGATCCCAAAAGAAAAACATTGTCTGGTTCAAAGTTAAATGGCTCTGGCATTGTTTATTGGTTCTCAAAAAGCTTAACTGGATTTCAAATTGCTAAAAAGTGATTGTCATTGCTGATACTAAATTAGAAGTAATCAGACCAGGTTCAGAAGAGTAAAGTACAAGTAAGTGACCTAGCTCACATGGGTATTCAAGTACTCCAGATTAGTAATCAGACCAGGTTCAGAAGAGTAAAGTACAAGTGACTTAGCTCACATGGGTATTCAACTACTCCAGATGCCTGGGAAATATCTCTTGCTTAAACACATTCAAGGCAGAAGATGGACATTAGATGGCAAAATCATTTGATAATATTTTAGCTAGGTTTTTTTTTAGAATTGTGATTGAATTTAATAAATTCTCGTTAAATTTTTCATGAGTTCTAAAATATACAAATTCCCCAATGATGAGGAATTTGGGTTGTTTTTTATTTTTTTTTTTCCCTCAAGATAGATGACATAATTATTCTATTACTCTGACATTCACTGTAATGGAATGTAAAAGTGCTATTACTCCAGTTAGAAAGTGTTTAATATTCCACTTTTTGGGACACAATAATATAAATCTTTTTTTCGTTTTCCATTATCAGGCAGTTGAATAGAAAACATTACTGACTGACGTTTATATTAATGAGGCTAAATAAAAACACAGATGGCTTCTGCTAAGTGAAGGAACTGAAAGTAATGATGTGCTATCTTAAGCCACTGTCCTGCAAAATCAGGGACCAGGATAAACAGAAATCTGATTATTCTAGCTGAGCAAGAAAGCCCAGATAAACACAGCCTCTCTCTGCCTGGATTCTTGTCTGTACTAAAAAAAAAAAAAAAAAAAAAAGATTCTTTTTAAAGAAGAGTTGTCAATAATTTGAAGTAGTACTTGAATTTTTCTACACAAAACAGTGATTCAACACCACTTTGGAAGACAGTCTTGAGACGAAACTTTCTAGAAAAAATGAGTGCAGTAGATGAAGTCAAAGAGCCCAGAGCTGTGAAATGAAATTGTAGGCCTTTCAGTGGCCCAAAGAATGACAAAACAAGAGCAAGGATGAATTATTCTTGTGTCACAGGTTTTTCCCTAGCCAATCAATATTGTATTCAAAATGAACCAGCAGGACCAGAAAATATTGTAGCCTGATATATATGTTTCTCTCATACACCAGATTTCCTTAAAAAGAAGCAACCCAAAAAAAAGTTTGTATACATTTATGAAGGTTCAATAGGTTCAGATAGTTCCATTTTGAAATTAACACAGTTAACCAGAATTTTAACATAAACATAAAATTATAATAGTATATAAAAATTAAAGAAGTTTCCATTTGTTTATAAACTCTCATGTGTGAAAAATGGTTAAAAATTTACATCAAAATGCATCAGATTATTACTGATACTAGCTGTAATTATACAGAAGATTAATACTTTTTCCCTCAGCTCAGAGTTTTGACACAGAAAATAGTCTATTACACCATACATACAACTTCATTCATCCATGTGTCGCTTAACACTACAATTTAGGAATGACAAAACCAAAAGCCTAAATTATTCTCTTAATAAGGAATTTTTTGCAAAACTTTCAGTAGTTTACCACTTTCTGGGTGTGTTCATGTTGGCTATGTGTGTAGCTCTGATTTTGTTGCTAAAGGTTTTTCTTCTGCAAGATCTCATTGTTTAAAGTAATTGAAAAGGCCTCTGAAGAAAGGTTCATTTAAGAGGAAAAGAATGTATGGCAAAAGAGTTACATTTGTTTCTGAAACCGCAGTCCCTACTGGATTTTTGCCATGGATGGATGGATGGATGGATGGATGGATGGATGGATGGATTTCCAACCATTTCAATATCAAGGAGTCAAAGAAATTATTGAACAGAAAAGTTGTTGTAGTTGCAAATTATTAGTCTATACCTTAGGATTTTTATATATAATTTCTTTTTATAGGACTTAGTCCAAACTAGATTTTAAATGCCTTAAGAGCAGGACTCTTTCCATTTGCAGAGACTAACAGATCTTCATTTCAGCATTTTTCATTATATCCTAACTGATCTTTTTTTCAACTTCATCCAGTTATCTGTTTTTGTAAACCCTGGAGACATAGTAAATAATTTCTTTCCCTGTTTCTCCAGGTACCATTCAAATAACAATAAAGACTTGCAGCTTCAATTTAGTCAAATTTACTTTTTATTTTTTTAAATCTTGGTACACACCCACACGCTTAACATCACACCTCTTTATTCTCCATTAAGATCTCAAATGCAAAAGAGGCAGATGAGAGACACATCGGGGGTAGATGGGGACCCAAAAAGATTGCTGATACTTGAGAAATAACTGCATTGTCTCTGGATGAAAAAAGCCTCCTCTGCAGGTTGCAGTTAGGAAGAGCATCCTGCTTTTGATAAGTGAGATGAGTGGCAACAGAAACCACATCTCCCCTGAGCATTCAGCTGCTTGAGACAGGAACAGTTTCCAAATGAGTCTTTGCTCTGGAATATTTTCTTCAAGTTCTTTAAGAAGAGAGGTTAGTTGAAAATTTTCTTCTGATTTCTCCGTTGTTCATAATTTAATTTTTAAAGTTGTCACTACCTAAGTAGTACCACTTCTAGGTGGTTTAGGTGATAATTTCTGTACTGGAGTCCTCTCTGTGCTGCTCTGTTATACTCTGGAGTGGAATCCTCTCTCTGTTACTCTCTTATACAATCTCAAAAGCCATCATTCTGTTTTATGAGTTGGCAGGAATCCCTCCCTGTGCACACCTATGGACAATAGATCTCAAAAAGTCATGCCTTATCCATGTATGCATAATAAAAGACTGTCCAAATAATAATGTGGAATGTGAAGTTCTTCCTCTTATTGGTGATCAAGGAGGGAGCAGCGCTGTTTTGCACTTGTCAGATTAATCATATTCTCATTTTGGCCAATATTCCTTGAAGCTCTCTACTACTTGCAGAGCTTCTATTGAAATGTATGGAGGGGAAAAAAGGAAAGAATCAAGGAAGAAAAAAGATATAGCTATTCCATCTGAAGTCTAGAATAATTTATGCTGCTGTATCAATTTACCAGCATTGATCTTTGTGTAGAAATTCTCCCTACATCAGTAGAAAAGGAATGAGGATAAAACATGGTCCATGAAATTGTTTTTAATTGAGAGTTTTTAGATAGACTAAGTTGCAGATTTTTCTATTAATATATTGTCAACCATAATGCACAACACTTTGGAAAAAAAATGGCAAAGAAATCTAAAGCAAAGGACATATGGAACAGGGCAAGGAAATGGCAAAAGCCCACGGACCCATGCTAAATGAGAGATAAAAATTTAACCCTCTTTTCAGAGTGGATATGCGTGGTTATAACAAAATTTTGTCTTTTGTCTTTGAATTTAGAACAGATACATATACCTGGATATCAGATAATTTGCTAAAGAAATTCTCCCTTCTGTTGCTGTTTGAACCTTCTATATATGTTTAGCCACTGAAAAACAGTATCATGGACTTGAAAGAAGTGATACTGTTTTACTATGCTGGTTAGTTTTATAAGTATTTTCCTTGAATTAACGAAAGAAAACCAGAAAGAAGAGCAACACAGAGCCTGTAGACCTGCCATATTCTATGATGCTACCGGAATAATATAAGGAAGAATTTTGGGTCTGCTTATTTTAGACAGTATTCTAGAGAATATTGTTCAACCTAATACAACAATTTTGCTGAAAAAATAGTGACATAATTGACAAAATTACATAATAATTACAGTGCTTTAGAGTCAGCTATACTAAAGCATGACTCATCACTCAATACATAAGAAGTCACAGAACTACGTCACATCCAGCAGTGCAGTTGCAGTGCAGTATAGTGGAACTGCAGCCAAAGAAGAAATTTAAAATCAGCAATCTTTTGTTAACAAGTGGGGGAGCAGGGGAATTAATAGAAAGTATGACTATGAATTTTGTTTAGCTTTAATGAATTAAACAGTGCCAAGGAATACTTGTACAATTGCAATTAAGATTTACAGCCTTTTAAGAAAAATATTTAATACATGTTACTACTTGAACCTCACACATCCTCGGGTAATACTTGTAATAGTTTGCTTTATTGAGGAAGGAGAACTATTCCACTCTTCATCTGGGGAAATGATTGGTGAAGTGGAAAAGCAATGATGGAATTTTCTGAGATAATTACATTTTTTTATTAGAATACTTTATCAATGATCTTTTTGAAAGAAAAGCTGTACAGTGTAACAGCCAAGCATAAAACACTAAACTTCCTATGAAACATTTTGAATGACCTTCTCTAATAGCAGTCATTTGAAAATAATACTTTTAAAAACTGCAGAATCTGAAAATCTTTCCCTTGAATAAGCCTTACTTGTTATGCAAAAGATACATATGACTTTTATCAATTTCCTATATGTTAATACCTTTCTTGATAATAAACTAACCCCCAGCTAAAAATATTATTCAACAGCAAGATTATATGTCATTAGAAAAGTTACAGTAACAAGCTTTTTCTATTAGAAATGTGATGGTTTTTACTTACCAGGTGTAAAATTATACCGAGCAGAAAACCCAATAGATTCCAGTTCAGCATCAGCAAAAAATTTAATCCACAGGAATCTGCCACTGGATTTTATCATAGGTGGATTTTGCTGTCCACAGAAACGGCCAAGGATTGGGGAAAAGCCAAAAGGTCCATCTCGTACTTCTATGTGGTCAAATTTACACTCCCAAGAAGGCTCTATGGAATATTTTTCATCAAAATGTAGTTCAATGCATTGTCTAGGAGCAGCTAGGGACAAAAAAGAAAATTATGTTATTATTTTCTAACCCAAGACCCTTCAAAACTAAAGCAAAACTGAAGAAAATCAGATTTATCAATTGTGTATGGATCCTAAAATTTTGTTTAAAAACTTGTACAAAAATTAGTACATCTATATTATTTTTGATTAAAAATTAGTACATCTATAGTTTTTATAGGTTTCACACTGTCAGGTTATTTGTCTGTTGTTTTCCTTTAAAAAAGTATTCTTGACAGCAGTGCTTAGTAAAGCTAAGAGAGAGATATCTATGATGAACAGAAAAATATAGCCAGGGATAATTTCTTCAAATATAAGATATAAAATGTTTCTAAGAAATTTACATATTTAGAAAAATATTTTTTTCTCTTGTATTTTTGGGAGGGGTGTTAATCAGAATACTTTTTTAATACCTAATACTGAGAAAAATGATGAGGAAAAGGTTGATCAGAACTGTGCTGCAGTAAGGACAGATTATCTTCCTATATGTATTGCAGTCAATGACAAACTGAAGTGTAATTCCATATACTCAGAATTACTTCTCATTGGAAACATAAGAACAAATGCAATGAATTCTCACTTAAGAAAAAAGGATAAGGATCCTAGATAAGGATTATAATAGAAGAGCAAATGATATACTGAAAATCTTGAAGGAAGTTCATAGTGGCCATTTAAGTAGACATTTCTAAAAAGTCCATCTTTAATGATAGGTCTTAAGTCTAGAGACGATTGGAACGGTCTCTAAAACAAATATTTCCTGGCATCTCCTGTATAAAGCAAAAAAACCCAAAAAAAAAAAAAAAAAAAAAAAAACAAAAAAAAAAAAAAAAAGGGAAAAACCAGTAACTGGTAGAAATATAGTATTTTCTTACAAGGAGGGAGAATACATTTTATGAGAGGCAAGCTCCTAGAGGTGCACTGTTTTCTATGCTTAATCCTGGCCATAGGAAAAGCTGTGTGCCTTCCGTGTCTAGAGCATGGTGCATTGGAGCCTTTTGCTGACAAAGCCTTCTGATAAGACAAGGATTTGTTGTGTCATTGCCTGCTGTGCCTCTCATGGGATCATGTCCTATACTTTACACATATCAAAAGAGGTTTGTATTACCATGAGCTTTGCCAGAGTTACCATTCTTTTCACATAAAAATATGCAAGATCAAGTTCCATGCCGAGTTATTAGCATGGAAACTGCTTAGCATGGAAACTGCTGCCACTCCAAGAGTCAGGATCTCTACATTTATTTCCTCAAGAGTAATAAGAAAACTATCAGTGTCACAAGAACAAAGATCTTGTTTGGATTCTGAAATGTTTTAAAGTGAAGCTTTTGTTATGAACTCATTACTCACATAAGGAGAGAGACTATTTAAAATTAACTGAGTAAGAAGATATCAGGTAAATTTTGAAATCTTTACATAAGAGCACATAGTCAGATCCCTCTTACAACAATTCCATGTAAATAAATACAGCCTCATTTTATAAGAAGCATTTGAGAAGTAAGTTAATAAAACACCTTATTTGAAAAGAAAGAATAATTTAACAGCTTACAATGTTAATGTAACTGGATGATTGATATTTATTGAAACATTTAATTGAACATAAAAAGAAACCTTTTCTACTGTTCTTAATTTGAAGACATTCAAATTCAGGGAAATACTAATTAGTGACTTGTCATTATTTACACCGATTTATGGGAAATTTGTGATCTTAATGCCCATACAAATTCAGTAGAAAAAGCAAAGGTCTATGTTTTACAGATAATTGCACCAAATTCTCAGTCTATGGAAGCTAATTTGAAAGTACAAAAAATTTGCAAAAGTAAGGTCAGATAATAAAGCTAGTAAGGATAATGATGTTATCCTTACTGAGGTTTGAAGACCAAAGTAAATCTTTTTAGATCATAATAAAAGATTAAATACCTGGAAGACATCATTGATTAATTTTATTCAGAAGTTTCTATCCTTGAATTTACACTTTTATAAAAATTATTGATTTAAACTCAACTAAGCAATACTAGGACAGAAGAGAGCAATCAGCAGCTTTCAATTTGGGATCATATTCTGCATGCTCTTATTCCATTTAAGGAGATTTGTTGAGAGCTGTTCATCATCCACCCAAGGACTGCAGAGTCAGGTAGCAGAAACTCTGTCCTGACAACACTTTAGGTAATCTTAAGAATGCTCATCATGGCTTGAAAATCTTACACATTCATGACTCCAATGTTATACTATTAACCTGTCTAGAGCTTTATTATTATGTTTTAATGTCACAAAGTAGATATGAAACTCAATTCTCCTACTACTGACTGTCAGCTATGCTGACATACAGCAGCATGCAGCTGTCCTTCCCACAGCCACAAAGTGATTGCTTCAAAAATGTCTCATGCCATTATCATATTTATCCTTTAAAAACTTCCTTTTCTGTTTCCTTGTTTCGTACCAAGAAGAGGGTTACAAGTGCTGGCCCATAGTTAAATCCTTAACAGGTCTTCTCTGTATCCAAGACTCATGTAACTTTAAAAATGGCCACAAGGCCCCCTCAGAGTTCAGTCATTTGACATGATTTTTGGTGTCAAAAAGAAGACCTAGAGCCAACTATAGCCTTAGTATAGGAGGCTCTGAAGTAAAAGGAAAGATTGTGGATAAATAAAAATCAGGTCTACAGAATTACACATGAGAGTTATTGGCTGGGTGAATGAAAGACCTGAGAAAAAACAAAATTTCCACAACCCTAATCTCCATGTAGCCTTCTGAATCTCACACTGCCAACCAGTTTTATGACCAGAGCATTGCTATAATTTACACTATTCTGCCTTTATTTATTTTTCAACAAACTCAAGATGAGGCTTTTCCTAGTGAAGCTCAGATCTTGCTAGAGGATCAGAAGAATCACATCAGATGAAGGAGAGTTCAAGTTTCCACTTTTCCCTGAAGGTCCTGTGAGTAGAGGCCACTTCACTTTAAGAATGGAGCATTGAATATTCATTAGCAGCACTTCTCCACTGGGGATAAAACAAGGCTGGGGATTGAGTTTGAGGGCTGGACCACTGCCCACTCACATCCCTTATAAATGTGAAGTCATGTTCTGGCACCATTTTGGCCATGCCACTAGGAACAGCTCATATTTCGGTAACTGTGTGTAACTCCAGGGTGCAACACACGCACCCATGATCTTTTAATCAGGTGCTTTTGAATGCACTTCTGTTTTCTTCTTATGCTTCATATTTAGTTAATGGTTAAATGCGTTGTTTGCAATAATCTACATAAGACAAAAAATTAATCAAAACTCCTAGATATGACCATAAAGGATGAAAACATATAACTCAAATTTTCAACTTTAAGTTCCTTTTAGCAAAAATTGTATCATTTCACACTTATGCTCTGGCTTTAATAAGGGGTTTCTTTTCTAAACACAAGGTAGAACAAGCAGCTATTGTTTAAGTACACATCTTGTGCCACAGCTTTTCCAACAAAGGGTGTGTGAATGAGGTTACAGTAAAATTTACAGAAATAAACAGGGAACAAGACCAGAATAGTCACTAATACTAGTGTGTGTGTACCTACAGAAAAATAAACCAAAAAAAAAAAAATAATCCAGATTATGCAAATCTTCCAGCCTGCATTGGCATCTGGCCATCTAATCAGAAAAGGAGGGATGGAGTGGTTATTTCTGGTATCCTAATGAACAGGTAAAGCCCATTCAGATCTTCAGAACTTCTTCTGTGGCTGTGATGTCAGGAAAAGTTGTTGTCCACTCCAAATGAAATATATTGAATAATGTCTCATAAAATAACTTGATATCAAATGCCACAAGTTCCATATTTAACTTCCAATTATCTTTCTTCAAAAAATGTTTAGAACCATGGAAAGGCCTACTTAATGCTTGCATGTCTTGTCATCTTTTTCATCTAACTCTCTTACACAAGAGCTGTCTCAAGATTTTACATCCAATGAGAAAAGAAAGAGTCATTGGGTTCCATCTTGCAGTAGGACAGTTGCAGAAAGCTACACAATTAAGGTTTTAATACTGATCAGCCTCTAAGTCTGTGTAGTGACAGCTGAAGTTAAGTGAAAAAATCTGTTTCAATTTGCCACACTGCATGGAAATGAGAAACAACTCAACACCTACTGCCATCTCTATGAACTGTTACCCTACTAATAGTTTCAATCATCCTAATTCTTTCTGGTTATCCTGCTATTATTGATAAGGAAACCACATTCATCTTCATCTGAAAATAGGGTTTTTTCATTGTTTTGGTGAAACATTTTTCAACACAAGAATCACTGTGAAATACAAAAGGACTTCGAGCAGAGGTTTTTCATTTGGTGATAACATGACAATTTCCTAACACTTGTGAAATATCATGAAATAGTTTAATGGTCTTTTGTGAGAACATGAGATTTTCAAGATTGATAACTCTATATGTTCACAAACTTGTAAAGTGGAAGATATATTTTATATCTCCATAAAGCAATTCTGGTCCATACCTGTATTTATAAATAAGCACTTAATTATTAAAAGCAGAAGAGTGGTTACAATTTTACAGGTTTTTCATTTATGGGATTGTTAAACTGATTCTCAAGTTATAGTGTGTATGGTATGACTATCCCACTCCCCAAGTATTTTAATACAAATAAAAACCTTTGCTCCTACAAAATCTCCTGTGCAAATTTCCTTTTATAGCACACATGCCAAATGTTCTGCAGTCTGGCAAAGGCTATTGCTGTCACTGCTGTGATTGTTCTGGGCAGCTGTGAATTTTGTCAGGTTAGAATCATGAATATGCAGAAAAAGGGTGAAATTTGGCCAATTTTTCTCAGCTCATTTTCTATGTTTTCTATATGCCAACTAAGATTGAAAGAAAAAAAAAAAAAAAAAGAAAAAACCAAACAAAAAGAAAAAATTCTCGTTGCATTTTGAAAGGCAGATGGGATTCATCAGAAGATCCTTGGGGAGTTGTATCCCACTCCTCCAAGCCTCACTTGTGATACTTCTCTGTAGCATAACAATTTTTGTATAGAGGCCATGATTTCCAGATGACTCAAAGGATTTTTTTTAGAAAGGCATTCAACCCGAACTTTAAAATTCCTAGATGTCCAAAGAGTTCATTATTGTTACTACAAAATCAGAATTTAAACAAAAAAAAAAAAAAAAAAAGAGAGAAAAAGCAGAATAATCTAAGAAACTTCTAACTGTTTGATTTGCTTATGTCTTTCACTGCTGGGATGGAAGCCTCTGCAGTCAGGAATCTCCTTTTCTTTCAGAAATTCACAGCCTATGATCATGGCAACTTCTGCCAGCTCCTTTACGTCACCAAAATAATTTTGACATGATAAAGGGATTGTATATGTATAAGTTGAGCTACAATGGGGACGAAAAAAAAAAAAAAAGATGAAATTCAACTGTTTACAGCACACTACAAGATGGAGTCCTCAGTAAAGACCACTTAAAGTCACTAGGAATTGTGTTTGAATGTGCCCTAAGACTATGTTTGACAGCAAATAAATGTAGGAATGAATGCAAGCAGCCAGCAGAGAACCTGGTGATTCATATATGCATTTATACTCACATCATACAGCTTTCAGTATGTTATATACAGTCCTGGTAGGCTGAACTCCCTGAGACACACAACAGTGAGATAGTGATGGGGGGATGATATTCTAGACCACATCAAGAGTCCCTCTGGTTTGGTGCTTGGCATTCAACAAGATTCAGAAGCTGTTCAAGCATATTGAAATTTCAATACTAATTATAGAAATAAAATGCATAAAGAGATGTTTCTGTCTTACTCCAAAATATTTATTTCCTCCATTAGTCAGGATTGCCCACAATTTCTATAGATTGTTATCTGATTTCAAAGACATTGCTATCAGTGTGGGGGTTTTTTAATCTTTTAATATCAGTGTCTTATGACAATGAGTTTCACAGAATATAAAAGATGTAGGGAAAAGCTAATGCTTGCTAGACTTCTTTATCATTTTCTGTCATTTTATATGTTGCAAAAAGAATAAATATGGACAAACAAATTATTTTAATCACAAAAAAGTTTTTGTTGACCTTCAGTAATTCTTTTGCTTTTTTTTTGGACATCTGACATATTTTAAAATATTATTGCTCAGATATCTTCCTATATCTCTGCTTATTTTTGTGACATTTTCCAGACAGAAATTACTATTTCTGATGTTTTTAGAAGACAGAAATAGACATGGGGACATCAGAGCTGAAAATGTTGTGCAATGTCTATGGTTCATTGTGGGTTTTAAAATAACCAGCTGCAATCCAAACTGTTGATTAGGCTGGATGGGAAGAAGAAAATACCCATGCCATAAAAAAATTGTGATCAACTGGATTTTATAAGACTGAATTTTCCAATAAATTATAGCAAGATGTCTGCTGAGTTTACTCTTTTCCTTATACATTGCTCTAAACTTGTCAATGTGGAATTTCATCTTCGTCATAGACGTTGGTTGATTAAATCTTTCCTTCTTAAATTGTTCTTTGGCATTTCCATTTTTAGATATTTTAGATCACATTATTTCAACAGTGTATTTTGCAATATTTCAGCATGTTATATTTTTTAAATACTTAATTGTTGTAATAAAGGTAAAAGTCTTTACTGTATTGGACTTTCAAGCACCTTCTTACTATGAGGAAGAACATCTCATGACCTCAGATGTGGGACTAAATTTTACAAAAATGATGGGTTATTTTCTACACCATTTCACTTTAATGACAAAACATCCTGTGTTTCAGATCTTTGAAAATAAAACAGGCTTGCTTCTCCCCAGTCTCACAGGTGTGTTAGATAATTTGATCAATAAATGCAAAACGACCCGGATTGAGCAACATAAGTGTAACTGGAAAAAAAATAATCCTACCTTGTATATTTTGAACTTATACATTTATATGCTTTTAAAAACTTATTATTTTAAACCAATTTCTAAACTTTGCTGGAATTTAAATATTTATCATATGTGTGTTTAAATTTCAGACATGTACAGACTAACTCAAATTTTGTTTTAAGAGTTTGTTTGGCTACATTATTTATAATCAACTCTTCTGACTTACTTCAGTCAAGTTATCTAGCACCAAAGTGAAATTCAGTCATTTTGCTGTGACTTGACTTTCTAAAAGTACAGAGTGTGTGTGGGTCCAGAACAGTTCATTCAATTTAAATCAGCTGTATATCTCTGGAAATATGTCTTGGTGCTACCTGCATCTTTTGTAAAATAATGATTTCTGTAGTTCCTCACTCCATCATTAATTAATTAATAATTTTCTAAATGAAACATTGATAGAAGACCATCACTGTTTTATTCTATATGTATTCACAGCTCATGAAAGAAGTTTTTTGATTCCAGGGATTTACTATACAGTACCTGATTCATCTTTTCTGAGCTCTGAGAGGATCTAACCTCTGTTACTTTCCACAGGTTCATTATTACAGCAATCTCTACAATATCTATTGTACTAAGACTAATGAAAAGAAACCACATAGTTTGTTTGTAATACACCTTTAGCCTTTCCTACATCACTTCCATGCCTGCAATTGTATACCCTTTAAAAGCTAAGTTTTAGAGATGCTTTATGCTAATGTATATTCTCCTCTAGTTTTATTTTGTAGGTTGGGTTTATTTTATTTTAATTTCTTATGAACAACTGGATGGAAAATAATTTTAACACTCACTACATGGATATTTTCTGTATGATTTGTTTTACTGTACTAAGCTTGTCAACCCTGGTTCAGCTAGAGTAAGCTTAAAATATCTGCATGAAAGTCAAAAGTATTTTTGTTTCTCATGTTCATTTTTACTACTCATTTTAAAATATCCTTTCTTTTGTCACATTGCATTTTAGGTTCTATTCATTTTCTAAATATCCTGAAATAAATTCCTGAAATACTGCTTATTACTAAGTCTTACATACTTACCACCTTAACTAATTTATGAGTTATATCAAAACAGAAATCAAGATGTTCTCTAAATCTTTTGCCTTGAAAATATTTGTTACCATGACTTTACCTACTCTTCACATATAATAAAACCTATTCTTTTTAAAACAGTTGATGGTAAAATATAAAGATTCTTCTTTTGGTCACCTTCTATAATGTAGACACACTCTCTGTCCGGAGGATACTTGTTGGGGTAATTTGGAGAAGTGAAGATGCCTCCTTCTGCATATTTTGTCCAAGTTCCACACTGCACTGGTCTCTGTCCTTCGGAAACAGTTTGCTTTTCTGTGAAATGATGACATTAAGCATTATATAATTAGCCAAAAAAATTATTATGTCCATGTCACACTTAAAACTCTGTAACAGGATAAATACAACAGCCCCTTTTCTGTCAGTGGCCTCAAACTTTTATCTGTGGAGACTGATTATGATAACTGATCTAGGGGAAAAGAAGGCTAAAAGTGTTTTAGGGGTACAAACACATAATTCTTACTCAAAATAGGTTTCTCAAAGCAAAGGAGAGATTTGAATGTCTAGGAGAAAATAAATTTGCATTGGTTTTAAAGTAATAACCTTCTAAAGAAAGCACATGCTTGAGAATTGGAAGGCATGCATTTCCCACTCATACATCTCAAAAAGCTCAAGCATGTGCTTTATCAGCAAGCTTCATGCCATAATACAGGAATATATCAGTCACAAAATCAAGGAAGTAACCCAGAGAATTATGATCATATATATATAAGTTGTTTTAAATCTGCAGCATATTTAGTCTATATTCACTGGACAGAGGTAGACAGGGAAATTCCTGGAATCTGGTTCATAGATTATTTTTATCTCACTGTTTGCTTTAAAATTAATAAATAGCTCTGAGGCCAGGAATCACAGCCCAGAACTTGCCTTCTCCTAAGTGAATCCTCAGAGAAAAGAGTCAGACCTTCTTGTCTGCTTTCTTCCCAGCCCTGAATCTCTTTCATTTCTTTCTGCTCTCTGGCAGAGAGACTCGAGTCAAAGGTTTGGGCCAGCTCAGGCTGAAGAAGATCAGGGATCCCTTCCTAAGCATCTTGCTTTGACAAGTAGGCTAAAATGAGATGGATTCTTCAGAAGGAAATATATCTAGGCTGATATTAAAAGGAAGGATAGTACGTTCTAGAGTGGTGTTGCTCTGAATGAGGTATTTCATAATCAAAGAGCTGGCCCATATAACTTAAGCCCCGAGTGCACAGAGTAAAGGTGTTTGAGGCTCCCTCTTAGGATCAATGGATGGAAACAAGCACCAAGGATGATAATAACCATCTGAGATCTGACTTATACTCTGCAAGCATTTCTTTTTCACCCTGGTGCATATCCAGGCAGAGTATGACACGGAGCCCAATTTTCTGCCATGAATTCCAGCCTGCAGGGACTGTGCATTCAGACACAGGTTCAGACACACACTGTGCTCAGCAGCAGTCCCTGCCAGGCTCTCCTTATACTGGGCATCTAAGGCTTTCAAGAATCTCTTTCTCTACTCCCCCTGCACAAATGCACCCATGATACCAAATTTCAGGTTTTTAATTATACTTCAACAGCAAAAAAGGTTTTAAGTGTAGGTAGCTGAGTGCCCAAACTGGACTTCCCAATTTGAAAGTGGGAATGTTTTATAGTCTTTAGTTAGAGTCAGGCTGAGCCTGATGAGCATCCCTGGATTTTTTGTGTGTATACAGGCATGTGAATACTCCAAACAAATGGACAAAGGGCAGACAGTGGAAGTAAACAAGCTGCTAAATTTCAAAAACTAAACTAAAAACTCAAATCCATATTTTGGTCTCTAATAAATTGTCTGACAAAAATGTTTGACATTTACATACCTGTTCCTTTTTTGGTTGCCCCAGACAAATGTAGAATGATTAGACTTGCTACAACTGAAAGAGAAATATGCATTAAGTATCACAGAGTGATAGTTTCTGCAATGAAATTACTTGCACTCATCTTACAAGAATACAAATGAAATAACATTTCTGTAAAGAAAAAGTTTCATTTTTACTTGCATCTTTTAATTGCACATATTGTATAAGCAAGTTTCTTCATGGCCTGTTCTTGTAAGTACTTATCTTTGTAAATGTATGCAAATAAAGAGGAAATCTTTTGGGTTTAAAACAAAATCCACAGGCACTGATGTTCTCATCCTTTTTTATCCTTTTTTCTTTAATATTAAAGAAAAACATTTTTACCAATACCTATTTATATAATAGTTCATGCCAGTAGTAGAAAACTGGCTGCTTTTAACAGAGGGAGACTAAATTTCAGTGCCACTGCATGTACTAATGTCTCTCACTATGGCACAATAAAATTTGAAAATGAGTACTGGAAGTAGGAAAGAAGTGAGAGGTTGGGTTCTTCATATCCATCAAAGCATTTGCAAATCTCTAGTGAAGTAAATTATTGTGTGTGCTTAACAATCTCATTAATCTAGTTTGACTTGTCGAGAGGGTGTTGCTTTTTTGCAGCAGTGAATCTGCAGCCCACTTTACAAACAGGTATCTGCTGTCTCCAACCGTGATAGGACAACTGTGCCTCTTGGAAACAAATGCAACCTTTCTGAAATGGACTTTGACCTGGAGATAATGACTGGGTTTCTGGGAATTTCCAGATATAACAGTTTGACTAGAAAAGGCTAAGAGGCAAACCCTTAGTAGAGTCATAATGAGACTAATTTGGAAGATCAAAGTGACTAGCGAGCTACCTGATGAAGAAATCACACAGTGATTTTCCTGTCATCATTCATATCTTCTTTGGCTATCAGAGAAAGTGGAATTGCAAGTGCAGAAGAGAGCAGATCCATCAGTTCTTGGAGTGCTTAGGGCTTTATCCCAGCTAGTTTGACATTAGGCTCAAACACAGTGTCCAGGTTGCACTGACCTTAAGGTGGAAATTAAGTTGTGTGCTTATTCAGAGCATTTTGGATCAGTCAGCTACCATTTTGTTGATGACTATGATGAGGAACCCATTAATTAATAAAAGTAATTGAATGGCATACTTTCTTCTCATTTTCCTTAAGAGACACTAAAAGCCACCATGGGCTAGTAACTATGGTCCTTTCCAAGACAGTGCTTTTAACATTTTCATCTTTTTCATCATAATTTATGTGCAATTTTCACTCCAAAGGAAGCCATTCTCCATATTTCCAGTATTCTGATGGCATTGAGATCCTTATTTCTTTGTCTTTACCTTTCCCATGTGACAGAGGGTTTGAGGCATGGATGATGGCTGCTCTATTAAGCAGGGTAAGATTGAAATTCTGGGAAAATGAAGGCTTGGCAGCAAACTCACTATTTCTTGGTCAGGCTCACAGCCCCTAGACATGGATATTGGCAGCACTGATAGTTAAAACTCTTGTGTGTCATGGGCATTCTATGAGAACACTACACCTTCTGCTTGGATCTGAATGCTACCTAGCCATTCATGCCCTTACTCTCCTCAGGGATGAATTCTGGGAATATATGATAGCTGGGACTCTGCCTGCCAACTCTGTCAAAATCCGAAGGCAAGGCAGGAGTCATCCCTTTACTGAGTTGCTCATTTACTTTAGCTGTGTTTCATGCAGTGATCATAACGCATCTATGCTTGTAATCTTCACCAGCCTACACCTAGTTTCTCAATAGTGTAAAGTTGATTGGTGTTCAAATATGGAATCAGCTGCCAGGGTTCCTTCTGCCCATAAATTTGTGGAAGCTAGAACAGGACGCACAATAACCGAACAAAATCCACGTGAGATTTTGTTATTCTTTTAGGCAATTAATAACAATGCATATCTGATCCTTACACGTTTAATTCAAGTACCTTTATCTATTAGGTCTCCCCTCATTTTCTATACAGAAAAAAGTGAAGTTCAGAGAAGTAAAGAGAGTTGGTCCAAGTCACAGATATATTATTACCAAGATGACAAAAGCTCCACAGCTCTTTTCAGTTCCAGCTGTAACTGCTAGAAAAGAGGTTTCCAAACCACAGAGTTGTTTTCCTAAAGCATAGAACTTTACTTAAATGCCATTATATCAGCATTTGCTACTAGTAAGTCAAAATAATCTTGATAATAAAGTCTAATAGACAAGCAGAGACTTAGAAACTGTTTGGGGGTTTTGGTTTTATTCTAGAGGTATAATATCTAACATTTGGATAGATAAAGTGAAACACTTCTCTCATGTTAAAAAAAAAGAAAAAAGAAAAATTTTCTTGTTTTAGTGTTATTAACAGCAGCACAAAAATATGCAAGTTGCCAGAAAGTAATTAAAATTGTGGTCTTCTTGGGAAAAGCCAACACAAATACATATTATTCAAGTAGACAAGGCAGACCATTTTATTCTATGATCCCTCTGCACAAATGCACCCATGATACCCAATTTCAGGTTTGAATTTCTCATGCCTTTTTCTTTCTCAAGCCACAGAAAAATAACAGTGCTTTTCAGAGACGGGGGGGAAAAAAGCAAGACCCCAAAGAGATCAACCATGGAATCTTCACTCATTGAAAACTGTCACTTGGGAAGTGTTGGCAGCATAGCAACAATATTGTCATTATCTCGGTTTGGGAATTATTTTAAAGAAGTTTCCACAAAATTTCTTGTTGCCTTCTCACTGTCTTCCTCCTCCCCCTTTCCCTCCTAATCACGGGTGTAATTATAATCGTGCTTTCTAGTGCCACTCCGATTACGCATCTTTGCATCTTTTTTGGATCTGTGCATTTTTTTCATTACAAGCTGTACATTAAGTGATTTATCTCTTGGCCAGGCTTTTAGGAGGCTGTGATTTGGCACAGACATGGCTTAGCCTGGCGAAGAGTTGTTGGACAAGCAATACCTGGTCATAGCGCTATTGTACAGGTGTGGGCGCGCAGAGAAGTGCTGGGAGGAACTGGGGCCAGTCGAGCCCCTTCAGAACAGTGGACCCTCCGCAAAACAGAGGCGGGAGAGGGAGTCCCACCTCCCTCCTTGAGGCCCCTAAGGTCTCGGAAGAGTAGGTGATATATTTCGGTGCCTCCTTGCTAATCCTGGTGGATTTCAGCCCAAAGCGCCGCCCCCGCCCCGCAGCTCTCCGGGATCCGTGCCCGGTGCGGCCGCCCCCGCCCCCGCCGCGGCTCCCGGCGCTGCCCCGCGCCCCCTCACTCTTGGCGGCCGCTTCGAGCCCCGGCCGGAGCCCCACGGCGCCGCGGGCAGCTCCCTCCGCTCTCTCCCGGCGCGGCAAAAGCCAGCAGAGGCGTCGCCCCCAGGTGAAAGCCTCCAGCCCCCGGGAGCGTGCCCCGCCGCCCGCCCCACGGAGCTGGCAGACGCCGGCTCCCCTCCGGAGCACCGCAGCGTGGTGGGGGAGAGGATGCGGTGTGTGCCTGGGGGGCAGTTCGCCCCCTCGCCCAGGAAGCCTGAGCGTCCCGTTACGCCAGGAGTGGAGGCAGCGGAGGGCAGGAGCCCGTGCGCGGCGGCGGAGCTCGATCGGGGGTGGGAAGGGGGAGACTGATACTCACTGTGAAAGAAGCTGCGCCCATGGGTCATGTCTGTTCCTTACACAAGGGGCTTCGGTCTCCACTAATTCCATTTAGATACGGGAGGACTTCCAGTGGCGGGGAGAGGATGGAAGTAGGAAAAAAAAAAAAAAAAAAAAAAAAAAAAAAAAAAGGAAAAAAAAAAAAGCCTGAAGCCCACACACACAGCAGAGCCGAGCAGCCTTTCCTCTCCCTCGCTCTCCCTCACCGCCTTCAAATGATCACCGCCGGCTCAATCCCATCACACCCGAGCGATCACCAGCACCGCCACGAGCGGTGCATCGCGGCGGCGGCGGGCAAGGCGGCGGCGGCGGCGGCGGCCCGCGCATCCAGGTGCCGGCGGGCGGCGGCGGCGGAGCGAGCCGAGCCCCTAGTCACCAGTTTCATACAGAACCAAAAGCAGATCGAAGCATTTCCTGCAGGACTCCGAGCCCAGCGACTTCCAGCCCTTCGGCTTCTTTTGATGCATTGAAGAAGGGATTAATGGGTCCGTCATCAGCTCCCTGTGCTTGCTCCTCTGAAGGGGTGGGGGCGGGCGGGAGGGAACCCAAAGAGGAGGGGTGGGGTAGAGAAAGATTTACCAAATAGGGGATTTAGTCATATTTGTGTGCAATGAGAACCTTATTAGAGAAGACATCCTTTAAAATCGAATAAATCCATTTTTGCAAAACCCTCTCCCTGCGCATAACATAGTATCAAGTGGTAGCAGCGGCAAGAGGCTGAAAACACATTGCACGGTCTGAAATCCCCTTGAGAATGGATGGAGCGAGAAAGAGATGGACGAGGATAGACAGATGCCCCCTCACTTCTCCAGTCCAGGGCGAGAAGCAGAAAAAAACCGTGGAGACTCTTCCATTCATTCAGTGGAGGGGAAGGGGAAGGGAAAGAGGAGAGGAAGGACGGGAGGGTGGCAGTGGTGGGGAAGGAATGATTTCAAAACTGGGAAAGGAAGGGTAAGAGAAGAGGGATCGCTTCCCCTCTCCTAATCAGTTCAAACAAAATGCTCATGAGTTGCTCCTTGACCTGCACCTGCCAAAGGGAAATTGAAAAGATTTTCCTCCTTGACAGACGACTTCTTCCTCTACACACCCACACCCACGCACGCACAAAGACACGCACACACACGCACAAAAGGGAGCAATAAAAGTTTATCTGCTAATCCTCCGGCCGCAGATACAATGATTACCTCTTCCAATCAGCCCAGAGACGACTGCAAAATCTCTCCCGCCCTCCCCCCGCGTCTAGGACTTATCTTCCTCCCCAGCTACAACCCATCCCAAACACCCATCCCTTTGACGAGATTGCGGAGGGCTGGTGGTCAGGGCGGGAAGGAGGGGGGCAGAATATAGTAGAAAAAACATATTAATAATAAGACTGGTTAAATGGTCTCAATGGAAAACAAGAGGGGAGGAGGAAGGGATGAACAGAAAGGGCTGTGTCCCCTCTTGGCCTCGGGAGCCGGCCCTGCAGAGCCGCGGCAGCCGGCACCTCTGACTCCCGCAGCGCCGCGGACCCGGCACTCCCGGCCCGGGCGAGGGGAGGGCGGCAAGAAAGGGCAGGGAGAGAAGTGCACTGCTGGGGCTGCGGGGAGGGACGAGGAGAAGGGAAGATTTGTGTCACAGAAGTGCGGGGGGAGCAGGATGGGATCCCCCGGCTTCTCTGCACCGCTGTTGCGGCGGCCAGGCTGGGAACAGCCGGCGCGGGAAATCCGCCGACCCCAGCGGGGATGGGGGCAGAGCCAGGAGACCCGGGATACCCGCAGCCCCTGCCCCGGGCTCCCCACGCCGCAGCAGCATCTCGGAGGCGGGGTCGGCGCCGCTCCTCCTTGCCCGCACCTGATGCTCACGCCGTTCGCAACAAGAAAAGTGCGTCTGGAAGCGCAGCCGGGGCAGGGAGAGGACGGGGGAGTGTTGGGAAGGAGGCTGTAAGTCAATTAAAAATGAAATGCAGCCCGGCATCCTGCTTTGCGCGGGTGCGGAAAAGCCGGGCGGGGGTGAGCGCAGGTCGGGCGGCAGCGGTGGCTGCGTGCCCGCGGCTCCGCGGCCGGGCGCGGTGGGCGGTGCGCGCCCGCGGAACCGGGCTGCCCGCTGGGGCCGGACGGGTCTGTCCCGCATCCCGGGATCTGCCGGCGGGCTGGGGACAGTGTTAGCATAGGCCGGAGGCCTATTGTCTTCAGGGCACCTTTTAATGAGGTGGGTACCCTTGCTGCCTTTGGGACGGCCCTGAGCAGCACAGCAGCTATTCTGGAAGGTGACTGATGAGGAAGCCTGGGTATTTATTTATGCATTTTTTAAATTTGTTTGTTTATTTATTTTTCCCAGTAAAAAGCTGTGTTTTAATAAAAAGCTTTAGTGGGTGTTTTCAGCCTGTGGGTGGTCTGCCCCATACTCTGGAATGAAGATTGTGTCTGCCATCACTGTTCACGATTGCAGGCAGTCAGCAATAACAGCGTGCACATTAGGGTAGGTCAGAGGTGATCTTGGCTAGCAGGATTCACCCATTCAACCAGCCAGCCAGCCATCAGCCCAGCCAGCCTGACTGAGCTCTTAAAAATCCTGTGGGGTGAGAAGGGCACAGGGTTTTGCTACAGGGCTGTGAGTAAGCTCCTTATAATAAGGAATATAGAAGATATAAGACTTCATGAAAGCATTCACGTGTTTTGTGTAATCCATCTTGCCATTAGCAACATCAAGTTTGCAGCTGTTAATCTCAATAAACTGTCCTACTCTGCTTTCTAACCCTCTCAGCACTTTCTCTGACCTTCCTTATTCTCATCCACAGTGAGTTGCAGAACTTTATTTGTAGAGTAATTGAAAGACACCTGATTTATCCGTAGGATAAACTTCTATACAGGTGTGCAGACTATCTTAGGGAACAGTAGAGTAACAGAAAAAGGGTAGTGTTGAAAACAGTCATACAAATGTTTATAGACAGTCAGATGTTTCTTCTGCAGGATGATGCAGACATCCATATGGCTAAGTTTCAAGTTATAGTTACTTAAAAAAAAGGTAATAGAACAAGTAGGCACAAAACAGCTGATTTTGCTGTTCTGGGAAATGTGCTGTGTCACATCACATAACAGTGAGCTTCACATTTTTCCTTTTCTGGAATAGGATGCTTTCAGTTTTAAAATTCCTAGATCTTTTATTGTCACCCATAATTTTAAGGACACCATTGCAATAGTATGGAGAAATAGAAAGTAGTACATACCAAGTGTGTTTATGCCAAAATGTAATCAGTAACCATCATTATGGAGGGAGACATCCACAAAATAAATGAGGCATGACCACAATGGCCACTGAGTGTTCTCATTAGCAATGAGACCTTAAGGAGATATCTCAGGATCTACATCACTGAATGCTAAAAGCTTATGCAAAAGTGTTTATAAGCAAGTACCCAGGGCTTGCAATTTAGAGACTGTGCAAAATTGCTTTCTGCCTCAGTAGATATCACTTCTGTAGAGAGTTTGAAATTTTAAACTTCATACAACTACTAAAATGTTCACCACCATCTTTTTTTGGCTTTATGTCTCATTTTGTTGCAAGATCTCTTTATGTGAGTTTTGGTAAATGCTCTTTCTAGTAAACTAGTAACTCATGCTCTTAGGTGGGCACATCTTCCATTACCGTGGAATTCTATAGCTAAATTTTTATAAATTTAGTGTGCATTTTTACATCCCTATTTACCCAATTGCCAGAACCTTACATTTCTACTAGACAGTAAATTTAAAAAGGAAGAAAAGGACTGACATTTAATAAAACATGAAATGTTTTTTTTAAAAATGGGAAAGCCTAATAACCATAAACAATTATGTCAAATGGCATCTTAGTAGTATTAGGAAGACTTTGGATTTACTTGGTAAAAGTCCTATTGATTTTTAAATGAGTTTAAGTGGTTTTTTAGGTTTTGCATTTTTCTTAGAGTAACAACATTGGCTTATTTTATTATATGGAATGACAACTACACTTTTAGATTAGAAATGTACTTTTCTTATTTCTGTATTGGTTGTCAGCTGAATCTTGTTTTTAAAAATAAGCAAGAAAACCCAAAACAATTACATTCCTTGATTCAGTACATACAATTCTTTGTAGTTTTAAACCATCCATTACATGGCAGTCTGTTCATATAGCACAATTTGTTGGCCTCTCTCTTTCACATTCACACCTGAATTTTTCTATTGATTTTTAGAGCAATAGGTTTGAACCCAGAATATTTTATTCAGCAAGACATGAAGCACTTCCTTCCTGTTTTCTGACATCTTTAGGCCAGCCTAAGACACTGATCAGCCTGAGGATGGTTGGTTTGGCAGAAAGGAGATCACTCATTTATAGACCAGTTTAAGCACTGTGAAACATTTCCAGATCTAGATTACAAGATGAAAAAAGATAAATAAGCATGAAAATATCTAACATTTTTTGTCCAAAACAATAGTGTATAAACTTCTATTGAGATCTAAGTGAAGAACTGGACAGTTTTCTTCAACAGATAGAAAAAAAACTCTTGCCTCTGAATTGTGTTTCAGTGACAAGAAAAGAAAAGAAAAATTCTGCTTTACTGTCCCCCTTCTGTGATTGGCCTATGAGTTTGTATGTCAAAAGCAGAAGTCCTGGGCAGCTGGCTGTAAGTGGCCCTGTCTAGGCAGGGGGTTGGACAAGGCAGTCTCCAAAAGTCCCTTCCCACCTCAAACACTATGATACTTTGAGTCTGTAAACAGTGGATGACAATGGATCATAAACTGGAAGAACAGTTTCAGTGAGAAAAAGAAACTCCTTACCATTGAGGACTGACTTGGCTTGCTTCCGGTTGTAGTGTGTAAGAAGATAAGACAATATATCTCGATTATTTTCTCCTTGAACCAGAGGAGATTATTCAGTCTCTGTTAAAATGGTAAATTAGTCACAGTTAAAAATTCCCCAGCATGGAGGAACCTTAGGTAAATTACTCCATATCTTTCTCAATTAAATTCTTTCTTGTGAAAACAAAACCTGTCCAGCATTTGGCCATCCTTTCTTGGCTGCTTTGGATAGTCTTGTCTAATCCCAGCTCTGCCATTCGCAACTGTTCTAACTGTAGTCCATAAAAACTAAGTGAATTAATTCCTCTTTGTGTAGATAAAAGACTGAAAGGATTCAAAATAGCCATGAGTTTCTCCCACATTTTCAACAAAAGATTCCTTGAACTGGAAGAAACAGCACAGTTATGAAATGGAGACGGCGCAGGCTTCCTTATTTATGGAAAGCAATCTATGCTTCTGAGGGTGGGAAGGAAGAAATACGAGAGTGGTATTTCACTTCTTTATGCCTTCTTTAAAAACATTTTTGATTCTGTGCTGTCATGTGTAATCACAGATGTTTTGCCACAATTTCTTTGTGAATGATTTTTTTTTTCTAGAACGTAGCAAATCCAAACTACAGTCTCAGTATAACACATACACAGTGTGACATTTGAAAACACTGAAATGAATCATCAAGCTGATCAGCACATCCACATTCATGGTTTAGTTCAGAAAAAAAATATGCTTCTAAAATGAATCTCCCAATTGCCCTCACTTACCACATTTTGGATTGCAAATTGGAGAAGACTTTGAGTGTGTGAGCTGTTTTTCTTATAGATGAAACTAAGCGGAGAGATGTGTTCCTAGAGCAGTCTGTTTTCTAACTTCTAAAGGGCACGCAACCCCACAGGAGGAAAGTAAAACTAGTGCTAAATAAATACAGGTACAGAGCAGGCATGGAGAACTCAGTGCCAACCATTTCACATTCCAGACAGGCTCCTTTTGCCCTGAATTGCATACCAACAAGGATTTATTCAGTATTTCTTTCAACAGTGCTAGTAGCTGAAACACAAAAACTGAAATATATTCCATTCTTTTGTGATGAAACACTTACAGAGAGGCACAACATATATTTTCCTGTGTGATATCAGGATAATGGAACCTTTTACTCCCTTAAAATAACATCTTTCCTCTTATCCATTTTCTGGTCATTCACAAACTGTCTCTTGTAAGTGCAGAAGGACTTTGGGTCTGCACTCTTCCAACAAATGTGTTCCTGAATACGGCACATTTAGAACATCTCTTCTGACACAGTTTTCTTGAAAATTGAAGTGTATTTCCATTCTGCAAACCAGTCTGGGGAATAACCCTTAGAGAAGAAAGCTGTTTAAACAAGTAATAAGAAAAATCTGACACTTTTCAACTGCAGTTTTTTATAATTAGTCTTGTATTTAATAAGTGCAACTTGGATTTACATGACACCACACAATTTCAATGGATAAAGGACTTCTCTTCTACAGGACACTGTTATTTCTTCTTCTCTTTTTTTTTTTTCTTTTATCTTGTTTGATTAGTGTCACTTTGAAATGGAATGAATTAAAAAGTAATTTTTTTGGGGTGATACAAGAATAGGCAAGGTTGCCTACTGTACTTAGTTTTCTTTCTTTATTTAGAACAGTGGTCTCCAAAATGTGGGGAAATTGTGGACTAGTAGAGTATATAATACAATCCATTGGGCTGCAGAAAGAATTTTTTTTTACACCATTAATAAACAAAACAAAAAAACCCTATTTTTTTAAGTTTTTTTGGTTCATCACTATCTCATCCTTCTTAATTTCTATTTTTGTATGTGGTTTATAAATTCAATGCATTAGTACAGTGGTCTGTTTATGTATTTTATAAATAAATAAATAAACATATATTGGGCCACATGCTTAAAAGTCGTTTACTAATGTTTGCAACCAAAAAAAGTTTGAAGAACACTAAAGTTCTGCCAGCTATCCCCTCTGAAGCAAACAGCATTTCCAAAAGTGCTAGCTCAGATTCCACATTTAAGACAGAGATAAATTTGTCACTTAAATTAAGACTTTCAAGAACCTTTAATTCTACCATTTCAAGAACAAGGGTAATTCAGAAGGTGGGGGATGTTTGGTTTTGTTTGGTTAGTTGTTTTAGTTTTTTTTTCATTCACATGTTGATGATTTGATTTATGAATTAAACACAGATATCTGAAAGAGCTCAGGAAAATCCATACCTGTTACTGGCAAAGTCTAGAAGAAAGCTGTTGAACAGGAAGATCAAAAAAAAAAATTTCATTTTTCCAGGTTATCTAGTAGGAATTTTGTGATTACTATTCTCTGGCTAAAATAACTAACATCAAATAACCCCCCCCCCCCCCCCCCCCCCAGAAATAAGCAAAAGAACAAGAAAAATTATAAATCATCTGTTTTCAAAGAAATTACTGTAAGAGCACATGAAACTCATGGCAAATCTTCCAAAGATTTTATTCTGAATCATTTATCACAAGCTAAGAATTTGAAGACAACAGTGGAAGATAAACCATGGGAATCTGCATAATTTAAAACTAAAACCTGAAGTGGCAGAAGTTAGAAATCAGTTTTAAAATAGATAAGTTTCTTACAAAACAATTATGATTACTACATAATAAAAAATTACCCAAAAATTACTAGTTTATTATTAGCTGATTCACCTGCACTTACCTCTGAGCCATCCCATTGCAGCTTTTACTGTACTCTTTTTCCTATTGCTCTATTTAGGGTAAATAAACCCAAGTACTCAATGGGGGTCCCATCTGAAAACTGTATTTAGAAATAATGTGACATATATAGGGTCTGTATGAATCTGTTCTTCATTGTAAGAATGAAGAAGAGTACTTAAGAGAAAGTATAATTCAGTTATATAGATATTTGGATGTTTTCCTGAAATATTCTCATTAGTACTGACAAAAGAAATTACCTCCTTAATAAGACAAAGCAGCACCATTTCTCCTACATAGTAGTGAGGAATCTTAGAAGGGTTAATTGAAAGTTCAACTAATTCTTATTTCATTAGTGTTCCAGTGGAATGCTGTAATTAGGTGCATTTTTTTTCCAGGGAATTGTTAATAGAGCCCAATTTACCATTTAAGACAAATAGTCTTTTTACACTAGGGAGGCAGGGTGAGTCATATTTATTATTTTAGTGGAACACTTATAATATTGTGCCATGGAAAGAAGTGGATGAATCTTGCTGTCTTGCCAAACATTTCATTCTTGCAAGAGAATAGCAGAGGTGGTGGCAAATCATACATTTTGGAGTTAAATTAGTTATTGCAAGATACTTTGAAATTACTAACTACTGTAGACCAGGTTAAAAAAAAATAGCATTTATTAATAATTTCTTATGGAAAAGGAATTTGAATGCTGCATGCAATTTTCTAACTTCCAAGTCAGCATCTTTGCTATATCTAGCACATGAGTTATACACATAGTGCAAGCAGCAAAGCTACAAGTAAATAAATGATGGACTGCAAACTAGACTGAGATGAGGGCAGAGTGGGAAGAGTTATTTGGAAGCTCTGAATTAGAAGGAAAAGCCTGGCTTGATCGGCAGTTGTAAATCAACAAAATTTCACTGGAGATGTTGGATACACATTTGTCAGTCCAAGTGAAGTCTTATTTAAAAAGACTAGCTCCTAGACTAACACATAATTTAGATACTCATTGTATTGTCATTTTCTTAATCTTGAGATGGGGACAAAGGGGAAGGTTGGCAGAAGATGGGAAGTGTGCATATATAAGGCAAGGAGGCACTGTCCTAATGGAGATACTTGGATATTAATGGGTAACACTGAAGACTTTTCTCAAGTAAAATTGATTCATTACAAATACTAACTGACCAAGGAATCTGTATACATGGGGTTTTGCTTTCAGGGAAATAGCATCAAAATATTCTAAATAAGGCAAAATCATTGCATTATGCTGTGGGGCAATATGTTAGTATGCATAAAGTTGCAATTTTCCCAAGAAGGTAACTAAAAATACGGAGTCCTTCTTTGACTATTATTTACATGAACAAGTTATTACAGGTGAAGACTTTTCTGTTTCTAGTTTAAAATGCATGTCCTGTCATTTAAGTCCTGTAACACTTTTTCATAATTAACACAAATATGTTGAACCCAGAATTTTTGACACACATTTCCTGTAAAAAGTAAACTATTTCTTTCCAATGCCTGATCTCATGTAAAAATAATCATCTCTTTTTAAAGTCATAGCTAGGACAAAATTTAGTATCATTAAGTCAATAATGTTAAAATTACTTTCAGTTTCCATCTTCTGAATGGCCTTTCATTCACAGTGTGCATATGCAAATTTTGACAGAGGTCTTCATCATTAAATGAATAGTATGTTCTTGCACATGACAGTTTTTTAAATTGCAGTTCATCTTTCCCAGTGCATTCTGCATCAGCCTACTAAACTGAATAGCCTCAAGTTTAGCTATTCTATTTTAAAACTGTCAAACATTATTAGCAGAGCAGAGAAGCAGTTCAAAAAGTAATTAATTCCAGGGCTTAGAGTAAACTGCTATTTTAATTAAAAGAACACTAAATACTAATGTCCTGATTCTTTGTACTTAGAACGTGAAATAAAAAAGTCTAAATCACTTATATTTAATACATTTTAAATACAAGTTGAAATAGATGTGGAAGGCACATCTCCTGTTCCTGCTCCTTATAAGCTGACTGAAAAAAAAGGAAAATATTATATGTCATATATTGGTTCTGTTGTGCCATTTTTCGTATTGATTCTCTTCCAGTCTGTGCTGAGTAGGAATATCAACAGTTACACCACAATTGCACAGTGTAGGATGCCAGACCTCAGCTGTGCTGTTGTGACTATTGCCACCTATAAGCCCACAGAAGGTGTGAGGTTCAAAACACAGAAGACGTGAGGTTCTCTTTTGAAGCCGTGAAGTGTTTTCTATGCTTTGCAAATTTACAACTGCCATCTTGTGCAGACTTTAAATGACACACAAGGAAGGCACTTGACAGGTGAAGAAGCACTGTTCAGAGCACTAGAACAGAGTTGGTGAGGTCTCCTTCTCTGGAGATATTCAAATCCCTCCTGGAAGTGATCCTGTGCAATGTGCTGCAGGTGACCCTGTTTAGCAGTGGGGTTAGATGACCTCCAGAGGTCCCTTCCAACCCTCATCATTCTGTGATGCTGTGAAACAAGACTTTTATAGGCAATTTGGTTTTTACTACAACTTTACAGTCTCACATCTTTGGTGTGCCTCTCTCCTCATGGAGCAGCTGAAGTCTGCAGTTATGTCTGCAGTGTGCCACAGAGCACAGCGTGGCTGGTCCTAAACTAGCACTGATTCCCTCACTGCCTGACAGAAATCTCCATCAGGATCATCATCACCATGGCCTGAAGACGCTTGAGCTACAAGGCCCCCATGAGACTAGGGCTGATTCTCTGGAACAGGAGGCTGACACCACATGGTGGTGTCAGCACTGCCTGGGGCTAGCTCAGGTATCCATGTACAGATGTTTGCACAGCACAGTTCTGCCTCACTGCTGATGTCTGTGATGCTCGTCTCACCTCGGAGCTGAGCTGCAGTAATGCAATATTTGTCACCACAAAGACATGTGGAGAAAATTCCAGCTTGTGCAAGATGATTGACAAGGACACTATGTCAACTAGTCAGACTACGTTTGTCCTTCCCTCTCCACAATACCTGACTCTCTATAATTTCTAATTAAGGTGTTACTTTATGGCCAGGAACCCAGGAAAACTAAAAGATTGATTCAAATTTTGGTAAGGAAGACACAGACAACAAGCTTAATCATCTAGTTAAAAATGAAACATAACAAAACAAAACAAAATTAAAGAAAACAAAACAAAACACAAAACAAAGAAAACCACAAAACAAAATTAAAAAAAAAAAAAGCAAAACACTCCACCCAACCCAAACCCTAAAATTTAATCACAGATTATATGTCTAGCCTGCAAGAACATCTGATAAAATTTAAGTAACTGTTGCAAAATTTCGTCAGCCCTGTGAAGGAAATGACAGAAAAATACTCCCCTTTCTTCCCAGCTACAAGGTTCAGCACTTTGGCCTTACCTTCTCTAAAACTTTTAAAGATTTGGACAGAAAAGCTGCATCTGAAATCTGTAAAATTCTGATTCAAGAGTTTTTGGTTTTTCTTTTTCTGATTTAGACTAAAGACTTAAATTAAAGGTGCTGCATCCTAAATAATTATCAAGAGCTTGACCATAGGGTTTTGTTTTACATATTTAAATTTCCTGGAAAATCCAGTGCTGGACATAAGAATCTTTTGGTGTTCTGGACACTTGAGCCGCTGTTCTTTGCCACCTCCAGACAAAATTTCATGTCAATATTGGTTTTTTGGGTTTTGTTTTGTTGGGGTTTTTTTGTTTGTTTGTTTGGTTGTTTGTTTGGTTGTTTTGTTTTGTTTTGTTTTTTCTTCTGGCAGAAAATTTAGTCTGAATTATCATGGTATTATATGAGACAATTTTTTTTTCATCTGCACTATGGCCACCTGGCATGTTAATATTGGTCCAGTATTACCAGTATGAGAAAAAATCCTGGAAGGATTATCAAGTATCAAGGTTTATCTCAAATGTTTTATCATTTTTAATTTTAGGATCCATTCTCAGTTTCTTTTACTTTTATAAGCTTTATCCACCGGCATAAGCTTTTTTTCTGTCAAGTATCTGATTCTGTCTTTGTAAGATTGTCAAGAATGGCTGAAAATTTTCTCAGTCTAATATAAAGAAATAAAATTCTGTTAATTAATTCTTTATCTGAAATATTTTTAGAGGCCTTTCTTTACATAGAAGAATATTAATTTAATTTAAATTTTTGATACTTTCATGCAAGTAATTACAGTATTAAATGTCTATACAAATTTGACCAAATTGGAAACACAGAAGGGCTATCTTCTAAACAGTGCAAAGAGGGAGGAGAAAAGCTATATATGAAAGGACTAACACATAACTGAAAGTAGGCTTCTTCTAGATGGTGCTATTGCTTTGCTGTTGTGTGAAAAAAAATCTTTCCAGAGGAAAATAGATTGTGATAAATTAATTAAGATCTATATTGTTGCTATACAAATGGGAGACATTATCAGGATATAAAATAATCTCACACATAGCATACCTGACTTCTAAGTGTATGTTATATTTATGTTTTCACGTGCTTTTTAAGGTAATTTCCAATTTCATATATATTGTCATATCTAAGTTACTCTGCATCAATTAACACAATCACACGATTTTGTCTGTAACATTTATACCAAAATGAGGCTTTGACCACAGAAAACTACCATTTTTCCACTGGCAGTATTAATAGGCTTGAAAGACTCATAAAACTCTCTAGGATTTGCATGTACCTACTGCTAATCAGATGACCCGCCCACCAGTCCAAATTGAGTGAGGTCACATAGGAAAATATCTATATTACAGAAATGTTCTATAAAGAACATTTTATAGAGGTATTTATATTTATTAATATTTGTAGCATACCACTCAATTCCTAAATATCAGAATGTGTTTCCCCTCTGTTCAGATGCCTAATTTCTTTATCCGGATTTAAGAATGAAGACTTCAATTAAAATAAATTGAGTGATTCAGTAGTATAAGTGTTCAGAAAAGCAGTTGTTCAAAATCACTTACCTGGCAAAAGTCCCAGGAAGACAGCATTGGTGTCATCTATTCAAAACATTATATTGCTCCTTTACTGCATCTCAAAGCTTTTATTGTATTTATTTTCAAATCTTCATGGAATCATAGGGAAATAAAAATGAAAGAGCCTTTAAGAGGTCACTAAGTTCTCTGGCACAAGGCTAGATGAGCTATATATTTGTCATTCCTGATACACGTTTATGTAGCCTGTCCTTAAATTCTCTACTGAAGGAGATAACAAAGTCTCAATGGGCAGTTTCTTTCCATGCTTCAGTAACCCTATGATTGCTAATATTCAACCTGAATCTTTCTGGATGCAAATCCACCATGTACTGACAAAATGACAGGGGTCAGCTGGATGTGTTTAAGCAACAAGAGATTCCCGGCTCATGTTGCTCAGGGTGTAGTGATGCTGATCAGTTGAAGCTTACTTCCCCATTAAGGCAGCTAGATTTTGCACTTTAACATTATGATCAGTCTAGTATTTGGCTCTGAGATCACAAAAGAAAAGTATAAAACCAAAGATATCCCAAAACATCAATGGCAGGTTTAACACTCAGAGTTCTTCCCTCTAAATCACCTGCAGAGGAAGAGTTTGCTGAAGTACTGGTTCTTCAAGCTTCTGTGTGGGATACTCTAAGTGATTTCTCAGTGGTCTATGAGGTATTTTAGTTTTAGCTAAGTTACACCACTTGTGCTGTTTGTGGATGGGGTATTACAGGTGATACAATTTCTGATTGTATCTGAGGTATTCTGAGGTGATTTAAAAGTTACTCTAAGTCATAGAGTGCTGATGGGTGGGGTTTTTTTGTTTATTTTTGGTTTGTTTGTTTTTTTGGGTTTTTTTTCCACATTATATCTGTATACTGCCCTTAAATGCTTTTGGAAATACATTTTAAAAAGTGAGCTGAAATTCATCACTAAATTGTCTTTACCCTTGCAAAATGAATTATTTCAATTTTAAAAGTCCTACTGAAGAGGTTTAATTTCCACAGTAGGTCTGAATGAAATCTTAATCTCACTTATTTCATTTAATGAAATGCTGCATTTCCCAAAATAAGCCACCACGAGTCACATTCACATTCTGAGTTACGAGATGAAAATTTTAATAGGATTAATATTGGATTTCATACTACTTTCAAAATCTGAAATACATGATGTAGGGGAAAAGGGAATATGTTCATTCAGTTTTCATTTCTTCATAGTTTAATGAAAACCTGACAAATCAGATATATAAGGCAGATACAGACAATAAATAGAATATGTGAGAACACTAAGGTTTTATCAGAAAAAGAAGACAATGAATCCCATTTATTGGTTTCGCCTACAAAGGAGGTGAAGATTTTCTCTCTCTGGAACTATTTATGGGTAAGTTCAAAGTACTGTTTAAACTGGAGTTGGTGTTAGGAGAACAAATTGTTGCTGTAGCAATTCCAACTTGTGAAAGAAAGCTGGATAATGATCTGGATAACTATAGATCAGCACCATTATCCACAGTGGACAAATGGTAGAAACAAGAGGATAAATACTGGTGCTACAAGGAATCAACACAGCTTTTTTAGAGAAAAACCATGTCTGACACATCCACAAGAGTTCTCCAAGACAGCAATAAATGAGAAAATAAAAGGCAATTTGGTTAATAAAGTAACCTTGGCTTTTCAGTACATTCTGAACAAAAGTTTCTAAATAAACTGTCAGAAATACAAGGGAAGATTAAGTCATGGTCATAAGAAAAACATGGGAATTAATAGTCAGTTTTCACAACTACCGGGACTTGTCAGAGAGACCTTTTTCATTTTTCTCCGTTGTCAAATATGTTTACAAATAAATCTGAAATTTATTGGAATGATGATGTGATGTAGCTCTCTAAGAATACAAAATCAGGCAGAAGGGTCAAAGCTGAATGTGAAGTATAACAAAAGGACCTTGTAATATTTGAATGAAGCATCAAAAAAAAAAAAAAAAGAAGATAAAGTGACAAATTAACTCAAATGAAACAATACAAGGTAACTAATTTTTAAAAATCAACCAGTGACATACAATAATAGATTCTGCTTTCTTATGATGTGAAAAATCTCTTGATATTTCTGCAGGTAGCTCTTTAAAATATTATATAGAATTTTAAGCAGTCAAAAAGGCAAAATAAATTTTAGCCATTCATGAATATAAAAAAAGAACAAATAAAAACTTGGTTAGAATGCATATTCTTCCATGTTGCCTGCATTCCTGTTCATCCCATTAAAAAAAAAAAAAAAATATAGGAAGTGGGTTGAGAGAAATAGAGTACCTTCTATAGGTTTGAAGAGAGGCTACTGACTGAAGATGGAAGGCCCACAGTATTATTAGTGAAATGAAGTAGGTGAGTTGGGAAATCCAGAGTATGATTCCTAATTTTTTTTAAGAATGTGCTCTTGATTGTGAGAGATAAGACATTGAACAAGACCTTGGTTTGATACAATGCATAATAGTTTAAAATTTTCTAATTAGCATGCTTTTGATGTTATGTTTCAGAAAAAAGAAAAAAACAAGAGCACCAAAATATTGTTTGCAATCTTTATAAAAACCCTAAAAAGAGGGGAGTTTTTACCTGAGCCTGTTCATATTATGTATCACTGGCCAAGTACTGGATTTCCATTGGGTGATCCTGGCTCTTTCACAGATGTCTGTTTCTCTGTCTGTTGTGTTGAACAAACTCATACAAAAGACCTGAAAGATTCTTTTTTCCCCTGTGTTCCCTTGAGCAGGTCAGAAGGGTTTGAAGATATTCAGATTCTTGAGATCCAAGGGAGTCTTGACAAGCAGTCTCCCACCTTGGTGACCACAGAGCTCTTGCAATATTCAAGGCTCCCTGAGACACTCAGGAGTCTCAAGGGTTCTTTGCCTTCTTAAGTCCCGAGGGCTCCTTGTCTTCCTGGAGTGAGCTTGAGTCTGGAGTTTTCAGGTTCTTCCTACTCCAGGGTTAGCAGGAAGGTTTTTTCCTTGGCCAAACACCCTTCTTGGGATTCCTGGAGTCTCTGTTTTGACATTGAGTATCTGCTGAGTCTGGAAATCCTGGCTTCCAGACTAACTGTCAGTATACCAGCAACATCCCACAGCCCGGGCTTATTCTGCAATTTGAGTAAAAGCCTGTAGTGGGATACACAGCTTTAGCCCTTGAAATATACACTCTCTTATTTGTTCTGATTCATTTACATTCCCAGAGACAAAAAATCTCAGTTTAAATTTGATCAATATAGAGATCAAACTGTTAATTCAACAACTCAGGTGTGCTACATACTGCTGTGAAGAGCAAAGAAATCTTAGCCAGCCAAACAAAACCCACAAAACCCAACAAATCAACACTCATTTAACAGAACTTTACAGAAAAGTTATCAGCTTGGATAATAAAAGTTGTGCCTTGAGTCAAATCTTTTCTTTATTTCATAATTCTAAGTAAAATAGAGCTTGTTTATTTTTTGTCTTTTTCTCATAATGCCACATTTAATACCGATATTTAAAAGAGAAAGAATGAAACTCACTTGCTTGGTATGACTCAATGTGTGAAAGGAAAGAAATGTAAATCATTCATAAGTTTTGCTGCTCCTCTAGTCCTCAGTGTACTCTGCATTTACATGTATTTTGAATGCATTGAATGAATGCTATTCCCAAAAATCTTGCTATAGCTACAACATACAATCCAATACTCTAAGCTATATGGTAGGAAAAAAATCCCCAAACCCTGTTAAAATTCTTCATTTCAAAATCAGTGTCTCATCCTTAAGCACACTTAGAATTTCCTTTATTTTCTTGATTTAACATGGACCCATAACTGATGTTCACATTTTCCCCTGTGTTTAATTACAGACTAACTGGATTTATCTTTTAAGCAGCTTTAGGTTTGGAAACTGCAGTTCAGATGGGAGCAAGTGTTCTGATTTTTATGACTGACTAAATTAAGAGAGATCATAATGAAAATCAAAATAAAAGCATGATGAGGACATCAGCTCATAAAGTTTATTCTATTATGTTTCCTACAGACGTCATGGATGAAAGGGAGAGTTTACTCCATGATGAACCCAACATTTTTAAGAACTGCATTAATAAGTTTTGGCCATATTTCAGAATAAGCAGGAGTCTTTCTAGAGCATCTGTCACAACTTTGCTTTCGTCCTCCTACAATACAAAAGAAAAACACTCTTGAAAATCTATCACACCCATATAATATGCCCTTCTCAAAGCATAATATGGATGTGAAAAATCTTATTTGAATGGCGGGGCTTGAAGAATTATGTTACTTTCAGAAGTAAAATAAAATTATTTAGAAAAGAATGTATGCCTCTGCAATGCAGTTGTTTGTTACCAATTACAAGAGTACTGTGAGATTTTTCAAAATTTATAAAATAGTGAATTTTTTTATTTGAGTAATAGAAGTGGCTAGATAAATAATGAATGGTTAAAAAATGTGATAAGATACTTTATAGAAAATAATTTTAATTATTGAAATTGGTTGAAATTGAAATCACAAACAGCTATTAATGAACAACCAACCCACTGTGTCAGAAACTATGAAGAAATTATCTTCTGCATTCATGTAGATTTAAGCTATTTCAAAGACATCATAAGATGAAAGTTTGACCAAGGATGGACAATCATTTACAACACACGTACATTAAACCTATAGAAGTACAAGATGGTTTTAAGCTTTAAAGTTTCAGAATCCTGACATGCATTAGAAAGATGCAAAATACACATCTATACATGTGAGGATAAACAGACTTAAATAGCAGGCTACACACTTATCAAAATACAGCCAAGATCAATTGACCCCATGAAGAAAATAAATTATTTCGCAAAGATTTGATGATGACAAAAGGACTTTGCAAAAATAAATTCTCAGTATCACAGTCTTTTCCCCATGGGTTCCCTTAAAAATGTTAGTAGGCGGGGAAAATGGAGAGGGACAGTCTGCCACAAGAGAGTGTAGATGATCACTTTGTGCAAGTTACAAAAACCTTTTCTTATGACCCTGAAGTACTGAAAGGTGACTAATTAGTCTTCTCTGCTTTGGCACCTACTATTGACTGTCCTTGGGGCAATGTGTGGCAATTTATCTCTGCAATCTTTAATAGCTTGAAAAAATGAGATGATCAGATATATTTAGGGTTTTGACTAGTGTTCATGTGGTCACAAGAGTGTCTTACATTGTCAGATAAATTAGCATAACATCAGTGTTTCCAAATCAGCAGGGTATTCCATAATGTAAAAGTACTCTGTGCAAAAAATGCCTTTCTCTCTGCAAAATACCCTTGAACAGATACTCTACTATTTCCAGAGGACAGTCATAGCAAAAAAAGAATATAGCTCCTTCAGATGGTAATGAAAAGTCAAACAAGATTTCATTTAGCATTTACACCTGCATACACTCATTTTGGAGTTTTTCAAATGGTGTTAAATGCTGGTGATAGAGAATAAGAAGACAGTTCTGAATATATCTAAAAATGTCATGCAGGAAAACAGATATTCCTAATGGTATGGTCACATGTCTGGGGATATGAAAGCTTTGATGGTGATTTACTTTTGAGAGATTCACTATGCAAGCTGTTTAAATACCAGTTCATGGGTAAATGGCACTTAGAATGTTGTTAAAGGCAGCCTAGTAATAGTGACATGAATGATAAAGTGATATTAATAGCAGGTCCTTGGTCCTTTTCTTGTTGCGAGTTGAAAATAAGCAACCACTTGATTTTCTGGTGCTTTATGAACTACCAAGTGACTGCTGTAATCCTCTGTAAAGCTGATATAGATTCTTGCCTTAAGCTAAAAGACCTGTAAATAGAACAGCAGAAGATAATAATCTGATTCTTATTACAATTTATTTCAATTTTTGGATTAAAAATAAAATAGAAACCTTTGCTCACTTTACATGTGTGCTTGTAAGTGTAAAGTTTAGGATATTCACTTTGATGATAAGATTTGAAGCTGTTTTTTGGGTGCACTGAAAAAATCTCACTCAAAATATCTTATGTCTTCAGGTCATGACCTTGAGCAATCAGCCTGTGATAATATTTTCACCAACACAGGGAAACAATGCAATACAACAAAAATGTTCTGACAAAAGATGAGCTCACAGTTACTTCTTTCTGAGCACATTTTTGTCTCAGTCTCCACTCTGATCTATTTTTATCAAAACACTTTCAGAAGACCTCTAAAAGTTACGGCCAGACCTTTATTCTCGCAAATGCATTAAAGCAAGATTTCTTTGTCGTATGGTTTAATAGTCCATAGAGAAACAAGTCTGATCATATTTACTGTCAGCAGGGTGCTATACTTCCATTCATTTCAATTTTAGGCAATCAGTACACTGAATTGTGTAAGTACATAAATTAAATTTGTTAGGATCTAAGAAACAGCTACATAATCTATTTTACTCATATTCTCAAAACATTTTCTGATTTTCATTATCATCATACGTGCTTATGATCATAACACATGACACTAGGAAAGTGTCTTACATGTGCAAATGATAGCACAGCAAATCTGAACTCAAAAATTTCCTGCAGGAGCTCAAGCTACCAGGCAATATCAGCACCCCCACCTTGCATTGCTCTGTGCACCATTTTCACTCATATAAGGATTGTTATCCATGCATGCAGTTCTCTTTTGAAACATTTCTAGAGATAACAGGTATAATATAATATGTAATATAACATTAGGAGTTATATTCTCTCTGATCTTCCAAAACTGCTCCTCTCTTTTCTCAGACCTGTGAATAATCACACACCCTCTGGAAGAATCTCTATACATTTAAGCTGAGGAATAACTAAGGAGACCATTATGTGTTTTCCAGCTGGATAATTGAATTCTCAAGGTAAAATCAGTATTAATTCAAGGCAGATGTAGATTGTTATCCTGCTAAAGAAATACATCCATATAAGTTTTTTAACATTTTATGTCAGTTTTTCTAATTTCAGAAAGATACAAGGTTGTGCAAATATTCATGTTAAGGCCCTAGAAGAAATTATTGAGCTATGTCACTATCTCTGTTCCATGACAGACTGGAAGAATGAACAGGGATTATGTCCAAGACAATGTCCAGTAATTTTTCAGTGGAAAAGTGGGTTTCTGAACTCATCAACAGGTCTCGACATCACAGGTTCAGAGATGTGAATTAAGTGAGTTCTTATGTGAACAAAAATATACAAAAAGGCACTAAAATAAAGCCTTTGTTCACCTCATTATCGTAATTTTTATATCTTACATGTTTTAGGCACAGTGACTCTTTCCTTCAAAATTCCAAGTACATTTGTGACCTTACTGTCTCCCAGTTAGGGATGTCCAAAGTATCCCTGTATGGTTTTAGAAAAGCAGAACTAGTGTCTTCCCAACAATTGCATGCATATTGGACACCTGAAAAATTACTCATAAGCCATTAAGTATATAGAAAGAATAAACCTTACGTTAAGATTTTCCAGAGAGCATACGTAAATAGACAAGACAGACAAGTCAATTCCTAAATTGTAGGCAGGCAGGAATTTCTTGATTGCAAAGGGGAATGAGAAAAATTGTCTCAGTACTATGCGGTGCAGCTTTCTAATATCCAGACAAATCATCTGCCATGAACATTCAAAGTTCAATTACCCAAATATATATTGGATTTATTGCTTAGTTTCGCTGCAATTTCAATGCATTTTGTTTTAGCAGATTTTCAGCCTGTAAGAATTCAGTATTCTGTTTCCAGCATTTCAGCAATTGCAAAAATTATTTCATCATATTGGGCAAGGTGAGCTGAAACACGAGAGAACTCCTTTAACATCTATTGTTCATGAGCTACTCTATGGTAGTTTTGCCATCTAAAAATATTTCTCTTTCCATGACTGATGTCGTGATTGAGTTCTTACCGACAGTAAGAGGGGAGATTGTCTCAAGGAATCTGCATCTTTTCTGGTTTAGATTACTAGGCTTATTTCAGTGTGAAGTGGTAGCCTTTGGCTGCAAAGATCTCACCACATCTTTTCACCATCTGATATCAGGAAAGGAGTTTATCAAACCAATAAAACCTAAATCTAACAAAGAGATATTGTGAAAAACAGTGGTTCAGTTGTTGTTGTTCTTAATTCTCTTCAGGCCCTTGACAAGGTGTGTAAACTTACAGTGGTCTTTACCTTGATTATTAGAGGCAAATCAAACGGAAATTTAAATATATCTGGTTTGTATTTACAACAATAATTTTTTATTTCTCACAACAATACTTTGATAATTTTTTTATCAGATGGTCACACATGACAACAAAACATTTTTTGCTAGAATAATCACATCATACACAGTGTAAATTCTCCACAATATCAGGCAGTAAACTGCTCTTCTTTTTAATACATACTTTTTCTTCTTTCATATTTTTTCTGTTACTAGATGAGCTGCAATAAAACTTTGTTAGAGCTACAGCAGATGTATGAGATACAAGAGATTTGCCTTTCTTTTTCAATCACATGCAAAAGAAAGCTGGAAACCTTAGGTAAAAGTGAGTAGAAAAGCATGCTTCAAAATATGGCCATTATATTTTTTAATATTACTAAGATATTAACAACTAATGGGATCTTCTTGATTTATTCCCTCGGGTTGCTGTTACCGCTTTTCTAGAATACTAAAATTATTCAGTCTTAGTAATATTTCCTGGTAATTTGAACACGAGATCTCCCAGACCATCATCATTATGTTAGACAGCAGATCACTAGTAACTGTCTACTGAAAGGACTGCAGTAGACATATATTATGACAAATGAAATTATAAAAATGCATATATTGATTAAAACCTTGATTACACTGGAATACTAAGAAAAACATTTTTTTACCTACCTTTCTTTCCAATCAACTATTATACAATATATTTTAAAAGAAAATTCTTTATCTTGCCATATAAATAATAGTCTTTCATAGTCGATGATAAATTTGTAATTACTCCTTCAGTGTAAATTTGTCTTTACTATCTATTTATATAAATAAAAATATGTGTTCATAAATGCACACAAAAAAATAAAGTTTGCCATTCACATCAGAAAGTCTGATTTCCTTTTGTACCAGGAAACTTCCAGACACAGCTAGACACAGACCATTGTCAAGAGGAAAAATTACTTAACTGACTTAGATGCAAGTGATTTTCTTTGTCTAACATTGTCTCTCCAAATGCAACCACTCTTCTAGGCCAGCCTCTTCTAAATTGCTGTGCTTGCAACTGTAGAGTAGTAAGGAAAAAACCCACCTGGAATAGAAAAAGATGTTCTGAACTGAAATGGGAGCTCTTGGTTCAGTGAGAGCAGAAAACACTAGACAAGATGGCTTTAAAGATGCTCTTTTTTCCTGTTAACTACATGTTTCAGATAAAACTGAAATCATGGAGAAGATAAAAAGAGATGTTAGTCATTTACACTTCAAAAGATTTTCACAATGACTAAATTGTCTGCTCCAAGTGTTAGTGTCACACATAAGGATTGTGCGTGATTCAAATTGCTTTTTGCAAAATACGTATAAAAGCTAGTCCTTGCTTTGTTCTCAGGAGCACTCTGGTAGTTCCAGGATATAAATCAGTGAATCTAGGGAAGCAGAATGGACTCCTTATTTGTTAGAAAAAATATTTAGTGGCTTTGAGACTTTAAATAATGTATTTGCACCATAAATGACATCACTTCTGATTCAAATATCTTGGTATACTAGTTAAAACAAAAAGTTATAATTCAACAAGGCATGTAACAAGATAGTTATCTGCAAGAAGTGTCCTTGCTTTGCTCTGCAAGAGGAACAATAGATCTCAGTGAAAATAACAAGATTCAAATTTTTCATTGTATAGTCAGTTAAATATGAGAAATTATTCAATTCCTTTAAATACTTAATGGCCATTCAAACTCAATGAAAACAGGAACAAGATCTGTCATTCATCCTGTATAAATTAATATCCTAAATGCAATGTCTCATTACATATATAGTAGACTTCGTCAAAGCTATAGGGTTTTCAGCTCTTTCTATGATCATTAGTTTGAACCTGCAAAGCCCTTAATGAGGCTTTGTACTAGCATCAAGACATGGTCAAAATTTTCCAGACAGAAATAAGATACATTTCAGAAATACTGGCTTGTAAAGTTCCCTTTGGCATTACAAGTTGGTAGTTTAGTAATTCTGAAACATCTGTAGCCATGAGATTTTAAAGACCTAAATTTTGGATTTTGACATCTGAAATGGCATTTATCACTGACAAATCTTTGTGTCAGTAATCTTATCTCTGTCTTATTTTAAGATCAAAAACTGTTCAAGATAAAGAATTTCTAGCACTCTTATTTAGGGTGCTGTGATCTTTGAAAATATGTTTACATACTCATTTGAATAGATTTCACCATCTGTTCAGATATGAGTGGCTCCTAAATGATGATCTGCATAATGGTACTTGAAGTTTCCTTCACATGTGGGAAGTTTTCGTTGGCAGCCCATCTTTGACTGCTGCCCTACAAAGCAGTAGTCACTCACTGAGAAGGGCAAAAAGGGTTTTTATTTTAAAACTGCTTTTGCAAATGCCTTTAGTGCAGTTATTCTAGCTCTTATTATATTGAATTCATGTACATGTAGCGAAATAAAAATAAAAGCTTAAATTAAGCATATATATTCCATAATTTGAAATAAAATATTCATGATTGCATAGCTACATTAACTATAAAAAAAAAAATCAAAAATATGTTTACATAGACTATATAAGTGTAGAAAGGATATTAAGAGATTCTGGAATTGTTTCTCTTGATAAAGATAGTGATCTAGGACATCCTGAATGGTTTTTATCAACAAATAGACACATTAAATTAATGATGTGTCATATTTTAGGTTTGTCTAGTAGTGACACGCAAAGACTGAGGCAATGTGCCCTGACATTTCACTCAGATAATCTGTGACTAGTGAGTCAAAATTTAATTTCTCTCAAATTTAATTTTAATAATCCTACACCTTTTAATATGAAAATGCCAACTTTAAGTGATTTAATTTAAGAATAAGATTTAAGCCAATTCTGGATCTGATTTCCACTTCTGACATTTTGAACTATGCTGAAACCCACTGAGTCTCATTCTTCTCAGTTCATCTTTTCTCTCCTACTTTACTTATTACTTGCTCTCATTTCTTGATCAGATATTGTTAGCAGTGTTGTAGTTTTTAAGTTTTTAACCCATGAGAAAATATTCTGGTCTTTGGTAATGATTAGACAGAGCAGGCATACGTTTGACACCGAAAACATTGAGATAAATAGTGCATAATGTAATAAGTGGATGGTTTTGAAGAATCTGTGGTTTGAAGTGGTTTTTGGGAGTGCAACAAAGAAGCCAAAGAGGAAAAATTTGCCAGAGGGAAGCAACAACAATTAAGGCAAATCTTCATTAAAACATCTGACAGAATGAGACATCACTGTCTATAACAAATCTTGTCTTTTCTTCGGCCTAGCAACCCACCTCTGCCTTTGTGTGACACCAAACCAGATGCAGGAACTGATCTACCTTTATTTTTTAAAATTTTTATTCTTGTTTCATTTTGCCAGCTAACTACCAACTCATGGTGAATATTGGTTTCATTTAGAGAGGGACTGTCAAGGTCTAAGTGAAACTCAAAACTGAAAAAAATCTAGTTGATTTAAAATTGATTTGACTGAAAGTTGAATTGATTTCTGAATTGAAATGAATTAATGTCTCACTCTTAATAGGCCAGATTTACTGAGCAGTTACCACTTTTTCAAGTAAATATCTTAAACATGTAGAGGCCTTTCTTATCTGTGAGATATTTCTGTGTTGCTTTGGAAACATGTTAGCAAGCTAGCAGCCAGAGAAGGTTTTCCTAGATGAAGGCTATAATGAAATGGTCAATGGCTTAATTAAATTGGTTGATGAGAGAAGAAGAACAGCCTCAGGCATACAAGGGTGCAGAAGAATAGCTAGAATCTCTTATTTACAGAATACACACTTTGGCTCTCTCAAGATATTTAAGAAGAAAGATCTTCATAAGTTCATTGTCTGAGTCTAACCAAAAAAGGATTTTAGGGTATTGGACATATCCATCAGGATTTTTAGGGACATTTTAAAATAATACATAAATCTAATTGTGAGGCTTTTTTGCTCCCTAAAATTTCTAGCAAAACTGTTTCCATTTTAGCCATCCCTTTGAGTGCATCTGTTTGTCTGATGTAACTAATAAGATTTTTTTCTTTATTATATTTGATCAAATCCCTTGAAAACCACTGGCTTAAACAATTTGACAAGTAGCTAAGCCACCCTCTTGTGTGTGTGCATACATGTGTATTGCAGTTCCAGAAATCTTACTGAATCAGTAGAAATGATACAATGGTAGTGGTTATTTAGATCAATCACTATGAATTTACAGAGAGCAGTGATTGACACTTTTGTTTTATTCTCCTCTAATAGCAGTTTAATTTGCTCAAAAGCTCCTGAGCTGAACTATGGAACTCGAGGTCTGCAGTTATGTTTGCCATACAGAACAAAACTGTCAGCACTGAGCTTCCTGCATGAACAAACACCATCTGACTAATTTCTGCTTGTGTTCAAAGCACAAGTTAAATACTTTGTAATTCTCTGATCTTATCTCAGAGATATTTTCTCTTAATGATCAAATGCAATAATTTATGAAGATTTCAGCTGTGACAATGCAGCATGACACATTAGGTTTCCTCTTGCACCCTTAGCAACAAGCACTGTGTATTGCTCCTTTATTAAGGCATAGCTTTGCTAATCTTGAATCTTGTGTGAGGTAAGACATCTTTATTCCTGAGGAACTCACTGAAGATTGGTAGTCAGCATCACACCACAAAGCAGATTACATGCTCATAAAATTATAATTAATTTCATCATATTTCTTCCTGTTTATAATGTAGTATTTCATTATACATTATGTTACATATAATTATGTTCCCATTTGATATAGGTTTCTGGTCTGGATCCTGATGATTCCATATTTTAAAGTTTAAACTGTGCAAAACTCTATCAAAATCAGGTACAAGTTTTAGTTTTTGTTTTCTACACTTTTCTTTTTATTTCCCCTGTGAGAGATGGAGGGAAAAGAGAGGAAATGGCAAGAAAATGGAAGCAACTTAAATATTTCTACTAGTTCACAAATTCCAATACCGTAGAAGTCAGCACAAGTAGTTAAATACACACCCAGAGCTATAAGAGTGCAAAAGACTGAGATTCAGAAAGATCTGATTATAGACTTACATTTCAGTGCATTGTAAATATCAAGCTGCTGTGTCTGTGTCCAGATAAATTTTAGACATTTAAAAAAAAACACAAACCAACAAAATAAACCCAGATAAACTGTCCCAAACCTAAAACTGAACCAAACACAAGCCAAAAACCACAAAACACCTACCAAAACCAAAATCTCTCCAAAATCAACCCTCCCCCAAAATCCCCATCACAGTAAATTAGAGACAGGATGCTGTCACCATGATTTCATACACATTTAGTTGTAAAATTGAATACAAATAATAAGGGAGCACACAGACAAAGTTTGCACCAAGCTGTCAGTGAGCATGAATCTTTGAATTAATTTTTGCATATTCAAGAACCATAATACGCTTTAAAATCTGCATCAACGTAGGTTTTCACTTTTAGTTCTGTACAACTTTGTCAGTGATTTCTGTTGTTAACATAAGCCTGGAGGCAGATGTGTGGTTTCAAAAGTTAGCAGTGTAAACCCTATGGATTTCCTACATAAATATTTTCATGAAATCAGTTTATTGTATCATTAAGAACAGGTGCAAAGCTCAACAAGACCAATATTTTGGAATGCTAGCATTCAGAGGACATCAAAGAAAATTACAAGAATGAGCGTTTATTCCTTGGGACTGGAAGAGAAAACAAATCTACTGACAATCAGTATAATAAGACTCTGAATGAACTAGGAATTTGGAGTAAAAGGACTTTTGGAATTCTTGAGAAATCTAAAGTGTTTTGTCCTATTCACGTTGTTCAGGTTGTCTTGAAATTATCAGACCTGAAAAAAAATTAGATGACATTTTAAACAAAAATCTCATTCACAATAGGAGTACAAGAAAGCACACCATACAAGGCATTCAATAAAAAGAACACTCGCTCTGATTCCACAAAATTCCACCATTCATTATTAGGAACACCTTTATTTTTTGGTGGCCTCTCTCTGCTCACCTTGCTGTCTCCATCAGTTATTCTAGCACTGGAAGTTCTTTTCATGTTTACAAAGATTTTAAGGATTTTATCTGTGTCTTGTAGTATGAACAGGCTGGAAAGAATGAGGTATATCAAGCTTTGCCCAACAGTTCCTTCAGGTAAACCAGCAAGGAAACTGTTTTGTAAAATCTCTCCAAATATAACAGCACATTACTATATCTAGGAACAGAGAATTTCCTTTCAGTACTCCCTTTAAAGCCTTTATAAAAATTCAGAAACATTGATCTACAGTTAAGGACTCTGCAGAGACCATTTGAGAGAAAGGGCATCCTGGGTACCTGTTCAGGTACAAAGTGATTCCAATTTTAGCAGCAAATGAATCTCATGACAGAGTGCTGTGTTTAAAAGGTTTGAGGAAGGACAGCTCTTCTTTGATTTTTTTTTTTGTTGTTGTTGTTTTGCTTTTCTTTTCTTTTCTTTTCTTTTCTTTTCTTTTCTTCTTTTTTCTTTTTTCTTTTTTTCTTTTATGTTAAATAAAGGAATTTGGAAGTTGTGCCAAACAAAATTTTCAGAGAAAAGTCTTGGGACATTTTCACAACAAGACATCAAGACTCCAATATCCCTTAAGACTATACTCCTGTCTAAAGGATTCACTCTATGTTACTACTTTGCCCTGCTATAGGTAACTGAGCCTTTTGGCCACTGAAAATTGAAACGTTATTAAATATTATACAATATTGATTAGGAAAGGTATGAGAAACTGGTGCCCAAACTCCTGAGTTCTAGCTGGCATTTTTAAATAAAAAGAGAAGCAAAAACACGAATCTTCAGTTAGTTCTGCCTATCCCATATGCACAATGCTATATATATATTTTGCACTGCTTTGAACAGGATTATGATCCTTTTGAGTTGAACATGGGAGGGACTTGTACATTACACATAAATACTTCATTAATTTTTAATTTTATTTCTGACTGAAAAGATGGGAAAATGAAGGAATCAGAAAAAATATTAGGAGTATTCATGCTACAGTGAAGCAAAAAAATATGCATACTGTCACAAAATCTCAAAGAATAAGAGGTTTTCTACCATCACTGATCCTGCTTTATACTTTGAAAGGACTTGGGCACATGACCAAATTTCTCCAGGAATAACAATGTACATCAGCTGATCTCTGCTAAAATTAACATCCTCCAACCTGTCACACTCAACAAAGCTAGCAAAGCTGAAAAAACCATATCTGAATATTTCCACAATTCGTGTGATTTCGATAAAGATATTATTTGGGAAATAAACAAGATATATGCACATATTATAGAAAATCAGTTTTAGGAAGGAATACCCATTCTAACTGGGAGAAGAATTTTTTTTTTTTTTGAATGCCAGAAATGGGAGCTCTTTTCACTTTGACAGCTGCTGTCTTTTATCTTGGAAAAAACATACTTCTCCACAGAGATTATTGCAGTACTATCACAGCTATGAGTAGGATAGCTTTGAGAAGGTAAATACTAAGAAAAAAACAAATCTGAGAGACTGACAAAAGAAATTAAGTATTTCAAGAAATACTGTTGCTACCCATTGCAAATACACAGTGATGCACTCTCCCACTTCTGCTCATTCCTCTAACTCCAGCACGCACTAGTTACTCATTCCTGGTGGGAAGGAAATCAGTCAATTATTTGTACAACTTGTTGAAAACATCCACTCCTACAAACTTATTTAAGCAGACTAGATCAATGCCAGCCTGTCAATAAATGGAGGTCTAACCTGGAGGCTCCTCACCCCAAAGTTAAGGAAGAATATCCATGTTCTTTGTCCACTTGCAAAGTGTTTCCCGTAATAAGGACATTTCCTGCTATGAGGGATCACACAGCCCAAATATCAGCTCCCTTTTTTAATCTGTAATTAACATTTGACAAGAAATGTGATAAATATAGCAGAGAAAGGATTTGAATTTTGGTTTTGTCTCTGACCTAAAACCTTCCTACAGCCAGGACACTCAGCTGTGAGTTAAATGTGTAAAAAACATCTGAGAAGATGATAGGTTCCTCATCAGGTCCTCATAGACTCACAAGCTCCAGTAACAGAAATTGCTGAAGTAGGGTCGCTCTGGACTTGTACTTTCAAATATCTTCCCAAGTGAGCTGGCAAGCAGGGGCTGACAAAGCACTGTTTATTGTGCCTGAAAGTAGCTGCAGTGTCTGGACTAGGAGTCTGGACTCCTTAGGTCAGTCATGTCTCAGAGCCTGAGAAAAGAAGTCCCCAGTTTATAGGAAATGCAATCCAGGCATATAGTGAAAGTTTGATGAGGAGATTTTTATGTCATCATTGCTACCTCTTAAATATAACAAGGCATTTCATTTACTGCTTATAAAAATACACAAAATTGAAAGACACCTAGACAATATATAGACAAGACTAATTTAACTTAAATGATGTAGATCCCTGCAATAGCTACTGGTTCAGTCTCCTTACCTTCTGCTCTGGTCCTTGTGGTGTGGCTGTGTTATTCGCTCAGTAATGATTGCGATGACACATTAATTCAGCTTGTTAAAAAGCTTGGAAATTAAATATATTTAAAGAAAGCAAGGCAGAAGCTAAAACTCAACAGGAGTTGGCAAGTCTGACAGGAAATTATACAGGTCCAGTTACACACTGCAAATACTCAAATAAAAAGAGGCACAGGCCATTTTTCTGAAAGAACTGTTTAATTTAATATTTTGGCTGTGTTTCTCTAATCAAAGCCAGCCTGATGGGCCCAGAAAAACAATTACTTTTCCTATGCAGTATTAATACTCATAAGTGGCTTCTGCATCCCAGATTGCATCACACCTTGAAATTTACTTGAAGGTTGTGGTTTAGCACTGAAGCACCTCCAGCATGCAAAATGCATCCTAGATGCTGACTCTTATACAGTGTAGTCAAACAGTGTATAAGTAAATTGTGTCAAATAGTTGGAATTATCTAGTCTTCTCTCTGTAGCTTGTCTTACATAACCTGCATTAGTCTTGTGGGTTCAGAAAGTCACATTGGCAGCTTGCCAAGCCTCAAGAATTCATTGGGATTTTAAAGCTCCTAATGATCTTACTCAATATCACTGCCAAATATTTGTACAAGTGACTTTGGTTTGTTGCTCTTCAAATGAAAAGATAATCAGATGAGAGATTCTCCTAGGCTTTTTAGAGTGTGGTGGGGTTTTCTTTCTTAAAATTAACCAGGAAGTACAACGATCATACTCATTTAAACCACTATTCCTCCAGGAGAATCTACTGAAGTCATAAAAAAATTATAATTCTGATTCAATTTCCACAAATTAAGGCAATTCTTATCCTTGTACAACCTACATATCTTCAGCACTACATTGGAGAACAGGGGTTTTCCAGACATTTACATGTAGTGCTAGAGGCAACAAGTCTTAAGCTACTGCTTCATATCAGAATATATAGCATTTCCTCCCAAACAGTCAGTTCTACCCCCAGCACTGCTGTGGCATGTACTGACAAAAAATCAAGTGGCAAATGAAAGACATCAGTCTGCCACTACCTAATCTCAAGATTAGATTCCAAGATAATTACACATTTCAAATAGAAATTAGATTAAAACTAGACTGATATTCTAATCGAGTTAGAGTTCAGTTTGGTAGCTCTCATTGCAACATATTAAAAGAGTCTGATACATGCAAACAAGGGCTGTAATAGTATAGCTGAAATAATTCAGACTCCTGCATATTTGTAGCCACTGATTTATTTAATTTCAAGGAAATGGGTCATCCTTAAAGAGGTTAAACTCTTTGGGAAGTCTCTAAGAACTTGCAAAGATTTTCTCTAAACTGGCTCATCTACCTCTGTGTGAGCATGTTTTACATATTTAAATATTTCTATGCTTTTTCAGCCCAGTTTGAGCAGTTACTTCTCAATGGAGATATTTCAACTTTTCTGTACTCCACTCACATAAATAATTGTTCTTCATCTGATAGTCACCTCACAGGATGGAGTAAAGTACAAGGAATGTTTGTCTGGACTGGGATTGCAACATTGGGTTCTCAAAGAGACAGAGTGAGATGAGGGGCTAATTTAAAGTATGATCTTACTTGGTTAATTAGCTAATTTGTACTCACAGCAAAGCTTGGCAAACTAGCTCAACTGCAGAGTACACAGTATTCTGACAGCAACCTCACAACTTGGTATTTTAATGTTCATTAAGAAGACTTGACTTCTCCTGCTCTTATTAAAGTCAAGTTGTGCTTTCCTGGAGTGAATTTGATTGAGTATTCCACACCTTGGAATTATACCTCTCCTTCCAGTGTCTTTTTCCACAAGTAACTTAAAGGGAACAGCTTGATTCCTAAGCAGCTCTTCTCACACTCATGGTACTCAGATGTGTTTTACCAAGTGTGGGTTAAACACTGAAGGGGCAACAACCGCATGGAAAAATAAAGCAGTCACTATGCTTTCAGCAAAACCTGGACAAAATCCAAAGACAGGCTTGTTTTTAGCAAGAGGGGATCTTGGCTGGAATCCTGGTGGCCTGATAAGGAAGAGGAACAAATGCAGAAATCAAATCAGATTCTCTCAGGCAGACAGTAAAGAGTATTACTCATAGCACTTTATTAGCATTGACTTTCTAAACTTTTGCCATTTATGATATTTCAGGTACTCAGTTCACTGGAATGTATGGGATTTCTATCAGCCCTTCAGCCCTCACTGATACGAGTGAATGAATTCTTATTTACCAATATAAGAAGTTTCTCTACTTGGTCTTTTGCTTCAAAGCATAGAATCAGAATCATAGAGTAACTCAGGTTGGAAGGGATTTTTAAAGGTCAGCTAGTCCAATCTTTCCTGCTATGACCAGCAGCATCTTCAACTGGATCAGGCTGCCTCAGGGCTGCCTCAAGCCTCACCTTCAATATTTCCAGAGAAAAGGCATATACCACTTCTGGGCAAGTTGTTCCAGAGTTTCACCACCCTCATCTTCTTTAAGAAGAAGTAAAAAGCTTCTTCTTAAAATCAAATCTAATCCTATCCAATCTAATCTAATCTACCCTCCTTCAGTTTGAAAACATTATCACTTCTCATATTGCAACACCGAGAAGATGGAGGCTAGGAAGAAGAAGGAAGAAGGAAGAAGAACAAGACAATGCCCAAATCCCTCCATCTTGTCCCCTAGACCCCAGTAGTAAAATTCTTCAAAATTCCACCTTTCACCCTCTGACAACTACTGTTACGCGACTTAAAATTTTGTGACTTGTAATCCTTCACATAAGTTGGTAATTTGCTCCATGGGTTGAGATCAAATTCCCAAGTGTCTTTGGCTTCCTGCCAGGGTCTCCGAGCCCTTGCCAGGATTTTGAGCCATCCAGGCACCCAGAGCAATGTCCTGGGTTCCAACATGTCTTCAATACATTGACAGCCACCGACCTGTACACAACACTCCAAGTGGAGCCTCATGAGAGCAGAGCAGAGCAGCAGAATGGTCTCCCTGCTGCCATACTTGTTTTGACACAGTCCTTCTGGGCTGTAAGTGCACACTGCCAGCTCATATCCAGCCTTTCATCTGCCAACACCGCCAAATCTTTTTCAGCAGGGTTGCTCAGTCCCTTCATCCTCCAGCCTATGTTGATATGTGGGGTTGCACAGAGCCAGGTGCAGCACTTGCACTTGGCTTTGATGAACCTCATGATGTTCACTTCTTGAAGTTATTGTCTGGATGTCATCGTATTTCTCAGCTGTGTCAACACCACCACTCACTCAATGGCAACTGCAAACTTGTTGAGGGTGCACTCATCCCTCTGTTTAGGACATTGATGAAAACATTGAACAGTATTGGTCTCCATACAAACCCATGTGGGATACCCCTCAGGACTGATCTTCATCTGGACACTGAGATATCAACCACTCCCTCTGGATGTGATAATCCAAAAAATTCCTCATCCATATGGTTGCTCCCTCTACAAAACATCTTTTTCATTTTCAAAATTTGTTAACTTCCACTCTAAATGGTCATTCCTTCATTTACAAACTCATACTTTCAGTTTTCTTTAGTTGTTTTCAATCTTATACTCATTTCAAGGATTGTGTTAATTTGGGATAATGGGTGGTTTATGCGCTTGAGTAGAATTAGCTAAATTTGTTTAACAGTCTGTATTCTTTTCCATTAATAAATAATTATTCCCTGTAGTTCAATAAACTAGAAAGTAATACTGAAAGAGTATAACATGCTATCAGTTAGGAACAATGCTATGATTGTGAAGTAAGATTTATTTCAAATATTAATTAGTTTTTAATTTTTAATTTTAGCTACAATAGAGTTCATATTTCATTGCAGTCTCTCAAACATAATAATGTCAAACAGTACAGAATGATGCAAAAGGTTTCTGGCATTCCAAGACACACTGTGAATGCTATTGTCTATCCCAGTTTAATGGGCCTCAATTGCTGTAGCTAATATATCATATTGTGCAAAGAAAAAAAGCATGATTAAATGCTATTCCTATGTTATTACACCATCCATTATTCATTTACAAAATTAAGGCAATTTTAAAAGCCTTCTATCACAATAAATTATTAGAGAAAAACAAAGATCACCTGAGATGAAACCTTGTTTTTATGCTTTGTTATATTACATGTCTGAGTGTCTGTGGCCTGTGCTGAAAAAGGAGCACATTAAATTCCTGAGAGAAGAAAGTCATAAGAGCACAGGAAATCATCATTATCCAACATTATCACTTACATTGGGGAAAGGATACTATGGAGCTATCAAAAACCCCCATATGAGAAAATCATAAGATATCATGCACACAGTTTTTGTATTCAGTACCCATAGAGGAAGAGGGTTGGACATAGAGCAAGAAGTACTGAAAGATAATTGTACACTTGATGTTCTATGAGATAAAGACAACTAAAATCATAAGATTTTCCAACATGAGTCTGGGAACCCGAATCATAGAAATTTAAGGTTTTCAAAATTGTTATATCAGTATATGGAACATATGTCATGAGTAACAAAGTGTACTATGAAACCCAGTAGCATACAAGACCAGTCACCCAAGTGTTCTAAAATTGTTTTCAACAACAAAAAATAATTTACAAAAACCCTTTCTTTTCCCTCTCTATGCCCGCCACTGAAAAAATCAGAACACTGTTGAACTGCCACAAAAATGTCAGACATACTTCAAGCACAAGAAAATTCTATTTGTTATAACACTGCTCAAATGCTGTTGCTTAAAAAGCAGTAATGAGGATCCCAAAACTAAATTCTGAAGCTTATTGTTACATAAGGTAAACAATACCCAAAAGATAGAGAGGGACAACTTGCAAGAACATGTAGTGACAGGACAAGAGGGAATGCCTCAAAAAGTGAAAGACTAGATTTAGATTAACTATTTGAAAGAAATTTTTTACTGTGTAGGTGGCGAGGCCCCGAAACAGGTTGCTTAGAGAAGTTCTAGGTGCTCCATCCCTGAAAGCATTCAACATCAGACTAGATGGACCTCTAAGTAACCCAGTCTAGTGAAAAGTATCCTTAATCATGGCAGGGGATTTGGAACTAGATTATTTTTAAGGTCTTTTCCAACCCAAGCCACTTTATGAATCTATATTCAGATGGTGAAGACAGGAGTAATGATGCAGACGGAAGGATATCCTTGGCCAATCTGTACATTGGCTGGCAGCGAAGGAAAAAGTGAATCAAGATTTAAAGATATTCTTGGGGGGAAGGAGGGAAAGTACTGTCACATTTATTGATCTACTTTTGAAGTGCCATTCTCTATGAACATCTCAGCATTTGAAAGAGTGACTCCAGAACAGGAACCAAAAGAACCTTTAAAGACAGGGCAGACAGCATACAGGCAGTGGAAAGATGATGACACATTTTTTGTCACAGTACTACTAGGAGGATTATTTTGACTCTTAGAACAACTTGAATATAAATGATTATAGAGTCAATATAACAAAACATTTTTCAGCAAGTGCCAGCAGAGAAAATGAATCCAATTACACACTGATAACAGAAGAAATGGGCATTTTTAACAGCATATAATGTCAAACAGATAAAATTAGAGAAACATGTGAACTCAGTTATAAATGGGGAGATGGATTACATCTAAAGAGAAATAAAATGAACTGTGGTCATAAACTGAACACCATACCATGACATGTACAAATTCAGTGGTCAGACCCATTTTTCATGGTAGATTAGATCTACTAGAAGATAGGAAAACTCACACCAAAAAAGCTGGACCATTCAATGAAAGAGATGTCGTCCAGACTGATAAACAAAAATTCCAAATCTTAAAGTGATTATAAGACTAATAATTTCCACAAAGGAAAAAATATCAATAAAGCATGAAAAATTTTAGAAAATATAAATATAGGACATATTCAAAAGAAATGAGAGGCAGTGAAGGGAGAAAAATATTTTTTTTTACAAAGTTCAAATGGACTTAGGTCTTGGTTTTAATATTAGTCTGAGGCTAATGACACAGAGGCTTGAATAAGACAGAAACAGGCCCACTGTAGCAATACATGGAATCATAGCTTGTATCCAATGTGACAGATTCATATCAGTAGTTCAGATTTTAGTTTAAATTGTTTTAGTTTCTTGGTATATAAGGAAACCTTAGCAATATAAAGAAATAAATCTATTCAAATACAAGAATTCTGCACCTTGCAAAACACTTTTAGCAACTGACAATTTAAATAACCATAAAAGTACAAAACATATTTCAATCTGTTGTTGTATCTTCTACTGTAATTTGTTTTATCTATCTCTTTTATTGCATACAGATTGCCAACCCATACAATATGTAAACTAAATGAGAATTTCCACAGCCAGTGTTGCTCTCTCAAAATATTGTATTTTACTGGCTAATATAAAGAAATGCTACCATAAGAAAAAGAAAGGACACAGAAAGTTACACAGAGTGGCACCTTTGGAATGTATTGGTTCAATAAATTTTTTTTTAAAGGTACAGAAAATTATGCACAAAATGCAGCAAAAATAAAAAGCAAACTTAAGTCAACCTCTACAGTATTGTTCACAAGATAAAATCAAAGCTGCAGTAAGGCGGTGCTCGGTGTTTTCTGACGGGAATCAAAACAAGGCATTGGATGTTAGAATGAGGGAAAGAGATCTTGTCCTCTCACCTTACCTACTGTCACCTATCATTATCTAGAAACATAATAATGTCACCATCTGGCCTTCAATGAGACTTTTACTTCAAAATTAGCTTAATTGCTAGTGCAAGTCAAGATGTAATATCAACTCTGTGTGGCAAATGCCCCTTATGCACTGGTCAAAATGTCATCTTTGCTACCAAACACCGAGCAAGCTTTCTCATTATCTTCTTTAGAGTTCCTGCAAAATAAGCCTCTTGCTGTGCTGTTTCCTTAATACTTCCAAAACACGATGCACACAAGTGCTCTGAGTAAACTCTTGCAAAGCTGCAAATCACTTCAAGGACTGACAGAAAGCAAAAAGTAGCCAAATTGTAGCTACAGAGTTTTTAAAGCTCCATTGGTCTAGAAAAAAGTTGCTGCTGCTGCTACATGACTGCAGACCTGAAGCGATTGATAATCACATTGATGAGTCATTCTCTGGGTAATCTCAATTAAGTGGTTTCTAGTGTTCAGCAAATTCTTCTTAAATGCATTTTGTTTTAGAGAAGTGGACAAACGGCAATATAACATTGTCCTAACCTTGTAGGAGAATGTCAGGCTTCATTAGTACTTTTATGAAGATTTACATCTTCAGGTAATGGCACCATCTGCCTAAATATATTTTTCCCAAATCATAATTAGAAAAGTGCTTAGGTTAAAAGGTTAGGCAGTTAAGGATGGCTTAAATTATCTTTATTGAAATCAACTCATGTTAGTCTTTCATCACATTCACTTTTTTGTCTAAATGTTTTCTAGTCATGTCCACTTGACTCAAATGTCCAACTTCTAGTGAAGCATTAGAAATCTTGTTAAATGCATTTACAGAGTAAAAGCAAACTGCCTTATCAATATATTTTGCCGTGTGCTAGAAATGTTGCAACCCATTTTAAAACTTCCATTTCAAAGCAGTATAAGTCCAAACAAATTATGCAAGTCTGATAGAAGATGCAAGAAACCAAAAGCATTATTGAACTCTCAAGAGTTTAAGTTTTAGTGTCTTGCTTAATTTCATGCTCCAACTGTCTGCTTCTCAGATTTAAAAAAAAAAAAAAAAAAAAAAAAAAAAAAAAAGACTGATGAAGAGAAAGGGAAAGAAAATATTTCCCACCATTTTTTCTGGTCCAAGAGCAAAAGCACATCAAATAAACTAGCAAGTACAAAAGAAACTAAGGAAAATATGCCCATACACCATGTAGAGAGGACTTGTGGAATCCCTTGCCACAAAACTTTTGCAGTACTAAATGGGTTTGACGGTTTCACAGAAGAGGTTTATGTATACCATGGAATACCCTGCTTCTGTCACCAAGGAGAACCTGGAATTCAGCTCAGAAGTTATTGTGAATTTATCCACACAGTGTCACTACATACTTGCACCAATTTGTATTTTTTTTCCTGTATTGACAGAGGGGATGCTTAGCTGGGGCTTTGAACCTGCAGTGTATCTAACATTGCTAGAAAATACATCACTGTGCTTTTGCAAGTAGCAGGTCATAGAATTATCTCTATGGTGAAGGGCAAAGACCTGATCTAAATTTGTAGAACTCACTAAGTCAAGGTGAACTCATCACCTAGGTGATTAGAACTTCAACTCATCACCTAGGAGATTAGAACTTGAACTCATCACCTAGGTGATTCGATTGTAGTCTCATCTATGAACTAATTACTTAGAGAAAACATTCCTGTAATAGCCAGTTAAAAGCCATTATAAGTTCTAGGAAGTATTTTGTATTTTTTCAGAAAAGTCACAGTTTTCTGAAAAACACCTGGGTAACATGGCCAGGATTAAAAGTTAAATTTCAGAATGGATATAATCTTCAGCAAAATTTGCCTTTGAGTGGTCTGCCATAAACTGGTGGGTTTTGAAGAGGTTTGTATGGACTGACCATTCAATGTATTGTGCAGCTTTTTTATTACTGCAATCATAAACCATGAATTTAGGTGTTGCTGTTATTATAGTGTTGCCATCAAATTCAAATTAAATGTCATGTTAACCTGACTTCCATTGGCCACTGCAACACTCAGAATTTCTTTCTGTGTTTGAGTTGACTTGGCAACATGGAATTTAGATAACAGGACAGCTCCTCTAGGCTGAGATGAAATAGTGCCAGAGACCTGTAAGCCAAAATACCAGTTCTTCTCTACCATAGGTTTTTATAACTGCTATGAGATCATAGACAAGTTATCTGGGGTCTCTGTGTTCTCCCTTTCCAAGGGCCTAATATTTATGACATTTTTGGTTAAAATGTCATTTTGGCATATTTGCTCAACCACTGAGAAGGCACAACCCCAAAATAATTTATTACCAGTCCTGACTCTCTGGAGTCTAAGTACAGAATCGTATTGTAGAGAACAGAATTTCGTCCTTATAGTCAAAAATTCTCAGGGGGAAGATCATCTCAGAGCACATAAATAATTGCAGACTGATTTTTTTTTTTCCTGCCAAAAGTAATCACAGGAAAAACACAGAAGAATAAAATTAAGCATTAAGGAGCTGTTGAAAAAATAGCTTTGGTTTGAATATTTACTCCAGCAGAATTATTCAGAATTCTAGCAGAATTATTCAAGTCTATGTTAGGCAAAATCTGTCTTGCACCAGTCCACTTCAGGGAGGAGGAGGCCAGTGATGCAGTGATGGCTGTGATTTTCAGACAAAGCCTAAACTAATCATTTTACTACCTCTTTCAAAATTACCGTGAATCATGCATAATGGTGGGTGCTGGTAAGGAGGAAGAGAGAAAGAAGTATTATATGTGCAAAAAACCAGCACAGGCCTGACTCTTTTAGCAGTGAGTTTCCTAGTGAGTTTCTCTTTGTCTGGGCTGGATCTCCAATACAGTTCTGGGAAATGAGCACACACACAGAACACTTCTGCACATGAAGAGTGAATCCAACACCTCCCAAACACAGTAAATTATTTCATTGCATGATACAAAGCCAATGTCTGATAGAGCTAGCATAACTGGAATTTGCTGTGCCATCTGGGACAAAGGATACATTGGCAATGCTGACCAAGCTGTACAATGGAATCTGAGCTGAAAACCAACTCCTCTTACAACAAATCTGTAACGCAATTTAGACTGAAGGCTGTACCCAGAGTACTGGAAAGTTTGCAAAGCTTAACAATACAAAGCAAAGTTTGCAGTTTAATAGTACAAAAGCCACAGTTTGTTCAATGTTACATAGAAACAACAGAACAAGATGAACTGAAACATTTGTTTCTCTTGATATCTACCCCTTTTTTAATGATCTGAAACAGCTAGTTCACTGAAAGGCAAAATGTATTCAAAGTATTTATTGGCAACTGGAAAGGATACTACTTATGAAAGTGGGAAAGTGGCAAGAGGGACCCAAAGCAAGAGTGAGAGAAGCAAGGAAACAAATATTATGACAATAAAGGAGAAAAGAACATGCAAATAATAGGAGAGGAGTGAAGGTTCAGAGCTATTGAAAGTCTATACATGAAGGTTAGTCTTGAACTGAACACGTCAACAACGGAGTTGCTTTATTATTTCCACAGCTAATAATGCCAAAAGTGTGTTATTTATACCAATAGTTACCAATTTAAATCTCAATTTCTTAAAAGGAGTAATATCTCCTCTTCTTAAAAACTTGGTATTCAAGATACTGAACATGCAAACCAAGGAGCACAAGATATTGTTCACCCAAGAACTGTAAGCTACTGTAGAAGTAATTATTTTAGACTGCAAATAACTCGTTACAAATACAGTACAGGAATCTTCATTTTCACTGGAAAAAATAAAACCAACTTTAAAAATAAGCTTATAGTATAGAGGAAAACCAGCAGCCAAATCATTAAAATGAACAACCAGAAATAGAATAAGGAAAGAAAAAATGCAACTACCACCAAAAATATAATAAATGCTTTATTAATTTTAGAAGTGATGCTGACTTTGCAATAGCAAATAGAAAATTTGTTTAAATATATTTAATTATATGTTAAAGGAATTGTAGATCATATATTTACTTCTTCTCTTAAATCACATGAACTCTTCATTTTTTTAAAATTATTCTGAGAAAGAGTACTCATTTGTTCAGTGGAAGCAGAAGGAGCTAAGTTGAGCAACATTATTCTTAATTCATGACTTGTGATTTCTTTGTAAATTCCAGCCTGGATGTTAATCAGAAGGATTGAAAACAGACTGAGCCACCAGTTTCTTGGGAAAAAATGTAAATTCTTGGAAGATGGCCAGAGAACAGCCAATTAAAAAAAATAGACTTTTCATTTGTGAAATAAAGAATTTCCCTTCCAGAATTTTGATGAAGAAATCATTTTTAGCCACTATAATTCCCCATAGTATTATATTATTATTTAGTATTATTTATAGTAGTATTTTAGTAGTTTTATTTATTTGTATTTGAGAAATACAGAAAAATGCATCCAAAAAACATTGGTCTGGGCACCACTGGGGTTTCCTTATTTTTAATATTTTTTGCACATGCTATGGTGGGGTTTGCAGTGTTGTGCAAAGCCATATTTTACAGATAGAACCAATATATTTGAAATATAGGAAGCAGTATAACCATTTAAAAGCAATAAAGGTGTCAACTTATTAGCATATGGCATTATGGACACCTCTGCCCAATCCTTCCTTCCTCTGCTCCACCCTCCTTCCATCTGATATTTTTTTTCTTTCCGTTTTTCCTTCCTCTTTTAGCATAGATAAAAAGACAAAGCATGGCAAAAAAATATCATAGCTGTCCTCATATTCCATATTTAAAATATGTTTTAAGAAGAGATGTAAGTCCATAACTCAGAACAGTCCACTAGGGATTCTGGAATCTGGTTCTGTTCTCTCCTATTTTCCTAGAGAAAGATTTGATCACATGGCAATAGGAAATCTCTGTTTGTTTCTATTTTTGAAGATGTACACTTTGCAAAGAAGAACCGCAAGTCCACTGGACAAAAAAAATTGAGAAAAAGAAAATGACCTGCTTCACTGTGTGTGTTTCACTATTTATTCATCTGAGAAGAAAGAAACCTGTTTTCCCATCCCTGCTCAAATTGCTCAGTATTTTTATCCCATTTAAGTATTAAAGCATCAATGCTCATTTATTTAGTTGTAATATTTTTCTTCTCCCCACAAAATTAATTTGATACATTAACACTGTTTTGCCATCAGCAGTGTTAGACTGTAGAAGGAAGAATTGAGGACCTGAGTTTTGGATTTGTGCTTGCAAATTCCATTTAACTGTTACACCAGACAGTGAAAGTTGTTTATGGATTAAGGCTTTAAACTTTTATACCTCAAGTCATAAAACAGAAATACATAACTTTCAATGTCTCACAACATTGCTGAAAGGTTTAATTCACTGACACTGACTGAAAATTGTTTGAAAAAAAAAAAACCTTGAATGAAAGACAGAGAAGTGCAAATATAGCTGTCTTTGCAGAGGAACCATGGAAAGGATTTCTCTTAAGCAGGCTTGTCAAGCAGGCTTGTACAATACACATTACTTGCTAGGGATATCTGCTTAACAGCTGAATGAAAAACAGATCTACTTTCCCTCCCATTTTTCCTCTGTTTTAATGAACAACTTGAGCAGACACTCATTTCACAAAGACAGTAGATAGCTTCAATTTTCTTTGCCAAACTGAACCACTTTTAAATTGTTCATTTTTCTTTTCCTTCATCAAGAAAATAATCTTTTTTCTGGATGAAAGAATAGTGAAGTTTATTCATCCCTTTGCACTTATATTTAGGGAAAAACACCTCAACCAGAAGCTATGTTCTTCTGAGCTCTACCACCCAAGTGAAAAGGGAACAGTTCCCTATCATGCTTGATAGCATATCTCATGGGTACATGGGATGAAATCTCATGCAATCCTTGTGGAAAAAAAAATTCTATTTAAATAAGCAATTAAATAAGCACAGTCAACAGACAAGATTTACAGTTAACTCCTTTAAATCCACACTGCAAATAAAACCACTTTTACCTTCTTTTTCTTATGTCTCTTCTCATTTACTTTCCATGGAGAATTACATGCTAAAATAATACAAATATTTTAAAATTCCAACCAGATACTATCTGTAATACACTGAGGCATATTCAATGTAGCTGTACCTTTAGCTTCCTTGATATGTTTTCTCTAGAGTATATTACTGGCTTTGAAAGAAATAACAACTAAAGAGGCTTTCAAGCTTTAATAGTCATAAATATATTCATTTATGTCTCTCACAATAAGTTACATTTATATTTTAAATATTTTTACTCTATGTTGTTGTGAAATATTGAGAATGGCAAAAACTCTGGATACATGGTTTATGATCAGGAATGATAAGTCCTTCTTTAGATTAAAAATCTCTAAAAATGTATGATACATCTACACTACCAAGAAGAAATGTCAGGGGATTTCAGGGGATGATAATTACGTTGACACTAAGTGATCACAAATTCTAAGACAACAAATAGACAGATGGCTGAAATTAGTTGTAATTATTAAATACAAAAGCAAACATTTTCTCTCTTATTTCTGACAAAAGAAAATAACTTTTTTCTGAAGTAATTCACTTCATCTCACAATTTTTAAGAGTTGCAGACTGTGTTTTAACAAAAGTAGCAGGAGTTGCTTATTCTCAAAATTCAAAACACATACGTCTTTTTCATGACACTTCCTTAAATATCAATATTTTATTTTAAAATTGAATTTATTGGATGAGTAACTCATGCAATACACAGAGTAATAACAGAAAATGAAAAATTGCACCTTAAGGTTTGCTTTGGGTTTGTGGAGGAGGGGTGTGATTTTCTGTAAAAGCAGATTAAAAATAAAGGATAAGCTTTGGAACCAATATTTAAAATGTCAGATTGCTGTTATTTAATTAAGATTTTTTGTATGCCCTATAAAAATCAACCAAATCTTTCTAATAGTTTCAGTATTGCTGTACAACTGCTGTCATTTAGTGCAAGTCTTAGAGTGAATGTAGCAGTGCAAAATAATCTAAGCTTAATTGCATTTTTTTAAGTTCCATTTCCTTTTCATAATTTGCTTTTGACTCTTTTAACATATTTAATACATTTTTTTGAATTGCACTGTGCCTGTTTGAGGAGAAATTTACTGTTTCTATAGTTATGTGCAATAAGGTAGTGTCTGAGCACAATGCTTTCCAAAAATGGAGTGGTTCTTTGACTGTAGGAAGAAGCAGAGTTTAGAAATGATGCAGAACCATTATCATAGGAATCTGAGAGAAGTACCAAACACATTCTTTAAAATGGCTGTTTCTCAGTTATACAGAAGCTTAAAGATGAATGATCCTAAGCTTAGTGACAGGAAAGGAATAAATTGTATTGTGAGCATTTTCAAAATTTTATAATAAAGCAGACTGAATAAGAACAGATAAATATCAAAAGTATATATTTACTCTGAATTTAAGTCAGCTTTCTGTGCCCTGACCTTAAAAAGGACGGTACAAGAATAAAACTTACAGTAAAGAATAACCTTGACCATGAGCCAAATGTGACCTGCTGATACATGCATTAAAATCAACTGCAGTTGTCCAAATGAATTTAAGAGAAGCTTTGTTACTAAATGTATTCTAGATGGAAATCCCCTTTACAAGAGTTTAACAAGCTACAAAAATGATCTCAGAATCATATCTCCATAAGCCAGGGAAATTTTTTGAGGTTCTTGAGTGTTCAGTAGCAAGGTAGGTTGAAAAGATGAACAACTTTATTCTCTTTTGTGGGAAAATATAAAAGCAATAGATATGGAGCAGGTTCTGAAGTTGTATCAGCCTCATATGGCCTGGATTCCTTAATTCAGAAAACAAATTTTCAGTGGAAAGTCCATTCCCCCATATTTGGACTGTGATCCTTTTCTGACAGTCATCTCTCAGTTGCAATGCTTCCCTGGGTTTTGTTTTCTAGAGCATAGTTCTATAGCTGGAAGTTAGGGAAGATGACATGAGTTTACCAAAGGATTTAATTATAACCTTGCAAATTGGTCCTGGTTTTGTGTTTGAGATGTATGCATATAAACTAGCAACAGTCAGAAGGGCTGACAAGCACCTCTCTAGACTGAAAATATTGTTTAATGTTGAGTTCTAGCAAAGTTTGACAACTAAATTCTGATACTGACCATGATTTTCAGTGAGCTATGCTGTCTACCTTCTTCCAATCAACATCATGTCTTCTAACTTGTGATCTCACCAAAAGAAATAAACCAAAAAAGGATTGTTCTGTGAAAGAAACTTGACCTGATGTGCAGGGCTACAGCATCCCGCTCTTTCTAACCTAATCATTGATCTGGAGAATGCAAAATGAAAAACACATTAGCCTCCTGTATGACAATAGAATGGTGTGCAGACACTGAATTTTGTAATGAAGAACTGCAAAACAGCTTTCTGCCACTCTGCTTCCTTTCACAGTGATGCTCATGAAATGGGTTTGAAAATTACCTTTGCACATAGTTATGTGCTTAAAAAATAACAGAGCTAAAAAAAAAAAAAAAAAAAAAAAAAAAAAAAAAAAAAACAAAAAAAAGACAAAAAACCAAAACAAACCTAAGCCTTCTTCACCTCTCCCTCCTTCTAACCCTGCTCAAATTCTCTCCTTCACTTCCAGCCTCTCCACTTCTCTACCTCTTCCCCAAGTGGTACGGTGGAATAGGAAATGAGAGTTGAGGTTAGTCCATAAGAGTTCCTCTATGATGCTTCCTCCTCCTCAGACTTTTCCACATGGATCCTTTCCATGCGCTACTGTCCTTTAGAATAATCCAGTTCCTGCATGGTTTCTTTATGGGCTGCAATTTCTCTCAGGGAATACATGCCTGCTCTGACATGGGCTTCTCCATGGGCGGCAGGTGGACAACCTGCTTCTCCATGGTCTTCTCAGATCAGATATTGATTAATGCAGCTGCAAACAGTGTTTAGTCACTTCAAGTTTTTCATAAACTTTCAAGGAGATCAATCAAAAGGGAAGATGTGCTATAGATCAGCCAAGTAAGATGCACTTTATTTCAGGAAATTTTGGAAAAAGTTGTAGCTTGCCAAATAGCATTTAGCAAACATTATGCACTTTATTTGCGTCATTTGGAGACAAAGGATGGCAGCCTGCTCTTGATACACCTGTGTTAATAATTTTTGGTGGGATTTTTCCTACTTGGAGACCAAGGAATATAACTTAACACATTGCCTGAAGACAATTTCCACTGAATATTACCACAGCTCTTTTGAAAGCTATGTTGGCTCTTACTCTGGACTGTTCTTATGCCCAGAATTTTAAATTGTCTGGCTGTGCTTAATATAATGAATGCATTGAGAAAAGGTATTACCAGTGTATCCATACACATATATTGAAGAATTTTCCTGAAAATTTAAGTATTTTATCAAGTCCTTCTACATAGGCAATGATATTTAAAACTTAACTGATATTAAATAGTAATTGCAGGCAATAAATGTGAAAAGGTGCAATTGCCTTCATTATATGAGAATTATGTGAGATTATATGTTGCTAATTGCAATGTTGAGACATTACAAGACACACAGGAGTCAATATCAAGTGTTCCAATTTTCCAGTAATTCGCCTGTGTTCTTACAGTTTAGACTTTATAGTTAATTTGCTTTCCTGCAGATACTAAGAATATTTTTTCAATGCATGTATTATATCTTCCAAATTTAGGAATATGCCTATTATTATTAATAGTCATTTTTAATACCTTGGCATTCAGAAACAGATTTTTCTTTCTGGATCATGAAAAAATTCTTTTGTCTTAATGCTACATATCATTGAGCTCGATGCTAACATCCTTCTGGTTTGGGGTAGCAGAAATTGCTATCTACTGAATGGGAGTGCTGAGAATTCCTTTGTCAATATCTAGAACTCCCTGCATAGATGTTCAAAAGAAACAAATCCTAGTATTCTATGAGCCTTTAATACAAAGAGAATTCTTTTCTCCCAATTATTTTTCACTGAGTGATTCTCAGAATGCAGAGATACTGATTTAAAAGAGGAATCATTTGACATTCTTGTTTTGTGTTTCAACTTGTGTTTTTAAAGGTTTGGGATAAAAACAAAGCAATTTGACTAAAATGTTGTGACAAGTAAGTCAGTGAATCAAAGAGGTAAAATAGTGATAAAATATTCTAAGAGCTACAGAAGCAAGGAAGCATATCTCTGTAGGGGCTCTGAGCTCCATTTGTCATTAATTTATTGGCATAGCTTTGTGAATATTCCATTATAGAAACAACTTAACCAGCTATCTGTGAAATCCTATATGTCTGCCAGTTGGTGATTTTCTTTTGGAACTGTCAGCACTTTTCACTGTACATGAGGCAAGTTACGGTGAAGGATGAAAGAAAACACAAAATCAATAGCTAATTTTTTTTTTTTTAATGTTGAAATGCAGGTGTAGGAAATAATCTACTGAAAAGGAGCACGAGTTAATTGAATCACATGAAAACAATGTCATATATTGCTTTGGAAACAGTACAGTATAATACCACTATTTCTAAAGCAATAGTCATGTTGCTCGTCTTATGCATTCCCTTTTGCTGTTCATGGAAAAAGTCAAATTACTGACATAGCACAAGAACAAGTCAATAAAATCCCATTTAACATTTTTGTTCATCATGCACCTGTACTGCAGATCTTTCCCCAGGCACTTTTATAATATTTTTTCTAATATACAACATTCATGAACATAACCAGAACATGTGGAACAGTTTGATTTTCAGATATAAAGTCCCTCTCTACTCTGCCTCCTCTAGTGATTGATTTTCAGACCTAGATTTTACCTTCACTGATTGCATCAGTAGTGCTGTCTTTCACTATTATTGAATAATCTATATTAAAAGTAATAATTATATTTTTAAAAATTCCTCATATCATGACAAGAAGAAATTAGTTTAATGTCTTGAAACAAAGTCCAGGTCTTCCATAGCAGTCTTTTCATCCCTCAGTTTTTCAGCCAGCATCCCATAACTTTGACATTTTGTTTAAAATTACCAGCAATATGGTCATTTCAGATTTGGCTTTTATCTTTCTTAGCCCACTAGTGATTGTCTTCTTTGGCACACAGACTGACAACTGTGTGGTAGAGGAAGGAAAGTGGAATGAGCAGCAGGGTAATATAATCTGGAAGTTGTTTCCTATACTATGTGAAGAAAGATAAAACCATTGCATTACACTGTACTACGAATATAATTGTTTTTGCAATTACTATCTCACAGCAGTTGAATCTACCAATTCTTTCTCCAGAACAAAACTTTGACTTTCCTCAATCCATTATTTTACCATGGACATTTAAAAAAAAATATCCAAGTGGATGCAATTCTGTGGGATGTCTGAGTTGTCATCTTTATCCATCATGAGCACTCTTCACAAGTCTTATAATGGTTGAATCAGATTTAATATGTACATATCATACAAACATATATGAGACTATATTTATATATGCAAGTAAGTATAGCAAGAAATACATATTTCACACAAAAAGTTATAAAATTCTTGTATTTCTGCCTGAAAGAAGAATATGAGCTACACTGTTTTAGTTTTCAGTTTTCAGCAACATAATGGCTAGCTGAATCTGTCAGTCCCTTGAGTTTCAAACTGAACAAGCTGAACTGGCTGTACTAATAAATCTAGTTCTCACATAATTTTTTTCTTTCTCATATCTCATATTCATCCTGTATCACATTCCATCTTTTCTCTTTGCTTCCTTTTATCATAGTGTTTACATCCTATAACATTTTTCATTATTTTTTTCCCTAATATACAATGTTCACAAACTCATCCAGATAAAGTGGTTCTTCACATACTCTTCCTTGCAAATCAAAATCTTCCAGTAAGGCATACAGAAACTTTTTCAATAAAGCAGGTGTTGATTATAAAAGCAGCTTTGTCAGAACCAAAACATGCTTTAAAAAGCCATGTTGTTAGAAACAGCAACAAATGATCAACAGGGAAAGTAAAAATGTGTATTTTTGTTTTCTTGGTTGTTTCTTGAAGCATTTCTTTGACTTTAATAATTAAAAATGGTATCACCATTTTCAAGTTTATGTTTGCTTGGAGGTTTTGTGTTAGTTTGTTTGCCTGTTTGTTCGCTTTGAAATATTGGAATTTTTTGGTCAAAAAAAATCCTTTTTTGAAGAAACACTGGTTTTATTTCACTTTACAATCATGATATATTTTTCTGTCCAGGGACACACCGATGCATGGCTTCAACAAGTTTCTGTAGGAAGTTTACCCAAAGGGCAGAATCTGTGTTGGGTCACTGTCAAGTCCTGGCTTCCCATCACTCAGCATCTGACCCTCACTGCTCCCTGACAGGGACAGAGAAGAATGGACAGGTATTTCAGCAATTAATAAGTTTTTTGAATGTCAGAAAGAAGTTTTCTTAGTTGGCCTTTAGCAGTGATGGTTCCTAGCTCTTCTTCACAGAAGGAGCAGGAGTTCAGAGGAAAAGGGACCATGGCAGGAACCAGCCCTTACACTTCTAGCGGTGAGGAACATGAGACAGAGCTCAACGGGAGCTTTGACTTCTGTCCCTTCTACCTTTTGCTTCCAAGGGAGCTGGACAGAGTTTAAACCCCTCAGCTTAGTTTTGTCCAGAAAATTGTATAACATTTCTCACAACTGGCAGAACTTACTTTAGTTACCAAGTAAAGCCAGCTTCAGTAGGCAGAAGCTATCCTATTCAACAAACAAGAAAAATTTTGAGATTTCCATACAGAGCTTGGAAAATATCTTATCTGTTACCTGGAGAAAAATCCGTGATACTGTGAAATCTACAGTAAGCTCTGCTAAAAAATGTATTTCTGCTGAAGACAGACTCATAACAGAGATATTTATGTTGTCTGATGAGGAGAACATTTTGTTTCTCCTGATTTTTGTCTGATGTGCATAATCCAGTCTTGAATTTTTCCTTTGGAGCAAGCTTATCATTTCTGCGATTATTTTTCTTTCCATTAATATGAAAAATGTTTAAAGTCTGTGCAACTCCTTTCATAAGAAAAATCTTCATATCTCTGTGGAAACCCTCATCAAAGCTTCATGTCACAGTGGGAAAAAAAGCCTTTTATAAAAGCTCACATTGTATGAAGCAATTATCTTAATCTCTTGGCACTAAGTGGATATATAATTTTTAGGATATCTATGTAAGTGAGCAGGGCTCTTCACTCTGCTCAGGCACGTTGTTTATTTAAGATTTTTTCACTACCATCAGTGTTAGTATATAAAGCAAATATATCTCATTAAGCTAAGAAATGGGCATATTTCATGGTTAAAATAATAAATTTACTTTTTTAAAAAAATAATCAATTCAGACTTTAAAAAACAGTGTAATTAAAATTTAAAATGGTTTGAACCATTTTTTCAAAGATCAAGGCAGTACTGAATAGCAATATCAAATCCAATAGTCAGGGAAAAATGCTTTTAAAAAAAAGTGAGACCAGTTGTTTTGTGTACATATGCACCTATGTATTGGAGCTACCTGTGAAAGTGATATATATGGTTACTGTGACTAAAGTACATAAAAATATTGTTAAAAATAGAGTTTTGCTCACTGTCTTGAAGCAAAATGTTTGGAATTGGTTCAGAATTAGTTGTGAAAATGTTATGTTCAGATATATATCTGAAATATCACTCCAGCTAAATCACTTTTGAAATATTTGAAACAGATCTACAAAGATGCAAAGTATTCATTATCTAAATATCATCTGCACCTAAAGTAATGGTCGTTTCATGGTTGCCTATAAGCTTAAAACATCAGGTTTCAGCTACCAATAAGGGACATTTTGAACTTAAACCAACTTAAAATTGAAACAATCTGTTTCATCAAGTCATATAAAACAATAAAAAATATTTAAGAATAAAATCATTTTAGCAAAGTTGTAAATTAGGATAACACTCACTTTTTTTCACAGCACTAAATCTAGTGCTTACTATAAATTGTTTATTTATTGTCTCACTCTCAAGGAATATAGGACAGCTTCTTTCATGTTTAGATATTATTACTCCATTTTCAATTTTCAAATGAATTTCCAAGAAATTCTCAAATTTTTGGAATTTGGCGCATAACTGCTTAGCTTTAAAAAACAACCTCAAAGACATATATCTGTACTTCAGTGTCATGCTTTAAATATTTTATTGGTGGTATAACTGAAGTAATACATGCAGCAAAGGATGTGCAAGTAACAATAATAACAATAATAATAAATTATATTGTTACTGCAGTCACTGGAATTTTCTTTGGGTTTCTCAAACTGTCACTCTTAAGATCCTCTGTCATTTGCTGACTCTTTATTCTTTATCCATTCACTGCTCATTGATTAGAAATGCAGAGGTCATTAGAAATATTCATGACTCATGCCAAGTGACAGACAAATCACAGGAGAGAAGTGAAGCAGGTATTTCAAGAACTGAAGAAGCATTCACAGTTTTACCTTGAATAAGATACAAATAGCTATCCACAAAGCTCTGATTTTTTAGAGTTTTGTATGTGGGAGTATTTTCTCATGGTAATGGTTTAATTTAAAACTGTTCTTTTAAAAGACAACAAGTTTTTTAATTCTACCCTTTCTTGGTTTTTTTACCATCAGTCTAAATGCAGGCATGTTAAAACATGTTTCTTCTCTCTTCCAACCCCAAAACAGGTGTCTCTAAACTAGCTTTGAATACATCTGCCTAAGGAAAAGCATTTCCGATTGTATTATAAGCCTCAATACCACAAGAATATTGGATTTTATTGATTTCTTGAATAAACTTAATCCATGTCTGAGCAGTACTGTGATGAGTTGATAAAGGAGTATTTTTTCCCACTCTAAACCTATTCCACTGGGTAATATGCATTTGCATTTTGGTTCCAAGTATCAGTATTGCTATAATAGTGTAATTTAATTAGAAATTAAAACTGTCTTCAGAGCCAAAACCTGATCAGATCTTAGACTGACTGTTATGTCATGACATTTTCTGAGAGCAGTTTTTAATAGTTTTAATTTTTATATTTGTTCTTTTCTGTGTGCAACTTCAAGTTTTTTTTACTGAAAGAAACACTTACTAAACATAACAAAGAGTAATGGTGTCCTGCAATCATAACCATCAATATTAGACAGTTGTTTTCATAAAGTAAGCAAGCTCCACTAAAAAGCTGACAAGTGGTGAGAGGTTTTTGTGTATTTTGTTCCCCCGTTCCTTTGGAAGGATGCTTCTCTCGTCTCTTCACAGGCCTCAGATGCTTTTCATATTCATAAGGACTGTCCTAGTGGGCCTGCAGCTCTGCCACCCTCCGTCTGCTCGCAGCTCTCTGCCCTCATCTCCTTGTAAAATATTCCAATCCTCTTCTGTGCTGATTTTGTGTCTCAACTTTGCGTCATCTGTGTTTCATTAGCATGATCCTGCTATTTGCACCAGTGTCATTAGTAGAAAGAGACTGCCCCTAAGTCCAAACCTCAAGGAATTCCACAGACAAGTCTATGCAGCAGAATAATTGTCCTCTCAGCAAATGTGTTTACACTCACTAACACTTTTTTTTTGGTAGAAATTGGGCTACCTTGAATTTAATAGTGAATTCTTTTATACTAACTGATCCAAATGTTTGCTAATGTTGAGTATCCAAATTATTTGAGTAGTGAAAGATGTCCTGGAAAATTTTGTGTTCCAGAAATGAAAACTGACAAAATTAAAAGTCTTTTATGAAAAATTCAAGGCCCCTACTGCTGTACATCATTTTAACCAGTCAGACTCTTAAGCCTTGATGGTTTGCTCACTGTGTATTATTTGTGGAATACACGAATATAATTTTTGGGAGAATTTAAGTAATGCATACAAGCACACTCTCACAGACAGAAGCACATGCATGTTCACCAATTGCACACAAAATAAAGTGGTTGCAAACTCATATAAGATTTTATTAGCTAGAAGTTATTAATAGACACTATATTCACTAATGTTGATAATGCAATCCATATTTATCTGCCAACTTTCATATTGACAAAATACTTATAATGGCCATAAAAGATCAAGAACAAGCTTTCTTCAAAAAGTCTATTAAATAGTCATGGGATGCATATCTATATTCTATGTGCACCACTGAGCACAAAAATGCAGTTGTTGCTTTTTCTCCTCAGGCAATTTCTAACCATAAGGCAGTCATTCAGAGAAATTGCATCCCTAGCTCCTTAAGGCTAAGCATCTTTCTACTGTAGGAAATGCAATCTAATTACACTGGCAAATAAGCAGTCTTCTCAAATTGAATTCCATGTGACAGTAACATGTGATGACATTTAGCAGTGTTTATTTCTTCAGAGTTTCTTTGTATTGCAAGAACAGTCTAACCTGTACAGGAAGAATATCTTGTTCTAACTCCATCTGATTTTGTGTTGTCAGAACAGAAAGCCGTTTAGGCCTTATGGAAAATATTTTGTTTCAGTAGAGGTGTTTATGGGATTTAAGTAACAATATTTACACTGGAGCATTAGAGTTAACATACCACTTAAAAAAAGAAAAAAGGTATTAAAAAGCTTTTTGTCTCTTGATTTGCAAACTCTTGCAAGTAGGGGCCTAATACCAGAGATAATCTCCAAATCTAAAAATCAAACATGCTTAATTAGAATAAGCTAGAATAGCAGGGAAGAAAACCTCTAGAAGCGACTATTTTTCCATTGGTTGCCACTTAACCAGAGACACAAATACTTAATATGTGGTGATAACACAGACAACTAGTTTTTATCCTGTCTTTTAAATAAACCAGTGGCTTTAGGGAACTATCTGCTAATGTTGATTTTACTGAACACTGCCTTGCTATAGGTTTAAAATTAAAGAAATTTCAAAGGCAGAACAATTATTCCAGTTGGACAGCTTTAGAGATTTTGTGGTTATTGCACTGAATTTAAGATATCCTTATTGCTCTAGAGGTAGGCTATATCCATACTTCAGATGGCACTGTAGCATCCTGGTAAATTTAGACAGTTTAAATGATCTAATTCAGGTAGCAGGAGCAGCCAAAGAGCAGCTGCACAGAGCTCTTGCAGCTGCAGGAATGTGCACTAATTTACCTTTGCTGAGAAGGCCTGATAATTCCCTCCAGCTGAGCTCTGCGTTAGCATGGTTAGCCTGCCTGCTTTTTTAAAGTTATGTTGAGTAACTTCTCAGTGCAGGGAAACACAGTGTAAAAGGAGTCACTGAGGCTTGAAAGGTGTGAATACAGTGAATGGGCCCAGGTTCTGCAGCAGTTACAGGTATCCAACGATGCGGGGGTGTCCAACACACATAACAACACACAGTGCTTACTCTTCCTCTGCACCACGATATCATGTAAGAATGCGTGTGCTCTGCATTATTTCTGTCTTAAAAATACACCACTCTGTTACAGCCTTAGTGTAGATTTTCTGTTTTTGATTCAATAGGAATGGCAGGAATAGGGCTGAAGTAGAGTGTCTTCCAGGACACAGCAGAAGAATTCTGCTCAATTCCTCTGTTTCCTTCGTCTGTTAGGTCTGTAGCTGTCTTTGATTGATATTTGCCACAGGAATTGTTCACCTGATTCTTAGAGCCTTTTCAACATTGCTCTCAGGAAATGCTTTCTCTATCCAATAATATTTGTGTGACAGATGGTGCAAATGACCTCCACATTGATGTCAAAATAGTAATAGTAATAGTAATAATAATGTTAATTTCTAATAGTGTTAGAAATTATATTGCTTACTGCTTGATAATTCACCAGCTGACAAGGGTGGATGACTAGCAATAAGTCATTAGTCACAAGTCTGGGAAAAGAAAAAAAATCACATCCAGATTTCTCTGGTTTTTGGAACTTTGGAACTAAATTGTAAGAGTAGCTCCTTTTCACCTTTTTCTAAATGTCTTATTCCTATGTATCTCTTGTCAATGTTCTTGATCTCTAAGGTCATTTGCAAAGCAAATCTCTTCCCACTGGAAGTAGATCTCACCATCTTAGTCATTCTTTCTCCTTAAGCAATCTATTATTCAAACTCTTCTATTCTTTGTAATACAGCTAGGTTGTCAGTGAATGTGTGCAGAATATAGCATTCCATCTGGACACTGCCAGGTTTCTTAGTGTTTGGGTTGCTAGCTGTTTTGGTCCACCAAACATGTCAAGAATTCACTTGTCTGGAACAATGAAGTCTAAATGAAAGAAAATGTAACTTTTATAATCTCTGATCTTCTTCCTACTATGCCCATCCTCATTCTCCCTGGAACTAGAATACAACACAAGAAATATGCAGACTTTCAGCTTTAAGATGACAGGACTTTTCTTGTCAGGTTAAGAAACCATTTTCCTACATGCTCTGCATGTCTCTACTCATTATGTCTTGATCAAATTCCCCTCTCGCATGATCCACAACTCTGCTTGTTTGCTGCTTTAAGTTCAACTGTTTCCAGCCCCATGAAGACCCAGACTGGTAACTCGCTCAGGTAACTAGCTTCCCTAATTGCCATGAGCCTCCTTTTAACAAACTGTTGGTTTAAAGATTGATGTCGGGTCTTCTCCTGGTTCCTGAACTATCTAATAAGTTGCATTATATTTTCTTATTTATTATTTCATTTAAAAGTCATTACCTCTCTAAGGCGTATGAAAGTCTGCAACACATAAATAAAATGCATGCAATAGAACTGGAGAGCTTCTTTTATTCCAAAAGAAAGACAGTGTCATTCAAGATTATTCCTAATTACTGTCCAGTCTGTTGGTAGAAACTTATTTTATAAAATGAGTTTTGGTTAATAAGGCAACAATTGGCTTCTTTAAGCTTGAATCCAAGGTGAAACTTCTGTTTAACTATATTTTGTTTTCTATACAAAGCAGAAGTCTGAGAATGCTTTGTAGTGATTTATGACAACTGTTCATTCTCAAATGGAGTTGAGTAGAACTGTATAAAACACCTGGAAAAAAGTAAAGAGACTTAGCAATGCTGCAAGTTATATTTTCAGAATCAGTCAGTAAAAGATGTCTAAGACGTATTTTCATTCAACTAAAATTCTCATTCATTTTACATTCCATTTACTGCAAAAAACTTTTCTCTGAACAAGATCGGTGTTCTGTTGCTAACCATTCTGAATTTTGTATGACAGTTCAAACAACAGATTTGTCTTTTTAACTACATGATTTATATCTCTGAATGCTTTTATCACTTATTTCCTTTTGCAGTAATAGCAAACTTCTACAACTGTTCTTCAATTCCACTTGCATTTTAAACTCTTCCTATAGTAAATAAGAAAGATCAGTTTTGTTTCTGACTGCTTCATGATGACAGTTGTCACTGCTCTTTTTTTTCTGTGTGTTTGGTTTTGGTCACTCTTCTCCCCCTTGTGCTGACACTCAGCATTTGGAAAATCAGCACCACAATATCTTTCTGTAAACCTCACAATTCATGAAACCTTCCTAAGGAGCAGTAATAAAGCTCAAAATATGCAGCAATGACTACCTGTCATATCCACTACCCTTTAATTTACTTTGCTTTTTATTTATGACCACAAATTATCCTTTGCATATCTATGTCATGATAAACCTCAAGCAAAGAATACCAGGCACTTCTTTTGTCCTGCATTTGTATAATACCTACAGCAGTAGCTACACAAAAATTTCTTGTTGGAACAAATGAAAACAGAATTTTTATTTAGATCTGGCAGAGTTACAGAATGTAAACAATATTGTGTTGTATATTCAGCCTTAATTCATGAAGCCACTTTCACTCTGGTATGTCTCACTGCTTCAAAAGGACAGACATTCTGTAAAATCTACCATTCAAATGGATTCTATCAAGATAGAAAAAACTCATATCCTACTGATTATATTAGGCCAACTGTTGGAAATAACAACATTCCATTTAGAATTAAGGAAAAAAAGAAAGAAATTCAAATATGTTACTTTGAAACTTTATTTTTTAAAACAATCCACATTTTTATTTTAAATATTTGTACAATAGTGTATTTTTTTTTTTTAGGACAATTGCTATAATCCAAAGTATGGAAATATTTTAGCATTTCTTTTCTCAGACTCTAAACAACATTTTTAGTCCTTTAGAAGGCAAAAAAAAAAAAGAATTTTGGTCATCAGGAAAGGTTATCAAAAAGCAAAGAATCTCCATGACAGAAGAAGGAGAGAAAGATGTTCATGTTCTTTTCCAGGAATAATGATGCTGATGTTCACAAATTTGCTTCTCTATTTTGTCTCTGCTTAACCTTCACTCTCCCAAGAGAGGAATAACACTTGCCACTGACAAATTATTCACATTGTGTCAAATGACACTAATCAAGTAATTTATTAGCATAAGTTTTCAACTGTTCCTCTGAACAACAGCACTAAATAGACAATTAATCCTCAAGTCATGCCGTGGGTATTAATAGCAGCTAAAATGGAGAAGGACAGTTTAGCAGGAACAATTTGGTCAGTTGGGTAAATAGTACATATAACCTCAAGTAACTGATTCATTATTATCTATCTAATATTCAGGTTGAACTATGAAGTCCACTGGAAAAAAAAAAAAAAAAGAAAAAGAAAAAAAAGAAAAAAAGTGGTTATTGTGATGATCAACAAGAAAATACTGCTCACTGCTCCAGGAAAAAATTGAGATTATGAAGATGATATTTGTGACAATTTTGTTTTAAAAATAGGGAATAGTTGAATTCTTATTTAAATCATAAAGGAGATTTTGATTTCTTTAGGGCAGCTTCACTTGGTTTCAGACTGATATTGTAGCCAGATTTTCAGAATAGTCCTTTGTCATTCCCTATCAGTGTCAACAATTGGAAACTGAAAGCCCCCTTCAAAAATTGGCTTTGTGCTCTTACTATGCCATTTTGTTTGCAAGCTCTTTGTTCACAGTGGTCAACTGCAAAGACCCTTGAAAATCATTCTGTGTCTATAATAAAAATCAAAGCACTGGGGAGCATGACTTGAGCAAGCTGCCCTAAATGACACACAAAAAGAACAAATCTGCCAACAAAATGCCTAACATATATTTTTCGTCTGGAATAAAAGCTCAACAGATGATTCTGATCCTATTAATTATAATAATTATTGAAAAACAGTAGCCTTGAAAAACTATGAGTTCTTTCACCAAGGTTTATGCTATGAATTGTTGGAATCTCAGCTATTCAAAGTCTGCCAATCTCATATTTGAAACTTTATTTAAAAAGTCATTAAATATGGAGTATAAAGATCTTGCACACTTCATGATTTCCTCTTCTCACATAAACAAATTTTAAATTTAGATTTAGGTTTAGTATTTGCCACAACTTATGGAGGAACAAAACTATGAAATGAGATGAGCAACATAAATTAATGTTTCCATAACAGAAACAAGGCATGTTTTACCATCTACCATCTACTATCAGCAAATTTTTAATTCTGAATTATCTGTATTTTTTAATTTCTATGTACATTGTTTCAGACTTATTAGCAGATCATATTTCCTAAAGAGTTCAATTCTCTGCAGCTATGTGATCAAAGAACAATATGAATTCAGACACATTTGTCACAATTTCTATTGGTTCACCTCCTCCCTGACTCATCTGGTTCAATCAAGTTTATGTGATTGAATGATAATGAGATAATCAGGAGTATAGCAAATGAGTGGATGTTCTGCTAATATGTAAAGCTCAGGTCTTGTCATTTGCCCCTGCTTGGCAGAAATCTGGTTGGGAACAACACTCTGAAGTGCTAAACAAGTTTGACTCTACCACAAAATGAAACAGCTAAGGAAAATTAACTAATTTGAAACAAAATTATTACAATGAAACAGAAATTCTGACAGTATATTGACCATATAATGTTAGAGTAATTTAACAGTAAGAAATATGTGGCATTATTAAGCATGTATATTGTATTTTTATTACTACTATTTCTGGTTTGCGGTTTAAAAAATCCTCCCATACTTCTATGCATTTAAGGAAGACTACTGAAAGCAAAGTGTGATGTTTGTTTGTTTTTCTATTTTATTATTAGAACATAAATTGCCTAGCTATCTGTAAGAACTCTAGGTCAGCAAGCACACAGAGAGCTGCTACTGAGAGTATCACTGAAACTTAAGTGCTTCTGTATTTGCTAAACTATTCTTCAGGTTTAAAACAAACACCTTCCTGAAAAAAAAATCTGGAGTCACAAGGCCTCTACCAAGATAAGCATTGCAGCAATATCCAACTGTCTGAGTTATATTTGAAGCTCTGATCTCTGTGCTGATGAATGCACTCACTGTCAAAAATTGAGAACAACAGTAGTGCTGTTCTCTTCTGTGACATCTTCATCCTGGCTGACAACTGTTTCTCTTCTCCTCCTCCTAGGCTAGTAGGAAGACAACTGCTGAGAAAAGGTTGAGTTCATTCGGTTTCCATCAGGGTGAATGTGTTTGTTACTTCTTCCTTCCCTCTGCACATTATATCTTCCCACTGACTGCTGTTCTGCTCGCTTCTGTGTTTCCACTGATACTATCATTGCCTAGAAGAAATCTGGAAAACCCAGGTTAGCAGCAGGCCAGATCTTCATTTATCACCTGTAGAGCTGCTGTGCATCTTATTCCTCACTCCTGGCATCCTATCTTTAAACCAAATACAATTTAATTACTCTTAATTGAAATTACTTTGAGTATATTTCACACCAACATTTGCCTACTACTGTGTTCACTGAATAGCTGAGCTGTAATTTTCATTGTTGCACCTGGCTTTGGAAGGACAGCTCTATCTGTGCATGGTGGCAAATGAGCCTGTGGTTTTTATATATGTTTAAAATTCAGACAACATTTTGGTGTGCTATAATAACACTTTAGAAACACATCTAATGTGATTACCTGGACATGTGCCATGAAGCTGCAGTCAGTTCTCTGTGCCATGAAGCATTTTCTTCCTGTCTACCTAGACATACATTATTTGGGCATTGTGAGGATATAGCTGTCCACTGAGTATCACAGTTTGTAGGAATTAGCTGATCATTCAGAAATCATTTTCCCTGGAGTCCCCAAAAAATTATTCACAAGTCCTTGAAGACTGACAGAACATTAACTTGCAGGATGTGCACTACTGCACCATTCTCGTTTCTCTGCATCACTGTAGGAAAAGGTAGGCAAGCCAGATGTTGCCAAAACATAAGTGGTAAGAAGAGGGTTTGATGGAAAAGAATTTGTATCATTCTTCCCTCACACAGAGGCATGAACTGAGTGGAAAGGGCATGAGGGCAATAGCCTAAAATTATGATACTTTTCTTCTGATAAGCTAGAAAAATGTCAACAATTCACTGAAACTGTCAGGAAAGGTTAAGTGGAGACACTACAAGGAATGACGGTTTATGTCTTATCCTTCAAAAATTTCAGAAATATTCCTTCTATTTAGAAAATTCACAGACTCCTGAAAGTGTAGATCTAGAATAAGGGCGAAAAACACACTAGGGAATCAAGACTCATTTCTTTAAATATTTCCCCTATATTTTGGAATAAAAAAATAATGTATGTATCAAGAACAGTGTGGCCAGAAGGACCAGGAAATGGATCATCCCCCTGCACTGGGCAATGGTGAGGTCATATCTCAAGCACTGCATTTGGGTTTGGCCCCCTCAGTTTATAAAGGACTTTAAAGTGCCAGAGTGGGTCCAGAGAAAAGCCACAAGGCTTTAGAGTCTAGAAGGATCTAGAACCCATGTGTTATGAGGAATGAGGAGGGAACTGTTATGGCTCACCCCCGCGAAGGCAAGGGTAACCCAAGCTCTTGTTAATGGATCCTATGGGGCAAATTAGAGTGAAAAAATGGATGATCACTGTTTGTAAACATAGATAGATGCAGGTTTTATTTTAGAACAATCTAGTTGCAATGAAGGGCAGATATCCATTTTGATTATTATCTGTGGTAACATGGCAATATGAAAGCATAAAATATAATTTGAAAAAATGTATAAATGAAAGATAGAAAGAGAAAGGATAAGAATAGAAACATGCAAAATCAACACCCACGGATCTCACAACAAGACTTGATTGTTGCAATTTAGTTGTCCATTGGTGGAAGTGATGGTCTTGACCTGTCAGGAGTGGGGGAAGGAACCCCCAAAACACAAAGTGTGCTAGGCTAAAATACACTCTAGGCTAGATGGGAACACCCTGGTGACTCTGCTGTGCGGGAGCAAGTTTTACATGGTCTCTTGCAACAGAAACTTTTGGATCATGTGCAGCCCTTTGGTGAAAGGCTTCAGGAATGGATCTGAGCATCTCTGATGGTTTATGACACCTCCTTGGCTGCCTCTTACATCAGTGCAGTTGAGCCAGGTATGCCCCATCAGACCTTCCTGGGGGAAGCAGCGTGGGACAGTTTTACAACTCACAGAGTTGTGCAAGGGAAGGCAGTTAGCCCTCCTAAAATCCCACACTTCAGGATTTGCCTTATTGGCCTCAAACTCTGGTTTTTAGCCTCCAGGTGGTGATAGTTCACCCCCTCTGTCTTATGCAGATTAGCCATTACACAGCCAAAAACTCACCTGCTCCCTCAATGGATGCAAACCAAGTCTCAGCAAAGCATCGTGGCCCATCCTCAATTGGGCAAATGTTTTGAGTAATTAATCATTAATAGTCCGTCTCTCACAGGAGCTGGGTTTGTTTAGGCTAGAGAAGAGGAAGCTCAAGGGCAATCTCATTGCTCTCTACAACCACCTGAAAGGAGGTTCTAGTAGGTGGAGGACATGTCTTCTACCATTCCTGAAGAGAGAGGACCAGAGGAAATAGCCTTAGTTGAGACGGGATATTCAGGTTAGATACTAGAAAAAAATAAATACTATTAGGGTGCTCAGACATTGGAATAGGTTGCCCACAGAGGTGGTGGAGTTGCCATCCCTGGATGTGTTCAAGAGACATCTGGATCTGGTACTGGGATATGCTTTAGTGATTTAGGGGTTTCAGTTTTTAGAGCTGGGTGGATTGTTGGACTGGATGATCTTGAAGACCTCTTCGAACCTAGATAATTCTATGACTTTCTTATTCAAACATTCTTTCAGAAACAAAAGAACACACTTCCGTGTAGAGAAATATCCCTTAGAATACTGATGGATATTTCTAGTGCCAAGTATCCATAACAATAATTTTAGTTGATTCATGTTCCACAAAGGCTCAGGATCTATGAAAGAAAACTCCTTTCTCCTGGTTTCAATGCTTTTCCTAAATATTATTTTAATATATATTTGAGGGACAGAATAAGGAATAATTGTATTCTTGAGGGAAATAAGTGTACATAAAGTTCTGCAAATTGTACTACAACAAATTGCATATAATTTTTTTAGACATGTAGGACCCCATGGTTATGCAAGGAGAATTTTAAAGTAATCCTTGAGAGGAAAATACCAGCTGTCAACTTTTTTTCTGACTTATTAAATAATTTTATCACAACATTTTATTATCCAAAAAAAAAACCCTAGACTAATTTCTCTCCTTAGTGTGGCTTGGTGATCAGGAGAGGTGTCTGCTGGAGGTGGTACGTGAGGTCTTCACATGCAAGCAAGTAATTTTTAAAATCTGCAGTCCAGGGAATACTACAGATTTTATCATCCTTTCTCAATTAAAAAAATAGAAGGATAATCACTGGGCCCTTATTTTTTAAAGAATTATGAAATTTTGCACATATTCCTCGGGATAGGTTGTGACTCCGGTAGTTAGGAACGATTTCAACAGGTGAGAATTGTCTCTTTCAGTGCTGAAATATGAATAACAGAATGCATAAATCATTATGCCTCTTTCTTGGTTCACCTAGACAGCTCAGCAGACCAGTACATGAAGCCCTGTGATGTGATGCTGTATCAACATCTGAGGTACAACTCTCCAGTTTAGCCCATTCCAAGAAAATTATTAAGGAAGCTTTTCCAGTTGCCAGGATTGCAGTGAATAGGTAGATTAGGACTTGATCAATCACAGCCCCTCCTTTTACTCTAAAAACTTCTTTTAATGGAGTGGAATAAAAATATCTAGCAAGCAATATTTGGCAGTCCTTTAAAATAAATGGTAAAATTTTATTTTGCATCATCCAATGCAATACCATCATTCAAAATAAAAAAAAAAAACCTTATTCAGCCTTTTTATTAAAAGATTGAGACATTTAACTATCATAAATCTACCAAGGGGATCTATGCATTCAATTTTAAGATGTACAGAAGTAATGAGGCTGACACATCCAAAGTGGATTTCTTGAGAATTGAGGACAAATAATGAAGAGAGTGAAGAAATTTACCATTTAGTTCTCATGGAAGGAGTTATCTATTTTTTGATATACATAAAGAATTTCCATTAAAGTTACAGAAAATCCCGAATTTCTTTAGTCATTCTCATTCAGTCAAAATAACCAGGAAATACAGTCACACTTATAGAAGCAGCCTGACAATTTTCCCCCCTTTCCTCTGCTTGTTCCTAGTATTTAGTGTTATGACAAATATAGAAACAGTAAACTTAAAAAAAAAAAAAAATAACCAACCATCTAGGTTTTAATTCCTCATGCAAGCACACCGGTATCTAATTTTCTTTGCTATTTCCCCCCCCCCCATCATGCAAGTGTTTGATGTCCTAAAACTTTGAGTTTCCATCCAGAACTTTAGCCTTAAGTTAATAATCTAAATCAAATTGTGAGTTCTAAGAAAACCACATCCCATCTTTTTCCAAAGACAGAACTTGCAGAGGGCATTTCATGACGCTGTGGTTTAGGTTTCTCACACCAGCAAGGTATTTTGGAGTGGGCATGAGAAGAAGAGGGATAAGATACACTCTCCACTCTACATTTACAGGTGCTGCCGTATGGTACAGCTTTGTGCTGGTGTATGTACATCTTTCCTTCTTTGCTTTCTCCCATGGGCAATCATCCATCATCCACCAGTGCTCTGTGTTCAGCATGCTGCCAGTACAGCCTGCACCTCTCCAGGGGTGCATTCCGCTTCAGTCATGCAAACCCCCAACATTACTGCTGATTTCCTACAGGCCAATATGTTTCCCTGTGAAATTTAATTCATTAGAGTTACTGTACAGCATGCACAAAAAGATCATTTCTCTTTCAAAGCGTCTCTGTGTAAAACATTACAAATTCAAATTAGGAGTTCATGGCTTAACAAGAGATAACCCTGGCCTTTCCCAATGTAAGGTCAGCAAAGATTTTCCTTTACTGGCAAAAAACATGGTCAGTGAATAATGATTTTACAAATTATATTATTCTTAAAAGGGCAATGAAAACGGTTTCAGCATGTGCAGCAACCTTACCTTTAAATCCAAACATCAAATTGAAAAATATGAAGTATGCCAACATCAAAAGCAGCAGCTCACTAGGTAGTAAGATGAAAGCAGTGTGAAAACTCAGGGAAGCATTTTGAAAATAACATGTCTAGAATAACAATAATTGTAATAATTATATAAATATTTCATATGTTAAAAGCTCTATATGTACTGACAAATCTGTATATTCACTCTTATATACCACATATCTGTTAGTAATAATCTCCCTTTATAGGAGGTTTTTATATATTCACACATATATTTTTTTTAATATGTATATATGCACACAAATATATGTACTTTTATATATGTATGCATGTGTATATGTACAGGAAAGCTTTATTTTATATATATTTCCAAGAGTTATTAATTTGAAATCTGTGCATTTTTGAGTTTTCTTTTGTTAAATACAATCCATAGGGCAGTGATAGGTGTGGCAAAGAGGAGCTGCTGATTACAGTTAAGTACAGACTGACCTTTTAGAGAAGCAGCAATGATTTGCATGTGGTAATCTCTGTTCTGTATTTTTTCCACCTCACTCTAGTTGCTCTCTCAGACTTGCTAAATTAGTAAATCATATTATGGCTGATATAGCTAACAAAAGAGGTCATTTAGTGTGGACCAGCATGTCCTGCTTGAACAGTATGTGATAACTCCAAAATCCCTTTCTTTCCTGCAGGGAAAGCAAAAGCTTCATCAGCTCCGCTGTGCCAAATCCATTCTCCCACAAATGGTACTTCCCACAAAAAAGAATAGTGAAAATCTTCACTCACGAAGAGGCACCCAAGTTGCACCTTGCTGCACCACAGCGGAAGCACAGACACCCATCTGCGTGAGAGCCCTCTGCAGGGATCACTGGCAGAGCCGCGATAACGCTGAGGGCCAAGACATTGCACCACGTCTGTGAAGTGCATTCTGTGAGGAGGCAAACGGGAGGCAAAGGGCCAGGGAGGTCTGGGGTCACTGAGTCCATGATTGCTTTGCCCAGGGGCTGGAACCACAACATCAGAAATGTCTCCAAGCTCCTCTGGGTGAACGGACAGAAATCTGGAGCTGAGCCCTGTATCCAGATCTATCAGTGAAACAGTGCCAGTGAAAAATGTGTCATCCTCAAAACTGTTCTGGCAAATAAATATTAAAAATACAATTCCACATTCACTTCTAGGTAACAGGGAAAATAAATACAGCTTGTTTTCTCAGACTCCATGTCCCAATTTTGTAGATTCATTTCCCCTGAATTTTAGTGCAATTGCCTACTGCTGTCTTTAAAAGCTAACACTTAAAAGAAAAAAAACTTTTATCTGGGTCTCAGTCAGGCCTCTATAATTAATACTCTTCTGACAAAAGAAAATGTCGTCCTAGTGCATGCAGTGAACTGCAGGGGAAAATATTCATAGCCTGATGTCTAAGTGGCTAATTTGCTGCTGCTGACACATGGTCAGACAGATACAGTGTTTAATACCTAGCAATTAAATTACATTGAAAATGAACGGAGGTTTGAAACTGAGTCCATCAAGACAAAGAACACTTTAAAATTTGAAATTTCAAGTACTGGAAGACTACACTTAGGGTTTTCTAATCTAGTATCAACACTCTAAAAAAAAAAAAATCAATATTCAGTAGGCAGTGGGCAATCAGTAAACTAAGCTCTCTATGGGTTTAGTACTCATTCTACAGAAAATTGGGACATGTACACCGCTAGACAGAATACAATAATAATTCAGTGTCAGTTGCAGAGTTTTATTCTGAAGTGCACTTTTTGGTAACAATATTTTATGTGAATCATTAATTCTTACACCTAAAAATATGTATCCTTGAGTCTTCATTCTTTACAATCTGCGAAAAAACCCCATACTGATACCGATACCGATAATTTTGAAGCAGATATAAAGAATGACAGCACTAGTTGATTTCAGTAGCATGTACTGCATTCTTCTATAAAGCTATTTAATACAAATCTGCCTCCTTTAAAGCTATTTAATGCAAGCCTGCCTCATGCTGGTTTCCATTTCCACTGATGTTCTCTACAGCTCATCTGCTCTGAAAAGAGCCAGATCTATTTTCAGGATATCCAGGGTAAATTGAAAGGATCAGATTACTCTTGCTTGTCACAGACCAGGCTCAGCTCTTGTAGTTGCTGAGTTTTGGTAGGTGGGTGTTGACCCCCAACACCCACAATATCCATAAGGGCTGTGTAGCAAGGGGCAAGCTGCTGTTCATGCGTTTTTCAATATCCACCAGAACATCCACAATGATAGCCATGAATAGAAAAGTAAGGATGTGCAATCAATGTTTAGTTCCATACTAAAAATCAATACTTTTACTTTAAGTGTTTTCCTACATTTTCAAAGCAATCAGAGAGAGAAGTCATTAAGAGCAAAACAAGCCCACAATAGATTTTCGAGAAATTGGAGAGGGCTTTTCCATCAGGAATGATTCCCCCTTTTTTCTGCTTTATATAACAACTCTTCAACACAAATTATAAGGGTTTTTAAATTTTTTTTTTATCAGCCTCAGCTTTATCAGTTTTAATGGAATTGTATTTGTCTGCAACAATTATGGCTTTCTCTTTCTTTTCTACAACAGTCTTGCTTCATGACTCAAAAAAACTTGTTGAGTTTGTCCTAATACAAAAGGCAGCAGTGTTGGATGGACTCAATAAAAAAAATACACAAAAGAGGTTGAATATTTAGTATCAGAATTAAAATGCAGACTCTTCTTCTGTATCTGGGCAAGACTGAAGTTGAGGATTGAAGACATTCTAGTGGTAGGAGAGTTTATGAGCCTTATTTACAGAAAATAATTACTTAACTTATAATTACTAAACTTCTACATCATGTGACGATGATCCTTGATCTGGTAAGGGGATGAACAGGAGTTTCTACATGCTTGAAAAAGATGCCAGGGTATGATTAGCAATACTAAAACTCCAAGAAATGACCAGGCAAATATGGATTTTTTTTCAGTGAAACTGATAAGACAGACTACAGAAATATCTGAAGAGGGAATCGCTGTTATTTCAATGGTTTGCAAAAGGGATGGCAAAAAAAATGTATGGGGTTTTTAAAGTGTTCTCAGAATATTCCCACATTGTTCCACAGATATACTGTTATGTTCTAGTTGCCCTGAGAAATGCAGTGGGAAGATGAGGCCTTGAAGGCACAGAGTTTAAGGCTAGTTCCACTTACCTTTCTCTTAATAATATGTTTGGGTTTTAGTTACAGTTTGAGAACCAAGTAGTGTCAAAATCTTAAAGATTTAGGGATCATAATATGAAAAATAACAGCTAATTGTATTACAAGTGTATATTTGTTCATTTACCCACAATACAAAACATGAAATTTTGAAATTCTTGCTTGAAATCCTTTTCTTGTTCCAGGTTTACAATTTCTCTCAGCGTAGTTAGTAGGTGAAGTTGTGAAGTTCATGGACCAGATTTTCTAAGATACTCAGATATTTAAATATGCAGCTCAGTATCTAGAAGGACTGGCTTTAGGCATTTAAATGCTGCATAAAGTTTAAAACCTTCAGTAATGACTTTTGACAATAAAAACCTATGCAAAGATTACTTTGAATAGAGGAACAAAAATTTCAATCTTCATAATCAATGACTGCTGAACAGACATTATGAGATGCAAAAGAAAAGGCACCAATTCATGAAGAAATTAAGCAATTCAGACGAGCTAGCTGAAAATTTGCTGTATACAGTCAAAAGATAAATACTAACTTCTTGTGCAAGGCATGTTTCCTTTATTGATGTGAAAAATATATCTATACATTCAGATAGAAAAGAAATAAGCAGAAACTACCTATCATAACAACGTAATAAAATAGGTTGTTACTGTCCTAATACAGTTATACAGAAATAATTAATACAATTTTAAACAAATGGAAGAGTATAAGAGATAAATGCAAGTTATGGCAGCATCAGACTCCAGTTTATACTGAGGTAGTTGATGCTGTTTCTTGGACTCCACAAATATATCGCTATGAGACATAAACTAGCTAGTTTTAAACCATCTTGTTAGCACTATTCTATATTGCACGCCCTTCTGTGGCTTCCATGAAGGCATACCCTCTCAAGTTATGTTGTCAAAAGGACAAAAATTCAGTTTCCTCTTTTCCTACATGGGCAATGTGGGGTTTCCTGAAGGAAAATGCACATATATTTTTGTAGCTTCCACTGGGACTTGCAGTTCAAGTCCTGTCCTACATGCAGGCACTGTCCTTGTGCCAGCATATCATATATAGTCAGCTGCAACTTGTACTTCATACCAAGGACACAGCAGTACTTAATGGCCATTAAATGTAATTAATGGTCTTAGGAGTTACATGTTTGGCAACCACTGCCTTTGACTCCTTAGCAGAAGTGTCTTTCTGTAAGCCATCTCACACATAAACCATAATCCCAGACCTCAGAGCTATTGAAAACACTTTTATAGCCACTTCAATGTGATAGAAATTCCAGTCAGACACTGCAATTTTTCCAACAAGTTTTCCTCTCAGAAAACCTTTGGTAAGACAGACTGGTAGCTGCCTGGTTTGGATACTTTCCACAATGAAGTATTTTCTGTACCAGTCACTAGTAAACTCCAGGCTCTGTGAATCTACCCAGGATTATATTTTCTGTCCTCCCTGGTGGTAGTCATCACTTCCCACAGCATGCCAGACCTTAAGACAAATATTCTGTCTTTGTCACTGATCAGTAATCAAGAATCCACCTCCCATCTACTGTCCCCTCAATGTTCAGAGAGATACTGGCACAGAAATAGGAGCACTCCATTTGAGGTTCAATGTATTTTCTGTGCACAGCAGACCTTCCCTTCACAATTTCAACCACAGCATTTTTACCTTGGTTTGAAAAAACGTAAACTAGATTGCAGGTCATTATTTTATCTAACAGTGAAAAACCAAGTCACAGAATTCATCCCTATCAGTCTTCTGCAACCTTGAATTTCAAAATACTGGAAAAATACTCTGTCAGGAGTGGTTCTGATTTCTTTCTTTGTCTTATGTTTACAAGGTATGACTTTGTATTCTTTATGTAGTGGTAAGGGCTAATAAATACCCTTCTTAAAAAAATAAAAATAATTCAATTTCTCTGTTTTCTTCATTCTCATTGACATCTTAGACATACACATTCACACAGGACATGTATACCTGAGCATTTGTGGACTTCTCTTTTCTCAAGCAGAAAATATTGAAGAACACAAAACAATAATAAGGAAAAGTATATAAACAAGTCAAACATATAATGATCATTTCTTAGCCCCTGGATATTAGATGGACTTCCTGACCTGGAAGTGAAAAAAAATCAAAGAAATTTAATCCAAACCTGTGCAAGTCAATGATTCTGGAGCATAGTCAAATGTTTAACAAGAAGCCATGAATACATAGCCCTAATTTTGATGAGAGTTCAAGTCCTACTACATAACCATAAAAAACCGTTGACCATAACTTCCCAAAACCTCACTTCCGGGTCAAACCACGACAGCCGCAAAATATTTAATAAGTAAAAAAGACATCCCACATCAAAAAGTTAAATTACATCCAAATTTGGAGGTTTTTTAAAGCATTTTTATTCTTCCCAACAGCTCTCAATAACCAGAACAGGCTGTTTTGGATCATTAGCAAAACAAGAATCAACCATTAGTGCTGATAAAAATCAAGTTAGTGAATTACAAAGTCAAAAAATAAAAGTGATAAGAGCATGGTTTCTGTTTGAATTAATTAAAGCTGTACCAGTTTATTTTGAATATTGCTCAGTAACTCAGCCATATGTCTATCCCTAGAGGGACACAAATTATGGCTTATTTCAATAACTAAAGTGACCTGAGAAAAGTTCACAATACAAACAGGCGGCATCAGCCTAATCTGATTTTAATTTACTTTGCACACAGAAAGGAGCTGGTGTGAGGACCAAAGTAATACTGAAATCAGTGTAAAAACAGTGGAAGCACGACAAATAATTATGTCTTATTTTTAGCTCTTTGCCCTAGCAGATCCTTCCTTTACTATGATTTGTTAAAGAGAACAAAACTCTCATTAAGACTTATTTCAAGTTGCTCTTGGCCTGTGCTGCAGGTCATCCTTATGTTTTCCTTAGGCTGAAAGCCTGCTTGGTGCTCCCCACCCCACTGACCCCAGCTTGCCCAGCAGGGGTGACTCACCCTACACTTTGGCCTTGCTGCACGAGTGTTTTGTCTATGAGGAGCAGTGGAGTAATGCAGCTACACTAGCTGCTTTCATCTCAAATGGAAGAACAATACTGTGGAAAAAGGCCCTTGCATCTAGGATATAATATCCTAGTGAAGTTCTTTCTAATTAAAGAAAGATTCCTTCTACTGAACAAGCAGCTAGAGCTTCGCACTGTGCCTTAGAAAGATGAACACAGGGGGCTCATGTCCACATTCAAAACTGTGATTAGAGGGGTTTAAAGAAATTATTAAAGACTCTTCCTTTATCCACAAAACCAAACACCTGCAACCCATGCTAACACTGCTAAGCTCCTGTAAAAGAGAACTTAGCCAACTCCCTTAGAAGAATCAAGATTAATACCTGCATCTTAAGTGACTGTACCCATAACCTGACTTCATACAGTCTTTTTATTCACCCATTGTGTAAGTGAATCCATTAAATCACATAATCAGATCAAGGGGGAAAACGGCAAGAACAGGAACAGAACAAGAGCCTGTTTTTCAAAAGTATAACCAATCAAAATGAATGAGAAATGAGGTTGCAAGATGACCAGGTCCACTCCATTAGAGCATAATCTTTTTTTTTTTTTTACCTCTGCTCTATACAGGCCATTTTCAAATAAGAAGCTTTTTGTTAAACTCATAAGAGCAATAATGATTTCAGTGAATAATGCTCTTAAAAGCCACTAGACTGAGGAGATCCTCTCGGTATGCCTATCTCCTTGATATATTTTGTGATCCCTAAAGTATCGCCATAACTATGGAAACAGAAAAATACTATACTACTATGCTGAGACATTGTAATACAGAATGGGAGACTGTTCCCAGGGCTCTCATATGACTATATTTATGCCAGTTATAGTTCCTATATATACATCCACACTTGCAATGAATTGTCTAAAACACTGTTTTGAAAATTGCGTATTTTACACCTGCAGGAGTAATCCTTAACAATTTACAGCCATGTTCAGGGGAAACCTCTTGGTCATTTTTCATCAAATGGGCACTATGTAGAATTTCAAATTGCTGGATCCCTAGAGAATCTTTGATTTTTTGAAATGTATTTTACCTTCTTAGAAGAGGAAAAAGAATATTGATCTTATCAGACAAAAGAGCATTATGAATAATACTGATGAAAGGTTTCTATTAATATTAATAATGGTAATCTATCTGTTTGACTAATGAGTAAAACATAGACTGAAGAGGTCAGAAGTTAAAAAAAAATTGCTAAGTTGCTCCAGGATCTGATCCAAACTCCCTGAAATATAGGCAGAATTTTTCAGTGGGCTGACCTATAGTGAATAAGACAGAATGCAGAAGTCTTTTTGATCCCAGTGAGAGACACATTTGTACAGAGTATTCCTGATGTTAATTTTTACATAATATTAAACTTGCATGCAGAGAAGTTTTTGTGAATTTTAAAAGGATTTTCTGCTATCTTAAACATTCACAGATAAAAATTTGGGCAGGTATTCTAGTTTTTCTCACAGGTGCTTTGAAGGGACAGAGCCTAGAGCCACGTGGGCATGACTATTTGCTATTCTATAGCAGCCACACCATTACTGAAGGGGTGGAGCAGCGCAGTGCAGCCTGGAGGGTGCACTGCTTGGGTGTTTGTCTGTTGTTGGTTTTCATTTTCTTGGGGAATGCCACCTGCAGGAATGTCAACCATCTTGCCTTTGTCTTGGGAAAACCGCATGTCACTGCCAGGCTGTGGAATCATCTGCAGTGTTGCCTTTGTCTGGGCAGCCGTGTGGAACTCGTCGGGGTGCTGAGCACCTTTTTGTGTGAAATTCGCCCCCTCTTTTATATACTTTTGTTACTGATATTGTTGCTGTTACTGTTCGTACCTCATCCCATTGGTGGTTATCAGTAGATGGTTGTCTAAAGCCGTGGTCTCTGTCTTATCTCTCTCTCAATGGAAAAGGGCAGGGGTAAGAGGGAGGACTTACTTGGAGTCTAATTCCATGCTGATTTTAAACCACTACAGCAGAGCTGCAGGAAGGAAATCCTCGTCTGTCCAACCCAATGTGCTCTCCTTGAAAAATTATACCCTGCACCATTTTAATAAGCACTAAAATATTTCTTCGTAACTATTAAATTCTTTTTCATGGGAGACAGTTGTATTTAATTTATGTAACATTTTCTTCATTATCACTATTTTACATTTAAAACCTGAACAAAAGGCCACTTAACTCTTTTTCCTTACTTTCATCTACCAAATAAATTTTAAATATTTCACTTATAAACTAAACATCCTTGCATGATGATTTTCCTTTTAAAATGAATTTGTGCAGCTATAAGTTGTTTCTATCACTATCTTATGATCTCCTTTGCTTTATTTGTGCTAAACTTGTATCAAAGAATGTACAGCAGTCTGCCAATAGAGCCTACTGTAATTATAAAAAACCTGTACTGATATTCCTTATTTTATGGCATCAGCCTCCACTGTGTTAACCAGAGCAGAACTCTGCTGCTATATCAAACTATAAACATACTATCAAAGTGCAGTTCACTGTGTGCTATTGCACATTCTCACTCTATTCATCCCTGACAACTCACTCTAAATTACTACTTTGCAGAAGTTGAACTCTCTTGAGTAAATTTTTTAAGCTAATTTTCCCTCGTTTTCATTTTTCACTCTGTAATTCCAAGTTCAATCTATTTGTACTGCTGTCAACCACTTATATGTATATATATGCATTCCTAAATGTATATATATTAGGTATTTTTGTATCTTTTTTCAAACCATTAGGATAGAAATATAGTCTTTATCCCCTTAGACACCCTGCTGTACCTCATTAGACTTCTCCCTGTGAATGTGTTTCCTGTGCATTATAGGCATTTTTAGTATTTCAAACACTGATTTCAGTCTTTAAATGTTCTAAAATTCAAACCAGACAGCTGAAATATTTCAAAAAAACTTTCATGGATTTTTACCAAGGCCTTTTTAAAAATGGAAATGCACATAAAATAAATTCCATTAGTCTGCTAATTTTGTAATGCTGTGGAAAAGAAGGACTGACAGGAATTCTCAATGAAGTATTAATTGGATCAGTACAGTTTAGGCCTTTTTTCTCTAGAAATTGCTCAACTTCTGCATCATCTGTCCTGATAGAAACATAAGATTACTCCTATTAAAATTTTTTCTAGGATTATTACTGAAATTTGATGATCCTCTGTGAAAACTAGACTGATGCTACAAATCTACATTTCTGCTCCTTAACTACCATCATCAAAACGAAAAAAATTTTAACAGACATTTAAAATCTGTCTCAAGAATGCATTCTTTTTGCTGAAAATTTTTGTACTAAAAGTACAAAACAAAGTCAGGAAAAGAAAGGTTTGCATGTGATCACTCAGGCACAAGAAGAGAAAATTATATGCCATAAGGGAAGGGTTACCTTAGATATTAATGCCTCAGTCATTTCTTTTTAAGGTCTCTGAATTTTTAAATTTCTTTTTATTTTTTAATTTAATGGCATTTTTAAGCAGGAAAAACTGCAAAAATGCAGACTAATCATAGTCTTATATAATTTAATTATAATTTGAAAACATGATGTAGAAGCTTAAGAGCTTCCATATAAAGCAGAGAAGCGTCAAACTTCTTTGTTGGATTCAGGAGGAAAAATCTATCTGGCAGAAATCTCAGCATCATCTTTAACCCCAGAACTGTGCTGAGAAACTTATTTGACTCTGAATCATACCAGTCCCACTCCAAAATATCCCAGGAGAAAAGTTCTTGAGGAACTATCTGGAAATCCCAGATGAGAGAAGCAGAAGAAACCAAAGAAGAGGCATGAAAGTTTCAGAGAGATGATACTTAGAGCTGCAGACAGTGCTTTAATTTTATATTTTTTACTGGGAAGTGGTTATCCATGTTAAAATAACATGATTTGTGGTTTGCTTGGGGCTTTATTTTATTTTAATTTTTTTTTTCCCAGGAAGAATAACTGACTCCACGGTTAAAATGAGTTTTTGTGACCAAGTTTTCTGTCTACATATGTGGATTCATGTATATTTGTATGGAAATAACAGTCTTCCTGTTCTCTAGACCAATTCAATTTCAGTCTGGACACTGGCCATGAAGATGCTTGCACTACAAGCTAACTAAATTTTAGTGCAAATCATGTTTACTGCTTTTTAAACTTATGTACGTAACAAATAAAAAGCAGAAAAACATGCATGGCAATTTGGATGTGTATAACGCAACAGAACAGCATAAACTTTACAATACAGGAGGAAACTCATTTCAGTGAAGTGCAATCCCCAATTTGCCCAAGAGTTTGGCTGCCTGGCACTGGCCAATTTTTTCTTGCAATCCTCCCTCCCTTCAATTTCACTCAACATCTTCTCCAGTTACACTCCTCTATTTTATCCAGTATTATTTGAAGTGCTCCCTTGTAGGGAACCTCATGGATTTAATGGCCCACTATCCTTTTTGTTTGATAGGCAAGAATAAAGACTCTACTCAGATGCTTCTCTTTTCAGTAAGAGCTCATACCTACATACAAAATATTTTGGCTGAGATCTTAATCATCCTATAATAATAATTATTAATACATAACATATGTGAAAGATAAAAATTATTAAAGGGAGACCAGTCTCCTTCCTTTAACTGGCAAGAAACATGCACATGCATTAATATTACCACCTCAAGGACTTCTCAACCTATTCTGAAAATATATGAGAAATCTAGAAGGACTTTAAGCTACTCAAAAGAAGTTCTCAAATGCATATTTTACAGACATACAACGTAAAATGCGTTGAAACTGTTCAAAATATACTTTTTCATGGGCAGAGGTAACATACTTTTGATTGAGCATATTTACAGGTTTGAATTTCTTAAAGAACATCTTTAATTCAGTGCTTTGAGCTCAATATGGGTATTTTGGATAAAGGCTATGTTCCCAAAACTACAACAGCATCCTACAATTTTGACTGTAAAACCCAATGTTTTCATACTTCATTCCAGACTAAAATAATGTTCTCAGACCCAGGAAAAAAGTCAGATTTCAAAGTTTGTACTTAAGAGTTCAGTTAATTTTCCAGATGGTTTACAAGGGAAAGCCATCTATAAGCAGGTGCAATAATTGCAAATATAACATATGTTCATAAGTGCTTATGCCCTGGTTTGATGGAGATCTTCCAGTTTCTCATTGTTAACAAAGTCTTTTGGAACACTGTTCTGAGACAACTTTAATGCAAAAAATCATACTTTTTCAGCAAAAGTTGTATTAGTTCATCAGCTAAAAGGATTATGTATTCTGGCATATATTTATTGCACCGTGTTTGATCTAACACAAGTTTGATTTTCAGACTGTTATATTTGAGTGAGAAGATAAGATTTGTGTAATCATTTTCAATAAAATGAAATTGTGTATATTAATAACATTTATATTACTTATATTTTCAATAAAATCAAAATGTCTAGATTTCCTACTTAATTGCAGTACCATTGACTTTATTACATTTCCTGTTGGTATAGACTGCTCAGAAATACCTGAAGTAAAGGTGTTATCGATCTAGTATGAAAGTCAAACAATTCCAGATGCTAAATTTTACTAAATGCCTAATTCCATTAATATATTCATGACTATGAGCACACAGGTAATTTTCTGGAAAGCAAATAAAAGGTGCCAATACATATGCATATGATCGTGAATAAATTTCATGGAAAAAAAACAAATCAAAATTATTCATCAATAGAAGTAAAGCAAAAAAATACATACTCTAGACATATGGTACTGTGCAAAAATTTAATTTGGTTTGCTTTCTAGCACATACTCTACAGTTCAGGCAGAATGTAAGTGGATTTCTAGTGGATTTCTATACACAAGAAATGTTTAGGTTTTAAGAAAAGTCACTTGTCCTTATTTCTTCCAAGTAGTACTGCTTCTGCTCACTTATTTTTTGTCTTTGTGTGATGATTTGTTAAACTAATAAAAGCCTAAAATAATTAAACCCAAAAATCTAAGGAAGTGGGTTGTAAAATTATGGCTTCTGCTTTGTTATTTCACAAAATTAAAATATGCAGGTGAAAATTGTCTCATACTGCATCTGATGTATTTAGACACTTAACGTTCTAATTTCATATTTTGGATTTCAAAGATGACAGCATCAGAAACTGTTCTGAGAAATCAAATAATATATTATGTCATTCCAGAAATAAATAAAAAAAAATCAAAAGCCAGAAAAAGAGATGGATAAAATCTTATAATAAAATTCATAGAAACTAAATAAAAACATCCAAGAGCAAACATTTAATTTATTGAAAGATTATTTAATAGTAACTACCTTATCATGGTGTATAAAATAACCCAGTATCCATACTGACAGAAGATGAGAACACGATTTTACCTTGTATCCATAAAATGTCTTTCACAATGCAGTCTTAATCCTAAAATCACAAGGCAGTCATAACAAGTAAGCTAAGCAGCAGCACCAGCAGGAAAGATTATTTTAAAATAGAATTCACACAAGCTAGAACCTTCAAAAAGGTATTCATAACACATTGAATTTACCCACGTGCTTAAGCATTTTAAGGATCAGGGTCTATGCTAATGACAAAACTGATAGGCAAAACATGCAGATGGGTAAGGTCAAGAAAGAGGAAAGAAAGAACAACAGTAACACAAAAATATGTTCCACACAGAATGTGTGAGCTGCTGCCTGCCAAGTGGTTAGCAGTAGGCAGCACTGTGTAGGCATCGTGGAAGAAGCCAGGCATGCAGAAAGAGCATGAGGTCTGCTTGGCTCCTCATGCTGGAGCTTCATAGTACCACAGGGAAATATTTGCTCAAAGTCAGTCCTAGTACTTCACCAGTGAAGAACCATCAGAATCATACCTACTGATCCCATGTCTTCTAACTGCCTAATTCAGCTAGGTAATCTAGCTGGGCAAATTTACCTTTTGTAATTAAGTACTTTAGGGACAGAACAGTGATTCAGCGTAAAGAATATACGCAGCTGGAAGTTTCTTATATTACTTTATATGGCATGTTTTCCCAAAATTTATCTCGTTCAAAATGAATTATTTGCCAATAAAACCTATGTGATGTGTTTAAGATTTTGTAGCAGTAGCATTTAGTCTTCAATATCTGGAGAAAATTTGAGAGCAGTGGGTTAACAAGAACAATATGATGTTTAACAAAGACAAGTACAAAGTCTTGCACCTGGGGGAAGGTAACCAAACAGCTCAATACAGAATAGGATCTGTGTGGCTGGGGATCAGCCTTGCTGGGATGGCTCTTGGGGTCCTGGTGGACAGCAAGCTGAACACAAATCAGCAGAGCACCTCTGTATCAACAAATCACATCCTGCATTGAATCTGCAGGAGCATGACTACCAGAGCAAGAGTCACCATCATGCCACTCTACTCAGCACTTCTCAGGCTGCACCCAGAGTTCTGTGTTCAATTCTGGTCCCAATAATTCAAGAGTCATGTAGAGAAACCAGAGGGGCTCCACAAGATCACCTTGAATATGACCAAAGGACTGGAAGAGCTACCTTTTGAGGAGAGGCTGAAGGTGTTAGATCTTTTCTCCCTGGAGAAGTGATGGCTTATGTGGAACTCATCACAGTATTCCAGTACTTAAAACACAGCTACAGAGAGAACAAAGGCTCTTTCTTCACAAAGAGTGACATGGAGAAGACTGGAAGCAACATGATAGGTTTCATCTTAGCACAAAAAAAGGCATTAACTACCAACAACCGTTCACTGGAATGGGATGTGGCAGTCCCCATCAAAAGAGTTTTTTGAGGTGCAATCGCACAGAGTACTAGACAATCTCATCTAGGCTCCCATCCTCATGAAAGATTGGATCAGATGATCTTCCCTTCCAAAACGGTCTGTGCTGTGATTCTGTGATATTTGTCACTATAAATTGTAATTGTGGTTTTATAATCTTAATTGATAACAGGCTTTCCTCGCTTTTAGATCTAAACAGTCTTGGACTTAGATCTGCTGCCTTCATATGGCTCTTTTACCACATTCTTTTAATGTAGTTCTATTACTTGAGGTAGATTTTATATTACTGTGAAGAATCATCTTACACAGTTAAAATGGAAATTTACAAATCAACACTATTTTTCTTTAAATGCAGTGCTATTATGGTATTCCACCACAAACCCACAACCACAATAGATAAACATATTTCCTTTGTATAAGAATTTAAATCAAATTAATAGCACTGTAAATGTCATAATTTTCCTACTTTAGCAGCAACATTCTAAATCTGTGAATTAAGTTCCAACCAAATTAACCTGCTATTGTGTGTTTGAGAAAGCTAAGTAGAGCCCATAAGTGCTCTTCTATCTTGGTGAAACCTGAGTTATTTACAACCCTTTCTTTTTCATGAACAGAAACAAGTCATTGACCTCATGTGTAGAAACACATATTTACCTCATGTAGAAACCCATATTTACCATATCTTCCACATGTTGCACAGAGTACTGTTACTACAAAGCACTGTTGGTTAAGCATATTTTCTACTAAATTATTTGATCTCATTTTCAAATTTTTGTAAATTTATCACACTAATATGTTGGACTGAGGTTTTGCATCCCAGATGTCAGTCAACTGAAAATGTATTTAGGTTTCTTACAGCTGTAAGGGAAAGTGAGACAAAGAGGAGGAAGAAAGACTTAGTGCAGATTTTCTATTTTTTTAATGACTAGTTAAATATATATAAAAGCAAGGAACATAAAATACTGTTGTGGAAGACTATGTCTGTACTTATCAATCCAAAATTCTGTGGCTTCCATGCACAGACAGAATCTCTGGGAAAATATGGTTAAAAACCTGACTTGGGAAGGAAAGAAACATAGTTGACAGTCTTCGCTTGATTGTCTCCCATTACAAAATTACTCCCTAAGGTCTATTCCTACTGCAAGTCAGGAAAAGCATTTTTAAAAATTTTTCTTTATATCATGTCATCATTGAAAATACCCTGGGAGAGGATTCACTATTCACTTTTTTCATTTTGGCTTTTTTTAGAAGTTGTCTCTTTTAAAGATTGCAATTTGTGGTGCCTTACATTCACAGCACTATCAAATTATAAACAGTATTCCGGGCAAGTAACTTTTCTCCAAAAAATCTGCTTCAATCCAAACTACACTTAACTATGACATAAATTCTTTTTTCTAAGTAGGATGAGTCAAAAAAATCTTGAAACATAAAGGTTAACTAAACATTCGCTCTACTGCTTCGACTGTATACCCACATATTTTCCAGATCCCCTTCCTTTCTCTATTAACTGTACACAGCTATTAACCATGCATGGACAAATTTAATTACTGTATGCAATCAGTGTCACTCCATAACTTTGCCTCTAAACATTGTTAATGGATTTTTGTGGCAGTTGTTACAAAAAACTGATGAAAGTTTAGCTTGCTTGGTTAGAAAATGTCTTCCTATGAAAGTACAACTCTGTTCAGCTGCAGTGTCTTACTAAATATTATATATACTTAGCATCTTGCATCTTCAAAGTTATTTTTCATTTGCCTATGTGCACACTTTGTGTGAGGCAATAAGCCTAGCATATCTAAGCCTCTCTGAAACACAAAATCCATCTTCTTTCATTACGGCATTAAAAGGTTGCCGGATCTCGAAAGCAGGGTAAAATTCTTCACTCTTTCCTAAACAGCAGCAGCTGAATGCAAGATAAAAAAGCATCTAAAATAGCTGATTGCATGGAAAAATATAGAATTAAATTTAAATTCCCATAAAACTCACAAAATTTTAAACCCAAGAAATTAAATACAAATATTTTGACAAAATATGGATGAAAGGAAGGTCTTTAGGGTATTCAAAATAAGCAGGGTTTGATTTCAGGTTGGATTGAAACAAATAACCCAACAGCAATATATCTCTGTGAAATGGAAATGCTGAGTTTCAAAATGTGAAGAAAACAAAAAGGTTGTGAGACACTGTACTGATTTAGGACTTCCTGAAAACCTTTGCCAACAGGGTGTCTATGGATCCCAGCCTTCTTTTTCAGAAACTAATAATGCTTTCTGCCCTTTTTCAGAAGTCTGGCACTTCTATGCTCATGTTGAGTGCAGAGCTGTGAACTCAGCCAAATGGAATCTCCATCTGCCCAAATCTATAGGAGCTGTATTTCTGTGCTTATCTCAAAAAAAAATTTTTTTTCTCTATGTATTTTATTATAATCATTGATTAATTTTCTTTCCCTGTGTTTTTGACAGCTTTCACCCACTGCCTTCCTGATAACAAAATGCAAGATGAATTGACACCGTACCTGTTAACTGAGACTTTGGCCCAAATTAACTCATCACCACCTAACTGTGTTAGATCGATATAATGTAATTTATTTCCATCATTTAATTTCTATTAATTTCTCATAATAACACAGTCATCATGTCAAGGATTACCGTCTCAAATGCTTTAAGAAATGCAGTTACGTGCAGGTTCTTGGGAATTATTCCCTCTCATGCAAATAAATTACAGAATCATGGAGTGGTTTTGGTTGGAAGGGACCTTTAAAGATCAGTTTGTCCAAACCCCTGCTGTAGTCAGGGACACATTTCACTAGATCAGACTGCTCAAAGTCCCATCCAGTCAGTGTTTTCACTGATGGGGCAGCAGGCAGTAACCAGGCAGCAGACATATTCATGACCAAAGACTGTGGGGGGTTTTCCTGCCTTTCATTGTAAGTGTGACTTTATTAACAATTTCCCTTCAAACACTAAGAATTGCTTCTTTTGCTATGAGAATTCTTAATAGAACTGTTGTCATTTTTATTTACTCCTACTAATACAATTGCCAGAGCCAGATCACTTGGTAAAATTTTGTGGTTCAGAATGTAAAATTCATTCTCTAGACACTCATTTCTATGAATGAACACACTATTCTCTGTTCATAAATTATAGAAGAGATTTTAAGAAAATGTAGACTTTGGAGTTAGAGGTCTAGGAGAGGTTTATGCACAGAACAAATAGAGCAAACAGGTCTACATAGCAAGGTCTTTATAACCTCCTATATTAAGCTGGTAATGACTACTGGGATAATAAAATTTAGTTTTGCTTTAAGTTTTGCCTCCATATGTTTTATGTCCAGAAATGGTCTGAATGCAATGATGAAAACCACTTATGACCTATTTCCTTCTTTCTTTTTTAATAATTTAAATGGTAAGCCTACTACCAAAATATGTGGTCTGTATAAGAAATAACCAAACATATTTTTCTTTGTATTAATATTCAATAGGAGAATTACTCTCAAGCAAGAATACTTTTAGGTAAGTACAGTAGTTCTTTGAAAACACGACATTTTCTAAAATCACACTCATCTGAATCCCACACAGAAATTACACAATCACTCAGCTAAATTCCCATGTTTTTTCTCTGCTGCCTTCACTACTTGGTCTGCAAGCGTGGTGTTTAACCCTGTCTGCACACCAGGAGCCCACCAAAGCCTCTCTACCATCCCACCCTTAGATGGGATGGGAGAAAATAGAGCTCATGAATAGAGATCAGTTCAGGGAGAGATCACTTACCTGTTAACATCATGGATAAGACAGATTTGGGGAAAATAATTTAGTTTCATACCAATTAAATCAAAGTACGGTAATGATAAATAAAATCAAATTTGAAAAACACCTTCCCTCTCTCCCACCTTCTTACCAGGCTCAACTTTATTCCTGATTCATCTCTACCTTTTTCCCCACAGCCACACAGGAGGACAGGGAATGAGGGTTATGATCAGTTCATCACACATCACACATACTGCTCCTTCCTTCTCAGGGGGAGGACACCTCACACTCTTCTACTGCTCCAGAATAGGGGTCCCTCCCATAGGAGACATCCCTCCAACAACTTCTCCAGAATGTGCCTTTCCCATGGCAGCTCTTCATTAACTGCTCCAGCATGGGTCCTTTCCACAGGGTGCAGTCCTTCAGGAACAGGATGCCCCAGAGTGTGTCCCCCATGGAATCACATACCCTACCCGCAAACCTGCTCCAGCATGAGCTAACTTCTTCACAGGGCCAGAGGATCTGCCAGGAGCCTTATTCAGCATCGGCTTCCCATGGAATAACAGCTCTTTCAGATGCCCACCTGCTCTGTCATGGGATCCTTCATGCATTGCAGATGGATCTCTGCTCTTTGTGCTCCTCCATGGCCTACAGAGGCACAGCTGCTTCACCATGGTCTGCACCACAGACCTGCAGGGAATATCTGCTCTGGTGCTTGGAGCACCTCCTGTCCCCTTCCTCCACTGACCTTGGTCTTGCAGGGCTGTTTCTCTCGCACAGTCGCAGAGTCCTCTCCTCTCCCTGGCTGCATTTGCAGGTGCACAGCAGTTTAATTCTTTCTTAAAACCACTTTGTCTTAGAGGTTCTACCACTGCCACCGATGGGCTTGGCTTTGGCCAGCAGTGGTTCAGTTTAATTCTTTCTTAAAACCACTTTGTCTTAGAGGCTCTACCACTGCCATCGATGGGCTTGGCCTTGGCCAGCAGTGGGTCTGTCTTGGAGCCAGCTGGCCTGTCATGGAGCCAGATGGCACTGGCTTTCTTGGATATGCGGGAAGTTTCTGGCAGCCTCTCACAGAAGCCATCCCTGCTGCAGCCCCCCACTACCAAAACCATGGCAAGCAAACCCAGTGCAGGAAGAAAAGCAATGAGATAAGAATTGTGCAGGTTTCTATTGAGTGAAAAGAACACTATCTCTACAAATGAAAACAAAATCAGGAATCCATGTCTGCAGATCATGTTTCCAGAGAGCTATAGCAAACATTTAACAAATAAAAATGGTGAATTCCTTCAGAAAGGTCCTACACAGCCTGTGTTAATTAACTGCTGTCTGCTGTGTAGTCTCCTTTAGTGGATAGTGATTCCCTTCAGAAGCATTGCCAGCTATGTTGGCATGGTTTTCATGAGATAAAGGGAGTCTGAGCACTGGGGTCAGATTTTGCCCAAGTGCTAAGTTTTATTCAGATAGAAAACAGCACTCAAGCATTAACAATCCCTTTTTAGTATCTCAGTATGCAGGTGAAAATTCTTCTGTTTTCCCTGTAAGAATGCAAAATCAAGCTTTTTAAAATTATTTTTAAAGTAAATTTTATTTTTTAATTTAAGTAAATAAATAATTTTTTAAAATATATAATAAAATAATGTCCTCCCTATATCATCACACAAAACAGATTTGCTTGTCTCAAACTGATGCTTTCTTGCATTTTTCATATTTTTTCCAATGCTGACACTGGGTTCAAAAGATTTCCTGGAAGCAGCTGGGTCAGAAGCAGCTGTGGCAAGACTTAACTCTGCCTGTCACCTTGTGAGAAGAAGAGTGGGAGCAGAAGCAATTTCTGTGTCATTCACTGAAAAGGAACTCTGACACTTCAGATGGAAACTAAGTAAAAAATGTGAGTGATGGTCTGCCACTTGCCTCTGCTGAGGTGCAGCTCACTTGCCTAAATCCCATCCTATCAAGACACTCATGCTCAGGACTCCAGTCCTTTAGTTTTGCCAGAAAATATACAGAGCTTGTGTCAGACATTTTAGTCTGGTTGAACAGTCACACAGATGCTACAGGCTTGCTGTGACTCCTAAAATGCAAAAGACCACGATAAATATACACAATGAGAGCAAAGTATTAACAGCACACTTGTAAAGTCAATAGATTAATAACCTTAAAAGGAGAAAATACTAAAAAAATATTAAAGTGAAGTTTTTATGCACTACTGGGATCAGTTAATTTCTAAAAATATCCACTGTATGCTTCCACTTCTGTGCAAGATACACCAAGTCATAGAAGCTATTGCTTCCACATGTTTGGGTTTGTGGGATTTTTATTGTTTTCTACAGAAATCACCATAGGCTACTCAGAGACATGAGAAAACAAAGTTTTGTGTTTTAAAAACATCCTTCAAAATGCCCTACTTAAAAATCTTCTTCATTCCCTACTTAGGCTTAACTGTCTATTCTTTGATGTTCATTTGTGTCTGCATCTGTAAGCTATTAAGAGTATTATTAACAGCACTCCAAATTATGGGCCAAAGTAAGTGTTTGGAAAGTTCTAGCTACACTTTCTCTGGGAATTAGAAGGTAAAAGTATCAATTGCTGTGATTCCTTAAATTCAGGTGTCTTTAAGATTACATCTGAGAGTATGTAATTTCCAGTGTGCCTTAATTATGCTGCTAAGTACAGCTGAGTATGTGTGTTGCTGCTGTTCTTTAGTGCTTGGTTTACTGATATTGCATCATATTGACTACAAGGTGATAATTCATTAAGTTAATAAATAAGGAAGAGAAAAACTGACTCAAAATCCCAAGATACACATACAGAAAAAATCCTTTTCTGGAATGCCCTGTCAGAGATCAAATCCATCACACGGTGTATTCTAAAGACCCCTGTTTCAATTAGTTGTGCTGACAATAAGTAATAAACCTGCTATCTGATGTAAAGAAAAAGAAAAGGAGAAAAGTATATTGGGAAGCACTACAGCACTGACATATAAGCTATGACCAGGAGTTATCAACAATCAAGGAGGAAGTAAGGAACACAAAGAGGTATGAAAACGTCATACAGGATTTTTTACAGCACAAATATTAGCCTTATTTCAGGAAGACAAGAAAAAGATTGTCTCAGTTTTGATGGAGTAACAAAAGAATTAGACACATAAGTCTGCTAAACACCACCTTAAAGGCTGAAGTTGAAAGTCTAGACTCACCCCTTCTGCTTTCTGACAATATCACAGTTCATACTTTTCCAGCATCAGAGTTCCCTGAACATCAAACAATGCTACTGAGGACACTTCTAACACCTCACTTTCAACAGCACCCATTTCGGCTTGAGTCCTCTGCCAAACTGTTAATTTTTCCTGCTCTGTGACTGAAAGAGTTTACTGATTTATGTATTCACAGCATCCTCCTTTTCCTTTTTGCCCATCACCCAATGGTACCAGGCAAGGATAGAGTTGTATTCAGTCACCACATCTGCAACACTTAATCTTCTCTTCTCCTTGCAGGAGACATTCATATTGATTCACACCCATCTCTTTGGAATGAAACAATTTTGTGAGGAGGAAATAATGTTTAATATGTAATAAGTGAATCTAGCCAGCTTCCATTGTACCCAGATCAAGAGGTTACAAAAGGTTTAGATATATCATTCAAGGTTGCCTCTTCTAGAAATGACCAACAAAGTCCTGTACATAACCTCAGAGCTCCTCTGGCCCGTACTTGTGTTCTTGCAAGTCCAAAAATATATTTTGTCCATGAATGTGTGTTCCTCTGTGATGATGGTAAGTGCCACACTGCCCTTGGACACTTCAGACACTCAGAGCTGAATCCATCATCCTGCACCTTTTTACACGCACTTGGGAACTCTCACAGAGCCCATTTTGGACTTGCAAAAACATTACATAGGGGCCAGAGGAACTATGAAGCTAAGCACAGGAATGAGTTGGTCACTTCTAGAAGCTGGCAACCTTGCTCTAATTGCACAAAAATAATGAATACAGCAGAGGGTAAGGGTATTTTACCAGTTGCACTCTTGCCTTTCATATGTGCTGGGAGAAGGCACTACAACAAACATTACTCAGATGGGCAGCTGGTTTTTATTTTGGAGAGTACAAGATGGTTTGCAGTAAAAGGAAAAAAGAAAAAAAAAAAGGAAAGGAAAAGAAAGAAAAAAGGAGAAAGGAAAGGAAAGGAAAGGAAAGGAAAGGAAAGGAAAAAGGATTTTTTTTTTTTCAGAAGAAAATTAATGTTTGAGGAATGTGGGCATCTGAGGAATAGGGATCTGGGACCAAATAGAGAAGCCGAGTTATAAAACTTAGATATATTCTTAGCATTCTTACAACCCACCACCAGGTGATTATGGTATTCTGTGGGGGTAAAAAAAAAAATTGAGATTTGATTCCAAAAGATGGAGGAGGCTGCAGATGCTATCGTTTCAAGGCAAGTTCCATAATCACTAGAAAAGGAGACAGAACTGTCTCATCTTACAGGGGAAAAAAAGGAAAAAAGATCCCCAACCAAGCCAAACAGGCTCATGTTGGATATTTGAAAGCAATGTATACCTGTGTATTTTCATGAGACAGTTTAGGTTAATGAAGCCCAGGTGTTGCTTAAGCTTGAAGTTCTGATGCCTTAAAAGGGCATAAAATATTTTAATGTACATCAGTGAAATTAATGTTCCTTCTGACTACATCATGCAACTCCCTCTCCAGACAGCTCTAAACAAGCAGTTGGGCTTTGCTGCTTTTGTTGCTTTGCAGGACTGAGGATCTTGTTGCAATGACAAAATATGAAAGGTTTTATTTTACTACAGCCATCTATAGAAGCCAGAACTAGGTGACTGTTTCTGTCACAAGCAATTAAAGAAACAGAGATTAATTAAATTCAGTGAGATATTTCCTTCTCCATGCCCATACACAGATCATTCTGCTATAATCAGCCAAGAACAACAAAATGATGGATCAAAACTACCTCTACCTGGCATTTCTCACTAACCTGAAGACAGAATTATGTTATAAACTAGAAGAAACAATAAAGTTATTATTTTTAATAAAGAAATAATGTACATCCTAGACTGTAGAGCAGTTATCCTGAAAATCAAATTTGTTTCATACAATTTTTCATACATCTAATTTAAGTCATACTATGTTTTGACCTTAAAACAAGGTCTGTTACTGTATACACAATCATATATGAAAAGATACAAAATTACTTTTGACAGGAAAAGGCTAGATGGATATTATTATCTATGTTTCCCCTATGCATTTTATAAAATACTTTAAAGAGTAACATCTGGAACAATGACTACTGTATCACATAAAAGTAATTTTCTCCCCAGGCTGCTGATTTTCTTTTTTTTTGCTTAAATGTGATTGCAAATTTTTACATGTGGGTCAGAAACTCCTTGGTCCCACGAAGATAAACTTTAAAATCACATAGACTTGTAAAGGTTGTTTCTATTATTAACCAACAAGGAAGAGAAATAAATAAAGCTGCACACTTCAATGAGCTTATCCAAAACAAAAGTACTTAGGTATAAGAAGAGGTTATTCCATGTCTAAGATCAAAGTAGGAGAAGCAGGACTTAAACCTCCAGGAAACAGATAATTGGCTTAAATGATCAAGTGTAAGTGATTCATTAAGTCTAATTGGGCTGCTGCTGCTCCTTGAGGGCTTGTCTGAACAGCAGATCCAACTTGTCAGGAACCACACTACCACATCTATCTTGTAGGATCAGAATACAAATTACTCCCTATGTGTTAAGATCATCATCAATACCACATGGAGCTCTCAGTGTGTTTTCAGCAGTCAGTGTATTATTTTGAGGGTGTTATACTCCCTCTGTACCAAAAAGAATTCAGAAGAAGGGGATTATTTCCTGCTGACAACTGGAGAAGTTTCCAGAACCATTCAATTCAACAGACTTTCAATCAACTGTTTGCAGTCTGTTTGCTGGTGTTTGCACGGTGTTTTCATGTTGTTTAACAAGGACCAATATGTCCTGTTCCACCCCAGAATTTCCACAGACTTTGCAAAAAATGACTGATAAAATTAAATTATAAAAGTCAGTGGATTCACTAGGATAAACCTTGAGCTTTCATTGTTCCTAGATGCATTTCAGTACACTTTCTTTTAGATTTCTTTAGTTGAAACTGCTGGTTTCTTCTTGAGGAGAGGTCACCTTCATTGAAAAGATGAAGGCAAATCTGTGAGAAGCCTACTGAGATTTCTTTTAGAAAACCGTTGTATTAGTTCCATCTCTGAACGTTTACAGATCTTTTTCTGTCACGACAGATTTTGTTCTATCAGCAGCAAACCACAATCAGCATAGGAAGTGTTTTCTCTATTTATCATAGGGAACATGGCATTCCCAGGCTTTTTTTCTAGCCCCAGCAATAACACAAGATGTCAGATGCCACCCTTAGGGAAATGCATTTTAAATTAAACAAAAATACATTCCTGGCTACTTTTTGGCCTTATTTTTTAAGTCTCTATGAAAGGAAAAGCCAAATCTTGTCTTTCTGCTTTGCTTTATTAGGGTGCTCAAAGACCTTGTTTGAATAAAAGAAGTAAATGCAATTCACAATGAGGATTTTAAAAATATTTCCCTTTTTCAGCTCCTATCTTTCCTTCTAACAGTGATTTGGCAGTAGTTTCCCTTGCTCCCTTTATTGGTTATTGAGAGATTGTTCTTATGTATGTGGTCTCATTTCAAATAAATAGAAGCAGTTGGAGACACTTCTGGTTTCAAATATTTCCTTAGAAGGCAGTGCACCTGACGTCCTTGTCCTTTCTCCTACATCTCTGAGTGTTCCTTATGACAGATTGAACTAAAATCCATAAGAAAACACCCTCATGCCAAAAGCTGCAGCAGTTTGGCCCTATTTGTTTTCCTTTCCATATAACCAGTGAAGCCCATTAAAAATGAAAAGAAACCTCATTAGTAAATCCGCTAATTATATCTAAGTAAAAAGCTCGAGCGGTTTTGGTGAAGAGAACCAGTAGGTGAAGTAGAACCACTCTTGAGATGATTTTAAAAGAAAATTTAATGTGGCCAAGGCAAGTAAAATTAAGATTTCATCTGGAATGTAATATTTTTTTAAGGAAAGAGGTATGGCTGGGGATGAATTAGAACAAAATTGTAGCCCTTCAGTGCTGGTCAGTTTCCTCCCAGTCTTAAATAAACCAAATAGGCTGTAAAATTTGGCTGAAAGTTACCAGCAACAGGTTTGATTTGGATAATAAGCAAGTGGATAGGAGCTGGGCCAGGCGTGAATAGTGCAAATCCTTTAGTGGGACAAAAATTAAAGGGGACAATTCTCTTGCTGTTTTGGGGTTTTTTTCTCTTTTTCTGTTAGATGACAGGGACATTTTTTTTTTACTTAGGGTTTTTGGGAAGGGTCAGACTGGTATTGTGGGTTAAATGAATGGGACAAGTTAATCCTTGGGGACTGTACTGTAAAATAGGTTAATTTATTCTTCAATATAACAGAAAATATAATTTATTGCTTTCTATCCACGATTTTATGGCATAAATCAATAAGAAATTAGAGAGTGAGATATGATGTCTAGAATCAGTGATGCTGAACATTAATATAAAAGCTAATCACATAAAAGAAAAAAAAAATCATTAAAATATTCCATTTTCTTTACTAAATCAGTGGAGACAAATCTGTCTGCTATGCAGAGAAGCTCCTTTTTAGCTGCTTCTCTTCCTGTAGTCTGGAGGATTGTGTGTTTTTTAATATATTTGAAACCATAACATAACAAACAGTGAAGCTTGAAATTTATTCAATGGCAAGATTAGTTTTCTGCAAAACTCCAATATTGTTATTAAGTTCTCATATTTGTAAATGAACCTATGCAAAATAAACTTCTATAGAAGAGTATAAAACATGTCTGTTTCTATCTTGCCTTTATTCTTTGAGTGCATCCTGGGGGACATGTGGACATGTGTATGTACAGTAAATATGAATATATACAAAATACCTGTACTTCTTGGATACTATATTGGTGGTTCATTGTCTTCCTAGTATCAAATTAGCTTTTTTTCCATGAATCTTAGTCCCTGAGTTCTTGTTAGGGTCGTTTCTGGACCTATCTCTCATTTCTGTACTTTTTATTGTGACAAATTTGGATAATGTTTTTTTTCAGTGGACATGTTTCAGTGGACAATGTTTTTTCTGTAGTTACTGCATTTTATCCCCTTCCCTGCTGATGGCACATGAGGATACACTGGTACAAAATATTTGTCTAGACTCAAAATGTAGCACCTAAATATAACAGGACAGTGTGAACTTACAATTTGTAGAAGAATGACAACTTTCTTTTTTATCTGAGTGTAACCTCTGTAATGGAAAGATTATTAATTGAGGAGCTAAAAGTCCAGGAGGCACTGGAGATAAAAAAAACAAGTGACTTTATAAATCTCTGTGGCTGTGACTGCTGTAATAATCCTCCAGAAGTGAACTGAGCTATCTTCTCCATTTACATGGGCTGGTTTAATGGAATGGGAATTGTTATGGCTAAGAGCGCCAAATTTAAGGAGGTTTAGAGGGCACCCCTCCAGGGAAAGAATAATATTGATGATTAAAATAGATTGTGATAGAAGATAGAAATTACTTTCTAAAAGATATAGGCCCTTGGGCTAAGAGTAAGTGTGGTATTATTCAGCCGTCAGTTTAATATCTGAAATATCTTTCTTTTTAACAGTATTCTCTTTGACAAGGAATGGGTAAATGATTAATTAGATCTTTACCATCTCTAATGGCTCTTGTCCTGTGATTTATAAATTCAAAAAAGTAGAATGTCCTGTCATGAGGGACACTGAGAAAATGTGTGAGTAAAGAAGAAAGCTTGAAACCAAACGCCGTGAGTCATATCAGTTTTCTCTGATGGAGTTTTGAAGCCTGAATGATCATCTAGCCTGACCTCTGTAATATTACAGGCCATAAAATTTCACTTTGTTATACCAGCTCTAAGCCCAATTTATCTTAATAAAGAGATTAAAAAGTAGGAGTCAGATTTTCAATGATATTTAGGTCTTTAAAAGGTGGAGGTAAAAATATCAGTACAAATTAGCTGCTTCTTATTGATTTAGTGAAAGGTTGACATCCAACAACCTTACACTGTGTCTAAAAACCCAAGTAGATCTCTCTCTGAGGGTTTTGAATTACATTGAATGTCTGGTCACACACATGGCCATACATACAAATAACAGTACTTTAGACTTTTTCAAACGTGATTCATGAGACAAGATAGAAAGGCTCTTGGAAAGACGCATGTTCATCCCCTTGGCTGCACTGTCTAATAAGAAGCTAACATTTCTTCATTGTTTGGATGGGGATTTATTTTCTTAACTCAAACTTCTTTCAAATGACCCCCTAAAGCTAGTGTCTGTGGATTAGAAAGAGTCCAGCATTCTAAACACCAACCCTGAAAAGTGCCTTCATCTCATAATCAAATTTATTTCTGAAATAGCCTTATCAATGACATCACAAGTATGTATTCTAAGCATTCTAAGTGTCATCTTTAATGATATTTTAACAGGGATTAACACAAACTTCCAACTTATGGCTGTGAAAAATTCTTCATATAGTGATTTGGTAATTAAATAGCATTATAAAAGTATATTATGTTCTGAAGAATATTAGTTTTCCAGATGTTTTAGGGAGAAATTATGAGGGAGTTCAGTAACTATCTGCAAATTAAGTTTTACCTTAGCTTTTCCCTTCTGTAAATTACATAATTGTTCTTCTTTTTACTGCTGAGCAGAAGGTAAGTAGGAGTAAAATTACAAAACACATAGAAATATGTTATTATTTTTGCTGTGAAAAAAAATGTTAGAGAAACAGAAAGAGCAACACTAAAAAGAAATACATTTCCTTCCACCCTCACTTGAAATTTCCCAGTATGCATTCCATTACTACCCACCATCTCATAAAAAAGGTTAAGCCAGGTGTATGTTTCATTAAGTACTTAGAAATTCTCAGTAAACTTTCTTCACTTTTCAATAGAATGCAATAGAAATAGGGTACTTCAAACTGTCAGATACATTTCAAGGAAATTTGAACTTAAAAATAAGTCTAAGTAACTGTGCCATGCAAATTATATTTCTCTAATTAGTAAACTGGGATGGAATAAGAGTAATAGGCATTATTCATTTCAACTTCACCAGGGTTTTCAACACCGTCTCTCACAATACTTCTGCATCCAAGATAGGACATTATGAGTATACAAAAGGGTAAAAAGAAAGAGTTGGGTGATCAGATCTAGGTCATGGTTAATGGGTTGTGCTCTCTGTGTTCCACCAGTGTGTCAGTAACAAAAGGGCAACTGTAGGAGGCTCTGCTGGGTTGACATCTCCATCAATGACCTCTGGGATATAATGGGGTGCACATTTAGAGAGGGTACAGAAGACACCAAATTCAGTGGGAACCTGCTGTGCTACTCTTGAAAGAAGGGTCCCTACCAGAGGGGTTTGAGCAGGCTGAAAGAATGGTTAGATAGGAAACTTCTGAAATGTAGCAGGGAAAAGTGCTGCCCCTGGGATAGAGAAGGACCTGTGATGGCACAGGTTTCAGACAGACAGGTTGGGATCAGCCCTGAGGGAAAGCCCCTGGGACCTGATGGGCAGTGAGCTGAGCTCCAGACAGCAAGGTGGCCAAGAGCTTTGTGGGCTGTACAAACAGGAACGTGGGCAGTTAATAAAGGCAGTGATCGTTCCTCTCTGAACAGCATTCATCAGACTACAGCTAAAATACTGTGTCCAGTTTTGGGACCTCCTGTGCAAGAAAGAAATCAAAAAAATGTAGCAAGTTCAGCAGGATGGAGTAGGTCAGAGTACTTGCCCTGTTTAAACTTGAATACAAGGGAACTCTGTGGACTCCTAATAGCCCTCCCTGTGCCTACCGGAAGATTTTTAGGCAGTCAGGCCCTCCACAGCCACACATGCTGGAAGGATGATATTCAGTGGCATGAACAAAAACTGGAGATGCTCATCTCTATGATATGCAGATATGCAGAAAAAATTCCTGACTCTGAGGACAGCCCAGCACTGCACAGGCTGCCCAGACAAGCTCTGGAGTCTCCATCTGTGCAGGTTTTTGAAATCAAACAAGGTAAAGCCCTGAGCAGCCAAATCCTACCTCAGAGCTATCCCTGTTGTGAGCAGGAGGCAGGCGTGGAGACTCCTTGGCATCCTGTCTGAACCTGGATGAGTTTTGACTCTGAGAAACATTAGGCAATAATGATATCTCAGCTGCTCCCCAGCCATCCTTAAATGTGTAACTAGAATGACCAATGTCTTAAATTGGTCTTTCAGCATTCAAACAAACAAAAATACAAGAGGAGTCATTGGATCTCCAATTTCACAAGCTATTTTAGCTATAAAGGCTGAGAATTGTAAAGTACAAGCCTGTTGAAGCCTGACACCCTGATATCTGCCAGGTCAGAGGGTCAGTCTGAAGGCCAAGAAATTCGTGTCTTGAATAAAAATCTCCCTAGGCAGACATATCACAGAATTCCTGCAGTTATACTAATATTAGAAAGATTGATTTTGCTTCTCACCCACTGCAGTGGATGCTCCCATCTATTGATAATTCAGTCAACCATTTCCTTCTTTATTAACTTTAATTAACATCTCTTACATTACCACAAAACTTTTGTTAGCATCATTTGTGAAGTGTTTCACATACACAGGACTGCAAATATCATTTTAACCTGGATTTCCTTAGAGACTATTAATTGCCTGAGATATTTATTCTCCATCTCATTAAATAATTTTTTTTTTCAAATGCAATAAAGCTGGTTTAAATGGTATTGCTTTTTATTTTTGCAAACCATGGATGTAAAAAAATCTTCTTGTCTCTGAAGATACATATCAGGGGAAGATTAACCACCTTCATTCAATAAATACCAGATGAACAATAATTTCTGATTCACTCAGAAGATGTTAAAAAATCTGGAGTAAATAATGTTGCCTACTTAATGTTGCCTAGTAGTAAATGGTATTTTAAATAGTGTGACTTTAATTTTTTGGTCTACTTGGCCAACCCAACTCAAGTACTTTTCAGGTACTTAGACACAACTTAGTCTCTAGTATCTCTTACATAACTACTTTAATCTTATTTTCTTTTAGAGCAGTGTGCACATAAGCAATTATCTTTGCTTAAGACAATGACTTTAAGAGAACTGACTACAGAAAACATAAGAAGTACATATTATTTTACAGCCCTTATGCTTTATTGCTAATTTAATTAGCTCCCATTTACCCACAAACACAGTTTGATGGATATATTCTCTTCTTTATTATGTCAATTAGCACCCTGCAACATGGTGCTTCCTAAAATTATCTCATCTGTTGCAGATGACAATGCTCCTCAGTGGTCATATTCAGCACTATGTAAAGCTCACTAGAGCCGGTCCCTGGCAGCTCTTCCCAACTTCTGCTTCCCTGAGGCTAAGGATGAGACTGTGATAATGAACAGGACCCTGAAAAATTCTCCACTCTGTAGGTGGAGAACAGAGAAACAGCCCCAAAGGCAATTCTCCAGAAATCTTAGTTTTATCTACCAGTATTAGAAAAGTCAACATATGGAAATACATATTTTTCTTTTGTTTGCAAAGGCACTTGCAAACAAGCATTGGGAAAAAAAGACCTGTTGGTATTTGCTGAAAGCAGAAAAAGCTCAGCCAGATTCACTGCTGCTAACTTTCAGAATCTCATGTTCAGGGGGACCTAGCACCACTAGTATCATCCAGGAGACACATATTCTAAATTAATGGAAAAATCCACATTTTCACAGTAAACATCTAGTGCTGGTCCTGACAATTCCTATTGACTTTTATAAGGAGAAATTACAACCTGTCCAGTGTATACCTAAACCTAAATATTACTGTAGCTATGGATATTCATTTACAACAAAATGTGCACAAAAATGCAGCCTTTTATTTGTCTCTGCTTCTGTTCTGACAGAGCCACTCTGTGCTGATGTGGAGTGCATTATTCACTGCAGAATTCACGTAAACAAACATCACACATGTATTTGCTGTTAGTCATGACCACGTGATTTCATCTCACAACTGGTGACAAACTGGAGGCATTTTCACCTTCTTTTCTTAGAGAAAATACCAAAGCTTTCCAATTGAGTCAAATACTGCCTTTTCGGTGTCTCTCTATGTTCCAGCTAGTCACACAGAGGAGCTCCCTTTTACCCATACACAGCTCCCTCCAACTGCAGCAGGATGTCTGCGCTCAGAACTGGAATATAAATTCAAAAGTCTGAAGAGATACCAACCTCTTTCATGGCACCTTCTTTGGGACAGCTCAGGTTAACTATTCCTAAAACTAAACAAATAAATCCCCCAGGACTCCTAAATTTGAAATTCTATGAGCCTCTGGAATGTAGCATAATTTACTCAACTTTCTCTGCAGTTTTCCCATCACAGAATCCGTTTTGTACAGATCTTGGTTTTTGAATGAAACATATATATATATATATATGCACTGGGCGAAAGCATTTTTGCATAAAATATTAAAAAACAATACAGACTTATGTGATGTACTACAAAAAGTTGGGGCCTTTTTGAAACAGGAATCACTAGTAATAAGTTACTTATACCTGACTGACACTTAAAGGAGAATGTTCAACAGAAGACATTTGGTGAATTTTCTGGAAAATCTTTTCTGTAATATTCGATGTGAACATGCAGAAAACTTCCTAACTGTAGATGAAACAAAGACACCATGTAATCGAACTGAGAATTAGTGTTCTCAGGAAATCAATGCCTTCCTGATTAATTAGCATACAGCTGCTAATCACCCTCTAAATTGTTGTTACACCCAGACATAACTCTGCCAATACACATCACTAGAAATTACTTAATTGCCTGCTGATTTTAAATTCCCTGTAAAAAGAAGGTGATCAAAAACAGAAATAAAAAAGACAGGCCTAAAATAGAAAATCTCAGTTTTCTAACCGATTCAGGGGCTGAGTTTATTCTCTAGCCTAGGCAAATAGCAGCTGAACAAAGGAAAGAATTAAGTTCTACAGTACTTAGGGTTTTGCCAGATATGGTAAAAGCCTATTTTTACTTGTCATGACTTCTTTAAATCCTAATTTTATTTTTTAATGAAATTCTAATATATATAAATATTTATAAAATATATATACAGAGAGATCAAATTCTAATGTTTAATATTATCACCTTCCCTTCCTCTGCTTCCTGAGTGCCCTAAGGAAAACATATGAATCCACTATTACATTTAAATCCAAGATATCACCCGGGAATTTTAGAAAGCAAATAAGTGTTTTCCACTGAAGGTCCCATTAGGGATATTGTCAAATCCTAACAAATGTGAAAAAAAAATTAGGAACCCTTGGTGTTATACTGCATCATACTTCTTTATCATGCTTTGCCTATTAATAAAGTATAATTTTATTTATTCAGAAATTTCCATTTCAGAAAGAGAAAAATGGAGAGAGAGGAATTGAACTTAGTTGAGCTTAAACTGTTTATTTCCAACAAATTTTTAATAGAGCATTAACGAGGCAGAGAAATATAGCAAGCCTGCCCCAGCAGATAGGCACTATAGAGAAAAAAACTTTACATCAAATGTGGTGTGAGTTTAAGGATCAGAGAGAAGACTCTTAAGTCTAGCCAGAAATAACATCAGAAATATTAGATGGGGATCCCCTTGATTATACACTCGTTTTATGCACTTTCCCTTTGTGACAATCAGTGCCATCCGAACTGAACATTAAAAAACTCATTGCTGCTTCAGGAGCTTCTTCTGGCTTTACTGTTTTTGGCACTGTGTCCATCAGTAACTAGGCCTGGGGAAACCCATCCAGCAAACACAAAAATAAACAAATCCCTTCATCCAAAATGCAAATTAACTGGAATTGGCCATTTTAAAGTAATTTCAATACCATGGCAAACAGCTTATAATACCAAAAGTATTTCACCTCATCTCCTGAGAGTTTTGGTTTGTTTGGGTTTTTTTCAACTACAGCACTAATTTGGGTAAAATAGGGTATGAATGTTAAGTGTAATAGCTGTCCTTGAATAAAACTAGATGGCTACATTCCATAAAAAGCATAAAAAGTGCATAAAAACATACACTGGAAAAAAGCCTTCCTCCTGTTTAGTTCAGTTAATTTACTAGTCATTTTATTAGTGTTTTGTCTGAATCAAAACCAGAATTTTTTTTATGTCTAAAACAGTTAAGATTATTTTAATCTAGATTCCTTAGAGATTGTGTTAAAATGAAGCTAATCTGTGTTATATACTCAAGTAGCTTCTGTGTCAAGTCTGTGTATAACAACATCCTAAATAGAATCATTTAGGTTGGGAGAGACCTCTAAGGTCATCGACTCCAACCATTAACCTGGCACTTCCAAGTCCACCACCAAACCATGTCTCTGAGTGCCTCATACACATATTTGAAATGCTTCCAGGGATGGCAACTCAACCACTTTGAATTTTGATGTATTTCTTCCTAATACAGTTCCAATGAAACTTGAATTAAAACTTATAGTCTAATTATTTGACTTGATTGCCTGAAACAACAAAAATTTAACAATTTTTTTTCCAAATACCTTGGAGCATTTACTTCATGCCTGAAGCAGCAACCAATCAAAACATTTAGTAGGAAGGTTATTTGTAAGGATGATGCTAGAAAAGAGATGAGGTCTTGTCATAACACATGGGAACTGGATAGTTTGTTCTTTACAGCTTTTGGCATGCTTCATAACAATGAAGATTTACTATATGTGTTTTACATAGGACCCATAGGAATGTTAAGTGAATAACAGAAAACTTAAAAAGACAACAAGACCTACTATGAAAATTCCCCTAATAGAAGTTAAATTTTCCCTTCTGAATTGGAAATGTTGCAATCTGGTATCTGTCCCAAACCGATGTTTGATTAAAAAAAAATGAGACGGCTATCCATCAACAAATTAAAGAAAAATAGAATTTTGGGGGTTTGTGTTTGTCTGTTTATGAAATGCTTTTCTCATGATTGGTCCAAGGACAAAAAAATCTTTGGGTTAAATAGAAAAGAAAGCATAAATTTTATAGCAACTTCATAGAAACATAGAATGGTTTGGGTTGGAAGAGATTATCTAGTAGAGATAATTTTGTTTGAACTTCCCTGTCATAGACAGGAACAAATTCCACTAGGCCAGTTTTTTCAGAGCTCCAGCCAATCTGGCCTTGAACATTTTCAGGGACTTACTTATCTTTCAGGGACCAAATAATGGAATGGTGTCAAGGTAGCAGGTTTCTCCTGTTTTCATCAGTTACATTGCCATATCCTCATCTCCATTGTTATTGGAGTGCTGTACTCACAGTAACTCCTACTGTGCCACTAGACCTGAAGTTTCTGAATTTCTGGGTGTAGATATTCTCCCATCCCATGTTCTGATGTCATGAGACTTCTTTCCCTCTACTCATAAGTAGTAGCAGCAAGCACATAACCTGGCACCTGGAATGGCAGGTACCTGGTCTAGACACCCTGAATGATTGACTGCACATACCAGACAACATCAGTAAAGCATGAAGGATCCACAACTTTATTGTAGGATCCTCTGCTTTATTAATTAGTATCTGTAAGTATCTACTTGGGAGTAACTCCTGCTCCTATTTTGTCTGTTGCATATCTTGGGCAAAGCAACCATACTTCTTAAGGAATTTATCACATAGATATCTGTTTATGTCTTTTTGTAGTATATAGCTGTCCTAAGGGTCCCTTCTGTTCAAGTCTGCATAAGAAGGTGTTGTAGCTATCTGTAAATTTGAAGGAAAAAACATTTGGGATTTACAACATTAACAGCCTAATCTGTCTTTCATTCTCCCTGCAGTTCACTTCTGGCCTTTCCAACAGATGTTTTTGTCTTCAGTAAGGACTATAAAAATCTGTGGTAAAATCTATGTCTCCTACTTCTAATATATAATCAAGAAACAGCACTGGAATTACAATCCAGAATGCAATACAGTGTGAAATCAGATGCAAAACATTAGGTCAGCAATTCATCTTTCCTAATGCACTTTCTTTTTCTGCAAAAGTTTATCACTGTTCGTAACATAAAATTACATGAAACTGAGATTTTAGTGTTTGCAAACTATGTAGAAGCCTTATTAGTTTTAAGATAAATAAAATGCCTAAAAGGGACTTGGTCATAAGGTGCTTGAATAGAGGTATTTTAATATTTCTGTTAGTAGTAGAAAAATTCCAGATCAGCTGCAATATTTCAATGCCTTACCTAAAACTACTGCTGGAAGCTAAAAGCTTGTGACTTCGACCTAATTTATTGCTGGATGTGGTAGAAATAATAGAAATATGTAATAAACAAGCAAGGTTAAAACCAGGCTGACATTTCACTGATTCCCTGTACTTGCTGGAAGATTAATGTTTTTGTCTAGACATTTGCCCTCTTTTGATATCATGACATGACAAGCATTTGTTGAGAACAAATATTTAAAGACAAAGTGCCAAGGTTAAGAGGCCACAAATACAGCTCCTGTTTTTACACATAAGTGTAGGAAGCATTTTATTCTTCTTACAGGAAAGATGCTTACTGCAAAATAAATTTTATTGTGTTCTTTTCCTACCTAAAATATGTTTCTCTAAATGCCTACAATTAATTTGTGGAGCAAAGTAATAGTGATAAACTTATGGCTCTATGCAAAGCAGTGAAAAAGTAATGAAGAATGACTGCAGATTTTAAAGCATTGCATGCTCCTGTTTTATATTATAGAAAGCAATACTTAAACATACTCAATGTTGCCAGGAACTATTTTCTCATAAAATAATTTCAAATATGCAGATAGAAATGGTGACTTCAAATGTAATTGTCAAGACGTAAAGTTGCTTTTCAGTGTGTTCTGGCAACTAAAAGCAAAGTCTGGCCCAAAGATTTTTGTCTCATGTAGATTATATTTTTAGAAGTAATTGCTATTTAAAAGACCCTGTAGTCTGCCTATCTTATTATTATTCATTATCTTGAAGAAGCATAGGACTCTCAGCACTGAGGGTGTGTGTTTATATCATAAATAAATTCCTGCTAATGAGAAGTTTGTAAGACTAAAGCAATCCAATTAAATGCCTTATTTAATTAATGTATCTTTTAATTTACTTCTTCATTTAGCTACATGTTTCTTTCATTGTTTTATTATATCTCTGCCATGAATATGTGTTTACAGAATCATACAATGGTTTGGCTTGGAGGGGACCTTAAAATTCATCTCTTTCCAACCCCTCTGCCATGGGAAGGGACACCTTCCTCTACATCAGGCTGCTCTAAATTCCATGCAATCTAGCCTAAATTGTATCTGGGGATTGGGCATACACTGCTTCCTAGAGAACCTCTCCCAGTGCCTTACCATCTTAATGGTAATGAAGCAATGAAGTTCTTCCTGATATCTAATTTAAACCTATTCTCTTTCAGTTTAAAGACATTACCCTTGACCTGTCACTACGTGCCCTTGTAAAGTGATGACTCTCTCCAGCTCTCCTGTTGGCCCTTGTGGGTACTTTACGGAGGCCAAGGATGCAAAAGAGGAAATGGAAGAGGAGGACATCATAGAGTTTGAATTTGTTCCTCTGGATGTTACAGGCCACTGTGTCATAACATCACTTTCAGAAATCTTCAGGTGTTGTCTGAAAATTTTTCATCTTTCTGGTCCATTATTCCCATGACAAGACAATTATTTCAAGACAGGATTCTGTAAACATTTTCAAAAAACAGTTGTGGGGGTCGGTATTTCTTATATTTTCATGTTTGTTGATCTTCCATGTTTAAATGATTTTCCAGTACTACATATATCTTTTATTTTTTTCATAAATAAGGGACTCTGCCAAATCCTGCTAGTTTTGTACAAAATTATTGAAAATTCAACTTTAGTCTATTTCTTGATAGCTGCTATTTCTTGATAGTACAGCTAATGTTGAGTTCATTGAAGAAAAATAAATATTTAAGAATTATGTTTTTGATACTCTACTTGATACCCTGGTGCATATTCCTCTCATTAAAAATGAATGAAGCTACAAGCTCTTTGAAGAGTAAGGGGACCATTTTCAGAAGTTCATATTTGCATTTTAGGAAGAACACAATCCCTGTCCTGAAAGAGTGAGCAACCAAATGAATATCTACTTTTGGAAGAAAGGTAATTTGCTTTAGCGAAGCAGTGACAATCATACTGAAAGGGTTGCAAAGAACAGGGGTATTGGAAAGCCTGAGACACAGTGAAATACCCAGCAAATTTTACCAGAGGTAATCTGTCAGACTGAATGCCCACATTTGGGCATCCTGCACCAGATGTCATCTTTTTTTGGAAACCATACATGAAAAAGAAGTAGAACACTGGTGAAAAGCATTGAAAGAGGCAGCAATGGTGTTTGCAAATCCTCATCCTTGATATTTCCAGATTAAATTCCAAACATCCTTGATTAAAATTATCCAGAAATAGTCACAATTTTTATTTAAAATTCTAAAAGACCTTTAAAATGGAAAATACTGAGGTGATTTGGTGATCGATTTTATTCCTTAATGAGGAATTTGAGATTTGCTGTCTCTTCTTGAAGCTGCTCTATATTAGTGAGTCTGTCTGTGCTGAGGATACAGGGAGTGTTTCTCCAGGTTTCAGCATATCAGACCAGCTGTCCATGTGAGGCAGGATTATACAGACCAAAATTCGGATCTGAGAGTTCCTCTCTCAAGGGTAGTATGACCCATCCCTAGCCTAATAATCAGGAAAATTTTCCTTTTGCATCTAAAAATAATCAAGTATCATTGACAAAATTTCTCCAGCATGGTGCTTAATTTACAAGTCCCTGAAAATAAAATAAGTTCCAGAGCTTTGAAAGTACTCCAAAATAATTATATTCATGTTTCCTATGATATATTAAACCCAGGATAAGATGCGAAGACTCAGCACAACAGTATACTGCAGAAAGTAAAAAACTGCTCTGCTGAAAGTTTAAATCATACTCCAGGGCTTTATGCATCAGATTGGGGAAGAATACAAAGTGTATATTTAGTGTTTTTCTCCTACACAAACCATTATTGTCCTTCCTCTTTTCCAACTAAATTCAGAAGCCCTGATTTCTTCCCCCAAGGCAAAATTAAGGCCTTGGCTGAGCTAAAAATAACTCCTAATTTAGCATTTTACCTCAGAGTAAGTACATTAAGGAAGCAATCTCTGAGTGGCTTTTGAAATGAGATAGGCTGAAGTGACAGGTGCTCTTCTGGATTATCTGTCTCTTTCACTAAAAAAAAATAATTTTGCTTACTTTTTCCCACAGCTGTAACCAAAATTACTGTAGAGTAAGTGTTCATTTAGTTTATGGCAATTCTGCCCAAAAATCCTTTTAAGCAATAATAGGTTTTGTTTCTCAACTGTCAGTTTCTGTTTTGAAAATACACCCTCCCTGTTCCCTGAATTCTCTTAACAAATTCAGATTTATTAGTTTCACATCTTTCTCCTCTGAAAATAAAGTTTTTGCTCTTTACCATTTTAAAGCATTTTGTGAGGAGATTAGACTGCAGCCACTCACTTGTTTTTTTTTTCTGATTTACAGAATTTTGCCCACTGGGGGCTTAAGTTACATGCCTAACTGCAACCAGAAACTGACCTTTTGCAGGTCTTGCCCTTAAAAGAAACTTTCAGTTCAAGTTACTGCAAGAGGTTTATCTATTAACTTGTAGATTTATCTATTTATCTATTTATTTACAAGTAAATTTATCTATTTACTTGTATTTTATAAATATTAGCACTAGAATAAAATTATCTATAGAAATTTTTGGTTTATATACTCCCTATATCAAAGAAGATAGTGGGTCTTTAAAAGAGAAAACTCCTAGAGTTAAAAGCTTTTGTGTAAGATAAACAAGATAGTGTCTACCCCATCTTAAACAGACAGGATTTTTGCTTGGTGATTTTGAATGCTTATTAGGGAACACTTTATGGTATAAACATTAAACCAATTGCCTTTGTTAATGCTGAAATTTTCATGCTTTAGCTTTCAAGAGGCTTAGGTGGCTATTTTCAGAAGGAAGGAAATTAATAACATAATTAATGTTGTATTTCAGCTAGAAATAATAAAAAAAAAAAAAAAAACACAGGAAGAGGATGGTGAAAGCAAGAAAAAAAAATGTTATTTGAAAAGATAAATGTGAATTCTCCCTCCAGTGGATTTTTCACCCAAAACAGTTTTAGTCCAAGAGCTAAAACTTATTCTGCAGATGTACTAGCAGGGGTACAAACACAACACTAATGTACATCCCTATTTGAAAGGTGTGAATTATTTGACAGATTTTCAAAGTATGTACTAAACACATAACTTCACATGCAAATAAAGTTCATACTCCTTACATTAATCTCCTACATCTTAATCAGAATTCCTTCAGGTGCCTCCTTCATGCTCTGGCTTTGTGTCCATGGAGGTCATTACTGCAAGAGGATGATGAGGAGTGTCCTGTGAGACTCTTCATTCCAAGACACACTGCTAGGGTTTCTCTGTAGCTCACTGGTGCGTATTTTGCTTCAGAGTAGGACATAGCCTCTCCCCTCTCTTAGCTGTCTTTATTCTGATCTTTGACCTTCTGTTCACTATCCAGTGGTTTGCTAACCAATAATGATTTTGAGAGTGTCCTTTTGGGTGTACATGTTCTGTGGATCAAAGGTCTCATCCCTTACTCAGAGATTTTTCTTTTTTTTTTCTTTTCAACAGAGAGCCTATTTTTCTCCAACTAGTGGTTTTGCAGGGGGTATTTCTTATGAAATAATCCTGAAATGGCAGCTGACTACTTGTATCAAAAATTATAGCAGAGACCTCTCATCTCTGCACAGGAAGGATTTGTTTTCTTTGTCTGCCATATTTTCCTTTTTTTTTATTAGGTTTGACATTTCTGAAGACTTATTACAGGCTATTACTTTGTGACTGTGAGCTGAGAAGGGTCCTTATTAAAATTTACTACTAAATAAAAGATGACATAGCAGAAGAAGGAAAATTAAGTCATGAACAAATGAGATCCATTGAATATATCCTAAATATATCTATTTTTGAACAAGGAGAGTTAAGGGTTGTTTTTTTTCTTCTTCTTCTAAATTACAAGTCAACTTCTTTGGTCTCAGAACACAGAAGTTGGAAATTAGAATCGAATATTAGAAAATGTTGAAGTATAAGGGAAAGCACTTGGTCTTTCTCATTAGCTTTTATTAACAGCATTCTGAGTTTGTGAAATTTGTGTAACAAGTTGCAAATGATGCATGAAATTAAAAATTTCTGTTTACCCTATAGTGCTTTCATCTGTGTCTGGCAATGCTCTTCTGGAATATATGCAGTAATGGGTTGCCAGTCTTAGCCAAAACATCTCCAAAATATGTGGTTTCTTAGCCCAAACAGAAGCAATAAAATGTTGTAAGGTTTGGGATTTTTTCACAGAAACTGTTGTTTTTACTTTGTTCAGGAGCAAGTATCTCAAATTCATTGCAAAAGTTGACCATCACTCTCTGTGACCTCATGAAAGAGGTTCACCTCAGAAACCTGCATGGAGAGCACAGGCTGAAGGGCACTGGGCTGAAGCAGATATCAAGCTGATACATCAGGAAAAAACCCAACAACCCAAAATCTAATATTTATGTCATACTGTCTCACTAGACCACACCTTAATCATGTCCATAAATTCAGGGCTTGTAGGTCAACACTCAACAAAATGGTTCTGTGCCTCCTTCAGAGATGATTTGTACACAGCTTCTGACAGGAAAGATACCCATAGGTCTTAAAGCTGTTCTTTTAGGGTAACCATACCTATTAGGAGACACAAGACCTCAACTCACTATCCCATATTCAGCTGTACTAAGCTGAAATTATTTCTCCCTGTCTTATGCATGTTTTCAGGCTGTTGTCATCTTGTGATTTGTGCACATTGCAGGTCTTTCCACCACCTGATGTTCATGTAGGAGACTTTATACTTGCTTTCCTCCACTTCCTTCTCATTCTTTCTTTAACCTCCCTCCAGATATTTCTCATGAACAAACTGAGAATTATAAATGAAATGTTTTCAATCCAGAAAATGTGAAAGTCACATTCTTTTAACTTTTTCTTTAAGGCTGTTAGGCTGCAGCCTCTTTCCAAATTACTTCTGTGTTTGGAAACATTTTTAGCCATAGCTGAAAGTTGCCATAGAGTAAAAGATAGCTTTCTGTTAGAACAGGATAAAACACTGTTAGAACAGGGTAAAACAATGAGTTCACAAGACATTATCTAAGTTATGAGGTGTTCAGAGAGCCAAATGATGCATAAAAAACTTAAATTTTCCCCACCATTACTCCTGACTAATGCTGCTCATTTCTAGTGCTTTCTTAGGCCTGAATTTGATAAACATATAGAGGTTTAGGCAACAGTTTCAGGTTTCAGTGAATCAGGTTTCAGAATCTGACAGCTGTTCCATAACAAACTGCAGTAGTCTCCCACCTCTTATTTGTTTTGGGGTAACAGTAAATAAACCAATAATTATAAATCCAGTTTGGATAAACATAGTTTTGTGTTGTTCAGTGATGAATAATGAGAACCATGCAATGAAAAGAACTCGCCTCTCAAACACAAAATTTTATTTTGTAAATTACTACATTAAGGCATAGTGTTTTGGCTTTATCCTTGCTAAAATTTTATTTAAGCAATTTTTCATTTCACTATAACTTTCATTAAGATTTTTCATTTTATATTAACAATGGTTTCCATAAATTTGTAAAAAGAATAGTTATTTGTTTTCTAACCCTAATATACAATACCACAAAGTAACAAGAAGTGCAAGAAGCATTTTCTGTATGTATAAAGTATTTTCAAGCACAAAATCTTGTTTCTTCTTTCCATGTTCCTTCAACAAAAGACATTTTCTTATTCTTTCTCTCTTTTTTGTTTTGTCTCCTGTAAGTTTTAGCACTATAAACAAAATTTCCTTCTGTCAATTTAGCATGTGTGAAGTCCATAATTAAATTAATATTAAATCCTACTAGTGGAATCTTCTCCCAAATAGGAGATTAAACAAAATGAGAGCTGCTAGTGAGTAACTGAAAATATATTTGAACTTCATTTGGTGAAACTTTTATATTGCAAAACTGATACTTTTAGCACATGCCTAATATATTTAATATAAAAAATCAATGATTATGAAAGTGAAGTGACATTTTGACTTGAATTAAGTTGAACACAACTGATATTTGTATAATTTACTGCAAAAGAGTGCAGCCAAATTGGTATGGGGAAACCCTTGACAAATTCCCTTTTTACTGAACTGAGTAATAGCTAAAGGATCTTGCTGTTCTGAATGTTTCCTCACTTTCTTGTCTAAAAAATAGTTATTTTTAAGATTGCTTTAATTTGTGTGAGATATGTAGTGAAATGTAGACTTTTGTTATTTATGTCTCCTTTATAGTACCTGTCATGAAAAAAAGGAAGTAAATAATGAAATGCATATACTAGAAAGCAATAGCAGCATTTCTGGCTGTATTAAATCTTCTATAGCTTTGTAAGTTCCCAGGTCCCTGAAATAAATCCTGGTGCAATTATGCAAACTCAAAAATACTCAGGTATATTCATGCAGCACATAGCTACATGTTCAGCTTTCGGCAGTTTACATCTGTTGCTCAAGGAAACTCGTAAACCTTTTTAATAATAACATCAGATCTGTATGGGATGTGTCTTCATAATCAGCATCAATCATCATCTCTCACCTGAAAGATAAGTTTTGCAGCTAGTCAATTCACAGAATTCTTCAAGGCTGCTAGGGACCAAGAATGATACACAAGTGATCAGTTGATCTCAAATATTTCTTTGATATCCATTCCGGCTGTGTCTTATTTCATTAAGGGACATGTGATGTCTTCAGCCATCCCATTCTACTGCAGATAACCACATTACTTAAATTATTTTATAAACTTATCAAACTCTACATTTAGAAAAAGTTAGGTATCTTATGCATGTTACTTTATTTGGCTACTACTTAAAATCTGTTCTTTTCTTTTTTTTTTTTTTGCTTGAATATATTTCTGTCCAGTTTAACAGCCACTTACAGCTATGCTAGAACTATCATTGTGCTTGAACAGCTTTTGTACTTCAAGTAATGTGCTTCATGTGCCACTTATGCCTTCATTTTGCTAAATAAGCCAGTTTTTAGTGTCTTCTTTTAGAAAGAGTACATGCTTCACGGTATTATTTTATTAGAAGATTATTTGTGCCTATTTTTCTGTCTTGACTATGCATTAACAGAACTGTTTTTAGCATTATAAATGACAAATCTACAGTGCATGAGTCGATGAATTGTAGTGCACTGACAAACTGTAGTGCATGACATGTCCTCTCCACACAAGCAGATGTATTTTCATTGATGTTTCCAAAAATTAAAACCTTTTAGTAGCTAGTCCTAATTACAGATGACTTGTGATCATATCAAGGCTTCCTCATTCAGTGGTTACTATTTAGCCAAAGCATATGGACATATTTTTATATTAATTCAATTGTTTGTCATTCCAGATGTTGAGCCATACATATATGTGGAAGGTCATACCTCCAACATGATATTTTGGTCATCGTCTCTACTGAAAAGATCTCCCATCTTTTTTTCTTAATCAAAAAAGCCTTGCATTAATTTTCTGCTCCCTTTGTGTTCGCCTTTTTTTTTTTCTTTTTTTATTTTTTTTTTTGTTAAGGTCATAAAAATGCTAAATAAGATCTTTGACCTGTGACAATTTCACTAGTAATCTCTTCTCTTTTTTTGAAATAAGTCAATTCTTCCCCTTCAGCTTTTTCCCCACTTTATCATTCTTATAAAAATCCTGTCTTCCTCATTTTAGCCTAAATTTTTCAACATGGTAGTGCATTACATGCTTCACTTACGCCAAGACAGATGAGATATACATCAATTCCCTTCACTATAAAACTCAGTTATCTCAGAAAGATACAAGAGTGCTCTCTTGAAATAGTCTTCATAAATGAGTTGGGTATTAAAGCACATGCAACATATTTACATTTAGCAATTTCCCAGTTTCTCCAGTACTGCAAAGACAACCTTCCTCTTCTGAGCCTTAGCGCCCCAGAGGCTTAACTTTACTGTCCATATGGAGTGAGATGTGTCTGCTTGGGAGCGAAAGGCACTTTTTTCCTCAAGCCCTGTGTTTCTTTCTCAAGCATATTTTGCTGTAAGATTCAGGAACCTTGGAGAAAGCAAGATACACACAGCAAGAACTCTAAAGTTTTAATGACAGCCTTTTTCATGATAACCCACTGGTGAGAACAGTCACTGACAGAACATAAGACTATGTTCAGTCTAAGAAAGAAGTAATATCTCCCCCACAAAAAATCATTAATTGCCTTGCAGTAGATATTTGGAAACCAGAAATCAAAGAATTTTATGAGATGCTAACCGAAACAAGGGCAGCCTAAACCTAGTGAGCTCTTTAAGGCTGAAAGTGTAATAACAAGATTCTGATCCCTGCCCATGCAGCTTCTATCTTAGCCAGATACCACTGCAGTTAGACAGTTATACAGTGTTATGCAGTTATAATATATGTTACAAATAACTAGCTCTGGAAGCCCACTTTTATTCCTGTGTCCTGACTGCCTCCAGTAGTAGGTTAGAGGTGGATCCCCCCCATTTTCCCCCACATCTCATGGCCCATGAATTCCATGGGAGTGATAAAGTAGCACCTTCTTCAACTCATGTTGAATGCTCCCCAGCTCAGCACAGAATGCACTAGGATCATGAAGCTATTGATTATAAGGTTGTTTTTCCACAGTCCTTTAAGTACCCATTAGCAGTAGGCAGAATGCCTCATGGGGATTTTTTAGATCAAGACTGCTGTTTGCTTTTTTCAGTTGTTTTGGTTTTAGTTTTTTTTTTTCATCTTTAAGGTTTCAAAAGATGGATGTTTCCAACCATGCTACTGGTATAGCACGGATAGATCTTCAAAGAATCAACATCTAGGCTGCATTTGCCTAATTGTATTGAGTGATAACTTTTTGATAGTGGCAGAAGCTATGAGCAGAGGTCAGGGCCTGATGCAAACACAACTGGTTCCAGCCATTCCAGCTGGATCCAGTGGACCACCTCTGGTCAAAGTTATGACCATCAGCCAAGCTGGTGTTGCCCACAGGGAAACAGGTTGATGAAAAGCCAAAAAAATGCTGCACAACAGATGTGAGACAAAACATTAGAGAAACAGCCATACAGACACCCAGGCCAGAGAAGGAGGGGGCAGGATTCCCCAAAAATTCCTCTGGACTTACTTAAGGATTATTCTAAATAGTTGACTATTTCAGTCAATTGGTCCTCATTTCACATCCGCTGACACTGTTTTGGCATCTAGAAGATTTTGGAGAATAAAAGTCACATCAACAATTGCTTATCAATCCAGAGTCCAAGATGCAAAAGGGCATCTTAGTCAAGCTGATTTTAAAGGTGGTTTGTGGTACCTGCCTCTTGAAAATCTTTCCAGCTGTACCAAGATACTTATTTGAGACTAACTCCAATGTCTATGTGCAATCTACAATTCAAGTTCATCTCTTCCTTAGGCAGATTGATCTTCTTGCATTGCATTTGTGTAGCTAAAATGCAAAAATGAATATATATATATATAATTATATGCAACTTGTTAAATCTAGTTGAAATTTTTCTAAATATTGACACAACAGCAGATATATATATATATATACATATGAAAATCACTGTTGTAGGCCAGTGTAAAAGGAAACAGTAAATCTCTGGTGTCTGAGCATGTCCGATAAACCAGCTTGATTTCTGCATTCCCATTACATACTATCAGCTGTTAGTCTGAAAACAAGCTAAACTGTAGGAACGCAATAAAGGATATGAAGTGCCTTTAATTTTGAACTCATTTGCAATATGTTTTGCATTACTCTGGAATTTTTAATATAGTCTTTCATTAAAACACCCATAACATCCCATCATTCTTTGACAAGCTGAAATGCATAAGTAGAATATGATAGTGCAATAACAACTACTAAAGTGTTTAAATGATTTATTTAATTTAAATTTTCCAATGGGAGGTGAAGGCAGATTAAAATGTTAGTGCCATTAAAATGAAACTACTTTGGTTGGTATCACAGGGAAGCAAGAGTGAAAAAAATGGAGATTACAACTGGAATCCCAAAATGAATGTTTTTCCACATAAAGTACATTAAGTACAGATATTCAATAAATAGTTTCATCATGATGCCCACAAATTTTTTCAGTTCCATCTGAACCCAAACGTCTTTTTAATATAGACATAACGAATAGTTCCTCCTTATTGCTTTTTTATGCTAGTTTACTCTTTGTAATAATAGTTGATTGTTTTTTATTGCGGTCCATTTCTGGGAGTTACTCTTCCACAGGTTCTTCACCAGGGCTTACTTTCTTTGCATTTCCAACTGCACATCAGTCTATTATGTTTCAGGTTAATTTGTGTGGTATATCACTGTCAAAACTTACATAATAATACTAAAGCTTTTTTAGAATATATTTATTCTTACAGCTTTCCACAAACACTTTTCAATAATTAATCCTGTAAGCAGGAGCTGCAGAATAAGTAGCAACTTGATTAATGGTGTATGACCATACAACCCTTAATGGTAAAAATAAGATACTTGTAGTTGGATAAAAAATAAATACCATTGCACAAGTACTGTGTCCTCTTAAATAATAAAAATTCCCATTCACATTTATCACTGAAGGTTTGATGTCAGTGATTTGGGAGAAAAGGAACATAAGACCACAGCATTCCCATTGATGTAAATAGTTAATGGCTCTTTGCTCATTCTGTTTTGGGATATATTATCTAATCCACATTCAGTCCACTTAATATATGCTATTTTTCTTTCATACCATTTCAGATTCTTAATAGAAACATTGTACAGTAACCAAAATTAATTAGATATATTTAATTGCCATTATGTTAATAAAATATAAAAAAGTTTAATACTTAGCATTTATAATAGCATTTTATAAAATTACATACAGCTACTTTAGTGAAATCAATTTTCCATAAAGTCATACCGAATCTGGTATAATTATGATTTGTGTGCACTCTTTACTTTGTATGAAAATAATGGCAATCATCATGATCATTAAATTCACTTGTATCTAGTATCATTTTTCATGCAGTGCTCTGTAAATAACCAGTGATATTTAACCACCTGATATCTGCTGGAAGCACAAAAATGGGGCACAAAAACCTAGGAGATTTACAGAGACCACTGACAGCAGCTTTGTGATACAGGAGTCAGAGATAGTCTTTGTGGTATGGGTGACAGAGGAGTCAACACAGGTGATGGAGGAGAGGTGCTCTGCCAGTCAGGAAAAAGGAAGGGCTGTTTGTAAGTGTCAAAGTCTAGGCCAACTTTGATGCAGTGATCAGTGCAGTGGTAGATTTCAAGATCCTAAGAGGAGGGACCAAAGCAAAATGAAGGACCACAGCCATGGATTTTAGGAGTGAAGATCTTAACCTTATCTATCAGCATGGAGCACTTATTTTTCAGAATTACAGTCAGTTTTATCACTTTCACTGCATAACCAGCATAGCCACATATAGATAATAATCCACATATACATAATATGAAATGATACTTTTTCATTCTCTAGCTAAACAACATACATAACACTGAAAGTGAAAATTTAGATTCAGAATCTCCAGCTGTCAATAAAGCTATCTGGATGTCAAACACAGAATGTATTCCTGTCAGAAATACTTATCTAAGACTCAAATCTTTCTAGCCTACAAAACCTTCAGGAAAAGGAAAACCTGAATCTTCTCAAAACATCTGGAGGGGATCTAAGACTGATTATCACCTAATGTTTAGGTCAGTTATTTATGGTTTGTTTCAGAAATAAATCCTTTCCTTTCTCTTTCTCCCCCCTCTTACTTCTCTTTTTCTTGAGCTGTAATCCTTGATAATAGAGGTGTGCAATCCTTTTTTTTACCCCTTTTCATCTCTAAAATTTACCTGTTGCCAGTCTGACACCCACTGAACTTCCTCACTTTGCATTACAAATATATTTGTAGCATTGTGCAAATACAATCTGAAATACATGAAAGGACTGTGAAATATAAGCCAGGATACCACTTCCTTAAGGCTCCATGTTGTGTAAGGACTCCAAATTTATAACAGCTTCAGCCTGCATCTCTCATGCTGCTTCTAATGTGTTTCTCTTAACAAACCATCACAGAAAAGTTGCAGTCAATCTTGGAACATGACTACCACAGGCGTGATGAGAGAGCTGGTGATGGAAAATAATACTTGGACAGTGGTGGGCCATATCTGGAAATATTAATAAAGTAAATTGAAACATAACCAAACATAACTCCCGGCAGTCTTTAAAATTCTTGGAATCTGAATCTATAAAGTTATAAAATCATAAAGCACAAGGTGCAAACAATTCATCTGGCAACACTATCAAACCCATAACTCTCCAATCTAGGAATAAGGATGTTACAGGGGAAACCATATCAAAATCCTCACTGAAGTACAGGTAGATCAGTAGCTCTTCCATTGCCCAATGATGCAGTCATTCCATTATAGAACACAACTATTTTATCAGGCAAAATATTCCATTAGTGAAACCAAGTAGGCTGTCTCTAATGCCTTTACTAAAAATTTGAACAGAACGGAATTTCAAAAATGTTAAGTCAGGCAAAATGAACATAAACTAAAGACTGTTAGTAGGCAAACTAGCAATGTATTGAGTTGCAATGCAATGTTCAGTTGACTTCCATATATTAATGTATTTAGTTGAATTTTCACACAGATCGAACTTAGAAATCAAGGCCAGAACTTTCACATAGCATTGCTCATCACAGAAGTTTTAGTAATTTAGGGAGGAAATCTTTATTTTGTTATACCTTTGCCTCCAGAAGCTGTTAAAAAACCTTCACACAGTCTCATTTTTTCATTTCAATGTCACATGTCTTCATAGAACTGATGTCATGTGTAACAGCAGATCAGGCACAATTCTCGCCTACATTATCACAATTAGAAAACATAGATTAATACATATTAATTACCTGCATTAATTGTTCATTTACATTTAGCACATTTACATGTACATTGGGCATATACATTTAGCATTTGTGCCAAAGGAGAAAAATTCAAATATTATCTATTGATTCAGTGGGCTATTGATCAGTGGTTTCAATTCACCATGTATAAAAACACGAAATTATATGAGAAAGATATATTCTGTCTTGACTACTACAATATCTGTAATCTACAATACTATCTATAGTCTACTACAATATCTATAGATGGACATTACAGATGTATACAACTGCAGAAGACTGGTGGATCCTTCACTTGGATACACTGTGGATTCTTCCTTGTTTCCACAAGGAAAGGGGGTCTGTAAACTGTATTCAACCAAATAACATACACTTGATTGCCCATCATATGCATGATTTCTATCTCAGACATCAAGAGCAACTGGTGGTACATTTCTGATTAATAAATCAAATCATGCTAAAAGCAGAAAAAAGGTTGTGAAAGGAGGATTCTGCAATGTAGAGACATTTACAGTGCATTTGTTCTCAATTTGTTCCCCATTTAATAAGCTTTTATGATGATTTTAGTAATTATTAAAATCAACTGCTTCCAAGGATCAGAACATATGAGGGCCATTAAAACTAGAAGCAAATGAGAATGTATAATCAAAAACAATGCAGGCTTCAAGAAATCCACACTGCACTCATAATAACCAGTGATTAATATACATTTTAAAGAATAATCGCTTGCCAATGTTGCATTAATATGCTAGGAGCTTTTGCTCATCTGTAAATTGCTATCAGCACAATGCCTGAAATTATATACATATTATTTTTTAATATATATTTTTATAAATTACATTAGAAAGTTGCAAAATGCATCTACATCTTTGAAGTGCTCACAGTTCTAAGGCCCACATTGTAAATCAATACATTATTCCTGTGCTTCCAAACACACATTTTTAAAATAAAAGTCTGCACAGTTGCTAATCTGTAGTTTTCTCCTCTATCTTATGCTCTGGTAATAGAGAGTCTAATAAAAATATGTACTTTGTGCTTTAATTCTAAAGGAAACTACTGCTGAAGGAAGCAGATTTCACAAAAAACTCCCACACAGAAGTTGCATAGCAACAGTACAGAGTATGTCCTGTAACAATAAACCCCAAAAACTGAAGAACCTGCTGTCCGGTGTGTTCTTGGTCACTCTCATGATACATTTACAATGTCAGAAGAGATTGCTTCTGGGATAAAGTCCTAAAACAAAAGGCTTGGAAAAAAACATCCTTAGCTTTAAACATTTTCCTGCTGATCCACAAGGCAAAATACCATCTATCCAAGGGAAGAAAAAAGTCAAATGCAACCGGAAAAAAAAAATTAATTGAGAAAAGAATCATCATTCAGTTTTTCCCAGGTCTGACATGCAATAATTGTTTTCCAAAAGTAGAGAGGTCCATCTAGAGTTTTGAGTAATTATGTTAAGTTCCAGACAGCAACTCATTACTGTAGTTTAATATAAACACATAAAAGTATTCCATTTTCAACATAAACTGAGTTTAGGCAGAAAAAAATAGCGGCCATGCACTCCTTAGAAATAAGACTACCAGGGCTGCCCTGTACTCGAACTTCTTACCAGGATTTTGGTTAAGTCATAATACAATCCTCACCAACAATGAAAGGAAACAAAAGTCCTCTTGATGTATCCCTGAATTTGCCTGGTTTATTGTAATCCATCTACCCATTCAATGCAGGACATTTTGCCTTCAAAAATATCCAGTTCATTGATCAGTCTCGTAACACGTAGGCTGGCTTATTTGCTCAGCAATCTGTTCTCATGGAAACAAATTCTCCTAAATGCACCATCCTAGAAAAATCAAAAGTAATGCAATTGCACATTGATTTTTTTTATGTCTAAGCAGACACTAGGCAAAAATTTGAGAAAGATCTTGATGTAAATTGGGAAAAAATCAAGAATCATGGTGGTCAGTTTGTTTTTATTTTAACCAAATAAATTCATTCATTATATTTATTCATTTGCAATCCATCTTACTTCTCATTGCTGAAATATCTATTTTATTTATTTTTTAATTAAAAATAGAACCAAGAAGACTGTTCAGCTACTTACTTAAATGACCACAGTGATAACCTTATCAGAATTAAGACATTTGTATGAAAAAAAATTAGATACATTTCTACAAGTATACTATACCTGTTCAAAAACTGGCTCTCAACCAAGCCTGGATAAACTACAAATCATACAAAAGCTCAAGGGCTTTGTTTGCTTATTTTGGGGTTTGGAGGAGGGTATTTTTAGTGGAAGAGAGGAGAAATTTAAATGAAGTTACTAGTAGAAGAATATCATAACACTACCTTTACATTTAAGGAAAAAAAGTTATCTAATTCTGGAAAATTTCCATCTAAACAAGGACTTTTATAAGCAGAACCGGGAAGGACCACACACCATTTATATCGTGGACCCATGGCAAAGCAAAGGAATATCAAAAATGCCACCTCAATAGCCTTGAGGTTTACATAGTTTTAATTTTTTTATCTTGACTGTAGAGTATGGCAAGGACTCTGAAACAGCTCTTGACCAAAGACTCATGGGAATATGTAAAATAAATGCCCAGCACCAAAACTCTGTTCTTCAGTAGTCTGTTTTCTTTCACTAGCAACAATAGGATGTACCATGCTGGTGTTGTCAGGCTTTTCCTCTCAGTCTGGTTTGGATTTTAGTTTTTTGTCCTATCCATTTTACATCCACATATTAGCTACAGAAAAAATGGATAAAGGAAGAAAAACATTAAGGTAAAACAGCAAAAACAAACAAACAAAAAAAAAAAAAAACACCAAAAAACTGTCTTCTAGATTTTGTAGAATAAAGATTAATTTTCCTCCAAAACTTAAACTTTAAATATATTATAATACTTCCATAAGCTCACCCTAGGATATTCTGGCCCCGCTGAACCTGGCCTCTGCAGTACCAGCAGCAGCGAATGCATCACAGAGGACAGGCATGGAGAGGACATACACTGCTGCAAGGATTATATATCTGTGCTGGAGAGCATTCTTGCTACTTGCCAAGAGACATTTGAGTGACATGTCCATTAATGAGTTGGACTTGCAGAATGTTGGAGGCCTTGTTTGGGACACATGAAAAGCAAAAAGAAAAAAAAATAAAATTTTTGTTGCTTCTTTATTCCTTTTTCCTCAAACTCTTGGTAAAGCTCTCTTCTGTAAAGAACAAACAGGACAGTGACACTTGTCTGTACCAAATGCTTAAAGCCAGTGTTAAACCCATGAGTGGTAATAAGGAAAATGTTCAGCATCTGACAGTGAAAAGAAGTGGAATTGTCTCAGCCTTTGTAATTACTGACATAGAGATAAGAATTACATGGGAAAATGATCCAAGAGACAGACCTGTTGCACTGTGGAGACATTTTTTTCACTGTGGTACAGATTAGTAAACCAAATGATTGCTCATGTAAGTAGGACCAGCAGCATAGAAAACAATGCATGGATCTACATCCATTAAAATATACTTCCAACTTTCAAATTTCTTAAGCATGATTTCACTTCAAGTGATTCCTCAGGGAAAGTTAGGAACAAACTATTGGCTTCTTTCCATAAAAACATTAATACATTAACCTTGTGAACTGTTGAGCCAGTGAACAAGGCTGATTGATTTAAAAACAGCCAATTCACTTAGAATGTGGAGGAAATGGATGCACTGATGTGAGGTTTATGTTCAGAAGTTAACTGAATAAGCAACTGGCATTTGATAAGTATTAATTTACCCATAATTTGGTGAGCTACATAAGAACCCCACCTTTTAGTAAGACACTGTCTTTATTCTGAGTTTAATGTTTGACATTATGTTTCACATTACCAACTGTGAAGAATGAAGCAGCGGAACAAAGATAGAAATAATATTTAAAATACTGAATAAATTTGTTCTGGAAAACCAGAAATATTCACAAAACATTCACAAGATTCTATACTAAGAATTTTACCACACACTAATCAAGTTCTTCTTCCTTCATGAATCAAAAAAACGTGACTAGACAGGGAGTGGTAGGCTTAAGCAATGATAAGTATCATCTTACATGTTCTTCAACCACCACAGATTTGTTGTCTTCCTGACATCTGGGATGCTTCAGGGAATTTCTTGAACTTGGCTCCCCATTGATACAATTTGGATCCTCCAAACAGAATGTATTTAAATAAACCTTCTGCCTGGTATTGCTAATATATACGTAATTAAACAGGATGAGCCATATGTTTAATTAGGAAAATAATTATTTGATTCATAGGCTAGGAGAAATTAAACAGGGAAAATATTCTTAAGGAGCATAATTTTTACCTATACAGATTCTGAAGTTGCTGACTGTGAAACCTTTGAAAGACATCCAAGTCCTTGTAATATTTCTCTCTGTTGTATGCAAAGAAACTATCAAATACTCTGAAAAAAAAATTTGTGTCTTCTTTCCATATAAAGAAATTATTTTTGAAAGTAAATATTAATTTCATCTTTGTGGAAAGAAAGTTGAAACAAATGCACACTCTACTAGGATATTTCCTTAACCTTTAGGTAGATCTAAACCACAAAGCCTTTACTCTACAGATTCACTGGACTTTTTGGACCACAGCGCCAAAAATAATTATACCATCAGCGCAGGATTAATATCAGTCTCCTCAAATCCTGGCAAAATGAAGTTCTGGAATTTCAGCAGTAAAAATGTGACAGAACTCTTGTCTTGATCCAGGACAATTAGTTTGAGTTGAAAGCAGAAATACAGCTCTTTGGCACAGACAATCAACTTTAAGCCAAATATCGAAAACAGAACAATCATAAGGAGATTTAAAGTCTCTCCATGAAAAAGCAAAAACTTTCATTTCCTTTTACACAATGATAATTGGATTTGCAATACTGACATTTCAGAATCCTTGCAAGGATGAATATACCATTTGTAAATTATGAATATACAATTTATTTTCATAAACCAAGATACTGTTAATTAAAGTTTGTTGAAAGTAAAGGAAGGTGTCTGATAACAGCTTTCTGCTGAGATTAATGCTAAAATAAAACTAAATGTTCAAGAAATGAAACACCATATTTGCAGCATACAAGAAAATCCAAAAATCTGGGGTTATTCAATGAACAGTTCATTCATCATGACTGAAATTATTCAAAGATAGTAATGAGATCTTTTTACTTTACCATTTTTGTTACTTATTAGTTATGTATTTACTAAAAAGCATTGCTCCTACAACAGCACGCTTATCTGCTTTCTGATTTTCTACAACAATTGGGATCAATCATGAATAAAAACAATGAACACACTCTCAGACATTAATGATTTGAAGCTGATAATTCCATGCTAATATAAACCAATATCTGTGATGAAAACTATACCATCACCCACAGTTCTTTCAGACAGGGTTACCTTGATTTTACCTTGGAGGATGCTTTCCTGGTGCTCCCCATTCAGAGGAAGTTGCTTCACCACATCCTTGATGGTAACAGCTGAAAATAATATAGATCATGACATTATACCACTTCTCCAAGGAACAGCCAGTAAGTGTGGAAGGCTAGTTATGATTTAAAGGAACTTTAATGGTGCTGAGGAGAGGCAAAATAAAAAAAAAAAAATTTGCCATCACTTTTGCCATCCCAGTGGGAAACAATAATTGTAGTTTTGTGTCTCCACATGTAAAATATTACATTTTACCCCACACAGGTGTATTTTATCAACAGAGCAGTAATTTTATTTCAATATCAAGCGATGACATATGTTTAGGATGTCAAATAATCTCCAATTAGATGCATGTGTATTTTGCTTAACTTTCATCATGACTTTGCTTAGAACTAGAATTTTAAGAACTTTTCCTGTATCAAGACTGTAATAATAATTTTTTTGTGTCACAGAAATGGTCAATAATCTTCATTAATGTTTAGTACATTTACCAGTCTGACGCAATCAGCACCTTGAAATGAAAATAATCAAACACATAAAACAACACCTTTCCACATTTAATGTGGGCACAAATAATGGCATCAGCTAATGCTGAGAGATATAAAGTCAACAACATCATTAATTTAAAGATTATCTGCAATGAAGGAATAAAATAACATATATATTTGTAAAGGAACATCAATTTAAAACCCTTCTAATTACATTGACAATAAAGCAGGGCAATGGTGGGGAAAAATACATATTTCTGAAGTTGTACATCATTATGGCAGGCATGTATTGCACTGGTACAAACTGTTCTCCACACAGTAAAATACAGCTTTATCTTCTTCGGTGAGAAATACTTGAAGTAATTGCAAACAGTTGAGATGAGGTCACATAAATCTCCTTGAATGAATTAAGGGAGTCAGGGATTGATTATTCACACTCAGAAAGGCCCAACAGAGCCTGGCCTCAGATATCAGTAGAAACAGGAGCACTCCCAAGGTCCACTGCAGTAGAGGTCTCCAAAATGTAACATCACTGTGCTTTGGGCCCAACACTTAAACAATTTCTCCAAAACGTAAAGTTACTGTGCATTGAGCCAAATATTAATTTCTCATTTTAATTACTGACATTGAAAACATACAATTTGAACTTTAATTAACATTAATTCTGCATCAAATACTAATAAGGCTTATCAGTAATAAACAGCAATCAGCAATAAATGAGATTACTTTAGCTGCATATTCTGCCAGCAATGAGAATTTTAGGTGCACATTGAGTGACTTAAAATATAAATACAATCCAAGACTGCAATTAAACAAATTCTACTGTTGTTCTTTCAAATTACTTGCTACAGTCTTGTATATATTACGTTGTAGAGGTGCTATAAAGAAGATAGAGAAATTTGAACCACAAGATAACATCTCATTTTCATTATGTAAATTTATGTTAATTACTTTTTAATTTGGCTTTTTTTTACTGCAGCCAGTGTATCACTTTTTCTGTTGTCTGGCCTAATTGTTGTTATTATGATCATACACATGCACACCTTTTTGTCTTTAAAAGACCAAGAAAACAAAGTAAGATTTTGTCAGCAGTGTTACTTCAGGGTAGGCAGAGTTCACATAGAATAGTTATGTTAAATGATTCTAAATAGATCAGAAATAAATAATATATAAATCTCAGAAAGAGATAACATCTACCTAACTATCTAACATCTGCAACTCATTTTATAAAGAACACTATCATCCAAAGATGTACTTGTCCTGAATCCTCAAAGGAAATCTGAGAGTCCTCTGTTAACATTTTAAGTTTCTCTTCTGCAGTGCTACAACTCGTGGATTTTAAAAAAACAGTAAGAATATCCTCTACTTCTCCCCTAGATTAGCATTTTTTTCTGCACTTGCTTTTCTCTTATAATGATTTTGGTGCTTCTAAAGTCTGTGTTAAAACTTCTGGATGTTCTTCTCTGACTACATCTGTCAGACAAAACCCTCAAGTGAAGCAGTAGCAGACTACATTTTTACCAGAGTCATGTGAGATAAAAATTTATTGTTAGTCCAGTTAATGTTTTATGGCTAATGATGAGCCATCCCATCAAGGAATTATTTAATTAATAAAGACATTTTTAATTATATTGTTTAATAGCTATTTTTCCCAAATATTATGCTCACCCTGGATCCTGAAATGGGCAGTTTTGTTCTACCCCAAGAATAGTGGAGGATTAAAAGCAGTTATCAATGTCCAAAGGTCTGAACTGGGAAGTGTCTGGTCATGGTGATAATGATGGAGTCCTTTTCTCCTCAGTCTCAGTGACCACTTAGGTCATTTTTACATGTGTACTTATCACAGCTTGCTTCCTCCTCCTTGATTCCCAGCTACAGCTTGCACGACACACTCCCTCAGTCCCAGTTCTCTGGCGCTGGATGCAGAATGCCAAACCTAGGTTTGTCAAACTGTTTGAAATATGTAAGACTCACAAAATCACACTAAACCATGTAAGGCTGTGGTCACTCTACCGCCATGATATCAATAAAAATACCCAAATCAGCTCTGGCCAACACAAACCAACACAAGTTCTGAGATCCTGCATTCCCACATCAATACAAAGAAGGTGGTTTTATTTTAGTAATGGCAGGCCTATATCAGTCAAACTACAGTCGTGCACACTCTCCAGCCCAGCACTGCCTGGTGGGAAACAATCCATTTATATATTACCTGGGGATGCCTCAAAAGTGCACCAAGAGTGGTGCTGCTTGAAGAACAGCAATGTTCTTCCCCTGTGTATAATTCAAAGTTAAATTAATTTAACAATCCTAAAATTTACCTTGCAAAGGATATTTCACGCACCACACAGCTCAGGGCTTCATTACCCAAAAATGTCAGGAAAAGTCATGAATTCTCTCATGCCCAAAAGATAAAAACTGAACCTGGTGACATTATGAGAACCTCCCTTGTGAAATTTAATTAAAGGATTCAACCTTGCATTCTCCTCAGACCACCTGATATCATAAGGATGAGGAAAGGATAAAATCAAAAGAAAAATGTGTTTCTGTAAATAAATGCTAAGCCCCAAAGTGGCTTCAGTATAACAGAAAAATACAAACAGGGCGGGTAACAGATGGTTTATTCTGCCCTTGAAAAAAGAGTCAGTAAATAAATTTATGAAGTGCTGAAATTTTTAGAGGCAAAGGTCAGTATTATTGTAAATGCAAATAGTTAATACAGAATTTTACACTGAGTATTTGTTATTCTCAAAAAGTTATTCTTATAAATACTTTTCCATTAATGTGAAGCTTATATTTATTCTCCTAATGTTGCATGAAAAAATACATTAGATGATAAAATAATTTTTTTATGAACAATGGATTTATATAATCCTTTTCATAACTTGGGCAAAACTGTTTCAAAGTCACATTCCCTTTTGTTTCTTCTGCTGTTTGCAAAGATAAGCATTTATGGTCCCCATTTTTTAAAATGGTCTAGCCAATGGGATAAAATGCCATTAAGTTGTTGCTTTGGGATCAGCACAAGCCCTTGGAGAAGAGACGCAACTTTTTGAAGTGGGATCCAAGATGCAAGAACAAATATAATAGGGAATCAACAATTTTGAAGACTGATGCAGGCATTACAGTGCCTTTAATAGAGTTAGCCCTCCTGTCTCTTAATTCTTAAGGCATTTGCCATGTGAGGAAAAGGTTCAGATGGACAAAAGTTTTTAAAAACATCTAAAAATTATAAACAATACATACATATACCCCAAAAATAGCGCTAACTGGACAATTAAGTTGCAATATTCCAGAAATTTAAACACTGAAAACAGCTTGTTTCCTTTCTACTTGATTACTCAGAGTAGGGATCACTGTTATTTTTCTGACTGATTTCTGCTGCTACTGTTTTTTGCATTGGTCAAAGTGAGGAAATGAGGCTAATTTCCTCTTTATTTTTTTTTCACGTTCACCAGATTTTCAATGAGATTCTGAAATTTTAAATCATAAATTAATGCATTCACCAAAAAAGTTTATTCTGAGATAAATACTTATATTTTTACAGCAACTTTTGTAACCCTTTCATGCCTCAGACATATCTCTTAATCAAGGATCACATTATTATCATGCCTTCATGAAGATTAAAAGGAAGAAATATGGGATAGGAAATTATTATCCCAAGAACTGACATTCTTACTAAGACAAACTTTAATATTAAAGACATGACTGATAAGGGAAATTGAAACACAGTAAAAAAATCAAGTTAAAAAGTGTTTGGTAAAATGGACAGAGACTGTAAGTCTGAAAAAGTTTTTGTGGTTTCAAAGACATGCAAGGGAATGTGTGGAGCAGATTTTGAAAAACATTGTTAGCAAATTTGACTTATCATGGGAGAGTTTAAAAATTATAAAGTTTTCAGCAGCTGTGCTATTTACTGTTTCTCTATTCATAACTTGTACATAGGTACAGAATTCAAGGATAACATCCTGAATTTTTAAGTGCTTCAGTGTTTAAGTGCTTCAGCTTTTATGTGAGCTTCAGTACTGAAATTCTAATGCACATAGCACTATACATAGGTACAGAATTCAAGGATAACATCCTGAATTTTTAAGTGCATGTGAGCTTCAGTACTGAAATTCCAATGCACATAGCACTACCCGACTGAAATGGTGCCATTCTCTGAAACAAAACTCCTTATAGAGGATAAAAACATAAACAAATGACAAGCTAGCTAATTTTTATCTACTAACATGGCAGATTATATAGTTTTTTATGTGATGTGATGTGATGTGATATGATCTTAATTATTCATGTACCTCTGCATGCTAAAATGAGATGCTGGGTGCACTTCAGGTACCTAAAATTCTAACCATGCTGTTTTTTATGAAAAACCACTATTTGGTGGTAGAAGCAATTTCTATTTGTAGCAGTAATACACAGAGATTTCTTTATCTGAGGCATACTCTTTCCTTTCCAGGCTAAGCAAAATGAGTACATATAAAATATTAAAAAATGAAACCTGTCCAGCTCATTTGACAATAATGGATGAAATGAAAAATCTGATTTAATGAAATGTGTGGAAGAGGCTTTACAGCAATTTATGTGAGCCAGAGAGAAGTTTCATAAGAAGATACATGTTTACCCCTGCAAGAATTTTCTAGCAAGGTTGTTGATGTAGAAGCCAAGAAAGAAGGATGAATAAGAGAAACCTGCAACTGCCTATTCCAATAAGCACTTTGTTTGTCTCTCATGACCCATGAGTAAAGTGTAAACTTATGAGCTTTGTAAGAATGTATAAAAAGCATGCATGCTGTAATAAAAACAGTTTGAAGCCTTCTGAAAATGTGTGTTGCTTTACATTGTCTACATCTCAACTATGACAGTAATGCAATTAGATTTCAGTAACTATATGAAAGTCAGAAAACCAGAAAATCAGCTACACATTACACATGTTCATCTCTGAATAACCAGAAAGTGTCAAAGTCTAATTAATTCCCAAGCAAGGACTCCTTAGTGGGTGGGTGTGCATCTTAGTACCTCACAGGCAACAATTCCTGTCTGTTTATAAGGTTGTTAGCCAACGAAACAACAATGAATTCCTTACTGAATAACTTTGAAAATGACACAAACGCATACTACAAAAAGGAATAGGTAACAAATAAAGAATGGTCTTTATTTTTCAGTCAGGTGATTAAAACCAAACCTTGCATGGCATTACAGCAGAGTTTAACATTCATGCAGGGAGTACTTGCAGAACGGAGAATGTTGGTAAGCAGTGGCCCTGAAGAATTAAAACTCATGATACAGAAAGATTTTACGACCCTTGGGTCTGTTTTGGAGGTGAAAATTACTAAAATGCTGCATCCAGCTTTAGTGTTCAAAACTGAAAAATAACTGAAGAATGACCAATGGACTAGAAAAGTGAGATTAAATACTTCCATTCTTTTGTTCTGTTGAAAAAAAGACTATTTTTTGTTACTTTGTTTACAGTTTCTTTACTAGAATATGCATGTATATAATGCATACTGAATTGAAAACACACTAAACTTACTGATGATGACAGATTAATTTTTTTTTTATAGCTGAAGGGAACATACTGACAAAAAGCAGTTATCTTGTTCCGGCTAATAATTAGGCAGATACATTGATTTCAAAATTTTTTCTTTTTTTTTTAATGTAGCACCAAAACAACTGCTTACAGTCTCTTATTTGGTGTGTTTGTGTTTACCAGACTAAAGAATCCAAATTAAAATAAATATCTATGAAAAGACAATATTGCATAGACCTCCTAAGGATGACATTGGTGTCATCCACAAGTAAATAAATAAATAAATAAATAAATTTAGAATTATCATCTTTGTTACAAACACAAATTAACATACCTGTTTTTAAGATAAAACTAATTATTAATACACTAGAAAAATACCATAGATAAGATTGATTCCCTAATGCTAAGAATTTAAAAATAAATACCAAATATTTTTCAGAAAAATATTTCAAATCAAGGCTCAGGTCCCAGACTTAAAAAAGGCATTTATTCAGAAAAACCTTATGCCTTTCAAAAAGTGAGAGTAAGTCTGGGGCCTCCTTTCTTTAACTTAAAAAGGAATTTTTAAAACAGTTAAAGAAAAAAACACCTGCTAGGTTGGTACAGAACTTTTCCTTCACTTTCCTTCATCTTTTTTCTTTGTGCCATGATAGGAGAGAGGCTATGTAATATCAATTAGGAATATAATGTCAGGCCCCTAAGGCAGCAAGAAAGAAGAAAGGCAAGCAGGCACTGCCTCTTTTTGCCTTATGAAATATGGATTTTTTTTAGAGTTCCTTCTGCAAAGCTACTTTGGAGTAAAATTTTTTCTCTCTTTTTTTCCCTCTGCAATATAACTGAAAATACAAACAGATTAATTCTGTCTTTTCCTAACACTTGTGCTTCCACAACCAGAGAGTGAATAAGTTCCTTCAGGTAAGTATTCTCCTGAAAATGCTTTGCTTCTGCTACCAAACTGTTTAGAGATATCTTTGTCAGGCTGCTGTCTTTTGCACTACCCTTATGCAAAAGACATAGATGCCACAGGATCAAGAAAACACCTTAAAGGAAACATTAGCCATAAACTTTCAAACCTCTTCAATCCTCATTTTCAACTGCAGTTCAATTATTTTATGAAAAATTTCCAAGAATTTCAGGTAACTATAAAATGTCTGTGTGAATAGTTTTAGATGAAAGGTTGGAGTTTAACATCATCAGAAGAAACCAAAAGACAAGACTTCCAATGAAAACTGGTAGAAATAAAATACAATATTGCAAATAAAAAAATAAAAACAAACACTTCAATTCTTCAATGTTTTAAAAGAAAATCAATTGTCATATTAAGTTTTTATTCTAAGCCTGAATATAGCATCCAAAACCTCAGGATTTCAAATTTCTTTTATGATTTGGTTTTTGAAATAATTTCTCATTTTCTTTCTATCAGCTGGCCTAATTAGTCAATATTCAGTGTCATAGATCCAAAATAAGGACAACTATTATTACAATCTCAATTACTCTTTTCTTTGTTAATTATTAGTCTTCAGCGCCACAAAACATATTGCTTATTACTGCTGTGAAAACCATAATGGATATTTAGCATTTTATTGGATTTCAATAACACAAAATTCAAAGATTTTCACACCTTTCTCAAGATGAAGTGCCTAACACATTGTAGGAAAAGGAAATTTAAGAAGAAATTTAAAGACTCAACTTTGTGGGTGTTTCTCTCCAAGTCCTATGGAAGGCAGCAGAGAGAAAAGCCACTAGTTGAAGACAATTATCTCTTGATTAATAGGCCTGAGGTTGAGGGCTGATCAGAGGGGAGGTTAAATAGTGAGATAAAAGTAGGAGAATGACAAAGGAAATCTGCCATCTAAGGTTTAATGCAAAGGATAGAAGGGAATGACAAAATTGAAGTAGAAAACAAAATTTTTCAATTTCTGAGATTATGGAAGTACTGGAAATCAAAACACCTACTGATAAGAGTTTTACCTGTAGAACTGTCAACTCAAGCACTAAAATTAAAATAGCCTCATCACAGCAAATGTGCATACAGAAGCCTGAGAAATCAGATAAATACTTACTTTATAGCATGGAGTCATAAAGGAAAAAAATCTCAAAAACAGATTCATTACCCAAGTTCACACCTCCAGTGCATCTCAGAATGCCGCCTAACACAATTCTTTCCTCACACAAAGCAGACCCTGCTTCATGAACTTCTGACATCACTTTCAGCTATTGGAAATGGAGTGGCATCAAACTGACAGCCTGCCTGGTTCTTCTCCCACCCAGGTGATGGGTTCCTCTTGATTACATTATAGACCTACTAAGGACTATGACATATTTCTGGATTCACCACCAAAAATTGATTTTACAGTGTTAAGCAGTCCTACCTTAAAAATTATTGGGATAAGGATCCCAAAGAAATTTTCTGGGGTTGGTATCACTTCCCAAGACTCATAAAACTTTTCATATGTCCACGCCCCTGCCGCTGCCTGCAGTCTCTCAGACTGACCCAAAGAGAGAAGAAATGCAATTGCCCCCTTTAAAATAAAGAGATTTGTTATCATATCTCTAAATTTTCCTGTTTCTCTGAATTAAATATAGTTGACCATGAAATATCCAGGGAACAATATTGTGATTTCTGGGAACAGTGGTTTAACTTTTGTATTGTATTTGAAGGGGTAACTTTGATGGTAGTGTATAGTGTAGCCTAAGGCTGGTAGTTAAAAACAGAGTATACAATAAATTCCAGTGGTACTTTAGAGTAGGCAACAAGGACTGTGTTGATTTGCAGCTGAAGAGTTTGAACTTCTGCCTTGGGACTGAAGGCAGTTGCAAAAATCTTATGATTGCATAAATTTATAGAAAGTTATTTCGTGATTGTCTACAGCTGATATAGTAGCTTGGCAATAAAGATATGACAGAAGGTTTTAGGGGTTTTACAGCTAATGATAAGTAGAACAGGAAAAGGCAGAATAATGACTTACATTTGAAAACCATCCTTGCAGCATATGATTCTTCTGACACACCAAAGTGACAGAATTTCAGAAATATCTCTCAGTTTTGAAGTTTGGGCAGCATATTTTGCAAAATAAGAGTAGAGCTTAGTTTTTAAGAGTGTCTTGCCTAATTAAAATTAAGGTTGTAACCCCTTACAGTGGAATTTGTCGTTATTTGTTTTGAAGAGAGAGAGGGAAGAACTTCCCAATGGTTTACAAGTAAGTTACTTGTGTAACTGTTCTGTCCTTCTGAGGCAGTGAGAGTCACTCCAAACAAAGCAAGGAGCAACATTTCTAATGAGAGGACAGTGACAGTTCACCTTCAGCTGGAGCCATAGCCTAGGATGCTTTGTCAGACATGGGAAACCACACACACATGGATGCACACACAGTCTCCCCAGGTTCTGAAGTGGGCATTGCAAAATGCACAGAGCCTGACATCAGTGCCTGCCCAGCAGCAGCATCTGCCAGTAAAACCAACCAGTGAATCTGGGCTTTCTGTTTCATTGAACATGTCTTGCAGTCTGTGATCTCAGCTGCATCATATGTGGCTTTGTTTCGGGAGAATAATTTTAAAATAGAAAGTTATAAAGTGTTGGCAGATTCTCTGGGCTAATAATGATCATAATATTACACATAACACTAAACACATTGTAACCTATACAATGTATAGACTCTGTAGAAGGTTGTGCAATGCTGTTAACCTGTTCTATAAAGCAAATAATAAAGAGAAATTAACTTCCACTGTCAGTTTTAATAATACCTCTCTCATAAATAGTTAGTTGGCAAATACTTTTCATATTCATAGGCAAGTCACACAATTTACACATTCTGGTGGAATTTCTTCACCATGCAAATCCATATTTTTCTTGCAACATTAGAAGCAGTGAATGGAAAAGTCAAGTGCTTCAACATCAAAAGAAAATTGAGGACTTTATTAGTCTAAAATTGATTTGTTTGAGAAATTTTTAAGAAAACCAAAGATAAGTTATTTTCCTATTCCAAATTTATGACCATGTGTTTTACTTAAGGTGATGACACTCTATAAATAAAATCTTAAGAACTTCTTCTTAAACAGATTGGGTTTTTGTTTGTTTTTGGTTTTTTGGTTTTTTTTGTTCTTTGGGACATAATTTCTCCTACGCATCACCATTAGCCACAGCCTGCATGAAATTTTCAGTGGTTAGAGTTTTTGTAGTTTTGGTTTTGCAGCAGTTTTTATGAGGAAGTTAATCTGACCTTTGTTACTTTGATTTTAAAACACTCAATTATCTTTCATTTTTTTTCCTACTTATCCTTCTGTGGAGGTCTGAGTACTTACTGACAGTGATATTGGGTGGAAAACAACAGCTGACAGGGTAAAGAGAATTTTTTCCTTATTTACAGCACTTTGCTGAAAGAGGATGCAAATTATTTTGTTTCAATAAAAATGGGAAACAGCACTTAAAAAGTTAGTGCCTGGATTCTGAATTACTGAAGTCACCTATAGAAAATTTTTGGCCTGGAGACTGACAGAAGAGGAAGGTAACTAGCAAACACTAAGAGCAGTGGAACTAAAGGAGTTTTAGATTGAAGAGTGGTTTCTCTTTGAGCAACAAAAGGACAATAAGAGTCAGTGAAAATCCTTCCCTTGACATCTGCCATGTTGCTAACCCCTTAGAGTAGTATTTCACACTAGTCCTTTGGCATCTGGCTCTTTTCCAAGGTTATGCTGTCATTCTTTCCTGAATCTGCATGAGTCTGCCAAGAGATTTCTTTTTATAAATATACATCTCAAAGTAAGCTCAGGCCTGAGATGCATTTAATACTTCAAGTGCAAGAGCTTGAAAAACCTCAGTCTATATAAGTGCTTTGCAGAGACTATCATGAACTTGGCAGAGAGCAAAGATGAGGCTCACAGTTGTACTGTGTTGAATGTTCTTAGGGCTCCTAGGCATCAGGAATACTGGGTCCTGCACAGGGACCCCGTATTCTATAATTTGGTGAGGAAAAAACTTAGTGTGACTTTTGATGAAGTTGTAGCTAATGGACACAACTGGAAATGAAACAATGAACAGGACACCTGGACTGGTAAGGGAGATGGGTCAGGCCTCAAGATACAGATAAAGACAGATACCGATAAAACAGGTTGTAGGAAGAACCATCCATTACAAGGAATATGAACTGTAAGAAAAAAAAGGAAAGTATTAACCAGTGGAACACATTCTTGCAGGTCACAAAAGCAATAAATGCATGATAGCTTCACATTTTCTGATTTCTGGTCAACTTTGAACTGCTTTTACTGCATAGGAATTTAAGAGATTGTTTATAGAATATTGGTACACATGAAGAAATTGATCCTCTGACAAGTAACTTGCAGCCTGGCTAAGTATGCTACTCCAGGATTCTTTCTACAGCACAGAAATTATTTTCGCAATCCTAGCCCCATAATCCTGTCCCCCATAATCTTCGTCCAAAACAATGTATTTTCTATTGAAGTTGAGTTGTTGGCCTTTTTATAATTGTTACAGTAAAAAATAATCATGAGGCTATGATATATGAATATTGCACTGAAACCAGCTTCTTAACAATATAACAATAGTTCAATCAGCTGCAGCATTGGTTCAAGTGCATTAATTGCCAAAAACCACAACCAGATGCTTATGAGAGCCTCTTCTAGTCATTATCAGAAATTAACTGCATTGATTCAGAAGCACTTTTCTCTTACATAATATTACTTACACCATCAGTATAGGTGTGCTGAAACATCAGTTTTGAACAATATCAGTGCTTCATGTTGTTGCTCTATAAAAAGGCAAAAAAGTGAGTCTTCAATAACCAAATGATAGACAGACTCTTAGATTTTTCATGTTCCCAAGTGGCAGACGTTGAAGTTTCAGGCTATGGATGAAATATACATGATACATTCCTCAGCTAATTATTTGTCAGTATATTAATAAATCACACCAGTCCCTGCAAGGCTATCTAAATTTAGAAGGTTCATGAGTTGTAATATATAATTAATACCCTTAGATTGGATGGCTCAAAGGCAAGTGATTTCCTGATCTCATGTGAAGTAGAGAACATTTATCATTGTCCAAGTCACGAATTGCCAGCATGTCTGCTTTTTGGGACTGTGTATAAATGTTTCTGTCATTTACTCTGGTTCATGAGAAGAAAACCGAAAACATATAACAAGCAGAGACAGATTTTTTTAAAACTCATGAAGTTGTGTTTATGATGATAAAGGAATAAAATCCTATATGTGCACATAAGGGTAATGAAATGACATTTGATCATAATCATCAGTGGGAGATTTACCACTGATATCACAAGATTGTTGTCAGGTCACAGATATTTATGTGCAAATACCTGCATGCAAAATTTTCTAATCTTTCAGGCATGTGTCTTCATGTTCTCCAATCTCTTCTCAAAATGTTCAAATGTTCAAAATGTTCCCAAAAGCCTTTTGGGAAGATGGTCCTCACAGCTTCCTGCACATTTCTAGTCCTTTTCTCTGTGGCTCTCCATAGGAGTTTTTACCTGGTCTTATTCTCTCTTCTTGTGTTTTATTTTTGCATGTCATTATTCAAGTGGGAGGAGCCAGTGTACAGAATTCATTTTTCCCCAGATGCAAAGAAAACGTGGTTCTTGCACAGTTTGTTAATCTTGCCAGAGTGATACACTCTACAATGGTTTTTACATATCTGCAAGGTTTCTACAGGTAGGACTGCAGACAAATGTACAGGTTGACAGAAGATAGTGTGTTTGTACATTTCTCCTCCATTTTTCTATCATCCACAAAGGCAAGCTTTTTTTCTGAGAAATATTGGCAAAGAGTATGAATTAAGTTACAGAATCACAGAACTGAGTTCTACAAAAATGCTTCTGCTTTTCTCTATAGACATGGATTCTCCTGTCTGAATAGAATATTACCTGACTAGGAAAACATCCCTTCAATATCAGGCTACCAAAAGCAGAGCTCCCTCCTCTCCTTCAGACCTTCTCCAGTATCTTTCTGACCACTGTGGATAGGACAACCATACAGTCCTTCCCGCTGTGGAGAAAATAAGCAAAACCTTCACTGATGAGGTTACTTCCCCCCAGGTTTGTGACAAAATTTATGCCATCATTTATGTGGTATTATTTACACAATTGACTTCTCAAAGCTCTATCAAGCAGATGGCTTAAAATCTTCTGAAATTCAGTGATTAGAATGGAGTCTGTAACTCCAACTGCAACAAGGCTGACCATTTTTATCCTGTCTCTTAAGTCACATGTGACCCACTCCACTCAGAAAAGGTAGAGTGCAAGCAGAAAAAGTAGAGGACATCAAGAATCAGAGGCAGAAAATGAAGGTGATAAATTTTTTATCATATCATAAAAGAGGAGAAAAAGTAACCATCTCCAGGTCAAGGAAAAGGAAAATAAAAACATAGCTAAGGGCTCCATAGTGACAAGTGCTGAAATACCAGCTTTTGAAGTGAACTTTCTTTCAAGTTACCTAATTCCTTAAAATATTCCTTGAAATTCTTCTGCAATTGAACCTACTTTTGCAATTGCAGTTTAGGCCACTTCTTGCCTGTGTGTACAGATACACAGGCAACATTGAATGTAGACTCAGTAGCATTAGAGAAGAAGGCCACCTGAATAAAATCCTGTTTCTCATCTCTGACTTGACTTGATGTCCTGGCAGCAGCTGGGATGGAATTCGTTTTGTTCTCAGCAGCTGGTGCAACGCTGTGTTTCAGATTTAGTATGAGATGTTTACAACACACTGATGTCTTTGGTGTTGCTCAGTAGTGCTTACCCAAAGTCAAGGACTTTTCAGTGTCATGATCTGACAGTGAAGTTTTGCAAGTAGCTGGGGGTGAGCAAAGATGGGACAGCTGATCCAAAGTGGCCAAGGGGACATTCCACGCCTTCACATGTCATGCTCAGCATATGAGCTGAGGGGAATTGGCCATGTGCCATGGACAGCTGCTCAGGAACAGGCTGAGCACTGGTCACTGTGTGGTGAACAACAGCATTGTGCATCACTTGATTTCCTTGGGTTTAATTCCTCTCTATCCCTCCTTTTAATTGTTATCATTATTATAATTAGTATTATTATATTTACTTTGTTTTGATTGTTAAACTATTACTATCTTAACCCAACAGGGTGGGGAAGAAGGAGCAGGAGCTGATGCATAGCACTTAATTGCCAGCTAGAGTTAAAGCATGGCACCTGCTTTCAGCAACTATTTTCTTGGCTTTCACATCCATAAATTTATTTCACAAATATACATGGATAAGTGATCAGAAGAAAACTTGTTCCTGTGCTTTTTTTTCCACTGGATCCTTACTTTTTTTACCTCAGAAAACCCATTATATGGGTACAAATAAAACCTGGATTTCAGGTAGGAAGTCTCTGTTTTCATGCTACCTCCTTGCTGTCTTTATTTTGAAAGATCTTTTGCCATATATGTACAAAACAGAATTATTATTTTTATCGCCTCCCTTCTGACATCTTCAATGCCTATTTGTTTCAGCACTTCAGGACTACAGTGAAAATAATGATGGCTTCTCTGTCACCTATTACTCAGTGTTCTAGGGTGACTTTATGTTGCTTGTATCCCCAATCCTCTGTTGTGCTCATGCTAGATATTGAGTTTTGTGCTTTTTAAACTAGATCTGAAAGCGAAGAGGGGGAGAAGGAGAAGCAGTGGAATGTCTGAGGTGGCTGTATTCAAAAACATAAAGATAAGAGCTTCAGGTCTCTTTCTCACAAACTGTGTTGTCTGCAGCACAAACAGTGGGCAAGAGCTCTCCTTTGCTCCTAGTTAAGATTTTTTTATTTTTTTTTGCTCCCGGACTCTGTTTTTCTTTTTCTTAGAACTGATCAGCCTTGCTGTGGACTGAAAACCTAGAAAAAGACCAGGAGCTACACCTGTGGCCCACCAGGCCCTGGGGCACAGCATTTTCCAGCACAGCAAGGACTGGTAAGAGACTGAGTGAGCCAAATTACAACCCACGAAAAGAACTCCCTGAATTTGCCATCTCTTCAGAACAGTGAGAGGTTCCATTATTTAATATTATTAATTTTTCCATGGTTGTGAGTACTTTGCTTGTTAAATAAACAGTTTTTTCCACTTCTTTCAAAGAAGGTTCATGTCTCTCAAACCGGTGGGTGGAAGGGCTTCTTGAATTTGCTTTTTAAAGGGACCCCATTTGGAGGCTTCCTGCCAAATTTGCCCTAAATCAGGACACTCAGAAAGTGCTGCCTGCTGAATGTAGAGGCAAAGACTACAGAGGGAATCACTGACATGCTCTGTCAAAGACATCATTTTCAATATCTCTGCCTACTAACTTACCTTACCCATATTATGGGAGAAAAATTTATCATCCTGCATCTCTTCTCATATATTCATGAAGATATTTTTATTCTTTTATGCAACTGATGAAGGGTTTTCTGTAATTCACTGCTGGTTTTCATCAGTATTTTCAGAAGGCTCTGCTATAATCTATAAGTTTAGGATTGAAAATTTGCAAATAATGTTTTTATCTGTTACCCTTATTTGGCATTATTATACAAAATAAAATTATTAATTTGTTGTTATATTTATTATATTTTATTAGTCTTATTGTGATGTAAAGAGTTGAATGTGCAAATCTAAGATAAACTTATTTGAATGGATTAGTTGCTGCTTCTGCAGTGGTCTTCTAAATGGTTATGTGATTTGTACATCTACCACACACTAATAAACATTGAATACCTTGTTATTTGAAATAAATGCCTGTAAGTCTGGTCAGTATAGAAACAAAAGATAGTTTATTAAAAGCATGAGAATTACTTTTCCTCTTCTGAAAACAGAAGTCTATAATGCCATTGCTTTTCTGAATGCAGAATTTCCTGTTATAATGATTACAATAAACAGACAGAAACAATTATAACAATCAGACCTTGAAGTTTACACATTTCATTATAGCAAAGGGGAAAATTCTCCTTATAGAACTTGCAAGCAGCTTCAAACATATGTTTTATAAAGTGATTTCCTTTTTTGTAATTTAAAAGTTAAATGTTTCTGCTCCAACAGGCCAGAAATGTTTTCCTTACTATAGGAATATTTTGTATGAATGACATATCTCTTGCTCCAAATTGTTCTTGAATGTAAAAGTGCTTGTGCACTGATAAAGTATTAAAACTCTTTCTTAAGGAGTTCTTAAGTTTTCCAACATATTGAATTTAATTTTTATTTCTCTTCTATGGTTTAACTCTGGAGATTTTACTACAGAACTACAGAAATGTTAAGAAACTAGATATTCACTAATATTTTTAGGGACATATCTTTAGAGATATCAGTACCTATACATGGAATGTCTTAAAATTACAAAAGTACTGTACCTGAAGGTGATGGACTGAGTTCTTTGATCTCTCCTCCTTTTTTTGGTTGAAGGGTAAAATCAGACACTTCAAATGTTTCAGTTTAGACCCGGGGGAAAAACAATGCTTGTTCTGTTATGTACCTGAAAAGTGGAAGATTTATTTTAAGAGAGATTGATGGTTAACACAGTAAGGAAAGGGCAAGAATAATACCTAAAAATAATATGAAAGAAAGAGTAACAGATCAAGATATTTTGTTTCAGATTTTTGTACTGAGAGAAAGCATGTCAATCTTTTTAAATTGTTTGCCTGTCTTTGTGTTTTCATTTTGTCCTGCTGTGCTGCTTAGGATCATTCCAATCAGCACTAAAATGCATGTATTGTTTAACAACACCCATAGACCATTTTTCCTATCTGGAACACATTTCCAAAACACACAAGGTGATCAATCAAGGCAGAGACAATGCATCACGGAAATGCAATCTAGACAGTGAACAAGTTCATAGGAAAAAATAAGATCATCTTTCATTCCAGGTTTATAATCTCTGAATAACAATTTCTAATTCAAATTTGTTATACTGCAGCTCCAACAAGGCAAAATAGCTTAAATTAAAAAAAAAAAAAAACTTCTGAAGTTAAATATAAAGATAATTTTTCTCAACATCAAATTTGAAATAAACTGTTCTATAAAAAATATACTACCTTTTAAACACCTGTCTATTTTGCTGAAAAGTTAATCTGATAGAAAATCATAAAGAAGTCATAGAGGTCTTTTTTAATCAAAATTCACAATTTTTTATATTCACATTGTGATAATAGTCACAGTCACACCATGAGGCAGGGTTTCTCCTAAGACAGACCACATGCTAAGTATGTGCTAGCACTCCATTTATGTGGTGGCTACACTCTGATCCAAGGTATGTTCATACCAGTATAAGTTTGTATATTCTTAAATGTTGATTTTTGGCATATGCAAAGTGGATATAATTTTGTATTTAATGAAATAAAAATATTACATGGGAAAAATATTAGTACCATTTATAAGCTGGAGAAGAATTGCTTCCATTCTTCATGGGTAGAAATAGACAAAGGTTTATAACAAAGAATGAAGGTTAATTAAATATTTTTAGGCATCTCAGTCCAATAGGAAAGGAGCTATGGAAAAGGTGACTGTACTAGGAAACATTGCAACTTAATGAATGGCAAAGAGAACTCTACGTACTACCCTATAAAGTCAAGGTCAGAGAAAAAAAATGCTTCCTGAAAAAACTGGTTACAGGCTACATAAAAGGTTTTGACTATTTTTAAGAAGATTTTGAAAAATAAATCAACGTGGAAGGATGTAGCAAATTTATTTTGTATTATTTTAATCCCTCCTTTCATGGTATGATTATTTTGCAATCCTGAGCTATCAATTTACTGAATACTCAGTCTTGAATAGGGATTAAAGTATAATAAACTACTCAACACAAGCACTCTGTCTGAGGATCAGATTTGGATTTCATATTCAGGACTGTGCAGTATAATGACAGACAAAGATTCCTCCTCTGACCTGTTCCAGTTCAATCATCCTGCATCATATTGCTCAATTTTACCCATGGCTGAGAAAAGACAATAGTTACGAGTGAGTCACAATACAATTGTATGGTATATTCCAAGTTATACTTGCAACAAAAATTATTTACTTTTCTTTCAGTCTCTCCATAACTTTCTGACAGTTTTATATATAACTAGTTTTATAGGTTTTTTTATATATAAAACTATATATAGTTATATATATATAGTTTATATATATATAGTTTATATATAGTTATATATAAAACTATATATAGTTTTTATATATAAAACTATAGTTTTATATAGAACAGCTAAGCCACTTACAGAAATACAATACAACAGCTGTGAACTTCTATTTGTAAAATTCTTGCATTTAAGATATGAATTTTTTTATTGAATTTATTATTGAATATGTGTGTGCTTCCTTTTCCTTATTATTTTTGTATCTATGTGATTTATAGTTTCAGACCTATAATCAATAGCAAGTGCCTGCCTGGAAAAAATGTCCTGCCATTGTTAGAATTTTTGGAGGAAGAAAAGTCTGTCTCACACAAATATTTTATTTAGATTTTTCTTTCTCTTGCTAATCTGGAATCAATCATCTATTTGAACCTGCAGGCAAAATTAGGATGCACTCATCAAGAGTGAGACTGGGGGCCCTCACCACAGAAAACAAAATTTGTGTGTTTCCTGAGAAGACAGGAGGCCGAGACAGGACCCCCTCACAGCTCTTACCCACGCAAGCAGCTGACAGGGAACGTGTGAGGAAATACAGGTGCATATTAATGCAGTTCACAGGCTGCTGGCAAGGCTCCGCACACGGGCTTCCTGCACTCAGCCCTTTGAGACTGTGAGGATGGCTGTACCCCTGGCTGCTGCACACCATGTCGGTGAGAAAATCAAAGCTCACATTTTCAAAAAAAAAAGAAATCTCCTTTATTTTGTCAGACAACTGGGAATTTGTCAGCAGAAGCAAGTCAAAACACGTGAGCTGATTCCAGGTGGCCTTATGCCATTTCCAGGCATACGGAAATTTTCCAGATATTTTGTCTGATATAGCTAAAAATGATAACCATGATGACAGCATTGCTGTAACTAGGCTTTTCTGTAGCTGCATTTTTATTGTATCCACTGGGTCAGGTACACTGAAAAACTGATTTCTAAATGCCCTCAAATGATACTGAGCAAATTTCCTCATTTTGCTGGGAGAAGAAGAGGTACTACAAGGAACTTGCTTTATTTATACAGTAGCATAGCCAGATATATAAGCCAGAAACCTCACTGGTTGTCTGCCAGTCTGAAATGAGCACGTGAATATTTTCTATCATGTTAATGGCAACTAAAATAGCAGTTTTTCATCCTTATCAGAGTGATTCCAGATGAAACTATCCCATAAAAACAACAGTGCTTGCTTAATATACAAGAAAATGCTGTGCTTGACTACATTTTCTCTATATTCTTAAAACCTTGTCAGAAGCCATACTAATTTTTCTCAAATAAATACATCAGGGCTAGGCAATCAAGTCTCCCCAACAATGAAACCGAGAGATGAAATAGTAGGTAAATGCTCTACAAAATATTTCAACAATAACAGTTTAAGAATTTGAAATAATCAAGCTTTTCGTTATTGCTGGCTCTAAGCAAAACTGTTCTTCATTCATAGTTTGCTATTCCAAAAACCTGCTAATAAAACTGGTGCCTTAGGACACATCAGAGCTAGTGCCAGCTGGGAATCAACCCAGTCAGTTTAATCCAGTACTGAAGCTGAGTTTTCAGCTGACTTGGAATACAAACAGATAAACCTTTTACCTGAAAGGATGTGGGTCATATCTATATGAAGTGCCATGTAAGTTTGTCATGCTAAAATATGTGATCTAGACAGATTCTTCCTGAGGTGTACAGTCCATCCATACAGTACATCTTTTCTCAGATTTCTAATTTTTCCTAAGCTCTCTAATCTTCCTCCCTGTTCCTTTCTAAATTCCTCCAAGTAAATATGGTACATTCTTTCTTTCTTATCACATCACAGAACTTATTTTATCCACACTTTCTCATCTAGTATTCTTTGCTTCAGGCTGAAAATCCTGTGCCCTTCCTGCCAGCTGCAGCCTTGAAACATGTGGCTGCTTATACATGCCTGCAATGAGGCAGGAGGAAGCTATAAACAAAGAGGTTCATCTTCAGACACCTTCAACAAATAAACCAGATATACAGAGACCAAAATTACACAGATGAGTATTTCATGGGGCATAAATCTATGCCCACACTATAAACGTTAAGGTTGAGTGCTCTTTAAAAATGTGTTCGGAATAAATCTCAAAGCTGGAAAACAGTAAGTGAATCCTTAATGTGTCATTAGAAATGAAGTCTGTAATACTTACAAAAATATATATTGTTATCAGGAGCACTCAACATAGCCAGCTTAATCCATTTAGAGCTATATCTTCATATTGTCTTCCTTTTTGCCCATTTGTGATTGCACAAATCTTTCCTGTAGGATTGCAAAAAGCACCATCATTCTGGGAAATGATAAGTGTCATTAATACTAAGCCCACCCAGGTAGTATGTGTGCATAAATCCTAGAAATAGGTTTTCCCCTCACGTGGATTTAGGAAGAATCATATCCATTCTGCGTACAGAATTAAAAACACTGATCACTGTTTAAAATGGAGTCTTTGAAATCATAGTAAACTCCTATAGAATAACTTATTAAAAAAAATAATACTGTCCACATTAACAAATTCTCATGTTATTGTCTATGTCTGAGTTTGGATTTGTGTTTTGGGTTGTTGTTTTTTTTTTTTAATTATAGTTATAGAGACTCACTTTTAACATACATTTTTAATTAGCTGTTAGGAGGACTTGATCATATGTGCAGGCAGTGCTGCTACCAGAGAATGCAAGGACCAAATTCTATCTATATTCATATTAAATAGCTGTGTACTCCTGTATTGAAAAACCATGATTGGAATAACAAATTTCAATTATAGCCATATTTTGAACAAGATATCATCTGTGTTTTCAAATGAGCTGTTATTTCTCATAGTTCAATTTCCTGTAATGATACTTAATCTAACCCAAGTACTTTAAAACTAGCTTTTTTGATGGATACCCACTAGTAATTGAAATAGCAACCAATTAGTTTAAAAATGAGAATTTTAAGTTCATTATCTGTCCCCTGCAGAATATGCATGGATAATTTAGTCCTAGCCATAATTCACTCCTTGAACAACTCTCATTTGTACTATGAGGGACTATGAGAACCATACGCCCGGCTTTTATTTAGATTTTGATACAAAATACCTAATTTCTGGCACAAGTGATAGTCTCTCTAGAAATTAGATCCTTTTCTTTCCATGTGACTTCATTTGTGCATGGGAAAAATGATTGTTCAGATCAATATTTGCTGAGTAGCATTTCTGTCTTTTTCAGTTCTCATTTTGAAGCTAAGCCACTTACAGAATTTTTGTTGTTAACAGACACATTTAATGATCCTAACGATGGTAATCTGTGTGTACAAGAACAGATGGATATAAAAGTATACAAGAATAGATGGATATAAAAGTATCTGCCTACAGAATTTAATAGCTTTCAATAAGATTAGCTCCCCTGACTTTATGGATACCAAAGAAGATTACAAAATCCACTGAAACAGCGCAGACATCTCAAGCCCATCATGTAGACAGAATTCCAGGCCCTGCATCTCAGAAGACAAGTCAGAGCCAACAAACCAGAACTCAGGTGACTGGAATTTGTTTTTCATACATTTAAGTCTTGATATAATAAAACCAGGGACATCTTATGTAATCACTGCATGTTTGGGGTTGAAAGAAACCTCTGAAGTTCATCTAGCACAACAGCCCTGCTATAGCATGGTCACCCAGAAGAGACTGCATAGGATCCAGGAAGTTTTGAGTATCTTCAGAGGGGATCCAAACCTTCCTGGAGCCCGTTGCAGCATCCTACCACCCTCACAGAAGAGATGGCTGTTCTCACATTCAGATGAAATTTCCTCTGTTTCAGTCTGTGCCCCCTGTCCCTTGCCGTGTTGCTCTGCACCACCGAAAAAAGTGGTCTGTTCTCTTGACATCTGTCCTGAAGGTATTTGTACTCATAAGAAACTCCCTGTCTTCTCTTCCCCAGGCTAAAAAAGCCCAACTCTCTCATACTTTTCTCATGAAAGAGATGTTCCAGTCCCCTCATCATCTTCATAGCATTCTGCTGGAATCTCTTCAATAGTTTCTTCCACTTCTTATGCTGGAGAGCTCAGAACTCAACACATGACTCAGAAACAGCCTAACCAGAGTAAAGAGGAAGGATTGCTTCCTTCAGCAATACTCTTCCTAGTACAGGTCAGGATGCCATCTGCCTTCTTGGTCACAAGGGCACACAGCTCTTGGACAGTTTTTTGTCCACCAGGACACCCCAGCTCCTTCTCCAAAGAGCTGCTTTAATGGTCAACTCTGAATTATGATGAGATTGTCTTGCATAAATTTAAATACACATCTCCCACTCTCTCCAGGGTGGGAGAGAACAACAGTATCCTTCTGCCAATCACAGGTGTTTCATTACAGTATGTATGTATAGAGTTGCTATATGTAACTTTTACTTCAAATTCTTGTATTATCAGATTTTCAAGACCTGATTGAACAAAGCCCCAGACAAAGCAACCAGGTCTAATCCCAGAGCTGGCTCTTTTACAAGGAGGCCTTGAAGACCTCTTGAGCACCTTTCCAGCTGGTACTAACTGATGAGTGTGTAGACTTGCACAACCTCTTTTACACTGGAGGGCAGCATAAAAATCCCTCCTGAACCTGAACTTTACAAATCTATGAATCTCAAGGGCTGGGTCTAAATGAGCACTTTGGTTCAGAGTGCTGCAGTTTTGAACTTCATCTCCTGAATATATCCCCCCTTACAGTGCCTTAGTGTGGTTCACAGGGCAGTTTTAATTTATGCAAACTTGATTCCTTTAGGAGGAAAGTGGAAAGAAAACTCTTTTTATGGAGTTTTCTCTCCAGTTTCCTCCTTAAGGAAGGAAAATACAAATCAAATACAATCACCAAATACAATCTAAGAAATAATGTGATCATTATTGTTCCAATCAAAGGTCAGTGCTTCAAATGACTTCAAACTGTATGTGGGGTGAAGACATTTGAATCAGGGAATCAGACTAAATCTGCTAAAAATAATGTCCTAGAACAGTGGACAAGACAGCACAAGTTAATTTGATCTCGTTATGTGTTTCTCCTTTGTACTTGCTGATGTAGACATAGCCAGAACTAGAAAAGTTAAGCTGCCTGGCAAATGTACAGCTGGAAATCAGTGCATCAAAAGAAAGAGAAATTAAAGGAATACTTATGACCTAGGTGAAGACCATAGCAAAACTCCAAATTATTTGCCTAAGCTTAAAACTGAGATTGGGAATGGGAATTAGTTCTCTATTTTTCCAGAACTGTAGCACCAGCTAATGAAAATTCTGGGGTTAATTTTTATGTCCATTCTCATTTGTATTTTCAGAAACTCTTCTAATATAACAAACACTGAAAGCAAACCAATATAAAAATTCTCAGTTCTACAGGGAGAAATATATGCAGATAAACTAAGTCCCAATTATGATTTCAATACTACAGTTTTTAGGAGTATAATAACCATCCATTTGAAGTTCCATGATAAAAGGAAGTACTTAAGCCAGAAGGTGGGCCAAGATTTGCTATTATGTCATATTTATTTCATTTGCAGTTTATGGAGAGTATTTCAAATTAATAACAAAGCATATAAGCACAGTGTAACATATAAATGTAATACAACTTGCTAATAAATGTTGTAAAATAGTAGAAAAGGAGGCAGGGTGGAGGGAGAGAAGGGGGTGTGTCCAGTTGTTTCTTAGGAGCAATAAGTAATCTTTATAAATTTTCCAAAATTGCACACATGATATTTCAGTAGGTTAAAAGAAGTCACAATCAAATCTAAGTCATTTTATATATAATATTAAAGCATGGTGTATGTCATATGCTTCTCTACCCTTATCCTGCCCAGAAACCAACAAAAACACCATTAGTGACTCCAGAGTAGCTTCTCTGAAAAGAATTGTTTTTATCTCCCTGTTGAATATGAATCCACAGCAGAAAATATATTTGTACTAACTTTAGTATCAACTCACTTTAAATGATGCCTTGAGTGAACAAAAATTATAAAAAATTTTTTCAACCTTAGTTTTTTCAGGTGGCTGACGTTGGACTTAGTGACAGAAATCATATGGAATTGCCCATCCTTCCAGTGTCTCAAACTAACAAAGCCCACAATCCATGAACAATTAAGCAATTTCTGTCAGTAGTCATTCTAACAGCTTTTACAGCAGCTTTTATAAAAATTGAATTTTCTTTACTTACATTAAAGGTAAGGAGAGACTGACACACAACTCAGAAACTTTGAGCAACATTACAATTCCTAGAAACTTGCTTTATCTCCACTTAGTGTATATTTTTTAATTCTACAATTTTTTATAACATAAAAAAATCCCCCAAAACTATTTCTTTAAAACTGTTTTTAAATATGAATAAAGTTTATTTTCCAGCCTTCTCCATAGATTAGAGCTGTACTTATAATGAATACAAGAAGTTCCATTTTAGTAAAAATTGTAAGCTACTGCATAGTCTAAAGCAAATCCTAAATAGTCAGTGAAGCACTTTGCATGATTAAAGTAAAATATGCTTATGGTGTTTTGATGAAGCAAGACTACATTTTTTAGGCATTCAGTAGGGTTATGGCAGAGGAATTAGAGGTAACATATTATTTCTTGATGTAAACATCAGAAGAGGGAAGATGTGCAACTGAGAATGTAGAAACATGTTAAATCATCAATAAATCAATATAAATATTACTGATCTGTTATAATAACAATAGTAGGAACTATCTTTACAGACCTATTAGAAGATTATTTTTTTCTGCTCTGATGACTTAAAATTGTCTTCTGTGTCTTTAATTTTCCCCCTTCTTTCTACTGATTCTTCTACAACACTGATGATGTGAATCATCATAGTGCTGTTGATTAGTGCCATTGAATATTTTTGGTTAAGAGACAAGTCAATGTGAGCCATCTTCACTTTTAGCAAGTAAATTAGAACCAGTTTGTCAAAAAATAAGGTAATTATGCAAAAATTTTATGAACATGCTAAAATTTGTCAGTCACGACTTTACCATCCATGTGTCTTTCCAAGACAATTTGTTTAGCCATCAAAAGATCTATGGGCTGGCTGCAGCACTGTGAACTGTGTGTGAGCACTGAGGATAGAATGAACTTCACAGTCTTGAACCTTGTTATATTCATCATTATCATCAATGTAATACTTATCAGTCAAAAATCCTTCCTCTTTCAGTTTAGTAAGTTTACACTGACTGAAACATTTTTCAAAACTAAAAGAGACTGGACAGTAATTTCCACTACACAACTAAGTAAACTTGTTGTCATTTAAAGAAAAATACCTTTATTTATTTCATGATTTATTAAAAATCATTTTGATAATATTTGTATTAAGCAAAGTTAAAATGCTTTTTATCCAGTCAAATACAATAATTTCACTTGACTTGAATATTTTGGTTTATCCTGCTTTAAATCAATTTTAAAAATTTCTTTAACCTATTTTTCTTAATTTTTTAGTTTGATAAAAAAACCTGAAACCATCATTTGTTCACACAACTGCAAAGTCCTTTATACATTGTTATGAAAATTGCATTCCATAATATATATCTTTCAAAGGTATGTGATAGGTATAAGGTTGATAGCTCTGAGGAGTTACTCAGCACAGAATTTTTAAACTAATATATAGATGAAGATGGTAAGAATAATGTATATATAACATTTCAAAAATGTAACCTAATAGAAACCCGGAGACATCAATAAATGTCTCTTGACTATATAATTCCTCCATATTTTTATATTCTGCAGTCCTATAACACTCTACACTTGAAGTACAGATATGCTCAAAATCCTCAAAATGCAGTTTGTGGTCTTACTGAACTAGAAGAACTCATTTACTCAGTAAATAGGAAGCAAAAAGACAGATTGTGTAAAATACTTCAGGCCTACAGGTTCATCCAGTTCTAAAATGAAAAAGCCAGTGACTTAATAAGTTCTTATTCACTTTCCTTTTTTTTTTTTTTTTTTTTAATGGGTTTTTAATATCTGACATTGGAGAAAAACCTGTCCCAACCATCTTTTTGTCACCTGCAGTTCAGTGTATGTATTGATAGGAGAGTATTGTCTAGTGTTTATCACAAGTAGTTAATATTGTTTCCTTGCCCAGATCATGGTTGGAGTTCATAACACTGTAATATCTTCTTCCTGTTCACTCCTTTGTTTAGTGGCAATATAAAACTGCAGGGTTTTTTCCCCCAGAAAATCAAACTAGACTGTACTATACTTGCAATTCAACACAAGCCCAGGAAAATTAAAACCACCAGAATGTGGGAGCCCCTGGATCACTGCTTGATGTGGTGCCTGACACACCCTACAGTAAAATGGACACTGCCAGGGAAGCTCCAGACTGACATAATAGCCATCTGAAATTCAATAATTCCCAAGAAATTCTACCAACTATGAAAACAACGTGTCATTATTCTAGGCACATTCCTTTTTATCCTTGTTTATATTAAATTCCCAGAGAGACTTATGTAAACTCCTAGTATAAAAAATGAGATTAGAACAAAAATACTTCACACAAATGAATATCATTGTCTGCACAGACTGACTACTGAAAAAGAAAGACATTTGTCTTTTTTCTCATTTTTTTTATTCTTGCACCTCTTTATAGCAAAATTCCCTCCTGAATCACAGTCTTATTAAAATTTATTCCTTTCTTTTCTTTTGTCATAGTGAAATAGAAGTATTACATTTTTACATAAGTTATTATCCACAACACTCTCCATACACTGAAAAAAAGCATTTCTATTGATGATTCAGTCCAATGCAAATGGTTTTGCACAAAATCTTTTATGTAGCACTAAAGATTTTTTTAATGTGATAATTTTTTACAGGAGCTCAATATTTTGAATTCAGCTGAGGAATCACTTTGCTATTTATTCAATAGCTTTCTATTTTCTTTAAGAAACAAAAGCTTTCTCCTCTTTGCATGATTTACTACCAAAAATTTCGTCTGCTACTAAGAACAGTATAATTCACAAAGCCCAATGATGAAAATATCTACTGTGTCCTGAAGACAGAAGTACACTCTCAAAAAATTGTATTGCTTAATACCATTTTTTAGTCTCACAATAAAATCAGTACTTATTTCATCAAGTTGATATGAGTTTATAATTTTCCAATTAGATATACTATCACTAAAACCAAATTAATTTTGGAATCTTTCCTGAAAAAAAATTAAAAAATTAATCCTTTTTGCCTTATGCTGTACAGAACTCTCTTATCAAAATTTCTTATCAAAATAAATCACTGAGAATTAAACTGCTTATGTCACTGCTCTGTTTCAAATGTAATTCAAATCAAGTAGCAAGAAGAGGATTGTCATGCTCCAAAGAGCACCAAAAAACTCACACATGAATTTTCCCACATCTGGACCTTCAAGATATCTGAGTTTTTCAAAATTTCAATAATAGATATCATAGTAGATCTCTACAGCTTGATTAGGCTAGAAATGAAAATGGTGCTGTAACATTTTAGGCTTACTATACCACCAATCTTTGTACCTTTACAATTTTGTAAGAGAGGAAGATTGAAGGACTGAAGGAATAAAACTGGTAAAACTGATATATTCCTTCAAGTTCAGTGTCAGATGAGATGTTTCTCAAAGAAATGCTTCCATCAAAATACATACACCCCATCCCTCCAAATTTTATGTATGTTAACATTACATAGGTCCATCATGAAATTTGTGAGTGGAAGAAATAAAAGCCTCTGAAGAACCACTAGCCTGCTGTTTGGGGAATTCACTTGGACCATAGAGCAGCTCTTCTGAGAGAAGAAGAGTATTACCAGAATCACTGTCATTTTCTGAACAATTCACAATCAGTCATAGTTTTTGCCTTTAGTCTTTAGTCAGATAATTTTTACTTCAGAAAAGATTCCACGACTATTAATGCAATGTCTTATTATGTTGCCAATTCTTGAATGGTTGCCCAACTAACAGTGGATCTTGCATCTCAAATTGTTTGAGAGAGGGGTTTGCCCTGGGAAGGGCAGTTGAAGACAGCAAGATGAGTGGAGGGAAGGCAATCCAAGTTAATACAGTTTGTTTATGCTCTTTCATAAAACCATTCTGCTGCACAGAGCTTGTGAAGAAACAAGTGCAGCAGAACATTTGTGGACTTGTATGCACTGCCTAACTCAGTAGGGAATATCACTGGATCTGCAGTCTAGAAAATATGTGGTCTGTTTCACAACAATAAATATAAATGAGCAAATACACAGATACACACATGGATAGCTCAATGAAGTGGATTGGCACATGGGAAGAAATGGGCCTGGCTACAAAGGCTCTGGGGCAAAAGAGAATTGAGTTATTGACCACATGGTAAGATGCTCTGTGGGGCTTCTTTGGCCAAAGAACCTGACCTGTGTCAGGTCTAGCACAATTCAACTCTTCAAAAACATTACTGACTCATGGTCAGGATCCCTTAAACACAGGAACATCCTTTAAAAATGGCACAGAAACTGTACAGAAAGCAACTGAAAGAGATATGAGACTGCTAATCCAAGAAAAATCTCTGTTGTTAAAAAAAAAAAAAAAGAAAGGAAGTTCTAGGTCCCACGTATTGGTTCAGAATTCAAAAGTATGCCTAAAGATAAAAATGAACCAAATTAAAATTGAATTTGATAATAACATCTTAACTGGGGCATGGTCTAAACCACTGAATCACATCCATCCCCAAAACATCATTCATTGTCCCCCAGAGCAAAATCAGAAAAATACCAGTGAAACAAGAAGGTGGAAATTAAGAATATTATTTTTTATATTGTTAATCACTAGTGAGGCGGAAAGAAAAGTTCTAGGTGGAAGAAATCCATACATGAACATACATTTACTGCATAGTGCACATATGCTTGCATTCATATACATTTCTTCAAATTATATTTCCCATATTAAATGTTACAGCTGTTTCTAAGAGGCTGCTTTACTGTTCTTTTTTTTATAAAATTTGTGCCTATCATGTGCATATCTACTCTCGTGAGTTCTACATATATAAAGGTTATTGTTGATTTTCTCTGTATGCGTTATTCTTGAAAATTCCACTATAATACATTAAAACCTAAGATTTGAGACCTTCCGTTTCTTCTGACACTGTAAATTTTTACTTTTTATATTCAAAAAAGGCTTCAATTTTCTCATCAAAACTTGCTTAACTTATTGTGCACCCAGATTACCCAAACTGACATTTTGCAGTCTGTAGCCATATTTGTATCTCTTTCTTTCCTTTTCATTCCTTAGCATTTCTGTCTTCCATCACGCCATATTTTGTAGGTCATACCTAGAGGCTAGATGGCATTTGAAACGGAAAAGAGTAAAACTGGTCTGAGCTCAAAAATGAGCTGAAGTCATGTACAATTTGCAACTGTGAGCAAATATATGGTAAGCTCATTCAAGATTGTATGGAACAATAAACTATTGGTTTGAAAACCAGCATCTGCTTGCTTTCAACAAACAACTTCATAGAATCTGCTCCTTTATATGTGTGAAATCCTTAAAACAGATGTGAAAGTTCCACATATCTAACAGACATTAATTCCTTTTAAAACAAGTGTTACATTCTATTTCTCTACATTGATCACAGTTCTTTGCGGGACACTCTTTCCATTTTCTTGGATTTGATTTTTTCTACCCCATCCTTTAAAAATTGTTAAAGTCTCAAATGAGCTACTTTATCCTCTGACTCCTCCCTTCATTAATCTTTGCTTGTCAGCTGCCTTTGGATTGATATGCCCTGAATTGGCCACAATTTGGTCTGTTGGTCCGCCTCTTTCTTTGCAGGTTAACGTTTAATTTTAATACTTCACATTTCTCTAACCAGCTTTCTCAGAAGACCTGTTATGATTTTTCACCATGCTCAGAAAAAAAATAAATACTGAAGAAAGAAGTATCTATGTACCTATGCAGAGAAAGAGTGGAGAATATCTCATCTAATTAGGTGGAATATGCTCTGATTATGATTTAGGTAACATGAAGAAGAGAGCAAACTCTTTTGCTCTCAGGACAATAGAAAACTATGATGTGGGACCTGATCACACTGTTCAAGAAAGCACTGGGGAATGGGAGAATATTTTCATTTACCTGGGGCACAGACATTCATGGACTTTCTGGACGACACAGGATGGAGCAATAGTTGGGTGACTGACCTTAAACTGACATTTTAGAGTAATGCTAAGATGAAAGCTGAAATTTATGTACCACTCTACCACCTCCTCCTACTCACACACACACACAATTAATGCAAGTAAATAATGAATTTTTCATTAAAATTTATAATGCCATATTACTTTAATAAGTGGAATCAGTATCAGGACCACACTATCTGAAATTATGAACCTATAACTTGCTCAATTCCTCTGTCTCTGTTTTTTCCCTCACTTCAAATTCCAGTTGCCTCCTAAAAACTGTTCTGCATTTTTTTACCATTAATAAAAAGAAAATTTATCCATTTCAAAAGAAGAATTATGCATAGAAACAGGAAAATAATTTTCTCTTAATATCTAAACTACAGAAATACAAAATCTTTTTTCTGATTCATGCCTACTGAAGTCAATAGAATTAGCTGTGCAAGGAAAGAAAGCAGATTTTGTTTGATAGCCTCAATCAACAGAACAGAGGCTTGAGAATAGAACATGATCCCTCAAACTGAAAGTAAAACATCAGGGGGGAAAACATTGAGACAAAGGGGAATGTCAACATATTGAATATTGACTAAAAGGTGCATAGCCTGAAGTTAACAGAAATGGTTACATTAAGTTATAATTATTGACCTTTGGCATTAAGTTTTTATTAGGACTTTTATGGTCAGATGTATCTCTTTACTGCATAAAATAATCATGCTTTCCTTGTGTCCTAACAAGTTGCCATTAATGTTCTTAGCTAACAATCCCCACCTACACTGGCTAAAGAATCTGATTCAGACATGAATGATTTCCTTGTGGTGATTTGGTGGTTTGGATTCTCCTCTAGCTGCTTAGCATGAATCCATAAAGCTAAATAACAATGATATTTCATTCATAGTTGGTGATTCAGTCTTACTTTAGAAATTTGTAACTACATTAATATCTGAATATCACACAAGTTTCCACACAGTTATTTTTACAGAAGTCCTAAAATTGAAAAGTGCTTTTTCCCCTCTATTTTCCTTCTGGGAAATGAAGAATAGAGATACTGTAAACTAAATCCACAAAGGGTCTTTATTGCCAGTCAAAACTCACAGCCTGAAGTTAGACTAATTATCCCTTCTAGAAACACCAGCTTCACAAATGCCAGAGAGGTGACAAGGAACTACTTGTGCTAGCTGAGAAAGAAATGCCCGCAAGTGTTTGCTCTTTGCTTGACATCCCAGTCATAGAATAGAATCACAGAAATGAAGATACTTGCCCCATGACCCAGGTAAGAGAGCACTTGTCTTGAAGATCATTGCAAGCGCTACCTTCCTACTTGTTGGGAAACATTTGATTTGATCTCTGAAAAGTATTTGATCTCAGCTTTTTTATGTCTAAGAAGAGTACCTCAGCACCAAATCTGCCACATTAATGTATTCCCATTAATAAATAGATGATCTTGCCACTCAAATTAATCTTTTTAATATGAAGCTCTGCAACAATTTTTGTGTCTTTTATTCTATGTACTCTAGTGAATGATTATTAATATAATGTAAATAATTATTAATAATATGAAAACATTTTCAGCCAAACAGGCTGAAGCAGTATCTTTAGAGTCTGGGGCAAAGTCAAAATAGAAAATTAGATCAACGGAGATCTCTCTGACCATATAGTTATTGACTCTCAAAGCTGGTGAGAGGCCTGAAGTGACACAAGACACCTTTTAGAGCGACTTCTCCAGATAGCATCTAGTTCTGGGAGAACCACTTTCATTTCAGTACAAAGAAGAGTTAGATCAGTGGCAGCAAGTTATTCAGTCACTTAGCCATCTAGGAATTCAGATTAATGAAAACATGGAGTATATTTCCCCGTAGGACAGTGCTTCATGTCAGAAACAGCCCCACTCCTTCTGCAGGGCAGTTCAGCTCAGGCAGAGCAGTGAACAAGTATGGCTTTTCTCCAAGATTACTGACAGTTCATTAGCAATGAGCTGAAATACCTCTGCATAATCAGTAAGTGCACTTTTTCTCCTGTATTTATCTTCTGGAGAAGACAATGAGCCACACTCAACAGTCAACCAACAATGGATCCATTCAACTCAACATCTGAAGAATCATGGTCACCAAAAGAGAGCAAGAAGAAACCATAGTTCAATATGAGACAATGAGTTCAATTAGAAGTGACAGCAAATCATACTGCTTTGTTATTACAGAATCCCTCTTTACCCTTTAACCTTCATATTACTGTGATTATTTTAGGTCAATTTATCCAAAGCCTCTTAAAAAATCTTTTGTGTTCTAACCAAAAAATGTACTTATTGTTTGTGCTTTAAATGGACAGACTGGCTACAAAAATGTAATATTGCCAATTAAACTTATCCCTATTACATCTTTCTTTCTTATCCCAAAACCAGCAAACATCTTTTCCTCTTTTAATCAAAACTGCAGGTGGCACTAGTAACTATTGTTGTTGTAAGATGTTCTATGCCAATGATTCAGGCTGTATAATTGGAGTTGGAAAGGAGGATGTACATTTTAATAAGACTGCACCATGAAAAGATTTAAAGTATTTGATTCTCTTGCAAATTATGTGGCCAGCCAAACTAAAAACAAAAACAAACAAACAAATACAGTGGTCAATTCAGCTTCTGAGGCAGCAGGTAACAATGGATGTGTTCCTTTATTATAATCAAGCAGCTCCTGAACAGTTTTTTGTACATATATTTCTTACCAAGCTTATAACTGGGAATAGAACGACTAGGGATCTGCCAATGTATGTTCACACTTCTGGAAATGAATGCACATGAAATAATAAAAAAATTTAAACATGCTCTTAAATTAAATATTTCTATGTTTGACACCACCTGGAATGCACTCTTTCATTTGACTACCATCATTATAGAAACACTTCATATTTTTTCTCACTATTCCTCAATGGAAAAACTTAATTGGAATTCAAAAAGTGTTTATTGATAAAGTGAAAAGGCACAAATCAAGGAATTAGATTATTATATCATACAGAATAAATAAACCCCCTAACCATTTCAAATCCTTACTGAGAGTCACTAGCAGAAAGGGAGTTAAGAAACAGCTCTGCTTAGTCTTAGAGGTCAAGAGTGAAGATGCATGCACACGATTTATTAAGGCTTTGTAAAACCTTCTCCCATAGGGCACAAACACAGAGACCCTTATGACTAAATTCACAGGATGACCCATAAAAGTCACACATTTCTTCATTCTGAACTTTATCTGAAGGGGAATGTCTAAGTCATCATGACTGCAAAGAAAAAACTTGTATACAAACCCTTTGCCTTTGTCCCCTCTGTAGGACAATCTGTCATTCAAAACCATACAACTCACTGGAAAAGAAGTAGTTGAAGGAGGAAAGATTAGTGAAAATTTCTTTCCTCCTTCTGTTAAAATTAAAGGCAAATATTTCTATTTCAAATGTTTCTCAGCATTCTGAATGCAAATATTTTTGTAGGAAGGATTTTTTTAATTTTTTTTTAACCTTCAAGATATTCCAAAATGATGGTGCTCTCTGAACAAGCTCATCTGTTTTGCTTATCTTGACAAAGAAAAATACCATTTGCAAGAGCAGCCTGAAGAATTTATGACTTACTGTGGTACTCTGAGTGGACAGATTATTGTTCTAAATAGGAAAGTTCCCCCATTTGAAAAAGAATAAGACAGTAGGGTAGACAGAGTACTGATTACATTCTTAGATCCCAAATTTGAAACATTCAGCCCTTTTTCCCCTCCCATGAGTGCAGACCAATCTAGAACACAGCAGGCACATCCTTTTTGAGTAAATTTGCCAGTGCCAACCACGTGTCAGAGATGATGAGTGAGGCAGAGGTGCCAGCCACATTCTCTGACCTCAGAGGTCAGACAAAGGAGAGTGCGACAAAAGCTGAAAAGCATCAACCCTATAATGACGATGTGACTGACCTGGCACACCCACTATTCCCATCACTCCTCAGTACTCCTTTTATTGGTGTTACCTGCTGCGAGAAGAGTCTCTCTGGACCGAGCAGCTTGATTTTGGTCTTAGGAAAATATGAAAGAAGTCAATCAGACTGTCAGCTCTGCCTTTCAAGCAGTGAATTGCGTGAACTGCAAAAAGGCAGAGAATGTTCAACTCACAAGTTTCTTAGACAGAGCAAACATTCCGGATCGGTGTCAACCAGGCAGTTTCATCCTGCTGCATTAAAAGCATGCATGTTTTGCCCCTCTTTGTGAGAAACAGTCTGCAAAACACATACGGAAAACAGATATCCTCCTGAGAGACTAAGAATTCCATTGAAAATATTTGGTGAGACTTCTGGGCTACCAACATTTGCCAACAAATGAGGTTATTTAATTTTATGCTACAAGAAAGCTGCTTCTTCTACTGTGGAAACCATCTTTTATACATGTGTTGTATAAGTAATGTGCACATAATTTATAATATTTTTCCTATAAGTCCTTTTTTTTCTGGGTAGTTTTTCCTTTATTTCCTTTTCCATTAGCAGTCAATTCTTAGGCATCATAGAGTAGTGTTTTATCAATATTTGAGGTATATCAGTCCTTTTTTTCCTGAGGGGATGATAACCTGGTGTGGAGTCTAACATCTAATTCCCTTCAGAAGGTCTGAACACACTGGGCCAAATGTCATTCTTGTGTACAAATCTGAACAGGCTTGTTTGCAAATCTGCAGTCTCAGAAAACACTGACACTGAATAGATATTCCAAAGGCCAGCTTTACAGTTCATGAGACATTTTCAAACTTTGCAATGATTAGAGAGGAGAGAAAGAGCAGGTCATTCCCTCTTGATTTTTTTTTTTTTTTTTTTTTTGTGTGTGTTTGGGAAGTAATATGGTCTTAAGTTCCTAAAATATCCTTTTCTCTTTGTTTTTGAAAACTTAAGATTCAAGAGAGGCAACAAAAATGAAGTCACTTTAGGTATCCTTTTACTTTTTATACTCTTCAAAACTCACAGCATGAAAGTATCTTATTTACAAACAGAACTCTAGGCAGAGATCATCACAAGCAATTGTTGAAATTCATCATTAATGTATAATTTTCTTAACTCTATATTCATACCAGTTAGATTTCAGCAGCAGTATAAACCATTTAATCAACACATTTCTATAAAGGTATTCTCTCATTCCAGAGAATGAGATGGAAGGAATTGGCTGGATATTGCGTATCTATTTTTAATTAACCCACTGCAGAGGTTATTTAAACTGAGTAAGCCTTCCTTGCTATATATTGTTGAGCTCAGAGAAACAAGAAGTGCTTTGTGCTCTTTGCTGCCTCTGCAGAATTAGTCCATTAGCAAGCACTATTTCTTCAGATTGTGCCAACCTCACTGGTGCTGTTGGTCAAAAATACCTTTTCACCATATGTCTGTGCTGCTGTTTATGAAGGCAAATATTTTTATATCAGCTCCATTCAGATTAAATAAAATAGCTTAAGAATCAGTATCTCTTAAGTAGATAATGTTGTTTGTCTTGTACATTAACTTAGCTGTCTCTGGGTTAAAAAAAATATTAAAAAAATCTATAAAGTGCTAGCTTTCAACTTCTAAGATGCAGTAAGTCCTCATAGTGACTCTGTATTGCAGTAAATCTCTAAATGCAGGATGCGTTAAGTCAATTTTAATTAAAATATTTGTCATATTTCAAAATAACTTGCTTTGCAGACCTTAGGCATATGCCCTGGATTTGGTTCTCAGGGCTGATCTTTCTTTTAAAAACTTCTCTCTGGAATAATCTCAAAACACTGCGCTCATGATTACCTGTTAATTAGTTGTCCTATCATTTCCTTTCTCCAGTTTGTCTTTTAGCAGTCTCAAAACTCCCCGAGGATGCAAATAAACAACATCTAGCATGGGGAACATTCACATAACTTCAATAGTGCCTTTCAAATACCTAACCACACTTTTACTTTAAGGTGCATTGTGAAAAATTAGTTCCATTTTCCCACATGCATACTGGCTCAAGTTCCTTAATGCTGCTGCTGAGACAGAGACAGCTTTATTTGAACTGTAAAAACATGAAACACACTGGCATAGGAAATAAAATTACGTTGATTGCACATGCTCAGCAGGAAGTCCCATTAGAACTCAGTAAAATTGCTTATATTTGCTTATATAAAAGAAAGATGATAGCAAGTAAGATTGCCACAAAATATTCAGTAGGTGACTTTTTAAGGAAATATTATTATATTCTTAAAATATATTGTAACAGCAGGTATAATGATAGGTATCTATAATAAGTATCTCACAGCGAAACTTCTAATCATCTCTAATTACACAATATTTTAAAATCTTTTCATTTAGCTGCCTTTTTCCTTTGATTAAATTTATTTCAAAGAAGATGGTACTGACACAACAAAATTAAGAGCACACAGACAGAATAACCATAACTCTCCTGATGTTATTATAATGTGGAATCTAGAGGTTATCATGAAGGAAATGCTAACTTGCAGTTTATTTTCCCAGCACTATTTATAAGCATCAGTGCCTTTTCATGTTTTTCACTCCTGAGTGTCAGTAGACACAATTAACTTATTGAGAATGGTATTGTGCAGTTTCTTTTTTTCGGCATACATGATTCTGCATTTTTCTGCATGCACCATATATTTGATACACCTGCGGATAAATACTTTTAAAAAATGAAAAAAGGTTTTAAAAGCAAACAACATTGGGAAACAATCAAAGAGCATGTAAGTATGCAAAATTCATAACTGAAACAAAATAGAAGGGATTTTGAAGTCAGATAGGGTTTGTCTGTTTTAGAAACATCCGGAAAAATATATTCATCCCTTAATTTTATCTTCTGACATAGATGAAGAATTTTACAGCAGTGAAAAAATAGGGAACATAATAACCAGATGAAAGACAGATGAAAGTACCTGCTTTGGAAAATTCTTATTCAAGTGCTAAAGATGGCAAAGCTATAGACCATTAAAATGGAATTTCATAATTCTCACCATATATCTAACTGTATTTTTAATTACAACTGGCACTTGTAGTAATAACCAAGTGGAACTATTTCTGGTCTCTCTTTCTCCACAAATCCTCAGGCTGCCCAGAGAAGTCATCATCACTAGAATTGTTCAGAGGCAGGCTGGGCAGGGATTTGAGCAACCTGATCCAGCGGATGATGTCCCTGTCTATGACCAGGGGAGAGGATTGGCATTGGGGTGGAGTGTAGGGGGTGGGATTTGGACTAGGTGATCTGTCAAAGTCCCTTCCAACCCAAATCATTCTGTAAGTCTATTTATGTTTATCTGTGGCTCCTTTTAGTGGAAAAGATGTAATGCACTCATAGAGTTCCTATCCAACAGAAATTATAAACTTCCTGTTTGATATCCTATTGACATCTCGAAGCAGTGTCATAATTCACGACAACGGATTCTTGGCTGTTACTACAATCTCTGCAAATTATCATGCTGTCTTCAAATGGTAAGAGCCCTATAATAGTTGTACAATGAAATGTCAAGTAAGGCCCAACAGCAGCAGCACAAAACTCACCTTTTCTCTTCTTGTGTAAGATAACAGAATTTTGGCTCTGGTTTTATGAATTTGAATATTTCATCCTGAATGAGGGCCCCAAAAATATTTTACAATGTTACTCCTTCTCTGTGTCCAATTCTAAACTTAATGTTGAAGAAAGATTATCACTCAGAAATCTATTTATTCCTTGTTTTGACCAGTAAGGACTTAAAATCCATAGAAAAACTGATTTAGTGTACTGATTTTTTTCATAGCTTTGCTGCCACCTCCAAATAATTTCTTAATTATGATGCACTCTCAACAAACCCTTATCACTCCTTGTTTCTGCTTACACAGATGCTGCAGATGTCTGTTTCCATAGTCGTTGTTACGTGGATATTTGCTCACAATTAACAACTTTGTTACAGTTGTTACAGTTACAGTTGTTACAGTTCTCTGTAACTGAAGGTATTTTCCATGTCAAACTCCACATTTCTGAGCCTATAGCATGTGCCAGTTTGAGAAGGTTTTTAATTGTGAACTGTAATGGTGATATTTAACACTGTAGAAGGAATTTCTTTTGTAATAGATATGTGAGGGACCAAAGTGAAACTCCATCCAGTTTATATAGAGAAAAGTTTCCAGAGAATGCAACTTGTTTTTGAGAAAACTTAAAACACCAAGTGTCAGATAATCAATGCTACACTGGAAAGAGATTCATCAGGGAGATAGCATGGCCTAACAAACTGAAGGCTTTATAAATCAATGCAAGTAGACCTGGTAGTGCAAAGGGAATTAACAGTTCACCAAATAATGATGTAAAAGACTCTGCATGGGACACACTAAGCCAGCAGTTGGGTACATTGGTTGAACGAGATCAGCCCAACAGCATTTCCCTGAAGGGCAGGGAAATGTCAAGTTCAAAGATGAAACGCTGTGCCAAGAGCTCAATGGCTTCACACAAAAGCAGCAAGCATAGAGACAGAAGCTTTTGTCTCTCTCAGCAAATGAGAAGATGAGGATGTATATCACCATCTGGAATGGGGAAAAGGAGCAGCCTCAGTGTGGAGGGTTGACTGTGGCTGAATGCCAGGTGTGCACCAAGCCACTTTATCACTCCTTCCCGTCAAGTGAACAGGGGAAAATATGGCAAAAACCTTAGGAGGGTTGCTGTCAGTTCATCATACACTCTCTCTGCCACTCCTTCCCCCTCCCTGTCTTGCACTTCTCCAGCGTGGGGTTCCTCCCATGGGAGAGAGCACACCATGAACTTCTCCAAAATGAGTCCTTCCCCTGGGATACAGGTCTTCATTAACTGCTCCAGCGGTCCCTTCCACAAGGTCCACTCCTGCAGGACCAGGCTGCTCCAGTGTGGATCCCCTCAAGGGTCACAAGCCCTTCCAGAAAACCTGCTCCAGGGTGAGCTCCTCTCTCCACAAGGCCACAGATCCTACAAGGAGCCTGCTCCAGTCCAGGCTTCCCCTAGGCTCACAAGCTTCTTTCAGGCATCCATGGGTTGCAGAAGAATCTCTGCTTCACCATGGATCTCCATGGGCTGCAGGGCACAGCTGCCACACCATGGTTTGCAAAACAGCCTGGGGAAATCTCTGCTCTGGTGCCTGGAGACCTCCTCCCCTTCTTTCTATTCTGACCCTGCTATCTGCAGGGCAATTTCTTGCACACGTTCTCACTCGTCTCTCCTGGCTGCTGTTGTACTACATTTTTTTTTTTCTCTTCTTAAAATCCCTATCCCAGAGGCTCTATCACCATCACAGGCGGTATGAGCCTTGGCCAGCAGCAGGTTCATCTTGGAACCAGCTGGCATTGACTCTGTTGGAGAAGGGGGAACCTTCTGGCATCTTCTCACAAAAGTCACCCCTGTAGCCCCCCACTACCAAAACCTTGACACACAAACCCAATACACTCATCTAGCTTGCAACTACATCCAAATATAAAAACTTCAGAAGTGGACAGGGAAGTGTGAAAAAGAACAACTTTGCTGTTGTTGCTATGGCCGTGCAGTACAGTATACACATAGGCTGACATCTAAATCTAAGCTACTCTGAATCAGATTTTCCATTCTTATAATTGAATTTTATAATGAAAATAAGTAGATAGTTCCTTTAAAAGTATTCATTATTTTCACACAGCTCTACTAATCATAATAAGACCAGTAATTTCTTGACATAGGATAAAGCTCTATGTCTCCCTCATGTGTAGATAATAAATACTGAACTGCTCCACTAAGACTTTACACACCATCTCAGCTACTTGTCTAACTGCTGCTCAGTTTAAAAAGCATCACAAAACACTTGTTCCACATCTATATCATTATACAGGACATAAAACAATTTCCTACTACCTGGTAACAAATTTAAGATGGGTCTTGTGCAAGCTGCTGTCTCCTGTACTAGACTTCTTCAAGGGAAACCTTTAGAAGAAATTATCTAAAATGTACTATTGATACCACTGTACTAGTACCAATTGCACTATTGATAAATTAAAACCCATGTGAAGAGGTGGGGATGGGGGAGGGGAGAGGGCTGGAAGCTCTACTGATACATATTTTTAAATTCAAAAGGTGCAACAGAGAAGGTCAATGACAAAGAAAACAAACATCAGAAAACAGATTCTAAAATCTCCTCCATCATATTATTTCTGTGTCATTTTGGGTAAGTTCAATATCTCACCAATGCCTTCAATTCTTAAGTGATATAGCATAACAATTCTTGCAGAATGTTGTTCAGAAACCAAGGAAAAACTAGGAAATAAGACAGAGAGATCTGTAAGCATAGTCAAAGATTTAACCTGAATGAGTTTTATGAGGTGTTTGTAAATATTTAGGTGTTTGTAAATGAAATTACTAATTTGCCTAAAACTAAATCTGAGTCTGTAGGAATTAGTGGTGGTCTCTCACTAATACTTTGAATATATGCAAGAGGACTTAAACTCTCAGAGACTATGAGCTGGAGACACTATATGAAACATCTGAATCCATCTCCAAGCAACTCCAGGTGAGATGTAAGGAAGAAAAGGAAAAAATCCATAATTTTTTTAAAATCAGTCGCAGCTTTATTACAGGTTAATATTTAATAAGGACTTAAAATACCATTGAGAATATGGAAACATCTACTTTGTATGCATTCAGAAGAGAGAATTTGGTTTAACAACTGTAATTACCCATGATGAATCCTTCTCCTGTTCCTGTAATTTCTTCAGAGGATTATAATGTACCTGTTGGCCTTTTCCTATGCAATAAACCTTTTCTGAGGAAACCTGTAGCTATAGTGGATTCATAATACTAAAATAAGCTTTGTTAGCCAGCCCCTTTGGCCCCATTAAACCATCTAAAGTATCTGCATTGATCTCTTAGTAAAACAGAGACTGTGGCATTCTCTGGAATACGCTCCCTACAGCAGACTCTTGGCTGCATGTCAAAGTCATTTCTCCTCTCACCCTTCCTTGACTGGGAGGCCACTTTTTCATCAGATTCAGTTGAGAAATTACTATGAGATATTTTTGTTTATTCAACAATCTGTATTGGCACATAGATCACAGGTGTAGTTCAATCCTTGTGCAAAACAAGATTCAAAACTTAAGCGTTCAGAGTTTGCAACTTTGTCACTATGAAAAAGATGGTATTAAATATTTTGAGAAGAGTAAATATTTTATGAGAAGAGAAAAGGAAAAGTTAAGAATGGGTTGATCTAAACTGTTCTTCAACTTAAAAGATATCCTCTAATACCAAAGTCATTTTTTTAAATATGGAAAAATTATTTCTTCTCATATTTAAAAACATTAAAAGCAGCTAATTTTAAACACAGGACAAAACTGACCTCAATACTTAAAAATTTCAGTGCAAACTGAGCCACTACTCTCATTTTGCAAATTAAGATATCCTAAGAACACCTCATAATAAGAAGTCTTAATATGCATGAACTTCTGAACAACTATTTTTATTACTGATTAAATTTTTTAATCCCGTTCCTGAATTATTTGAGAATTAGGTTTAAATGAAATTAAAAAACCCTATGCAAAGAACATATCCCATCAAAGAAATATATAGCTAATCTCTCAGCAAAAGTATACTTTCACATTATTGGTATTAAAAGTATGCTTTTATTTTTATGTAAAGTTTGGTCTTAGTACATCATAGAATTAACTGATACATATTTTCAGAGTAGTAATTAAATGCATGGATTTCTTTTATTGAGTCTAAATCTATGGAGAATTTATATAACACGTTCAAAAATAATCAACAACATTATAATTATAAATTAAGTTCTGCAGGGATAGCAGCTGGGTTATTTGGTGCATACAGTGTGCAAAGACCACCTGGCAGGAACTGAAGCACATATTTTTAAATATCTAATACACTTCAGAATTAGTGGCACTGTTTTCCCACAGGCCTTCTCTCTGTAATTTCCATGTTTAGACATAAATTGTCAGGGTAGAAGCCTTTGGCTTCACTGAGATGAAGTTTACTGTACTGAAAAATTAGTGTGTTCACTACTTCTATGTTAAAACTTTATTTAAATAGACATTACAAGAAAATGTCCTCAAATGGAAGAAATTCTGCCTACCTCAGGGACATCATGAAGACTACTACAGCCTAAAGGTTAAAAACCAGTGACTCTAAAGAGTAACTTTTCAAGTTCAAACTCATGAACAATGATTTTTTTTAGGGTTATCTTCATCACAGCTGATTTTCAGATGTCCCACTCTGTTCCCCATACATCCCCATACAAGACAACACTTAGAAAATGAGAGAGGTCTTCTTCAAAGCTTTTTAGTCATCTCCATTTCTTTCTTAAATCTACCACAGCTAGTCCCTTCCTTACTGGTCTGCACCTGGGTTTTCTTTCTTCACTCCATTTTAGATAAAACTCAGGCATTTTAGCACACACTGCTTACCTTCTCCTGAATCTCTGAAGCCTTGTGCAGTGTTATGCGGCTCCGTTCATCTTGCACATTGCTTTCAAATGATCTTTAAAAAGAGTGCAGTGGAGAGCCTGATGGAAAAGGCTAAAACATAATTAGCTTTTCCTCTAACACATTTTGATGTAAAGAGCCTGCAGAGAACACGCGACTCATGAGTAGCTATGTGGGATCAAGTGATCTCAAGGTGCCAAGCTGAGGAATAGCACAAATGTCAGCTCTCCAGCTGTTGTCACAAAACAGCCTCATGGACATATTTTACAGTTTCTAACACTGTGCCAAGGCAGAGAGAAATCTGAGAGCCTACTTTTCTATTTAAATGTGTGAAAATATCAATAACAATCTTGGTATTATCACAAGTCCATGTAATCCCTTAAAGATGGTTGCCTGCTTCAAGTTGCCCAGGGACGTGGTGTAGTTGTCGTCTCTGGAAGTAGAGAGGTGTCTGAATGAGGCTGAGGGGGATGAGGTTTAGAGGTAATCATGGTGGTGCTGGGTTGATGCTTAGACTAGATGATCTTGAAGGTCTCTTTCAGCCTTGATGATTCTGTGATTCAGTAATTTGATGCTAAGTATCTGAACAGAACACAAAGAAATGTAAGGAAACCCTTTATAGAAATGCATCCTGCTAGGGTTTGCACTAGAGTAATATGTCCCACTGCAAAGTAAATTACAGAAATTTGTAGTTTTTGGGATATAAAAATCAAGAATGGTTTTCCCTTAGGACAGATGTGGAAAATAACAATTCATTAAAAAAAAAATTAAAGCGACAACAACAGAAAAAGAACAAAACACTTTTACAGAAAGATTAAAAGAAAAAAAAAAAGAATGCTTAATAACCTAATTTTCAGGCTTAGACATCTACATTAGTATTTTAATTCTATAATGAGAAATGTACTCACAATGGGACCTTAATTACATGTATCTCTTGCTCCTAATTCCCTTTCATTTTACCCTGCACTTTAAAGAGAATTGAAGGGTATTACAGAGTTCCAGGGAACTGGTGATAATTCAAGAAATGGCACTAAATCGGATTTTTACCTCTAAAAAGCTGAACTTAACCCAGCTTCATAACAATTACTGTAAGATAATGTGACGTAAGAAAATATATCTGTCCAGTTCCTCAGGGAAATAATTTTTAGAAGTTAATAGCCTAGATGGAAAGCACGACAGGAAAATCAGTGACTTAACTGTCTTGTCAATTGAACAATATCTTCAGCATTGTGGTTTGCATACACAGCAAGTGAGCAGAAAGAAGCTTTCACTATATTCATCTGTGCTGTTTGCTCTCTGCAGAATCACAGAAGTACTCAAGTACTGTCTATTTTCATTTCTACAAATCCTAAGGTGTTGAAAAAGTAGACATTAACAATGGAAATGAAAATAATATTATTCCTCTTTTTTAACTTTTATTAATATTTGTGCCTACAGCCAGAGAGAAGGTCAGCACACCACCAGGAGAGATTTTGTTTGAGGAATACAGACACACTACAGCCTGGCAATGAAAAAAAATCCAAATGTTAGAGTGACAAAGTACATGGGGTAAAAGCACTGCATTATTCTCAACAGTACATTCAATTTACTTTAAAAAAAGGTACAGCAAAGAACGATGTTTCATTTCCACAGAAAAGAATATAAATACTAAACTATACAAGTGGTAAATCAAGTCAAGGAAAAGTTAAAGTGATGGCAAAATCAACAAAATTATTTTCATGAAAAATGCTAAATCACTCTCAGGATTTTTGGGAGCTTGAATACTGACATTAAAAACATTTCTTGAGATATCCCAGTGGTGGTTTTACAAGGAATGTACCACACTTATTCAACAGGTGAAATGTCTGATTACCATAACAGTCACAGACACCACTGTTTATTAACTCTGCTGTTCCATTTGGAAGTACAGGAGTACCTAGCTTCATTAGTACTTGGATAAAAAACTACTCTATGGGTGGGTTCAGTGAAAGTAAAGAAGCACTAGAAACATATTGCCATTTTTTCTCCATTGTCACCTTTCTCCTCTTATGAATACCATAAAATCTAGATGAGTTAGAAAAACGGAACTCTTCCTATTTGTCAAAACAAAACATTTAGAGTTAGAAAAGTTAGACGTGGTAGTTCCAGGGTTCTTTTAAAATTATGTTTTAAGTCATTACATTCTGCTTAACTAAGATCTTACAGTAGTTTCAGTCAGGTAAGCTACTCCTTGTTTTCCATGCCAAGGCAGAGTTCAGAGCAATGACCACAGATGAAACCATTCATACATACATAAACATTTTTTTTCACTGATCTCTAAGTAAAATAGGCATATTGATCATATTTGGGTAATTATATTAAAAAGCTGAAATTCATGGGAGCTGTTTTGCCTTTGGCAGCAGGGTCCTGCAGGAGTGTCTGTGTGAGATGAAGATAGATGTCTGCTAGACATTACCAGTTCCACAATAAAACCATAGCAGGACACAGCCAAGGCCATTGATAAAGCTGGTGGCACCTCTAGGAAAAAACACTTAAGATCAAAAAATGTTTCCGTGAGAAGAGAGAAGAGTGAGGAGGGAAAAAGTATGAGAAATCACCCTGAAAACACCAGTGGTGGGGAAGAAGGGGAATGAGGTGCCCCAGGCATGAGAGAAGATATTTATGTGCAGCCTATGGAGGACACCAGGGTGGGGAAGGCATTTCCCACGAGCAGGCAAAGAGGATCCATGCTGGTACAGATATCCACACTGGAGCCCAAGAAGTGCCCCATACCAGAACACAGGGATATTCCCTCAAGGATCTGGGGCCTGTAAAGCACACACACTGGAGCAGGTTCATCCTAAAAACTCCAGCTTTTGTGAAGTATCCAAACACTTCAAGTTTATCTTCAAGAACTGTGGTGCATGAAAGCTCAAAACAGAGCAGGGCAATAGTGTTAGGAGGAAAGAGCAGCAGAGAGAAACTGCTAAAAACTGAACACATGGCCCACATTCTCCATGGTTCAGCAGGGGGAAGGGCAGAACAGTCAGAAATGAGGGAGGAGTTTGAGCCTGGGATGAAGAAGGGTTGGGGTGAGAGAGTCTTAATTTTTGCCTTTGCTCCTCACTATTTAAATCTTACTGTCATTGGCAACACATTAAACACATTTTCTCCAAACTGTCTCTGTTTTGCCTATGGTGGTAACTGGTAGGTCTTCTCCTTGTCTTTTTCCCTACCCAGAGTTAATTCATCTCAATTTCTACCCCTCTCCTGTTGAAGAGAGGGAGTGACTGATTTGGCAGCTGGCCCAGGTCAACTCTCCACAGCCTTAAAATTTTTGCTTTAAATTCAGTAGTGATTCAATCATCTTCATATTAAATTACACTTTTATTAAGCAACACTTGCTTAATAAAGCAAGCGTATAGGAATTTACACCGTGAATGCCAGTCTTGTTCACTGAATAAGATCTGTCACACTAAGTTTGTGTATATGAACTGTTCTTTTTGAAGTTCAAATTACTACTAATGTCTTGAATTTTTTTTCTGTCCCATGTTTTTCAGACCACGGTTGTGCTTTCAGTATGACAAATGCTTCTCACAGATGTTTTTCATTTTTGGCTCCAAATATATTCTAGTTGTGTAAATAGATACATATTCATATCAGAAGTGTAAAAAATTAAGGTATCTACTGATTTAGATGTTAACAAAAGAAACACGCTTCTGCAAGTAAATTTACAACGTGTGTGTGCAGGAAATCTTTATATTTTGTGAAAAACTACTACGTGTACATTGGCAATTTAGCCTAATATTCAGTAGGAATAACTTAAAATTTCCAGAAATTCAAGGGGCAAAGCATTATTTACCTCGTCTGTTTGGTCAACAAGAAAATAGGGCTTCCATGTGGCTTTATGTACAGGCTACCTACCTCATTTTCTTGAAGACCTCATAAGTATGCACAGATTGTGACTTTGGAAAGAAGCATTGCAAAGGGTAGGGGAAGGGAAAAAACCAACATTAAAAAAATTACTCCTCTAAGATGGTTAGAAGGCAGTGTCTTCCTGTGACATGAGAGAAGTAACTGCCGGTACTGGATATAGCTTAATTATTTGGATTCTCTTATTTGACTACAAGGGGTGGTGTTGGGTGGGTGAGATGCAGTCAGTCAAGGAGCTGGTGGCTTCCTCTGGAATGCTTCTCACTGAACATAGAAAATAGTACTAAAACTTTTCATTTTGTGAAAACTTCACTTATAGAAATTTGTGTTTTTCCAAGTTTTCAGTCACAATCCTTTCCCCAAATATTTTCTTCATTCCTACACATTCTGTGAAGGGAAAATTCTAAGAAGCAACATTCAAGATTTCCCAGTTTATGGAGAGAATTTAAGCTAAGTTCATGTATTTCAAGAAGCAGTAGGACAAGATTTTTCTTGGGTCTTACTGTGAAACAACTACCTGAAAGCTTTTCAGTAATAAATACTTCATATAGCAAGTCCTATATAAGGTCTCTATCAATGTGTATTAAAAACATCCTGGAAATCTAGTGTTTTTTGTAGGTATGGTGTTTATAAAAGCAATTAATTTTTGATGACTCTGGGGATGTAATTTCATCAGGAATGCTGAAGAACACACTGAACAAAATGCAGTCAAAAGCAAGAAAATCTCCTGGATTCTGTGAAATAATTATTAAAGAAATTCTTGCAGACCATTGCCTCCATGTTAGTTCTTCACATTTCCAAATTGCTCAGGGAAGTTGACAACTGCAATATAAAAAAATACCAAAAAGGCCTACATCTCTTGGGACTTTTCTCCCTACCGTTCTTTGCCTTTGATGAAAATGAGGAATACCCACAAACTCTCAGAAACAAGAATCTCTGCACTCTTTATTTCTTTTATTTTTTCCCCCAAAGAGACTTACGGACCTTAAGTTATGCTATTTACACTTTAAAAAAAAGGGCAAAGGAAAAAAAAAATAAAAAAGAAACTTACATGAAGCAGAGCCATGACAAATCTTAGAGAGTAAAAATAAATTGCTTCATTGCAATGATAAGCTCCTCTTGTATGTAATTTATGAAAAGTCAACTGTCATCAAAATTCTTAATTTATAGTGTTCAACAAAATGCTACTAACTGAAAAGCATTAATCAACAACACCAACTTAATGTGCTTTGTCAAACTTCTCAGTCTCTTCTGCCAAAGAAGAACATATTTGACAAGTAGATTGATTGGTGAGCTAACAGTGTTTGACTGAGGGGACAGTGTACAACAAAAACCTTAAAAAAAGATGTTAGCAGTAATTCTATTTGCTCATACAGAACCTGTGTACAATATTATTATTTTGCAAAATACTTGTCAATAAGACTGATAAATTATGTGGTTATAAGAAAATCTGTTTCAAATTTGATTTCATTCTCCTTGTGAAATAATTCATAAAGAGTGAAAATGTGCAACTGATATGAAACATTCCCATTAGACCTGAATAATAATCAACTACACAGTGCTTTTCTAGCTCAAGTGGTTAAAAAAAGTCATTGAGATTCTGGCTTTCAAGCTTAAGTAAGCAAAGTGAAAAATAATGTACTTGCTTCTACTTTGTTAAGTGTAACAGATACTGAAGATTTAAGATAGAGAGTATCTCCTTTTAAAAAGAAGGTTTAACTGGGAACCCCATACTTTCTCAGGAAAAAAAATCATTATGTCTTCTTTTTCTTAATTTTCAGGTATTCCAGCTACTGCAACAAGATTTTTTTTCTGAAAGTGGATAAGAAGAAGGAACTGAAATGGATTATAAAAGGATATATTTTCCATTGAAAGAGAATAAAAAGTGATAGCTTCTAGAAGCAATTTCCACAGAAAGCTGAAATGCATATATTTGATCTTTTTTTCCCACTGAAAGAGCAAGTTTAAATACTGCTAGAGAATAAAGGAGAAGGGTTCCATTTATTTATGTGAAAGACTGCTGATTAAAACCACACATACACCTAAAGAGAATAACAATCCTCTAGCTTTCATAAATAGGAATTCAAACTATTCTTCCTTTCCAAGATCAGCTTAAACATACTTGATTTTAAACACTTGGGAGAACATTGGTCTTCTGATGTTTTCTACCCCTTGTTAACTTGAACAGTTGTTTTAACTTCTCTTCTGAGAATGTCCTTAGGCATTGGTTTTAGGAATGAGAGATTTCAAATTATTCATAACTGTGTAAGGCCTGCAATAATTGGTGGCAGCAGAACTTAAGACAGAACACTCACATTTCTCACTTGCTATAATGGTCTCCTTTCCTCTTTTCCAGTATTCTAAGCCTCCTAATAGCCTCCTCATAGTTGCCTAACATGATCTTCTATGAGAGATGTTTCTGTTCCTCTTGGGTAACTTTGAGGTTTCCTTTATGACAATATGTCTTAATTTCTTATAGAAACTCCCACCTCACAAAGCCCTTAAATCTGCCATAAAGGCTATGCCAGGTTTGGGATTACTCCCTCCTCCATACAGAGCTCAGCCTAGGTATTTTTATGTTTTGTTATTGTTGTTGCTATATGTTGTACCTTGTGGGCCTTTGAATGTTTCTGATTATTTTGTGAATTGATTGTACACGGATCCTGTCAAGGTCTTGCTAGTATTGATACTTTACCTGATGAATTATTTCCTGAAATAAATGAATTAATGTTGCATCCCAAAGCTGTGTTACAGCCTTATGATTCTGATTCAAGGAAGAATGTGCATGTATTGTGGGCCCAGCAGTATCTGGAATTAATCAGAGACTTCTTGGCCACTACAACAGCTATAGGTAAATTAGCAGTTGGTGCTAGACAGTCTGATTCGGACAGCACACCAGTACCATCAGGTTTAGACAACGGTATGATCTCCAAGAATATTATGATGATTTATTTGATAGGTTATTAGAAGGTGCAAGATCTAAAATTCTTAATATTTAAATACCTGCACAGATCAATATAGTGGCTGCAACTTTACATGAAGAGCAAAGGACCTCAGTTAATAGGGCTGCACATTTGATGTGGTGCCATATTAATGCCATCACTTGGGGTGAGTCTGCTGTGGCAGAATATGTGGCAAAATTTTGGAAAAAAAAAAAAAAAAGACTTGGTTATTAACTTTACCTGCCTTCAGAGGATGTGATACCCCAACCATTGAAGCAATCACTAGGAGCATTAGAGTGGCACCAGTGTCTCACACATTGTTCAGGGACCTAGAAGAGAGGGTGGAGATAGCAGAAGAAGTAGACCACAATATAGAACAAAAGTGGTACAAACTCAAACTAAAACCACCTATGGAAAGAAAGGAAAATCTAAATCTAAATGAAAAAGCCCCTCTCACAGAACTGCTACGCCATCTCATATAAGATCCCCTCTCCTAACCAATAATAAGAATGGTGCTCATTCCCTGGAACCCTTGCAGGGACTTTATAAATTAGCAGGGTGCATATTTAATCCTAATTGGAAAGTACCTGACATTACTGCCACAGATATTGACGTTGAAAAAATTAAACAAGAGACTCCTAATGTCAGAGTGTGGAGATATTTGACTCCAGCTAGATTTTGGCCTAAGGGCATCTTCTACTTTCCAAGAGAGGAAGGAGTTAAGGATAAGTACCCAGGGAACAAAAGCAAACATGTTGAAATCGTAGGTCAATATTTTACTAAGCTATTCAAGGTAGGAATGTTGTACAAGCGATTGACAAGATCAAAGATTGCATTCGTGGGCAAAGTTCATCACTGGGAGCAACAATACCTTGCTGAACAACATGGGAGCCTCTCTCGCAAAATCAGTGTCAGAAAGATGGGCAGAGGGGCTCAAGGGTCTACTAGCGAGATTCACCCCTGCATTCATACCACTGGCCGAAGCATCACATGGCCAAGGGCAGGGTACTTGAGCAAGCCACTGCCTCCTCAAGGCTTTTTCTATGCACCTGGAAGTCCACCTCCGCAAGGGATGCAGCCAGGAGGGAGGAGGCCACACAAAAAATGAAGCACAGAGACCAAATCCGCTACCACGCCTAAGGAGCCGTTAGGCCTTGCAGAACCACCAACAGGTCCATCCTCCTTTGAACCACCAGAAGAACCCCTAGCCAGAGGACATCAGGACAAGAACACCAAGCTACCAGATCTCTACCTTGCTTTCCCTCCTCCTCCTCAAAGGCAGAAGGGTGCTCATGGAAGATCATGCCCACATCCTTGATCTACATACTTGTTTTCCTCGGAGGCCTACTGGTAGAGTATTTTTTGTTGAAAAGAATTCTAGAAATACTGAGGAAGCTAGACTTGTGGTGGACTTCTCTAGGTTCTCCGGGGAAACAGTGCATTGTCCTTTCCAAAATACCGGGCACCAAACCTCACAGCATTGTCAAGGATATTGCTCATGGCAGTGTCCAGGATTACTTTGGATGTGTTTCAGGCTTTTTATCATATTCCTATGCGCCCCCTTAGTGCTTTGCGGCTTGCTGTATCTGACAGACAACATGTCTATTATTTTAGAAGAGCTCCCCCTCAAAGGCAGAAGGGTGCTCATGGAAGATCATGCCCACATCCTTGATCTACATACTTGTTTTCCTCGGAGGCCTACTGGTAGAGTATTTTTTGTTGAAAAGAATTCTAGAAATACTGAGGAAGCTAGACTTGTGGTGGACTTCTCTAGGTTCTCCGGGGAAACAGTGCATTGTCCTTTCCAAAATACCGGGCACCAAACCTCACAGCATTGTCAAGGATATTGCTCATGGCAGTGTCCAGGATTACTTTGGATGTGTTTCAGGCTTTTTATCATATTCCTATGCGCCCCCTTAGTGCTTTGCGGCTTGCTGTATCTGACAGACAAAATGTCTATTATTTCAGAAGAGTTCCAATCAGCCCTTTCCTCCTCCATCTTCTCAGCACTACCCTTGCAGCTAAAATTTCTAACAGGTTTAACATTTGGGCTTATATGGATGATTTTTTACCCTGCCACCCAAACCATCACTACCTTGTTACAGCTAGCAACTCTATAAGCTATTTTCTCCAATCAGAAGGCATAAGAATTAATTATGATAAAGCTACACCTGAACCTGTTAGAGACATTAGATTTTTAGGATAAAAGGTCAAGAATACATTGACCCAGTTTCCTGATGAACAAGGGACAAAACCAGAGACTTAATTAAGAAAATCAGCACTGTCAAAGAATATGATTGGAAGATTCTTCACAGACTTGTTGGACATTTAAATTTCATTGTACCATTTACTAATCAACAAGTCTTGTTTCAACCAATGTATCGTGCAATACCTGCAAAATATAATTTTGTGCTCTCTAAAACATTGAAATTGTTGTTGTTAAAAATGTTGAATCAAATATAAAAAATTAAGTTGCAACCTAGAGCATCAGTGTCAATTCCTCGAGTAGCAACAGATGCTACATTAGACATTGGAGCCATATCCCATATCACCGGCGGGTGGTCTCATGTCATATTTAAGAAATTAAGACATGTCGTCATAAAGGAAACCTCAAAGTTACCCAAGAGGAACAGAATCATCTCTCATAGAAGATCATGTTAGGCAACTATGAGGAGGCTATTAGGAGGCTTAGAATACTGGAAAAGAGGAAAGGAGACCATTATAGCAAGTGAGAAATGTGAGTGTTCTGTCTTAAGTTCTGCTGCCACCAATTATTGCAGGCCTTACACAGTTATGAATAATTTGAAATCTCTCATTCCTAAAACCAATGCCTAAGGACATTCTCAGAAGAGAAGTTAAAACAACTGTTCAAGTTAACAAGGGGTAGAAAACATCAGAAGACCAATGTTCTCCCAAGTGTTTAAAATCAAGTATGTTTAAGCTGATCTTGGAAAGGAAGAATAGTTTGAATTCCTATTTATGAAAGCTAGAGGATTGTTATTCTCTTTAGGTGTATGTGTGGTTTTAATCAGCAGTCTTTCACATAAATAAATGGAACCCTTCTCCTTTATTCTCTAGCAGTATTTAAACTTGCTCTTTCAGTGGGAAAAAAAGATCAAATATATGCATTTCAGCTTTCTGTGGAAATTGCTTCTAGAAGCTATCACTTTTTATTCTCTTTCAATGGAAAATATATCCCAATATTTTTCTGAGTAAGAAGTAATGACAGGACAAGACCTCAAATATTAGGATATGCCAATAAGTCATATTGCTTTTTTTAAGATACTAATTTTCTTAGCTTCAATATGATAATTGTAAAAGTATTTGTAGTTTAGGAGAGAAAGCTATTGAGCATAAGGAAAGCATGTACTTCACTTACAGTATTCAGCATTTTTGTTGTGTCTTCTGAGCTGCATCAAAAGAAACATGACCAGTACCTCAAGGGAAGTGATTCTCCCCTCTACTCCACTCTTATGAGACCCTTCTTGGAGTGCTGCATCCAGCTCTGGGGTCCCCGCCATAAGAAGGTCATGGACCTGTTGGAGGGGGTCCAGAGGACAGCTGTGATGTCCAGATGATCTCACAGGTTTGGATCATCTCTCCTGTAAAGACGAGCTGAGTTGAGGTTGTTCAGCCTGGAGAAGCAAAGGCTCCAAGGTGACCTTAGAGCACCTTCCTGTACCTAATGGGTGACTACTGGAAAGCTGGGGAGGGACTTTTTACAAGGGCCTGGAGTGATGGGAGAAGAGGGAATGGCTTTAAAATAAAAGAAGGTAGGTGTAGATTAGATATTGGAAAGAAATTCTTTATTATTAGAGTGGTGCGGCACTGGAATAGGTTGCACAGAGGAGTTGTGGATGTCCCATCCCTGAAAGTGCATAAGGCCAGGCTGGATGGGGCTTTGAGCAACCTGGTCTAGTAATAGGTGTCTCTGTGCATAGAAGGTAGGTTGGAACTTTAAGGTCCCTTCTAGTCAAAACTATTCTACAATTCTCTGATATAAAAACATACTGGAAAAATATGGTAATGACAGGAAATACATGAATTATTGTATTACTTCACATTATTCTACATGAAGCACTGTAAAAAGAAAATTTATTGAACTCTTTTGCCTGTAGCACTACATACATCTTATTACTCTATACATTTTATGTTTCATATAATACTTTAGGGGACTTACTAACTATGAAAAACACATTATCCTAAAAAACAAAGTTATGAAGTACTGAACATGTACAACTAAATATGGAGTTAAAAGTAGCAGCAAAGACTTCCTTCTTCAATCTTACATTTAAATAAGAACACCAAGTGGGCAGAAAGGAAGGATCCTGCAGTATCTTTAAAAGGGTAGAGCTTTCACAAAATTTTCGTGACTCACAAAATTACAGTATAGAAAAAAAAGTAACCTTATGATTCAGACTGTAATTAGCAGCTTAGAAAATGCAGAAGAGAAAATGAGTCAAATGCCACAGCCATTCAGGGCCTTAAAAATAAGGACAAGAACTTAAAAATCACTGCACTAAATTTACAGTAAGCCTGCAGTGAAGAGAATTTTTAAAAAGGAGATATTTATAGAAAAGAAATCATATTGAAGTTAGAGATGAGAGATTTTACATTAAAAAAATATTTTTCTGCAAATAATATGATCAGAAAATTCAGAAAATAAAGCAATCCTTTCACTGGTCAACAGTTTTAATTTGTTTACGTTAAGACAGCAAAATCAGATACCAATAGTTTTTCCAAAATCAGCATTTCTTATGCCAAACAAATACCATTAGGCTGCACAGAAAGTATAACACAAGAGTTTTATATTTGAAAAAAAAAAAGGAATTGTTTGTTAAGGAGTGCACCTGTCATTAAAAGTCTGCCCCACTAGCAAAATAAGGACTGAAAGCTAAAGTGGATCATTGAATCGTGCAGCTGAAGACAGGCAATTGCTCAGCTCTGCATCTGAGTCTGAGAGCATACACAGAAAATTCACTTGAATACTGTCTTGAAATCCTCAGCACTGAGAGGAGATAGGAAACCAAGGCCTGATGCTTACCTCATTTAAGAGTAGCAGTGTTTCTTCATTGCAAGGGAGCCGTTCCCTCGAGGCCTTCACAGCCATGACACAGAAAAGCCACAGGGACAGAAAGAGATTGTCAACAAACAAACTAATAAAAAATTGTCCTGCAAGCTGTTTGCCTCTGCTTTCTAGGGTAAACTTAGACTTTTCTTTATAAGTAATCCAAACAGCACACTTCTGTGCCTGTAAAACTTTACACAGTCTTTCTGCACAGTTACTTTGTCTGTCCCTGAGGTCATCTCTCAAAGCTTTACTCTCCAACTTGTTTTCAGTGGGCATGAAAACCATTAATCACATCAAATAAATAAGGGATGGTGTTAATTATGTAATCAATTAGTATACATCAATTCTTATTGGTATTTTCTAGAACATGTAGGTGTCCATAGGATGGGAAAAAAGCTTTCTACGCTAACCTATTCTTTAATCTGTTTCCTGCATACCATTCCTTGGGTACTAGATGAACAGCAGAAATCTTTTCCTGGTTTGTTATGAGTTGCTACCCTCTACAACTAAAATCAATTATTGGTGACCATAAAATTTTAAAAAAAGAATACACTTTTTTTTCTTTCTTTCTTTTTTTAAAGATCTCCATGTTATTACATGATATCCACTGAGTTAGGGGCAGCTGGTGATACTCTTGTGATGCATTCCCTATAATGATGGATTTCTCTTCCTGAGACCAGATATTTTTCAAAAATCTTAGTAGATTTTTATGGGTTTTTTTCCCAAGTGTGAAAATGCAAATTTAACATAACATTATTATATCAAAGAAAAATAAGAAATGGGTTTTTTTTGATACAACATTAGGCCTAGAAAATATTTCAAGAAAAGGATGCTCAGATACACACAAACTGCTCCAATTTTCAGTGGGAATTTCTGAAGATATAATACAAGATAAATCTAATTAGCTTCAAGGAAATGACAATAAGAGATCAGAGGAGTGAGTAGACTGGTTAAATCTACATTAACTTCAAAAGATCCTCAACAGAAAAACACAAGAAAAAGACTAATGAAGGAAATTAGCAACTGTGATATAGATGGTAAAATTCAAATTGGATTCCAGAATACCACTGTTAGGTTAATGATTTGTTGTATAGCCCATGCAGGGAACAAGGGTTTCTGAATAGAAAAGGTCTAACATTTAGCTCAAAGCTGCTGTAATTACATCATGTATATGCTGCTTTTCCCCCTTCTCTTCTAGTGGAACAGGGTTGTGAATTTACCTATCTTGGTTTCTGCACCTGCTTATTAACTGTATGGTAGTAATTACTGGATCAAAACTGGAGCCTGGCATTTACAAAAAATATCCTGAGGAACCTGGAGAGCTCCAAGTTTAAGCAGCAATGTGATGGCAATTTTGAAAACTTCTTGGAGATGAATGGCTGTGAATGATACAGATTAGGGTAAAATGGAAGTTGGAGCACAGTCAACCAGGGAAGGAGTCCGTAGAAAAGACACAAAGATATAAAGGAAAGAAAAAAATTACATTTTTGCATGTTCTACTTTAAAACTACTTAAAACTACTCTAAAGCAAGTAAGTAACCAATAAAAATAGCAAGGAGAGGAGATAGTACAACATGGGGAAAAAAAAGATTGTTTAGCAAAATTTACTTCAAAATTTAAGAAAAACATGGCTGTCCCATTACAAAAGCTATCATGAGGACTGCTCTACAGCTATTATTTTGGGACACAGAGCCATTAATATAGGTAAGGTCATTCCATAGTAGTCCATATCCATGCACTGAAATCTCATTTTTGTTTCTGTCTGAACAAAAGGAAAACCTGGTCTTTCTTTTAAGTTTACAATTCATATGATCATCAGTTCAAGCTACTTTAGTTCAAGCAGTGCCTGAAAAAAATTATTCAGTTGCCTGAATCTGAATTTGCATACAAGAGCACCTGAGTTTCAAAGTGCTAAATAATGAAGTAGAGTTATAGTAACATCAGCATTAGTCAACTCAAATTATGTTTGAAAATGGTCTTAGATTTTTGATAGTGGTCTGCAAGCAATATTAAATTATGTGCATTTTGCATATTCTAAACCTATCACGTTCCCAGCTTTCCAAGGGGTTGCTGTATGCAGAGGCAACATGATCTAAGCAAAGGTTAGCAATGTGGCAAAAGGAATGGCAAGATGCAAGGAAAATGGACCCAAAATCCTACACGGTGATCCCTGTCTTCAGCTCCTGGACAGGTTACAGCTGTTACTCGTCAAACCAATTTTTGACACCTGAAATCAATCCAAGATTTATTATACCAAAGTAAAAGACAACCTAAAAAGTAATTATGACAAATTCTCTTTCAGGTGTAACCAAACAGTTAACCCAACGTGAGTAACCAAATCAGTTGTAACTGAACACTTGGATGAAAATTTCCACCTTTCACTGGTGGCACTGGCAGCATAATGTAACAGCTTATCCTGGGAAGTGTCTCCTTTTAGCACCACGAAAGAGAAAGAAGCTCATCAGACCTACATTGGAAAGTGCATATAACAGAAACTCAAAAAGTTCTTAAAAACTATAAATAATGCCAATTGCCAATTCGTAACTGTTCTAGTAGACCATCATGGGACCAAAAAAAAAAAAAAAAAAAAAAAAAAAAAAAAAAAACAAACTTTTCCCCCTACCAAACCTTCTCATATAAAGACAGACAAAGTATAAGACTCAAATATATGCTTAATTTTGATGATACAATATTTAACAACATAGAGAGAATATTGACTCAGTGCATGAACCATGAAATATCCCACAAAGCCATAGCATAATTGTATGTGAGCTCGTAGAAATGTCAGTCAGCTGAATTCTGTGGAAGTTAACAGAGAAACTGTCTTGAATGTGCTATTAGAAGTCCTCAAGCATTAAAAAGTCTCTAAACCCCTCAGCTGAAAACCTGTCATGCTTGAATAACTGTAACAAGCACAATAATAGGTGTATAGTCTCTGAGGCTGTTTGGAAAACTACAAGATATTTTGTTATTATTTTCTGTGAATCATAAACCACAAGTAATATGTTGCAGGCTATTTTTACCACACACAAAACAAATAAATCAGTTTAAGGAAGCATGTTTTCCACACAAGTCCATTAGCAGAGAATAGATGGGGAAAGACATAATGGACTCTTTATGACAGTTTACCTGGAAGAAAAAAGGGGGACAAGAAACTGTATCTGGGGACAAGAAACTGTATTAAGCATTGAATAAGACACAGACAGCCTTTTATTGCATCATTTTTCATTTTCAGAACACCATACACCCTGACCTAATTAAGGCTTCACAGTTACTTCTTCAATATTTTTTGGCCTTTAGTCATTAGTTTATGAACACAGAACAGAGATATAATGTGGACAATATCAGTTTAGGAGCCTCAAATTAAAAATTTTTTAAGATATCATGAAGGATTCAGAAACAAAAATCTCACTGAAAGCTAGCCAAAGTGCATATAACAGAAACTCAAAAAGTTCTTAAAAACTATAAATGAATAGGCAATGCCAATTGCCAATTCGTAGCTGTTCTAGTAGACCATCAAAAATTTTTTAAGATATCATGAAGGATTCAGAAACAAAAATCTCACTGAAAGCTAGCCCCTTTCTCTGACAAGCAACCATACTGTTGCTAGCTCATAGATATTTTACTGACGTACTCCAGGCATGTCTTTTTGGATGCTGAAAGTTTTACAACAAAAGAAAGTAACTTTGCCCTTTTGTTTGCACGGTGTATTTCATTTTCAGGTACTACATTATTTATAATACTGGCTTTAATAAATCACACACACAGAATCACTAGGTTGGAAGAGACCTTTAAGACCCTCGCATCCAATCCATGCCCTAACACCTCAACTAAACCATGGCACCGAGTGCCCTATCCAGTCTTTTTTTAAACACATCCAGGGATGGTGACTCCACCACCTTCCTGGGCAGACTGTTCCAAAATTTATCACTCCTTCTGTAAAAGCTTTTTCCTAATATTCAACCTATGTTTCCCTTGGTGCAGCTTAAGACTGTATCCTCTCATTCTGTCAGTTGCTGCCTGGAAAAGAGACCAACCCCCAGCTGACTACAACCACCTTTCAGGCAGTTGTGGAGAGTGATAAGGTCACCTGTGGGTCTCCTTTTCTCCAGGCTAAACACCCCCAGCTCCCTCAGTCATTCCTCACAGGCCTTGTGTTCCGAGACCCTCACCAGCCATGTTGCTCTCCTCTGGATGTGCTCAAGTGACTCAACGTGCTTCCCAAACTGGGGGGCCCAGACCTGGACACAGCACTCACATCTGTCACAAAACACAGTGCAACTGAACAAACATCTTTTACAGCTTCAGTCAAATGCCCTGGGTCATCAACACTGTGAATGAATTTAGAGGTTACTAAAATCTGTCTACCTTTAACCAAGATAGTGCATCACATCTAATAAACATTGGTTGTGTGTGTGAAGAGTGCTACAGAAGATATACAATCAATCTAGAAACTGTGATTTTTCAGTTTATTGTTCCTCTTGTCATTATGTCAGCTGCTCTGCAATCACAGAAGTGAATCACGTCTGTCAGTGCAAGTGAAGTCTGAGCAATCATCTTAAAGCATCTGTCTGCAGCATTGCTTAAAGGTTGTTTATATATTTATACATATGATATCAGGATTAAAATTAGATTTTTTTGTCCTTTACAGATATTTTCTCTTGTATAACTACTTTTTCTCTCAGTATATCTCCCAGGATATAATGCGATGTGTTACAGCAACCAGCTGTAGAAACCAGAAGTTTGCATTGCTTATCCTCCTAATGTATTTTGTTCTGTACATGAGAAAATTAACATTTCAGTAACAGTAATTTGATAAAGCTTTTTATTACTTCTGTTAGTGATTTATATAGTCTGGAATTGTAGATATGGATTAATTACACATTTTGGAGAAGCCAGATGCAGATACATAACCTCCCATGAATAAACACCCCACTATAAATGTTTAACATGATACAGCCTTGTTAATAGTCAGCTTTTTACATTAGGATTACAATTCGGTTATGTCACCTGCCTTAAGTAATTTTTTGCCCTTTTTCAAACTGTGGGTCACACATAATAAATGGTTAATTTTGAATAATCACATGTTGGATAATGGGCTGTCAGCAAGATGTGCTGGTTCCAGGTAACTTACATCTCAATGTTTTCATACCTACATTAGCACTAAAATCAGCAAAAGAGATATCTGGCCTTGCATAACTGAGAGTAGTTTAAATACTCAGTATCACTATTTTACAGTATGATTAGTTTCTTACATTTAACTATTTTCTTTTAGCATAAATATTTAGATTTTTTGAATAATTTTTTTACATATTAGGCTAGTGTCATGTAGGATGGAAAATATATAAAACTTTTCTCAGCTTAATATCTACAATGTACAAGTCCAACAGGAAGCCAATAACTTGTTAGAACAACATTTAATGGGAGAGTAATAGATTTCTTCCTTACAAGAGGTTTTATTCAGGTAGTACAGGGAATTCAGTCTGTATCTCCCATGCCCTATAAAGACTTTCAAATTACTGTATTTCCTCTCAGTATGATTAATGGAACGTGCTTCTTTCTAACAGAAATACCCCAAGATATAAATTACTGTGGTAACAATTTTAATTACTATTCCCAAGCAAACAGTTAGACCTATTTGGACTCATTAAGTATATCAATTTCAGATTAGTTCAAACCCAACACAACAAAGAAATTCATCTGCTCAAAGCTACCACAGACAACTGTAGCATTATAATAGAATAGACTCTCTCCTACATTATTTTCTGCTCTGCATATCCAAGGGTTCTCAAGCTGAATAAACAAATCTCTATTGACTTGAATGATTTTCAGGTTACCAACGGCAAAACCCTCAGGTTTAATAACAATACTAACTTTGTATCTAATCCTGTTTTCCTAGAACCATTTTCATCAATGACATATTTCAACTAAAGTTCATTTTTGAGATTTTAAACTTTTAAAGATTAACACTGATATTTCACTTGCTCAGACTTTATCCTATACAGTTCTTGCAATCTTTAATCTAGAACATGATACGTCCTTATTTCCACTATCTCTTAGCAACTTAACATTACTGTGATAACAAGAAAAGAAGAAGGAAAAGAGCTATAAATCCTGAATTATACTTCACAAAGTTTTAGAATGAAGAAAAAAAAGTAAAGTTTCCACACCACATTAAAACTCATCTGGGAAGTTTTGCAAGTCTGAGCTCACTCATTTCACACACATTTCCAACAGTTTAGCACTTTCCTCTCATACGTTATCTTTCATCAGAGTATTCGCATGTGCAAAAGTCAGGGATGCATCCCAGTAATGAGCTGTACTCTAGACTAATGTGGAAGTTTATGGACTAAGGAAAGTTTACTGGGAACCTACCTACTGTATAATACATACTACACCCTGAAAATCAAAAATTATTTCTATTTTGTCAGCTCCGTAAAGCATTAATAATTGATAATGAATAGCTACACAATTTCAGAAGAATTTATGCAGAAAGACAAATAATTATATTAAACCATATATCCTATATGGGCTATAGGATTTTTAGAGCATATGCTGAGTTCTGATTATATTAAACCATAATTTAGAAAATGAAATTATATGAAATAAGCATAGAGGACTTAGAAGCAAATTTTGGTGTAATTGAAGACTTCTGCATTTGTTTGACAGTCATATTCTCACTTTGAATAGCATTTAAAACACATCTATGTTGGCCACACATGCTTTGCTCTTTACTGCCATTTACTTTAAAAGAATAAAAATTTGTTTCCACCATACATTCTATTCCTTTTCTACTAATTTTCTTTTTTCAAAACTTTTTTTCTGAATTTCACTCCTTCATGGTCATTTTTCTTTGATGTTCAAAATTACCCACTGATATTTCATTCTTTTATTATACAAGCATTTTGTATTTTAAAAAGTATTCTTTGTAATACACACAGAAGTATCAGGACTGAGCTATTTCCACATAAAATTTCTCATAATTTCAAACTAGAAAACATTACTAGTCCATGTTTATTGTGGCCCTCCAGCAACTCTCATGGGAGGTCATACAGAACTGCATGACAGCCATGAAATTATGCTGTATCATTAATAAATAACTTACCATAAATGTCAAAATCCCTCAGCTTCTAAAGACTGCTTTAGTAATTATGTTACATTAATCTTAAAACAATGGCATTCTGCCCTTTCTTTCTTCTTTCCTGTACCTCTATTTGGTGGAATATCTCCTACTTATCAGCAATTTATTATTAATGAGACTATAGATGTTTAAAATTGTTAATGCAAATCAAATCACTTGATAGCTTCAGAGTGAACAAACACTAATATTTTTTTCTAATTGCCTAATACTTTCTCTTGAATAACTTGCAAACATTTGAAACACACTTCTATCATTAGCATAATATAATCATAATGTTCCCACTTAATTACAATTTATTTGAATGACTAATCATCAGTTTCATGTTTTAAAATAATAGAAACATTTTACAAACTGCAATGTACTATCAGCCTATCAAAGCATTAGTATAAAGACAAGTGCAATATACATGGCTTTTATTAGCCATTGTCTTTAAAAATATTTTCTACTTCTTTTGCAACCTCTGTGACAGACTTAAAAAAAAAGTAACCATGAATGATGCAAAGATAACTGTCTCCCAAGAACAATTTATCCAAACTGTTGGATTTTTTCCAGCCTATGCTACTAATAACCTCAGTTACTGGCATCATCCCAGTAGGAATGAGTCATCTTAAATTTGAAGGATGTCAACTGCATTTTTATAGCCATGTTGAAAATTAAGGACTTTATAGTCAAACACAGCATTATTTCAATTGCACCTTCACTAATTTATTTACATGATAGAAGGGTAGAACATAGAATGTCAGCTAGGAGAAATGAGGGAAAACTGTCAGGATCAAACCATCCATACTTTTCATTCAAGCTGTCACTCCTGTCTCATCTTACATGTGTGTGCATCAATGCTTGTTATTTGCTATTTGCCACGTATTCCATATGCCTATAATTCCACATGCAAGTGAGAAAGAGCATTGCAGGTCAGCACTTTTCCCCCTACACCCCCTTTCTGTCACATCCTTCTCTCTTCTACATGCTCATCCTCTTCATTATCACATCTGTGGTGGGACATGCACCAAGGAACTGTCAGCAAGCTTCTTGCTGAGAGAAAATGCTGCTTGTAGCCTTGTCGTGAAAGCCAGACACAAAGTCTGTTCATAGGAAAAGTTTACCACAGTGACTAAGGAAGCAAAGAATCACATTTTTCTTATTTACCTAAAGATTTATGCATGTGAGAGAGAATAATAAATGGTGGTGAAAAAATTCCCTCTCAGTAAGAGATTCAAGCCCAGATCTAAAATCTCAGTCAAATTATTTGCTAAAAGTGAATCTCCTTGAATAGAATACAAGCCAGAAGCCTGACTGTTATTCAAGGATTTTCCAAAACCTACAGCTGAAAAAAAGACATGTATCTACTATATCTTTTAAAACTACTTAAACAGTTAGTTGGTAATAAAAACTGTCCCTGATGCTGGCAAATATAATTTCAATGTTCAACCTCTCAGCAACTTTTACTACAAGAATCTTTCCTACTAAAAATTAAAAATTGAAATGAAAAATGGGTGAACAGAAGGAAAATTAAAGCAATTTATATATCTGAATTATATAGGTCCTTAATCACTTAATGTTATCTTATTGTGAATTGCTTATTCATAGAACATAGGCTATAGAATTACAAAATAGCTTGTCATAGTGCATTCACCACTAGTAATTCAGACTATGTCCAAGCTGTAGCTATTAACATAAACTCTTTTAATAAATCTGCCAGTTCCATATGGCCATATAGCATCAGTAGAGGAATAATGGTCTCCCCTTAAACACTACCAGAAAGCTATAAGCTATTCCTCCTATTCTTCTTATTAGAACTAAGATTTCTCTTTTTTTTTTTTTTTTTTTTTTTTTTTTTTTTTTTTTTTTTTTTTGTGGCCAGGAATATTCTTCATAGACAATTTCTTTGCTGGGGTAAATTTTCATATTATGCCTGTGTGATAAGCAAGGACAAACAGAGCTGTTTTTTTGGGTTTTTTTTTTTTTTTTTTTTTTTTTTTTTTTTTTTTTTTTTTTTTTTGCTATCGATCTTGATCTTTGTTCTGTTTCACTGACATAATTTAGTGGCTTTTTTCCCCTATACATATTCATATCCTAGCAAAAGCTGATCTGGCCTTCTCACTCACTCTCACCCCTCCTCTACTTCCTGTTTTGGTATAATTTTATTCTAAATAAATACTAATAGTTCTGTAAATTAAAATGATAGCCATGGAACAAGAAGCTCCTCTACAAGAATTGAAAATACTATTGTATCTGTACAAGAATAGAAAGTATTATTGTAACTGTGAGAATATACAGGGCCATTGTCCATGTTCAAGGATATAAAAATAGAAGGAAAGATAAGCTGAAACATGACAGCAAATTACATGTGTTAGAAACAGCAAAACAAGCTATTCAATTCCTCCAGGTTCTTCAGTCTCAGCTTCCATTTACATAGATTCTAGCAGAGAAAATCTTCCCATTTAGATCTGATTGCAGCCAATAGAACTGTCCTCTTTATGATTTTTGTGGCACACTAGCATAAGAAAATTCTGTACTAAAACAATATTTTTTGTTGAAGGGACGTCTCGATGTTAGCTTCCTGCTCAAAGAAAGACCATTAAAAGTAAGATCAAAATTGGATCAGGTTGCTTGAGACTTTGTCAACTTCTGATAGAGACATAAGAATCTTTATGAGAAATTGTCCTACTCATAACCAATCTCATTGAAAAATAAAGGTAGGGATGATACAGCTAATTTTGGGCATGGTTCTGATGTCTGATGATGGTGTTCAAACAGTGTCTACTTTGGCACAGATATTTTGGTACTTACTATTTTTGTGGATAAATAAGAGTGTGAAGCCCGTAGCAGCTGGAAATAAACTATAATAGAGAAAATGGTGAGAGAAGAATACAGAAAATGATACACAAAAGAGATAAAAGAGAATAATAGGAAAGCAAAAACAGCAATGAATAGAAATGCTATTACTTTGATAGGATAAACATGTACAAAAATATTTTTATTGTGTAAAAGAAAGTAACAGCTGAAATACGTACTCGTACTCTGCAGCAAAATTCGGTATTTTATTTCTTGTGGAAACTTCCTAGAGCTTGATTTTATATGCAAGGCATTTTAAATATGTTGGAACAACCTGATATAATCCACTGTTTGAGTCTGTTTCCCTACACTGGCCGTTCACAGCTATATTCTTTTCTGATCCATTACAGATTCTTCCTGTGGTCAATGACGTCACCCTCCCTACCAACCCAGTCACAAAACTCAACACTTATTTCCTAAAAGCATAATTTTGAACTGCATTTTTTGCAATCAAACTCATTTAATTCCAGTATTTATTCTTAGCCTCCAGGAAGCCTTAGCCTGACCCTTGAAAGTGAATTGTAATGCATGGCAGTCAAAGTAGCCAAATGGTGACTTCTCTTTCTGAGTTCCTATAGTACCTGTCCAAGGTGAGTGAGTAGCTCTTTTTATGGCTTTGACATCTCTGATTTTTCTCTGCTGGCTGTTCAGAAATGCAAAAGCAAATCCATCTGATCATATTCTCCTTTGTAGTGCCATTGACTCTAATACCTTGTATCTATGTTTCTGCCATATTTGACTTCAAAAGACAATGACACTGTACAGATGAAAAGCTTCTACAAAGCTTCCCTCACATACCTTTTTTGAAGATAAAATCAAGCTCTAGGCATTAGTATTACAATTTTGATATACACTGCTTGCAAGAAATAATGTAAGAAAATCACCACTTCACTGGAATAATTTTTTTCCTTTAAGAAAAAATAGCAGGTCTTTTGTTCAAATTAACATGGTTGCTTTTAAGATTGAAATACCAAACAAAATCTTTAATAAATGTGTATATATCATGACAGGCCTCTGCATTAGCAGAAACTCAAAGATTCCAGCCAATTTTACTTTTTGTAGAATTTGCCTTTCACGTAGTCACTATACTGACTGTATTTCCATAGCTACCTCTGCAACCTGTGGTTCTGCCTAGTTTTTCAGAACAAGAAGGAGCAGTTTACATATTATTGTTCTCCTCCTGAATTCAGCCACAGCTATAAATTACTAAGAGTAGGATAAAAATAGTGAAGACACCTATGTATTTGGATTCTTTGAAGGAAAGGATCAATTTTATTTTTGGTTTTAAAAAATTTTTCTTTTAATTTTTCTCATATATGTGTTTGCCTCCCATTCATCAGTCCTCATTTCTAATCTGCAACATTACTTCTGCAACAGGGACAAGCAAATTACAACATACATATAGATTTCTCTTGGTAAATTATTCAAGTTGCAAGTATGAATCAGTTTGTTAGTATCTCACTTCTGTGTATAGAAAATATTTGTCACAATCATTAGAGACAAAGCAAAGTATAAAAGTTTCTGATATACTTATTTGTGACATCTCATCCTTAAGTGGAAAGGAGTACCCAAGAATCATAGATGCTCATGGCTGAAAAGAGCAACATAAGTCAAAGGATCTGCAAAAGCTTATAAGGTTTTATAAGTTAATTACACACATGGCATGGAAATCAGGATATTAGTCCCTGAACTCTTAACAGAAGCACACTACAGTGGGCTGTGGATAAAAAGGTAGGGTGTAAGAGAAAAAAGAAATGAAAAATTAAAGATGGAGAGAGAGAAAGAGTCACTGTATGAGGGATGGAGAGCTCTGAAAAAGAGTATTGCCCATACTACAAGCAGAAGGGCTATTCAAAGTAAGATTCTTGTTTCTACCAGTTCAGACATGGGGACTACTGAAATAATATTAAGAGCAAAAGAACACTGTATGTACCATTTCCCTCACAAAATGTAGAACAGCAATGACCTCAAATAGTCCTGATCAAAAATAAACAGGTAATAATTGAGATCTATAATTGCCTTTCATGGTTTGCCTTGTAACAATATGAAAGCAGGCTAATTCCCTCAAGAACAGGTAATGGGCTAAAAAACTGGTTAATCACTTTAGAAAGAGTAAAAGTCTGCACAGCAATAAAATATTTAGAAATTAATGAAAAAAAAAAAAAGGTCAGTGCAATCTTAGAAGACAGAGATTTACATTCTCAAGCCATTAGCACAAAGATCCTGCTTCCTGCCATGTGATTTCACCACTGAAAATAGAAAACTGCATTAGTTTATTCTGTTCAGCTGAATAAAAACAAAATATTGCAGGAATCAGATGCCCTGTTTAAGAAGTCCAGTCAAAATTAAAAAAAAAAAAAAGATAATATTCTACAATCATCAACAGACTGCTTTCTTGAAGACACCAGTCATCATACTTTGGTGCTTTAAAAAACTACTTCTATAGTACAGTCTCCTTTTAAGAGCTCATCTGTGGGGAAAAATTAATCCTATTTTCAAAAACTTCTGTTGTTCTAACAATTCTGAGAACAAACCAAGAGAGCTCACCTGCCAGCAGACTTCCATCCTTGAAACTGCTGCCAAAGAAAACCAACAGTGACACTTCCCTGTTATTGTCAATGACAAAGTCAAGGGTCCTGCTATAAGACGACAGGTCATGCGCCCTGTTACAGAATTACAATTCTTGCAGAACTCTGCTGCACATTGTAGATAAGATTTGGATTTGTGCAAGTTGCTCCTCCTTTGTCAGAGTTAATTTCAGCTGAAGTAGCATTAGACCAGTATGAAGGGCTTTTATAACTCTCGTACATCAATACCTCACAGTTCATCTTGCTCTTGGCCCTGATAAACCCTATAGAACTCTTGCACTTTGTTTTTTTCCTTGTTCATTTTTCCTTCTATACACATTCTTGATTTCTGCCAACAGTACAAAACTGCTCTGAAACTGGAGGTGTAATTACAGAAATGTCCAAGCTGACTTTATTCTTGTGACCTCATCTGTATAATAAAATAGTAATGAAGTGCACAATTTTTGTTCAGATATGTTTATATTCAGCAGGATTTGCTGAATTGTATTCCATATACTTCCTGTTTACTACGAGCAAAGCAGCTGGACTAAAACTGGATTTAAATTGCCCAGCCAACTGCAGCACTTACCTGTCCATCGTGAAAACAAAAAGTATTTGTTTCTGGAAGCTGTTGAAACAATGGAAAAGAAATCCAGCCATCCTGACCCCTGATAACATTGTGAAAAAAAGAATCCCTACACTGAAAAAAGATTCAGAATTTCTTGGCTGTCATGTCATCCATGACAGCTTCCTATACCCTTCTAAAGATTAAAAACTTGTCCATTCCCATCATCCTCCTTTCAGTCAAAACATTTTACCAAGGCTCCATACTTCAGAAGTATCTCTCCCAGAAATATAAGAACAGCATAAACGTAGGGAGAAAAAAGCAGAGATCTGGTGTCAGTATAAATAAATGTAATGAAAAAATAGACCCATTTTGAATAAATAAATTTTAATTGCCTCATGTTGAAAGGACATTGCATAATGCAATTTTCCCAGTTTTCACACTCTGAATTATTTTATGAACACATATAATATCTCTTTATGTTTGTTGAAGCATAATCTACTTAACATCAGGAACATCTTATTTTAATTAAACTCCACCCCCCCACAATAATAGATTTTTTTATATCTTCCATACTATATTTATGGTCTCTTTCAATCAAATATTTTTTAATAAATCAGTGCTCGGATTTTTCATTATAAAGACTATAATGCTGTCTGTAAAAGGCATAGATCAAATTTATCATATTTATTGTAGCTTTTTTGTCCTTTAAAACTCAGATAATTGCTACTCATATATGACAGAAAGATTGGTCTCAGCCACCAAAATGCATATATCTTTCCCCTAGTTCAACCCCTTTGTGTTCTCAGAGAGTAGAAACAAGTTCCAAATGACACCAGTACCAAAACCTTTTCTACAGATCACTGGAAAATCCTCTCCAAATACCCGCTTCATTTCAGATACAAGACCAACAAAATGACCAAACATGACTCCTGAATAACTCAGATAAATTAAATCTGAATGATCTCCACCTCCTTCATGTACAAGCTGCTTTCTATATCATTTCACTAGCAGAGCTGAAACTCTCCAGAAAAGGCTGGGTTGTATCTCACATTTCCTACTCTCTCGAGTAAACTGCAACTCCATAGGAATCTACTGCCATCTTCCTCTCCTTCAGTTGACTGTAATCACTCTATCTAATCCTGCTGCTCATGTCATGATAGTCATGTTTTGCATCCCATAAAGAAATAGGAAGAAAATCAGAGTTTCTGGATCACAATTAGACTAAGGCATTAAGCCAAAAGCTTAATTATGCATCACTGCTAAGATTGGAGTTGTTCTGCAGATGTTTACAGGAACAGCCCTTGGAATCTGGGAAACTACTTCTGTCCAGCATTAAATGCCAGCTGAGAAAAATCTTTCTAAAATTTGGCTTGAGGCATAGACATCTACATCCAGTAAAAATTCTAGCCATTTTAATGCTACAGCAGAAGTCTGACTTGAAAGGCATGAATTTATGTTATACACATGATAATGTATTTGGGGAAAACATGTCAAGCTAGTGGACAAGAAGAGTACAAAGCCTGTAAGGCAGGATATCATGGAACAGACTTTTTATTAACACTAAAGAATAAACTCTCTTTGTCAGGCTACTTTAACAAGATACAGTAAATAGGACCTAAGACATCCTTATAGGCACCCCTTTCCTGAAGAACATATATATGTTTACAACATCTAAGTAGTAGGTATTCACATTTAAAAATGTTGAGACTGAAACTTCACCAAAAAAAAAAAAAACCATTTTAAATTAAATATACATCATTGTTCATGCAACGTGTTTAGTATTATGCATATTTACATCCATTATCATTCATTCACATATATTTAGTGAATATTTATGGTCTAATTAGTTGCATAACAATACTGAGCATTTAACTCCATTTACATGATCACTGAGCTGTAAAAATATTGACTCATTTTTATCAAGTAGATCCTAATGAATGGCAAGAAAATGATGTGTTACATGTATCATGAATATCTGCTTAGGAGTCCTGATATAACACCACCTGTCCATATTTATCTAATTTATACAACACTTCTGACACCTGGAACTATGAAGCAAAACCAGAACATTGTAAGAGAAAAGTTTATGATGCATTACAAAAATTCCATTCCTATCAGTGTCTGTCATCTATAAATGAGTTGCTGGCTCAGTTGTGTTCAATTGTGAATCACTTCATCCACCAAAGGTACATTGCAAAATAGATATATCTAGGAGAATGGATGCAAATACTCTTTATTTTCTTAATTTTAATTTGCATACATCATTTCCCCCCTCATTACAGAAGAACTTCTAAAATACAAGCAACATGAGAAGGAGAGGTAATATTGTGGTCCACATATGCATTGCTAGGAATGCCAAGCAAAAATGAATGTGCTGGAAAAAATATGGAAAACTACATTTACAGAAATAAATACTTTTCTTTATATATGACACCCTCATTTTCAAGGAATATTCTTCATTTTTGTTGGCAGGTGGAGAAGGGTATAGAACAGAGAGGCTCAGGTTTATATGCTTCATTTTAAATACCATCATCCAAGGCCTCTTTAAAAAATATTAATTTTCTTCACAGCATGGTATTTGGTGTCCTCATTTATATCCTGCCCCTGTGACTGCAATCATACTTGCTTTGCTTTAAGCATGTGACTAATGGAATTTTGTAGCTACTTAAGTAACTAAAAAAAAGTAAAGGATAAAAGACTGAGTCTTACTAGACTGTCATACTGTCATACTTATTGACTGTAATACTAGTAATAGTGCTGAAAAAAATACAGTTAACTACTTAATATTAATGTCAGCAGAGTGGAGGTTCCAAGTCTCATTATAATATTACTTAGTCTTAAAGCAAAATAAATAAAATGGGTAAAAAATTCAGTGATGTAAATAACCAACAAATAAGATGTAAAAAAAGCATGAGTGCTGGTACTAGAGCTGATCTCCCACAAACAAGCCATTCCCGTCTCCCACTATTCATGTAGAAGATCAAAGGAAAGGCATTTCCAGGAAGCTTAGCTAGAGTTCAAGAAGTGCAATATTCTAAGTATTTTCTACAAATATGGTAGCACTTGCACAGTTACTCATTTCACTTGAGTGTTTTGTGCTGCCTCAGAGCTTATTAGCCAGTCTGGTCCCCTTCCTTTCTCTACCAAGAAACAGGGGGATTTGCTCAAGCAGCAACAGCAGCTAGGCTACTTCTACACTGCAACTAGAGGCAAGGTCTCAATTACCCAGCAATCATACCATTCTGCTCTCAGAGTGCTGTCAGTACCTTGCTTTTCCTGGAACTGCCAGAACAAATGTGTTGCATGCCCAGTATAAACTTAATGTGTAGATATAAACTCTGGACACAACCCTCAAACAGAATGCAACTCTACATAAATCTAATGATTTTTCCTACAGAGAACAAAAATTACCTGTAATTGCCAAAATGAAGTCTGTGAATTCAGAACACCCAATAAAATTATATATGCAAGGCTCCTATTATACACTCTTTGCACATATCAAAATGCAAAGAACAGCCTATCATAGCCAATCCTATTAAAATTAATTGCTATCTTGTCTCAAATACATTAGGTCACAAAGAAGAGCTCAGGCTATATATAAATGTTTGAGACATTCACACAACATACCATTTTTCATTGTTTTTTGCAATTCCTAAGTGTCTTAAGCAATCAGTGACACTCATTAACATGTCAGTGAAATCATGGCTGCATTAGTATTAATTGTGACTAAAGTGTGATCAAAGGATTTTTTAAATGGTATAGACAGTGAAATTGTTCCATAATCCCAGGATACAGAAAGAATCTCTAGCTTTAAATGCATTTTACATAGACCATTTTGAAGGGACTGTCTGTTCACAGCTCAGCCATGTTCCCTTCATAGATCATGTGCATGAGAAAAATCAACAGTAGGAGGAAATAAACGCTTGAATTTGAGCACTGAAGTGAATACACAAATAATTTCACTATTGGACAATACAATAAATGTAATAATTCCTAACAAAAGTATAAGAAATTTGCTACTTCTGGGAAAATCTACTTTAAATATCATTGCATATCATAATTTAAATATCATTTCACATTATAATTTTGGTCTGTCATTTGAAAAATTGAATTGACTGTCCAGTAAAGCATTAATGGGACCATTCTATCACTGTCTAAGTGTCTTTACTGATATAAAATGAATTTAGTACTGGATGCATAAACCTTAATTCAAAAGATTGGCAAAGAACTCAAACAATTAAATGGTCCAGACTTCATAGAACTTCATGTCTGGCATGCTTTCAATGAATCTTTCTTTGTTGTGCAGAGTGGTGCATTTATCAAACACCACACACATATGTTTTTTTAATTCTGTAAAAATTTATCTTGTCTGTTTGTTTTTGCTTCTAAGCATCTTCAGTGTATGCAGAATTAAAAGTTGGGAGAATCCAACCATAAAGACATATGCCTTGGAACTGAAAATTAAAAAGCCAAATGATTTCTAATAAAAAAAAAAATTTAAAAGATCTCCAGTAAAAATGTTATGTACTGTGTTTTTTAACTGCACCAGCTGAAGTTATCAACTATATAAAGAAAAGGATAGAGAAGTACAAAAGCAGAAACCATTCACAAAACTTCTATGCCAGACATACAGAGCTGCCAAAATTTTGATGTTTACACCAGAGACTAATCTGAACCATATTACCTCTACAAAACCCATTTAAAAATTTTCTTTCAATTTTCACCAGGGTCTTTAGAACTCCTACAAATTATAGGCATCTGGAGAAGTTATCATCCCAAAATATCTTTAGTTAGTGAATTTCAGTAACAGAGTGCTGGAATGCTCAGACACCCACTAAATGCCCTTTAGTTTTAGTCTGCCTCTGAGCCTCTCTACTACTATGTCAGTTCAGAAAAATGACGCATTTGTGAGAGGGGGAGGAGAGGGAGAGAGAAGAGAAGAGAAGAGAAGAGAAGAGAAGAGAAGAGAAGAGAAGAGAAGAGAAGAGAAGAGAAGAGAAGAGGAGATTTTAGTTAAACAGGATATACAGTGATCATTTAGTTCAATTGTCAGACCACTTCAAGTCTGACCAAAAGTTATAGTATTTTGTTAAGGGCATTGTTCAAATGCCTCTTAAACACTGACAGGGACGGGGCAGTAAACACCCCTCTAGGAAGCCTGTACCAGCATTTCAACTCCCTCTCAGTAAAGGGGCAAAAAACACCAGTTCTGTAGAGTTTAAAAAAAATGAAAGGACTGCTTGTGTAAAACCGCAGGCAGAACAGCGCATGATTGATTCTGAGCTACTGAGCTTGAAGCAATATAAAAGGTTTCACTTCAAGTGCCAGTGATGAATCATGCTGAGCCTGGCCTAGGCTCCCCATCTGCATGCAGGGGAGAGTTTGTGTTCCCTGTTCTGCAGAGCTCTTGTGTCATTTCAGCAGAGATCCGGCCTCAGAGATGGAGGAAAGACAGCATTGTGAACCACGTCAGATTTGTATCTCCTGATGCTGCACTCAGACACCACGTACTGTCTTGAGGCAGACAAGGCTTGTTGTTACACAAGAGGTGTCTGTCAGAGGACAGGAATGTCAAAACTGGCTCAGAGAAGTATCTATCTCATTTCCTCTGATGTACTACAGTAAGCTCTGATTTTCATTCAGTGTATCCATGTACATGCAGGAAAAACACATGTTCCAGGCTTTGGGGGTATTTGGGTAGATTTGTGTGGCAAGGTTTTGGTAACGGTGGGAGTTCTAGAGGTGGCTTCTGTGAAAAGCTGCCAGAAGCTTCCCCTGTGACCAGCACAGCCAATGCCAGCCAACTTCAGGACTGACCTGCTGCTGGCCAAGTCTGATCCCAGCAGCAACAGTGGTAACACCTCTGGGATAATGTGGCTAAGAAGGGGCAAAACTGCTGTGCAGCAGCAATCACAGCAGGAGAGAGGAGTGAGAATATGTGAGAGAAGCAGATTCCCCTGCAGGTCATGGTGAGATGATGATAAGGCAGCTGTCCCACTGTAGTCCATGGAGGCCCACAGTAGAGCAAAGATCCGCCTGTAGCCCGTGGAGGATCCATACTGGGGCACATGAATGCCCAAAGGAGTCTGTGACAATGTGGGGAGCCCTGCTGCTGCAGCCTCCAGGCAGGAGGTAGAGTAAATGGGGAATAAAGTTGAGCCTGGGAAGAGGAGAGGGAAGGGGAAACTTGTTTTTAACACTTGAGCTTTTTTTGTCATTACCTTACTCCGATTTGATAGGTAATAAGTTAAATTATTTTTTCCCCAAGTCAAGTCTATTTTGCCTGTGACAGTAATTGATAAATTATCTCTCCCTGTCCTTACCTCAGCCCTCATAAGGCTTTCATGTTATTTTTGTCCCTGTCATGTTGAGAAGAGGGAGTGATAGAGCAGCTTTGGTGGGCACCTGGCATTCAGCCAGCATCAACCCACCTGTTAGTTAAAGTAGCAACAGTTGCACAGAATTAGTATACAATGCATTTTCTGGAAAACACACACACACATACTCACAAAAACAGTACAGTCCCTATTCCTGGAAGACTGCAATTAAAGGTTCTAATCCTGCACTTAGCTTTACAGAGACAAATCTTTAAAAAAAAATAAAATAAAAAGTAGAACACCTCCTTGAACTCAGCAGCACTCCTTGCAGCTGTGTAATTCCAGCCACCTGAAAATTGATGCAGGTTTAAAGGGGTAGGCTGAAGAGGCTTTAGGAGTCAATGAAACATCACAAAAGGAATGATATTTACAAATGTGACAAGAAACAACAGAACAGGATTGGAATGAGAGAGAAGACTGAGAATAATATTAGGTGTTAGAAGCCAAAAAAATACTGCACATAGGCGAAATATAATGATTCCAAGGAGAAAAGACAGAAGATGGAAACGCCAGCGCATAGGAGATTATCTTGATGAAGTGAACATGTAGAACATGCACTGAGATACTACAGCACTATGATATCTGGAGTAGAAAGAGAAATGAAAAGCTCAAGTTGACTGGTGAAGCTGTAAAAGGCCCAGAGGGGGTTAAGAAGAGAGCTACCAGTCTAGGCAGCAGGGAAACAAGTGATGGAGAAAGACTGCTAGGCACCCTTTACATAAGGATGCTGCTGTGATAAACTGTGGGAAAGGGGAGCCTGCAGGGGAACCCTGGCAACCCACATCAGGTTGTGATGATGTTTCAAATGTTTCCTTCATTTCTATGATAAAGCAGCAGCAACAGAGTCAGAACTGCTGAGAATGAACACGAAGAACAATAGCATGTCCCTGGATCTGTAATGGATCTAATGGATCACTTTCATCGCTGAAGGAAGTAACCTCACAAGAGAAAGAACCCTTTATCATTCTGCTGTTCCTCCAGCATCATCTCTTGTATCAACCAAACTGCACAGCTCAACACAGTTTTGATTCAGCCTTACACAGCTAATCTCTTAAACTAAACACAAACATCATAGTCTAATTTTTTAACAACTAAAAGGTGTACAACATAGTCATGGGGCAAACAAAAATAACAACAGTGATCAAAAGGAAGCTTTCAAAGTGGAGGAAAAAGTCAACCTCCCTCCCTCCTTCAAATGCTTTTTGAAGCTGAAATGCATGAGCTGAGGTAATGTAATGATGAGTGTTTTCAAAATACATTTTATGGGGTGATGGAAATACAAGAATGTTTGAAAAAACACTTTAAAAAGAGATCAGACATAAAATGTTTCCAGTGTTATGACTTTTCTTTTACAATTTTACACAGAATAGAAAAAGAATGAAGACTAAAACAGAAGAGACAAAAGAAGTATATTTTTCTTCAAAAGGTCATTATGGTATTTTGTTACATTTTTACACAAAAGAAATTTCCTGAGCAAATAATAAGTTCTTTGTGTCAACTCCTTAGCAAATTGAATTGAAGTTCTTTCTGTAAATGTAGTCATTCCCATTAAGTCAACTCATTAAAAACACAGCTGAAGAGTTTCACTAGCAATGAAAACCATTTACAGTTCTGAGTTTTCAGTGTAGCTGAAAACATTTCCTTCTTAATTCAAGAAATAATGAAAAAAAATATGATCTAAATTTCATAAAGTGCAAGCAGTGTCTAATGTCAGGATGCTAACAGATGGTCAGATCACATTATAGCCATGTAAGATGTTACTGCTCTCAGCTCTCTTTCCTCTGCTGTTGAACTGATGTCTTGTCAGGGCTGACCTAGAACAGAGGATAGATGGAGTTAAAGAATAAAGCAGGAATTTATTAAAAGGCCTTAATGGATACACCTTGGGCAGTACAAGAGCCCAGCCAGGGCTACACCGAAGATGAACCAAAATGGTCACAAAATGGATGACTGGTCACGAGGTCTCTCACTTTTATAAGTTCTGGTCCATTAGCATACAGGAGTTAATTGTCCAATTGTAGCTTTATGATATGAAGTCCCACCCTTCTTTTTTTTCTCTCTTCAGTTCACGTTGTTTATGGTCTTGGACCTGAAATTTGGATCAGTTGTCCTTGGTCCCAAGCTAGAAAAGGAATTATTTTGCCTAGCTACTCTGTGAAGAGAGCTTACCATCCCTTAATATGAAGCTCAGAACTGCACACTAAAGCAGTACAGAATCTGAAAAATACAAAAGCTGAAACCTAAGGCATCATCACAGCAGAAGCACACTGCAGCTGCTCAGCCTAGTCAGCCACTCACAGGCTAAAGCAGCATCTAACAACCAAACTGGAAATTGAAGGCCAAGAGATGTTTTTGACAGTGGACTTCACATGGCAAAGAGAATATTCAGCAGAGTGAACCAAAGTCCCTTTGTTGGTCCTGAGTGAAGTAGACTATACTAATGTTCTTGTACATGTATTCTATAACAGGACTATACTCATGTTTAGACTAGAAATCCCAGTTCCAGCACATCCAAAACAAGCAGGGTGCTTTCTAGGAGTAGATGGGCATTTGGGGAATGAAAGCCCTAGACATCTAAACCTTAGAAAACTAAAACTAGAGTTCAAAAACATACTACCAGAAAGTAAATAGATCTAGAGAAACAGGAGAAGACAATTTGGCAGGAGGGCAGGAAATGTGGAGGCAGTGTGTGACATGATTCATAAGAAGCCTAATGAAAGGTTTTAGTACATCCAGAAAAGGAAGAGACCAAGGTGTGGATTGCAGAGTTGCCAGGTTCTTGGGGAATAATGTCTCAGTTCATGATGCAATTTTGCCCGCTTACTTTCTGCTGGATAATCCACTTCTTTGTTTCTATGTACTCTACATAAAGCCCAGGTTGATGAAAATTGGTGTTATTCCAGTTGATGTAATCTGTTCTTGTTATTTGCTTCATTTTAGTACACTTGGCTATTCCTGTAACTTTTGCTCAGATCAAATTTCTAGTCTTTATTCCAAGAAACTGCTACTTGCTGAACCATGTCTCGAGTAACTTTGATATTTTTCTGTTCCATTAGTGCAATAAGTCATCCTATAAACAGAAGCTTGTTGGGGGAAATTTGACAAATCATTCTGTCATTTTAATTTTAGTACAAGTTATTATACCAGACCCATTACTGAATAGTTCACCCTCCATCTGTGTGATTTCTGTATTAGGTATTACCAGTTTCACATGAATGTCACACAAAATTGTGCATTAAAACAATAATTTCTTCCACTTACTAATGCCTGCACTGGGATATTTTACTCCCTCCTTCCACACCCCTTTTACAAGACATATATGCCCTAAATCCATCCAACTGTTTCTTCCCTTTTCCATTCCAACAATTTTTTCTCAAGGTCACCAGCAAAGACATTAAGATTACTTTTCTGACTTAAACAAACCAGCAGCTTTCTACTGCTATCTGAAGGGGAATAAATAGCACCAAAAATGGTTGAGAATTACTTATTACATTCAGCAACTCTGGATCATTTTAATATCACCATATTAAATACAAAAGTAACTTTTTTTTTTTTAGCTTGATTAAATTAATGTTTCTATGCTTCTGCAGTAGGTTTTGGTTTTGAGGGTTATAGTGGAGTTTTTTGTTTTGTATTAATAAGGTAGTTATGACAATCCACATTTATAAAGTAGCATGCTCTTTCATCATGGCCTTCTTAAACAACAATTTTTCTATTGATTTATCATAGAAATTACTGGAAAGATAATTCTAGGCTTTTAGCAGGAAATGTCAAGTACTGTATTAATACAAAGTGCTCAGAGTTCTCTTCCTGACTTCAAAGTTTCTGTTGGTTTATTCTTAGCCATCAACTTCATCTGACTGAGTTTATTTTAAGGAATACCATTCATCCTTGAACTTCTATTTATGATACTGAGAATTCTTTATTGAGAAATGACCACAGGAGGATAGAACAGCGCCGAAGCATATTGGACTGTGGCTCCCTCTAGACATGCCATTTGTTTTGCAAGCAGCTAAGTAAGCCACGTATTCTTTTCATGCCTCTTTAAGCTCACAGGTACTCAAAATACCTGAAGAATTCTCAGGGCTCAGATCCCTACGCAAAGAAGCTATTTTTATATATACAATTTCTATTGGACAGATGAATACATAAAGCACTGTGGCTAAATCCTTACTCATACTGAGTTAAAACAGCTTCTTCCAACTTCTTTGAGTAAGTACTCATGCTGAATCTCACATTTTCCTTTGCATGTGAAAGCAATGCACAAAGAAATTCACTAACAGACCTCAATAAGGTAGAAGAGCAGTCTCCAAGGACAGAGAGAAAATACTTACTTTTATTTCAGTCAATACTACATTTAAATACCACATTTTCAGGTTATGCAGCAGGAACACCAAATCAGCAGCAACGTATGTTGGATGTCTAATTGTCATCCAGAGGTCAGCATTATTCTGATGCCCCTGGAAGAGCTCCCCAGACCTCCTCCTCTCCACATCTCTGCTAGCAAGTGGTGCCCTGTCAGAGAACTCTGCAAACAGAGATAAAAAGAGAAAGAATCAGGAGTGATCCTGCTGTGCTAAGTAAATTAACTCAGGAGGATATTGATGAGATTACTTATTTATTTAACACATACACTGAATTCAGAATGGGAATAAAACTTCATCTCTTACCATTCATCAGTTACATATTGCCTAGGGCCATGAGCCTGTTCATAGCCTCTTCTTCTTTCTCCTTGTTTTTTGCCCAATTTAGTTTCACTTTTCTTTTTCTCTCCTTTCCTGTACTTTATTTTGGACTGAAATACTTCAAACATGAATGCTCTGGTTTGTAAGAGTCAACATACTGTCACTGCAACCTTTACAATGACAGATGCCACTTTTTTAAGTAGAAACAGGTTTTTTATTAGCAGCTCTATAAGCCCTCTACACTGTTAAAAGAACTCCTTTCTGAAAAACAACTCTGAGAAAATATATTTTCACTAGCAGCTGGTCTTCTTGACTGCCTGGATAAGCTTCCTCAAGAAGCAGAGATACTGAAGTGAGTATTTGAGCAACAACTGACCAGTCACTCCTTACCTTGGGACTTTCATCAGGTAGGCTGGAAATACCTGAAGAGAACCATGTCAACAAAGGCAAAACAACAAACATTCACCCCTAATCCCTGCTGCTTTCAATGTCCTTTTCGTGTGCAGAGGTCTGCAGAATAAATTAACACCTGGATATGTAGATCAGTCTTCAGCTACAGGATTAAATAGATAAATTATTTAGTTCCCCCAAAGACTATGGTAGAGGAATCTTGAATGTTGTTCAGGTTGGGAGTTTTGAAGGCCATGCAGTATGCAGCCAAAGTGGTAAAATCCACAGAGGATTGGCATATTCAGGGAAAATGAGAGAAATTAGCTCAGACCCACCTCCTCCTGTCTCAGATCAGACATTATTCTACAGGCACAGTTGCCATACCAAGTGGGATCACACTTCCCCACAGAAATTTTTGCACTTCCCTCACCTGTTATTGTTACTCTACTAAGTCAAAATACAGAAGAAAACCTTTATCAACAGGTGCCTCTACCCCAAATAACACAGTTTTCTGTTGAATGGAAAAGGGACTTCAAACTGCAGAGAAGAAAGAAAACAAGTCTCAAGTTAAAAGTAGAGAAATAATTTTAAAAAATATGTATGTAAAGGGACATAAAATAGAAAACAAATGGGAAAAATAAATAGCAAGCAACTGAATGGGGTCAGGACAGAGCGAGGAAAGGAACACAGCTAGCTGCCAACACTGTCAGGGATGCTGAGAAGGGCAGACCTGATCAGCCTGACCCTTCTTCTGCCATATGCATCTTCCCTTAACCAGGAGCTGAAGGAAATGAACTTTTCTCCCTAGTATTACTGCTTTCAGTGAATCAATATGAATGTAGTACCTCTCTTTCTACAAAAGCACTTCACTCTGAGGGTTTGTAATATCTTTCTTGTGCTCAACAGCTGCAAAGTTTCAATTTCTTTGAAGACAGTAATTTTCTGATCGACTTTTCAATGTTTGCTTTCCCTCTGCTCCTTTTACAGCTTCCTTTCAGCCCCTCCTTGCTTTCTTCCTTTTCCCTATCTTCTCATGTTCATTCCTGAACTCCCAGATCTTTTCCACGCTGCTTCAAGACAGTATTATCAACTTATCCCGAAACACACACACTTGTGACAGCAACAAGAATTAACTGCCTGTTCTACCACATGGAACAGATTTTTATGTAGTATTAAATTTAAAAGGAAATCAGAACACAAGCAATTCATTGAGAAGTTTACTTTTCCAATTAAATGGAAGGTTAATGAAGATAACATTAGAAGGAAACATGCTGAAGACAAAAAACAGTTCACTGAGTTCTGATTATTGCTTTTTATGCAGCCTACCCCTTGTCAGCAAAGCAATTAAGCTAAGAGATCTATGGTTAATATGTGATTATGTGGTCTATGTGATTCAGTTCAAGAAAAAACAATGTAAGGACGAGGCTTTTGCTTTCACTCTTCATTCACGAGAGTGAAGTATTTTTGCATGTGGGATTAGAAAAAGGGAATAGATTAAATCAATAACAAAGCTTATTTTTTCAGTCTTATCACAGAAAATTGCAAAAATTTAAAACTCATCTTGAATGAAAATTTACCTAAAATCTGGAAATGGTAAAGGATTTGCTTGCTTTCTTGTTTTTTTTTTTTTTTTTTTTTTTTTATGTTTTAATATAAGTACCTTAAATCAAACTGCAATCAAGTGACCTTAGTGACTTCACCCAAACCCTTTCACTTTTTTTCAATACTGGCAGAAAAAACTGGAGTGCCATCATCTCCACATTCCATAAATATGCATCATTTCAATGATGCTGGCTTGTTTGTAATTTCCTTGGGTTTGCATTATTTTTTGAAAACCTTGCGGGAAAAAGCAATTGATTCTTGAATTTAAAAAAAAAAAAAAAAAAAAAGACAAAATAAAACAACAAAACCACCTACATTTCTCAATTGGAAGCCATTACAGAGAATGTATTTACTTTTACCCAAGAGCTCTAATTTTAGTCATCATCCTTGGGTCTCACATAACATACAACTTATGAAATCCTCTTAATCCATCTGAGGAACCTGCACAGAAATAGATTGTTTCAGTTGATGATAGAGAACATGTCCCTCTCTTTCTCTGTTAGCTGTAGAGAGCCCAATAAATGCAGGCTAGGGAGACTACACTGAGACTCCCCTAGCTGGATAATATGTGTACACCTGCTTCTCTACCCGCTGAATCAGAATGTTTTGTCCATCTCATATATTTACGTCCACAATATTCTGAAATGAAAGATGTCTTACTATAGAAGTCTCCAGTCCTGCAAATAAATACACCCCTAACTCCACACTTGGTGTGCTGGTAACCAGTGCAGCTTCTAAAGACAGGAAAACAGAATGGGCCAGTAGAGAGAATTCCTGATCTTGGTTGCTGCTTTTAATACTTTATCTCAACTAACACAACTACCATCCCAAGTTTAACGTGGGACTTTCTGTCACAATAGCTGTATGTAACTCTGTATTGTTACCACATGATTATCATTTTGATTACTTCAGTTATTCTAGAATTGTCATAAAACTTTACTCACTCAATGATATTTAGGTTTTGCCTTTGTGATTTCAGAAAAGAAGCCATGCTCTACTTGAGTACAGTAAATTATTAAAAAGTAATTCCTCTCCTTCCTCCCAAGATATTAAATGTTATTTTGCATTTGACAAGACCTCAGGCTAGCTCAGTGATTGCCTTTGTACCTACCCATGACTGGGAGAACAGAAGATTTTCTGATTGTTTTCTCCACCAGTACTTACACTGTTGAGGTGGGACCACTTTCAGTTTGGCAAAGAGACAGCAGGCAAGCATCTGTATAGAGTCCCAGAACAGACGCACTGTTGAATATAAAATGACACCAAAAGATAAATTTATAATAAAAATATTAAACCATCAGAATAAGACCTCTTTCACCTGCCAAGGTTTTGATGTATAAATGGAATGTTTAATGGGCTGCATTGATGTAATTAATTTACCATCATTATAAAAGTACACTTACTTTGTAGCTCCATTTTCCAATCTTATTTTTCCTACTAAATTGATATCTCCAGCTGACTTTCACGTTCCCACTTGTTATAACTAACTTCTTTAGGCTTTTAACCTTTAAAATTTTAATTAAATTCTTCATAATCCCATAACCCCCAAAATTATTTTTTCTTCACTAAAAGTATGAATAGGAGGAGAAAAAGGAAATGTCACTTTGCTTTTCACTGCAAGAACGGGAAGAAAAAGTCTAGTAACATATGCAACCTGATAGGCTTTCATCATGCTCTTAAAACAGTTAATTCAACTGGATCTCATGCATGCATTACCCCTAGATAGATTTCCCTCATTAACTTAAATAACAGCAGACATAAATCTTGACATAATCTTCTCTCTGAACTTTACTGTCCGTAAAGCATATGGAGTCTTCTTTGCCAGAGAGAAACTCAGTCATTTTTACACTCCTGGTGTAGAGCCAGGTTTTTGTATCAGTGTGGCTGGCAGGATGAATCAGCGAAATAATTCTACCTCTCTGTCTTTTATTGAATCCTATCAGATTACCAAGTTTTTAAAGGCCTCATGAAAGGTCCACAAACTAAGCCATAAATTTATAATAGAGGATAAACAGACTGCCAGTCACCATCAGGGACAAACCCATACTTGGTACCGATGTGAACACGACCTGATGAACATCATCAAGATCTAATAGTCCCTCTTACATACCTGAATCAGGGGTACTAGAGGGGCTGCAGCCAAAACATTAATTTCTTATTGTATAACCTTTCGCTGCGTCGTGTACCTGAACATGTAACTCATCATTTCCCTGCCATGTAGTTTGTGGCAAGAAGCAAAGCTTTCTCATTTGGAAGAGGGAAGGAATTCTGCCTTCAACATGGGTGAAGGAAAGTTGTAGCATTTACTGTAGTCATCAGCTAGTTGCACTGTGGGGGAGTTAAGTCAAGAGTCCACAAGTAAAAGGCATTTAGAAGAGCAGGGGAAAGGCTGGAAAAAAGCAAGTCCAGAAAAAAAAGTAAATTTTAAAGGCTTAGAGACACTATCTGGAAAAGACTAAGATACCCAAAGTAATAGAGGATTTCATTAATATGGTATACTTGGAAGTCAGCCAGAAGCCAGTCTGCTAGAAAAAACAGGGGCTGACAGACACTCACTGTGGGCAACCTTCCATTATCAGTTCCAGTGGATTACCTTTCTCACTGATTGGATGGCCAATCTTAATTTTCCACAGGTTTAACCATCAGAATCCTGAGAACATCTGAACTTCTTTAATCTATGACATCCTCTAGATATATTTCTAAATTTTTTAAGATGTCAGACAATGATTGAGACTCTTGAGTATCATTACCATTTAGTGGGAAAGACTGTCATGATCCTGTTGCCTCATATAAATAGACAGATATACGAGCAGACATTTATATCAATTGCAGTTTTCCTGCCACATCCCCACAGACCACCTCTTAAGAAAACTGTAAACTATATAGAGTCAACAGATAGGCAGATTTGTAAAGAAAACAAATTAGACAAATCTTTTGTTCATGTCTTCTGGAGCTCAAGGATGCTCACATCATCACTGCTCTAGGTAAAACATGTAGACAAGATAATTTTTAATTTAGTTTATACCCCAAGCCCTCTGGACACATGGAGAATAAACAGTAATAAATGAGGATTTATCTTCTCAGTAAGACACAGACACAAAACAAATCACAGGAGGAAAGTTCCTTTGCAAAAATTGGAAAGTTAATAGGTTTTCTCAATGTCCTTCTTGAAAATTAATCTTCCACTTAATCAAACCTTTATGGATAAATAATACTTTTCCTGTCAACAAGACTAGATTTAATAAGATTTCTTATCTGGAAAAGGCAATCTGGAAAATGCAGGTGGTTTTTTTTTTCTATTTTTATTTTTATTGCAACTTAAACTTTTTTGTGTGCTTGGTCCTATACTTTGGCCAGACCTCTTATGCAGTTTTGACAGGTAAAACCTACATGATCCTCAAGCCAGAATGTTTCTGCATGTGTAGAGCAGAATCAGAGTGAGGGACCTCTCAAGGGAAATCTCATCATTTTGACGTGCCCTCTGAGTTGAGCAGTGGGCCTTTCAGCACACAGCTTAACACTCAAGTCCTTAAATTCTAGCTGCTTTAGGTGGAAGTACTTTATTTCAACTGGTCCTCACTAACAAAAAGATGTACATTGCCCTCTCTAGCTGGTAACTCCCTGTTGCAATACCTCATGGATATTGCAAATTTACGATTATTAGAAACACTTCCAAGTTTAGTATTCACCATTCTTGCATGGCTTGAAAAGTCTTGTTTCTTTTCTTCCTGTCCAACTTTCTGTGGGTCAAACTTCCTTCATTAGCTTTGTCACAGATTTCTAGATCTCCAAATGTGCTTTATGTGGTTTCACAACGTTGAAAGAAGAAAGTTAAATTTGATTTTTCAGCTACATGGGGTGGGGATTCACCCCATCATATTTTTGGAGCTGGAAGTAGTATAATCAGAAGTGCTTTCACTCAAGGGTATGGTTCTGAATAAAACTAAACTGTATGCTTACAAGATAAAAATACTTAAATATAAATGTCATCTGTGTGCATGTAAAAGTTACAAAGATTCCATTCAAAACATAATTTTAGAGTACAAAATGCTTGTCAAATTGCTAACTATACTCCTTAAATATAGAGAATTAAGGGATCGGGAACAAAAAGCATGAACATGACATTGATTCAAATAATTTTCCTCCTAAAACTTTTCTCTATATAATATGATAAAAGCTTAAGCGAAAAAAAAAAATATCAACAGACTAGCTAACTGAAATGCTTCTAACCCTATCCAATAAAATACATTGCAAGAGCATCCCAGCAGATATTTGTTTTCCACAGGCAGTTTATAGATAAGGCACTGGTCTCTAAAGTGAAACAATGGAACAGAACTGTAAGTCAGGAACAGATTAATGCTAAGAACAGTGATGGAGGAAATACAGCAAAACTCCCACTGAAAAGGCTTTCTATATTAGTTTTCTTGGCTGTAATTGTTTGTTGTCATACTCACCAATTTCCCAAATAGAAAAAAGAACAGATTGCAGCTGCTCCAAGAGAAATCTGCCATGGTGACCATCTTCCTTCCTTCCTGAGAGGTCAGATCCGCTCACCTGCCGGACTCCAAAGAGGAAGTCTCTCTGGGAGTGCTCTGCTTTTAACCCCTGTGTGTTCTCAGAGGCGTATCCAAGTCCCCAGTGGCCACACCAGGTGCCAATCTGAAATTTGGCCACTGATTGGTTTGACCATAAGTTCCCAAAACCTCACTTCCGGGTCAAACCATGACACAACTTTAGCTTTGGTATCATGATAGCCTCTTAAAATTTCAGACAAATATTGCAAAATTGAACTTAAAATATTTATTCTTTTTTTTCAGAATTCCTCATACTTTTCCAGATATTTTACCACCTGCATAGACAGAGTGACAAGCAATCTTCAGATATGAACTCATACATAATTTCCTCTGCATCCCCATCTCATTTAGTATACAAGGGTTGGATTATAAATCAGCACAGAGTTTACAGATGTCATTTAATAGTCCTAAAATTTTATCTGTTTGGTACTATAACCAAAGCAACGTTCTTTCAAATGTCTCATACATATGTATCATAATTTGTATTTCTCAGTAAATATTCATCTTGAAAGAAAGGGATTTTTTCCATTTTTTCATGAACATTCAACTTATTTTTCTCCACATTTACAAATAATATGTTTCTTATTTTTTAATATTTTTCAATCACTTGTTGAATAATTACAATACTTCATATTTCACATCCAGTCTTAGAACTGTCTATTACTTTTTTAAAAAGCATTTGGAGTGATTTACAGAAACTTCTGAAAACATCCATAATGGGAAAAACAAGCTAACTATGAATTAAAAGTGAAATATACAAAAAATAGTAATAATAATAAAAAAGACATCTCAGCTTTTATCAGCTCACCTAGACTGAGGCTTAAAGGGGAACAAAATATTTTTAAATTGCATCTCAGAAGACAAGTTCTTCATAACAGAATGGAAAGAAACTCTGAATCAAGCAATTATCTAAATGTCTGTAGCCAGCCAGCATTTGATTTTGTCTTATATTTCTCCAAGATTAACTGAAGAAACTTTAAAAATGCGACTTTCTGAATTCAAGATTAAAATGCATGACAGTCCAAACTGTATGCAGCAATTTCACTCACTTTAATATTTAATACAGCACCAGAACTACATTGCTAACTGAGTTCATTCTGCCACATAAATTTCCATTCACTGTGACATTTATCTTGGACTATACTTCATTCCTCTACAGCACTCATCCAAATGCAGGAGAAAGTCACAGAATCCCTGTGCTAGGCAGGATATTGAGTTTGTGCCACAAGAACAGGAATTATCTGTGATTTATTTATTCCTGTGTTGGTAAATTAGTGAGAGGACTGCTCATATGGATCTCCACTGAGGAGACAGCAGAGTAAGACCATGGAGGTTTGGAAAGAAATATTTTATATGTAACACATCTCCTCTGCACTTGAGCAAAACATCTATTTCTCTTTGTCTTGATTCCACTCTCAAAAAGACAGGGTTAGCAGTCCCAAGTAACTTCCAATACTACAAGGACTTCAAAAATACAAAAAAAAAACCCCAAAACCTCATAATTCTTTCTAACAGAGATAAGAACAATAAATAGCTTGAAAATAGCAACAGTTGTTTTATCACACAGAAGGAAGAACAGTGAGCTGTTCCAGGCAAAATATTTCCCATCCCCTTTGCGCTACTTTTTACTCCAAAGCCCTTCACAAGTATGCAGCTTCAAACATATAGTGTAAACTGGGAAAAATGACAGGAGGATGTGAGCTGATGGGGTTAATATGTGGGAGGCACCATGTTCTTTTATTTCTTCTTATTCTTGGGACTAAAACCCCAGCTATCTATTCTCTTTCTCCCCTTTCTTCCTCTACCATTCTTTCTTCCTCCTTGTCACCTAAAACCCTTCAAAAAGGTAATTTCCAAGTCTCGTTTAAATTTGCATTAGGTTGGGTCAGGCCTCTGCTCTCAGGTGCAACTCAAAGCATGCTGCAGACACTCCCTCTGCCAGTTTGCCTGCCCCAGGGCTGGGAGCCTTGCAGCTGCCTCTGCACCGCTCCATGCTTGTGTTAATTAACCCAGGCACACATTGATGAAGCTGTAATGCTTTCAGCACCTGACAAGTATCTCTGTTGCACTGTGTAGTTAGAGCTGTTATAGCTCTATAGAGCTGTTACTCCTCATTGTCACAAATATCTTTGCATTATACTTTATAATGCTTTCATTGATTAGTTGCTACATGGCCCACTTGGTTTTTTCTTTATTTTTGTAATATCAGTCTTCCTATCTTTTCTGACTTCACCATTACATTTCTTTTCTCTTTTATGACTTACCCGCAGTCTTCCTTCTCTAGTTTTGGTATTTCTTTTCTATTGACAGCTCACTCTTTTTTTTCTTATTTCAGCATTTTAAAAATGAATTTATTTTATTATTACTAATTTTATCCTTCTCTACACTCTGGCCTTTTTGAGGAAAAGCTGAGTTCAGAAGCACGACTGACAAAAGCAGCAGTGTTTTTTAAGAGTAAGTCAGCCCTTGAGCTCTGTAGAGCCATTAACCACTGCAACACATATGAGTTGACAGTAACCTTTTTTTCTCATTTTATATTTATGAAACTCAGTTTCTGCTTTCCTGAAAAGTGAGTCTTAAGGTGAGAGGAAGAGAGGAAGTTCTAACACTAGACTTGCTACCTTCCACAATTTGATGTATTTGTAGGCTAAGACAAAACATTCCTATTCCCTGGTACCTTATGATCATAGACAGAGAGAAGGCTTCTGGCAGCTGCTTCCTGCGTTTGCATCAGCTCTAGGCAGTTCTGTGCTCCCATGGAGTGTTAGCTGCATGAACCACTCTCTACACACTCTCTGACGATGGAAGAGCACTGCTAAAAGCGCAGCAAAGAAAGCTGTCTCTAAGGGCCCCATAGATCCAACAGCTAAAGGACTGTCGGTGGCTCCTTTTATGGCTGTTGAATTAAGAATTTCAGAGAAATTCTTAATCTCCCCTAGCAATTTCCATTTTCCTACCTCTACCAATCTTTCTCTGCATGGTTTATGGACCACAAACATGGCAAATCAAAAATTTCTTCTTTTTCTGCACAGGTATTTGTAATCAATATGTCAAAATTGCTAGGAAGGGAGGGTGCATGGGTGTGGAAGCCCCAGAAGGAACAAGAAGAGAAAGGGATAAAAGGATGACACTTTTGGGTGACACAGCCCATCATGAAGACCCCAGAACATCTATCTACGCATGATTTCTCAGTAAGACCCAGAGTGGGAAAACAAAGGATGCTTTAAGAGAAAGGATAGACCACAGCCATTGGAGAGGATGGCAGGAGAGAGAAACAAGAATTTGTCAGCAGTGTTGCATAAAGATTCTCAGGGGACAAACATGATGGAGACACACCATCCACAATTCACATCCAGGAACCAGCCCATGGCTGCCAAACACACTAACCAAATGTTTCTTCTCTTCTTCCTCCTTCTCCAGCCTACTCCACACAAAAGGAGCACAGTCATCTCCAAAGAGACTGCCCGGTCCAATATGTTCACCATCTTAAACACATGAAAAAGATATTTTAAAGAAAGCAATCTATCAAGACACAAATCCAGAGACAGCAATTTAAACCAATACACTTCCACTGGCACTGGCACTTTCCAAATCTTGGTCCCCTTGAAGCAAATACAAAAGATATAATAGGAAGTCTGAAGCAAAACTAACCAAAACTTTGTTTACAAAAGGTTGTAACATTAAATGGAATAGCACAATGAGAAATAAGTCCAACTCTGAATATGGCTAAAACAGTCTCAAATATGAACACTTAGAGAAAAGATTTCTACCAGACATTTATAGTCTCTGTAAAAGTCAGGACTCAGTTAACCATTTACACAAATACACTACAGTTTCAGAAAAGCAAAGATGGCTGGCCAGTAACTTCTGGCAGAGCTCTTATACTGCAATGAAAAAAATTTCCAAATGGTTGTTTACATGGCAGACATCATTCCTCTGTGCAAATATTTTGCAGGATTTTTTTTTTTCCTTAATCAACTCCTGTGGCTGATTTCAATAATTAATATGAGACTGAAAGACAGGTTCATGCTTTAGTGAAGGTCTAAATGCAATGTTTTTAGCAAATTTACAGTTGTAAACTAATGGTGAATTGGTGAATCTATATCTAATGACAAAGGTATTTAGTAATTAACTCCTCTGCTTCTCAGTTTAGGCAAAACCTTTTATGTGATGCACTGGTGCTGAATGGATGACTTGTTACAGGGCACTGACTGGATCTGTTTCACAGATACCATTGCCACTCCAGTTGCAATTGTTCAGAAAACTTTCTGAAAATGGGTTGCAAATAACAGATTTTGGAGATTGGGGCGGGAAGGGGGAGGGGTAGGTGTATTTTTGAACCTGCATTTAAGTAAACTCTTCCATCACAGTGCAAGATTTTGATGGGACTAAAGAAAACTTGTATTTATATATATATATATATATATATATAGAGTGCAGGGTTTTTGCTTTAGTGTTGTCACTGCCTCTACTCTTCACCTTCTGTCAAAATTGAAATAACTGTGAAAAGTAAAATTCCAGTCTGGACAGCAGAAAATTCAAGCCAAATTTGCTAGTACAGCCCTCATCCTGGTGTGAATACAATCAGAATATATATCCATGTGTACGTGTGTACCAGTAGAGCTTCACTCTTAGAGAATGCAGAGATTACTCTTGTACAGAACTTTCATATCTATACCTGTATCTGTCTAACTATTCCATACACATTTACGTGTAACACACATTTACCTTATGTGGATATGTAGCTGTAGTTAAACTACATGATGCCTGGGTACTGGAATAGCCTCCTGAAAAACACGTATAAACATATATCCCCCAAAAGACTAATTATTGGGCATCTTCAGAATCAAAATTAATTCCCTCATATCTTTAGCCAACACACTAGCTGCTTTGGAGGTTAGAACCAAGACCCAAAATTAACATCAGAAGCTTGAAATAAACAACAAATAAAAGAAAATGAAAATTATAAAGATAGCGTTGTAGGGAAATATGCAGAACAATTACGGATTAAGGAGGTCTTAAAGACTTGAATATTTATCAATCCTCTAAAGTTGTCGTTATAGACAAATGAAGTTTAAAAAGGACATATAGACATCAGTAACAGAATTATGTAAAGTAGAGGAAAATTTCAAAGTACTGAAATCTTATAATTAGACCAGGCAAACTAGAATTCACCTCCCTAAACTACTTCTGTGAGACAAGAAAATAAAAAAAAAAAAAAAAATTAACATTAAAGAGATGAAACAAACTAGTAGTCAAATATTTAAGTAAGTACAGCAACGAATTACTTCCCCATTACCAGGGAGAAGATTGTGCATCTTGCACCTCTCCAGGTTAAAACCAGTTTGCTTTTTCTGAAGTTTTTACAACTAGAACCACCAAATAAACACTGAAAAACAATCATTCACCACCACCACCTCTGTCATCAGTTCCCAAGGATGGGATTACCAACATGAGAACTCCATAGAGAAAGCTTCCTTACAAGTGTATTGTTTAAGGGTATGAAGCCTCCTACTCTACACACTTTGGACAGGACCTTGACAGTCTGGACAGTTCTGTTGAAGCACTGGGTCACAGACTGCTGCAGAGCAAAAAGTAAAGTTTCTAAATGCAACCCACTCCCCCACAACATTTAGTACAAATTAAGTTTTACATTCCATTGGGTTCTCCCTCCTTCCAAAACAACTACAGAGCCTGGTATCTCTGAAGAAAACATTTACAACACAATTGGAAAAGGGCTTCTATCAGCTATGCAACACAGGAGTGTAGGTCCATTATTAAGCTCCTTAACTCAATCTACTAGTGAGCAAGTTGTAGCTGTGGGACTGCACATATGGGTGCTTCAGACTATGCTGAAACACAAATATATACCCTGGCTCACTAGGTATACAGTTTTAAAGAAGAAAATATCCTTAATCCATTTGCAATAAAGTGTTCCCAAGAGACAAGTTATGGTTGAAATGTTGACTGATGGACCAAATCTTTTGGGATAATTTGGAGCGGGTACTGCTTCTGAAGAATTCAAAGGAGAGAATGTTTTTCCTTTTTTTCTCCTGAAGCTGATGAGTCAAAGGGAAGTAGAAGATATATTAACTCGACTGAGTTCTCATTGATTTACACCTCACAAGTGACCCTAAAAGGTGGATATCTCCAAGTGGATTTGGCAGCCTCAGGCTGAAATAGTATGAATTCATCTGGAAAGAGCATTTTGAAAAATATTGGTTAACAAGAAATTACCTTCAAAGAGAGTTTTTTTATTCTCTCTCTCTCTGTAAAAACAGAGACAATATTTACAAGTCCTAGTGGTAAAGTGATATAAAATATAAATATGCAAGCAGTCATAGCCTGGTTTATTAATATGAAAACTTCCCAGTATCTCCAAGTTTCTTCCTCTAAGAGAAACATTTAATACTAGCATTTGCAATAGTTGTCTAAAAATTATCTCCTATAGAAATCTATCAGATTGACAGAAAAGGCAGCTTTTAAATTTGTTTCAGGACCTGTAGACATATTTGAAACTTTAATAGGTACTTACGGTTTTTTGGGTTTTTTATCATCTGTGTAATTCTCTGGTGTTTCCCTAGCTTGTTTAAAAACCATTTGCTCCCAGAACTACCAGAATCTTCACAGAGATTATTTTGTTTGGTCTGATTTTTTTGGTTTGTTTGGGTTTTTTTTGGTTTTTTTTTTTTTTTTGGTTTTTTTTTGGGTTTTTTTTTGTTTGTTTTTGTTTGTTTGAAATCAGTACACTCCAAATCAGTTGGAATATCAAGGGGAGAAAAAAAGGTAATTGCATATAGCCCAATATTTTCGGATTTATTTCTAGCAGGCTGGTACAATAGATTAATAGATCCCTGAAATATTAATTTTCATTAAAGACTGCTACAGCAGAAATTTAAACTCAAAACAAATTATGCAATACATAGTAGTGACACCATTGAATAATCTTAAGTTCTCATTCTTCCAGTATACTTTCCTGCACTAAAGGGCAGAAATACACAATATCATCTGTAGATAGCAAAATACACATGACAACATTTTACCAAATTTTCATGCATACTTTTCATGGCAATAATAATGGAGAGAAAAAGTCAAATTCAAATCTATTTCCTACTGCTTATTCTGTTTATATTTATCTCCCTTTAATGTTTAGGTTAAATTACATAGTTGGTTATCTTACACCACAGAATCTTTGGTAACACGAGTTATTTTCCTGCACAAATACTGACTACAATGACAATGTACCTGCAGTCATCCCACACAAGTCATTGTGTGTTCTGAATTATTGAACATACTGTTCTCCTTACAAATGTTCTGTCAGTAGTTTTAACAGGAGAACTTATCCTGAAAGGGAAGAATGAATTTTCCTTTGAATAAGGAAAAACTAAGGCAGGGCTGGAAGAGGCCTCAAGATCCACAAGTCTGGCCTTCAGTGGGAAAGGAAAGTCATGTAGATAATCTCTGACCAATATCAATTTTTTTTTTTTACTCTATACAGCATGAATTGAAGGAGGTTCCACACTCTTCCTTGGTAGGCTATTCCACAAACTCATTGGTTTATGAGCATCACCATTTCAAAGTGGTTTCCTCCTTTGTCAGCAACATCTAGAGATTATTTCTATTTTCTCCTAGTACACTGGGGTGTGGGGAAGCAATTCCAATCTTTTTATTACGGATTTGCATATCTTGCAAAAGATACAATTTCTTTTTAAACTTGCCAGAGGGGAATTCTATCATTATTTTCACTGTTTTCCGAACCCGATGGATTTCTTTTCTTCTGGATATCCTTCACTTTAGCTATGCATTCATTCAAGGATGATACTTAGAGCTTCACACACTGTTCCAGCTGAGAGTTTTATTCACATCAGAGAATAATCATTAACTCCCATGTGCTACAAGCAAAACTCCTGCTACTTCATTTCAATATAAGACCTGTGATTTTACTCCTACAAGAAAAGGAAAAAAGTTTATGTGACTTTTTCCTTTTTCTAAACATGTGGCTGACCATCTGCTGCAATCCTCTACTGCAGGTTCATCATTTCTCAAAGTTTATTCTGGTGTTTTCCTGTCATATTTAATATATACCAAACACAGTTAAATCCAGACATGTTCTAACTATATGCTGCATTCTAGCAACAAACCTAAATTTTAAAGCATTAGATAGAGCTGTACCAAGGAAGGCCCTTTCGATTTGAGAGAAAACCACTGAGTGTGTGGTGGGGGACAGGGGATCAGCCATAGCACACATTGCACTGATCAGCAGTTTCACCTGGGTGATGTCACTGGTCATTTTGCTCATATCATATAAGGAGATATCAGAATTCTTACAGGGTAAAATGACACAGGCAGCTCTATTTCTTTACCCACTAGAAGAGCATTTTCCACTGAAGGAAGTAAACAGATTTTTTGACACACTTTGCTCCTGTCAAATTCATCTAGTTGTTTTCTTCTTATTTCATTATCCTCTAGGTTCTATAAATGGTTTCATAATTCATTTAGAGCATGTTTTTTTCTTTCCTAGCACTGCACATTCTGCTATTTTTTTCTTCACCCTAAACTACATTTTCTATATACTGTTTGTTCTTCTTCAGTCCCCTGGTATCTAACCTGTCCTCCATCATTTCTCAAAAGTAATTAATGATTCAAAAAGTGACTCTTTCTTATTTTTAAGCCCTTGAAGATAAAAAGACATTACAGTTTCCCAATTAAAAAACACCAAGTTAATGAAAGAATTTCAAAACTGTTCTTTCTCTGCCTGTATTAAAAATTAATGCATTAGAACTCTAATTATAATGTATCTTTATTCTTCCAAAACAAATGCTATCATTTGTTCAAAGAGTGATGGCTGCTTTCCTTTATTTCCCTAATTTTTCTGTGAATCTTTTCAACTTTTTTGCCAATTAGGCAGTTTACATGCTAGTTTGGTTCTCTGCATTATGTATTCACTTATACTATTCCTTTTTTGTTGTCTTTAGCCCTTCTTCTGCTCCTCAGAAAAAATCCAGATGCATAAAAAATATTTTTGAGTATGCAAAAAGTAAAGTACCTTCTTAGTCATTACTGATTAAATTTGAGAAGCAATGGAAGAAGGGTGAATGGCCACAAACTCGAAAAGAATACACAAAATATATTGAAAGTATAATCAAGAAATGAGGACCACAGGAAGCACTGCAGAAATATTGAAAAGACCCAAACCAAAACCAAACAACCAACCAGAAAAGCCACAAAATAAAAGAGAACATAACAAACCCAAAATAACAAAAAACCCCAACCTCTCCATATGCTTTCATATCCCTACTTCTGCACTAGTATAGATTGCCACTGTTTTTAAACATATTCTATTTTCTCATAACATATTTAGAGAAGGCATGAAGAGAGAGCTTTATTACTTAGCTGTTTTTCCCAAGAGACCCTGCCTGTCACTTCCAAAAGACTGATTTTCCAAAGTTTATTAACTTTAGTCTGCCACTCTCTTCCTTTCTGTGGGGTTGTGAACACTGTCATTTCAGAAACCTTTCCAACACCTTAATAGGTCACTTTAACTTCTCCCTATGGAGTGTGACTATAACCTAAAATAGTCACACTCTTGTACCTCCTCCACCTTCTGAAACAAAAGCCTGTCAGTGTGGCTTTACAGCGCCACTCAGGCTGTTTTCCCTCAATAACTGAAGTCTAACATCGTCATTAGCTTCTGTGCTTTGGATAGCTCTTTATATTTCTCAGGATCAGACATATGAAAAATAGAGGAACTTCTTGTTCTTTTAGTGCTTAACCAGTGACATTGTGTATTTGACTAAGTTTGAAAAGCAGCCAAAGTCTTGATGAGCTATTGAATATAACAAGTGGAAAAACTTGCAGTTTAGTTAGACAGACTTTTCCATTTTTACTCATGCTGATAGTACTTTATTCCATAAGTAATTGTATTGATTTAGCTCATTACTCCAGGTTTAGGGATAAACAGTGCCAGAAAGAAAATTTTGGCTGAATTAACAGAGGGAGGGAGGAGCATGTGAAATCAGTGACATGGCACTCACCTTTACATTTCTTAATTAAACATTTCTCTCTGTAGCTGCAATTATGGGACTTGCAATTAAAAACTGTAAAACCACGTTAATGATTTATTTATGTCCAATGAGTAATTTAAACTGCTTAGATTAAGTATTTTTAATAAAATACAAATAGAGGATGAAAACACATCAGATAAAGACAACCAAGATGGATAGCTACTGCTATTTACATAAAAGTATGCAGCAGCACTGTTGATAAACATGTATAACAGACAATATTTAATTAACAATTTAATAAGGGAATACAAATGTACACTAGAGAATTCAAAGGTAGGTTTTTCTTCAATGTGACTTTCATAAAGTATAAGAGACCAGAGATCAGCTAGGTATCAGAATGACACATATATTAGGATACATTGGTGACATTCTTGTCCTTCACTACCCAATTCCTACAAATAGAAAATAAAAAGAACACTGTCTAAAATATTTATCTAAAATAAAAAAAAATAATTTTGAAGTGCTCTTCTCTCTCTATTCACTATAAAAGTCTAAACTAGTTTCAGTGTGGACATGAAAGTCCTCCAAATTATAATGAAATCAATCCTCTACAAATTAGCAGTTTTACAGGTGTCTTCCTCAAAGCTCACACATAACTCAAATAATAATTTCAACCCAAATACATAATTTCAATTGCATACATGATATAAAAAAATAGAAGTAGAAGACTGTGTAATCCTAGGAGTATAAAGACTCCCACTGGGTGAGCAGCAGTGAAGCAGCATGAAGTAAAAATGCAAAGGTGCAGACGTCAGTGTGGGCAGGTGGTTGAGAAAGAGAAAAGAACATGAAAAAGCTGCTGATAAATGAAGAACACTTGGTCTGAAGCCATACCTATGCATCAAGTTAGGACAGTCTGGGTTTACTTCAGTGTTTGTTACCACGACCAAAGGGGCAGTGGCCTCCATCTGTGTGCAGATCCTATTGCACTACAGCTGCACGTGAAGATTTTGCTCACAAAGAAGGGAACTTCTCTGCTGCCAGGACATGGCAACAGCCACCTCTCTTGCCTGAGGGCCCAGCTGACATAGGAAAAGCCTCAGTACAGTAAATGCATACATCATACCAAGAAGACGAACCATGTGTACACCAGGAATGTTTTGTAACTTGCTCTTGAGACTTATCTGAAGCAACAAGGAAAAGCAGCAGAAACAAGCTGAGTCAAATGTTTTGGGCTAGAAATAGCTCATTGGCTAATGGCTGCTCCTCCCTGATCTCCAGATTCTATAACACTTTAAAGCAACTTAAATAACCTACTTTGAGGGACTGAAATGTTATGATTAATCACTTAAATTTTGTTATAAAGGACTTTTTGCCCATTATGACAAGACTGTATAAAGAAGCTGAGACCACCAAAGACTAGCCTTGCCTAGATCTGCCTCCTTTCTGGAACTTTGGACTGTGAATTAAGCCACCTAAGGGAACTTGAGATAAAGTAAAAGTGACACACACTATTGTCCAATTATCTCAGGTCTGGGGAGAAGTAAACAAGACTGAGGGAGAAGAATGTATTCACAAGAAAGCCACACCCAGCAGCTGTCCTGAATATGATCTCTGGCTGGGTTCAAGGTGGGGGAATCCATAGCCCACAGGATCCTCTGCTGAGGCCAGATTTGCACACACTTCCCCTAGCTAAGATGGTGGAGGAGAAGTTGTGTAGGGGACTGTTTGAACTACCTATCAGAAGTAAATTTTTTTTTTTTTCATTTTCAGTCCTGGACAGTATAACTTAGAACAGATAATATTCATAGCATAAAGTAGTGAGCTAATCTCCATTAAGAGTACACTCAAACACAGGGCAAGGGACCAGAGAAATTGTGTCAGAATTTATAAGCACCTTCCATAGGTTAATGAAGTTGTTGGAACTTCTTGCATATGACAGAAGCAATGGCCAAGCTATATCCTTTTTATTTTTTCAGGTCTTAGAAGTAGGGAACATTAATATTGACAGACATTTGAAGAATAATAGGGCTATTTAAGAAAATGTTTCCCTTAGATTCATACACACAGACTTTGAGTTGTGCATAATACATAAAGGTAGAACACATTAATGAGCTAAGCTGATAGACTGATATTTATGACAGCCATCAGCCTTCACTGATAAACCACACTGTTACATCTAAATTTCAATAAAAACCAAAGAACCACACTTATCCCATACTATACTAAGCCATCATATTTTCACTGCATGATAAAGTATAGTGCAGAGATCCCTGACTTAGCAGAGTCAAAGGCACTGGGTTGACAGTGATTCAAACAGACATTCTTAACAACTTGTACTGAAGCTAATTATCTCTTTAAGAGGCAATAGCACTTGTAACTTTTCAGAATTCTAGGATGAGTATTTCTACAACCTGTTTTGGAGTAAACTTCAAACCAGGCATCCACAACATCTGTAACACAGAAAATCTGTATGGGCAAAATTAGAAAATCCATAGAAAACAAAAAAGCTTAAACACCTCTTGCCTACTACTATCAGATAAATTCAGAGCATGTTTCAAATGCAGACTGCTTTTTGAGCCTCAGCTAACTTCCACCTCAAATGCAGACTGCTTTTTAAGTCTCAGATAAATTCAACCTCATAGTAGAGTTATATTAAGAGACCTACCAAAATAAAACACTCCATTTCCAAGTGAACTTAAATAATCCAGATCAAGAATTCTATGAATTTAAATTGCTGACAGAACTTTCAAAATAAGAATGCAAAAGAGAAAAAAAAATATAGTGGACATCAGTGCAGTTACTTTGCGTACACAACTACCAGACATAAATGCACTCTTTCAAATTTACTGGTAATCAAAGCTGAATTGGGGTATCAGTACAGGCTGAGGGATGAAGGGATGGGGAGAAGCCCTAGGAAGAAGGACTCAGAGATAACAATGGATAAAAGGCTGGACATGGGCCAGCAATGGGCATTATCAGCCCAGAAGACCAACATACCCTGGGCTGCATGCAAAGCAGTGTGGCAGTCAGGGTGAGGTAGGTGATTTTGCCTCTCTGCTCTTCTCTGGTGGGACCCCACCTGGAACACTGCATCCAGCTCTGGTGTCCCAGCACAAGAAAGACATGGAATTGTTGGAGTCCAAAAGGGAGCCACAAAACTGAGGGGTCGAACAGTTCTCCTAAGAAGAGCAGCTCTCTGTGCTGAGAGTGGTTCATCCCAGAGAAGAGAAGGCTTTGGGGAGACCTCATGGCAGCCTTTCAGTACTTAAATAAGAATTTAGAAAGATAGAGACAATATTTTAGCATGATTTATGGAGATAGAACAAGAAATAAATAATTTTTTTAAAAAGAGGGCAGATCTAGACTAGATATAAGGAAGCAATTCTTTACTGTGGGGGTGATGAAACACTGGAACAGGTTGCCCAGAGAGGTGGCAGATGTCCTACCCCTGGAAACATTCAAGGTCAGGTTGGACAGGGCTTTCAGCAACCTAATGTAGTGGACCATGTCAATGCCCATGGCAGGGAGGTTGGACTAGATGATCTCTAAAGGTCTCTTCCAACCCAAACTATGCTATGATTCTGCACTCTGGTAACAGTTAACTTTCTAATTGTTGGCCTCTGCTCAAGTCTCACATTCTGAAAATTGATTGCTTGCCATATCTTCTCTCTCATGAGAGTTTTATGGTTCTTCCATACTGTTTCACAGTAGATAAGTCAGTGGATTTTATATGAACAAGACAGTGGTGTTTACTTGCATTTTTTTTTGTGTGGTTGGTTCTAATAGAAAGCTGCCTGGTCCTCTACTCTGTGTTTATTCTTTGTCTGCCTTACCTAAGAATGCCCCACAGCTGAGAACATAAAGCAAGATGGGTGAACCACAACTAACCTTCATGTTAATCTCCATGAACCTTCTTCTCCTACTTCCCATAAGGTCTCTTCAAACTTTCTTGAGGCTTGACAGCAGTACAAAAAAACCTGAAATACATACATTAGTGCCTACACTACTTCAGCAACCAAATGAAGAAAAATTCTCTACCATATCAGTTGCCTCTGAAGTGTTACTTCAACACTCCAGATCAGGGTACTACAGCAACTTAGCTAGTGACCCTGTTGGGCTCAGTGACTCTGTGACTCTTTGTGTCACTACCTGTAGGAATGCGCCCCCCAATGACAGAGTGGCAAAACTAACCTTTGTCCCCCAAAAAAGGAAAGAAGCCCAGAGGCTTCTCTCAACTGTTAGGTGGAAAGTCACCTTATAGGGCCTCAGGGACTTCACCAAACACCAGAGAACATCTAATTGGATAGAAGCCAAAAAGTCCCGCCTGATCAATCAAGTAGAAAAGAACAGAACAAAAGAGAAGAGGGGCTTTTGTGAAGTGTTTCTACCAGGGGCAGACCTCTGTACCTGGCTCGAGTTTTTCTATTTGTTATTTTGCCTTTATTAAACCTTTTTTGTTTCTAACACCACAGCAGAAGCCATCCTGCTTATTTTATGCCCCCAAAGCTGTAGCTGAGCTATCCTTGGGTGTATTAAGTGTTTTTCTAGGGCTTATGAGAACTGGCCCTGGGACAAACAACTTAATAACTATCCTTCTTAGGTTTCCACCAGTGTGAATAGAACTGCCAGACTGCAGCAAAAGCAGTCATCATTCCCTGTTTACCTACAAAGTTTTTGTGCATTTGGCTGTTCACACATAGACCATTCTATTCTTAAACCATATTTTTAACGGCAGGCTATAAGTCAGCATAAGGGTATAATTTATATTTTTCAGAGTTTGCTACCTATGAAAATATTCATAAATCAAATGTCTCATTTGGCATCCTCCAGAGATGTTCAAGTGTTGTCCTTTGCTTTTGGGTATGTCAGAGTTTAATGGGGGTATATACTCATTAGTAAAATGGCTACCTACCAAAAAACATTAATAAACCTTCAATCAGACATCACACTTCTCTAACAAAAAATATACTTTAAAGCCTTAGTTGTTAGTTAAAAGCCTTACAAATTACAAAATCTACAATGAGCTTTGAAACACAGCAACTTACAAAATCCACAATGAGCTTTGCACTACAGCAATGCAATTTGTTTGTTTTCCTCCCTCCGTGGTCTCCTCATGAATTGCCTGGCATTTGAGAAAGACCCTAATGATAGCAACAGCAGGAACATACTTTGTTTTGTTCTTTTTCTGAAAGCAGATTCACAGCTAAATTTCTATTTTGCTCATAACATCATAAATGGCAAAAAAAAAAAAAATTACATTGTTCCATGAAAATTGAGAAAATATGGATCATCTTTTTCACAATGTTCCCAATACAAAATTTGCCAAGACACAAAAAAAGTTGTAGACAATCCTGTGTTTCAGGTCTAACACACATTTGTGTATGTTCTGGAGCAGTTTGGATATGCTGCAGTGATACACCAACGGTTTGGCATATTATATAAACATGAATAGGCTAGTTTGTATATTACATATTAATAACAGGAAAAACAAGGGAGACCTTTGTATACTAAGCAAATCTAGTAAATATTAGTAAAATAACTAGCTCCTTGGAACATACTTGTCAAGGTAATTAAAATATGTAATATTGCTGGATATTTCTATATTATAACTTATCGCCATACCAATAAGTGTGTACCACACTGCCTTAGGGCCATCTTTTAGACAGAAATTTTTAGATAGCCAAAGTGTATATGCCTGCCTTCTGTGACTCTACCTTCTTCACGTGTCATTCTGTGTTCAACATCCAGCTCTAACTCCATTAATCTAAATTATCCCAGAAATATTATTTAGTGACAGGATTGGAGATTTTCTTAAATCCACCTTCCTCTCCTGAAGTGTCAATGAAGATAGTAGGAAGATAAACGGCTCAACTAAATCAACTCTAATGGATATGAATACATTTAACTTTTTGTATGTCCTGCTGAAGAAGAATAATTAATTTATATGAATAATTAATTTATATGAATAATTAATTTAAATGAACCAAGAAATACTAATGTAAATATGCTGAATATCCAGTGAAATGTAAAATATTAAAATAACATTCTGACTTCATTTTTTAAAGTGTTAGTGTAAAAGACATTTCTAAAAATAAATTATGATAGTGTCCAAATCAGCTCAAAAATGTTACTGAGATTAATAGTGAAACCATTTATCAGTGTCTCTGTCCCTAAACAGTTCCTTCCTACACTTGCTCAAATAAAGAGTAGAATTGAATGGAAAATTGTTATTCTGCCATGCTTACACTTACTAGGAGTTAAGTATGGTATCTCAGAGTGACAAAGCTCTCTATTTAAATATTGATTAGATAAAAGTGCCAAAGGAACATTTTGCTCTCCTTAGAAAAGATTAATCTCTTAGCTAAGTGTGCATCTTTTGACATTCTGTAAAAACTTCCTTCTTTTCCAATATTTCTTTTTATTAACTTTTGAATCTTTTCAGTCAAGTCTGCCTTCATGATCCCCACAGCATTCATGGATTATTAGAAGTGCTTCTGGGTTTGGTGCAAAAGGGCACGGAAAATGTGTGCACCTCAGACAGTTTCTGTGCTGTTGATATTGTAATGGCATTATTACTTTTTAAAGAAGTCATTGATGTTTAGGCTGCAATTGATCAATTTTATTTTTAGGACATATTCAGCTGCAAAGAAAAAGACTCGGAAAAAGCCCTAAAGTGTCATTTGGGTGTTTCTTGCTAATAACGAGGTGAAGCAGACACAGTTTATTGTGCAAAAACTATATTTTATACTCCAAGAAGTTCATTGGAAAGGAAACTATAAGCACTGGTTTAAAATTAGGCTGAAATCTTCACAAACATTGCAGCATATTAAATATGGGTTTCTGAGATACCAAGAAATAGATAAAGAATTATGAGTCTGGCAAAAACACCCCAAACATATAACTAATTTTCTTTCCTTCTCTGAACACCTTTAAATAGGCAGAGGATATCTAAATCTATTATTTTCTGTAAATCACTATGATTAGTGAGTATGCAGTGAAATACACAGATATACAGCCATGTTTTTTCTTCTTTTCCCTCCACAAAAAAAAAAAAAAAAAAAAAAAAAAAAAACAAACCAACAATAAAACAAAAAAACCCCATCACCCACACCAAAAATCTCCTCAACCCAAATGACAAAAGAATCTTAGACTACATGGACAAGAGAAGAAAATCAAATCTGTGTTTATTTTGTAACAAATTTGTACCATACAAGTAAGCTGAGAGAGCAGCCCAGGTAAAGCTTGTAAAACAGTTAATTACACACCGTTAACAAACAGGCTCAGTCGTACAGAAAAATTCTTGAAATATAAGAAAAGTTTAACAAGAAGACAGGACTCGATAGGTTTTCTCAGAGGCTATGAAAGATACATGCATGGATGAGCTGCTAAGATTTCCTCCATGGAGTTCAACAGTTATTCTCTCCATATTCCCATTTTCTTTCCCCTTCTCTTTCTCCCTAGAGGATTTTCTGTATCATTCTTGTTCCTCCATGGACCTCGTACCTCCATGTGAAACAGAAAGACAGTGTTCTTACTGCTGAACCAAGCAATTCTTCAGTGCAAGCTTCGTTACTGGCTCAAATCTTAATCCAAATTTATCAGCATGATAGCCAAAGTTAATGAGCCTACCTTTTAACATCTCCAGACCCAGCCAGGGTTTGAGTGTCAGTGCAAAAGGCATGCAAGGACCAAGAAAGAAGCTTGACGGTGAATGAAACTTGAGTAGTTTCTGAATTGTACTTCCCTCATCTTTCTGGACAGGATCTGTTTCTCACTCAAAGATTTATTTATCTTAAAAATAAAAATGGATTTTTTAAAAAAGTAGCAATATTGCCTCTTATTTATGATGCATCATAAATCATTCAGCTGTCAGCACGTCACATAGTAAGAAGAAAGCATTGAACTAGTCAACCTGTATCAAAAGCCGCCTTTGTCTAGTGCTCAATTGTCACTGCTATTGTAAAGACAGGACAAGTCCCTAACACAGACCTTTTAACAGAAATGCTTTACTTTTCCACTAGCTGCCACAAAGAATGAGATTATTGTTCTGAATGCTCACATGACTATATCATTGTTGTTTTAAAAGGGCATTTTCAACCAAGGAACAATTAAAAAAGTTCATAATTTTAGGGTAATATGTACATGAGCAAGCTTTTCTGAGTTTATCTGAGTTGCATTAATGTTGATTCTTTCAGAATATCAACGTATATGAGAAATCCAAAATAAGTATTTAGACATTATATAACTTCACTGTTTACTTTGGGCATCTATTTATAGTAAACAATAGTGCTTCCTCCAAAAAGAAAACTTCTAAAAACACAGACCTCAAAAATTCAAACATAATAAGTTATACTAAATATTCCCAACAATTAAAAGAAGCTGCAGAAAGGAATGAAACCACACACTCACATTCACAAACACACGCACGAAGCCTGAGAGGGAACTACACCCTCAGGGTATGCACCCCAGTATGGACTCCTAAACAGCATAGCATTTCCTTACAAGAAACATAGATCACTCCTTGCAAACCTTCCAAAAATACCATTTTGGCTCATTTCAGAATTAAAGTAGATAAGTACGCTTAAAGTATTTGCCTTGACATTGGAGTTTGTTGAGTGTGCCTTTTATGACACAGCTATCAGAAAAAAATACTTTCATTTTAAAAAGTGAATCTTTAGAAAAATATTTGACCCCTGATATTGGAAATTATAAGCTAAGAATGACTGGGGTTTACTTCTTAGTATGTGAAGGAGCTCCTTTTGTTTATTTAGTCTGTCCATGAAGGCTGTGATCTGGCTGCTAAGCAGTGCCAAATGCAGTCTTTTGCTTCTGGAGGACTTCCATTGAACACAATACAGTACAATATCCTTTCCTGTAATTTCCTTAAAAGTATTTATTAATCTTGTGCCAAGAGGTGCCAGTATCAAAGAGGAAAGTGGCAGCATGCACCAATATCAAGCTGTATAAAGTCAATCCCCAGTGCTGAGTTATAAAACCTCTCTAATACACAGGATGAACAGACTATACTTTGAGATTACTATTGACACATTATTTCCAAAAAAAAAGGATGATCGATCACTTCCATAATTATAGGGACATCTGACTTTAATCAATAGCAGGCAAATTTCATCCAGACTAATGCTGAAGTTCCCATTCAATCATAAGAGCTGTCATTTCACTTGAAAATTACTATGGATTCCATGATAAATAAAGCATCATGGGGAAGATCCATTAAACTTGACAAATCCAAGAGGAGTGCCAAGAAAACAACACAAATCAATATCTGATATTTATCAGTTTGACAAAAAGCATGGGATAGAAGGTACAGAAGAGGCTCATGAACACTCATTGCTTGATCCATTTCTTTCTTAAAAACAGAGCCATATAATAACTCATCCTCAAATGTCATGTACAAAAAGATAATACTTGAGAAGAAAATCTAAACGACATGGCCTACTCTCAGCAATGTCAGGTATGTCTGTTTTTGCCCTATGTTTAATATCTTTTCAGTTTTGGCAAATAGCAGCGAGATCAGACCTCAGTGCATCTGCTGTCTATGATTCAGATGGCAGACTGTGTGAACTTTGCAAAGGGCGAGTCAAAGCCAAACACTACAGCATCTATTAGGAGCGTTTTGCTGATGACTGTGAAGTACAAATAGCCTATTTGTAGACAGAGTGCTCTTAATCATTCCTCTGAAAGTGCAAAGCACTGAGCAATTTATGGGCCAAATCGTGACTGGCTTGTAAGTAGCATGAGGGCACAAAAGCCCCTAAGGCTAAATAAACTAGCTTTGCTTTCAGCTTTGCAATCCTGAATATAGCCAGGATCCATAAACAAAGTTCTAGGTATAAAAGTTAAAGTTGATTAGAAGCCAAAGATTTTATACAAATAACCTTCTCCTTCATCAATGTCCCCTTTCTCTTCCCAACAGTGTCCCAAGCTACAGTTAAACCTCCTGTGGCTGCTTTAAAAAGAGGAAAGAACAGAGATCCTCTTAGAATCATAGTATTGTTTAGGTTGGAAAAGACCTCTAAGGCCAATACCCGTCAATCTAACTCTGCTGTCTTCACCACTAAACCGTGTCTCTAAGTGCTACATCCACATGTTTTTTAAACATTTCCAGGCATGATGATTCTACCCTGAGCAGCTTGCTCCAGTGCCTGGCCAATCTTTTCGTTCAGGAGTTTTTCTTAATATCCAAGTTATCTCCTCCTGGCCTGTCCCTTGTTACCTAGGAGAAGAGACCAGGCTCCACGTTGCTATGACCTCCCTTTATGAGGTTATAGAGGATGATTTGGTCTTCCCTGAGCCTCCTTTGCTCCAGGCTAAAAAACCCCAGTTCCATTAGCCACTCCTCATGAGACCTCCTCCAAAAGAACAATGAAGGAGGGAACTTTGGCGTGATGGACTCCATCACTGGCCCTGATAACCACTTAGACATGTCATGCATTGGGACGCTCTGAGATCCAACAAAAGGCCATGCTCTGCAGACAGCAGAGCCCTCATGACTCAGCTGCTGTGGTCAGCAGTCCACTTCTGCAGAGTGGCAGAAATGTGAAGGACAGGCACTGCTGTTGCTATCATCAGTCTTTCTCCTTCCCCTTCAGGGTGTAAAATGACCTACACTGCTTCATACTTTATATGACAGTATGCTGCAGTTGAATTAAAAGTGTCTAGTAAAGGCTGGGTGCACAGGTAATATATGCACGTGATGGTGTGATATAAATAGCCTGATGGTCTGATGGAGTTTCATGTACTTAGGCCGGGAGGGACACTTAAGCACTTAAGCTTAGTAGCTGCACAGCCCTACTCACCCCAGTGCAACTCCTCAGTACCACAGCTTTGGTGCAGAGAAAGGACTGCAACATTGCAGTGTTGAGAGAAAAAAGAACTCCATTTGCCATATGGACTTCCTGGAGTTCTCAGAGTCAGACATAGGCAAAGATATTGACAGTAAAATTTCAGAATAATGTGAAAGAAATATTTGTATACATTTGATTTTTCATAAAGTTATAGACAGTATTTCAGTGGTTAAAAAATAAAAATGTGCAGAAATTTTGAGAAATTATTAAGATGGAATGCATTCCATTACACAGTAAATGACCCCAAGACTGGAACCCAAGCCCAAACATGAGATGATCATTCTGAAATAGAGAGCATGAGAAACAGATCCTTCTGATAGACAAATAGGCTTAACCTAAAAGTGCTAGGAAATTTCAAAAAATCCTGGAAAAGTTCAGGTGTGGCAGCAATGAAAGTTGTGCCATTGATTTCTTTTTAGTCAGGATTTTTTCCAGGGAATTTATGGAGAAATAATATTTTCTTAGAAGAGATGAGAATGCAAACAGCAAATGCAAACAAAACAAATAAAAAAGCCAGGGTAAAATCAAAAAAACAGACGGTTCATTAACAGTGTGGAATTAGGGCATTGCCTATAGCAGTTGCAGGTAGGATTATTGATAGCTTTCTCTGAGTTCCACTAATTTCTGATTTTCAAGTCTTTAACAGAGTCAACATCTCAGTAAAAGTTTACCATTTACCAAAGTTTCTTACTTTGTCTGGTCTAGTTAACAAAAAGGCAAAAAATGAGGAAAATCCCATGCAATTCAACAGAGTGTGAACTTGAAGACTCAGAAATTGAACAATCCTGTTGTGGTTGAGTTTCTCCCTCACGAGCTCCTCCAAGACCTTTGTCATACAAAAGTGTCAGATCAGTGAGACACTTCTAGAGCAACTTGGAAACCCGGTATACTTTTAAATTTAAAAACAATAAAAATAATAAAAAACCAGAGATATAAAGGATGGCACAGAGGGGTTAGAGAAGGAAACTCTTTTCCAGAAAACTGAAAAATTTTGGAGCTTAAAAACCCTCACTCTGCAATAGGCCAAACTTATTTTTGAACCAAAATTTCAATTTCAATTAAATTCAGTAATTCTTCTTTCACTATTTTAATGTTTAATTTAAAATTTTATAATTTTTATCATGAAGGAATTACTAGAATAATTTTCTATTTCCAAAGCAAAAATATGAAACCTTTAAATTTTTTCTAAAACAAGTATTTGTTCTAAACCAAGGCTTTCTCAAAACCAAGGGGTTTTGTAATAAGTTTTATTCTCTGTGAGTCAGTGTTGTCTAAAAGCTGCATAGCAAAATGTCTTGCCAGCTCCACTTGGTCATGATGGTTGCTTTCTAGGAAATCACTAGATTTGCTGACTGAAATCTAGATGAATTCTTCTGCTCTTTCTATGTTGAAAAAAGAAAAGACTTCGTAGTGGCACACTATGTGGGGTAAGAGTGGTAACAAATTCAATTTTCATCTCACACCCAGCCCCAGTTACGCAAGATCTCTGAAGCACAGCAGTACTTCTCGAAACTGACCATGAGCAGGGGATTCTTTGCTGAACTTAAAACCCACAGATGGATCCAAAAGTCAGGAAGTTATAAATATAGAGGTTTGAGCTGCCCATCAGCACAAAGCTTCACAGTTTCACTGAGATACAGCACATACCCTGTTTCAAAATGCTACATACCTCTGAAATAAACACTGACAGCATTAATCTTTGCATATTGTTGATTAACAAACAGTTGAATGTCTGAGGGATGAAATTTTTCCTTTCTCCTGTCTGATTCCTTTTAACTTTTCCACTATTCTTCACTTTTTTCCTTTATCCATTGCAAATGGGAGAAAGTAATGAAAGAAGAAAATAAAACTCTTTTAATCTACCAGTGAGTCTCCAAGAATATAAGCAAGTCTTTTGCACAAATTAGAGATATCAAACTGATTTTTAATTATAGATATATATATATTTATATACATATACATATAAACATATATATATATATCTCAAAGAAATCACATGAAAATAATCTTATTTTAATATGTTGCAAGATTATGCATTGTGTATAGTTGCTGGAAAATATCCTGTTCTTGATTGTGACAAACATTTTACTGAGTCAGCAGCCAGCAGAAATCATAGAGTTCAAGCAGGCATAGTGACAATACCATATTGGCAAACCCTGCCTCCTTCCCCAAATCCATGTCACAGGAAGGTCAATCACCTTGCCGAAATGTTGCTTTTTCTTAATAGCACAAGTTTCATATAGAGTAAGCTGCTTTATCTGTCATTCTTGTAATTTAGCACAGAATAGCAGTACTCACCTTCTGCAGAGCAGCGAATCTGTGGTCAAAATTTTACTTTGAAATTTTCTTCTGGAGAAACCGTAACAAACTTTGTGTAACCATAGGAACACTGGAAATGAATTTAGGGATAGGTTTGTAGATTGACACTCAAATGTTTTGGGGTTGAAAATGAAGCAGATCTGCAGAATATAGATTTGAGGTTGGTTTCTGTCTCATCAGCATGTTTCTCTTCAGCATTTTCTCATGGCTTCCTCAGGCAGCCAGGACGGAATGTTCTTTTACTAAAAATGATATACTACATGTCTCTCTAAGTATCCTTGTAAGAGCTTCTGTTGGAAGAATTTCCAGCAATAGCTGCAGTTCTTTCATGTTCCCAAAGTCATTAATTGCCCATGACTTTCCTGTTCTCCAAGTTCCCTAGAAAGTGTAAAATCAGCACATCTTGACCTTAAACTTCATGGCAAGACAAGAGGGTAAATGGTTGTTCATCATTATTTGAGTAATCTCAGAGTGTGACTTAGGGAGTGAATCTTGCATATTGCCTACCTCTTCTGGTATCCTGGCTTACAAAATCAAAATATTTATTGCAGCATTGAAAAAAAAAAATTAAACCAACTAAGTAAAGCAGTAGAGCATTCCAGTGAGCATTGTAAGAGAACATTCCAGACTTTGGTTGAACATTGGTTTAGGCCATTATGAAGAGAATGTTTTAAATAACCTTGGCAATTAGCTTTTTTGCACCTCAAATTGAAAAAGTACTTAGGAAAACAGAGGAACTCCAACTTTAAGGCAGAAGAAACCTGACACAGGCAACATTCTACTGGGTATAACAACTTTTCAGTAAACTTCATGGCCTGCGATACAAGCTTCTATTGCTTCATTCTTTCATCCAAAAGGTGTATATCTGTATCAGACAAAGGAATAATCAATGTCAAATCAGTTCTTATATTTCCTATCTTATACACTACAAACTCAAAATGGTCAGTGGTCCAACTTGAAAACAGCAATTCTGCCTAGGGAAACCTATCTGAAAATTCCTGAGACAGTGTAGAGAGGGCTTTGCAATCCTTCATTACTTTTGTCATCTCCCTGTCCTGCGCAGTTGCCTCTCAGAAAAAATGCTGAGGATTCTGTGCTGGGTTAAAATGAAGTGCAAAGTGAAGAGAAAATGTTTCTATAGCAAAAATCTACTTTTTTTTTTTTTTTTCCTTACAGTACCAGGGACAGATTCAAATTTGATTCTTAGATAAAGAAAAATCTTAATATGCCTTTTTACTTAACTCAGTACATTAATAAAAAAAAAATTAAATCACTTTGGTGGTTAATTTGTACCTACTTCAAATTATAAATTTTTCCTTTCTATCAAGTTTTTGGTGTGATGAACCTTGTTTAACAACTTAAAAGCATTTAGAGAAAATGTCTGTTAAATTCATTAAACCTTGGTACTCCATAATTGTGAATCTCTTCATGTTAATTGTTCCTTTCGAATGGATGAATGTTCCTTTCTACCCATGAATACACGCCTTTGAAGTAATTTAACGGTCATGATGCAAGGTTTAAAAATTATTATGCTTTTCATAGCTGCAAAGTTTATATTTTAATGAGACGATTCTGCTTGCATTCTCCTTCACAGAATTTAGTTAAAATATGAAAAGAGGAAGAAGACCTTACAGATAACCATCACCCATGTAATGACATATGTCTGTTAGTTAATCTTAAGGTGCTTTGGGTAGAAAAATACCTTGTTTTCACTATAAACACCACTGATGTTTTCACACAGGAATGCTTGGTATATTTGCAGTTGACTACTAAAAACAAACAAAGAAAACAACACTGCATTTACAACACCAGATAAGACTTTCATAAACTTTATAGTGAAAAGACACTCACACAAAACATCCCCTGTATGGAGCAAATTTTTTTTTATAAACTCTATTGTCAAAAGGTGCTTGAGAACATGCAATGCATGCATCACACAGCATTTTATAACACAAAAGATATTTCCAAACTAAGCACATCTTTCCAGAATTCCAAAAATCATCACTTCATATTAGTACCTTTTATCACAAAATTGAACAAAATTCAGGATATATGCTAACCGTAAAGACAGGCCAAACATCTTACCACAAGGCTCTGTTTACAGAAAGAAAACATGATTTTCTTTCTAAAGCAGGCATGATTTAGAAAGCAAATTAATGAATGTTCTGAAAACTTTCACATGTAAGGGACTCTGAGGAATTGTGCTTATTGATTCTTTAAGGTCTGAAAACCTGCGATGTAAATTTTGAATAGAATTGCCAGGTGACATACTTTCAGCTTTAACTTTTTTTTAAATTTTCATTTTAATATTTTTGTACCATTTAAATTGCATTGATTTGAAATTTTACTCTCTAGCATTTTTAGAAAAATTCCATTTAGATGCAAAAGAACATTCAGCCACAACAACTGCATGTAGCTAAAAATAAATTTTAATCAAGTTTTGAAAGAAACAAGCCTATTAGCAGCCCAGTGATGTGCACTCTTATGTATTTAAAGTGTAAATTTTACAAAGACAGGAAAGTAATTTAGATAATATCTATATAAATCTTACTTTGTGAAGCCTACTCAAAAATCCTAATATTTAACACTGAAATGTCTCAAAGTTCTTGTTTGAACTCCAGAAACACTGAGCTAATACAAAACATCAGTGTCTTGGCACATTTACTACTAGTGACAGTAGGATAGATAGATAAACATTTAAAAGTGACAACTGCAGATGTAAATAAAGGTGGAAAGGATTATTAAACTTTGGAATAGCTGCTCAGAAAGGTGGTGGAGACACAATCTCTGGAGGTGTTCAAGAAACCACCAGATGTAGCACCCAGTGCTATGCTCTGGTTGATAATCTGGTGATCAGTTAAAGATTGGACTTGATGGATTGGACTTTTCCAAACATAATGATTCTGTGATCCTGATCTACTGTGTTCACACACTGGTTAATGGTAAAATCTGCATTATATTAAATTTCCAGAGCTCCTTGTGTGCTTTTCTAACATGAAACTAATCCAAATTCTTACCTTTGCTTCTAAAGAATTTCCAGAAGTCTGCTCTATGTCTTTGATCTTCTCTACCTTTACAAATATTGACAGGTACTTTTTCTTGTCTATCCAACCAAAGCAGAACTTAAATTAGCCTCTTCCATAACATTTCTTCACAGATGGTGCTACAGTGTCTCTGGGGACCAGCAGCACATTCATTCTCACTGCTCAGGTGTGCGCATACCCTGTGGTCGACCAAGGAAACTGGAAAATTTCCAGATAGTATCCCACAGTGTAAACTGGATACAGAGTGGACAAGTCAGCAATGTCTAAGACTGCAAAAGTTAAAATTGTCACCTTTTAAAGGGAGAATGAGGTCAGGCAATGGTGCATTTTGTGGGAATCACTCAGAAATCTTCAGAGCAAGAAGACTTCATTGCTTTAAAATTATTAGAAAAGCTAATGGAGTAAAATATGTATGGGGATTTCATCCTGCTTATCAACAGAGACAGTATTGTCACTTTGGGATTAAGCCCTAATAATGAGTAAACACACAGAGCACATTAACTAGGTATCTAATTATCACTAGCTAGAGAAAAATGTCGTTTGCAGAGTGACAAACCTTAAGAAGCTGAATAGATGAGATATTAATGTAGTGATCTGAAAGACAAGTGAGCAATTTTGAAAGCTGCACATGATATAACCATGTAGACATAGCATCTGTTCAACCTAAGTAAAACAACAGTAATAGCATGTGTGACAAGGTGAGAAAAATCCATTCGGCAAGGGCTAGACCTATTCTGAGGAAGTTATTGGACAACATCCAAGGATAGCAAGTTAACAGCTTCACACTTATTTTCCTCATGGTACAAAAGCACTACAATAATTCATTAGACAGATGGCTTCAAAGCAGAACGATTAGAGGGGAGAGAGAGGACCCCCGTCTGAGCTCACAGGTTTGACTACACGAGCCAGAAGAAGGGCTGGCAAGAAGAGCTGGAGAGGATGGAAGCTATTTGCCAAAATGCAGGTAACAAACTGCTAAGAAAGCATGAAAACTACACAAGAGGCTTCTATCACTTGTTTGCAGCCAAAGCCAGTAACATACCTTCCCCATCATTAGCACTTCTGTATTTTTGTGTAAGCCAAATTTCATAAGGGAATTTATCAAGCTCGTAGATTCACCTAATCACCTCCGAACCACCTATTGATCCCTGGTTTTCAAGGGAAGCACTTTTAGCTCTCTCTAGCATATGAATGAAGATAGGTGAGGAAATCCTGGCAAGAAATTGCAGAGGCTGTTTACATATCAGAAACGATCTGTGAAGAAAATCAGAATTAACAGAGATTTGGTTTTCTTTAATAAATATAAGAAATTATTTGACCTAATGGAAAAAATCCCAGTGCCAAGACCCATAAAGAACATTTTTCAGTGACACGGGAAAGCATTTTTCAACTTTTTTCCTTCCTTCCCTCTAATTAGCAGAGAAATCCCTAATAAAAACAAGTCAGAAATTGACTTTGGCTAACACTGGACATTGGGCTTAACCAGACAAGTTGGTTGTCTCTTCCTTCTTACAAAGGAAGCACAGCATATTGATCATGTTATTGATTAAGATTATCTTTATCATGTCTCCTAGAGGTAAAATCTACATCATTATAATATTTTTTTTCCTAGCTTTATGGCCATGCAAAGAGAGAGCTAATTTATGTACTGACTCAGGAAACAGAATACAAAGAGGGACACTAAGTTTTACATATTTTTCTTTGCTTGTCTGTTCTATCTTGCTCTTTCATGATGCTGGGGAAACATACAAGAGCTTAGATTTCAAGAAAAAATGTCAGTTTTGCAAAGTAGTTCCAGAAACCAAGAAAAGTTTGAGATTACTTAGAAGCTTCTTGAACAGGTGAAGAAACTTCTGTGATTTTTTACAAAGTTTACTGAGATCAAGCTGAATTAAAAATTCAAAATCTTCCTTTTCTTCAGTGCTTTTCTTAATAGTCTTCCTTGTGTTTAAAGTTAGGGCCATTAAGGATATAATCAATTTTTCTGTTGACAGGCATTTTACATCACTGGGACCATCTCTCTAAGCTAACCTGTCAAAAAAATCCCAAAACTAAAAACAAACCAGGAAAAAAAAAAAAAAGGAGATAATCTCGTAAATACCAAGCAGACATGATTTAACTCGTAATTGCAAATGGTTACATTAAAGGAAAATATATCAAAAACATGCAGCAGCACATTTAGTGGAGTTTAGTACTATTGCACAGAGTCACAGAATCCTTTATGTTGGAAAGCCTTGCCAAAGGTGGGTGGACAATGCATTGTCTTGCTCAATAAGGGACACGACATACCTGGACTGCACTGGGTACGGTGGTGCTGCAGCTCTGCCCACAAGTTCTAAAGAATTATGTTATGTAAACTCTAGCTCTGGGCTGATACTCAGTATTCAGGGATGTTCATGTATTTCATGAGAGAGAACGGAAATAACCCACAAAAGTGGGAACAAGAGGAAATTCTTTAGTTTGATCAGGTGAGTTAGTGCACCTTCTGGATGAGAAGCAGAAAGGCGTTTCTGTTTTGGCTGAGGCAGAACGAGGAAGGAAAATGCAAGAGAGGAAGATCAGTTTGCTGCATCTAAGACAGCAGGAAACCTATGCCCATGTCTGCTGCTATAGTTTTTAGGATCACAAACTTGGATTTCATTCAGAGATCCCTTCTTAACTTGTAACCATTAAATGCTGTGGTATTTACTAGGCTCATTCCCATATTAATACAGTACAAAATAAATATTACAAAAATGTAGGTTATCTACCTTTTCACCTAATACAGCTTCTTCTTCCTTCCACCTTACCTAAAATAGTAACAAAATTTATGAAAAACAAGTCAAAGGAGTCAGTTTAGAGGATGAAAGTAATGTCAAGAAATTTTTTTTTTTTAGGAATAAATTTTACTCTGAGCATAACTCATTTTTCTCAGATGTTTAAGGTTAAAACTACAGTATAAGTAATATTGAATCAGATGTTAGAAATCCATGCCAATCTGCAAAAGAAAATTGAAAAATAAATCTAAAGCAATTTTAGAGGCTTTGGATTCTAAGATTAGTGGTAAGCCCTGATATATACAGAAGAAAAACAGAAGGATTATATCTCAATAAAAATCAATCCCATGGGAAAAAAAAAACCAAGCAAACAAATAAAAAACCCACATATGGCCATATTTTCTATATCTTTCTCTCAATATTTAATCGTTTCATATGAGAATCAGTCAGAAGCACAGAGGAAAGTCTTCAAGATTGTTAAAAAAAGGAAAGAAACAAACTAAGCATACAAGCACCATTACATTAAGGCTCAAATCCTTATACTTCCATTGAGAGGTTTAAAACTAAGAAAAAAAGAAGTTGAATAAAAGATTAAATAAGAGATTTAAATAGACAGTAGGTTATGTATACAAATTATGACTTGTGAAATCCGTTCGTATAGTCTTAGGAACCAGGGCAGATTAGTTCATTGAAAAACCAATCTAAGCAAACAGAAAACCTCTAGTTAACTGCAAGTAGAGGTAACAATATTTCCTTACAGGGCTTCATCCCCATCCTCTACCCTTTTTCCCTGGGGATAAAACAATATTGTGAATATAGATTTCACAGCACAGAAACACAAGTAAATTACTCAAGGCACCATGTGCCTTTTGATATGCTAGTGAACATTGCAATTGATAGTCATAGAAAATGTCACAGTCTGTTGAGAGCAATTTAGGAAATCTAAAGGACAGTATTTGCTTCTTATCACACTTTCCTGTTCTCCTCAATATAAAACTTAGTGAGACATCCTGATGTACCAGCTTTCTTTTTTTTTTTTTTTTAAATGCCAAAAGAAAGAATATGGCAGCAGTTAAAAGCTGAGAAAAGGTGAACAGTTTGGAGAAGGGTCTTACCCATCAGAACTCCACAATCCATTATCCATTCAGCTGAGCCACTGTGATTTCAGATGGCCAGACCAACATCAGCAACATTGGGCAATCAGAAAAAAGGTATTCTGCTTACCGAGGAAGAATCAAGACTCATAAATCCATTTTTATGAAAAGAGTTTTCCTTCACCTATGTATTCATCATAAATAAATATGTTTTACTATTGCATGTAGTCATTTAGTCCATAAGCAGAAGGATATTTTTCTGTATATAAGGTAAATTCATCAGAGATTAAACTTGAAAAAAGCTTGATTTGGTGTCTTGATGCACTGTTTACCTAGATTTTATTAATTAATGCCCCTCTCACTTTTTACAATTTCCTTTCTTTTGCCAGACACATAGCAGCACTCACAAGAGATGCTCTTCCACTAATTAATAACAGAAATTCCTTTGCCTATCACTCATAAAAATGTTAATTAAAATTAGTAGTAACAAAGGACCTGTGTATGTGCGCTTATTTGATGGTTGTACTGGAAGGAGCTAATTAGTGCCGGATAAAGTACATCCAGTAAGGTCCTCCACATGCTTAGATTGATCTTTTTGACCAACAACAGATGCACAGGAAGCCAGAAGGTCAGTGGTCAGATGCATAGCAGTTGTTAAAGGAGCAGCTGTCAAGGTCCAATGATCATGTCATTTTGGGAAAGCTGGAAAATCTCTCCCAAGAGAATGAAATGTTGAAAAAAGGGCTGCAAGTAGGGACATAGTGCCTTAAATTTGGAAGTTAGAGCTGTAACTCGACAGCTGGTACAGCAGCCTGTGCACCAGCCACAGTGCCTGCCTGTGGAGAGCTCCTAACCAGCCTCTTGGCCTTACAACATGTCAGGCGTGTGGCTCTACTTCAGAAGAGAATGGAATTTTCTCCAGAGGCTTTCAGAGCATTTAATTAAAGGGAAAATTTTAGTATAAAGTACTACTAATAAAGAAAAAAAAAATAAGGAAGCTGAAGTTGACTGCGGAGTGTCAGTGTTAAAGGTTATCAAACGTGCTGGGCAGTCATATCAAGAAATTTCTAAGATTTCCACTCACTGCTCGTGGATATTGCCAGCACTTCACACTTCTGGTGGTGATGGTCTGTCATGACTGCATGGATTCCTGGCAGTCTTTCAGCAAATGGTAGGACACCTCAGAAAAATAGCATTATAACAACAGCAACAACAATCAAAAAAAAAACCAAAACAAAAAAACACAAAAAAAAACCCTTCCTTTAAAAACAGTAAGAAAAATCTGCATTCATTTACAATAGAAGATTATATCATCATTACACATATCACTCTAAATCAGTCTCCAATAATCTCTCTGTTGGTACAATCTACATACAGCTATATTTTTCAAGAAACATAAATATTCAGGGTAATGAAGGCACATTCCCTACTGCATCATGATTCCAGCATAAGTGATCAAATAAAAACACAATTCCAGAATATAAGTAACATATGTTGTTATGCTGTTTTTAGCAGGGGTAGACTTAATCTTCTTCCCAGTGGCTGATATGGGGCCGTGGTTTCTGTATTTGTGCTCAACACAGGTATCAGTAATGTAGAGTCATTTCTGTTATTTCTGAGCAGGGCTTACAGAGATCCAAGCCCTGTTCTGGACTTTTGTACTGCCACACTGTCAGGGAGGTTGGGAGTGCATGGGAGGTTGGGAGGAGACAGAGCCAGGACAGGTGACCCAAACTGACCAAAGGGATGTTCCAGACCATATGGCATCATGCTCAGTGTATAAAGTGGGGAAAAAGAAACAAAGGGGAGTGACATTTGAAGTGGTGGCATTTGTCTTCCCAAGCCACCGTTACACAGGATGGGGCCGTGTTCTGGAGATGTTTGAACACCTGCCTGCTCAAAAAAAAAAAAAAGGGAAAAAATGACAAAAAAACCATAAACTATATCCTCACACATACACAGAAATTTAAACTGTTCTCAAAATCATTATGTAACGCTGTAAATAATCATCTTCAAGAAAAGCATTAGGAGTTTTGATGAGATCCCTATTATAAAAAAATAAATTATTAAATGAGTGATGAAAAGAATAACAAAGGATGAATCAAAACCAAATGGAATTTTATTTATGTGCTAGAATTGTATTTTGTATTGTCTAATAAGTCCTTCTGTCTCTCGGGTTGGCCAAGAGAAGTGTTAGGAGAAAAACGGACCCATCACTCTTTCTCTTACCTGCTTCCAATAGAGCTACCAGTGCCTCCATTAAAAAGTTGTTAGAAGATGATTCTCTATTACCACAGTTATAACCAAATCTGGGGATGGAGACAATAAAATTTGATCCTAATAACTGACATGTAACTAGAGTATTCCTGTAGGAAAATTATTAATAAAAAACATGCAATAATTGTGGAATAACTGATTGTCTATTACTACTAAAAATAGCTAAAAACTTTACATCCACAAAGCCAGTTCCTTTGTAGCACAAAAGACATAGAATAATGGGAAAAAACTTTCAGCTTGTACAAGAAGTGAATTTATTACTTATTTTGTGCCATCTTCTACATCATTAGCAAGGATATTATTAATAATTATTATTATCTTTGTTATTATTATTTTCTTTAGAGTCAGTCCTTCCAGTGGAAAGATACTTTGCCTTTAAGCTATTGGCAACATTATTTTAAGTGATCTTGTCATATCTGGCCTTTTTTAGCAGCCCTGAACTTACATGGCATCATACACAGAGCTGGATTTGAGCCCATTCCCCAGAAGTTTGAATTCTATCACACTAGACTAAACTAGTGCATGCCTAGCCTGGGATCTTCTTCAAGAGCCCAAATATCCCCATAGCAACATTACCTCTAAACATCTTTGTCTGGCAGACATACCTTAGGTCAGAGTTTTTTCACAGGTATTAAAAATCAGAATGCCTTCACTCAGAGTCAGAATGGAGTCCAATATCTTCCTCATATCTGACTGACCAGAAGCCTCAGCCCTGCTCCCCATTCACACTCCATTTAGCTGACCTATTCTGAAGTCTTGAAAAAAGAAATCACTGGATCCCCAATAAGGCTAGATGTTTTTTCCCTAAAAGGGCCAGCAATTTCATAACAAATGTGAAATCACCTTAAACAGCCTAAAGGAAAGAGAAACTTATGAGTTCAGACCCGTATTGTATAATTTGACACATCAAATTAATATACATCAGTTACCCTTAGAAAAAATGCAACAAGGTAAAATAAGAAATCACTGCAGCACTCCGCAGTAAACCGCAATGCAACATGCCATGAAGGTGAGAATCCTTTCTTCACAAGAAAAAAGGTTTTGAGAGATATAAACAGTCTCTTAGCTGCAAAGGTTCCAAGTTTGTTACCTACTGCTGTTTTCTGAGCATGATAAATAGCTTGTTGTGCACAGGATTGAGATATAATTCCACTTCCCATGGCAAAACACAGGCATCCTTATCCTTCTAGCATATATCTGGCCTCCACACATTGCTGTTTTCAATATCCTCTAAATCCTAAGAGGTCTGAGCTAAGAACACACTAGGTAAATAGATACAATTCTTTCCCAAAGGGACAATCAAGGAAATGTTTGCAAAATATCTTCAGTTCCAGTGACTTGATGTATGCTAATAATCTTTTCATTCCCTCTCACACCCACCTCCTTGCTTTCAATGCCATATTACGATCTTTCATTTGGGTCAGTTAAAGAAATGTAGCAGAGGTGATCTATTAAAATGGAACAGAAAAGCACATCAAGTTAAAGGAAAGCAAGAATCTGCTTTGCTTTTCTTACTCAAGAAAATGAATGATTCTCAAAACAAATGCATCATTTTAAAAGCTGGGTAGAATAGTGTAATTATTCATTAAGATCTGCACCACGTATTCAAGATCTTAGCTAAATATTAAGTTCCATAACTGAAACCAATGCAAGAAGTCATCAGTGGTGTCAACATAACTTCAAAACAAATAGGAGACAAGCAAATTAGTTCTTTTAAAACATTATCAGAGGCTGCAAAGTTAAATTGATTTAATTAGTCTGACTGAGTATCAAAAGCAAGTACCTTTTCATGCTTTCTCATCAAGAACTGATTTCTAGTTACAAAACATAAACTACCATATCAGCACTTAAGAAAACCACACAAAGTACCTAAAATGAAGCCAAATCAGAGTTTTCCTGTCTGATCTCAGAAAAATCATTTTTGTCCCATGTCTCTAAGAGATCTTTGGAAGCTTGTTCGGTTTCTGGTAAAGCATCCGAGCCACTAGTGTCTCTTCCTGGAAGTGCTGCCACCTTGCCAGAGGGACACACCTCTCAGTGTCTGCTTCCCAGCCACTGCCATGAGGAATTCATAAACTGTGTGGCAATGCTGCAAAACTCCCTATCTGCACATGCATTTTAAAAAGGCCCCTTCCAACCCAAAGCCATTCTAGAATTCTGTGATTCTAAGTGTGGGCTCAACAGCTCTGTGTTTTAAAAAAGGCATCAGTCAGTTTATCCATAAAAGAAAGGGGAGCCTTCTTCCACAAAAGTCCAGAAATCTAAACATTTGCTCAGAGTGCAGATTCTGCGCCATTGCTGAAGGAAGAGTTTAAGTCACATCTTTTATTTGCAAGATGAAGCCATAATACTTAGGCTTCATTCCAGAGTATTTCCTTTCTCCCAGATTTGTCTTCATCTACAATGAAAACCCAACATTTTGCTTTCATACTCAAAGGAAAGATGATTAAGTTGGATAAGAAAACTAGCAAAATTACTGTCCTTAAAAAAAAAAAAAAACACAACCAACAATAACAAGGCATGTCAAATGAAAGCAGGAAAACTCATTAAAAAAAAAGAGGTTGATCATTGAAAATTATTTCCTTCTAGCTGACTAAGCCCCAACTACATACATAAGAAAACCCAGCTACAAAACTCACTAGCACAACATAAGTGACAGCACTGATAGCTACAAAGGCCAGTGCAGATTATGCTTAAGGTCTTTTTGGTGTCTCCTTAAACCTCATATTATAAATACACTACTTTTTTTCTTCCACCAATTGGTCTCACAATATTAATTCAAACATCATGGAATTTTAAATTATGGAAGCAAAAAGCAGTAGTATAAAAGCATACTACTTATTTTGGGTTTTAGTTTGTTTTTCTTCATCTTTTTAAAAAGAGAGCCCTTTACCAGTACAGACATATGACAGCATTTATAAGAGACCAGGGAGAGAAAAAAGCAGAGCGAGAAGGCACATATAAGGGCTACCCTAAAGCAGAATTTTTTTTCGACACATTTGCTGCATTTGCCTTGCTGAGCACATGCAACTGAAGGCTGAACATTTCATAACTTGTAAAAAAATGAAAATTTCTTAAATCACAAAATATCCAAAATGTTAAATGGAACCCTGTCAATTTATAAATAAGAGTGTCATAGAGATGCACAAAATGGACTTTTAACCAACAGTGAAATCCATTATTGCTGCACTCACCACAACAGAAAAATTATATCCAGTGGCAACCATTTGCACATCTCCCATAAATCAAAATATTTTTAAGATCTTTTCTAAAGTTAGTCCTGTTATCAAGTAACATCTTATATTTCATTAGTTTATGAAGGCAAAAGATGGCAAGAAAATTCTGGGAATTATTTTTAAGGTAAGCACAAATTAAAGCTGGGGCAAGGGAGAAGATGGAGTCTTAAACTGTGACAATAAGTAGGGATCAAGGGCTTTCTATTTTTTCCCAAAAAAATACTTCTGTGGATACTGTCAGGATGTATAGTGTTACTGGGCTCAGACAAAACTGTTTCTGATTATTTGAAAAAAAGTAGTTTGCTATGCCACAGTTTGAGTTTACCTGGTATACAGTATGTGAGAGGATCCTTCACTTTAGCACTCATCCTGTTTTTAGAGTGTTACTAAATTTTGCTTCTGCATGACCCATGCATCTTAACAGGGTCCTCTAAGGAATTAGACAGCTACTGGAAATGAGCAGACAGCTCCTAATAGGAGCACACCAGGCAGTGTGGGAGTCGGCACCGTGAGAAAAAGGATCACGTTGTGTAGGAAGCCCTACCACTTTTCCTCACAGTCTCCTCTTTTGCAGAAACCTGCCTGTGACAGACTGTCTCCTCCTCCTCCTCCTCCTCTTCCACACCTGGCAGAAGGGAAGGATGCAAAGAACACAGTGCTGCTGTTGATACCATTAATGCCACTGCTCCGTCAGATGCAGAAGCACGTGTTTGCATTATGCAGTTCGTCTACAGCAACACAGCAACAGAACGAGCCAAGAACTCTGCAGCCTTATAAACCATATCCAGATAGTCAAGTGAGAAGACTGAATTAAGGCAGGTCAGAGAAAAAAAGTGCCTCAGCAAATCTTTTTGAAAAAAAAATGCCTTCTAAATCTTGTACATAGCCTACTACACTCCCAATGACAAATTTCCTGATCTTCAATTTTCTTCTAGGTTATTTAAAAAGATATTCTAACATAGGTTTCACTTCAAGCAGCAAGCACAAACACACACAAAAATACAAAATTCTACAAATTTTGTTGCTTCAAATATGAAATGGTACTCAATAACTCCATTATTATTATCATTATTATTATTATTATATTTTCATTGACATATCTTGCCACAAAATGAATATAGAAATGGAGCTCACTGCCTTTTCCTGCATTTTTTTTTCTCTTGGTGGCCTACAGTTTCAAATGGATTCCAAGGATAAGCCATTTTCACACAATGAACCAGAAGAATAACTGCGAGAGAACTTGAACAGCTTTGTGCTGACATAACTTCCTGTAACTGGCTTCATATGGGATCAGTCAAGAATCTGTATTTGCAGAGTGGCTGGTAGTAGGAGGGCAATAAGGAAAGACCACAATCCTCAGAAGTCACAAAGAGTCTCATTGGCTTGACTGTGTCACAAAACCACAAACTCCAGCTAGGTATGTGTCCTGGCTTGGGACAGATTTGGGAGCAAACTTCCCAAAGGGGTCTCCTCTAGGCAGCAAATTTCAGCAGCCCCTTTCCCAACCAGATTGGGAGAAAAAGCTGGGAAGGAAGCACATTTCTCCACAAAAAATAAAAGCACAGAGATGAGGACTGGCATCCAGTAAAACTTGCCCTGATCTGGCAGGAAACTCAAAAGCACTTCCAGTGCTTTTAAGTAGTAAAATAGAAGTAAAAATACCAAAAGTATGTCTTTATCCTCTTAGTGTTTCTCAACAAATCCCAGCTTTACAGCAGGGACATAACTGTAGAATTAGGTTTGGGGTTTTTTTTTAAGGTACTTGTTTAAATATAATAAATTGTGGAAATAGCAATATCTACATCTCAATATACACTTTTCATATGTAAATACTATCTTTAGAAGGTAATTCACATATCAATACATTAAGCCTTAATAACTTATTAAAAAATGTGGCATAGACTGGTGATAAGTGACTTTCAGCAAATCTCCCAATGCCTTAGATAAGCTTCAGGTGCACATTTGCCAATCCCAACCCAGCGCTTTATCAAGAAAGCACACTTGCTCAGTGAGACTTTGAAAATTACACTGACATCAAGAAACATGCTCTTTGGGCCTAAATCACAACAATATTGATGAAGCCTGATAGATGTAATGCTTTCCAGCTTCTTCTCTGGCATTGCCTATTCTCCTGATATTTCAATTCTCTGGTCCAAACAATCAGCAGACCTTCTAACACTAAGGGACCTCACTTTGTTGCTGCTCCTGTAGCTTTGCTCCTGTGATCATCAGTACAAGAATGACATTTTTCTGAGTGACACAGGGCACTAAAATTAGGCAAAAGTGTGTGATTATTATTACAACAGGCATGCTGCCTCTTTACATATGGAGGCAAAGAGGGGAGGAGGGGGAGAGAGAGACATTGATCTTCAGGAGTTTGTTGACTTGGTTCCGTGAATCCTGGTAGTTACACCTACTGAAATTCTCCAAGGAGCTGAACAGAGCTTGTACATGATCCTTCTTCTTAAAAACCAGTGCTTTTTGCACCCCATTCCCTTCATGCATTCATCCAAATAAATCCGCCTGATTAAATAAAATTATCCTCTTCCTTTTCATCTAGTGAAAGAAAACAGAAAATTGGCAGTACTTGTCCCATTACACTAAGAGCACAGGCATTATTTAACTGCTATTAGTACAACTGTACTATATTCTACCTGTCTTTCATTTCTACAGTCAAAGCTAACACAAAGGCTTCTCTAGCCTTTCAGGAGTAATTTTATTTCAAAAACTGAAGGAATAGCTACCTCATAAAGCATTTTTCTTTAGTACCTTCCATTTATCAGCTGGCATCACCCAGCTATGAAAAAACATTTACACAAACATTGAACATTTTCTTTCCTACTCTCAGAGAAGTTACAGAAAAACAAAAGATACATTAAAGAAATAATTCTTATCAGTAAATGGCATTTAGTATCCTCAACTCTTCCATGTTTCTTTACTACAGAAACATTTACTGCACAAAAGTTTAACTTGATTGAAGCTTCTTCTTCTGCAAGGAAAAACCACAACATAGAAACAAAAGCTTACTTATTGCAGAAAAATGCTTTTTTTGTCATTTTTTCTAAAGTCAAAATTGTAACCATATAATCTATTACAATTCTTGCTGAAGTGTCACTCAGCAGTTGCCACTATGATCTCTGAACATCAGCAGCTGTAAACAAGATAACTTTCTTGCCTGATGAGGCCATGCTTCTCCCTTACCATTCACAGGAACCCAGTGTAAAGTGATTTCCAATTTAATTTGATTAGCCTGCAAAAATATCACTTGACACATCCTTTTTAGCCTTCCCATCAGAAAATTCGTAACTAAGTAGATTAATTTTAAAAAGGAAATCTCTCACAAAGATTTACAGGCTGAGAAAACAAGGGGCTAAGTAGCCCAATCAGTAACAGTGTAGACTTTGCAGCTGAAAAACTGGATTAACTGAGTTATTTCCCCTGTATTTACCAAATACAGAGACTGACATATCCCACAGATGCATATTCCTAGGGAAAATGTGAAATGTCAAGGCTTTACCACTTCACCAGAGCAGATAATTAAGTAATTAGAACAATTAAACGTTGACAGAGCACTTGCGACCCCCAGGTGAATTACAGCCATGAATTATGAAAGCATGAGCAAGAGAAGAGGGAAGACTTTGGCACATATGTAGGATAGATTGAAGGCAGTTATAGCACCAGGTTTATAATTTCTGCACTTATTTTCCAGATGTCCTTAACTGTCCACAACTTTTGTTGTTGAACTGCTTATTTAGATGGCAGGGGCAAACTCATCTAGGTACATTTTCTCTCTGAAAAACCAGTGAATTGGAAAGCAGAGTATGTATTAATCTACTCTCTCAACGTTTCACACCATATGAAAGGACTGAAAAAGGAAAAGAGTGTTTTAACAAATCTGCATCCATCTCAGTAAAATACATCCATCAGTCGAGGCACCTGGGAAAGAGAATGTGAAAGGGGCCCTCTGCATGAAACATACACAAATTATCAATCACTAAATAATGCCAGAGGCTTATAACCTCCATCACACCTTTTGCTGGGGACTGTGTCCTCATCAGTAACTGCTCATGCGTCACATGGACAAACATCCTATTTGCTAAATAAGGAATATGAGCAACACAACCATCATAGCATGAAGTTCAGGAATAATTTACTTCTTTTACTGTTAGGGCAGGTTTTTTAGCTTTGCTAAGTTTTCTTGGGATAAGGAATTTGGTTTAAAATACATTGGACTGCCTGCTGTGATGAACCAGCTCCAGGCAGAATGAGCTGGCCCTGGGGACTGGATGTATTATGTAGATGGAAAGCAGGGACAGAAGCACAATTGGTGAGCAGGCACAGCTGCAGAGTGCAGGGAGATGGGGAACACATGTAATTCCCAGCAGCTATGAAAAGTTCAACTAGCAGATTTGTTGCAAGTAAAGAGTGTGTGAACATCTTATATGCTGCAATCCTTTTCAGGTGAAAAGTTGCTTTAAAAATTGGGAGAACAGGGCAAAGAAGAACAGAGACCCACCAAAAAGGTAATACAAAACATGTCACATACAGGAGATTTCGCCCTTTTGTTTCTCAAAAGCATATCTAATATTCTTCTGCTCTGAAATTGTTAATACTTCATTTCATTGCCTTTACCAAATGGAAAGATATATTCTAGAGAAAATAAGATTAAAAAGACTATTAACTATTTTTTTCCAAAATTAATTAAACCATTTTATAATAAAAATACAGTAAGAAAACAATTTTTCAATAATTGAAATATTAAATGTGATATTAAAAATCTAATTATAATCTCTCACAGCAAACTATATACAGTCCATATTTTATTTATAAAATGCCTGTTGTAATATATATATTTACTTAAATATGAATTTTTAGAATTTTACGGCTTCAAGTCAAACCCTATATTGATATGGTTTAATATATATTACTTAATTTAAAAAATAGTCTAAATTAGCTGATGACACAAAAGGGTAGAAAGTATAAAAGATTATAGGGTAAGGAACAAACCTTTCAGAATGGTTTCTGTAGATTAACCATGTGGGTGGATAAGTAACTCTCAGAGTTCAAAGAGAACAGAGCAGTGTCAATGTAATGAACAGAAGTAGGTGGATGGTTCCAGTTCCAAACAGAACATCTCCCACTTCATCAAGGCTGCTGAAAATGATTCATTCTATGGAACATTTTACATGCCATGGACATTGTGTAGGTTTTCTTTCCTACTTGTCAAAGCCATGTACATAGTCAGAGGAGGTGGCAAAGAAAATGACTTTTTCTATTACCTTCCAGCATTCTTTTCTTTCAAAAACAAACAAACAAAAAAACCCCACATACATTTGGAAACAAATAGGGAAACTCAAGCTTAAACTGAATTCAAGTGAAAAGAGAAGAAAATACAAATCTAAAATATAAAACTGGGAAAAACATTGGGAGGGGGAATATGAGGAAAAACAAAAACAAAAAAAAAAGAAAAAAAAAGCAACAAACAGAAAAGGAAATTCCAAAGAGCAGTATTACTGAGAACACTTACCTTGAGTTTATATATGAATCCTTAATTAATATCCAGGTACTTAGCTGCATTATACCTTAGTGAACATTCTTCTAGAGGTTTCCACAGGAGAACAGATCAGCATCCATTCCTCAGAAATATCTAGAAGAAAAAAAAATCAGCAGTTCACTATTAGCCCCCAGAATCTGTGTAGCTCCCAAAAAGACAAGAGTTCTCTGTATTATGTTTTACTAACAGTAACATTAATGCTCCAACACAGATCATTAGTTTAAAAGAAAGTAGAAAAGAGATGGAAAGCACAAGTTGGTAATTCATAGCTCTGTGAAAGAGACCTCTCTTGCAATGACCACTGACAGTGCTGAGCTATAACCCAGTTATATGACTGAACTGACCATATTCTGCCTCTCATTAAACCTCCCATTATACCTAAAAACATACTGAAATTGATTTTCACTGAAATAGGAACCTAAACATTTGTTTAATTCTGAGCACATGCTCTGCTAAATGCTGCAGAACAAAAACCCATATCGTATACAGTCAAGGAGGTTAAGTAGAGTTAAGAGCTTTTTCAGATCATTATCTGCCACCATGCACATCTGTGGAATGAATTATGAATAGGAAAGTTTGATTAGTACCTTCCAAGTCCACCCTGTATTGCTAACAAAGTTATCCTAGGTTTGATGCAGAAGGCTAGTGGTGCTCTTCTGGAATAAATGCAAAAATTAAATTTCAGGAAAAATTTCTCCATTAGCTTTTAGTTGTCTTACAAACTAAGAAGAAATAAAAGAAGGCATGCCCATTTAACTGGAACTGAAAACAAAAAGTGTGCTACTGGCTATGGAGAATGCCCACTGACACTCCAGTTTTCTCAAAGCTGTAAATGCAGGGAGTAGACAAATATTAGCAGCAGTCATGACAGTCTCCTAACAGACAGCAAGTCTTCTATTCATCAGAGCAATACAGCCATGTCATTGCTTATTAGAATAAAACATATAGGTAGTACAAGAAGTCACTTGCAATTAAAAAAACCCACTATACAATAATATTCAGGAATATACTTTTCTTTTTTGTAACAATCCCACTAAACTACTGGTTTCAGCAAAAAAAACCAACAGATGCACAATTTTAATGGCCAGGTTGACCAAAAGACAATTTTCAGTTTTATTTTCTTCCTCTTTACCCAATACTGATAATGTGCACAAGCTACTCCTTAGTGTTTTATAAATTAAAATGTAGCCTCTCTTTTTGTGCATGCATATGACTTCAGTATATGTTTAATTTTGTCTTTTGTGGACTCCTCACACGTACTGTCGCCAAAAAAAAATTCAGTCCACAGGCCAATTTTACAGTTGGATCTAAATTTCTTTACAAGATAAAAACTCCCCACTCCTAAACTAAAACATATGGTTTCTGCTTATCAGTTCTCCACTTTCCTTTTTTTTTCCTCAACTCTGTCAATTTACAGGCCTCAAACTCCACAAATGTTTTGCATAAATCAAATTAACTGATTTGATTTAGCTATCTATGCAACATGAATCTTTACAGAAATTCCTCTTCTAAGGATTGATCTGAGCCTCCTACAGGTACTTGTAAAGCTTCCTAGCAAGGCTCCTGTACGTTTCACTTGTAATTTTTCATTTTTTTCAGATCACCATTCATATCTTCCCAACTTTCTGAAAAGTGTACTCTGTAGGGTACTTAGTGAGAAATAGATAGAAATATGGAACACCATAAATAGCCAGAAGGAAAAGCTCATATTTTAAAGTTTTGTTTGTTTTTTTTTTTAGTTTTACACTCGCCAGGTGAAAAGGTATATTCTACCACAAAACTAAATAAATGTTGCTTTTTTGAGCTTTCTCTAGGGCAGGTTTAAATCTCTGGACTTAAATCTGAAAAGAACTAAGAACTTTTGCAATCTTTACTGTCTTTTAAATGCAAAGTGTCTTCTTTGATGTGTCCTACCTGAAAGACACAGCAGGATATTTGTTTTCTAAAGGACTTGTGTCAAAATGAAACTTACTACAAAAAAATCCTCTCCTTACATGAAGGAGATAAGAAAAGAGTAAACAAAATATGAAGGATAGAGGTTGCATTAGTATACTTCTGGAAGACTTGGCATATTCCAGAGAAAAATATAAGTCTATATCTTGGGGGGGAGGGGTGGAGGTAATAACGCAGGGTGGTAGGAGGGATACATTTGGTGTATACAAAGATACACACAATAAATAAATAAACAAAACCCAAATATCCTCTCCAGTCAACCTGAATCCTTTTAGTCAGTGTCAGCTCTGATGACCTTTAGCTGGTGATAATCTCAACAGAAAGTTTTACAGTAGCTAATGCAGCTAAGGCTCTAACTGTAAAAAAAGTGGCAGTTCTTCCTTTGGGAAGATCCTACCCTACCAAAAGTCAAGAACCCTCATTAAAATATTTGATACTTTTTTCCCTCTTGCATTAGGGAAGGATCCCAAAGTGCTACCAAGCCAGGCAGTCCTAGCCACAAGCACAAGAAGCATTCTGTGCCTGCCCAATGGCCCTCAGTAGGGAGTTCACTGACTATGGTTGTGTTTGAGGGTCCCAGGACAAAGGAAGAGATGAGAAACTTGACTCCATGTTTCAGAAGGCTGATTTATTATATTATGTATTATATTAAAATGCTATACAGAAACTATACTAAAAAGAATAGAGAGAAAGGATCCTTCATAAGCCTGGAAAGGACAGGAATGAAATGATAACAAAATCTTGTGACTGCTCACAGCCTCAACACAGGTGGCTGTCATTGGTCATCAAGTAAACACAATTTCACATTCTGGGTAAACAATTCTCCAAATCACATTCCAAAGCAGGAAAACATGGAGAAAAGGATCCTGGCAACAGGATTATTGATAAAATATGTCTGTGACCCCCTGACTGCCCACATGGCCTCAGAGTGTGACAAGTGATAACTCAGGATAAACATAAGAGAGGAACTTAAGAGAAAATGAAATGATAATTCACAAGCTGACAGGCAATTCTTTTGCTTCCAGTGGGTACCACATAAGTATTTCCACCTCATTCTTATTATTTTTACAATGAATAACCTATATTGATCTTATCCAATTAAAACTCAGTTTTACAAGACTATTACAAAATTTTGTCTTGAGATATCCACCAGCTAAAAGCATTACAGACAACATTGGCTAAAAGGAACTTTCATTATAAAGGAGAATGTAGTGCTATAGGGACTTAATATCTCTGCTTCATTTCCCTTCATTAGTTAGTCAAATTTCCCTTAATAGACGATAGGTAATTTCTTAGTCATGTCTCCTGAGTTGAGCACAATAGAGGGAATTTGGTATTCCCAAACACTGTGCTGGGAAGCTCACACTAAAAGGAAATTATACAACAGGAAAAGGAAGCATTTGTCAGAGCAGCCATGTTTATGCAATTTTTGTTCTGTGGATTAAGCACATTTTCCTGCTACATGTTTTGGAAACTGTATTTGGTGCTTGAACACTAAAGAAACAGAAGCTGCCAAGATTATACATACCATTTGCACAAAGCTAAAAACTTGCCCTTTCCCTTTTGAGAGCAGCTATTACCATCTTTTTTGAAGCAGTGCAAGCATATTTTATATAAGGCTAGACCTCACAACTATTTAAAAATATAGATATTATCTAAAACATTTTCACTTTCATCAAGTTTTATTCATGTAGGGAATAAATAACCAGAATTTCAGTGTATAGAAATCCATTGGCTTGTCCGGGATCTTTTATAAAGAGATTTTTCTGGTTGGCTGGCAAGTCTCTTAGAAACTGTACTTTTACATTGTGCAAAATGAGATGCAATAAACCAAGCACTCAAGATAACATCTACCTACTTCAGCAGGATAGGGACAATAACAAATGCAGCTTTTGTTATGATTGCAGGCTATTTTTCCTTGAAGGGCCCTCTCTCAGAGCATAAGATACGTACATCGTAAGAATAAGTAAAGATCACGAAAAAAGCTTCCATTTTTAGAGCTCCTGTTCCTTTATTAGAATTAGAAAGCAAAAGTGAATAAAGGGAAACTGGAAGAATTTACATCCAGTTGCTGAAACTTCATGTCCTCTGGAAAAGCAGATCCCATTCTAGCACCTTCCAAAATGATCCTGGGTGGTGCTAAGAAAACCACTTAAGCTGATTGCACTTTTCACCACGGGTAATTAACAGTGCAGTCTTCACAGCTGACCAATCTCTAGAAAGTCATCCACAGCCTGAGCACACTGTCGATTGATTTTGTGAAGTCACTGTGAAGAGCTCCTGTGATTTGCAAGAGAGATCAGGCTGTTCTAGTTGGTGACTTTCAGCAGCACAGCAGGGCTCCTTAGGGAGCTTTGGCAATGTTATTAGCCATGTTACTGAGCTCAGCCTCGTGCAAGAGACACCTGCACTATTTCTCCCACCTGATGGGAACAGAAGTAAACTCTAGTCCTCAAAGCAATCTTGCTGTCACACAGGAGACTCAGCTTCACCCCTTCATCATCAATATCAGCCAGCTGAAAAAAATTTATTACTAAATGTATAGTCTAGATACACTGCAAACTCTTCTGTATTTGTCACAGGGGTTCATAGAATATCCTGAGTTGGAAAGGACCCACAATGGCCATTACCTGGCCTGTGTTAAAATCTTCTGTGCTTGGAACTTTTGCATGAGGCAGCTGGAAACAGATCTCTTATCTGGTAGCTAGGGAAGATTCAAAATGCTGAAAATTATTCTTCTTTAACTGTAATATATGTTCTGCTTGATAATGAAGAGTCAATTTGCTCCTTAGAACTTGTACTGCTGCTTGTTCATCTCACTACCCTCAGCTGCAGCAGAAGCTTATGAAGAAAAACAACACCAATTCAAAAACACCATTCAAAAGTTTGAAATGTGACAGTTCAAAAAACTAATTCAAAACACAACAATGTAGACAGATTAGTAACAGCACTCAGACTACATGAGGATGTACCAAGATGTTTAAACAGCACCGTACACCTGTATGAGCTATTTACTGTTGGAATAAGCAACATATGGAAACAACAGGCCTTTAAGCACAGTGATGGCTATAAATGCAGCTCTTTCTAGGCTGTACCTAAACTTGGGATGAGATTGGAAGAGATACAGGTAAACAAATCTAACTACCCACCTTTGTTGACAGGTAGAGATGTCCAATCCCATCAATCACTTCTCCTCCTAAAACCACTCCACAAGCCTGTACAACACTCCAACATAGTAGAAAGTTTACCCAGGGAGAAAAATAGTTTTCTACATCACAAACTGAAATGACTCACAAAAGGGTTTAACAAGTTAAAAAAAAAAAACATCAGCTTAGCTTCTTGTGAAAATGCAGTCTAAGCTTCCACGTTTCTCAGTTTCTTCTCAGTACAACAGGAATATTCATAACATTGTACCTCAGAGGAGTTTCTTGGAAATGTATTCAAATACATGCCTCAGAAGCACTGAGAAAAGTATGGTGCACTATACTGAGTACTGAAGCAAAGCCCATGAGGAAATTAATAATTCCACCTTCAGTGCATGTTCTTATAATTTGAAGTAAATAAAATATAAGGCCAAATACTGAATGAAGAAGATAAAAGTGAAAAAATTACATAGATGGTCATGAATGGTGAGCACCATTCATCCTGTATGCTAAACAATTCGCTGGTCCTATTAAGCTAACAAACCAAAAAATAAAACTCAGATAAGACTATTTAATTAAAACTTATATTAAAACCCAATTGTACTCACTGTTTTTCTAAAGAAAATATGAAAAGGCAACAGTAGATAAATTCTGCAAGTGGTGCCAAAGCTCACTCTAAAGCTAATAATGCTGAGAACACTAGCTGGTGATGTTCAACCTGGCCAGCCTAGAAACTCTATTAGGTGAGGCTTAGCTGAAAAACCAGCACTTGGGGACTCCCAAAATAAGAGCTGGGCAGCAATACAGGCTAATGTATTGAAATGAACAATACATTACAGGTATAGACACCAGTGGTAGAGACATACAGCACAGGTGTAATAGAGTGGAGTGGTAGATAATGAAACCAGATTGAGAATAATGCCACATAACCAAGAGAAAAGTAGTCCCCAGTGTGAACTAAAGCTGTAGCTAAGAGGCTAAATATGAGGTTTTGGTGTGCAAACAAGGGAAATACAGCAAGGAGATGACACTGCAGAGGATGACACCGAGCAGGGAGATAACACTGCATAAGAACAATGTATTACCTCTGTCTCTGAAACTCAGCAATGAAGAGTAAATTTCTTGGGTAGTCCACACCAAAAAAACACTTGTACAAGCTTCTGCAGCTAAGTCCTCCCACCTCTGCCAAAGAAACTGGTGGCCCAGGTATAAGGTTCCTGTTTACCAGCTGTGAGGGCCATCAGAACAGAAGGCTGATCAGACAGATTAGTTACTTTTGGTGTTTTGCTTCCCACATCAGCAAGGTTGAGTCTGGGTAGCTGGTTGGCAAAACCAAAATTTAAACAAAGAGAAAGGCAGTTGTTCAATTCAAAAATATTCAGCAAGTGATGGTTAAAGTAGTTTGATGTGTGATCCCACTGTAACAGGGATGTTAGAATCTGACAGGCTCTACAGAAAGCAAATCTGCAATGACAGATAATACCAAAGTGTCCAGGCAAGGAGGTGGCTGAAGAACATCTTCTCAATACTCTCGGGTTTTTCACCTGCAGGGTCTGGAAATATCTTTATTTCTGGATGTATATTTGTGATAAAATACCGTTTGAACTTCCTCTTTTTTCCTGGGCAATCTCACCGATATCCTTATTTTTCCCGTTTACCAAAAACAAGAAGTCATGTGTTTCTGCACGTCTATGCTGACTTGCACAGGGATAAGAAATTCCTATTCCATTTACATTTTGGGCATAAAAAGATAAAATATATTTCCCTGAATATACAAATTCTACCAGGTGCCATTAAAAACAGATTATGTATTTTGGTTCCAAATGTATCAATAAAGACAAATCAAGACATTTACCCAGAGGGACATATAACAGATAAATTGTTAATTGAAAAAGAATATTGAACTAGAGAAAAAGTGGTTGAACGAATTAAAAAAAAAAAAAAATATCAAATGCTATTTTATATTGCCCCAGCAAAGGAAATGTTGGCAAGATATTAAAACTCCTTACGGAACTAAGCTAGCTTAATTGACCAAGAGAGAAAAAAAGAAAAACAAATATTAAATCCATTAAATCCTATGACAATACCATGCCAAAAATCATTTTGCAGGCAGGCAATCTTTTTTTTTTTTTTTTACAGAAAACAAGCAGATGACATGTAAGAATGTTGACTTGGACTAAAATTCCCACTTGGAAACACTGCAGCTATGGAAATAATGTCAGAATTTAAAAAAAAATAAAATATTTTGCCATTTAGAATCTGAGTGTTTCAGAAGCAAAAGAAACATTTAAGCTGGAAAATTTCACTCTTTGCATCGAGCTTGATTGAACAGACAAAACCTTGTTTTGGGATGTGCGTTTGCTGTTTGCATATTGACCTACATGTTATTTTTCACCTTTTGCAGCTCAGATGCTTTTATTTGAAGTATTAAGCCCAGAGAAAATTCTAACAATTACTGTATCAGCTTAAAACTTCTTGCTCACCCTTAGTTTTTCCTTTCATGGGTAAAAGCACAAGGTTAAAAAAAAAAAAAACAAAAACGAATTAACAGCTTTTTTAACTCTTGAGGAACTCTGACAATCAGAGTATAGTTGTTTCCCATAGTATTATTATGCAAAAAAGATATTTGCTAAGAGATAGTAAATCCAGTGTACATCCTAGTAAAATGGTCAGGCTCTGGACTGAGTAAAGTGCTTAAATCTCCCTGCATGTTATCCTATCAGCAAAAATTCTTTAGAAGGTCTAGGGAAATCAGACTGAATTGAATGGTGCAGGTAGAGTAAGTGACTGGACAAACTGAAGAAAAAAAGACACCATGTCTGACAAGGTGACAATATACAGAAATGCATGTTGCACACAGAAGAGCACATACCCCAGCAAGCCAGACATGCATTTTCAAATACACACGAGTGTCTTTCTGGAAAGGTAGTGAGGAGAAGAACATCAGCTCATTCCTGTTTTCATGGTCTGACATCGAAACTCTGCTGTCATCACTATATAACTATATGTGTCAAACATAACATTAAAAAATTGCCTATATTGCAAACAATCTGTTGTTAATGAAAAAATTAAACAACACATTGTACATCTTGCAGAAGGCCTTTTGCCTCTAAGCCTGATGTATACTCAGGACCCTCCTGAAGCCAGTAAAATAACTTGATGGTACAAATAGGATTTTACCAAAACCATCTTATTTTCAAAGAACAAAGAGGAAGCCATGTTTCCTTAAGCAATGAAAGAGCTGGGAAATAACCCTACTTGGCAGTTTCAAAGATGCCTTTCAGCCAACACAACCCTCTGCACAACTCACAACTGTTCCTTTCTGGCCTGAAACCTTGCAGGTGGGATTTCTGCTCAGATATCCACCAGGTGCTTCAGAAGTTGAACCCCTGTGGTGACATATTTGGAGGCCCTGACTAGGAAGCTGTGGGAATGGGCTGCCAGAGGATCAGGGCAATGGTGGCCGTGGGCTAGGAAATGGCCAGCAGTGGCAGAGTGGAATGTGGTGACTGATCTTACATGGCCCTTACACAGATCCAAAAAAACAGGCCCCTCAGAAAATGTTTTATTTTTATTTTTATATTTATTTTAAATGCTTTGTAGAGAATAGATAATACTTTGGTTATTCAAATATTTATCCAGAATGGTGGGAAAAAAAAAAAAAAAAAAAAAAAAAAAAAAAAAAAAAAAAAAAAAGAAAAAGAAAAACAGAGGAAAAAGAAAGAGAAATAGGAATGAGTAAACCAAGTCCAAGTTCTCATAGCTGGGACACCAACTGGAGTATCAACACAGGATGAGGAAACCCAGATTCTGATCCATGCTTACAGAACAATCTCCATAAATGACTGTGAAAGCAGAGCTGATAGACAAGATTCCCCACCCTCATTCCCCACAAAGTAAGGGTCCTAACTGCTGGACTACACAGCCTGTCCTACTCTCCTTCCTTCTGCACTTCCTACAGATCATTAGATAAAACATACCACTTGGCAGAATAGTTGTAATTGCCAAAGACTCTCTTGATGGATAGAAGGAAGATCTGCTTCATTCTTTCAAAACTAATGCCAAAGTAATTCTGTCTGAAGATGGCTTTTAGTCTCCATACCTCAAAGCAGATAAGTTTGTGACATCTGGAGAGAAAGGATCTTTGAGACATACTCTTGCATTTTGCATTTTCTCTGGGTTTTAGCCCGGCATTCAGGATTTTCTGCTTGTTTTTCTGAGCCTTTCAAATACCACAGTGCTGTTTATGAATCTAAGTTCACAGAATCACAGAATGGGTAAGGTTGGAAGAGACCACAGTGGGTCTCTGGTCTAACTTCCCTGCTCAAGCAGGGTCATCCTAGAGCACAGGATTGCATCCAGATGTTTTTCAGTATCTCCAGTGAGGGAGACTTCACAAAACCTCTGAAAAATCTGTTCCAGTGCTCAGTCACCCACACAGTAAAGTTCTTCCTCATATTCAGGTGGAAATTCCTGTGCATCAATTTCTTCCCATTATCCCTTGTCCTATTGGTTGAGCCAAGAGCCTGGCTTCATCCTCTTGGCACCCTCCCTTCATACATTTATATACATTGATGAGGTCCCTCCTCAGTCATCTCTTCTCAAGACTGAAAAGGCCCAGGTCCCTCACTTTGGATTTTGTCCTTCCTTTGCCTTTCAGGAAACAATACCTTAAGTGTGAATAATGTCTAATATATTAGCATTTTAGGCCATTTTTTAAATTCTAGTTCCTAGCATAGCAAAGAATAGCTTCTGTTGTCTCCAGGTCTCTTATTAATTTTTTTTTTTTTTTTTTTTTTTTTGCGTTCCCATGAGCTTTAGCAAGATCTGAAGACACTCTGTAGACAAAAGTCAGTCACATTTTTCTGGTGTAATGGAGTACATTAGCCCTCTTCACCATGCAAAGGATTGAAATGTTCATCAGTAGTAAAATGAAAGTAAAAACTAATAGAACTGGACAACCAGTACACTCCAAATAATACCCATAATAAATTCTCCTCTCTGAAGATTTTGGTGCCTTTTTCTAGCAAGTCCAAGTGAGTTTGCCAAAGTGTCTGAATGGACTATTCACCCTATATACAGTATTCACCATGCAATATCTGTCTGAAAGTGAAGCAAAAGAATTCTCCAATTTAGTTTAGTTTGTAAACAGCTGGTGTTACCTTGATTAAATTTAGCTTTTCAAATGTTATCAAATCTGTTCTGCCTGAGATATGTTATCCTGCCAAAACAGTCTCCAGTATCAATAAACTGAGTTATACTCTCATCAGCAGGAGAATCATACTGATGAGTGTATGTTAGATTAAGGCAATTGTTAAGCATACACTCTGCAAGAGAATATAGAACTACTGGCGGAAATCTGCAGCATTTTCTGCTTGCAAAAAAGCTGTTCATATATTTATAAACAATATTTTCCATTTTCCCCTTCTTCCTTCTGTTTTAGCTCTAACGTCTTATTTGTAAGATAACTAGAGACATCAAGAAAATTGTGGTTTTACTTCAATGACAAGCATAACATAGAGGGGAATAATAAATCCAAAGTTAACTTAACTTAGTTTAGCATATAAATTGAACTGTTGCCTGTACAGTTCATCATTAGACGGTCATCTGTATCCATTTTTTCCTTCGTGTGTTTATGAAATTAACCAGATTTACAACTACTGAAACTATCACAGCCCACAGCCCGCAAAGTGCCATCAAACTACCAGCAAAAGAAGCTTTGCCAGCTTTGAGACACAGAAGCACTGACTGTGAAAATACAGAGGTTCTAGTGTGTGGCTCCATTGTTGCCTCCCTCTCAAATGCAAAGAGGTAGCATTTGACTCTGATGTGCTAAGCAGCCCCCGGGATGCCTGTGAAGCTGAGCCACTCCAGTTGCCTGTCTGCTGAGACACTCCTAGGGTCTTTCACATGCCAAGAGGATGTTTTCCAGCTGCATGAGAAAAGCAGACTGGCACAGCAAAAAGGTCTGACCCATTCTCACAATATCCCTTAAACTGTAGAGAGACATAAACCTGATATCACTGTTTTTTTCAGATTCAAAAGACTCCTGGGCATATAAAAGCAAATTACATCAGTAAGCTACAAATTACTTTATTTTTCTGGAAAGGAATGTGAAAGGGGTAAGAAAATACATTTTTAAAAAATGGAGGGAGAAAAACATTAATGTTAGATTTGTTTAAAAGAAAATAAGTTTATTTTAATGTGGTTGATATATAACCCTCAGCAACTGATGAACTGCAGTCAAGACACATAAATTTATGAAACCGGAATCAAGTGAATTTTTATTTCTAAGCAAAACTAAATCAACCAGTTATGACAGGTGTGAAATGACTCCCTTAACTGCATGCATTTAGTTCCTGCTAGACAGAACACTGATGCTAACATAAAGAAGAGAAATATTATTATGAAGGAAACTGGAAAAGTTAGAATGCTGGAAATATATTGAGGAGACAGTCAAGTAAAATGTCATTGGTAAATGAAATTCAATTTTATATTTCTTATGCAAAATTATTTGTATAGTGAAAGGAGAAGAAATGCTGGGGAGAAATAGTATTGACAGTAATTTATACACATGTAGGACTTGACAGAATGAGAAAACCAGAGGAAGAAAATGCCTTTTAATGGCTAGGAATAAACACTGCCAAGAAGGTCCTCACAATCAAACCAGGTAAGAAAAGAGAAACACGTTGTTACTGAGACAGGAAGATGCCCTGCTGTTAACCTGTTACTTTTCCTCCCTCTGCCACCCAGAAAACCTGCTTACTACCTGTTGCAATTGTGTTTAACACTACTTCTTGGAACAGAAGTCCTGGTCTCATTACAAAAATCTCCTGTTCACATTCCACAGCAGGGACACCAGCCAGGAAGGCCCAGATTGGCCAGTTAATATTCCAGCAGTGAGAAGAGTCCTTAGATATTCATTACCATGCATTATGTAAATACTTTGAACTAGAGACAAACAAAAAGAAACCACAAAAAATATCCTGATTAAGAGACAACATTAAAATAAGTGGTTTTTTTTAAGGTATAATGATCAAAGAGAAAATCACTTGCTTACAATTACAGGAACATTAGTTAGAGAATCAAGTAAATTTCCTAGATCATAGGTAATTAAAAGTAGCTTGGCTAGAGAACAGAATTGATACAATATGTGCACAATATAAATTTCAGCAGTTCATAATATGCTCCCTAAGGGAAAAAATCCAGTTAGAAAATTCAATCTTAGACAAATCTAAAAGGTATAGTCCAAAAACCTTTTCTGTTTCTAAATCATATGGTTCACAATTGTACAAATACTGGTTTAATGACATTTTTTCTCTGATGTTTTGCAGTATAAAGGCAGACATCACTGGTTATCTTTAGTGGGGATATGAATACTGTGCACAGTTAAATGGTTAATAGACAGCTTCGTTAATTAGATCCTTTTCTATTTAATGAGTGGTTAATAAGAATGGCTCTGTGACTTTTTTAATTCTAAGGAAAATAAAGGACTCCACTTTGAAAGTTTTTTTTACTTTTGCAAATTATCTGTTGTGCAACTTCAATCAGGATGTCTGTGTACCACTGGAAGGCAAACACTAATAACAAAAATGGGAAAATTCAGGCAGCAGTGTAACCTCCTATCAACTCTCACTAGTCATGACAGCTTTTGCTACAATGAAAAATGTAATAGGATACATAGATAATACTGGACTTTTTGTTTTGATTGTTTACTTCTTCAGTGAAGTGCAATAAAGCCAAGACACAAAATTACTGACATGGAGAGTTCAAATTCAACTAGTTCTTTCAAAGTCCTGATTTCTCTTAAATATTGACAAGTAGGGAAAGCAGAGAAGGAAAATTAGACAATGTTGTTTCTTTGCCAAGAGGCAGTCCCCAGATCAGAGAATTCTCCTTTATAAATCAGTATATGGAGCAATAATAAAAGTAATTTCTAAAGGCACTTTCAGGCATTCAGGTTGAGTTTTGTGGGAACAGAAGCCACATGAATAAAGCCCAATAATGTACACTGGAAAACAGGAAAGAAAAACCTAGAACTCCAGTTTTAAAAAAGCCAAAATACTGCTGTTTCTGTGACCCAAGGGATATGCAAACTGTGACCCTTCTCACACCTCCATGACCAAAGCTCTAATCCACAGAACAGATTAAAAGTGATGGGTTTTTATGAGAAGGAGAGTGTAAAAAGCCAGGGTGGACCCTCCTGTGAAAGAGAGGAAAATAAAGGTGATGGCTTTTTCTAAATCAGCCCTGAGGAAAATAACTTCATACAATTGATTCTCTTATGATATACCACTATGCAGGATGCTGAGTAAAGAAAGCAGTAGAAGAGAGTTTAGTAGAAGTTTAGTAGAAGATCCTCCCTTTAGAAGAGAGTTTAGTAGAAGAGCCTCCCTTTCCAAGTCAGTTTTACACATCACCTGACACCTGTCCTTCCCTAGATCATGCGCTGCGGCCTCTCATGAATTTCAGGTACACATTGAACATTGCCAAGTTAATTCAATTAACTAAAGCAGCAGAAAACTAATTTTCCCCAAGGAAAAGGAAACCCTGTCCTACTGAGATAGCAAACCAAACTGGTTCAGAGAAGAGCTGTCAGTGAGTTGCCACTGGAAGGGAGTGGGGCTGTCCCTTTTGGCAGTGAGGAATCATGAGCTTAGCTCAGCTGTACATACCTTCAGCTGGTAGTGAACTCAGCAGCAATGCCTGTTGCAGAGAAGGCATTTTTAAGGGCCTTTTCATTCACCTTAAAGAACCTTTACTCAGAGAAATAGAGAAAAAGCAGTAAATCAAACCAAGCCCAAATAGCTTCCAGAAGCTCTAAACAAAAGACTTACAAAGGCAATCTTTGCTGCTGCTGACTCCAGACAGATGACAGCTTGCGGCTCGAGCCCTTGTTCTTGGTCTGTAAAAAAAGGAAAATGCACTGGTCACTAGTTTGCTTTTAGTTTAGAACAATACTCAAAAATCTTGGTGGACCATAGCTACTGAAATAAGGACTAAAAAGTAGCTTACACACTTTAAGTTTCCTCTTTACAATCAACAAAGTCACCAGCCTCTGGTGTCTCCATCTCTCCATTTAGTAAACTCTGTAGTAACAGAGTGAGACAGGTGTGTCCTATATATTAAGCTCTAGATATTTTTAAGAAAAATACCTCAAAACAGTTCAGATTCAAACCAGGAGAAATTATATTAACAAAAAAAAATGCTAATTTTTCCTCAAAGCTCTGCTTGAATCATGCTAAAATCTCTTTGATAATGACACATCAATAAAAATGTTTAAAGTGCAGATATTCAATATTATTGCTGTGTAAAAATCTTATTACCAAGAAAAGACTTGTCATAAGAACTGGGGAAAAATGGAATTTAAATGGCTGTAAATATTATTATGAAGAAGGAACACATAAATGTAGAGTTTGAAGATAAATAACATCTTTTTAAGTAACTCATCTTGATCAGTTAAAGCCCAGCCCCCAATATGTTTACAGTTTCACATACATCAGTGGGGCAGCATTTCCTTCTGTAGCAACATCAAAGCAGAAAAAATTGGCCACGTGTAGCAAAATAACCACATGTAGCACCAGTCACGCTGGTGCCATTTTCTTGCATATCTCTATTCCATGAAACCACTTCCTTTCATTCCTGTTAATGCCAGCACTTATGCATGTACACAGAGCTTATCAAATACTAAAATGTTCTCTTGAATTGAAAGCTGGAATCACTTTCCTGTCATCCTGTTAAGATCATTACAGAGAATTATGGAGGGTTTCGGCACAAAATATATATATACAAACATTCTATATATTTAAAAACTCCACAAATCTCACTGGAGTAACACCCTATGGGTACTCAAAGTTATATGCACATGCAGCCAAGTGGAGAAAGCCCAAATTCAATCCAGCAGACAAGGGAGTGGAATGACCTGAAATTGCTGCCATAAGAATCATCCTGTCATTGCTCTTCTTAAAAGTCCTGCTCTGAGTAGCCTGTAACAGCTGCAGAGAGGTAATCAAATTGTTCAATCTAAAATACGCTGGTCCTGTACAGTGAGAAACTCTTTTTCTGAAAAGGTATATATGGGAATGGAACATAAAATCCAGAATGGCCTTGGAAAGTACAAGCAGAGTTCCACATCATTATGAGGAAAACGGCCCAGACAGCAGGGACTTTAGATCCTGCAGTATTCAAATGCATCTCCTCTCTATTCCTCCTCATGCAGCACTATCACTGCCAAGGGCAGGGTTCATGGACAAAAGACATCCACTTGAAGGACAAGATGAAAGTTTTGCCAGTGGGTAAGGAAAAACACATGCTGGAGCACTTCAGGCACCTTTTTGTAGTTTACTGCCGTTGAAACACCTTCCAAATTTGGTGTTTAGAAGTGCTCCCAGATTCCTCTCCCACACTAAGCTAACACTTCCTCCAGTTACGCTTTTCTTTGGCTGAAAAATCCATCCTGTACTAGCTTATCATTCTTTAAACATGTGACAACAGGAGTGCTCTTTCTCCTCAGTTTTGCATATGATCAATACCACAAATTTTTTGAGACTTTTATCTACAGGCTTTTTATCCTACCATTACATAGAAATATGGAGACAGTAAAGAACAGTGCTGCAAGTAACGGTGGCAATCCCAAGGTGAGACAGGATGAAGAAGATCTGGATTCCATTGTTGCATTTTAATGGACCAGATAAGGAGGTCACTTTTTCTGGGTTTTTCCCACATGGTCGGTAACAGCACATTATTTGATGGATGTTCAGCTTGAGGCATTAACATGTGATTAACTGCTTAATATCCCAAAGTATGAACTGAGCAAAATTAGGATAAAAAATTAAAAGTGGTGCATATCCAACCTGTGCTTCAGATGTTCCGTGTTCCCATTGTGGTTTTGTGTGCATAAGCCTAAATGAGGATTTTGTTTGAATTCCAGCATCACCGCTTTAAGAGCTGTGAAATTTCTAGAACATAGGGTCCTGACAACCTCTGCTTACCAGAGGGAAGCCATCCCACTGCTCCAATCACTTTTATGAAGGGAAGTAAAAAAAAAGTGCTTTAGGGAGCTGATCCTTATCGCTATTGAGTTCTTAGTTGTTGTTTTTCAGATCTAGTCTTCATTCACACTATGCCTCTGGGCAATAGCAGACTTTCATGCCAGTCATATGCAATTGCTGCCTTCTCCCAGAGTCCCCAGAACTTCAAAGCAGCATACTGGAACAAAAGATTATTATGGAAAGATACATATATTTTTATGTGACACCAATGCTTTAAAACATTCCAAACAGTACTCCTCAAGTCCCATTTCAGCTGCTGATTGCAAATTCATTATGATAAATATATCCATAGTGGTTGCTGTATGTTCCTCAAAGTTTTAATTTTTTTTTAATAAATCCACTTATACACTTATACTATACTAGAGATAATTAACATAATTTTCATTTTTCCAAATTTATGAGAGGTGTTACTGTGAAAAACAAGCTCATTGAACAGTCCCTGTCCCTGATCCTTCCACACAGCTTCTAACTTAATATCAGAAATAATAACAATAACATAGATAACTGCTGCCAGAGTCCAGATAAGGCAATGTTTTCCTGATTCTCAAAGTCATGGTTTCATTGATAAGCTGATAGGTTTCAAAGATTTTTTTCTTCATGTTAACATGAAAAAATATTTGACTAAAAGAACTGAATGGACAACACGTCTTTATCTTCCTGGATCTTTCTCACACAGTCCCCAAATTCTGATCTAAAGCTCTATTCAAATACCAGAGGTATTACAGATCCAGCAGCACATGCTGCTGAAATACACTCCACAAAAGTTTTCCTTGTTGATTTTCACAACCACTTCACTTTTGGCTCCAAATGCCCCAGCATAAGTCAGGTTGTGTTAAGTAATTGCAGATATGGAGACAACTGACTTTCTACTAAGATAGGAAGGTCCTGTGATTGTGGTGTAGGAACGTGATCAGGAAATGTGCTTCAACAGGCAACAATGCTATAGATTTTCAGTCAATTACATTCCAAGCTCTTGAAAGATAAGCTCAGAAAGCTGCTTAAAGATAGGTACTTGCTTTAACATTTCCTTCATGTCAGTTCCCCTCATCTGACAAATGAAGGCACCACAATTTCTTTGCAGAGACTTATAAAGGCTAGTTCTTTTCATGCAGTCATTATGTTTCTTCAGCTAACCTGAGGGTATACATGTAATCTCCATGCCTTTTAAGACTGCTGCACCTTGCATTCAGGAAACTATTGTTGCATAGATAATGGGATTCCAACAAACAGGGTCTCATAATTTCTTCATAAACAAAGAATCTGGTTTTCATTTCCACAGGGAACATGCATCTTCACACTACTAGGCCAGTGTCTTTGAAAAGCTATAAGTAAGGCTCACTTGTTCTTCTTATCCTATCTCAGAACATCCCCTAAAGTTTTGAAAATCCCAATATTCTGTTAGACTGTGCAGAAGAATATCAGAACTGAAATGCTTGGATGTGATTCGTTCTTAGAATAGGTATGAATCTGCATTTTAACAACCACCTTTGCCATCTACGAATATGGGCTCCCATACACAGACAAGCAGAGTTTATAGATATGGCCAAGGTACATGTCTGAATAATGCACATAAACAAGCCATATTATCATCCCAAATTGTCCCAGGGGGTGAGAAGAAAGTAGGTAGATTTTTCTTCAGATATTGGCATCAGCTGGAATTGTGAGGAAAATCTGTGATAGTGTGGATGATTCTGAGTCCATTCCTTTCCAGCTTACATACTAATTGTGAGCTGAGGAGGTTTTCAGCTACTAAAATATGACCATGTAGCACTTCATAGGTTTAATTTAACATTTCAAAAGTCCCAGCAAGATTATTTAAAGATAAGCACTCAGAAATGTACATGCAAAGACTTTCTTTAAACAGGAACATTATAAACCAACAGTTTCTCTAGCAAATTTGTATCTGAGCTATGTACACCTATGTATTTCTGCGTGTACTCCTTTTATTGTTATGATGTCCACTAATCCAAAGGGAACATGAAGGAAGGACCTGAGACATTAATCTCAGGGCTCCAAATCACAGGCATTACATTGATTTTTAGTATTTAGATGCTATGGAGAGCCTCTTTCATCTCCATAACTCTTTCTATCATTCAAAAAATAGAATAAAATTTATAATAGATGGCAAATAGACATTTGCTACAGGAATATGCCACTAAAGTCCACAGGTAATTTTGTGTTTTCCACCCCTGCAGCAGAGCATAAGGACATCAACCTAGACAATACTCATGCTCCTGTAGACTACTGAGAAGAAGTAGGAAGAAGAATTTCCATGCTCTTTTCTTCTAGCCAGCTCCTAATATTTTCATAGGCCTTTACTGACATGGAAAACTATGGTCCAAATATCAAGTTAACCAAGGAAGACTCTACCAACCCATAATAAAATCCATCATGTCTTATAAAAGGATTTGCTTTACAGTCACACCCCGTACTTACTGCCTAAGTGCAGTACAAAGTGTCCAAGTAAAGCTGCTGTAAAGGAGGAGGCTGGATGCACTTCCTTCTTCCATCTCATTTTTCCTTCACTGTTCAAAAATCACACTCCTTAGATGTGAGACATCTTTCTTTCAATATTTGGTCAAACTTACTGCATATTTCAGTATTATTTATAAGAAATTCACCTGCAGATTTGAACTCTCATTTTTCTTTCTACACTTGTGTGTAGGAAGTGTGCAAAAGACTAAAAGAAATCTTAACCATTTCTCAGGCCCTAATGGGCAAACACCTCTAAGGTCAAACAACAACTGTTGAGACAACACAAAGTACATCCTTGCACATCAATTTAGTCTGAGTTAAAGAAGATCTCTAGAACAAACTACAACTGCAGGGAGAACAAGTGATGTATAACATTATTTTCTATAATTAACGCCCTGAGAAGTGACATCATCATTACTTCATCTTTAAGATCCATTCCCACACAAACCATTCTATGATTCTGTGATCATCTATGGGAATCTCTCAATTGTATAGCACAATTTTAAGTGATGTGACAAAACTTGTCATTGTCAGCTCTACTTCAAATATAAAATATAAACTTGGCTGAAACTCTGATTCTTTTTTGATCTGAGAACTTTCCAATTTTGTCAACTGTGGAAATACGGATCTATCTGGACATTTATAACAAAATAGAGATATTAGTGCATCCTAAAATTACCTTATATCTGACAACCTAACTCAGATATTATGATTTATATTAAAAAATAGTTTAACATGGAAAATTATGTGTCACCATTGATGTATAACAGCCAAATGATTAAATGCTTGAACTCAAGTCTCAAGGGAATGCTGGCTTGCCATAGGCTCTAGATAATACAGTTGCTTCACCGCTGTCTCTTAACGTCATTTTTTATATTCCATGCTAGCAAAAGAAGCAAAATTCTTTCCTTTTATTATTCCACTGATACTATTGGGCTATGCTATAACCCAAATCCCGTAGCTTTAAATCCAGCAGTGTGTACAACCACTGTAAGGGAAATTTTATTTTATCATAACATTATATGACAAAGAAAGTGATGTGTTGTAAGTCAAAACAGGGAAACTTCACAATTACAATGTACAGAAAGGATTATTATCCCTTGGAGATAGAGAATTCCTGAATCTGTGATGAGTGGTGGGAGATTAAACTACTCTGTCTTCCAAAAGATCCCATCTTAGGTAATGGTATTCCTGTGCAACTGAGAAAATACATCACCTGAAAGAGTAATAGATTCTCTGTTTAAGTTTCTCTGTTAAAGTGTTCTTCTTTATACCACTTCAAGTAGAAGTTAAATATTGGAATATAAGATAAATTTATATAAGATTATATAGGATATATAATACATCTATACATTGAAATGTGTATACACTAAGAAGTGAAGAACATCTTCCCTGTTTTATGATGTTCCAGAGTAATTTTCTATACAAAAAACTCCACAAAAACAAACAAAACCAAAACAAAAATAAATAAATAAATTGTTTGATTGAAAGTACCATAAATTAATTTTAGATTTTTAGGAGGGCTTAGTACTAAAAGGGAAAGAAAATGCCTTATTAAAAATTTACCAATTTTTATTTCACTTATCAGTACAAAAACAGCCATCTTGATTAATCAATATATGCAGAATATTCCAATAATACTTACCTGTAACATGACTGCACAGAAATAAGGTATGAATAAAAGTGGACCAAAATTATTCAAGTAATGATTGGAGTTGTGAATGTTGCACTGAAATTAAAAAGACAAAATGAGCCACCTCAAGCAAACAAAAGAACTTAATCTATTGTTAGTATATTACATATGAAGTATTTTCTAGGATAGAGGAAAACATTGTGGCACAGCTCACTTGAGAAAATAACCCCAGAATGCAGCTAGATGCCCAAGCCAATGGCAGTGAGTGAGTTCTGCCGATGTTGTTTGTTTATTTTTTTTTCACCTAACCAAAACTCAAAGTAACAAAATGTTCCTCTTATCTCACTCTGAAAATACAGTTAAACAACAAAACCAAAAATTTTCTCAAAAATCAGTCTTTGCCTTCTCTTACATTCTAGAAACCTCAGGTAAAACTGCAGTTTCAAGACATGCATAAGAATGGTCTACAGAGAAGCACCAAACCATCCTTCTTTAGTATTGCCATTTCAAGAATGATTTGTAGTATTCTGATAGTACTCATCAAATTGTTTCTGCCTTGCAAAATACATCATCTTTTACATGGTTGTTTGGAGTTATCCGTTCACAGGGACCATAAATTGAGAAGGAAGAAAGTGAACCAAGCAAGCAAGCCAAACCCCACTTTCTTAAATCCAGCTAACAGGCAATCCATTCAAGTTAAATTCTCTCACTGAAAAATGAAAACTTTATTATCTTTTGTTGCTCATATAAATTAATTTTTAAATTGCTGATTTAGAGATATCAGCTTAAACACACTGAAATATTACAAAGCATACTATTTACTTGGAGTTCCTTTCACTGGAAATAGGAGAGCATTTATATCCATTGCACACTCTGATGCTGTCTTTTCTTATCATATGCTTCATTCTTTTCATTTTTTACATCTTCTTTTCAGATTATTTCTATGTTCTCTCTAGCCATTAGAGTATTAAAACATTTCCTAGTCATCAGTGACTTTGTAAGCAGAGCTACTCACTTGTAGGGCAGAATCTAGAGATTTAAATGAGCCAGAAACACGCTTGGAAATCATATGAGTCTTCAGTTAACAAAAGAATAGGTGGTATTTATTAACATATGTCCTCCTACAAGCCTCTTTTCTGGAACAGTCACAAAAGATATGCTAAGGAAGCCTCACATGATGGATGCACTGCAGGGACTAAAGGAACAGTTTTCATTGCTGTGTTCTTAAAATGTTTTTCAATGCTACACAGAACTGAACTTCCCTATCAGAGTTTTGACCTTCCTCTATGGTAGGATGTGCGTTTCTGTCAAGTTGTGCTACCAAAGAAGATGGTCACCAAAGAGATCATTCATGTTATTTTGCCACAGACGAGTCTGAATTTCTATTTCTACAACTGAAAAGGTAGAGCTGCTTAACAATTTTGTATATGCTCAGTATAAATACTGGGAACTCATTGTTTCTCATGTGTTGATACACAGGGGAAAAAAGGAAAAAATGTGAAAAGATAAAAGATTGACTTTTCACAGTACAAGCATCCAAAAAAGCACAATATTAGGATGCAGAGTGGAGTCTAACTAGCAAAAAAATAGAGCTGCTGGCTGCAGCTCAGGTATCATATACATTACTGACACAGGCAACAAGAAGTTTAAAAAACAAAACAAAACCAAACAAAAGCAACAAACAAAACAGTATTTATTCACATGGAAACACTACTGGACCACCCTTTCTGCCCATTCTTGCTGTGTCAATTTCAATACCAGGAGTTTGATTCAACCCTCAATTTTGAAAGCTCTCTGTATATGCAGAACCTCTGTACATATCGAAATATGGTTTGAAGAACAAGACTTGAGACTGCCTTGTTTATGCAACAGCCCACTTCAGAACAGCCAAGTGGAATTCCCTGGTTACTCAGGTTTTTCACAAACAGGATGTTGCTCAGATGCTGCTAACGAGTAATGTTGCAATTCATCAATTGAAAGGAGTTGGTGTCATCAGCCTGAGTGTTATTTTGAGATGCGTGAGCAGCAGCTCTGCCCTAGTTGATTACAGAAAAGGAAGTTTTGCCACCACATTGATGCTCGAATTCCAGCATTTCAGTCTTAAGTGAATATTGAGTCATGTCTTAGGAACTGTAAGGAACAGCCAAGCAGATGCGCTCAGTCAGCCTTGTCAGCTTTTCCCTTGTGCAAATCCAAATGTATCAAAGTTTGATTAGCACTGTAGAGAAAAAAGACCATCTGCTAACAAACCAAATGCATGTCCCACTGCAGAAGAGGAGCAAAGAGCTATTAGATACCTGCAGTGCTGAAATGCAAAAGAAGCAAGAAATTGTCATTTCTCTCAAACAACTGTGTGCTCAGAATAATATGGTAAGCCATGAAACCAACACAGAAAAGGTAAAATCACACAGAGCACTTTTTCTTAGTCTGTTTTTGCTTTATGCCAAAACACAGAAAGTACTGCTGCTGCATCCAGTTTTCTAATCAGATTAAGGAAATCCATTATTCACTGGATAAAATGATCATGATTATTTTTTAGTTAATCCTAAACAGTTTAGATTAAATTCCTAAGCCTGCATCTGCTTAAATTCCTGCTGAAAAACTCTTGGAACACCCTTTATAGCCATATGCTTAAATGGATAATATAAGGTCACATTCAGTAGAATTCTTCAATGAAAGGTATAAAATCTTTTTACAACTCTGATGCTTTTGAAACATTGGCTTGGTGTGAACAGGAAAAAGAAAAAAGGTCTTCACATCAATTTTGTTTCTGTTTATCCAACAGCTATTGCTCCATAAAGATTGTTAGGAAAACACAGAATTTGGGGTGATATTTCCTTCATTCCTGCAATATCTATTACTTCATGAAATAAATGTCCCTGCAAAAATGTCGGTTTATATATTTTGAAACAAGTTTTAATTTAGGCCTCTTGTCACAGTACAGAGCAATATCATAATTAATGATGTGAAACTGGTAGCTAAGATGTCATTACACATGGGAATGTCACATTGAATCAAGTTAAACTAGCCACTAAAAAATTCAGCACTGGAATATTAGTTTTTATACGCACAGTATATCAAATAAATCTTTGACAAGCCACAAAAAATGGTATGGATTAAATACGATATGGGATGAGCAGATTTGGAACATAGCTGGCCTGGAATCTCAAAGTGCCAGCAAATCAAGGCCTGTGGGTAAGTCAGGCTATTTATTTGCCAAGCTGACCTACTTCTATTACCCTTATCATTCTTCTGAATACCATTTACAAGTCTTTCTGTCACAGCAAAAGACAATGTTAATTCATCAGAGCTCTCATGTAGTTTCTGAGAGGGCTGCATGCCTCCTGAAGCTGTTTTTACAAGGATTTCTAGGAAGTCCTCTGAGCTGCTCAAAACACCTTTATCCTGTTACCAGCAAGCTTTTTTTATCAAATTAACATTATACCTAAAAATTAAGTGTAAAATCTAATTAACACTTATGCCAGATTTAAAATTCCTTTCAGTTGTTTTTTTGTTTCATGTTTCATGTACAGAAATAAACTTGTTAGTGCCATAAATTACTCCTCATCTAAATAGTCACTACCAAATTTTTAAAACACCATAACATAATTGAATCTGCCTAATATTCTGGAAGTATAGAATCTGCTAGAACTAATTGGGAGGCACATAGTCCATTCCCCTTGTGGCTGCATCCTTGGGGTTCCTATGGGTAGGTAGAGGAGGTGCTGGGACGTGCCTACCCAACAAAATTCCCAGGCCTAGGGACAGAAGTGGAATTTACACTAGGAATCTGAGCTGTTGCTTTTGTAAAAGTAATTTGTGGCTTACCTTACATCGTATTCAGTACATCTTCCCTCAAACAGCACACATTATTCATTGACTGACTGGAACAGAACAAAGTCATTTAAAAACAAACAACTACAAAATCTCCAAGTTTTATTTATTGTATATGCATCAGCTTATGGCAGGAGACAATTACCTGTTTGCTATTAGCATGCTCCGATATATAGTCGTTCTTATAGCAAAAAATGAGCGCATATAAGAGCTATTGCAGCACGTATACACGTTGGTTTTTTGTTCTATTTTGTAGGTGAATTTTTTCTCCTTTATTAATCTTCTTTTGTTTAAAGTATATTTGTACATTTGAATCAAAATTTTCCCCCAAGTGTGTACTGTAGTTCCGTGAACAATTTCTCTAGCCACTCATGCTTTTGAAATCAGACATTGCAGCTACTGGAAGGACTGGCTGCTACCTGGGTATGTAACCAGGCTCATTTTGAACTGTTTTTTTGGACAAAAACTTCAGTGAGGATTCAGTCTCATGGGTTTCCTCCTGACTCTCGCCTCATATTATCCAAACCTTTCCACAGGCTTATATTTAGAAGCCCACACTGTTCCCACTGCAATCATCAGCTGCTTTAACCAGAAAGAGCTGTTGGCTGCAAAGCTAGGCATACAGCAGTCAGTTCTCCACTGTTTTACATATTCACCTTTAGGCAGTATAAATATTTAACAAGGATGTTTTGGAAGCACCCCTACGGAGAGTGCTTTCCCACCTCTCTCTTTCCCAACAGATATTTAACTTTCCTCTCATGCGACCCCAGCTCTCTGTATATTATGCCCACCACTTAGCTCGAATGAGCTCTCTGTGTGTTAAGGACTCAAGGCACGACTTGTGGCTCAGGGAACATCTGAAAGTCCATCTGCTCCATATCACTCTTTGCTACCTTAATACACAGTTCAGCTCCTGAGTTTGTGATACGATCACAGCTTTGAGTGGAAACTTTGTGTAAATGTCATGTTAATGAAATGCACAAGAGTGCTAAGTGATGGTATGCAAGTAACTATACAAATAGATGCTCTTTATTCTGTTAAAAAAGTATGCCTTCAGCAGTAATTGTATTTTGGTTTACACATTGTTCCAAAATATTGTACATTGTACACATTTTGTTATGATCATAAGGGTCTCAACATTACCCATGCAGTTCTGTAGATGACTGAGAACAGAGGAGAAATTAGAATTTCCTTTGCTTTTCTTCTAGTCGGCTCTTAATGTTTTCACAAGCCTTTAGAGACATCACTGCTATAAAAAGTAAAATAAGAACAGTTGTATGCATACTTGAAAAAAGTATTTCATGCTGTGCATGCTGTCTCAGGTCACCAGTTATCTAACTTGTACTCATTCATACTCCAGGGGATTTTTCTTTTATTCTTTGTTTCTGTAGGAAGGAGCAGTTAAAATCAATCAATCAAAGTTTTCTCTGGTTCTAGCACACTAGCACCAAAGGAAGGGAGTAAAGAAAGGCAAGGGATTGGGTTACAACAGCACATCACCACTGATATCATCTCTGGGGAAGACTTGGTGCACTCCTGTTGCTTTGATCTTACCTCTATGAATATAGGAAATGTACATTTGTAGGACAAGATACACCCAAAATGTAAGTTGTTCACAGATATCTGTGTTCACAGATAGGATGCCAACCTCAGTTGATGTTCCTCTTCATATCCCACAGTCCTTATTCCTTAAGTATGTAAGGAAAGGATGAAGACATTACTTCTTTCTGAACACCTTCTCTCTAACCTTTAAAAAAGGGGTGGGGCTGGGAGGAGCATTAGGGAGGTTGGCAAGAGAAATGAGCCATGATTTGCACCATAATGGTTTTCATTCCTCAAAGTAGTGCCAGGCAGATATTGGACAGGTAGGCTTTTGGTGTAGTTATTAATTCTGTACCTAAAATGTCTCACTATGGAGCAGGAAAATGCAAAATGCAAGGAAACTCAGTGCTCACTGCAGTAAAGATATCACAGAGAGTCTCAAAAATCAGCAAAATTTTTAGGGCATGCAAGGAATAACAGATTATAAGAGTGTGCTATGTATTATGCAGTGTGCCTTCTCCTCAAGTACCATACAATTGTCAAACCTAACAAAGGGCATTTGGTTCAAGTGACTAGATGAAAGTGAGGCAGGTAACTTTGCCAATCTGAAGGCATTTATGGTAAAACACTGGCAGCACAAATTTGAAGGTGGGAGAGGAAAAGGAAGTGAACATATTAGCTTTGAAATTCAATCTTATTCAACCCAAATACCCAAGAGAAAATGGACGATGTATAGAGGTCAGCTCTGTGCCAAACACTGCAAACTGGAAAAGGTTCAGAGACCAAATTATTATCTTTGTCCGCTGAGATGCAGAAGCTATGAGGAAATATTTAATAGCTATATATAAGGAATAAAATAATATTGTATCAAAATATCAACTCTTTCAAAGGGCATCTGCTGGCCAAAATGGGCAAGTTTGAATAACACCCTACCAAAAAACCAGCCAAACAAACCAAAAAAAAAAAAACCCCAGAAAACACAGAAAATCATGCTACCATGGTAGTTTACAGGGAGACTGAGTAACAAGATCTGTGCTGTGAAGAGCCTCCAGTCTCAGTTGACAGTTATACAAACCAGGACAAGGAATTGGAAGAGCAAAGAGGTGTGAGGATACACATTAAGTACAGTTTCAAAAAACAGGAGAAGCCCAAATATCAATTAACTGCTGCTGAATGGAAAAGTCCTTCTCTAGCTCCTCTCCTCCACAATTTTTGGCTCATCCTTACAACTGATCACCCCTCCTGCATCCAATTCTCTTCTACCAGAATCAGAAAACTTGGAAGAGACCTTTGGAGGTCATCTGGTCCAGCCCATAAATCTCTCTCCCCTCCTTCCTCCAAGCTAATTTGACATATTGCAATACCTAAAAACTACTTTAAAAAACCCAGAACTGTTTTTTATCATCTTAATGAGTCAGACCACATCTCAAAAGGAACCTCTGAGATTCCTGCATCTTGTAAGGGTAGGACTCCAAAACTGGGAGAGGAAAAACACAAGCAAGAGTCCTCCTTCTGCAGGCAGCAAGGCATTGCTTAAAGTTCAACTACACACACAGTCATCCCATTCTCTCTGATCCACCCCTTGTGGAATGTTACTGCATTAGTTTTAATTTTGTATTTTTCTTTTCTTTCCAATAAACTAGCTGAGTAGGTTCAGGGAGGTAGTGCATTGTGTGTTTTGCTGAAAGTGCCCAGTCAGAAGCATTTTTAATTTGTTCTGCCTTAGGAACTCTTCTCTAGCAAGGCAAACAGGCCTTGACTGACACTGCTAAGACAACTGCAAATGAGAGATTAAAGATCCATGAGATTTCTCCCCCTAAATCTCACAGGTATATTTCCAAAACCCTACTGTATGACTCTAGAGGTTATTTTCCTCTAGCACATGTTTTTATATCTAAGCTCACTGCTCTTTGAATGACCTCACTAGCAGCACTTCAAGGGATTTTCTCTGGTGCTACACTTCTGATGTAGCCAAACCATGAGGGATTGCACCGGGAGCCAAGCCAAAGTAGGTGCTACAACCAGCCACTGCTTCATGCTGCGGACTGCGTGACTCTTATCTGCTGTGAGCATTGCTCTCCTTTTGATTCCTTTGCTTTAAAGATGTGTGGGTGTTTGCTGGCTCGTTGTTGTTGTTGTTGTTTTTATCAACACTCACTGCTCTCTTACTTTTTCCATTACCAAAATGTATTTTAAAGGAAGTGGAATTTTAGGCAAATAAATTTAATTCTGCTTTGCCCCTGATTCAACATTTATTTTCCCTTCTTTTTAAGGGCATCACTCTAGGCTCTCAATTCCATTTTCAAGCCAATCTCACACAAGCACTAGTTCTTACTCTTTCCCAGACAGGTGGCCAGCCAAGAGATTTTGAAGCATTAGTGCTCAACTCATTTAGACTTCCTTCAAGACTGAGTGGTTTCTGGGAGGGAACTCAACCTCTATGACCTCCCACTACAGTGTACTTTGCTGCTAATCACTCTGCCATCAGTCCTTGAAACACAATTTTACATAATCTGCACTGGGCAAGAGGAATTACAAATATTCCAACAAGCCTTTGCTCTACTTCTGCAATTAAACTACAATGTTGCTTATGTTTTAAACAAGTATTTTCATCTGCCTTTAAGTACAGATAAAGCTTTATGTGTTTATACATTTTTATCTACATATATATACGTATGCATTTTTATGTGCCTGAAAAGAAAACTAATTTAAAAACAAAAAATTCAGAAACTTAAAAAGTATTAAAACAGGCGAGGCATCCAATAATATATAATGGGAAGGTGAAATTTGAATTGAAAATATTTACACTTTCCTCAGTATGTCACATACACAAATCTCTAATAATCCTAAAATCACAAGATAAGAATAATATTAGTGGTTTGAATGAATACTGACCTCTGACCCCTGCTTTCATAAATCCCAATTATAAACTCCACGCTGGAAGTTCTGGAGGCTCCAGCTGCAGCAGCTGTCTAAAATGTATGGCTTCCTCTCTTCAAATTACCAGCAGTCCCTTGCAGAAATTGCAGAAGGGATCACACCAGTGCCTCAGTTGCCTCCAGCTTGTAGGGCACTGCCACCTGATAAGAGGCCAGCACAGCCACACAAACACTGACAGCTCCAAATTGGAGCAGCTGAAAAATGAATACATATTACTGCAGCTGCTCCTGCCAGGGAGATGGCAGCTTTAAGCTGAGAGCTGTTTGTCTTAAACAACCAGAGCTGGATTTCTCCAACTGCAGGAAAAGTGACTGCAGTTTTTGGTGATGTTACTTTACAGTGGGTGACAGGTCTGATACTCAGACCTGTCAAATGTCACATAAGATTTTAAAGATAACATATACAATAGCTGTGCTGTATTTGAGAATACTTTGCAATTTGAAATCAAATATGGAAAACACTTCTCTGGCAGAAGAGCTCAAGGGTCAAATAGGATCATGCCTTTCTTGAAAGCTTTACTTATCCCTCTCCTGCTGCATTACACTTCAGCAGAACTGAGCAGAGTCTTGCATGCAGGTGTCAGGGCTGAATTTGGGGTTGCCCAAGAGAAGTTGGAAAGGAACTGATGGAACAGTGGATGTCAGATGGAGTCTGCAAAGCAAAAGGCAAGTGACCAAGGAAAAAATGAGAAAGCATCAATGGGAAAGTGCAAGTCAACAAGGAAGAACAAGCTGTCAAAGGATTTTTTTATTTTATTTATTTTTTGTGGACCCCTGTGTTTCTACTAGTTTCACCACAGAGGGTCATAAATGGTCAGCAAGAATGGTTCTTTCAGGTTTTGACACCTAAATTCAGAAATCCAGACCAGCCCTACAGCAAAGAAAGCAAACTCACCCTCAGGCTAAGAATTGCATTCATTTTCCAGCCACCTCCTTTCACAAGGGAAAAAAAAGGTGTATGCCTTGAGTTCAAGAGTCCAACAGTAAAACTTAAATACTCTACAAGTAACAAACTGTGCAGTTAGAGCTGCAAAGAAAATATGGAGACCCCTACACAGTTTTTGACTGATAGTAGCAGCACCCTGGCATTTTACAAACCTAGCGGAGAAAGGCAAAGCAGAGAGAACCTCTTGCTTTTTTTGGAAAAGCACAGCTAGAGAAGGGGTTACTACTCAAGAGAAAACAATAAAAAAGTGTTTGTAATATATGCTGATAATTGAAGAACTGCTTAATCCTGTTCATAGGTCTCACAGCTTCCAAGAGAATTTAAATAAGTTAGTGAGGTTTAAAATTCTTCTGGGAGATGAGCCTGTGTATAACCTTGTATTTAATAATTAAAAGACTTTTTGATATGTAGGACCCAGAAAATTGATTATAGTAAATTGCAATCTGAACAACCAACCACTTGAGGCTATGAATAATGCAGGAAAACTTCAAGACCAGACTTCTCATGTCTTGATGGTCTACTGAGGATATGGGGCAATGGAGGACTTGGCTGAATAAATGAGAACCACATGCTCTTGAAGAAGAGCTTCACCCTCCTCCTCATTAGCACTAACCACAGAATGGCAAAATTTGCATAAATTTAGCAATAATGTGAATGGTACAATAATAATAATAAAAGAAACTTCGTACCTGAACTGAGCCCAGTTCAGGGCTCTGAAGAAGAAAAAATCTGCCAGAAAACTGACCAAAAAAAAATATCCACAAAAGGAGCTGGACCAAAAAAAGTAGATTAAATAGGTAGAATGAACTGGCTTTATTGTGTCTAAGTATCAACTGAGTCAAAGGAAGGGCAATTCAAGTAAAATAACAGCTGAACCTAAAACACATTGACATGAGCTATTTTACTTCAATAACATATTTATTTATTTAGATTAAATATTTTATATGTTATTTCAGTAACTGAGCTAGCTATAAACAAATATAGGAGTATACAAGTAGAAAGAATATTAACATTTAAACATAAAAACCTTGAGCCTCCACCTTGCTATCCCTCATCACCCCTCTTCCAGAAATCGGTCACTTTATTCCAGAAATATTATTTCAAATTAGCAAGCAAAGATTTTGCCAGTAATGTCAAAGCTGAACAAAGGGAGACATTACTGGGGAATACAGAAAATAGAATTTCAGTAAAAGTAATAGTAGTGTAAAACTATTTTAGTGCAAGAATATCTCAGTATTGTGTCATGTGAAGGAAAACACTTCTACATCTCTGGCCACTCTGAATTCTACCAACACAATAGTCATCCTTTATCCTCAAGCCCTATTCACACAGAAAATATCATGTTCTCAGCCTCTTTGTGTTATTGAGCTCCAAACCAGAGAGGCGTGCCATAATTTTCTTCATACAGGGAAGTGATAAAACAAAATTACTCCATTCAGCCCTCTTTCCATTCCCAAGTAGCTTTTCTGTGAATCATCATGGACAATGTACACTACAAACCCAAAAAATACTCACAGACAATCAAGACAAGGTGTTAAAACTATTATAGACAGAAGTCACGCTCTATCAGCTTTACTAGATTTTATTTCTTAAGCAGGTTCTATTTAAGGATGTGTCACTGTTTAGCCCCAGCTGCCAACTAAGCACCATAGTAGGTACTATGAAAAATTTAACTCTACTCCAGCCCAAACCAGCCCAGTATGTTTATAGGTGATTTTTTACAAAGATGAAACCCTGGAAGATAAGCTATTTGATCTTAGACCTAGTTCATAAATAGAAAGCCTGAGAAACACCTTGGTTTAAGTGACATGAAAGCATTAATTGTTGGTTCAAATTTTGTCAGCAGTTGAATACTGACTAATTTGTGAGATTTTTCCGTAAGTTACTTTTATAGGCATTTAGCTGAATTTTCCCAAATTTTTTAACATAAAGAATACCACAGGTTTTGGGGGTTGGGGCTTTTTTTAGCAAAGGTAAAACAGGCAGGAGACATATGTGAATCTTAAAAAGCAAGACTAAGATGAAAAGTCACCCCCATTTTTTCTTCAGTTAGAATTCTATACTTTGATAACTGTTTCCAGTTTTCTTTCTCAAAGGAAACTGTCTTTAGCAGTGAAGATGTAGCTGCTTTATTAAGCAGTTCAGTTTACAGAATAAGTTCTATAATCTCTACAGCAACTTATATATAAGGAGTCATAAATCTTTCTGTACATGTCATTTTAATGTTGATTCCAGTAATAACACCAGAAAAAAATCTTTCAGAGCTCTAGTGGTGTCCCACCTCAAAGGGGAAGGGAGTACTGAGGATTCATAGATGCCCACAGTTGAAAAGGAATGTCATAACTCACAGGGTCTGCAAAAAGTTATAGAGTTTAATTAGTAAATTATACATACGGAATAGAAATTGGAATAAGCTAGTTCCTTGTCTTCTGGTGTAAACACATGGTGGTGGCTTTTGAATTAGCGGTAGGGTGAAAGAGAAAGAGATTAAAGAGAGAGAGAGAGAGGGAGATGGAGAGGAACTGAAGCCTGCACTGGACTCCAGCAAAAATACTAAAATGTACTATAGGTAATTTTTGTCTGGTAAATCATAGCTTGTGTTTGCTAATTACAGAAATATTCTCTGTATGTGACTAGAATTTTCCATCATGAGGCATAGCAAGGTCAAACTTCTACTGTAGCCCGGCATTTTTTAAAGTATCTGCTACAGTCATTTGACTGCTGCATACACAGCACACAGACAAATAAATAAGAAGAGCATTAAACAAAAGCTGGATAAGAGGTGATTGCTGAGAGCTGTGAACTAATGATAATGCTTTTTTTCTGGTTTTCACTTATGTACTCAGCAGCATACCTGCAATGACTAAAGTAGCAGATAATCCCCCGATCTTCTTGTAGAATCCCAAGGATCCCAATTATTGTCAGACGGCTACATTTTTAGCCCTACAAATAGCACCCACCAGCTTCAATTTTTGCCTCTTAAAAGGGATGAAAATAGTGACATCTCTTTTATACTTTTGTTGTCACTGCAAATCTATGTCTGCCCATACTACATCAATATGATGGCTTTTCTAATTGGATCTATTTGTGGGAGGAAGAGGAGTCAGTAGCAGAGAGAGACATAGAAATACATTTTCAGAGTTGAGCTAGGAAAAATATTGAAGCTGAAGTTTCATCACTATGACAGGAGTTCTGCATCTGATTTCCATGAATATGGAAATATAAGACAATCTTTCCTTATAAGAACATAATTTTAGAAAGAGAAGAACATTTAACTAAATCAGATTCTGTAATTATTTTTTAACCAAAAAAAAGGTCTCAAAGCACCCACTTAGAACATTTAGCTAAATCTCTGAAGATTCAATAATTTTTTATGAAGAGCAATGGAGAGACAGAGATACAGCCTGTGATGAGCAGCAGAGACACAGGTGACCAGAGGCTGAGCTCTTCATAGCCTACAGCTCTCTCCACTCTCAGTACCATGACAGTGACAAGTGTAGTAACTTTGCTAGAAATACAGCTTCTATGCTGGCTTATTGCATCAGCCATTTTACAAATACTAATGTCTAAGTATACAAAATGTCTTTAACTCCTCATCTTATTTTAATGCAGTAGAATAAAATCAATGCCTTTTCCTCACTTATGAATTCACATGAATTACAGGTATTTGGTAAGGAACCATAGAAATGGTTCAGCTCATGACTCACTGACTGTATTACTCATGGATCTGGACTTCTGCCAGTCCCTTAAAAAGAAAAATGGTATGTCTCTCTTTTTTTTTTTTTTTTTTTTTTTTTTTTTTTTTTTGTCTAGCATCAGGACAGAAAGGTATTGGTACCAGAAGTTGTCAAAACAAAACCCCAAACCACTCCCTTCTCTCCCTCAAAAAAGTAAAATATTATGGGGCAGGGTGGTGTATTTGTCAAAAGTACAGTTGACTTGAAACGGCTCATTGTTTCAACCCAGACATATCATAAGGTTCAAGTTATTAAAAAACCAAACCTACCTTTTGAAATTGTTTTGCTCTATGAAGTAGCAATTAATGGTTTAGAAATTACAGTTTTGCATCAGGTTATGGGAGACAAAGATCCTATTTACTGCTCAGATTGAGGGATGGAGAATTCAAAGCTCATACTTTTCACTGCCCAAGAGTCTTGACCACTGGCTAAAAGAGGATGATCTCAAGCTCCTGCTGTGAATGCTAATCCATTCTGTAAAAGCTACATGTTCAGTGGCAGCAGGAATAGTGCCCAAGTGGCCCAGCTTCCAAGCAAGATATTTTTAGCTCACAGCACCTCTCAGATTGCATAGCAAATTTTGACTACAAAGCTCCATAGTTTTTGCCCTATCATCTTAAAATGACAAGATTTTAATTAAGTCTTGCAAAGACAGAGAAGAATAAATTAAGTTAAAATGTCTTCCTTTTTCTCACCAAAATACATAAACTAAAAATGTCAAAGTCCATCTATTGTCTACCATTGTGAATAGAAACAAGGTAATTTTCAAAATTTCTGTATAATATTTTTCAACACATGGCAGGGGAGGGAGGGGGGGAATGATGTTAATAACTTGTGAGTAACCTTTCCAGTTGCTGTGCTATTTTCAAACAATAGTTATTTTTGGTTCAGGTGTTTGAAGCACACAGGCTTTGTAAGGTCAGTCTGAACACAGAGCTATTGCTTCCTTGTAATAGCATTTCCATGACACTATCATTTAGTTCCCCTAAGTGACTTCACAGGGGGATATGTTAAAATTCTTGTCTCACTTTCTGTAGTTCTGCTTCATGCTAAAATGGATCTCACAGTGAGGCATTCTTGCTAATACTGCTTTTTCTTGCAACATGCATCTCCAAACTTATAAGATAAAGTCTGGCGGCTGCTGCAGTGCCCCTGAATTTCTGTTTCAGATAAGAAACTTCTGTATCAGCAAAAAAATTTTATATGTAATTACTGAAGTCAAGTTTTGGGGTAATATCTATATTCCCTTTCAAAGAATTGTATTTGTTGCTTTGATTTTTGCAGATTTTTTACCTTCTATTAAGGATGTGAATTGTGGGGACAAACTTATTAGGGCCCGTTGCGATAGGACAAGGGATAATGGTTTCAAAGTGAAGGAGGGTCTATTTATATATAAGAAAGAAGTTTTTTATAATTTTTTATAGTGAGGGTGGAGCAGGTAGCCTAGACAGGTGGTAAATGCCCCCATCACTAGAAACACTCAAGGTTAGGTTGGATAAAGCAACCTGATCTAGTAAAAAATGACCCTCCCTGCTCACTGCAAGGAGTTGGAAGGAGATGACCTTGGAAAGGTAGTAACTAACATCTTTGTGCCCCGGCTGGGTACAGAGGCTGCCAAGAGTGGAAAAGTGAGAATTGAGGTTTAGCAGTTCCTTTCAAAGATGTTTTCCAGTATACACACCTAAGTTCATGGGTTCTAATGGGATGCACCCACATGTGCTGAAGGAACTGGCAGAGATCATTGCAAGGCTATTTTTGATAATCTTATTGATTATGTTGACTGAAGAAATATCAAAAGACTGGAGGAAAACCAGTGGTTATATTGCTAAGGAGGGCAAGAAGGACAATTAAGGGAACTACAGGCTAGTCAGCCTCACCTAAATCCCTGGAAAGGAGATGGAGCTGATAATCCTGGAAAATATTTTTAGATTTATGAAGGACAAAAAATCATCAGGACTAGTCAGCAGGGGAATTTCCTCCAAGGGGAAATCACGCTTTACCAATTTGATTAACTTCCATATTGAATGACTGGGTTTGTAGATGAAGAGAGAGCAGTATTTATTGGCTATCTGGACCACAGAAAGTTCTCCTGTAAGATGCTCACAGACAAGCTGTTGGAGTATGGACTAGACAAGTAGACAGGGAGGTGGGTTGAAATGGCCAGGCCCAGAGGATGGTGATCAGAGGCATGAACTCCTGTGACAGGTCTTATTAGTGCATACAAACACCTAAAAGGAGGTTGCAAAGAAGATGGAGCCAGGGTCTTCTCAGTGGAGCCCAGTGACAGGACCACAGGCAATGGGCACAAACTGAATTAGAGTTTGGGGAATTTTTAGCAAATTCGATGGAAAGAAGGAGAATCAAAAAGAATTATTTCTCATTATACTTTATTTAATTGCTTATTTGTTTTCCTCTGGGCACAGGGGAAGGGAAAAGATAAGCAGTTTACTTTAATCAAGTGAATTACCTTTAAAGTCTGAAATTATCAGATTACTTCCCTGATGATTAAGACAAAACTATTGTCAGTATCACTACTAATAGGTTTTAAACTGTCCTTGAATGTGTTTCTAAACTAAATGTAGGATTAGGGCTTCAACTCCAGGGTTTATCCCAGCACAATTTATAAATCATGGTTGTCTCACCCAAGTTAGATCTGTGACTGGGTTTTTCCTCAGCTGCATTGATAGTCATCAGATTTCTCTTTAAAACAGTGGTATTTATGAAATTTATGCTAAATCTTTGTTTTCTTTGCTGCTCTGCTCCAACGTGCAATCAAATGGTGAGAACAGAGAATGCAACACAGAGGCCCAAAGTTGGGCTAAACATTGCCACAGAAGAAAACAGGACCTCTCTTAATTAGACAAGGACCTGTCTAAAGTAGAGGACATCCTGAGAGGAAACACAGTGCCTAGAAAAGCTCACTGAAGAGGCCTTTACAGCCTCTAAGCAAAACAATGTGCTTCTCACTGCAGAAGTCACAAGCACAGTAATAGCGGGTAATTCAAACCCAAGTGGGGTAAACCATGGTATACCCATGGACTGCTTACAGGAATGGCTGTCTGATCAGTGCTTCCACAAGCCCCTTTGCTGAAGGACTGATAATTCAAATCAGCAACCTTAGTATCAAGAGGGATGAGAACAAACAGGTTTATATGTACAAAAGGAATTTTATTCTGGTCTGACCATTCTAGTCTGATCAAGTCACATACATTTATGCCTTCTTAATCTGAACTGATAAAGAAGTCCCTCTTTATCTTAACACCTGTCAAGGTAATAAATATTTGTCTACTTATTTTTCATTAATAATTTCAAATTAAGTATTAATCGATTTTCTTCTTTGTCACGATCACGTACCAACTATTTTTTACACATCTTTAATAATGATTTCTTAGACACTTAGAAACTGTCTGCCTGCAGTTCAAAAGCTCAAGAAGTGCCATGTTTTCAGGCAAAGTATCATTACAATTAGTGATTAAAGATTCTTAAAAACAAATGTGATAGAGATCAAATTATAAACTTTAGGAAAACCACATTTACTGACCAGTGTAAGTTCAATCACAATAACAATTCATATTGTAGCTGACTTAATATACAAACGATGTATTTTAAATAAAAAATGCCAGTTTTCAACCAAGCTTCTAAACCCTCCAAAGTAAAAACCTTACCTGTGTGCCTCTAGAGAAATAAAACTTGGAAGTTTTAAAATATCTTCATTTGACCTTTACAATCTCAGCAATTCTAAAAAAGCATGGACCCCTTTTAAGTCTCATATAGAACTTGACTACGAACACTGTTCAAAATTTCTCAGAAGAATAGAAATAGTATCATAGGACTTTTAGGCAAAAGTTTCAAATGCATGCATTTTATTTCCTATGATATTCCTAGATAAATACCATCATTTTAGTTTTTGTTTCTTGGTACATAAATTTTTGGGGATTTACTATTAGAAAGTTACTTAAAGCTGAAATCTTCAATATGTTCATTTCCTGTAGCATGAGGCTTCAAATAATAATATTTTATAAATATTTTTCACACCAAGAAAAGGTTTTCTCCCATTTCTCTCAAGACTAATTTTTCCTCTTCTAGCTCACTATCCTTAATCGCTTTACTGCTCTTCCCCAACCTTCCATGCTTACCAGATATCAGTATTTGTGGAAATATTTTCATGTCTCTTAAGCCTTTAAATCCTCTTGTCTATTAATGCACCAATCTATTGCAGTTGTGTAGAAATAAGTCCACAAAGGAGATTTCAGCCAAAAGGAAAAGATTTCTCTAAAAGGACAGGGGGCCTCTCCACTAGTAAATTTTATTTCTCTCACCATATTCTTACTCTTTTAAAACACTTTATGTCTCCTACTACTCAAAGGGGATCATTTCGATTATAATTCAACGTAATTTTTCATCTTCACAACACATTTCACCAGCGTCTAAAAACTAATATGAAAACAGCTGCAGGCTTACCTGGCTTGCAGCTTTTGTTTTTCAGCCAGCACAAAGAACTACAAGTACCGTTAATATGAGAAAAAAACCACAACATTTGAAGAAGACACTTTGAACCCCAATCCCATTGGTCTGTTCCAGCTACTGCATATACTCTCATGATTATGAATAATGGGAATATCAAAGAAATTCAGTTTTACATGTTTCTTCTCACATTTGGCATCAGGAAGTGTGATTTTTTTATTTGGTTTTTAATCTGATTTGTAAGATGATTTTTTTCTTCTAGATAAAAAACAAGAATCCTGGATCAATTAGAAGTATTAAAACAATATAATAAATATGGAAGACTTGACCCACTCATCACCCTAAATCATGTGGACAAATGCCAACACCGCGGAGAAAGCTGAAGCCTTCATGAACAACAGGACAACAAGTGCAAGGTCTCTCAGCCTCTGAAGCAGAAAATTCTCAGAAAGGGAATCCACACAGCAGCTCCAAGAAACTTTTTTAATGAAGGTGATCTGCAGTCTTTGAAACCTTTGTTGCTATAAAGTCTCCTGACTATTTGCTCTGCCAGAGTGTTTATGCAATAAATACTGATATCTCTAAGGGTTTCTTACAGCATGCAGAAGCCATATTTTACTACCTTTCTGTACAGAACCACTACTATTTATGATTCTCTATTCAAATAAGAGACATTTTTTTTATTTTACATAGCTAAGCTACCAATCAAATAAGATTCTAGTAATAAAAAATTGGAAGTGTCTAGTAATTTGTATTTGCTTTGACCTCAGCAAGATCTAGCCTACCTGCCCGTGCTTACAATCCTTTCTGTTTGGCCACCTACTGATTTCACTGATTTCCTAAGTTATGCAGTTTAAAAAATCTTCTGTTTTGTAGCTCATTCTACCTGCAATCTTTCTTACCTCCTTTAACCTTGAGAATCCAAAGACATCAAGAGAATGTAAAACTCCCAGAAACTGAATTCTGAGGGAAATATCTGAAACTGGCCAAGAGAGAGAGGTGATTTCCAGTTCTTGAATGAAGGGGTGGTAAAGGCTGCAGAAAGCAAAGAGCCCAGTTTAAAAAGTTTCAAGACAAAATAGTATTTCAGGGGTTTTTGTACTAGAAATACTGGTTTACAGATAATTTACAGTCATCTATCATGTTTTTGTTTCTCTGATGAATACCTCAAAAGTGTTGCTAATTCATGGACAATAAACAGTTCTCAACAAGAACCAGTCAAAATACTCTTTGAAGCATCACTAAACTCTGCTTTCAGGAGCTCTGCTGCAGTCTGTCTGGCAAATGATCTCAAAGTGGAGAAATAAGAGTCATGTACAAATACTGAATAAAACCTAGACATCACTCATATCAATTGTCGCTCACTTGGCCTAAGAAGCAAATAAGACCCTCTGAACACCAGCTGGGGACTAATTTATAGCTATCAGCACTTTGCTTTTGGTAAACAAATGCTTGATATTTGTTGATATGATGCCATTAAAATATTATAGCATGCCCATACTTTAAATTCACAACCCCCAAAGAGCTTGCCATTATGCTCAAACAGAAGTCATTAACACACTAGAAAGGCAGCAAGAATACTACAGGGAAAATAAAATTTGACTTTGTTATCAGCTTCATAAAGTACATCAAAGAGTACAGATGGAATGGCTGCTCCTGTCAGTGCACTCACATGGCCCCATTTATTACTCTCTTCATAGCCTTTCCCACAGTATTTATTTAGTTCTTAGCTCAAATCAGAGATCAGTAAGCAAGGTACACCATGAATTCACAAATTTATCTATCTCTCTGCTGATACAAGAATGATATTGCAGAGAGCCTGCCTGGGTTGGAGTTATGATTCTTCACGGCAGCTTGTACAGTGCTATGCTTTTCATTTCTTGTTGCAGAAGTGCTGATGCTACACCAGCATTTTGCCCATTGTGGGGCGCTATCAGGGATCTCCCTCCAGCTCCACACCACTCAAATCCAGGAGGCTGGGAGTGTATCTATACTATCTGTGTTTGCTGCTGTTGTGATTACTTCACTTTGATTTTGGTGTGAGGAAATTTTTGTTGTTGCTGAAAACAAAATTCATGAAAAGTATGTAAATTTTAATATTATTGATTATTCATAAATGTGTTTTTCTAAGAGATGGGGAGTAGAATGAAGTGGATACAGGTGAAGTGGGGGCACCTCTGGGAAACCATATTTTAAAAAAGCCACAGGAGGTGTGGAAGACAGGAGTGAGAAAAAACGTGTGAGAAACAACTCTGCAGATACCTAGGTCAGTAAAGAAGTAGCAGGAGTTACTTCAGAAATTCGCCCCCAGCCCAAGGTGAGACCACATGGATCTTTTCTGAAAGACAGCAGCCTGTGGGAAAGACCCACACAGGAACAGTTAGTGCAGAACTGAACACCCCAGGAAGGACTCCATCCTGAAGAAGGAGAAAATTTTCCCCAAATGAAGACCGTTTTGCCCATGTTGGTAACTGGTAAGGGATCTTCCTGTCTTAACCTCAACCCACAAGCTTTTCCATCTTATTTTCTTCTTCTGTGTGATTGAGGAGGGGGAATGAGAGAGAGGCTGGGTGGGCATCTGACAACAAGCCAAGGTCAACCCAACACAGCTCATTCAGGGTATGGACTTCTCAATCCCAAATGTTCACTGTGACATTAGTCCAGGTATCCTGTGTGCATATGATCTCACTAAAAACAGCTATGAGAAATATAACAGAAAGAAATTTTTGCCATTCCACATTTATTTCCCACTCACAGTTTGAATAATAATTTTACCTGCCATGAACATAGTTTCAAAGGTCTAAATGTCACCAGTCTTCTTCCTTGGAAATAGTGATATTGAAGTTCAGTGTCTTTCACTTCATCAGTCAGTAGAAAGTAATATTTTATCAGAAATTGAAGCAATTCTAATTTACAAAATCTGTGTTCGTAATGTGTGTCAGTCAGGCATCATAATTGTTAAATCAGCAGTTTTCATCAGAACCATCAGTTTAATGTAATGAATATATTGCAGAAAGGCAGCATAAGACACAGAAGGAAATTAAGTGGTAAAGGTGAGGAAACTTTTGATTGCCAGCTTACTGAAAGACAAGTGAATGTTTAGTACCATATCAGTTATGGAACTATTTGGGCATATAATAAGCATATTATAAAAGGAAATATTTGGGCACATAATAAACAGCATTTATACTGTTTTTTATACCTGTTTTGTACTTAGTAAAATATGCCTAAAAGAGAAAAATTAAAAAGAGAAAAAAAATACTGAAATTGGTATTATATTTCTAGCCTGTAAATGTTATATTATTATAGTATATGATGTAATACATGTAATTTATATTCTAACCTATGAATTATAATAACAACACAGAAGTAAATTTACACAGTGCAATAAGAGTGATCATTACCTTATTGTACAAAATTTATTTAGTGTTCAAACTAAAGTTCAAGAGAATTGCAGGAGGATAAGAAGATTCTGGCAAAGTACCACGCATATGCAACTTTCTCAATGTGTTTTGTGTTGCTTTATGTGCAGAAAAAGTCACTGAAATATGTCACCAAAATGTTCTTCACCCAGATCAAGCCATTATATGTAAGCACCTTGTATTCAAAGATATTTGTACTGAGGTAAATTTATGGTAAGTTTAAATAGATTTAAAATATAACTTCACCTTTAAATTGAAAAGTATCTCAAAACAGATGTGAGGAGCACGCATTACATATTAACTGAGAGTTTAAAATATGTAAAAATACATCTTTATGGTATTACAATAGCAATTTTCTTTCAGTGGGTTAATAAGTCTTGCAAATAAATGTTTGTGTACTCTAAACTGGTGCCTTAGTAAATGAAAATAATGGAGTTTAGAATGGGATTTTGCATCTCTATAGTATTGCCCTAGGGCAAATCCTAAATCTTATAACTGCTTAAAATACTATATATGATTTTAATAGAAAATAGCCACTTAACTCACTTTAATAGCTGACGGCTCAGAAAGGTTCTTGCTTATCTTCTGAAAAATTGAAACAATGACAGTATATGGAAACTCCTTTTCTATATTTCCTAGGTGACTCTTAATATGAATTCAATTCAGATCATCCTTGTTGACAGTCAAACAGGAAAAGCAAAAAAAAAAGTATCACGTCCCTGTAACCAGTAAAGAAAAAAATTTCAACAGGAAAAGAAATTTCCACAGAAATCAGTAAGTGATCTTCTCTCTATTTCTAAAAGTTATGGTGAAAGCAAGAAAACCAAACACATACAAAAAAGTACCTCAATGCCTAATACTAATATACTAAATAAAGTAGAAACTATATATAGGTGACTATCTTGGCTTGTATTATTTATTACTGCCAGAAGAGTACTGCCTGGAAAATCCCTGATTGGACAATATATTCTTTACTGCAGACAAATCTGGCAGTTTATGACCATGCTTTACTGAGGTTCTTCTTTTTTAATACCTCTTTTAAGACCTCTTCCTTTTTAAATAGGAGCAGTTCTTTTGCATGCCTCAATTTACTCTATATTGGTCTGAAGAAAGGAGACTATGGGAAATGTGGCTTTTCATGTGTTTCAGTCTCACCTTAGAAATTATAGTGACAAACTTTCATAAACAATGACACAGAATGTCATCAGACTGAGTGATTATTGAGTTGCATATTTTATTATACATGTATCTATTTTACATTGGTTTAATTAGGTCTTCAAAAGACAGTTATTCTCTGCCTTCACAATTCAAGAGAACTCATTAAAATACAGTGCATATTATTAGCCTGTATAGAGCAAAAACACTAATCTAGAAAACACTTCTCTTTTGCTATTCATTTTGACATTTTGATCACAAATGTGGGAAGTAACCCCATCCCATTTTTTCTCCTCATTCCTGTTTTAAAAACAACACTAAAAGTACAATACTTTGTCAAGAAGGACATCAGGACTACTTCTACCTGAAGGCTAATATGTGGTAAATTTATCATATTTTATTTGCTTAAAAACTGAAGGAACAAACCCCAGAATATTTCATCACTGATTGAGGAAATCTGTTTTATAGTCTCCCTCTTTGCAATACCTTATTTAATTCTGTCAATATTTCTCTGTGAAGTTATTACACAAAGGTGTTTGTATAACTACCAGTAAGTTCACTTAAAAAAATAAAATAAAATAAAATTAACACATTTCCAAGTACAACAGAAAGCTATGCATTACTATTAACTGCAAATTTCGTTTTAGGTGTATTTAGCAATTTCCTCTGAAAATCACTCCCAGTATATATCCACCATAGCCATTCATCCAAACTGTCAAAATATTACAAGAGATAAGAAAAATTTGATTAATTTCAAAGAAAAAAAAAGCTTTGATTTTAGTTTTAGATTCTTTCATATCAATCCTACATGTTCAAATCTTTATCAGAAAATATTACAAACTTAATGAACGTTTGTTTCAAAGCTATAGTTTTGAAGACTTTGCTCTTAATTGTACAAAATCTTAAAATCTATTTATAGTTCCCCCTCCCCTTAAGAAATGTGTAATTCTTACATCAATATTAACCAAAAATATTGAAAATATTAACAAAGTAGACAAAACGTATTTTTTTATTACAGATGCTCTTTTGTCCCCTCTGACTACTCCCCTCTGAACCCTGGAATACAGCTGGGACAAGTTCCTCTCACACACAGAAAGACCAGAAACCATTTTGAATCTCTTGAGCTAAGCTTTAGGCTATGTCCAGGAGTGTGCTTGCACTGAGGCACACCTCGCCTTCATACACACTCTCCTCCAGGTGACACAGGATCCAGCCCTGCTTCAGCATCCATATCATAGTAGCAGAGTGCCATGTTGCTAGAACTCTAGAAGAAATGGAGAATACTAGCCTGATCATGCCTGTCTTTAACGCAGCTTCTTAGTTTCTGAATAAAAAGTTCTTTTGGAGCATCTTCTGATTTGACTTTTTCTGTCCAAATGCCTGGTAATAAGGCAAAAAATTAAACAATCAAAAATCCTTAAAACACACGCTCAAATTTCTAGTATAAAACAAACAAATTTTACTATCAGACTGCAAATTTTTACACTTTTAAGTCCACTCCTCTATAAAACAGTTATCAAAACTAGTGTCTATTTTATTTCTTTTTGACTGATAATCAAATACAATATTTCATATTAAGCATGTGGATTAGAATTTGTGTTGCTACTGTGTCTCTTGCCTAGGGATTACAGGTGAGATGAGCCCTCAGGGGCCAAGAAGGAAAATGCACCAGACTCTGAATCAAAATCCAGGCAACTGGCTTGAACTCTGAGTATCTCAACCTAATGAGTAGCTAAAACAGAATTAAAGCTCCCACAAAATACACAAGAATAATGTATAAGAATCAAAACATATTTACATTTCATGACAGATCAAACTATTACAGTCTGTTAAAATTATGTTTCCTCAGTCAGTGAAATTTGGTTGAAGTTTCATTGACAGTTGCACCAAACTGGGACAACAAAAAGATGCTATGGCCATATGTGGTCTTCAAGCAGACCTAATGGGTTATTTTGAATGCACACTGGAACTGGGAAGCAAGGTTTTCAACTATTTTTGGAATGCATTTGAGTTAACCTTTTTCTTCCTCTTCCTGACTATTATTGTCCTTCTCATGGTAATGCAAAGTACCCTATCTGGCAAAAATACTCACATAATAAATATAGACTACCTATGACCCTAATATAGCTATTAGACTGTAAAATGGCCTTTTCTGTCAGTTTGGCTGGAAGTATTTGGGTCAAGTGCATTGTGGCAAAATAAGAAATATATTTTCTTTTTTCCCTGCTCTATCAGAAAGGTGAAGTTATATTGCTACTTTTTGCCCTGGAACAGACCTCTTTTCCTGTCAATCTAGCATAAACTTCAGCAAAAAAGAAAATGGAACTACACTTTCAAAAGAGAAAAAAGTCAAGTACAGATTTATTTTCTATCACTTAAAGCATGACATGAATAATTGAGTGAGTTATTTTTCTCTTTGGTGAGAAGACAAAAAATGTATAAAACTCATCATTCAGAGTGAAACACTACCCCCACTCAACTGCTTACAGATGTTATTAGAAACCATAAAGTCAAAATCACATGCCTGAAAATCTATTTAAAAAAAAAATTGTGAATTTGTGAAGGGCATATATTAATTACACAGCTTGCCTTGGCAGGTCTAGAAATTATAGATTAGTCTATTAAGGACATTTTTTTTTTGGTTTGGTCTAAAACTTGTTTTAGACTTCTTCAGTTAGTAATTATATATATAACACTAACAGACCAGAACTGTGTAATGAAGTGTTATTGAAGAAAATCTAAGGAATTATAGCATTGTATTTTACTTCTGTGAAGAGGTATAATACATAAAAAAGAATTCTGAAATAATTGCTTCAAAAATGAACAATTCACAATCTGTGGATGAACAATTTGGAAAATACATTATAGATGCATTTGATAAAGTGCATTTAGACCTAGCTAATCTGAAAACCATTGCTTAAAGCAGTCCCAAGATGCTCATCACCATCAACACACGAATACTAAATAGTCAGGCAGTTTTGTTCATAGCTGGAGTTTTGTACATCAGGCAAGGAAAGCTTTTCAATAAAGCAACCCTGTCTGATTCAGAATGGCCCCCAATGCTATCCAAAATGACGTCTCAGCCTTCATTCCGTTAGGAAAATACAAGAACTCACACATAGAGTTTGCAGTCTGACATCTTAATGCAACTGATTCCTGCAAAGTGCCACAGCTGTAGCTCCAGGAACTGAATTCCCCCATTGTTGGCACCGACACGTTTGGTAGACTGGCACAGTGCTGGCCAGCTGGCAACACAGGAGCTGGACCAAAGCCCACAGGATGCTCCTGGCTGCCAGCTCCCTAGAGGACACTGCCTGAGAAGGCAGCCCAGGAGAAAGGGGCTGTCACCACAGCCCGGACCACCAGCCCGTGGCACAGCAGTGACTTGACAGGAATAGCTGCCTCCACTGCCTCCTCCATCTCATCGCCTTTGGCAGTGGAAGCCGACCTTCCCTGTGCCACACAGAGCAACACAGTGACAGACACTGGCAGTGGGAAGTGAGACTGAAGAGAGCAAAAGGCAAGGGAAAACTTAACAAAGTGTTAGTAACATTCTTGTAGCAAACAAGGCTGCAAGATCAGGCAGGAAGCAATGCTGTGTGGCATGTGGTTGGTACCTTCCCTCTGCTCCAAGAGCATCATCAATATAAGACAGACTCTTAAAAGCCTTTACACGGAGGATGGCCTTTCCTGCAAAATTTGCTCAGAATTCCTCATACCTGATGTACAGGTGTGTATCTATATATATGTATGTGTGTATATATATATATATACACACACACACACGTATGTGTATATATATATATACACACACGAGTATACATGTGACATAAATGTGTACACATGTGCATGTCTATATGTATTTATACACATACACAAACACATCCCTATAGGTGTAGGTATACATACAGTCTGTTCCTGCTCCTGCAGAAAAAGGGAGGAAAGATCAAATTTTTCATCCATTAGTGAAAGAGATCACTGGAAGTACTTACATTGGATGCGTATACATTTCTGTATGGGGATGAGCTTTCTTAATCCAGCCTCACTCCCCTGGAATCCCAGCAACAAACAGAGCATTAGGGACAGAGCATAACAGTTAGGAAAAGAAAGTATTTTAAAGGGTTCACTTGAAGGGCTAAAGAAGCCAAGTAGTAGGATCAAATCCTGATAGTCTCCAACCTTGCAGAAGTTTTAGGCACCTTGCCTGCCCTAGCATCTCTGTCTTGAGCCATCTCATGAGACTGACAAGCCCTCCCTTCTCCCTCAGTTACACATAATTCAAGGTTTTTTGCTTAATAGTTTGCTGTATCCAAGCTCAGGATAAGTAATAACCAGTCAATCTCAAAAGGTTTCAAGGTTTAATTCAGAAAAACATCTGAAGGGCCTAATATCCCTTCCAGCCTAATGAGCTGAGTAGCTCATGAGAATCAGGTTTCTGTTGACATTTCCAGTAACTTGTTTTTAACAAGGATTGAAACGTTACAACAGCTTCTCCTGTTGTTTCAATATTTCTTTATATTTTCCAAAGGAAAACCAGGAAAGGAAAATAATACACAAGGAAGGGGAAGGGGGGCATAAAGAACAGAGCGGGAGGATGGACATGATGAACAGCAGAGAATTAAATTAAAGGAACAAAACTTAAAAGTACCTCAAAGCTTTAATCAAAATATTCAAAGGTTTTTAGGTAGTTAGCTAGTTATCCATGGCTTCCAATTTTGTTGTCAATTTTTTTCCCCAAACATTTTAATCAAGAGTGAAGAAACCATCTGACGTTGTATAATCAAAATATCACAACTTGGCAAAGATGTCTGATCTCTTCTTCAGCATTGTTCTACTTGAAATGTGCTTGTTTGAGCTACCAAGCCAGGCTAAATCTGAGTAATTGATCTGGGATAATGCAATCCTTGTCTACAAAGAGTACTTATTTTCCATAGGTCACAGCCTGATACCTAAGTTCTGCTTTAATCTCAGGTATGGACATCATACAAGATAGCCAGATGTGTCACTGATTTGCTATATGGAACCTTGAAATTCAGTCACAGGTTCTTATAATAAGCAAAGATTCTGCTCAAATACACATGTAAGCTTATTAGAACAACATTTCTTAATGTACATTTTTCTTAAGTTTTAGGACTTCACAAAGTGTCATCCTGTGTGATTTCCAAATCATGTGATAGAATTACTCATTGCTCACATACCTGCATCTTTGATAATTCTTCCCCCAAAAGATTAACTTCTGTTTAATAACCAGTTTTATTCCTGTTCTCCATGCAGTGGTTGTCCTCTGCAGCCATGGCATTACATCACCCTATGACACAGTTAAGGTAAAAAAACATTTTGGAACAGATTGTTCCCTGCTGCAACTCCTCTAAAGCCAACTCATTTTCATCAAGGGTGAACTCTCAGATCACAGTCTTTTAAGATGAATTCTTCAGTATTTATTGAAGGCAATCCAAAGAGTGACCTGTTTCAAAAAAATTCTCATGAAAAATGTTAATGTTCCACTGGGTACTGTTTCAAGAGAGGAATGGTTTATTTAGAGTATTAGCTTAATCTAAAACATACAAAAAATAAAACAAGAAAAACAAACAAAAAAAAAAAAAACAAAAAAAAAACCAAAAAAAAAAAAAAAAAAAAAAAAAAAAAAAAAAAAAAAAAAAAAAAAAAAAAAAAAAAAAAACCCAAAAAAAAAAAACAAAGGGAGACTGAATTGTACTGACCAGAATTAATAACTGTGTTGCTGAGGCAAAAAAAGGTAATGGTCAATGTACCCTCTATACTGTACAGTCTCTAACCATTTTTACCATAAGTTGCACAGCTTCTGGATTTCCATAGCTCATGTTTACATAAAATTAGGAACCCAACAGAATTGTATATCCATTGTAATAACTGATTGTTTTATTTGTTATTTGTCTAATTCAGAGGAAGAAAATATACTTTTTAGTGCATCTGACTAAGGCTTAAAAAATTTTAAAAACACATCAAAATATGGGGTTGTTTTTCCTTGAAAAGAATACACCACTAATAGAAAATACTCTGCAATTAGGAATAGATTAGTTATTTAATTATTTGGTACAACCTTCAGGCAGAGAGATGATTCCACCTGATACCAAGTCACATGCATCTTAGGAACTTGGCTTGATTTTTGTACCAAGGTTGCACAAGTAATTATCATAATTCTTAACAAGTCTACCACTTCTTATGTATAAATAAAATATTGAGACTCAATACACATAGCATTATTTGGACATACGTCAAAGTTCCTGATTGCAGCTGGCTGATTACTGTATTATTTTCAGTACTACAGCATCTCTTTTTAATTCTGACACTTGGCTGCTGTGCAAAAATCACAGGAGAAGAATCTACAATTAAAACTTCTGCAATATGTAACAAGTGGCAAGAATGTGAATAACGTGTATGTCACAGAGTAGACTAGGTCAGCCTTTGGACTACATGTTTCCTGAATTTAATTTGCTCTGCAACAAGGTTTCATTGCTTTCCTCCCACAACATCTCAATTCAGTCACCTCTGACAAAGAATGAGTTCACTCCCACAGAAAAAGAAAAGAAAGGAAATAAAATTAATGTTGCTGTATACACAAGACACTTGTACACCATCATGAAATCAAGGTAATGAAAATGCAAAAAGCCTGTCATTGTTCCTGCCTGGTACTTTAAATATTCCACAGTGTGCATTTACACTTCTTTGTCTGACACCCAGCCTACTAGGAGTTAAGGAACTATATGAGAACACTCAGTAATTTCTAAAGTCTCTGCCTTCATAGCTGAAAAAACACTTCAAAACACCACAGGAGAATAGTTTAAGTCAAAGTTAGAATGCTTATTACCCTTTAACCCACACAGCAGATTTCCTCTCTGCATATTTCTTTCATGGGACAACCACTCCTGAAGGGACAAAAGAGAGTCTGTGAATCCAGGGAGGCCAGAATTCTTTTGTGATTTGTGCTTACTCAAGGTACTTGTAACTTGGCTCTTGGAAGAGGCTGCATGGCATTGTTTATCATCATCGAGAGAAGTCCATGTGTTCAGGCCAATTGAAAGTGAAGATATTTTTGAAAAGATAAAGTTATAATTCCTTCAGGGATGATTGAATATTTCCATCTCTGCTTAAGAAATTGTCAATTACAGGCAATGACACAGTCTCCTGAGAATATTTTGATAATGTAGAAACATCAGAACATGCCACAATACACTCCTGCAACAACATTTAAACTTATAACTTGAGAATAGTTTGTTTTGTTCATTCCAGGCTCTAGCCTGAAGATCTCTCTTTTCCTCCAAGGACTGCATGCTTAATTGAAATAGCAGCAAAACTTACAAGAGGAAAATGTGACCCAAGGACTAGGTCTCTTAAGTATGACACTGGCTCTGATCAATCACTAGATCTGAAGAAAGAATCCCCAAGGCAATGACTCTCCAGATATAGCATTAATTGCTTGTTGGAAGAGAAGACAGGCACCAAAATGTCTCTGAGCTGGTGACAAACAAGCAGAGCAAAAACATGCATATGGGAAAATCCTCCATATTAAGAGAATTTCAAGTGCTTTTTTCTGGTGTTTCATGCTTCACTCTGAAAATAATGCACCTCTATAAGCCCTAATTTATACAGAATGTACACTGCCTATACTATGCTTATTAAAAAAAAAAAAAAAAAAAAAAAAAAAAACAACACAAAAAAACCCCCATATATTTCAAAAGAGTATTTGTAGCATTAAAGTGCATATAACAAATTTCTGATGATTTGTGGTGATGGTATCCCCTTTCCACAATTACTAATTCTCTGGATTCCTGTTCTAATTCAGGTACTTGATACTTAGGCAAACAAAAGCAGTGTTGCCCTGCATTTTTTCACTTGGTTATTTATAAGCCAAACCAGAAAAAGCCATAAGAATCTATTAACAATAAATTATTTGATAATCAAAGAGTTAGACCATGTTAGGTACTCAGGTAGCAATGGAAAATACTTTAGAGATTGGGATTCTACTCTCTGGAATACATTCTTATATAGAATTCTGAATTGCCCTTAGATTTTCCCCATTTTTATTTTTATATCTTAAAAAGAAATAACTTTTTCTTTTTTAAAAAGTCTCTGGTTATTAGTAAGATAGGAAGAGAAGCCAACAAAGAGCTTATGGGTGGGAATTTAAGGAAGGACAGGAAAGAGTGGGGGACTGCTACAGGCTGACTGCACATGGGGACTGAGCAGGTGATGTTGCTGCAGCAGATAGAAACAACCTCACACTCACAATCCCTGGTCTTCATGCAGGACTTCAGCCACCTCACCATTTATTGGAAGGACAACAAGCAGGACACAAGCAATCCAGTAAAGAAGAAATTCTGTACTGCAACAGTGGTGGGGCCATGGAGACCCAGAGAAATGGTGGATGATTCATCTGTGGAAGTATTCAAGGTTAGTCTGTGCTGGGCTTTTGCAAGCCTGGTCTGGTGGAAGGTGCCCCTGCCAAAGGTAGCAGGGCTGGAACCCAATGACCTTTAAGGGCCATTCCAACACTTTCTATGATTCTGTGACACATCAAAAAGGCATTGATGGGTATAGTTGCTGTGGAACAACAATAGAAAAAACAGAATTTAATGCTTATGAGAAAGAGATCTCAGTTTCAGCAGTCAAGAGTTCAGTACCAAAATATTATTGCTTGAAATAATATTTTTAAAGAAATTTTTCATTTTTTTCTGTTGATCATCATCACCTAATCATCATAGCAGAAAATCAGATGGCAATACCTCTCAAGAGATCACTTGTGTTCCTGATGAAAAGGATTTAAAATAGCAGAAGAGAGATCAACATTAAGAATTGTATGTGCTAAAAGCAAACTTCTAGTACTGTACACTATCCTTCACTAGACTTAGAAGAGCTAATTTCCATTGTCAAGTGTTTTTAATGTCATCTATTATCATTTTGGGATGTGATAATTCACCACCTAACACTACATGAGGAACATAAAATGAAAACATAATATTTTCTTTTCTAACTAAAACAATAAGAATTGTTCTTCAATTACTGCAATATCCCAAAGTCAGTGAAAGAGATTAGGTTTCAAAAGCTGAGATGCAGCAGGAGCAAACTTCTCATTTTAAGTTCTAACTTCCACTGAGGTTGAATTCCTTCTGAGAAATTCAGTTCTACCTGTATTTTCCTATTGAGCTCTGTCTTGAAAAGGTTCAACAGATTATTTTGCATAAAAATACCTTCAGATTATCTCCTAACCAGCTTCTCAGAATTTAATCAGCAAGTATTTAGTCATTCACTTAATGTTTTGCCATGATAAAACTTAACTTTTTTCATTAGATCCCATTATAGATTTTGTACTTACTGCACCTACAAAACCCAATAAAATGAGCTTAATTCTCCTTACTATAAAACTGAGCTGTCTGCTAAACCTATTTCAGAGACAATAATTTGCTAGATTTATAGTGAGTCTGTTCTAAATCGATCTAATTTGAGCATCTTGAGAATAAAGGTTGCAAGACCTTTTATGATTAAAGCACCAATTTTAGCAATTTATGTGGGGTGTCTTTTTGTCAAATAAACTCCTTTGGAACTGCAGTTGTTTATTGGTTTGTATCAGCTCCATAACTTGGGGAAAGGAATGGTACTGTATCAGTTAGTTATCCTTACATTTGTCTTTGGAAATTATTAGAGCCACTACAACTTTTTTGTGATATTCTAAATATTCCTAATAAGCATAGGAAAAAAACTTCTATTTCATGACAATAGTGTATAGTACATAGGAAGGGTAACATAAGTACATAGTACATGGGAGTGAAAAATTACTTATTGTTGCTTTTTAAGAAAAAGATCTCCAAATTACATAAGAACTGCTACAGGTCAGTTCTTTTCTTCAGTTTTGGAAAGGCAACAGCTCTTTTTTTATTGCTGTTATAGAGTGACAGCTAAACAGACGATGCCATGTGCCTATGGTAAGACTGAGAGGAGTTGTTTGGCAGGGAGTGGATCAGGAAACAGGAATGATACTACAAAGTGAGAGCACTCTATGTGAATTATCTTCCCGGGATTGCTGTGCTGCCTCACTTTGTCAGGGACTTAATTCTGCAAGGTACTGAGGGTTTCAGGGACTGATTCAACAAAATACTGTGACATCAAACACATCTTTAAATATATCTATGCAAAATGCCCAAGTGTAACATTATATAAATCTTTAAATCGGTTTAATCACCAGGAAGTGTCTACAAAAGTCATATTGTTGCACATAACCTCAGTACAGAAAGGCACCAGGCTGTAAGATTATGACACCTGCACAAATATTCAAAAATCCACTCTGCAGGACAAATTAGTCTGAACTATTTTCCACGCTATGTCTGAAAACACCACCACAATGAGATCAAGTACTCTTATACTATACTCCACTATCCACTATAAGCAAGACACGAGGTAAAAACGTCAACTAGTCAGCAAAAAAATGAAACAAAGCAAAACAAACCCTTGAAGTGTGCAAACCAATTCTTTGCCTTGTTTGATGCTTAGATCCTTACTCCACAACCAGAGCCATATTGCAGTGTAAGGATACCTGTAGGCATGTTAACCATGCCCTTCAGGATCACTAACTTAAAATTCAGCAAACTACATCAACAGCCACTCAACAGACAAAGAAAGCACCAAATACAGATGGCCTGAATGCAGACCATACAAAGTGTTAATGATATACACAAACTCAGAAAAAGCAAAGCAATTGTGGGGTTTGTGTGAACAGCCACCAGGCTAGCAAGGCCACCAAGGCTGCTCTTATAAATGTACATGGCTTAGTTGGACAGCAGACTGTTTAATCTTTTATTCAAAAAAGAAAAATACTTACTAATCATTGGTGACATATCATCTGCCACTATATAAGAGCATCCTGCGTAAATAAGAGGATATACATTCACTTGCAAGTGGAGAGACACAGGATAGGCTCATAGCATTTAAGGGTATCAGACAGGGCCAGGATAGTGAGTTTCTGTAATGAAGAAACTGAAGTTCACAGGAGTTTTAAGAACTGGCAGAACTAGAAAACAATTTCAATGTTTCTCTTCCTTTCCCTCATCTCCTGTAACAAGCAAACAAACAAAAATCCTTAACTCTTCCCCATGTATTTCACTGAGGAATGGGTGAAATGTAACAGACCAACTTTAGAGAAAATCTGTTGCAAAATAAATCACCTTGAACAAAGAGGATGCAAAGAGGCTTCAGTATGAAACACTGATAACAGGATCCTGGTACTTGTTTACTCTTAAAGCTTATCAAAGTTATTCAGGGTCTCCAGCTCTTATTGAAAATTGAATTACTTCTCAGAAAGTACAAACAGGAATGAAATCTCTCAAACAATTTGCTCATTTACATGTCTACAGTTCTTCAGTAATTATTTTCTAACTCGAAATGAAAGGGCTTTTAGGTCATGACTTGAGCAGTTCTTTTGTTGGCTAGAGAGATGATGGATGAAGCTCATGTACAAGGATCTGCTGCTGGAAAATTTAAACCACAATATCTAAGTTTAAAAGTGGCAAAATTGCTGTGTATTAGCCATATTGCCAGACCCACAGTCAGTGCCCAAGATAGTCAAACATGTCTGTCACCATATCTTCATGTCTATCAAATTCTTCTTTACATCAGAGGTATAAGTCTTGGTAATATGGACACACATATGGTGGCTGTTTAAAAAGTTTTCTTGAATTTCAAAAGCCAAAAAAATCTGTCAAAATTTGTCAGACCTTAGTCAAAATGGTTCCTACAACCCACACTGCTCCACAACATATACAGTACCAATATATCCCATACAAAGTCAACCAAGATGCACCTATATGACCTCCAGCCAAACCTTGCAACTTGAGTGACAGGTTATTTATCCTACATTTGTTTTATATTATGAGAGGCATTTTTTACAAAAATCATTCAGATGTTTCACAATGATCTATCTTATAACAGAGGTATAAGAAAGACCTAGCAAGACAAAGACAGTGCATCCCTAATGATGCAAAACATTATCATTTTTATTTTGTTAGATTAACACATACAGCAATTTCTAACATCAAACCACTCAGCACATACTACTACACAGGTTCTATCACTGTTTTTTTCACTCAGATGGCATTTTTTAAAATAAAAATTCCACATACTACAAGTCTACAAGAGAAGAAGCAAGAAAATAAATATCTCAGTTTAGCAACGAGATTTGTTAGTTCATGAATAGTTCATTACACTATTCACCTTCCAATGTCAATAGTAGTAGACAAGATGAGTGTATGTTTTTCAGAGTCATATGATATAGGGTTTTTTTCCTAGAGTACAGCTCATAAGAAGCCCTACTGATAAATAATTTGGAGCTGAATTTTCCTCCAGTGAAATTGTGTTCTGAATACTGAGTGCATAGAATATGTTAGAAATTGGAGTTTATTTCTTTTCACTTAAGAAACATGTCATATTTCAGAAGGCAAAAATTCATCTCTACAAAAATTTGCCTCTTTACAATCTTTTAAAAACACAAGACTACAGAGGAGAAAGAAAGTGTTCTTGGGTGACCTCACATTCTGGTGCATTAACAGTGAGCACAGTCAATACAGGAACTATTCTTAGTTAGCAGCAAATTCGCAAGCATCAGCTGAGGAACAAAGAGACATGCTCCTCTTTAACTAAGGAACTGACTGAGACACTAAGGCACTGAGGCATAATTGGAACAAAATATTACTTTGCTTAAAGGAAAATCATAGGTTATAGCTGCATTACTGTTTTGAGTCACCAGTTAGACCCTAATAAAAGGGGTGAGTTTTAGACCTCGATTGATTTCTGGGTGCTGTGCTGAAAAGAAAGTATTGGAGCACAGTCCACCCACAGTGCACTTAAAGTGATTTAGAGCTGACAGGCAATAAAAGAAATATTGTTCCCCTTCTCATTTAGTAGAGCAAGAATAGCTGTATGCAATTTTATTTCTGAACTTGATAAGTGAAAAATGACTCATTTTATTAGATAAAGACCATTTAAAAAGCTTATTCCTATAATTTGCATATTTTTAAAATGAAATTAGTTCATCACGAAATGGTTAAATATAGTATTATGAGATAGGTGAAAGCCTGCAGAATATAAAAAAAATGGTTACACACAGGAACCAAATAAAAAGGGAATGAACTAAAAGGAGAACCTGTCATGAATTTTATGTCTTTCCCTGCATTTACAAATGGATGTGTCAATCAAAACTGCAACTGCAAATTATTTTATCATACATGCAACTCACAAAGCTTGTAAACAAATGACCTTGTAGCTGTATTGCTTTGCTAGTTCTGTGCCGCAAATCAGGCAGGTAATGAAGATTTTACAGATTGAGAGGACGTCATGGAATGCATATACTGTTATCTTTCTCACACACACACTTTTAATTAATGTATATTGGCTGTATAGCTGTCTTTCTTCCCTCCATCCTTTTCCCAGCTTTGCCATCAGAAAAGAGTGGTGAAGAGGTAAGACATGATTTCACACCAAAGCCAGAAGCAGTTCTGTCAGGCTGTTTGCCTGGCAGCTAACAGATATGGAATGTAAGATAGATTTTGAAAAATCACATTGACACCATTAAAACTCACACTGGAACTACTACTTTGCTATGACAGTCAAATTATTAATATCCTCTCTGTTGGCAGTTGTTTAATTTTAAAACTTTAAATTAAAGGGAATACTGGAGGAAAAAATAATTTCGAGGAGTCAGAAAAGATTTAGTTTTTAAGTCACCAAACTGGAATTCAGGACACGCAGTTCAACCATGTTGGCTGCAGACTTTTTCAAGTATTTTTAAAACCATCTAATTTAATCTCTCCATAGATATCTTTTGTCTACAGCTTATTCAGGCTACATACAGCTTATTCAGATCTCTTTGGGGAAAGAAGCACAGGTTTATGTGTATGAATTCTGCATGTAGGTGGAAGGGCTTCTCAATGGCCACTTCTACCTGGAAAATGAATAATGAGGTTGTATGACCTTTCTGCTTTCCGCATTACCTTCTCACACCTGAGAGAAGACCCCAGTGAACATCTGCAAAGCAAATTGATAATTCTTCTCCCCAAATCTTTGTCCCTCCAGATGCTTACAAATAAACACCATAGCTTCCAGATTTGGCATGCTCAAAAACCAGTGTTACACCAACCAGGATCATCTTGTGTTTTGTATTACTTTCTATCTTTGTCCTATGTTTTAACAATGTCTACAGCAAAAGCAATCCTGGTCCACTGGGATTATGGAGCTCCTCCATTACCAAAAAAGCCCAGGTCCAACACACTGCCCTGCTGGTTCCTGGGGAGTCCCAGTCTCTCACCCCTACAGAGCCCCCAAACTATGCAGAACCTGGCTGTGATTTTGGTACATCACATTGCCCAGAGGAGCCGTGGATGCCCCGTTGCTCAAAGTGTTCAAGGCCAAGCTGGATGGAGTTCTGGACAGTCTGGCCTGTGGAAGGTGTCTAGAGCTCCACGGTAGGGGTTGGAACTAGATGATCTTTAAGATCCCTTCAAACCCAAACCATTCTGTGATTCTGTGTTTTTTACTCATTTGAAAACCAGCAGTACAATGTAATCCTGTTTAAGAGTCCTAGCTTTAAAAGAGTTTACATTAAATTAATTTTACATTCCATATAACATTGGTAATAATAAGCACTACAACTGGAAGCAATTGGCTAGAAATTATTTGACAGTAATGTTTCTCTGAATTTTTCTGGATATGCAACCACTACTTCTATTGAGTCCCTCACTGGAACTTAACTCAAAGTACACCTATCCCTACTTCTCTTAGAGAGTGGCAGGAGAGAGGGAATTGTAATCAAAATAATTAATTTTTTTTTAATTTAATTTTATATTTCTTTTTATATAAAAATCATTTTAGTGCTGTTTAATCTGACAAAGTTAAAATTAGTGCAAAAGCACAAGGAAAGAAAATGAGCACATCTAGAAATGAGAAACAGTGAATTTGGACAAAAACAAACTTTTGAACAAGAAGTGTTCCTTTTTTTTAAAGGAAGCTCATTTTTCCTTTAACACATTTTGAATCATGACTATATTGTGAATCATTTTCATTAAAATATTAGTAGCTTTTTTCTGTCTAAGTGATGCAGCATTCTAAGCTTATAATTATGGAAAGGAAAAAGTACTGTTAAATTTTGTAATGCAAAATCCTTTTCATAACAAATTACCTTAGACAGATGTTAATAAATTTATTTTGTTTTGTTTTCATTTGGGAAACATTACCTATATTAAACCAAGTCAGTGGCCTATTGTCCATAAAAGTCTATGAAGGAAAGAGCAAACCTGTAACAACCTGAAAACCAGTCTAGCTTTTCCTAATGAGATCTTGCTCATCTGAGTAAGTTTCGGAACATGCTTGGCCTATGTAAGAAGTTGGAGAATAGCTATTGAATCAATGTGGAGTCCAATTATTTTGTGTAATTTCACATGTGATCTCTTACATCCACTTAATAACATATAAAACATTAAATTAGTACACCAGCACACAGTTAGGTGGAGTTCTGTATCTAGGACAAAAGCCCACAAGTCAAGGGTTCTGTTCAGAAATTTTCCCTCTCCTTACAACACTTACAGAAAGTGCAGCAGATCTGAAAATAGTCCCATTCAAATCTGGAGTACACATGTTTGGTGATGTAGATTCTGTCAGTACAGTTTCCATTTTAAAGGCTGGAAATAGAGTGAAGGCTTGTGATCGGCACCAATCGTTTCAGTAGTATAAAAAATAATTCTGATTTTTAATTCCAGCTCAGTAGATGATAAAAACTTGCCTTTAAACATCATGCAAGGATTGCAGGTGGTCAGTAGATAATGAAAGTTCCTGTTTACAGAAAAGAAAACATCTTTGTACTGACAAAATGATCTTTACCTTAAATTAAGAAGCAGTGGCGTTTTTTATTTACTGTGATAATCCAGAAAATCCTCTTGTGATGTTAGAGATTCAGTTTTGGGTTAGAGCAAACACTGCAAGAGAAAACCTCGAAGGAACCTGCAAGTTGTTCTGGAAATGCACAGCCATGCCTCTTGCAGCCTTGCTCTGTGTATTTGGCTGCTGCCAAGGACAGCTCTGGGCACAGATGAAGTCACAAGCTGCCCAAGGCAGGGCACTACAGAAGGCAGCAGAGTACCATGGGTGTTCTCCCTCACCCCTCTGTGACAGCCCCTCAATGCGCCAGGCTTGCTATTCCACTTACCTAACAAAGAGACAGAAGGTCTTTCTTTTGTGGGGGTTAAAAAACTAATATAAACACATACTTATTTCCACTTCTTCCTCATTCTTCACCTTGACAGTATGTTTACATCAAGGGAAAATGTTCAAAGATAGTTAAACATAAATAAATAAATAAATAAATGTCAATAAAAGGAAGAAAAACCAACCAAACAAGAACCCCTCAAGAATTATGAGATACAGTTTTTGATCTCCAAATTAGGGTCACAAGCTATAATTAGTTAGTAAGATACTAAAATATATTACTTGATCCTTAAAAGTGTCATTTAAATGTTTATGTCCAAGATACATATCTCTTTCTCTCTCTAAAAGAATCAAGATGTTTTTGAAACACTAAGTTCTGTGAAAAGTTCTCCATGAAAGGTCATCTCATTTTAGATTAAACCTACCTTTATTAAATCAAGTTCTTTTAAGGACAAATTGTTCGCTATTGACCCAATTATCTAACTTGTGTGTGTACTTACCTGCCCACATGTACTTTGGCAATTGCTATAATTATCTTGATGAATCACAAATAGAATTTACATTTTACCTTGCAAGTAGCGGAAAGCAGTGACTAGAGCATGACTTGATTATATAAATGCTACCTTATTTCCAGGAATGACGACAGAGCTGGTAAAAAGTGTCCTTAAATATAGCTCTAAATGACCCACTCTGTTTGGCAGATAGAGAGAAAACAAAAATCAGAAAAACACAGCCAAAGAAAATAACAAAAGAGGAAAGACTTTAAAAAGTCACCATAATCTGATGTAAAAGCTGGAAGACAAAGAAAACACCAATAAGCTGAAATTTTTAAAAGCCTCTGTATGAAGTATTTAAAATTTGGAAGACAGAAAAAATGTTACATAATATAATACTCAAAAGGCAGGAAACACAACTGTGATTCTTGCCCTGCAGTTTTCCAATGTACTTACAGCCACTCATTTCTACACAGCCTATACATATGAAGCCACTGGAAAGCCCCAGCAATTTCTGCCCGTGTTCACTGAAATTTACACTCAGCAGATTACCCTTGCAGAACCCTGAAGGGCTCTTTCTCAAATCCCTGTAGCTGAAGGACACTAAATTTTTTTCTTATATATATGTAGTGTCATGGTAAAATTGAGCTACGTTATGTCTTCTGACAACTCTTCAACTTGTGGAAACCAAAACGCTAGAAGGAGATGAAACATTTGCAAAGCTATTAAGAGAAGTGTATGAGACTGCCCTCGAGTTCTGTGCAGTAGGATCCAGTGGATAACACCAGCCTTGCCTTCCTTTGGCTTTTCTTTTTTTGAAAGAAACTTTAGAAAATACTAAATTTTAGAAATTGATCAGTGAGCTTCCATCTCTGGCTTAACTCTGGCTATACCTCCATACAGCGGCATCATGATTTATGAAGGCATGTTTATTTAGAAAGATGTTTAGACAAATACTTAATATGATTTTTTTCAGGGAAATAAACATTTTTTTTGAAACAGCTACTGATAACCATAACAACTTCTAAACCAGCTCTGAGTTATTAGGTTACCAATCAAAATCTTTAATTTTTTTCTTAACACAGATCCACAATCTTCTAATTGCAAACTTCAAAAACATCTAGAAAAATAATATATATTTTAACATAGTTTAGGTTCCAATGCACGGGATTGAATTGAAGCTCTGTTTCTCACTTTTTAAATGTTGATTTTTCTTTTTCTTAATCTTCCTTAGAACATATTAGTGGGGGGAGGATTTATTTTGGAGGGGTTTTTGTTTTTTAAATTCTTTATTCTTTGAGGCAAAGAGGGTACTATTCTAGCTGGGACAAATCCAAGCCTGACTTTGGTAAGAACACACAAAAGCAAACAAAAAAAAAAAATTCTGAAAATGAAAAAGTCTGGAGCAGCAGCTAACATGGCTTTGTCAAGAACTACGCTTGTTAAACACATTGAAACACCTTTAGGGCAGGGTAATAGGCCTTACAAACAGAGGAGGTGCTGTAGGTGCTGTACAACTCAGCCTCTGGCACCGTTTCTTGTGGCTTTTCAAAGCAAGTTACAAAAAAACAGTCAAGCTAAAATTGATGCTAGATGGGTGCAAGATAAAGGAAGAAAATCACTTGCAGATTATCAGTGGTTCACAGTGAAGATGTGATGAACTGTGTGTTAGCTCACAGTGGTTTCTGGTACTGTTCACTATGAACTATGGTAAAGGTAATGGGCTTATGAGTTTGAAAGAAGTGAAGCTGAGACAGACTGCACATATGCTGAGGAAAAGATTTTGACTCCAGAGAAATTAAAACAATGACCTGAAAAAGAAGAATATAAAAATCATTAATGATACATGCTGGTGGGAATAAACCAACTGGCACAAATAGAGAATGGCAAAATTGATGTTGAAATTTAGTCCCTCGTGAATTTTGACCTGAAAACAGTCAACAGTAAAACAATTGCAAAACACAATGCAGTGTGTATTAAAAGGAGTCTAACAGACAAGTAATGCATCTTCCCCATTCCATACTATTAAGTCTTTAATAATAAGATCTTACCCAGTCGGGATGCACAGCTCAGGAAGGGCACAATTGATGACCAAGAGTCCAGAGAATGATCCAATATCTCAAACCCATCCTCTGAGAAAAAGCTAATAGGAAGGCTGAAGAAAATGTGAAATATATAGAATCTTACTTCTTCCATATCTTTGCTCAAAACATCTGAGAACTGATTCTTCACTGGGATTCTTCCCACCCGACTTTATCATTATCTATTCTTCAGCTGTAGTAAGGTCATATTTTTGTAATGAAAATAGTTTTGATTAAATGCATTGGAAAAATCCAACTCTTGCTGAATGCAAAACAGACTGAAAACAAAATCTATGAGCAAGAGGACAAAAAAATCCCATGTTAATGATTACTTTAAAGTATCTCTCAAAAAATCAGAAATAACAGAAAAGATCAGCTAAATGTTAAAAAAATTTAGTTTAGTCATATTTCTATTCAATAGTGAGAAAAATACATACACAAAAAAAAGCCTGAAACCCTGATGATAATCATATTTAAAATACAGCCAAAGGTTCTAGTTTACTTTCAAAATCTGGAGAGACTTTCTTTACAGTCAAAACCAATTAAAGTTTTTGTCATTAATTATTTTGTACTGACCTCAGTGAGCACAGATGTTTTGCAAGGTGCATTCTGTTAAAAGCGATTGATGGCTTAAACAGTTCATAGTAACTACCTCTGTCTTCCCTCCTCTCTGTCTTTCACATACCCTGAACTAATTAAATCTAGGAGTGTTTACTAGTAATTTAATAAAAAATTCAATAATCTTCACAATCACTGAAATTGCTTTGACTTAGCACAACATTTCTGTTTTCCAAGACAATTGGTGAATTAAACAATAAAGAGCACTTGATGTGAGCAAGCTTGAAATGTGAATTCCAGAGTGAATACAATCAGAGGAGGTGTAATCATTCACAGGTATGAAGAGAGGCTGCGGGAAATTGAGATGGACCTGTGAATTAGACAGTTTCATTTCATGAAAGGAAATGAAATCTTGGAACTGCAATAAGGATCAATTCAGCAAGGATTGGTCCATTTCCCTGCACTTCATGTAATCCCATGCAATTTTATTGTTTTCACTTCTCTTCAGAATATTCCCTTTCTATTTTAGTACTTCATTACACCAATTGCTTCTCCTGTCTCTTGCTTTCACTTTCTCCCCTGATTACAGGATTTCAATGAGTATCATTTTGGAAAGGTTTAGTGCATTTCACTTAAAAAAGGAACACCCCACTGCCTAAAGATTGCTCCCTGTACATCCTTCTTCTTAGCATCATGCATGTGCTGGGCCCGTCAGCAAAAGGCTGGTTTTACTGATATGCTTAGGGTTAGGCTTGAATAATCCACAAAACCTAGAGTTTCAGGGACATTGACACTTGTCACCCCAATTTTCTAAGTTTTTCTAAGCCTTCTGATGTTTACATTCTTGTAAGGAACTTTCTCACACACTTTATGTAAATAACTTATTGTTTTGCATTCTTTTATGGAGGAGGAGAAATTTGATAGATTATTGGTTTGTCCAGTGTCATTGGAGAGGCGGCACTGGCACCCTCCAATCCACTGTCACTTTTGGAAATCCATAAATGTTGCAGTCGGAAATTAAAACTGCCTTTTTTACCTTGAGAGAGCTGCGTGTCTGCGTCGTGTTATTTTGTGTCCTATAGCGACAGACACTACAAAAGGCACGCCAAGAGGAGCATGGCACTGCCCCAGCATTGCTCCCTCCACACATTTCTCCTAGGAAACACCCTTGTGATTTGCATCTCAGCAAAAGGCTGTTTTTAAGGCCATGATTAGGAATGGGTAAGCCTAAAGATGAAAAAAGAAAAAACACTAGACCATCAAAGATATTGAAACCACAAAAGCCACACAAAAGTGGAGTACTTAAGGTCATCTCAATACATTTCATTATGACCACATATTTTCTGAAAAAAATTTATTTCATTCCCTCAAATTTAAATTCCTTTAAAATTCACCCCAGGTATTTTGTTTCATTTTCTTCTATGATTTCAAGTTTTCATTCCCTTTCCTGAAAATAAATTCTTCTTTTTCATTTTGGAAATTGCTTCTCCTGTCTCTTTGTTTACATTTCTTCGTTGATTTGGGGATTTCAATGCCAATAATTTTAACAAATTTCGGTCCTTTTCACTACACAACATTTCATCTCAGTCAATATTCTAGTCAATGCATTGCCAAATATACTCTTTTTTTTCCAATTGGACTTGATATTATCATAAATCATAGCTAGAGCGTTTGTTCCACATTCTTCTCGGATTCCAAGATTTTGTTCACTTTTTTGAAAGGAAAAATTTCCTATCAGGAAAGGGAATGCTATCTTGAGATTTCAATGAGGATCAGTTGGGCAAGCCTTGGTCCATTTCCCTGCACTTCCTGTCATCTGAGTTGCTTTTAAAAGTTTTCACTTTGTTTCCAAACTTACCCTTTTATCTATTTAGCATTTTCTTTCTTCAACTGCTTCTTCTGTCTCTCTGTTTAGCTATCTTCCCGGATTTCAGGATTTCAATGGCAAAAATATGTGCAAGCTTCAGTCTATTTTGCTGCACCATATTTCAACTCAGTCCATTGGGTTGAAGTCAGTCCAATGACACATTTACTTTCTATTTCACAATTGTATTTAATTTAAACATTTCTCCATTCCAGAGCATTTGTTCAAATTCTTTTCTCTTTTCATGATTTCATTCCATTTCCTGAAAGAAAGAAATCTTGAAATCTGAGAAGACAGTGGAACAAACATTCTGGCAAGGAGATATGAGCAAATAAAAGGAAATTGGAAAAAAACCCAGAAAATTTGCAAATGGACTGACTAAAACCAAGTACTGAGATGAATGAGGTGCAGTGAAAATCACCAAAACTTGCCAAACCTATTCCCATCAAAATCCCCAAATCAGGGAATAAAAGTAAACATAGAGACAGGAGAAGAAATTAAAGAAATGAAGTGCTAAAAAAAGAAAAAAAAAAAGAAAGAAAAAAAAAGTAAAAACAATAAAAGTGGCTGGGATGCTATGAAGTGCAGGGAAATAGATCATAGCTTGCCCAGAAACCTATTCCCATCAAAATCCCCAAATCAGGGAAGAAAAGTAAACATAGAGGCAGGAGAAATAGATCATAGCTTGCCCAATTGCTCCTCATTGAAATCACAAGATTTCATTCCCTTTCCTGAAACAAAATTCTTCCTTTCCGGAAAAGGAATAAAATCTTGAAATCAAAGAAGAAAGTGGAACAAACACTCTGGCAAGGAGATATGATAAAATAAATAAAATTGTAAAAAAAAAAAAAAAAAAAAAAAAAAAGACAAAAGATATTTAGAAATGGAGTGACTACAAAAAAATGTGCTGAGATGAAAAGCAGCACAGTAAAAAGGAATAAAGCTTGCCAATTTTCTGGTTTATTTCAATTATTCAATTATTTCAAGACTAATGCCAATTCTTGAAGCCAGCTGAACAGGGTTCCTGGCATTAACACCTGTTATCACCTTCTATCTATCGAGTTATATTCAGACATTCAAAATAGAGTATAAGTAGTTCCTAGACTTGCTTTCATCCATTGCTGCCTGTAGCTAAATAATTAGCTTTTCAGTAACTCAGCTTCTGGTGGAGACAGGATTGAAGAATTAGTAATTTGCCTGCACACCTTCAGTGCAAATGTTGCCTCTCAGGGGAATATTACATCTGTTTCCCAAGTGCAGCTAAAAGTATGCATCCAGCAAAAGAAATGTTTACAGAAATACTTGCTACCAAAATCAGACCAGATGCTGCAGCAGACTCAGCTTAAACCATTGTCTCAACAGCGTTTGGGGGCTCTAATTATTTTATTAATAAAAAAATGTATCAATGGAGAACAAAAAAATGCATCATGGTAAACAATGATGTCAGATTATAACAAAATAATTTTTTTCCCATTTCTGACGGACCATGGCCTTGAGCAACTGCCACTGGGGCAGGGACCCAAGGTGATGCACAGGTGAGGCAGGAAAACCAGTAGGAAGAGCAGAGGAGCAAAAGAGATAAAGTGTGACAGAGGGTCCTCAGCGTCCTGCACCAAGTGCAACACCCAGCAAAAGGGGAGGTGAGACCATGATGGTGTTGGACTAATACTGAGCTCACAACAGGAGTTCTTTCCCAAGGTGCTTGATTGTTTATTCTCTGTCTCTTATAACCTGAATCAGTGATGAAATGTTTGTATTAAATAGAAATAATTAGGAAAATTAAGTAAAATTCCTTGCTGAGCTACTTCTGCCTGCAACAATGTGTAGTACAGATATTATGTCCATATCTGCCAATCATCTAGATGCCAATGTTGTATGACTTTTAGAGCTTGAGTCAAGTTTTTTGGTTTTTTTTTTTCCATTTCATGCCCATTTCTCATGACTACCATTATCAACTAACAGGAGCACAACTTCTGTTCAGTCCACTCAAATGAAAAAGAACCCAAAGTGCCAAGTCCAGGCTACATGTAAAGAGCTAGCTGTAAAGAACAGGGATTTTCCTGTCTTGGTTTCCTGTCAGGCTGCCAAATATTCAGCTGATCCTCTGACATATCATTCTTCTTGCTATTAGAGATCTCTTAAATTATGGTTTATATCACCTGACTGGTTGATAGGAAAAAAAAAAGAAAGCTCAAAAACCTGAAAATTGATGAATGATAAATAGACATTTTAAACGGTTGATAGGAAAAAAAAAGAAAGCTCAAAAACCTGAAAATTGATGAACAATAAATAGACATTTTAAACATGCTATTTTGCTGATAAACACAGAAGTAAAGCAGGATATATAAATTCTAAGTTGGAAAGAAGCTGTCAATCCAACTTCACCAGTGTTTTGGGATAGGATCAGTTTTACAAGCCTCAAGTCACTAAAGCCTAATATAACATGGTTTTTAAATCTTGTGAGTGTGAATGCTCATTTGTTTGAAATTTATTAGAATGCCAACATCCAAAGATATTTACAGAAATCAGCTCTCAGAGAACTACGTAAGACAAAATACAGCATCACACCTCTCAGAAATTGCATTTTCACTTGCATTTCTGGGCTTAGGTTTTTGTCATGCATTTAGATCTAGAAGTGAGAGACTGTAACCACTATACATAAACAATGGAAATTGCTGAAAATTGATAACACCATAGGACTAACTATAAGAATTAGAATCGGTAAGATGTAAGCAAGAATGGAAAACCTGAGTGGTTTATTTCTCGTTCCTATATACTTTTGGATTCAGAAATCAACTTGTACAATTTACTAGCACAGCCATCATTAGGCATTTAAAGGGACTCAGCAGTGCAGCTGCCCATTTGTTGCGAGCACACTTTGCTGTCAGGCTACAACCACCTGCAATTTCAAGGGTACCAAATGCCTTTGTGGATGTAGGTATAAATTCCTGGGAGCTGGTAAGCATAGACATGAAGAAAATCCACAATTCTAGAGGAACTTCTTCCACTTTTCATATTAAACCTGAAACCCTAAACATACAGGTACTCCATACTCACCTCATGAGTACATTTGCTGGAGACTTTCATCTAGGACAGGATTCATCTTTTTCTGCTTCCTAGAAGTTCAGTCATTGGTGAGTATTTGGAAACCATTCCTTACCCTGAGCTACTGGGAACATGATCAAATTCAGCATAGATGTTTGCAATTATTATGTATTAGAGCTCATTTAGATAAAGTCTATGTCATTCCAAGAGGTTCTTTACTAATTTTAATTTCATTTTGCAACAAGCTTCTTTCCCTCCCATAGTGGTACTCAAATTGCCTTCATAAAAGAAATAGTTTGACACACCACATAGGGATAATTAAAGTTCTCATACACATAAGGATCTTGATAGTGATTTAATTCTACATAAAAATATTTGTGAAGGGTAAGTTAAATATTACTACCATACAAGCAAGATTTTGTCTACTCTTAAAAAGCATTAAAGTATTTTAAAAGGTAAACATTTCCTTCCCCCTCTTCTCAAAAAGCAATTAAGATAGCAGCATAGTCTAAGGAAACTTCATTATATTAAAAGCCCAAATCATATACTAGCTAAAATCCAGAATTAAAGTTAGAATAACATGCCAGAAATTGCAACTGTAAAAATGGGAGTATTTTCATCTTGGATATAGAAATTAAGATCATACTATATTTGTCATAGGCAAGAAGGGCAGGGGGATAAAATACTTTGTTAGTAGGCAAATTTAGTGTTAGATTCAAATGTCATAAAGATAATACTTGTGCAATAGGAAAAAGAAGAAAATTTCACTTTACACAGTACTGATGGAATGTTACAGCGAGCATAGCTCTAAATATATTTTAATCCCCATCACAACTCATTTTGTTTCCAGAGATGCTCATTTCTAATTAAAAAAAAATAAAAAAGTGTTCACCATGTCTTCTAAAAAAAAAAACAAAACAAACAGTGATTTAAAAAAACAGGATTTAAAAATTGAATCAATATAACATTTAGCTGAGTGTTCTAAAGAATTACCCTGGCAACTTCAGCTATAAAAGTAACTCTGCCCATGTGATTTTATGTAAGGCTTACTATTACAACCACAAGATCAAATTTTAAAAAAAAATACACTTTTTAAAAAGTGGATTATGTTTACATTTTTAACACATCCATTGGTAAACATGGCCTGGTAAACATGAGAGAAATTTTGCATCAGGCAAATGTTTTGGTGCCTTTGGGGGATTTATTAGAAATATTAGGGATAGGGTCAATATAGACAGCAAGAGAAAGCCCCAGCACAGGCCTGCAAAATCTTAGTGAGAAGTTCAAAAACAGTTTTTCTGGAAAAATGTGTGGATACTATCAATGCAGAGAAGAAGAAAAGGAATAGATCTGCAAGTGCATTGGACCTGGGAAGTAGCAGCTAAGGAAAGGAGCTGGCTGCAAAGGCACCTGTTCCAGGAGAAAGTTCGCACCAGGAACATGCATCCCAGGCTCTCGTTTTGGGATTGTTTTTAGACTGTGAGTTGAGGCAAAATGAAAGCCTTCATTCTCCTGTGAGTGAAGCTATCAAGCACTTATACCCTTAGGAGTGTGCTTCCACTGCCTCTGACCTGAGGGAAGCTTTCCTTCACTTTTTGAATTATGGGGGGCGGGCTAAGTCTGAGTTTAAGGTAAGGTTGTTCTCATGTTTCATCAAGTCAAGCTCAGCTTTATCAGCTGTATTCTCAGAAGAGCCCAGTCATCATGATCTTGGTGAACTTGACCTTTCCTCTACTGCCCTTTAATATCAGGTGCCAAAAAAAATACTCAGCTGTCAAAAAAAAAAAAAAAAAAAAAAAAAGTGCCACTGGCCATTTGACTTAATATTCATTCATCTGGTTTGCATTTTCAGCAGTTAAACTTGCTGCCTTTGGTGATTTTATTCTATAAATTTTGTCTTAGGACAGCAACAGAAAGGGAGTTACAAAACCCTATCTGTTCTTTGCAGTTAAATTCTCATTTTAGTTACAGTAGCATCAATCTGGTACGTTAAGTAAAACAGTGGAGTTATTATAGTGAGTAATGGCTGAAAACTAATTCACATTGCCTGAACCATAGCAAATGACAAGGTGTTTCAAACAGTTCTTAAATCAACTCTCCTCTGCCCTGAGAGGCATTTCAACCTGTAGCATTATGACACTACCTATTAATTGGTTCAGTACCAGTAAGAAGCAGCACTATTGGAAGATAGATTGTAAGGGATCTTCCTAACAGCAGTCACGCTTGTTACAGCCTGGTCTTTCCAAAACCATGAGTCCCTTGTTGCCTTTTCCTGGGGTTCTCTGCTGGATGCTACACAAGCACTTTCTTCAGTAACCATGGGAACGAAACCCAGAGCATTATTTGGGATGCAAAAGCTTGACCAATGTTTTTAACTCACAGTGATGCTTTGTTTTAATGATCCAGGCCTATTAACAGAAAGGTTTTTGCAGATTAGTGGTTTTCCCACTTGAAAAACACAGTAAAGGTCAGCTGTTGAAAATAATAATTCTGCATTTCAAGTGGAGATTTATAGTTCTGTGTAGAAAACTGTCCTTTTCAGTGAGTAACTGCAGCAGAAAAAAATAAAACCATCTATCATGAACACATGAATTTTTTAGTAATCCCATGATCAATTTAAACAATGCCTCCCTGAAAATAGAAATCTTGAGTTCTCTTCCTGTCTAACACATTGGCTGTTAATCTTTGAGACAAGCCAAACCACCTGTGCCTCAGTTTCTGTGCATTAACCAACATTAAATACAAAAAAACCTAGTTGCTGAGCCATTTCATCCATTCAGGTTTTTCAAGCTTATTTCCCACACAGAAGTAATACAGAAAATATTAATATTTAAAGTTATGATTGCTCATTGTGAGATGTCATGGCAAAGACAACTTGAACACAAAATATCTTGTAACCTACAAAACCCCCTGAGTAGACACAACTGGATATCTAAGAAAACTGTGGCAATATCTGAAATTTATTCCATATTCTCCACTTTGTTTGTACCATAAATATTCCAAGCACAGTCTCTTCCTCCATTTGAGTCTCCATTGCTTCACCGCCAAAAATATTTGATTTTTATGTTTACATTTAAAAGAAGTTTTGCTTATGTTCAACTTTTTGATAATGACTCAGGACTACTGACTAGCAGATTGCATTTAAATGACTTATCCACACTTAATACATACTTTGAATAAGTGCAACATAGATGTTTTCACCAATACACAAGCAGAATAGATCAAATGAAATCTGAGCTAATTTAGGCAAATTTCTAGTTTATCTATATGATTATTTTCTGTTTTTCAACAAATGTTTTAACTTACAAAAGGTGATGCAGACATCTTTGCATTAAAAAACAGTAGTATCGTGCTGTCACCACAAACCATAAATTTATTTGCGATGGTGCTAAAATCCTACATTTACTCTGTAAAATGTAAACCAAATATTTTTAAATAGGATTATACCACTATACATTTATTGCATGGGTTTTTATCATTGTTGATGGTGTTACAATGTCAAGGTTAACTTCTTACAGGCCAGTAGCTGTCAAGCCTACATTTACTTTGATTCTAAAGCTGCCTTCTAATCAAGAAGCCAAATCAAAGTTCACAGGACCAAGTTAAGAAGTCAGGCAGCATGTATTTAAAATTAAGTTGATGTGGCAAAAATGCAAGCTCCTCAATGATGGCCTTTATCCTAGAGAAGGAGATATATTCATACCTGATGTCATTAAAAACTCAGATAATTTCAGAGATGAAGGGGTTTATTTTCCTAAAATCAAAACAACTGGATAACATCTTTATCCAAATGCTGGTACTAAGTAAATACAATGAACACAAACACTCTGTTTCTAATTTCCAGCATCCTATTTCTCTTATATTTGTAAATTGTATGGCATTGCTTTTTTGGGTATTTGAATCTCCTATCCTCAAGTATCACCCACCCCATGACACATACACACTCTTTTAGTCGGAACCAATCTTGACAAGCATATATAACCTTTAAACCATTCTTCACCATGTTGATATAAATATTAATAAAATCATAGGTACCACCGTATAGTAAAGTAACATATGGGGTAACAAAGCATCTCAAGATTATTCTGTGGAATCCTTATAGGAAAGAATACCAATTTCCCTGTGGAAAGCATTTGTGAATTCATCCTTGTATTACCTCTTCCAATATCCCAGATCTGTGTACAAAGCACAAACTAGGCCTTTAAGAACACAAGGTAATAAATATCAGTATTCTTCTAGTGCTGTAGAAGAGAGGAAAGAGGAGAAAAAAAAAAAAGAAAAAAAAAAGCTTTCTAGATTCAGATCTCAAAATCAGAATTCACCCCTGACCCCCACACCTATACCTTCATTGCATAGAGGCATAATATGGGATATACATTACAGGATGATGTACCACACCTTCCAAGCAGTCCTTGTCTCTGGCCAGATACTTCAACCAACATAAAGACAATATGACTTGGGTGTTTCTCCAGCACAAAATCAAGCCAGCATGAAGCCATACTGCTTTTCCTGCAAATCCTGCAGTGCAGATGCCAGGATACACACCTGTGTGCAGGCAGACCCAACCTGGGGTAACTGTCAAGAAAAAGTGTCAACGCATCCTCCTATAATGACAGTAAAAAGGTCATGAATGTTTGATTTCTTTCTTTCAATTCTGTTGTTGTTCCAATATTTTTAATCAGTCTTTCCTTCCTCCTAGTCAGGCAACTATCCTTTGGTTTATATTTTTTGATTTGTATAGCCCTTTCAAGAGAGGAGATCTCAAGAACATCTTTGCCATGGATCCTATACACCAAGTCTGGACATCCAAGGACAGACTCTCATTACGTTTGGGGTCCAAAGAAGCTCATGAGAATTACTGATCTTTAAAGTATCAATAACATTGTAAGTCTCTGAAGAACGTACAGCCAGGTTCGCTTGGATTTTTTTTTTTCCTCCACACCCATCAGTGAAGGAAACAGACAACTGACTGCAGACCTAATTTGTTTTCTGTGTGCTTTTCTTTCTTTTTCTGCCAGAGAACTACTTAAACTCCACAGGTTTCTTGTGTTCACCAATTCACCTCGAAGCAAGGCACAGGAAGACTCAGGAGAACAGTTCAGAGACTTAATGCAAGGTCAGCAACAAAATATCTGATCACAAAGCAATGTTTTTAGGGAAAAATGTTTATCCCACTTGTACTCAGTACCATAATTTAAGTAATTTTGTTTTGTGAACTGGTCTCCAAAGGAACCCCTTTCCTCCACACAGGGATTGCATATTCAAATCCTGCTACTCCCATTGTATTGCGCATCCTCTTTCACCTGTTAAGATGCCATCAACTATTATCATCAGCAGTTTCAAATAACTCCCCTATGAAAACTAGTTTTATAATACATAGACTCTACATTCATTACCTTATCATGAATGTCACTAGAAAATGTTTCTAAAATGGGAGGTAAAAACAACATAAATGCAAGTAAAACACCCAACTACCACTTAATATTTTTGAAAAAATACTGATTTAAGATGACAATAAAAATAGTTTTTATTGTCTAAACTATAACACTGAGCTGCATTTTAAGATTCCTCCACTGTTATGAATTCACATAGTGGTGCATACAGACATGTAAAAATCTGTCCCACATGCAAACTGTGCACATCAGACTACTCATTTTTAGCTGTACAAAGCAAGTAATGACAATATACACATTGCTGATTGTTGGCTCGATTTGGTGAAAAATGAGCTGGCATTAGGAAATTATGTCCTCAAACAAGAGAGCAGCTTACTCAAAGGGATGTAACTTCCATGCTGTTAGTAAGAAACAAAGATCAGATATGCTACACAGGAGGGAGACCACTGGGGTTTTTTCCTTCCCTATATCAGGGAGATAGAAAGTCTTTGCAGCTCTCTTGAAAAAAAAAAATCAGCATTAGAAAATAAAACAAAAGAAAACAACCTGCACAGTATGTTCTAATAAGAAAAGAGTTCTTTTGTTTAAAATTTCCCAAAAAGGAATGATACTTGGATGGATTTTGATTTTGCAAGACTTTGTCTTCAAAAGGAAGACAAAAATCATAGAATCTTTAATGTTTGAGAAGAACTCTTAGATCATCAAGTGCAAGTGTTGTTGGAAAATGTTAATCCAAGGACCATATTCAAAAGGTATACCATCTACCACGTCTCTTATTCTGTGGTGATACAAACGCAGCCTCATCTTCAAAATTTACTTCCACTAAATTCTCCTGTTAATTCTTTTCATTTATTCTTATAATAACATTTTTAAACAAATTTCAGATAATACATGCAAAGTAGCCATTTGCACAAAATTACGTGTAAAACAAAGTGAGTATTTGCAGATTAAATATTTTAAACCAGTGCAATTCATTCTTTTTTTTCCACAGGCTTGAAATTCCTCCTACCTATGACAAGTGTGTGGTGAACCACAGGCTTTCCTCGGGTTTTGCATTTCAACTCCTGATTTAGGCAAAATTTCTTAAAACCATTAGTAATACAACTTTCAGTTGCCTTCATAATCTGTATGATTTAAAAATATTTCTTACTCCTAGTTTTCAGCACTTAGATGCCAAAGTTAATTTTGAGAAGCTGGTGTTTAAAATATCCCTGATAATAGGGCAGAACTTTTTGAAATTTGGCATTTATGACAGATATATTTCTTCCAAACACTATTAAATACCAGACATATTTTTCTTCTTAAGTATACTCAGCATTGACAACACAGAGAATGAAGGCTCAGTTTATAAATTTAACACAAAATTCAGTCCACTGGTCCAGTGTCAGAGCATAATTGTTTCAACAAATGCAACAGAAATATTCACTCCCTTTCTTCCAAACTTATAAAGACACAAAGTAAAAAACAAGCATTACAAATTAATCCACTGAAATGTTTATTTTTTCTGAAAGACTAGATTTATAAGTAAAGCAGTACAGTGTGTGTGGTTGCTTTGCACTTGGTTAATATTTGTTTGTTTAGGTAGCATATGAGAAAGGGGAAGACAAGCTTTTGGACTCATGAACTCTCTATGTCTGAAAGGGAAGCAACAAAGTCCAAAACAAAATACATTTTTAGCGTAATTCCACTGATTCTCCAGAGTCACAGTCAAAGCACTCTAAAGGAAAGCAAGCTGGACACAGTGGACATAGAGAGGCCATGCCATAGTCAGTTAACTCTCGAAATCCATGGAGCACAAAAAAGGCAGTAGATGAAGAAGAGCATACCGTGATACAAAATTTTGGATCCAGCAGAATCATTAATTTGATGTTCCATGCTTGGTTTTGGATTCCGCTCTTCCTTTGAGGATCAAGAGCAAGAGACCACATCTGTTCTGTGAAATATTCTCCCATTAGTGACTTCTTTTTTGATTGTGTGTGATGGTTTACTTAGGTGAAAAATTGTTGTACAGCTCCATCCACATTTTTTAAATGATGAAAATCACCCTACTCCTAAGACTAGAAGATGCTAGATTCAGTGACTGACTCACAGTATTCTCAAGACGACACTTTCCAGTGTTGTTCTAATAGCCATATTCATTGCTTCTCTATAAGATCAAAAACATACTTTTAAAAATCCCAGTTTTCTGATTGATCCACATGAAGATAGCTTTAGCATTTCCGGGGGGAAAATGCATGTTTTAAAAAAGTAATAATTATGGAGCATTTCTAAATATCCTTTCAAGGACAAAGATCTTGCCCAGATAACCAAAACCAGCAAAACATCTGCTACTGAAGAGGTAAGAGATAAATTTTATCACTGCATTTTCAATCCACAGCTAGAGAGTTTTGTGGTATATGGCATATGTTCTTTGCTTCCTATTAACACTAAAATAACCAGAACAATGTGCAAATCTGAAGGAAATGACACCATGTCCTTCAATAGGACAAACTGACTGACTTTCCCCTCTACCGGCAACAAATGAGAGGAAAGGAAAGTTTGGACTCTGTAGACAGCTTCATAAAAGAAAAGAGCAGAGGGAAATTATTATAGATTATAACTGATCATAGAAAGGAACGGGAAAAGAGAAAGAATTAAAAAGATAGAAAAGAGGGGTAAAGACAGAAAGCTTTCCAGATTCAGTGCTCCATTCACCTTCCTCCTAAAGGGAGATTAAAACCACAGTAGTTAGCCTCACATCAAACATCCCAGAAGTTCAACTTGGTAAAAAGTCAAGGGATCAGATCCTCTTCAATAACATACGTATCTTGCCCAAGATGTGTGTTGGGCTTATATACTGCATAATTTTATTTTCTATGCAGTAGCAATCTCTTTGCCATATCCCTTATTGCACTGACCAGTAAATTTCACAGCAAGGAAAAATATGTTTGCAGCATAGATTGGAAGTACAACATTTTAGTCCTCTAACATGCTGGGGGAAGTTTTAGGCTTAAAGAAGTCAAAGAAATGGGCAGAAAAGAAATAATAATGCTAAAGGAAAATACCATTGGTCAGCATATGAGTTCATTTATTTTCTGCTTTTGAATTTCCCACTGCTTAGCAAACAGAAACACAGGGGTTTGTTGTCCAAAGAAGAAAATACATTTGTGCGAAAATGAAAGCTGCAGTCTTTCAGCTGATGTCAGGTTATTTTGATATATCCTGGTCATAAAGACAACAAAATAATGATTATATAGAAACAGTCCACACACTACTAAGAGTCTGCAGAAAAATGTACACAAAAGAAAATGATTCAGCACATTCATTGCCAGGTTTTAAAATTGCTTTACATAATTTAATGAAATTTAAATACAATTAACAGGCAAATATTTGATGCTCAAACTCTTGTTCCAGTATTTTCTCTTTCATGGACTAACAGAAAACCTTAAGAGAGCAGCTTTAATTAGCTTTATTCTATTCAGATTTAGAAATCAGAAACAGGTGGCGCAGAACATACCTATTTAGTTTAGATTAAAAATCATTCCATAACTTAATAAAAATAATAATTACATAACGTAAATAGTGAAGTCTGTGTGTCAGGAGGCCTTATATTAAAATAATCTGGTAAAGATTATCAAAACAGAGATGTTAAGGGGGTTAGATTTTTCTCACATCCCACTTTTCTTTTCCTTCACTTTTGTACAAGATAAGTAATGCAGATCTCCTATCAAGCAATGCCAAAAAAATTTAGTTCTCCTGAAAACCACCATTTGCTATAAGTCCATTTGTGGACTTGAGCTTCTCTCCTCAAGTAGCTGTTCCACTCTGTGCTGTATTGCCTTTTTGATGGGAAACCTAAATAATGTAAAGCAAGCCTGGAGCAGGAAAATTGGGGGTTTTACATCCAATTTAAAGCCCTAAGTAGAATAGAATCCAAATTCTGGTTCAGAGTTACTTAAAAGTAGTAAACAATTCCACACTTCCATTTTAGGAATGCGAGCCACGACTCTTCTGATCTCAGTACAAAGAAAAAACATGGAGAACTTTGGGAAGTTTCTCAGTATCCATTGCCCACAGCTGCAGGTGCCTGTTCCTGGCTACAGTGTTCCTTATGGAGATGCACCAGCCCCCAGCACCCAGCTGGAAGCACATTCAGAGCTAACTGGGGCTGGAGCTGTTCAGCACGCTGACTCCGCTGCAGCTGCTGCGGGAGCTGGGCAATGCACAGAAGCCAGGAGTGTGGCATGCCCAGGGACTCCAGCCTGGACATCACTGAAACTGTTCAACTCACTTTAATTGCATTAGAATTATTAGCATCAGTTTTAAATAATGACAACAGGGATTTCCTTTCCTGAGCTTTGCAAGCCACCACACAGGCTCTGGTCCTGTCTCAATTGCAACTGAGTGAGTCACAATTTAAAGTGAGTGACCTTTTCAAGGTGGCAGATTAGCCAGATAGTAGATTTTGCAGCACCTTTAATATTTTTTCTGTGCACTGTCAGTGATGAACAAGACATCATACAAGCCTTGATACAAAAAAGCACTTGAGCTGACCATTTAATCTAACAAAAGTAGGTACTGGCTTGAAATTAAAGGCACATTCCACTACTTTGCTATTTATAAGTGAGATTGTTTACCACCACGCAAGGAAAAACACAACCCAGTAAAACACATCCCTGCTTTGTGTAGAAAAATTACATTCTCAGATTTAATCCTTGGAGTATTCTTGAACTTACTTCCAATTCTCACATTTTCCCTGAAGATGTTCATGATAACAGGTCTTATTCTCAACTGCACTGGGGAAAATCAAGTCAAAGATTTCTTCAGGCAGCTCTTCATAGTAATTTCTTTAAGTATATAGAACCCAGCAGATTCATTTAACTCAAATGTCCTCTCTATTATCCTAAAATCCACTAATCTCATTCTTCTGCTCCCAGTTTCAGGAGCAATTTTGTACTGCATCTCATTATGGTAATAAAAGGGGAAACTTGCTCAACAGAAAAATTTAAATTTATCAGTCATGTCAGTCCCAAGTAAATTGATGTTGCAATCAACCATACCAGAGGCTTACCAAAAGAAACACTTAGTAAACAAGATTTTGGCAAAAGATGTAAAATACAGGTATTTAAAAAATCATCTACCCCTTAAACTTTATTTTTGCCACTTGTTATGCTACTAAACCTAAACTGTTCTTGTGAAAAAACTACTTAGAGGGGTCTCATGTAAGGAACATTCTTGACATAGCCAACCAATTCTTTTCAGTAAAGATTAACATTGACTCGTAAGGCCTATTTATGAAATTCTGAAGATTAGACAAATACTCTATGCAGAGTTTAAACTCTGCAGTTTAAAAAAAAACTCTCAAAAAATAAACAAACAAGAAAACCTACCATAACTAATATTAGAGACTAGATCAGAACAGTGGAAAATTCCATAAAGGAACAAAATAGTGGTAATGACTTTGAGATGAGGTGCTTGACAGCCTGTCCAACTCACAAGTACTAAATGCCACTCAATTTCACAGATCACTAGTAACCAGACTGGTAACTTGAATCTCTACTGAAACAGATAATTTTGAAATATCTGCAAACCTGAAACATCTGGGATGTTTTTGCCCATCTCCCAGTTTCTTCATCCCAGCCATGCATTACAGATCCTGGCTTTAAAAAGGAAATATTATTTCCATTATCTTATTACAGTTCAAATATTGCAGTTCTAAATTGGACAGTGTCAACTTAACAAGGCAAAAAAATATCTGTACCATTTGTGCCCATCTTTTCTAGAAATAGCCAACCAAGATCCCAGGTCAGTATCCCCACACAGTAATAAATAGCTTTAACAAGTGGCTGTGTGAGCTGCATTCTGATGACTGCACCAGTGTGTCACAGCCCATTTCTGCGCCCTGTAAATATCAACTTCCTGCAACGAACAGAGCAAAACCAGAAACAGACCAAATGAGACCAGCGTGGGACTTCACAATGGCCAATGCAAGCTTTGACTAAAGAATGTTCTGTTCATCACATTTCCTTACTCATCCCACTAATAGCTTCTTTCATGGAAGGTATTTGACAACAGTCTCCATTTTCAGCCTGTACAAGTAGATTCAAATCGAGAGAAACTCAATAAGATGTAAAGCTGGGAGAAAGTAATATAGTTTGAAAAGTAAAGCTGCTTATACACTTTTGCAGATGTCTTTATGCTCGCCAGCTTTAGAGGAAGCATGAGAAGGCAGAAAACAGAGCAGCAGCTAGCTACAGAGCTCCAAGAGTTTCATCCAGCCAACACTGTCTCTGGGAAGAATATGCCAACACCATCCTCTGCCTCGGCAAGTGTCCCTTTCCCTCACACCACCCACAATATGAGGGCAGAGGGAGGAGGAAGGAGACCAAGTGCAGTAGACAAGACTTCATGGAAATAGAATATACACAATTTAACATTTTACACCAAGATGCACACTCCAGAACATTCACCAAACTGTAAATGTTGTCAGCTGGCTAGGACATCTTTTTTTAAACAATATATAAAAAAAATGTTACTCAGAATATTTCAAGATTATTATTGTTGTTTTCACCATTCCCCTGCCTGCCAAACTTTACCACTTGGGAGGTGGTACGCACTCAGAAACACTGCAAGAAAACTATTACATTTGTTCTTGGTTTTTCTTTCTAAAGTATATTAGTCCCCCATAAAAGAAATATTGTCACTTTGTCTCTCTAAGACACAGTTTTAAAAATTATTCCAGAGACAGAGAAAAATCTATGTAACAAAATGCAGAAAATTATATACTTTGAAGTAAAAATGGGAAACACTCAGCTGTATACTTTTATATATTGCGCTTTAAAATATCATTCTAATTATCTTTTCTTTCTAGATTTGTGCAAATGCTAGCTGGGAAAAAACCCACTCTTATTGAGCTATCAACTACAAAATAGGAAAACAAATTGCAAAAATAATTGAGCTTTTGAAGTTCAGAGTGATTGAGACCTAGTTAAGGAAACACATACACAACTTTGATTACATAGCAGCCTCTATTCCATGTACACAAGTAGGACTATACTGTAAAACAAGAGTTCAGACAACATACTCAAAAATTAAATACAGTATCCCTGCATCTTATCTGATTAGGTTACCATATCCCATGTCATGGTGCATGGAATTTTCATGCTTTCTTGTGTCATCTACAGAAAATATTATGATATTTGATGTGTCATAAAGGCAGAGAAACATGGAAAAATGATAGCAGATCCATTGTAACGCCTTCAATGCATAATTAGCTTATCTGAGTGTTTGCAACAAACATGAGCTGACACAGTAAGCTTATCAGTTTCTCAAGCCTCAATATCATACAGTCATGGGGGGTTTGACCAGATCATAGAAACTTTAAAGCCCAGCTAAGTCACTTTATGATCAAGCCACAGTTTTGCCATCACCATTTAAGTCCCTCAATCCAGGCCAGAAGTATTAATCAATAATCAAGCAAGTATTAATCAATAGTCTTGGAACTGGAAGGGGTATGCCTAACTTCAAAAACCTGCTCTCTGATCCACAAAGTTCTAGTAGCATTACGTGCATGCAGAGTAATTACGTTAATTTTACTAATTAGTAAATATGGGTAAAACTGCTTCCCATCCCTTTCCCCATTATAAGCTGTTTGAAGCCCCAGAAAAAGACTTAACAACTCTTGGTAAAATTTGTTTCTCTTTGGACTCCATCCAAGCCATTTTACACAATTCCATTAAAGCACAGCAAACAAGGCTAGGCATTAATGGGTAACTGCAGTAGGCTTTATGCTGTCAACATGGATCAGATTCAGACTGGCTCCTTCCCAGAATTATGCTTTTAAAAGCTTATTTAGTAACAAATTATACAGAAGATAAACACACAATTAACCAATCCCCCAAGAAGCTAACAATCAAAATACTCTGTGCTGAAATATTAAACATATTATGCTGTTGCCTTCCACCACCATCTATCACTATGGCTCCTCTGTATCTATGCTGCGTGACTTTCTGCCAAAGCCGTGGTTAATTAATGTAAGTGCATGCAACCATTTCTCAATTTTAAACTCCATGTTTGGAGTATGTTTTCCATCTTACTTTCCACAGCAGTATGGAATGTAAAATGGGAAACAGATCAAGGAATGCTCCATATGTACGCTGTCATTTTCACAGTGCTCAGAAGGGAGGTCCACAAGTACACCAATCACAAGTGTGAATGCATATGCAAACTGTGGGGTATGAGTGACTTCAGTCACTGTATCTGTCACCTTCATGCTGCTACTAGTTTTTGTTAACTCAAAATTAATTCAAGGCCAAACTCCAACTGCTTTATTCTTATAGTTACATTACAATCAAAGAGATGGTTGGAGTTCAGACACATCTCTGTAAATTTTCATTAGATTGGACAGATAGATATTGGATCCTACTTCCTTCTTTCTGCAGAAGTTTAGGAATGAAACAGGGGGATTTTAAGGCAGTCATTTAGTGGTATGCTCAGGAGTAGGGCTTTGCAAACCCAAAGTTAGTGGGTAAATCTGAAGCAATTGTTCAATCCTTATCGTGCATGCTTTTAAGCTTAGCAGGAATCCAGACAGGAAGAAGTAATGACAGAAAATAGAATAAGTCACATAAACCTGTCTATACGGCCACATAAGAAGGATTTCTGGACTTTGGGCTCAGCTGTGTCAGGCTAAGATTAACAGGTAACTACCCTAGTCAGAAAATACATTTGTCATATAATGTCTGGGAGGTGATATTTTATACTTCTCTGACTTCTCATTACAAAGGATCAGCAATCTTAGCCTATATCACTTCAATGAATTTTTGTACATCTACCTCCTTCTACTAGACATCTCGCTTTCTCCTTTCCACAGCTGTGCCATGACTGATTTTTTCAAAAATCCCCTATATATAGTTTCAAGACATGACCTTGTCTTTTCCTCTTTCAAAATCATATGGCACTGAGCTATCTGAATTATTTTGATACACCTTTACTTGCCTTTTTGACCAAACTCTTGTTCACAGATGCACACAATTATAGCTCTTGATTGTCAATTTATCATCAAATTTCTACATTTTCTATTTGTTTTGAAAAACCCAATGAAGCTACCCACATGCTTGTTGCATTAACATGACATTGTTTCTATTCTTCCTACGGAATGCAACGTTATTATGTACCCACAAAATTATTACCTATATTTATTGAGGCTACAGTTACCAAACTACAGCTATTGGTATTGGGAAAAATGACACACTGCTTAAAGGCAGAGCCATATCCAAGGGCTGTTCAACCAGCCAAATTAAGAAATTCCACTGTCAGAGGATAGTCAGGAGCTGTATTCACCTATGGCAGTTTCTCCCATTTTGTCCTTAAAAGACACACCCCTCCAAGCATATTTTCTTTGCAGTATACTTTTCATGCTATTCCAACTTCTGAGAAAACTACCAGTGAAGAATATATCAGCACTAAAAAAAAAAAAAAAGAAAACCACAAACACGCAGTCTCAAACAACAAACAAACAAAAAAACAAAAAAAAACAAAACCACAAACCTGCAGTCTCAAACCACTAAGGAAATGAATTTACCTTAGTTTCTATTTAATACTGCATATTCTTAACACGGGAGGGGAAGAAGAACTTACTACAAGGTTAGAATAACTGGCTCTTACAATCAGGCTTCTCTTCAGATGCTTCAGTTTAGCATTCTTACAAAGGAGTTTTGGTGGAAAGATTCAAAACAGCCTCAAGGCACAAAGAAAGTAACCAGATTTGCAGGACTTGAGGAAAGAAAATAACAACAACTCATGGATGAATGGGTGTATACCACTACAGCAGAAGTGAGAAATTTCTAAAAGTCCTCCTTGAAAGCAGATCAACAACCCTCTGACCTGCAACTATCATACCTTGATACAATGTTCCCACCAGTTTCTTTCAAGCTAAGGTCTCTGTCCATCCATGCAGTTCCTAATCTTTAGGAGCTCTCTGAATTGCCTTAAAGAATATCACCCCACACTAAACAAAGAAACAGAATTTGGTGTTAGACTGTCCGATGCAGTCTATTCCTGCACCAACATTTCCTCTGGCTTTCACATAAAATATTTCTTTTCAACTCTCACTGGGCATTGTAAGTGACAGAGAGTAAGATCAACAGTGGATCCAAATCTGTTTTATATGTGACTCCCATCCAAAGAGAGCATCAACTGCCACCCTGCATACAAACAGCTGCTACTTCACCAGCATCTCACCTACTTGCCACTCAGCAGCTGAATTTGACACTGGACAAATTTTGCTGGAAAGCAGTGAAGTCTGGCAGGTTTGGTCATGAACAAGGTGACTGTTGTACCAAGCACAAACATACATCAGAGCCAATACATGGACACACCTGCCTGGGACCACCTTCCAAGATAACTTCATCCACAGAGAGATCTAAGAGTCCCAGACCTGAAAACAATTACCAGGATCATGAATCCACAAGGAGAGTCTGAATACAGTTCTGTTTCCTTGAGGCTTTCCTTTTGCTTCTCCACATAGTCTTTTCCTCCAAGTCAGCTGTAACATCTCTTTCCTTATTGAACAGCCCCTCTAGATGGAGAGATCTGCCTGTCTTCTTTCTCCAGGTTCTGAACCAATCTTTCTGCCTAAATCTCTCAGTTCAGACAGAGGCAACCTGTTGAAGAGACAAGTAAGCACAGCTGACTGTACTCCCTGAACAGTGTGCCACGCTGTGCCCTGAGAAGAAGCATAACCCCACACACTTCCAGATATATCCACCACCTTCAGGATGGGTCCATACTCTCTTCCAGGTGCTTCATGTAATTAAAAACTAGTGATCTTTGCCAGGAAGTCTTGAAGCTCTCTTCATGAAGCAGAAATGCAGACTGTCAACACAATGTTCTGGAACAGGGACAAACAGGCAGAGATATTATTATGCCTTTGCCCTGAGTGCTGGGAACAGGGCATCCTGCTCTGTGAAAGCTTCCAGCTGAACCAAGGAGTGAGGAAAAAGGGCTGACCAGCATGGTTCATTTGAGTTGTCACATTTGTTTGACAGTAAATATATGCTGTAGGGAAGCATGCAGAAGGTTGCCAGCTGACATCTTTGGGCTGTTTCAGGGACAGTTTTCTGCTAAGTCTGTGTTGGTATAAGACAACTGAAACCCTGCAACAAAATAAGCAGTGGTAGATAGGTCACAGCACACCCATGGTACAAAACAAAGAAGTAGGACAAGTGTTGAAAGGACCTGCATGGTGCTTTGACCCTGTCTGGTTGTGAGGTGCCCACTAAAGTCACTCTATCACTCTTCTCCCTATTACTGGACAAGAGAGAGAGACTATAATGGAACCTCAAATGCTGAGATAAGGGCAGGGAGATATCACTCATCAGGAACCATCACAGGTGAAACAGATCCAACTTGAGGAAATTAACTGAATTTATTAGCGACCAAGCTCAGAGTAGGATAATGTAAGGTAAAACAGATCTTAAAAAAAACACCTTCCCCCTTCCCAGGCTTATCTGTATTCCTGATTCTGAACTTCCTGCCCCTCAGCAGCTCAAGGAGACAGGGAATGGGGGTTACATCATCACCTTTTGTTTCTGCCACTGCTTCCTCCTCAGAGAGAGGAGTCCATCCCCTGCTCCAATGTGGGTGTTGGGTTTGACTACACGTAAGGCAGTTGGCAGAGCAAGTTATCTAAACAATATTATTTTTTGTTACTATTTTTTTTTATTGACCTATTCTTTCCTGTCTGCAAAATTCTTAGATGGCAAACAGTAGCATCATGCATACACTAAAATTAGTGAGGAAAATCCAGCTATTCATACTAAATGGCTGAAACACAAAAGTATGATGCAGGCAGCTACTTTTTTAATCTCCCCTTTCAGCTACAGATATTATACATACCCTAGGACAACACACATTCTGGAAATTCAGATTACATCCATCTACAAAGTCAGAATGACAATAGTGTGCAGGGATACTACAAGAAAAACAGTCTGATGTATGCAGAACAATTTAAGCTCTGCAATAAGGACATCATACCTTAAAGTAAATGGGAAGGCAGTGCATATGTATGTTCATACACATCCTAGTGAGTGACAAGGCAATTTGTTCAGCAGCTCTACAGCAGTGTCATTTGCCCATGTTTTCCCTCACATATATCTTTGCCCCATGTTATTACTGACAAGCATGACAGCTGAAGAAACAGCCTGGGTGCAGCAAATGCAAAAGAAAGTCTGTGAGAAGCTGAAGGGCTCCAAGACAGCAACACAACTGCAATCATTCAAGGATCTGTTATATTCACTCTGCCAGGAAGGAACAGGAGCACAATTAAGCAAATCTTTGGAGGAAGGCGTCCTTTTCACGGCCACTTGGAGCAAACACATACAAAGAGACTCTGTTCTCTCCCTACCAGGTATTATCCAAGCTTTCTACAGAAACAATGCATCATGCCTGCATGTCAGAATTCAGTGGTATAATATAGATAAAAACAGACATGGAAAAGATCAAAACTTTGCAATTTTTCAAAGGTTTTTTTCCACGTGCTAATGTTGGCCTCAGCAGCATTAAGGTAGCAAATTTTATATGGTAACAAATTGTTCCTTTGACACAAAGCACTCCATCAAAAATCAGGCATACAAGTCACATCTTTATCTCATTAACCTTTTCCTCAGGAAAATGCACGCTGTTGTCTATAACTGAATAACTTAAAGGGTCTGAATTTAGGATAAAACTATTTTTATTGCTTACTCTGTAACCAAGCACAGTGCCTCTTGCAAATCTGTTTCTGCCCTCTTATTGAGTAAAGCAGCACAGAGCATTTGGCCAAGTTGCAACATATAGAAGTGAGACCTTCTGAATGTATCCACAAGAACCAGTGGCAGACCAGGTTCCCCACTTCAGAAGACAGATAAGGGCATGCAGGCTGCAGGAAAGCACAATTCACTGGAATCATCAGCAAACCCTTGACTATATATATGGGGCTTGAATTTCTACTTTAGGGATTTCATTTTGTTTCAGTAAAAAGTTGTTCTGACAAGAGTCTGACTTACTAACTGGGGGCTGTTCTTGTCATTACCAAGCACACAACAGAATAAGACAATCTATTTTTGCAGAACAGTTCCAAAGATGAAAAGTTTGCTCTTGTATTCTTGCAGCTGTACATCATTAGATTCTGCAATATGATGGTCATATTTCCACAGCTCCCAAATTGGAGTGATAGAAATTTTTCAAAAACATGTCAAAATATTTTTTTCTTAATTCTTTCTCATGAAACTGTTTGGCCATCTTTCAAGCAGCTCTACCACACTACACTGTACAAACAGGACTAAGATATGGACCCCATCTTGCAATTCTCACTTGCTTTTAGAATTCCTTAAATTACTCCATGATAGAAACGGAATCTCTCCTGCTTCCAACTGCATCTGCTCTACTAGATGTCCTGTACTGGTCATGGCCCCATACATTGCCCCCGTTGTTGCTCACTCCTGAAGTTCCTTAGCATTCCAATAGCAAAAAAAAAAAACCAAACCAAACCTAGCCCCATATTTACATATGAAATACATGTAAGGGAGCAAGTTTACATAAGTTAATATTTGTACCAAATGCTTCACACCTTTGCCAATATCAAGAACTGAATCCTTGCTGCTAACTGCATGTCATCTTAAATATTTTCATTATGTCACCTGTTGATTATTCTGGTACTTAATCTCCTCTAAAGACAAAGAAATGCATTTTGTTTCTGGTTTTAGTTTCACAGGGAAAAAAAACCTCTGTATGTCAGTCTCCCATCCCCTTAGCAGGTACCACCACTCCATGCAGGGAGAGCACAGCGAGTTTTAAAATTGCTCCTATCACAAAAAAATTGTAGGAAACTGCCTTTTGGTGATGAGAAAAGGGACTGAATACATTGCACAGTCAGGGTTAACTCTTACACACAATTTCACCTACAGAGTTAACACCTTTTTTTTTATTTATTTTTCCATAAAAGTAGAACAAAAACTTCTGAAATTTTATATATTAGTTTCATAAGAGCCGGAATCCTACAAAAATACATTCATATGCAAATAGGTTGAATAAACAAACCTGGATAAAAACAGTAGAAGAAAATATCAGCTGGCCATAGGACATGAGAATACAGCTATATATTCATCTGGTTTTTGCCAACTGCACACACAAATTTCTATAAAATTTGTGTCTTTGCACACAAATTAATATGCATATGGTAACGGCATTTATTAAAACCTCTGAATTCTAACTGTGCAAATGGGTCAGAATATAGAGGTCACACCACATGAACGTAGCCCAGCCACAGTGTTACTCTAGTTCCTCTTTTACAACCCTTGAACTGGCAAATGAATAAGCAGAGACTTTCCTTTTCTACTAATTTGCTGTAGCAGGTACTTTCCCTTTCCTGCCCTGCTACACTTATGTTCAGACACTGCTATCAGGTGCGAACAACCTTCTCTTAAAATAAATAAAAGCTTAAGCTTTTAATATTTCCAAATCCCCCATACTTCCAAACAATGTATTTCTAAAACATATTGTGCACACAGCAAAAAGAAACAAATAATGCTGACAAGTACCTTTTGCATTCCAGAACATTAAAATAAGATTTAATGCAGTGTCACTTCACTGTAAGAAAACACAGAAGAAAATAAATCATGACAGCTTTTTAAAATATGTTAAATTTATGTTTTGTATTATATGTTCAGACCTTACCAGTTTTCATAATCCATGAATTTTCAGAACTGTTAGGGACCTGCAGAGAAATGCTCCAGTGGCAGCCACTTTCTTTGGAAAGGCTCTTTTCTCAGTAAACAAGTCACAAAGCTGCTATTGCTGATAAGAGGTAGTATGATCTATCAAGCCTCCTAGCAGCAAAGCCAATTTTCCCTTCCTCCTCTCATCCAGAGGTTTGAAATCCTTTGATCTCAGAGCAAGGAAGATGTTTACTACTTTTCCCAGGTAGCCGATTTCTCCCCTACTCTTTCCTATGCCTGAAGAGAAGTAGCGTCCATGGCAATGACTGCCCCAGCAGCTGACCACTGAGGTTGGGTTCAGGGAATTTCGAAATTCCAATTCGAAAGCTCTCCTGCCCCCAACAACATCTGCTCTCCTAGAGACCCCATGCTGCTCATGTCCTCATGTGTTGTCCCTGTTCTTATTTGCTTCCACTGCTTCTCAGGTTGCTCTCCTGCCCCCAACAACATCTGCTCTCCTAGAGACCCCATGCTGCTCATGTCTCACGTGTTGTCCCTGTTCTTACTTGCTTCCACTGCTTCTCAGGTCTCTGCCTCTTTCTTCCTACTTTATCATCACAACTCCGAAGATCTGGGACCCCAATTTTACAGGTGATTTCTAAGGATGTGAGGAGACATCAGTGGAATATTCTTATCTCCATTCCCTCTATGGCACTTCCTCGTTTATCTCATGCCTGGCTGATGGGAATGTTTCTCCAGAAGTTCTCTTGCACTAGTACAACTGCTGATAGCGAAAAATGAGTTTGAGCACAGGCTTCACTATGAGTGAGGTCAATATTTAATAACAACATTTCTCCTAGTTTTAGTGACATTGAAAATTTCAAAGCCCAAAATTCAAGGACTGACAAATGCCTCCTGGTTTTGAAGAAAGCTTCCTTCCCTTCATACACACAGTATTTCCTTCTTTCACAGACTGAAATAAGTTTTGAAATAGGCTTCTGTGGGTGATGGGAGAATGTATCTATTGACTCCAGCTACAAAAAAGGCCTAGACCAATAAAAATAATCATCTCTGCAATTAACGAAAGAAATGCAGACACTCCTTATATCAACAGAAATTTAGCTATTTGAATATCGTTAGAATTAAGGTAAACTGCAAACACCCTGCTGGGACAATGGTTAAAGAAATACCACCTACTTGGGACTTTTCATGCTGAAAAATGCCATCTCTTTGGTACCATCAACAGAAATTAAAATATAATGACAAGACTATAATGCTGCTCTGTGGAGAGAAAGATGATCAAGTATTTAACAATACATGTAAACCTTATTTCTGTGCTTTACACAAAGTACAATCCAGTAAAGAATAACCTTGCAAAACAGCAACATAACTCCTCACACAGGAAATTAAGTAAGATGCAAGGACTGGCACCTAATTTTCACCAGCTTTTCAACAGACTCTGAAATGTTTTGAAGTATTACAGATATGATTTACTCAGCTGAAGAGGAAGTCTCATCCCTTAACATCTCATCACTTCTGGGTGTCTCAGATGTGATTGCTGAAAGACTGCCTGTGCCTATATTTAGATAACTGTGAAGATGAAATGGACTAAATGCCATTAAAAATGTGGCTTTCTTGGGTTTTTATCTAGTAATCTGCCAAATGGGACAAAAGCATCTTTCAATTTAGAGCTCAAAGTGTTATGATCTGGTTTTCAGAATTATTAAAAATATACATCTGTCAGTGAAGAAAAGCCCAGTTCAAAGGGTCATGGAGCAGGAGGAGTGAGGTCCCTTCACAATATGCTATCAAACTTGGCTTCCTCTCACTGCAGAGTCTACCAAACACATCCTTCATCTTTAAACTAAAGTTCATAAAATCAGAGGGGAAAAAACCAGCCTTCAACTTTCACAGTTCTTTTCTCAAGGCATCACTTGAAAGAGTGTTTTGGATTCTGAAGAGATTATATTATTTTCTAAAAATGACTTCAACTCCTACAGTGCCATAAATACTCAGTTCCCATTGGGTAATGGGTACAGCAAGAAAAAAAAAAGGTTTAATTTAACATTTTCTACATTCCTGAAGATTTCTCAGAACACCATGGCTTTTCTCCACAAACTTGGATTACATGAGAAAAATGGACATAAGTATGAAATTTCAGTACAGAAAAAATTAGTCCGACTGTTACCTTTGAGAGTTCTCTCTCTCAAATGCTTAAGGATAAGCATTAAAGATATTCCAAATAATTTCACTGAATGTAACATTTTTTGTTGCTCTTTTCTGTTCTATTACAATCTCAAATTTCCATGGGGGTTGCCTTGAGTATATCAAGACTTGTTTCTCGATTACTGCCGCACAGGACTGTCACTTGCTACTGGTATTACATGTTTCTTTGCTAAGTTATAACTGGAAAATCAACATGGGATGTCTGAGATTAACAGAGGAAAGTTATTATAAAGAAGCTCAGCTTAGTGGAAGTTGTCTAGAAGGGTCTTGTTCGTTCAACTGAAGTAAATATTACTGATTTTTAGAGAGGCATTACTTCAGAAAAGTCTCTAGCTAGAACAACCCATTAATTCCAACCCAAAGCCACAAATAAAACTCCTGTTTAAAAGAAATGGACTTTATTTTTGGATACTATTTTACCCAATAGTACATTCACAAAAAAAAAAAAAAAAAAAAAAAAGTGGAACAGATTGGTAGATTTTAAACTAAGCATGCACATAGTGCCTATGTAGGATTATAGACTACTTCACTGTAGCTGAGAGGTTTATATTTCATTTCAAGCAATAATGTAATAGTTGCATATTGACACCTCTTCAGTCTACACAAGTATGTTATTTGATTCAGATTTTTACATTAAGATACAAACTACACAAAAGATTGTTTAAAAGCTTAATATGCAAAGCTCAGTTTGATGCATTTTTTTCCTTCTGAAAAACTCAACCAGAATAATGCATACGCCAATAAGAATTTTATCAAGAATGTATTGTAAGAACTTTTATGCCAAAATTTTTCTACAAAGGACAATATAGATTGGCTTTTCTCAAACTGCAGAGCAAAACTGGCTACAATCACACAATCATTCTCTGGTTTGCTACTTTTGGTATCATATCTTTAGAGATACCACTAAAAAAACAAAATCACACAAGCAACAAACACAAAGAGTTTCACTGTTGTTTAAAAAAAAAAAAAAAAACAACTAAAAATATAAATCTCAGAGGTAACTATGCGCTTGTGTGTATGCTCAAACATTCCAGCTAAAATTCTGACATAAATAATGGCTATATCCATGCTATTGTTTCAGATCTACCTGAAACTAGATTCCAGACAGTATATCTATATCATTTAGAACTAGTTCTAGGAAAATTCCCATGCAAACACACCTGGCTGAAAAGCTGCCACTGAAAATATGCCGGAAATTGGAAGGAAGAAGATGCTAAGCAGAATTTATAAATAAATAAATTAATAAACAAACCCAAACACAGACCCAAAGAGGTAGGAATATTTTAACAGGTTCCATTTCCTAGATGCTAGTTCAGTATTTGCAGCAGAATGATCTTTATTTGCAAGTCAAGTGAACTGCAGAGAAGACAAGGTTTATTCTCAGACTTTACCAATTAGCTATTTGAAGTTCAAAGGTAATGCTCTGTGCAAGCCTGGCTCCATGGGCTTCTATTAACAGTATTGACAAGAAAAACTGTCTTTATCTGTGAAAGTTCAGAAGCAGTTTTCTGAACTCTTATTTTAGTAACAGCCCATGGCCTTGGCCAGCACAAAAGACTCAGTTTATAGGAGAAGTCAGACACCTCTAAGAGTAGTAATGACTCACATCTCACTGTAAATACTAAGTCAAAAAGTAAAAAAAAAAATCATAAACAGCTTTGTAATCTGAGCCCAAAATTTGATTTATGTTGTCCATCTCACTGGTTTTAGTCTTTTCAGAATCCAGCTTGTAGGGCTCTGCACATGTAAGTAAATGTATACTGGCACTGGAGACAGATTTTGATAGAGATGGGGATATGTGAGGAGAAAAGTATTAATGACAGCAAAGAATCAAGACTCTTATTGAATTGAATTTGGAATTTTTGATAAAACCAGATTAAATCCATGCCAAATTTTAAAACATCAAAATATATAATTCAAGGTAAAATTTTTAAAATCTGAAAACTTAGTGGTGTTACATTTGCTTCCTTCATGTGACTTATTAAGCAGACAAACGAGATTTAAAAAAAAAAAAAAAGAGATGTGCACAAATACTTTTATTTTACCAATTAATTCCAATACGATTTTTAAAGGCCTATGAAGAAAACCTTGTAACACAAAGGTTACTGCCGCACTACTAAATATGAGATATGGGACCCCCCTTAGGAACCAAGCAGCAGAGCACAGCTTAGTAAATACCTACATGGCTCACTGTCCTCTGCTCAAAATATCCCCAAACACCCACAGCCCAGCTTCATGCTGGAAGCAACTCACAAGAACTGTGCCCAGGCAGCAGCTGGAAGAGTGCTAGTTGGCAGGAACCAATCACGCTGATGAGCAGTGAAAGCACCGATCCTCCAAGGCCATTCCTTTCTTTAGCAGCAAAAGCACAATTAAAGATTCTTTGCAGCATTCAGTATTAGTGCAAGACTCTAGATAACACTAATACAATCCATGCAATGAGTTGAGAATAATGTCCATTAGCAGCTTATTCATCTACTTACTGTCTCAAAGCTACTTGATATTTAAAAACATGTACCAAATTACATTTTGCTAGTTTTTATTAGATGTTCTTTTGGCACAGTCAAAACCCAGATGATGATATATTTTAATTTTTAAATGCACTTATTTCACAGAGAGTCTTTTAATCTTTTCACTTTTAATCAGTCATTCTATATTATTCGCTCCAGATGGAATTTTTAAAATTCATAATTAGCATGAAATAAGCTCTCTATAACTCAACAGAATTTAAGTGAAAATTGAAGTTCAGTGGGAGGGATTTTAAGAATGAGCAGTGAACTTAGAGGACTGGCATTACATTATTTGACAGTCTCCTACACTAAGTCTACAACAATGCTATAGGTCAAGCATTCACTTAATTAGGAATTAAACAAAGGAGGGAAAGGGGGCAAGAAGGTAGGTGACAAACCAAAAGCTGCCAAAATCTCCATAATCAGAAAATTTTGGCCAACAAGATGCTTTTGCCATCCTCTGTTAAGATGACTTGGAAGTCTTATCGCTGAGTATTCACATTTAAATCAGCAGTGGGGAGATCAATAAAAAGTAAACCAGTCATGGAAAAGCTAAATATTTTCCTTTTTTTCTTCCCATGAAAAGCACCCATTTGAAAATACTAAACAGCACTGGCAGCAGTAACTTTTAGCATGTCACAAGAAGGTCAATATGGTACTAACTTTATAATTCTTTGCGTAATAGATGAGACACGTTGAAGCAGCTTTTGGTTCATTTGCTATTATCCTCATTATGGCTTTATCTGGCATGAGGGATCAATATTTCTAAACATTACACTACTCCTGAACAGACAGAAGGACATATTGTTTATTTGGCTGCCTAGTGATTTCTGACAAAAGAAGCTATCAATTATATTATGATATGAAAACCAGTGCCAACTAAAAGGACTCCTAACAGAGCACCATGATGTGGTTACTTATGAGCTGATTATTCCATAGCAAACAAAATATTAAATCTAGAGAATATTTAATCTGAGGCTGGCTCTGCAGCAATCTCTGCTTCTTTTAACCTTGCAGGCTTACTTGTCACTGACTTCAAATATTCATTTATGAGGTGGTGCAGGATTCCCCACAACCTATTTGATTTCAGCTGCCAACAGTTAAAGCCTTTGGCAAAAATTACCCATTTAAGCAAATACAAGAGCAAGGCAGGAGATGCAATTACATTACTTTCCTATAGTTAGTTATGTTCTTGCCCAGTGTGTCCATTATTGTCCAGAAGATTTTGCAAGCACCATTACCCTAGATCCTTTAAAATTTGTCTGTGATGCAAGGTTAAATATCTCAACTGCATTAAATGTAATTTCAAACAACCTCATTATTATTACACGTGCATCACTATTACAGACACTCAGCTGTGCATCTACAGTTGAAAGTAAGTTTTGGCTTTACAGCAAATATCAGGTGCAGAAATCTGACCTGAGTCCAAAAGTGGGATCATCTGGATCATACTGGGATCACCTGGATCCCTTTGTCCAGTCAGGAGCAGACACAACCGTTCATTAAGATGAAAGGATGTTTTGCAAATATATGCTTTTCCCTACTGCCCCATCCCTTGCAATGAATACCATGTTCACTCACCAGCTGAGATAGACAGAATATTCTGAAGTGACTTGAAAAAGAAACCTTAATACATAAGGCAAAAGAAAAGAGGATGAAACAGCCTAATACATGAGATATACTTTTAGCAGTGAGGCCATCTGTATTGCAATACTTCCCTTAATAGCAAGTCTTTCCTCTGCATCTCTTGTGACATTTGAAGATCTTTTAATACATTTATGATATATAATGAGCTTCATCTCATGCATTCTAAAATATGTTACAAAGGTCAATTAAGGCTTCCTACACATAGAAAAAGTGTAAAATTTAATTAAGACATCTGTCCTTAGAATATAGAAATTGCATGAGGAGTCAATACAATGAAATAATCTGCTTTGTTTCTTAGCTTGAAACTATTATCCACTCAAAATGGGACAGATAGAATCACAGAAAGCCCTCATGATGGACTAATAAATTACTTCTGCTCTATAGAGGATGCTAAGAGATAAAAGCTTTTTAGATCAGGATGAGGCACACTGAGATTGAGATGGGAAAAGGTAGAGTATGAGCCTAAGGATGGAAAAAGTCTCCAGCACCGTAAAGAAACCAAGGCATTTCTCAGTGGATCAGGAAGAAAACACAACCCAGTCCTTCCTGGTGGACTACATGCCGTAGGAACACATAGGCTTTGCTGGAGTACAAGAGACAGTAAGCATTGCAGGCAAGTCCAGACACAGGAGACAAGACAGATAAAATTATTTATAAAACTTTTGGGTTTCTTTCCTAACCTTCTATTTTAAAATTAACTATCAAATTTTTCCTCCCAGTGAAACCTTTCCTAGAATTTATAGATAGAGTCATACAATCCAAGTTGGAAGGACCACAGATAGGTTTTGGGAATCCTCACTGTAAGGAAAAATTAATCCATCTCACTTCAAAATGTAAATGTGGATTCTCAATCAGAAAAAAAAAATTAAACAACATAAGTATAAGATTCAGATGCTTTAACTTGATGCTGGATTCAGATGAACTAAACATGAACTCACTAACTTTGTTTACCAAATAGCTTGGAGGAAAACTTCTGTTAAAGAAATATCAGAATCATTAGGCCCTGAACTTAATGCAGTAACATCGTTTCCCTTGTAAAAGCAATACACACATTTATTAGGCAAGGTTTCTTTATTCTGGGTATAAAGAATTTTAAAATAAAAGCTTCTTTTCCCCCTCTATTAGCATCATACCAGAAATTTTTATCACCTATTACCTATTGTGTCAGTCACACATAATTTGATGCAAGTCTTCCTGTTTCTGCCTGAGAACTCTCTATTTGGCCATGATTCTTACCAAGCTGAGCAGAAGACTGGGCAAGGATCCACTGTTGTTTCACTATAATTTTACAGTGTAGAAGCAGATGCAATGCTGTACTTTACAACCGCTTTCTTTTACAGAACCTTTTGTTGGAACACATTTACAACTTCGGCTCAAACTGCCAGATTTATTCTTTCAGCAATCAAAGCATGCTTTTGGAAAGGTTAAAAAGAACTGGTCAAGGGGCTTTTGAATTAAAAACATAGACTTACAGTACTTCGCAAGTTTACACTTTTTACACAGAAATAAAAATCAAGTGCCATTGAAGCATGCATAAATGCTTCATTGAAGCATGCAAAGCAGACAACAAGGGTGCAGGGACATTTTAATATAAAGGCATTGCTCCTTGTAACACAGCAGAATTCAGCACGGCATTTAGAAAAAGAGGAGAATCTTCCTAATTAAGTTATGAGGCACATTTTCCACAGATATGCTTTCTGCCACAATCACCATCATCAATATTTATTTACACTACTTAAAAATAATATTTACCATGGGTTGCTTGCTGTTAGCCCTTATGTTATGAAAACAGAAAAAATAAGGACTACAGAAATGCACAAGAGCAGCTTTCACTCCTGTTCTTTTGTCAACGCAGTGACAGCTAAGCAGGTGCAAAAACCTCACTGTAAATTACTGCATCCACATGTCTTGGAATCACAGCAGGAGTTTTTGTTAAGGAGATAGCTGTTCAAAACACAGATTTCAGAAAATTTTTCTGTCATATTGCTTGTTTTAGACATCAATTAACAGAGCTGCCAAACAAATTAGAATATGCATTCCTTAGACAAACAAGTGCAAACTTTGGGGTTTGCTAGCTTCTTAATAAGGTAATTACAAACAACAATAAACACAACAACAGAAAAAATAAAACAGCCCACTTGTGAGCTTCTCAACAACTGATTTTGCTTAGCTTGGGAGCTACGAGGAATACTCCAAATTACATAGATACAAATTTTGCTGCCCTATTTTCTTGTCTGAAGTTCTTGTCTAGTACTTCAGAGTGCCCCTTTCTCAGGGTATTTATGGAAGAAGACAAAACATGTCTAAAGTGGCAATACATGTTTGTTGGTGACTAAAATAAACAAACACTCTCTGAAGTGCAGAAGTACCATGCCTGTTTCTGCAGAGATCAGACAGGTTTTACAGATCTGCTCATTGTTTCCACCAGGCCTTCACTTCTGCTTGCCACAGCCCTCTGCCCCTTTCCATTGACAGGAAGGTCATTGTATGGATTTCATGCATTCCTTTTTTTTCCTGTCTCATATCTTAAGGACAGCAGAAGTAGAGCAGCTGGGATATTAATGGCACACTAAACAGAACAGCAGGAAGGTAAATGGAGCCCAGTCCACAAAGAACAAAAAGATGAGGGGAAAAAAACTGGGTGAACCACTTCCTCCTCTCCTTAGCACTGAACTACAAGGAGGTAATTACAAAAGCACTTGTTTATTACAGCCCACATGGCATACTGGATGTAGGTGCTGATGGAGAGCAGTCTCTGAAGATTTGGCAAAAAAAGTCTAGACCAAGGGCATCAATAAATTCTAACTGAAATTTAATATATATTTGGAATGATCTGGAATCAGGGGGGAAAAAAATCATCATCCACACTGTTATTTCACAGAGTTTCTATCCAACTATGTAAAATCTCTCCTGTTTCTCTTTTCCCAATATGGACTATTTCAAGGCACAAAACCTGACAAACAACAAAGCCAAATAAATAACTTGCAACAAATGATGTAGCCAATTCACTTGCAATGAGGCCTTTATTATAAATATATATGATGTAATTTTAACAGCAATACATTCTGGAAAATTACAATACATTTTGAAAAAATTTTCAAATGGTAGGTGAATGTGATATATTTTTATAATTATATTTGGACTTCATGTAAAAGTTGAGGGGTTTAAAAATAAACAAAAGGTTTACAACTACCACTTTTAAGTTGCTATATACAGTTGTTACTCTAATCTTTTTTATACATCATTACATATGTAAATCTCTAGATCTAGATGCTACCAACACATCTCATCTCTTCTCTCACCATTTTCATTGATGATTTCATACTGAAACATTTCTATTTGTTCTTTCTTTATACCACCAGTAATATTTCTATTGCATATTTGTGTCATCCTTCCACCTGACACTTAGTCTAATATAACTTCTGCTTCAACCACACAACTCTACTGAGAATCAATGTCATTCTTTCCAGACTAAAGCCTTGAAGGAAAAAATAAAGTACGTCATGAGGTACCTAGAGACTTTCACTTCCTTAGAGTGGTATTAAATCTAACTGTAGTTTTGAACAAAATAACCTCATTCAAGATCAACTTTGTAAACTATAATAAATGAAGGGCAGTAGTTGACATACGAGAAGGCAGAGATGCTTTTCAGAGACTCAGAAAATACCCAGATGCTAAAAAAATGACCTTACAGAAACCTCATGAAGTCTGACAAATACAGAATCCTACATCTAGAAGCAACAGACCAGGCTGAAGAGCAGCAGTGTAGAAAAGGACCCTGGAGACTTGGTGGACAAAAAGTTGAGCATGTGTCTATACATGGCTTTGCAGCAAGGACAGTCATACCCAACTGCCTTAGGAAGAACGTATCCAGTCAATGGAATTCCTCCCCTTTCAGACTGCTTTTGGAGCACTGTGCCCACACGTGGAGTTTCTGTCAAGGAAATCATTGGCATTCAGTAGCAGGTCCAGGGCACACCCTAGTGGAAAGCATCTGTGAAGATGCATGGAGTCAGCCTCCTCTCAGAATTGCATAGTGACAGAATGAGAGGCAAAACACAAACTGTGACATGGAAAATTCCAATCAGGATTCAGGTAAAAACTTTTTAACCAATAGACTACTCAAAAATTGAACAAGAATCCAGAGCAGCAGTGTTATTGCCATCCTTGGAGATGTTCAGCATTCAACTGGACAGACCATCAAACAACCCAATAAAATTTGACCCTGTTTGGTGCTTGCCAACTTAAATTATCCTATGACTACTAAGGAAGTCTCTAAAATCAAATCACTGTAGTCTTATTCATATGAATGAAACCTGACATAAGAATACAGGTAGAAAGCTTTGGTTAAAAACAGTAATTATATTGTAGTGGGGGAAAAAAAATCATGTTACCTAATTTGTGTCAAACACATCTGGGTGCCCGACCATCTTACTTTTGATGTCATTTGGAAAATATCTGAAAAATTGCTAAAGTCTGCAATTTTAGTTTCAACTATCTTCTTCCACACACCTTCAAGGTTTTTCTTCTAATGAAACAGAGGGGGGAAAAAGTCTCATTTAATGAAAACTTCAAAGTTACATTCAAGTTCCAGGGGGGAAAAACAAAAGAACTTCATAGTTTTCAAGTTGCGTCTATTTTTAATTCTGGGGATGCGTGTGAGTGTCCCTGTGCACTTCGGAAAGTTCCAGGAGGAGGAAGTAATTTTTATCCTACCACTGTAGTCTCAAATCTGGATTCTAAAAATTGTCTTAGTGGTATTGATATTTTCTGTGAATTCTGACTAGTTGCCTATTTGGCTGAAATGGCAAAAGTTCTCATTACAAGAATCTGGAATTGTAAATTTTCCCAGCAGGGCAACAGTTACTCATAGGCAATAGATTTCTAACTCTATTAATCTTGTTTTTTCAGACAGCATTGGGAAAAAAACAACCCTACTTCTCTGCTGTGTTTTGAATTTTTAATACCCTGAACTCCAGTTTCAGATAGAGCACCCTCAGGGGCTACTTTAATTTACCCAACACGTACTAATTTTAATGGTAAATTGTTTTCCCTTGTTTTTAAACAACTGAATCAAGGGTGTTAGTATGTTTTCCTCGTCAGGGGTGGAAGATTACCGCCCCAAACAATGATTCCACCTCTTATAAAGAGATACTTATTCAAGAGCTGCCAGATGTTGCTACAGAGGAAATCTAGATCACCAGATCTTCTCAGATAGAGAAGATTAAATGATCACCCATTCTCTGGGCCTCCCTGGAGGGAGGACATGCAAGGTAATACTTGCCTGAATTAGTGTTGGGGCAAAAATTGGATACCATCTCTCCCAGCAACAAACATTCCAATACCATACCACAGTCGCAGTGTAACCCATTAATGAGAATATTCCACAAGGGTTTTAATTTAGATTGGTTTTCCCTTATGTCTGAAGAAGTTAAATCCTACTGCAAATATCTGGATTTTCATTGAAATAATTTCATACTATTTTTCAACATCATGACAGCCTCATACTACTCTTTGAGTTACTGTTATTAAATAGAAGCAAAAATTACTAAAAAGTCCTTTGTTTCTTTAGAAAAAAGTGTTTTCACTTATAATCAAAGCCTTACCTACAGCGTATTTCAACATGTCTATATCCACCCTGCTTAACAACATAGAGGTGTAAAGCCAGGAGCTGTATATTAATTTAATAAATATATCAAACTTCTTAGTATTCAGAGGAATACATATGCCTATATACAATAGATAATTTTTGCATATGTTCTTTAATCCAATTCTCCCAAAAACTTATCTAAGGTTTTGTGAATTTTACATACATGAGATACTAGGCTGAGTAGTTGCAACTGACCCTGATTAATAAGAGCAGTGCCAAAAGTTCTTTTCCTTTGCTTTTCAGTTTTGCAGCTGTGAAAACTAAAATTTACATAAAATCAACACAAGGTGTGATATACCATCAAAAACATCCAGCAAATACTTGCTATTGCTCCTGTTTTTCTAGTTCTATACAGCAAAATCTAATCTTTATTAGATACCTACTCTGTGACTATTCAATTGGTTGGGAATAATTTTACATTAATAAGCACAAAAAAAGTACGAAAATTTATTTCTAAAGCCTTCAAAAAGTTAAGATGAAAAAGCAAAGTTAAAATGCTTGAAGTACTACAAAAGACTTTTAAAAATTACTAAAGTCAATGACATGTCTACTTGTCACTGAAGCTCACTGAATTTGGGAACCTCTTTCCCACCCATTGAAAAAGCCAAATGTGCAGTCCCCTACACAGGCACTCAGCTTTCAGAAAAATTGAACAGCTTTCATGACATGAAAACAGCTGCTGTCTACTTTTGAAATACTTTATCAAGTTAAAAAAATTGCCTAAGTAAAGGCCTAAATGAGGACTCTCTCTCATTTTATGAGGAACCCAAATGTCACTACTTCTATGCTGCCCATATGTATTTAGAACAGATTTACAGAATAGTGGAAAAAGTTTATTTGAAATCATGTGAAGATCAGATCTTTTACAAATTAGGTACATATCCTCTACCTCTATATTTTAATAGAGCTAAAAACTGTATTTCAAATTGACACCTGAAAGCAGAGAAGAGGGAGCAGAAATAAGGAAATATCAGGTTTCTTGTCCCTCATCCTTCCCCTTTTTATTTTTTCTGATATATGGGTGATTTTTCATCTGTCACTACTGTGTTCTGGCTGCAAGGCTCTGTCAAGGGCTGCCATCCAGCTCTCTAAGCGAAGGTCATCAGTGGCAGGGATTGGGAAGTATTAGTGAGCTTACAAGGAGACAGAGATAATGACAAAAATCCAGTGTTTTAAGCCCCCTGCCATACCCCTCCCACAAAATCCTCATAATGAACTTTCCGTGCTATGAGGGTTTGGGGGCTTTTTAATCAACACTCTGTTGTAAGTTTCACTGAAAATATATTACATATTTTGCTACATCTCTTCATAACCTGGTTCAACCTTTTGGATTTTAGCTACCAATGCACAGAACAGATTAAAGAATAAGCAAGTCCCAATCTCTAAAATAATCTTTATACAGGACACCTGATGTACAAACATGCCTTAGCCTCAGAATGGAAAATCAGGTCAATAGTGAATTATGGTTTAACCTATTAGCATCCCAACACACCTAATAACCAACAGAGTACCCAATGAGCCTACAACCATATGTGTAGACTAGAAGTTAAAACAGTTTTTCACAGTGCATTGCAACAAGAGTGCCTAACAGCTTTGCAATAGGAACAAAGATGAGGCAAAAGCAACTGAAGGGGAAAAAAGCCAAATTATAAGCTTGAAACCTCCAAAATTCGAAGTGTTAGAAGGGAAACCACAGCAGCATTTGATGAGTTACTTGGTTTACTCAACAATAACAACAACTATTATTATGGAAATTATTCAGGTGACATGCAGTTAATTTGGCTTGCTTCCCACCTGTAGTGTATTAGTTCCCTGATGTAAGGTTCCACAGTTATTATACTAATGAAAAATAATGCAATTATTATATTAGTGATTAATAACTTGGCATATGGTTATACAGGCTATTATCAAGATGAATTAATAAAATAAATAAGCAAAACTTTCATCTTGGTGATTTTCTTGGTAAAAACTGATTAATCATCTTGGTGAAAGTAATAGTGATGAGCAGTGACAGAGGGCAGAGCTGGAGCCTCCAAAATTCCAAACAGCAGCCTATACCACCAACTGAAAAGAGACTCTGGACCATCAGGATGAATCAGAGGGCCAATCCACAATCCACATCCAGCCATTGGCAACAAAATAACATCACAGATGTCCATATCACAGGTATGGACCAGGTTTGATTGCTTTCTGGCTTTTCTCAGAAGACATTCTAATCTCAGTCACTTCCTCACCAGAGCATGTGCCAAGCAGAGTTAACAAGCAAGAAAAAAAGACTCTCCATCCACCTCAAATCACATCCTTAAAAGAGGAAGGCAATTCATTTTCAAGTCCATCTTAACCTTATCTCAGATTGCTTTTATCAAAGTGCCTTAATTGAAACCATATTGTTATTTATATAGCAAAATTAAGCATATGTTATGAATATTTTATTCATCCAAAACTCAGAACTTTAACACAAACTTTTGCCCTTTTTGAAGTTAATGCTACATTTTCTGCACTTGTAATTGATTTTCTTAACACAATCATGAAGCCCCAAAATAATTTCTCCTGTCAAAATATTGAAAGGTGTCTTCATCTTAGCCATTCTGCCATATGTCTGCAGCATAAAATCCCATGCCAGGATATAATCAGTAAGAAGAAAAGCAAAATTAAGGCTATAGATGTTCCTGCATATCTTATTAGGTAGAAGCTGGCACAGAATACTGCACAGGAATTTTTCACTCCTAATTTTCCATCTATCTCCCTCTCTTCAAAGCAGGCTTCTCATGGCATAGCAAAAAGGATGATTGAAAACTTTTACTTTGTGACTTAACGAGAAACAGAATTACAACCAATGTGGTACAATTGATTTAGTCTCTGCAGTAGTATTCAAATTAAGGACTCCACACAGAGAAGAAAAATATTTCCTGAACAACAAGCCTCATAATTATACTGCTTGTAATTTTTGTATTATGTTTCCATTAATATATTAGTATTAACTTTGCTAAAAGTGTTCACAAAAATCTGTATTACTTTGCTTACAAAGAAAAGACTTCAAGATTGTGCCAAATCTTTAAGTAAAATTTGGCATTTACAAATATGTACTGTATCAGTCCATCACCTCCTGTTTCACTGAGTCCTAAAACTAATTAGTACAGTATGAATGGCAAAGTTAACCTACCAACTATGTTCATTTAGTGATGAATTATAAACTTATAAACCCTTATAATGCACTGGATGTTACTTAATCTACTATCCCACATGAGATCCTCAGTGTGTTTCTGCCTAAAGCAGTCAAACTTACCACCACATTTCCTCAGCCAAAGCAGAGCTGTACAGCTGACTGTGCTGGACAAGAGGAATATGAACAGAATTGTGAGAAGGGCAACTGAAGGCGAAGCAAATTACTGACCAAACTATTTTTTGCACTGATGGTAGTTCAAGGCTATTTTTAATACAATTTGAAATAAGCAGGAAAATAAAGAGGAGAAAACAAGATTATTTAGTTGAAAAGACAAAAGAGAGAAGAAAGAACATCCCCAGGTCTAATATTTTAGATGTTACTGAACAGTTGCTCAACAGCAGCACTGGGAAGAGAGTTGTAGAGTTTGTGTTCCAAGAGTCAGCGAAACTCCAGCACAAGCAAAATGTGCTGCCTCTTCAGGCAGCTCTAAATCAGCTTATTGAGTGACAGCAGTGGCTACACAGGCTCTCTGATATCTTGCTGCATTATTGAAAGCTAGGAAAAAATTCTAGATCAGAGATGAACAGACTTGCTTTAAATGAAAGCAAATTATTTATCGATGATAATTTAAATGACCTGGAGCTTTTAATTCCAAACATTTTCCTTAATTTAATCCAAACAAATATTTCCATTTGCACAAAGTTATGTAAGTCACCATAGCATAAACAACATCTAAACCAATGGGGAAAAAAATATTTTCTTGTTAAATCAAAGCAACAGTGTAATACTTTAACATATTGTAAAATAACAAGATTATGAAGAAACACTTGTGACCTTAAGGAGCCTCTTTATGGATGTTGTTATTCTAATCTATTATTCCACCAGCTCTACCCCTACTATTCTACTAATGCTAATTGCAGCAAAGGGATGAAAGACATGCCAAGTTTCACCTGTTTTTTTCATATCCATTGTACAATACTCACTTTTCTCCCAAAATCAGCCTGCTCACACAGAGCTCTGTTTTGATAAGACCAAGAGACACTTGAAGATATTTCAAAGGATTTACCCAGGGGTTAGCCACTGTACACCTCAGAAGGTATGAGTGCAGCGTAAATCTCAGGGGAGCACAGAGCAGGGACCTAACTCTGAAGAGAAAATTTCATTACAGGACATTTCTTACTTTCTGCTGTAGAAGGGAAATAGAAATTTGCAGTTTAAAATTAACACAGTGCGTTTCTGCATTGAGCATCTCTTCTTGCTTCAAGATTAAAAACAGAGATTCTATTTTCCTTCTCTTAAGATCAATTACCTTTCATGCTCCAGCCAGCTCTTCCATTTGTCATTCTCGCACAATTCTCACAGTCATTTTTGTTAGAAGAAAACAAATTCATGCAAATGTCTTCAACATCAGCATTAGCAGTTGCAGACAGGTTATGTTAGGCTAAAGGTATTTACATTGATATTTTAAGTTGGTGCTTAAGGGGAAAAAATTTTTGGAGATGTTATCTGGTCTTGGCGTCCAGAAACATGCTATACAACAATTCAAATTTTCTCATTTATGACTATAAGAAATAGCTATGATTAATTGTTGCAAGTCAAGAAAAACTGTAGTTACTGATTCTTGGGCCTTTAACGCCAAAGTCCAAGAGAAAATAAATATTTATGTATAATTTAGGTCTTAAACTCACCTAACAACTGCAAACAGCAAGAAGGGTGTCTTATTCTATCCATCAAGTGTGGTGACAGATTAACAGAAAAAGATATAATGTGAACACACTACTAAAAATAAATCAGTAGTGTCAAAAACTGTGATTGCATTCTCAAGTGTATTTTTGCTTCCACAAAGCAACAACATTAGCATGTCACAAAATATTTTGTGTGTACAGGGTCAGAATGACACTTGTACCTAATGCTCAGTGCTCATAAATGATGAAAACGTCCTCATTACAGAATATATCAAAATGCCTAAAGGCAACATCAAAGAACATCTAATGGGGGAATCACATGAAATGATGTAGACAGACAACTGCAGGGGGTAGGGGAGCCTGGAAACACTGATACCATGCCAGATTGTGCTAAACATTTTTGTGGATTTGCTGGTAGTGTGCAAACAATGGCACCAGTGTTCTTCTGGGTGTACAGTGTCCACACCACCACGCAGACACAGAATTTGATACCTCTGATTTAAATTGGTCATCTAGCACTTAAACTACATCCCTCCAAAGAACGCTTCCTTTGAGTTTGGAAGGTTTACATTAAGCCCTTACATAACTACCACAGGGCAGACATGACATTTTTCACACACCTTTTACAGATTTACTAAAAATTGACAGAACTGACTCACTCACATTATCACAACTATGCATCTAAATACGCCACCAAATTAAACCTATATTAGAGTTGATATTAACTGGACACATTAATAAAGAATTAAATTATTAATTTTAAAATAATTAAATAACTTTTAGCATATCAATTACATCTCTCTAAATAAAAGTTTTCTGAATTTTACATTTGTTAGTCATGAAAATGTGTTGCTACTGTGCCTCTCCAATGTTGTGTTACATGCCACTGAAATTTTCCATGGAAGAGTACTTTCTTCCTCTATCAAGGCCAGTTTAGAAGTTAAAATTTAAATATAAAGGATAGGATTATTCCAAAATAAAAAATAATCATCTGCAAATGAAGCTGAACAAAGACCTAGCATGTTTAAAGAGTTTCTGATGCTCCATTAAGACCACTAGGAACATAAAAATGGTCTAGCAAATACTAATGTTTTAAAAGGGATTGTGTTTAAATTGATTTTAAGTCAAAATAATAAATTACTTTTCTTGTACATTCTAGGAAGACTAGTGAATCTAAGAGAGCATTATGTGATCTTGAGTAGGAAACTGTACATTTTTGGAACGTGGAAGAATTGAATTCTTGCTTAAAAGGAGTTGGAGATCATTATTACAACACTCTGAATGAAATTATTTCTTTTGTTTTTACATCCTTTTCTCCTCAATATTATGGTTATGCCAGATTCTGCTTTGAAACTACAGAATTTATGTAGACAATAGAGAACTACAGAAACAAAAGCACAAGAAAAGATAAACGGAACAAAATTGTGTAACTTCAAAGCTTTTTTTCATCCAGAAAGATTTCTGCTGTTTGTCTAGATTTTTGGGATGCTTATCAATGCCATTTCTGAACTTCTAACATATAATAATGGATTTTTTCTCCCCAGATTGGTCCAAGACAGAAATAGAAACTGCCACGTTACCAGAGGATAAAAATAATACTTTCTTCACCACAAATCACTCAAAGATGCTTTGGGTAACACTGGAAACCAAACCCAGATTCATATGTACACAGCTCATTTATGAAGTCAGTTTTTCTTCATTGTAACGATGGATGTGGCAGCAGCGATGCAATAATCAACACTTTACATGCATTAAGTCTCAGTAATAAGAAAGGAATTGCCTCAGAAAAGGTCAAATCTATTTCCAGCCAGGCACTCAAATCACCACCAGAACTGGAAACAAACTTCATGAGAACTTGCATCTATGATACGGAAAAGCATTTACAAGATTACTGCATTTATGCATTTTTTTTAGTATTATCTGACCAGGAAAAAAAAAAACCAAAAAACAAACTAAGGAATAGACACAGCAAAAAAATATTTCACTGCTATTTGAAATAGAGGCTTAGTCCAAAAAAAGGAAAGCAGCAGCCACATTTGCATGTTCTATCAAAGATACATTTCTGCTGTTGAAAACTGGGGAAACTCAGAAGATGAGCCCTGAAGGTGAGGTACTCTCCAACTCTGCCCCATATTTTTTGTGCTGGCTTGCATGCCTAAAATGCCTATAATCCTGAAGTTCTAACAGCAACAAAGGAATTCAATAATGAAAGCTTACTTGTACAATTGCCTTTGTGAATTGCAGCCACTGCTGCTTTTGAGAAATATCCTTTTAACCTTGAAAAGGATTGATGTCTTCATGCAGTGATGTATGGGAATATATGCTCAGTAGTTATGAGCAATCACTTCACCTTGCAGGCTACAGCTATCTGCAGAGATCTATGCAGTTGCAGGATGCAGTTAATCACTGCATAGTTTGGCCATTGGCTGGATTTATAACTACTGCTCTAACAGTGCAGTTGAATCCTGTTTTCATGTTTGGGGAAGTAGAACAGTTGCATCACAACTGTGACCCAATTAAAAGTTTCAAGAAGAAAAAAAACTGATCATGTTGTTTTGTTAACATGATAATGGAATTCTGATACCATAACAAATTTTGTTGTGTGCAATATTAATCCAAATAACAGTTAAAAAATGCTACTGTAAGATTAAAAAAAAACACCTGACAAACTCTGCTCTACCCATGACTCAGATGCAAAACATCAGACTACCTTTCCATCCAGCAATGACAAATTATTCAAAATGTCATTCTGACTCCTTTTTACACAGCTTCTTACTTTTCCATGCCTCCTAATAATGAGGTATTCAGGACAGCAAGGAAGTAGCTCAAGGAATGTGTTGCAGGAAGAACACAGATGTCACTCGCAATGAAAAAGCAACAGAAACTATATTAGTTATTGCTCTAAGATGTCACAGGATGTATTTTAGCCTTTATTCACTACATCATATCCTGAAGTCCTCAAGTTTTTCAGCTATTGATCTGGGAAAACAAAATTAAAACCACTAACAGCAAGGTCACTCTTCCCTGAAAAGGAAACAACCAAGCCCAAACCCTAACACAAAATAACACTCCAACAAGCACCTTAATTTTTCTGTAGGATCAACACACTGTTGATACTGCTGATAAGTTAGTTCATGTTCTGTTATTTTAGTTCATGTTCTGTTTATCAGAAACTGATACAATTATTCTTTCCTCTTCTATCTCCCAATAAAAAATGCAAGTTATGGATTGAGTTGCCTTTGTCCCTATTTTTTACTGATTTATTCAGCATTCTTAAAGCTTTCTATCACACTTCAGAAGGGTTTGACACATATTTGGAATTTCCCGGGTGTATTTTGTCTTCCCACTTGGATATTTTTACTCCATATATTACATGTGTTCAACGCATCTCATGTATCTGAGACACGACATTATCACTGTTCACTGTAAAAATATGAATGTGTATTTATTCCCAGCCAAGAAATCCCAAAGAACAAGATGCCATCATAAGGAATTAGGAATGGGCTGATATTTTTCTCGCTACAAAGCGCCATATTTACAGAACAACATATCACACTTTATCTCAAAATAACACCAACGGAGAACTGAGCCATTTGTGCCAAGCAATTCTCCAGCTGAGTAGAGTTGGAGAGAGCGAAGACAGCCATGCTAATCTCCGCCCAGAAAGCCTTCAGAAAGCTAATCTCCACCCAGAAAGCCTTCAGAGCACAAGTATAGGTTGCCCTGATTGCTAAGGTTCCAAGTAGCAAGGCACAACAAGGTGAGTGAAACACACAGGATGGAAGGAAAGTACCTAATAAAGTCAGTTCAATAATGCTCAAGAGTAGTCTGTGTCCATATGTATGTTTGTCTGTCTATACACGGTGTATGACCCTGTGTGTTGTGAAAAAAGTAATAACTCCACCAGCCCTAGGGAAGATCAGTCGAACAGCAAGGGAAAGACAATAACTTTCCTCCAGCATAGATGGCACCATCAGCTTGAAGGAATGCAATATTTTTGTCATCACCTCTGCAGAATCCAAATTTTCCTCTGACTCTCTGTATGGTCAGTGACTGCCTTAATGTCAGTGCTCAAAGAGCAGAAGAGAAGCTGTAGAACTGTTGAAGATACATGAGCTAGAGACAGGGACCAAATGAATGAGTGCTATGTATAAGGCATGAGATTTGACAGATCTGTAGACACTGCTGCTAAATGATTCACAACCCTAAGAGACCCAAACTGACAACTTCAGCAGTCTTTCTGAGAAATACTGCTTCTGTCAGCCAAATTTCAAGAATTTCTAAAGCCTTCCTAAAGAAAATGAGTGGGGTTCCTCAAGAGCAAGCAATAGTAAGAGCAACACGAGTAGTACTTTGGGATTAGAAAGGTAAAAAACAAATTTAAAAGTAAAACATTTAACATGACAGATTTAAATCCACTTAGCCAATAACCAGAGGGCAATAATAAACATAAACAGAAAAACATAAATAAAAAAAGCTTCATCCCTATGGCTCTTTGGGTTTAGGCTTAATAAAACCGAGATGACAGCAGAACTGGAACAGTTACTCATTGCTAAAGGCAAAGTTATGTATGTTAAAACAACAGTCAAAATGCCATCACCTAAAACGTGTCACAAACAATGTTCCTCAGCAACTGGTTTTATAATCCACTCTATTGAAAGGAGCTTCTCTGAGTGCAGCAATGCATAAAACATCTCCTAAATTCTGAGTTAGCATGACAGCTTTGTTACCACAGGCAGTATTCGCTTGCATGGGAGGGTAAGGGCTGTAGATACTGAAAGCACGTGGGTCTTTAGATACCTGCTTTTGAAAGAGTATTGCAGTCATCTCTTGTCTCAAGGCAGAAAGGCTCACGAATATATTTGCCAACATTAATAAAAGAAAAAAAGAAAAAGTATTTCATTCCATGTTTAAGTACTGTTACCTTCCCCTAAAATAGAATATAAACATGTGAGAGTCCCAGCTAAACTTATGTTTACAAATGTGCATGGAAATATGCATGCCTTTGAAAACCAGATTGCCTCTCCTTCCTTCAACATCACAACAGAAATAAAGCCTTAATTCAGCATTGGATTTGATGTATTTGTATGCATTATTTATACTTGCTATTCCTGGGAATCAATACGTCACTCCTTCAGCCAACCAAACATGCAAATCACTTTCCAGTGCAACCTTCCTGCCATGATTCAGCTGACAAGAACACAGATGCATTCAAATTTAAGGGACTTCCTAGGTAAACACTTGTTTGAAGACCTATGCAGAGAGCTGGGGAAATTATACTAATTGCACTTACAGCAACCACTTCTGCCCAACTACAAATTTACGTAAAACAGGCAAAAATTTCAATTTTTAATGAAAATAAAAGAGAAAACAAGGCAAGATAATAGAATGACAAGAATTAATTCCTAGAGTATAACTAAACCCATAAAATTTCAGAGCCTTTCCCTCTGGAGAAGCAAATGTTCATCCAGCTGGTTCACTCCAGTAACCACCATTCAGAGTTTGACACAGAAGCGTACTAGAGATAGCAAGGCCTGATTTCAGTGGCACTGATCTGTTGGTACAACTCGCCTCAGCCATTTGCCCCAGTTTGCAAGCCATTCTCATGCCACCATTGCTAGTAGCAGCTTCCACCAGTTATGCCTTGCATCCAAAAGTTCTCCAAACCTCACACAGTCCCATCTTCTGATGCGACAGTCTCAGATTCTGAAAGAATTTCTTCTCTGTTTTCTAGACTGTTTCCTTTCCAGGTTTAGATGTGTGGCCTACCATTTTTCATTTTTCTTTTCACTAGAAATGCATCTTAAATATGTCACCACATCTTGAGCAATGCAATAACATTTTAGGTCTGTTTGCCAAGCCTTTCTCTGTATGTCCTCTTATCTCCCAGATTCACCAACTGTACCTTCCACCATCACTCCTCTTCCAGCCTCCTTGGGAGGATGCAATAACATTTTAGGTCTGTTTGCCAAGCCTTTCTCTGCATGTCCTCTTATCCCCCAGATTCATCCAACTGTACCTTCCACCACCACTCCTCTTCCAGCCTCCTTGGGAGGTCTGAAGATGGATTTTGCTTTTTGCTCCAACAGCTTGGTTCCAAGTCTTTCAGCCATTGCTCTTAAAACATTTATTCTTCTTCTTGTTACCCAGGGCTTCCACAAGAAGGAGACTAATGTGCTGCAGAGAAAGCATTTGGTTCAATGATCCATATGCATTTGCATTTACACCCAGATTCCTAAATATTTTTTCTAAAACAAAAAGACTATTTTTATCAGGTGTGAACAGACTAATCCCTGCCTGGCCCATGATGCACTTGGAATTCTTCTTTCACCCATTATGTCTGTGGTTTTCACGTTTGTCAAAATACAATAGGTATACAAAATGTCTTCAAGGATTCAGATAACTTTTTTGGTGTGATAACTGATTAAAACAGTGACATCTGTTTCTATCACTAATGTGATAATTCCTGTTTTATTGAGGAAACAAATACAATTCTTTAAAGTCCTATTGCAAAAGGCAGTAAAGTTGTGAAAGGTGAAGAAGCAGCACTGTACAATCCGCAAAAACATTTAGGAGTGGTATAACATGTTCTTTTGCATAATAGAATTCCTGTTCAGTATAAGGAAAAAGCAACTATTTCTGTCAACTTTTATCATTCATCAGTATTTCCCAGTTATAACAAACAGGCTGGCAAAGAAAGTTGTGTATTAATAACCATTCATTACCACTTCCAAGGCAAGAGTAAATATTTTGGCTTAAGTTCCTGAAACAGAGAGATGGGATAGAGTAAACACTGGAGAAAAAACAGCCAAAACCAAAAACTTAAGCCAAAAAGAAGGGTTGTAGAGGGAAAGAAAGGGTAAGATCATCACTACCTAAACTACCATAAAAAAACAAGCCAACTTTTGCAGTTGTTGACCCTGCTATGATATGGAACAGCCAGTTTGGTAAACATTCTTTGGTATTTACCATCAGAGTCTCAAAGGAAAAATCTTCATGGATATTTGAATCTCCCTTTGTTTCTCTTAAACTTGTCAGTGAACAAAGATCTCATGCTTTTAGTCACCATCAACGCAAAAAGATGAAATTGAATACATCCAGCTCACTCCTAGTAAATGCAATCCTGAGAACAAATGCTCCTCCTCTTCCATACCTGCACATTTATCCTTGGTGAGATAAATGTGAGAGCAATAGAACACATTTGAGCATACTTATGTAAGCAAAAACAAATTGTTTAGTAAGCAAAGTTAAAAGTCGACTAATATGCAAAATTGTCTTGTCTTAATCACATACAAAAGCCATTTAAAATATAACAATTAAAAATATGGCTAGGTTTCCACATTTAAACACAAACAGGAGCACTGGCTAACTGTGCATATACATATTTATCTTTGCATGTGGAAGTTTGTTGAGAGTTTTCTTTTTCTGCAATGAATTCAAACATGTCACACAATATTCAGCCATGGCACTCTTGATAACAAGGACTACAGTAGAACTGTACCTTGCACATTGAAGTTATGAGTAACACAAGAGAGCAATTTGGTAAGTTGAAAAAGATATAGCAAAAATTGGCCTCTTTTTTTTATAGCTATGTGAAGGAAGCACCAAACAGATTTATTTGCTTATAAATAAATTATTTACTGACGGGGGGAAGAGCATTGACTTAAAGAACAACATCACTAACAGCAGTCATTCCTTTTTCTTAGACAATGACAGAATTTCAAGCCCTTAGTATTGCACAAAGTCCACGAAGCAAACCTGTTCTCAAAATTATTTATTCCAAATAGAAAATTGTTCCACTACAGCCAAATCTCATAAAAACGGAAATTTAAAAATCCCAATTTGAGATGTACAGTTTTCAATAAAGTAACCTGAGATGTTAAAAAAATACATCTTTTTTTCTAATATAGGGACATAAACATTCATTTTATTACAAATATGCAGGACAAAATAAGCGCTGTTTCGTATTTCCCCAGCTGGAGAACTACAAGCAAAAGTAGGTATCTGTGAAAGGTTGTGTTTCCCATTTTCTATTTCAATTTAAGACAAACTTTTTGCACAAAGCTCTGTCCACCAGCTTATTCTTTCATTTTTCACCCCCATATATAAACCAACATCCTTGGCCTTACAGGTTAGGTCCTGTCCAATTTTCTAAGCCAGTGGTCTGGAACTGGGGAGCTGGATCCTTACTTCTGTAAAAACTTTCTAACTAATAGGTGAATCAAGTAATAGTAACTCATTAGGAGAGTTAATCCCACACCTTATAGAAATCTGTTAGAAGAACCCTGTAAATTATGTTGCCATGTAAATTAATACATATCCTCCTGGGCTTAACCCTTCTCAGCTGAGAAACAGGAATATGGGCCCTGGAGTTTGGAGCAACACCATTCCAGCTGTCTGTCACACAGGACTAAACGCTCTTCACAGCTCTCTAGAAGGATTTAATCTGAGGGGCATGAACATTGTATGTTTCATGCACACTTCAAGAATTAAGCATTTTAAAACCTTACAGACACAAATACTTCTGCTTCCCAGTGGCTGGAGTACTTCTTCTATCCAACTGCCCAGTGGCTAAGTCACTTTTTCAAAAAAGCACTGAACAATGTTGTCTCCTCAGCCTGAGGAGGCTGAAATATACATATTTCCCTGCAGAAAGTGCAGCCCTGGCATATACAGGGTGTCTGGTGTGACATAATTCACCTTCTCACCAAAGCCACACCACTCAGCAAACCATGATTTGTGACTTACTGAATTGGAAAGAGGAGTGATTCATTGCATGACTGTGACCCTCTCCCCTGGGGATAAAGATGTTCTCTTGGGAGAATACCTCAACCTCTTCACCCAGGCTTTCTGCACAATCTCATTCAATTGAACAAGCATGTGACAGCCTGCTGTCAACATATACTTAGGTCTGTATGAAGCCAAGAGCTAACTAAGCCTGATCCTACCACTCAAAAATATAAGCTGAGTCTGTGATACCACAGATAATAATGCAGTTACAAGAAAGAAAAATGAAGGATTCGTAAGGTGATACTTACTACTGAGCATTAAATGTAAATGAGTGCTCACTAGTCTCATTCTCAAATCACAGTGCTTGTGGTAGATTAACCACAGCTGGCAGGTAAATCACTTAACCCCCAAGCAGAACAGGGGAGAGAATTGGAAGGGCAAAAAGTAACAGATCAAGATACAGACAGTTCAATAAGAGATGAAAAAGAAAGGAAGAAAAACAGCCTCTCATCACCAATGGACTCATGCCCAGCCAGTGACGCCTCCGCAACCGCTATCCCCCTCTTCCCACACCCCATCCAAACACACACATTTTATTGTTAAGCATAACCCCATATGCTATGAGACATCCATTTGGTCAATTGGGGTCAGCAGTCCCAGCTCCATCCCCTCCTAGCACCCTGCCCAGAGTTCTCACTGAGGTGGAAAACTGAGAAAGAGAGAAAGCCTTGTTGCTGTGCAAGGACTGTTCATCCCTGGAGGAGGGAGCACTGTCACACTTCTGGGTCTCAGCTGATCTCTTCTTGATCCACCAGCCCTAAGGGGTTTTTAATACCAGAGGGAAAGGCACCCCAGCCTGTGACACAGTTATTTTCAATGGGAACTTCCCAAGGCTGCAGGCTGCCACAGCCAAGCACAGCACAGATCTGCTGTTTGCTTGTCATTTCTGAGCAAGCTGTGTCTGGATTAGACCTACAAGTGCATTCTATCTCCATAAATAATAAGCCCACTTCCACTTCTTTCCAAAGAGAACTAGGAAGACTGCAGTTAGCATTAATTCTGGCACACATCTGCAGAAGAGACTTCTGCTTCCCACCTAGAAATCTTTCCTGCATTTCAGTATCTTTTCACAGAAAACATGACATAGACTGCAACCCACATGATGCTACTGTGGCATACAAGCAAATTTGAATTTTTCAAGTAGGATTTCCTGCTACATGCTACCATGTATTTCAAAATATATTGAGGATGTTCCCATCATTCCTTGTTTCTGCCATCAGTAAAACCAAATTTTTCTTGGCAGAAAAATTCTGTCTGTATTGTAGAGCGTATTGATTAAATATGTGATGCAAAAAATTAAATGGGCAGTGAAAATATAGATGGCTCCTTTCTAGAATGACATGTTTTCAAAAGGCATTATTCTATGCTGAATGAACTTAGTTACAAAGACAAAAATTTGCAAATTTACTTGACTGGTCCCTCCTAAGCTATGTTAATGTAGACATAAAGACATATTTATAATAAAGACATAAAGACATATTTTCATCATTACTTGTGGGATGCATCTATGAACATAAGGTAGGATGCACAAAACACCCTCTGTGAGATGATATACTCCTAGCTGAGTGAAGTTTTATTAAGGAATTATGGATTTTTTTTCTAACTACAGAAGCAAGCTGGGTTTCTTGAGCACATGAATGCTACATACGGCTGCCTAGATCTAGCCCCCCCCACACACACTTTTGTTGGATTTATGTGCCAGGTGCCCAAATCTCTGCTGTACCCTTTACAAAGTGGATACCAGCTGCCTGCACGCAGCACACAGGAGGAGAGGAGACGCAGGTGTGGTGCCCAGCTTGCAGAGGTGTTTGTGAGGAGAGCGCGTAGCTCCTTTTACGCTTCTCGCCCCAAAGCACGAGGCAGAGCTGACTGTGCAACCACCATCCCTAGGGCCTGATTGTCCACTCCATTTCACATGTCAGAGTTGTGCAGTGGAAATCAATGAAGTTATACAGCCAGAAAATTGGTGAAATAGAGAGTGGCCCTCGCCCCCTGAAGGGGTTTCAGTTCACTGGCGGGAGAAACAATCCTTGTACATACATTTGTCAATCTGGTCCCATCTATGTCAATTAAAGGTATTGCTTTTGACTTCAAGGGAGTCTAGTCACATTTGTGTACTGTTCAGAACGTGCTCTGCAGACTTTTCCAGAGAAAGACCTTTTTTCAGCTAGAGGTTAAAACCTGTACACACTAATGATGAATGGTATTTAAATAAAGTTAGCAATATTCTTTAAATTTGAACATGCAAGGTATTCAAATGTTCAACACAGAACAGCAGATTTCTGATCAATAACATTTTTTGAATGGCTGTCATTAGTCCTCTACATCTGACAGAAATAAAGATAAGATTTTTAATCTAGGGTTGATAATTTACAGAGGGTAAAACTAAAGGTTGTGTGCAAATGTACACATTCTCTTTTAGAAAAATTCATAAATTCACATGAAAGAGAAGAAGCCATGCAGTGAACTGCAGTTTAACAGCAGGGAGTAGGATCCAATGAAATGATGGCTCTGACCCACGCAGTGACCTTTGCGTACAGTCTCACCAAAAAAATCACTGCTGATGTCTGTTACGTAAAGGACAGAATAATATCAGGACACACTCTAGGCAAGATGGCAACCTCTCCCTCCACTTAAATTTGTTTTCAAGTTTTTCACACTGATGCAATCAAAAACTTAATAAACAGCAGACTTTTTTCCCCACACAAAATAGAAAGTGCTTATAACTTTAATAAAGAAGATGATAATTACTTTTTCCCTCTTGACTTAAAATACAATAGATCACACAGCATTGCCAGGCATGCAAACTCAACCGAGGAGTTCAGTTAACTGAAGAACACACCATAGCAGTAACATTAAAAACACATAGCGTGATTCACCCTAAAATAACAAAGAAGTTACATATTCCATTAAAAAAAAAAAAAAAAGAGACATATGTAGAATGAGATTAAGTTTTGGATTATAAAAGAGTATGAAAAATTAGACAATAGGTAGAGCACACATATGCAAAAACAACAAAAAAAAAACCCCAAAAAACCACAACACACAGAGTGCTGTTCATTGTGTCATTATTTCAGGTTCTTCCTAAAAGGAGAATCAGTCCTGCCAGAAGAAGAACATGGTGGGTTTTTATTCAGGGGAAAAAAACCTTGTCACAATAGCATTATCACTGTTTTAAGCATAGAAATATGCTAATTAGAATTTGTGCTAACTAAAAGTCTCTTTAATTTCCAGAAATAACTATTTCACTATTTCAATAGCATGGAGAGTTTTAAAATTAATCTAAGCATAACAGCATTCCCATTTTGAAAATAAGTCCTTCATTGTCAAACCGTATTACTCCATTCTACATTTATGAAGTATTAGTGAATAGTTTTTCTGTGTATTAAAGATTTTAAAGTTATAAGATTACAGGGAACATTGTGTGGGTTTTTTTACATTCACTCGTCATGGTTTAGGAATGGTATCCCTCAATTTCGTACTCCCACTCGAAAGAAAACCACAAGCCACTCCTCTCTCCTAGGACACAGAGGGCAGAGATGGCAGGTTGAAACAGGATGAAATTAAGAGAACATCTTTTTTTAAAGGTGCCTAAGACAAGAAAGGTTACTTCAATAAAACTGAGTGTTCAGAACCCTGCCAGCCAAAGTTGTACCCCTAGCATGTCCAGCCTGAAGCAAAGTTAGACTAGCATACAAACTTGAGAAGTTAAAATAGTTTTAAATCACTTATTTTTTAAGTGTATATATATTTTTCAAGACCACAGCATATTACAGAAATTCTCAGAAATAAACATTTAGCAGCTAATTAACCACAGAAGTTTATCCTTTCCAGGAGGACAGAGCATCTGCTGAGCACAAGCAGCTTACAAAGACCATGATGAAAATAAAAATACCCCAAAATGCAATATGTGGAGAGAAGCCACATCCACTTAAACACACTAGCACATACTACTGATAGATTTTTTTTTTTTTTTTTTGGATACACTTGTTTGGGTACCAAATGCCTTCTGCTTCCCATGACTGGAACATCAGCAGCACCCAGCCTGCATCCCAAAAGAGAGCTCAATGCAGGTCTGAGTGCCCAGTGAATTACTGTCTGCATCTAATGAAGCACAACCACTTCCACATCCTGTTTACAGGCACATTATGGTGATGCACAGACCTTGCTAAAGGCAGAGTTATATAGCAACACTTTTTAAAGAAACTCAGATGAAAATATGAAAATACAGGTCTTATAATAAATTGGGTTGCTATTTCTTTGTGATTCTTCTACTAACTGATTCAACTACAGTTGACAGAGTTTTACAAGAATATTAATATCTTTATATAAATCTTTACGCATTTCTCTCTATTTGGCTTCATAAATGAAAGAAATACTTCAATTAAATGTAAGAAATAAATTGCATAAGACAGCTTCTGGTCTGGTGATGCACAGACCTTGCTAAAGGCAGAGTTATATAGCAACACTTTTTAAAGAAACTCAGATGAAAATATGAAAATACAGGTCTTATAATAAATTGGGTTGCTATTTCTTTGTGATTCTTCTACTAACTGATTCAACTACAGTTGACAGAGTTTTACAAGAATATTAATATCTTTATATAAATCTTTACGCATTTCTCTCTATTTGGCTTCATAAATGAAAGAAAGACTTTGATTAAATGTAAGAAATAAATTACATAAGACAGCTTCTGGTCTCTCACACAGGAAGGATTACAAACAATTTGTGTCTGAGCTTGCACTGTAACCTCTCACCTTTGAGCACCATGCCAGGGACCTGTTCATCAATATAACCACTGCCGTCTGAGCACAAAGAGACATCAGGGCTAGCATGCCACAGACAGCCTTCTCCTGTGATCACTGAACTCCAATGTTTTGGTCAGACATGAAAGAGGGAAGGTGGATAAAAACCAGCCTGACTTCCTCAACATCTGCGGGGAGACTCAGAAGCTGCACGCCATCAGAGCAAGGCAGGACTGATGCTGTAATGAAACTGCACAGTTGGTGGCAAAGTCAGCCTGATTTTTGATACAAAAAAAACCCCCACTGCCTGGAACAGAAAAAACAGAGACCTGAGTTGGGAAAATTTTATTTCTTTTCACATTTTTCCAGGGCAAAGAGGACAATTTGTTTTCACTCCTGGTGCAATCCTATGAACTCAGAGGATAACAGGTTGAGTAGGATCCAGTGTCATTTTCAACAAGGCAAAGGGATTCAGATTTATCTTCACTGTAATTAAGTACAATTTGGCTTGTAAGGAATTCTGAAAAAGTAACAATGACCTGATGAAGGCCACTGTTTATGCTAGCAAATGCATTCTTGTCAGAGCTGGGACTTATTCATGGGTGCACTGATTTCAGTTTATGGGAAGAGAATCGCTGCACACTGGCTCTGTGCCAATGTGAAAGAAACCCACCTTAAAAACTAAACTTTCTGACAACTCTCAGAACTTCTGAAAACTTTTATAACTACAATATAGGAAAAAAAATGAAATCTATAAAAAAGTTTAGAACATGGAGCATTGCCAATATGCCTGACACTATATGCAGTGAGTTCCAGCTTTGGAGAAGATAGATGCATCCCAGCTTCCTTCCACCATGGCGAGTAAAGCTGAGATTTTCACACAACATCCCTCTTTTTTCCTTTCCAAACAAAGCACTTCTATTCAAAACACTGATTAACACTCTCCTTTTCAACAATAAAAAAAAACAACACTCTACCTGGAAGCATGCCAGTGTTTCATCTTGTAGATCTATCACCCATCTCATTCTTTGAGCTTCTTTGCTCTGAGGCATTTCAGAGGCAGCATTTACATAAAAGCCTACTCCAGCATAACGCTGCTGCCACAAGAAATGACAGGCAGGCAGCACCAGCACCTGGGCACCACCGCTGCAGCAAGCCCCATGCTCCTTTGTAACAAGGAGCCCAGGCTGCAGAAAATGATTTCACCATCTCATGTTTTGAATGCTTACTTTTGAGTGCTTGAAAATCCCATAGTGACAATTCCAAGAGCAGACCTACTTTATTAATATGCAATTACAATAATTTTTATATTCTTTTTCTCTCCATGCAGCCTTACAATCACTTATCAATTGCACCACTCCAGGGGCACAGCCTAGCACTGGCTCAGTGGGAATTACTGCTGATTGCCCCGCTGTACATCACCTGTTAGCTTTTCTTTAAAAGATTCTCACTTCGATCCTGCTGGTTTATAGTTCAGCTTCGGTCCTGCTGGTTTGTAATTCAGATATAGCACACAAAAGGGTTTGGGTTTACCCCAGGATATGTTTTAGAGAACTGCATTTAAAACCAACATTCACTTTTATTGAAATCATTCATCCTGTAAGTTTCAGTCGGCTTGAGTGAAAAAGAACATAACATTTCTACAGTGATGAAATACAGGATCTTCTTCTATGCAGAACAAGTTGTTCCACAATAAAAAAATTCCACTTAAATGCTCATTCCATCTTTTTTCTCTTTGTAAATTTAGAGTACATCCTTTTTTTTGGTGCTCAATACACACCTTGTACATTTTCTAAAATTTAAGTATTATCCAAACCGCCCACACACAGATTAACGTTACTGAACAGCCTCACTTGGAGAGTGGAGGATTTGCTTTGTTCAACAGGCACCAGACACTGGGATCTCATTTCGAGCCTGGCCTTCACTACAGAAAATTAGGAGCTGTGGAAAAAAATTCAGCGGGTTATTATCACATTTCTTACAGCATTTCATCCAGCCCTTTTGCTATTCGAGACATTTTGATCCACAGCCTTCTGTAAGTTGGCTAAACATTTACCAAGGCCTGCTGAGAAAGGTGCAGTGACTCTGCCTCTGCTGATCCACCCAGGCACAGCTGGGCCACAGAGCCGAGCTACAGCTGGCCCTGGGAACCCCACTCTGTACTGCTCTGTGCTCCTAGTGCTATCTAATTCTCTGCCAAGAAAAAGCCATTTGAGGGAAATTTAAATGCCTTCTGCTATTTCTGGCACAGAGAAGAACTGCAAGGCATTGTTGCATCCATCTGCATTTTCAGCACTGAACAGCATGCTGTTTATTCCATGTCAAGCATCACATTTCCCTATACGAAAGGCAGGAAATACCTATGCAGCCACAGAGACCCTTTCAGATTGGGGAAAGTAAAACAAAATCACAATAAGAACTCAGAGAGGAACCCTGCTGGTCACATCTCTTGACAGTTGTCCACAATGAGCTGATCACAGAGTAGCTGCCAGTCTGCTGACAGCAGGAGGAGTTACCATAGCAAATTGTATAAAAATAAAGAAACAAAACAACAATAACGGTAACACTGATGAATCCATTAGCCTCTTACCAATACATTATGCCTATGGAACACTGAGGTGCTTGATGAAGGCACTGTCACTGCCAGAAAGATTTACTATCTGAAATAAAACATGAATTAATTCATGAGATGCAACACAAATGGACATTGCTTTTGCTAACTCATAAAACTTCATCAAATCTGTGACTGTGTTTCAGCTCCTTCTAACTTCTGGGTGACTGCTTCTCACATGTTTTAAGAAATTTTGCAAAACCTTATTTTCCAAAATCCTGAACTTCTACACAAAACATCAATATGGGGCACTTACATTAAATTAGATTTTCTAGTCTCCAGTTAGTAGCTTGTACTCTGTGGATTCAAAATTAAACTCGCTATACATGTTCCAGTTTCCTGCCTAGGAAATTAGACAGAAATCCTTGGACACTTTAATTATCCAATATCCTACTACTTGAATCAGAAGGAAGCTACAATTTAACATGCATTAAATTTACACAGTTAGACATCATATACATGCACCCCAAGTTTTGTGCATATACACACACAACATACGTATGCAGTAAATGTCAGCTCAGTGCACAACCTACTTATATAGAAATTACATAAATATATGTTACTGCTCCCTTACATTTATTAAGCCATATCCATGAAAATCTAGAGCCTAAACAGAACAACTCTGGACCTCATGCAGAGATGGCTGAGCCAAAATCCATTCAACCACTTCACCCCTCTGTCTCTTCTCCCTTCATTGACATTGATTGATACCTAAACAGGGAGGATGTATCCAAGCAAAGTGGCACATTACTAATTGCACCATCTTCATTAATATTACATTATGTGTCTCTGTGCTGTAGAGAATTGACAATGCAAAAAGATGTCAAGAGCTTATCAAAATGTGCATATAAATATTTGGTCCAATTTTTAACATGAACATACTAACAGTCTCTGCTGCAATAGCCCAAACTGGAGAAAGGGTCGTTTATCAGCTGCTAACCAGGAACAAAAGGCAAATAGCCTTAATTTCCCAAACACTCGGAGCTACTTGCATCTTTCTTGTGCCCCTTGGATAATTAGGCATCACTGCAGAGTAAGAAATCCTCACTGTGCTACAGAGATATCTGTCTGTAAACAAAGCTCTGCCATTTGTAAAAAAGTCTTAATAAAAAGACAGATAAGGAGAGGTCTTTATCAGAGTCACACAGAACTTGAGGAAAATCACTGCATAAAGACCAGTCAAAAGGAACATTTCCAGACAGGAAACACCAAAATAAATAGAAAGCCATCTTTTTGCCCATGTGTAAGAGAAAGACTTCATCATATATTTGGTTTGCTTGTAACTGTTTAAAAACATCTAACTAAGCATCCAGCCTCAGAGTAACAATAGTGTGTGCCCACAATGTGGATTTAAATGAAAACAACATTTGTGGACTGTTTGCACAAGAGCAAGAGATCAGGATTAAATAAAGATGTATTGCAGCAACTTTGAGTGCTGCAGAGTCTGCTAAGGAGCACTTATTTCAGCAAGTGCAGAACAGCAAGTTCCTCACCCATGTACTGATTAACACTTTTCATCTCCAAGCAAAGCTTTATGTTTTCATCAACAAATAACTGCAAACAGGACAAATACAAGGAGAACATGAAGAATCTCTTTTGCTCTTTCCATCTTTCTCTGCTTCTCTCAGAGACTAAGAATTTGGGCACTTGAGCTCTGGCAGAACATATACTATTAGAAGTAACACGTAAATCTCTGACCAGCCACAATAAACCAAATAAATAAACATACAGTACAGTAAGTACAGTATTCTTCATCCAAGTTTAACTCTGCAACTGTCTCAGAACCAGCTGCTTCCAGAACAGAGAAAAGCTTTCCCAGAGTCAGGAATAGATATTTTTCTGCCTATATTTCAAGCCTTTCTTCTACTTTGCCACTTTGTGAGAAGCCTTACTAAGTACTTCTTATACGGAACTGAGATCCCAGATGGCATCCTACTGTAATTTGGGTAATATTTTTATCAGAACTACAGTTAATAATTAGAAATTAATAACTCAAGATATATTGTCCTGAGAAACCTGTCAAGCTATCTTTTAATCTTATAATTAAAGTTCAAACACTTGCTATCATGTAAAAATCTATGCACTCTAAGAAATATTTCAGTCATTAGGGTATAATTTCATTCATTTACAGACAGCAGTATACTAATTAAAGTCAGCATGGAATTGGGAGGTCAACTAGTAGATATTTTTCTTCCTCTTCACTTATCTCTGACAGATATCTTTTATGCTGCTAAGATGCAAATACAGATTCATGCAATTCAAGTTTCCTAAAACCTATTTATTTTCACTGATTTTTCTTGGGACAAAGTTAGCTTTCTTCATAGTAACCCGTGTAATCTCTTTTCTGCATTTGAAGGTGAAACAGTGTTTGTACCACACCAACCTCCCATACACTCAGAGGCCAGGAGGTCAGAGGTGGGCAAAAGGCAAGAAGGGGACACAGCTGGGACAGCTGCCTCCACTGACTAAACAGACATTCCATTCCATACAATGCCATGCTTAGCAATAAAATCTCAAGGAAATGGATAGGGTGTGGGGATGTCCATTATGGCTTTTGTCTTCCCAAGAAATCATTACACATATTCGATAGGAGAGGGAGAGATGATTAGGGCAGGAGTTTTGCTGTGGGCTGGGGTCAGCCCACCACATGATTCTTTCTGAATATTTTCTGTAGCTATTATCTATCTTGCCTCCCGTGCATTTCACTCACTGCATCCAAATCACAACTTAAGTGATCCAGCTAGAGCAACACCCTCCATACCTTCCTCAGTAAAAATAGGCCACCTCTTCTTCCAAATTTATCTTGGTAATCAAGCAAAATCATCAAAATCTCAAAACTAAGCAAATAATGTGTAACAATGAATACATTTAATTTGACATAGAGTCATAGAAAATTCTGTGTTGGAAGGGTGATCCACAAGGATTATCAAAGCCCAGCTCCTGGCCCTGCACAGGACAGCCCCAAAAATCACACCTCGTGCCTGAGTGTTGTCCAAACCCTTCTTGAGCTCTCTCAGGCTTGGTGATGTGACCACTTCCCGGAGGAGCCTGTTCCAATCACCCTCTGGGTAAAAAAAGAAAACCAAATTTCCCAATATCCAACCTCAACCTCCCCTGACACAGCTTCAGGCCATTCTCTCAGTTTCTAACTCTGGTCACCACAGAGAAAGATCAGTCCTGCCCCTCTGCTACCCCCATGAGGGAGCTGTAGACCACTTTATCTACATAAATATAGACAAAATGTTTTTCAAATATTGAGCTTTAAGTGGATTTATTTTAAAACAAAAATTACATTAGAAAAATCATGTGTTTCTATTGAGGATACCAATATCACCCTGCAATTTTGGTGCAAACTGATCTAATTCTCCTGCTGGTCACCAACTGATCAATATTTACTAGAAGAATATGAAGAATTACTGAACAATTTCAGTAGTACTAAATGATTTGAAGTACTACTGGAGAATATTCTCCTACACAAACAAGGCTTTCACAGTACAACTGTTTAATATTCCACAAATACCCATGCAGTGATAATTCTGTTTAAACATTTACATAAGTGAGGACCCTGCTCCATCAGAGCACAATACATTTGGAAACAAAGCTTCTCACATAATATAGTCTGCTTCTGCCCTACATCCCTCTGGCACAGGAACAGCAGCTTTCTTTATTGACAAGGCATCCAAGTAACTAGGCAAGATCTTGAATCCCAGTGCCCAGTTTTGCAATTCTGATAGGCAGAGAGAGCAAGGAGAGAGCAACCAACCTCCATTTGTACACAAGAAAACAGGCTGAAGAGAGCAGAATGTTCATAACTAAGCAGAATGTGCCAAATATTGAGCTATCATTAATTGAAGGCAAATCTTCAAATGCTTTGAAATGCCAAGCCTTCCCTCTTAACAGCTGCAAGTAAGCCATTTTCTCCCAGTTCCACAATAATCCCAACACCAGTCAAAATCAATATGTGTGTTTCAATAGCCAAATACTCACAGAAAGAAGCTGTATTATAATAAAGTCCTTGTGCAAAGCAAATTATTGGGTCTGAAACTATATAACCCCCAAACATGCAAGTATCATTGAGGAAAACTGACAGCACAGGAAATGTTTCTTTGAAATTGAAGTGAGGTACAGGAAAAGGAGTTGTGCAAAACAAATGGTTGGATCAGTCTTTGCCATTGTGGCTCAGTTTCTCTTCTCTATACTCCAGGTCTCAAAGCCTAAACAAAGATTAACAAGATCTATTTGGTGGGCTCCCATCAGAAAAAGACAGTATAAGAGCTACAGAAATACTTGTGAATAGCCTTGCCTGTTATTCTTCTCTATCAGTATGTAGCATGCCATGCTAACTCCAATGCATGTGAACAATGGAGTGGACTCAATTTCCATGCAAAAAACCCCAATTCATTATACTGACTGCAAACTCTATGGGATGGAGGGGAGTGAGAATCAATGAAAAGCAGGGTTATTTGGTTGTATGCAGAGATTGAACTGCTGACACAAACATGCACTCTTCAAAATCAGGTGTACAAAATGTTTCCATTAATCTTTTGAATCTTTCTTTTAGTGACTAATAACAATAAAAGCAACAGTGTCTGACTACACAGAGATTATAAAGGAGCAACTAGAAACACATTTCAAGAGCAAAGAAAATATTTTCAGCGTTTCTTTACTGGCAAAGAACACAGGAAAATAAAATTTCAAAGACCTTTACATAACCAAACTGTATTACACTTGATGGCAATAGCTTCCACCTTTACCATATTTTCAATGCATCCTAGAGAAAAGGAGAGAAGTGGTGGCCTAACACCTTAAATATAGAATAGAGATAAGTAAAAGACACTTGTCTTCTGCATCCATTTATTGCTGCAGCAATGTAATAGACAACATCACAGAAGCCATAAAGTTGCAAGATCTCCTCCAGGAAAAAAAAAAAAAAGCATAATGCCATAGGAAAACTCATTCGCAGTACAATATTTACATCACAGTCATTCTTAGAGCCCCCAAATACTACTAGTTCAGGTATATGCAGAAGTGCATAACTGGACTCTGATTTATCTGGTGAATGGTGGAAAGGGGGAAATAACACCTAATCCCAGTGTTAAAGATTCTTCATCCTTTGAAAAATCCTAAAAATAATCCATTCTGTTCCAATATATCTACTCCTGTCTAGACAGAGAAAGCATTTCAAACTGAAATTTCTGCAGTCTAAATAACATCTCACATCTCTCATCCTAGTCCTACAATCTGCAACAGAGATATGAAGACAACAAACCAGAAGAGCGTAGACAAAAAATCCCAAATTGTGCATTTATCAAGTATCAGCCCTACTCTTCCCTTTATCTATTCTCCACGTCTTTCATGTGGAGAATAGTTAAAAGCCCATACTAATTAAAATTATAAGCATTTGCTTGAAAGTATGAGGTGGAGAGGGTAAATTACTTGTTTTCCTAATGTCTGCCTCCCAAACAGGAACAGGGACTCCTCACTAAGGAACAGTCATCATTTTGCAAGCAGAGACAAACAGATATTAAAAAGGTTACTTTGGAGGCTGGTGCCTTTTGGAAGGATAAAATCATTACTTGACCAGAAACTCAGTGTCTCATTCACATTTCTTAATATTTTGTATCTGATAGTGAAAAAGCTTCCATCCTATTAAAATCTGAAGAAAAGCATATTAAGCAAACAAGCCTCATATTTGTTTTCTAGCACAGCTGAAATGTTTTCAGATTGGCTTTAGCTCAACAGAAACACATCAAAAATGAAGAAGCCATGCAGAACAGTCATTCATTGAGCAATTTTTGAGTAACAAATAATACCACAAGGCTTTGATTTTGGGGCGTTCCAAGACAAGCAACTGCCAAGAACTGAGAAATACCTTATTCAAACCAACAGGATTTCAAGGCTGAGCTAGATCTGGCCTAAGCCCTGACCACAGCCCTGCTTCTCAGGGTCCTTGGGTCTAATCCTTTGCACACTTTATCTTTGTTGGCTCAGATTTGCTAGCAGTTTGCTGCCTTGTTCTGGTTTTAAAAGACTCTGAAACTGAAACAAGTACTAATTGCAACATTTCCAGTGAAACAGGTTAAAGTTTTCACCTGGAAGATATCCAAGATACAGTGGGATTTGTTTCTAGCCAAAGCAGCTGAAATTAAAATCTTGGCCCTTCAAAACAGAAAATGGGCAACTTCTGTGCAATTTTGTTGTGCGGTATCATCAAAACACTCCAGTATTTTTCTAATGTGGAAAAAAAGAAGAACAAAATCTGTAATCCCAAAAAACTGCCGAGAATCAGAACTGTTCTCTCTGCTCATTTATTGTAAAATACTCAAGATACTCAATACCCAAGTGTATGTAGTGTATGAAATTAAACTGCTTTCTTATTCTAATTTTGAGAGGAGAAAAAAAACGAGGGAACTCACTAAATCATCACTTAGACACTTGTTTTTCACTGCAAGTACAGAAATCGAAAGTTACTTTTAACAGCTCTTAAATGCTAAGTCCTAAGATAACATTTTGAAGTAGAACCCCCAGGACCACATGGCTTGATCTCATCTGAAAGCATGGCACCAGCATGTTGTGAGGATGAAGCAGAGATGGGCTCACACCAGCACACAGATGTTCTTATGTCAGAGATATCACCAGACTCATGTGCTGTAACAAAGGATGAAAGGAAGAATTAACTTGGGACCTTCCTTTGTTTCTTCCTGCTTTACCAAGATATCTTCCTCTATAATTTGCATAAAACTAATTATGGGTTTTTTGAAGTAAAAGATCTTTTTGAATCAGGTCTTATGGGCTTTGCCATATATCCATTTCTTTAGACCCTAAGCCAGGCTCCACTTTAGCTCAGTCACCACTTAAACATAATTACTTAACAATCTGGAAAAGCACCAACTATATGCAATAAAAGCACGAGCATAAGAAATATTATTACTTCCAAACATAAATCAAACACCAGTGATAATTTCCCATAGTGCTAAAAGAGCATGTGTAAGGAATCCCTTAAAATTAATGCCTTAAAAATTACCATCCTCATTTATTAAATCCTCCAGATTTGTTTCCCACATCTTGTCCATCCCTAATCACCTTTTTTTATGTTCCTTGATGTAACACTGCCAGATAGTCAAAGTTTCCAGTGGGAACACTAGCATGCTTTTGTACCCAATGTACCAAACCACATGCCCATCAGAGACTCACAAATCCCATGGAGCCACTTACATTTGAAAACCAAACTCAGAGTCTGGAGATCAAAACAAGTAATGAGCACATATGACAGTGTCTTTGCCACATTAAGTGATTTTATCACATCCTTAGATTTAAAAAGAACAGTAAGATCTGACACTACAGGTATTTTGCAGCACATCACCTGCAGAAAATGGTTTAAAAAGCTGCATTTAGAAAAACACCCCAGATTTTGCAATTTTTTGAATTAATGCTGCATTTAAAAATTCTTTATGGTCTATACATACAGCTAGTACCATAGACATTGGTAGGAATGGATCATAATATACCAAGACTTGCAATAAAAAGACCAAAGACAACTTCAATTTGACACAGGTAGAAGGCAAAAAAATGCATAGCACTGCCATTGCCTTGGCCCTGCAGGAGCACAAAGAACTTGCTAATTGGGATCCCCAGGTGCTCCCAAGCAGCTGCCCATGCTGCACATGACAACACAAACTACAGCTCCCCTATGGTCTCTGTCAGCCTTGACAAATAGAACAGAAAAGGAAAAAGGGTTTTCCCTCCTCATCTCCATATCTGGTAAAACAGGTTAACACACCAATACATCCCCACAAACAAACACACCTCTATTAATAGCTAAGTTTGAAGCTTCACAAAAAGATTAACACTGTCATTCTGACCATCACTGTGGCTGAAGGGGGACACCCTCACTCCGGCTGGATACCGGTGACAGAACCCTTACACTTTTATTCCATTACTGACCTGTGATACGATAAACAGAGACTATCAGAGTTCAGGTGAGGATTTCACTGCTTTTCACCTCTCATTTCCCCTCAAGTCCTCACCTTCCCAGGACATAATAACTGCTGACAAGACTTTGTTCTGTAGTTCCTACTAGACATACAAAGTTCATTAAATACTTGTATATTCTCAGACCTTTAATATTCTCAGACCTTTATGCTCCTGTTTGTACTTAGTTATTTCCATTCTTCTCTATTATTATTGTCTTCTCACAACTGAGTTATTGGTACGAATTATTTTAAACTCATCTGTGTGAAAGAGCCATGGAAAAGCAAAATACATTGCCTTAAAGATTTGATAGTTTTATGTAGTCACAAATGAATTTTCTGAAAAAAAAAAAAAAAAATAAAGCATCCACTATAAGTAATGCTGGGAAAATTCATCTCGTTCCACTGAAAATAACAGGTTAAAAATAAAGTCTTCCAAGAAAAATAATCTAATTGGGGCTACAAGTTGCCCCTCTCCTGTGTATTCATGAAGTTTAAACTTTCTCTGTAGGTTTAAATCTCTTCCCACTTGATTTTTCTTTTTCAGCCCAAAAGCCAACAGCTCTGAAGTCCCAGTGATGAGGAATGACTCACCAGCAAGTGCTGAGTCACAATCACACCAAATACACTCTTACATCTTGATGGAGCATCAAATTCAATAACTTTGCTTAGTCACTTGAGCTTGCCCTAATTCCTATGATTCATTCAATTTCAAAACTCTGTTTCTGATTTCTTGTTTTTTTCCTTGCAATATATATATTCCATTTTATAACTCTTACACAACTCAAAGTAGAATTGTTGCAAGCCATCACCAACCCTCAATCAGATCCTGGGCTTCAGACACAAGGTGTGTCACTTATCAATTCCAAGCGGCCAATACACCACAGTGCACGTTGGATTAATTTGGAAGTGCTGATCTCCCACTCCTTGCACACCTACAAATAATTCCAGCTGACATCGGAAGATACGTGCAGCACGATTTTTCATCCTGCCCTTACTCATGCCAGCAACAACCGACCATCAGCTAAAAGTGTGACCTTTCTCTGGGAGGGCTCCTCAGCCTGACAAGGTAAGACACAAGAAGCGAGTACTCAGCAGTTTATGCAGAGGGTGAGGTATTGGACCGTGATTAAACAAGCCAGCGTTGGAGTGACAGATTTCCGATTCCTTAGTCATTTCAGTTTGTTACCTTTTGTCCTGTCTGAAGGTAGATAAAGCAAAATTACTTTACCCAAATGTTTACCTGCTCATCCAACTACTTATATATGGAAGAAGCTAAGTTTGGCCTGAATTCAACTAAGGTAATAAATTTATTTCTCTTCACAGAAATTGACAGCAATGTTTTCTCTAATTACCGCTAGCATTGCAGTCAGAATCCAGAGAACTTCTCTAAAAGGTTACAGGCAGGCTGGCATGGGGGGATGAAGGAAACTCATCAGGGAGAGAGGAAAGGCAGATGCAGTGAATAGGTTTCTGATGACTGCCACATTGCAGTACCTACAGGAGGCAATTATCACTACACTGTTATTTATTTTTGTCTTCAGATACAGTTTTTGTGCTTCCTCACAGTGCACTTCTGCAGCAGCTGCACTAACAATTGTTGTTCTGGATTAGTGGTTAATAAGGTTGTTAATGCTGAAGGCACTCAGCCAGATAGGTACATGCAGAAAAGTTTCCCTTATGAAAAGATACTGTGAGGAAGGCAGGGGTCATCTCTGGGGAATTCTGGGAATAAAAGAGACCACACAAAATCATATGGAGTTCACAGGAATGCTACAATAATGGTTTTACGTCTTTACCCTTGCTGAAGGAACTACAGCTTTGAAGCTTCTTTGGCCAGTTATTCTGACTTGAACAATAGTCGATAATAAAATGATAAAAAAAAACCCAAGTAAAAAAATAAATATTTAACCTTTTGTCACAACATGAATGAAATGCAGGTCACTCATTCTCCATAGGCTGCAAGTTCCCAAGTCCTTCTCCATGTGTTTACTACAACATTTCATTTTTTAAAAAAGCTCACCCTAGTTACAAGCTCTTTTCTCTGAAATACTGTCCTTCTCCATTATATATTCTAATGTAAGTAAATTAAAAGCATATCTTGATCAGTCTAAAGAACTCTGCAAGAGGTAGCTTTCCTACAGCTACCTGAGATTCATAAATCCATCCTGACAATATTGTTCCAGATGTGCAAGACCTACCCCAAAAACAGAAAGCAAAAACAGAAGCATGACAAAATTAATTCTACCTCTGCCTTCCCACACCCATCTAGGCTGAATTACTGAATGTCTATATCCATGTGAATGTGAAACAATATGCTTCAAGAGAAGAAATAAGAAATCTACCCCAAAGCAAATTATGTCTTGGTGTCTCAACACTCACCTGGTTCTGGTGACTGGTCTAATGTAGATAGGGGATAAGCTTGAATCCAGACCTCACACTATGGTGGAAAGAATGCTGTGGTGGGTGTAGTAAAAGCACCCCTTGGCACCTGCATGACCTTTTAAAATACTACTTTACTCAAAAGCTGAAAAAATTTAGTTCAAACATGACTGTCTTGAAGCTTTAGACAGAAAGAAGCCAATTTTTGACATACCGATTTTGTTTCTGCTGGAACAATACTTCACCAGGAAAATACCAAGCAACTTCATCAAAAATTATCACCTCCTTTGTACAGAAGTACAAACACCACCCTGCTCAAAATATATGTACTTGTATTTCTAATTATCAGTGTCAGCAGCTGTGGGGCAGCCAAAACCACTCTTCTTTTCAGAGGTTTGACATGATAAATGTGGGAGAGTTGCTATTGATATCAAAACTGACCAGCAGGACCACAGCTGGAGAGAAAAAGAGGCAAAAGATCAGGACCAAAGTAGTAAATACTATTATATGTATGCATGCTTTTATACATCTTATTTATTCAAACTGTAAAAAGACACCTTCTAAAATCCTCAAATCCCGTTTTTAACACAGCTGTCTGCTCAGGCAGCTCAGTGACCTTGGTGCACAGTAAAAACCAATACAGTTACTGAATACTGATTTCAATAACTTTCTGGAAAGGGTCCAAAGCAGCTTCTGCAGTCTCTGCATCAAAGACAACACAGAAAAAAAAAAAAAGGCAGAAAATAGTTGCTCTTAAACCTGGTGTAAGACCTGTGCAGTTTTCTGCAACAACTTAATTAAAACATGTTTTCTATGGGCAGATGTCCTGGTTCCAGCCAGGACAGGGTTAATTTTTTCCAGTATGCAGGAGGGGGACTGGCCAGGACACTGAGGTTATCCTGTACCACTTCACATCACTGCCAGGGTACAGGGAAAAGACTCTCTTCCAAGCAGAAGTGGTTCCTCCCCTGGCAGGGGGAGCTGTCCAGTATTGTCCATTACTGGTTGTGTTTTCCACATGAATTGTTTCTTTTCTTGCACTCTCTGTCATTAGTATTGTTGCTGTTATTGTTTATTTTCTTGTTCCATTCCTGTTTCCAGTAAATTGTTCTTATCTCAACCAACAATCTTTGCCTTTGGGCCTCCAAACCTGCTCTCCATCAAAAAGTGGGGAAGGGGAGGGCAAAAGTGGGGGGAACAAGCAGCAGCGTGGTTGTGATGGGAACACTTCATTGGGGAATACCATTCCTAACCCATGACAAGACTGTCAAGCAACTACACCCCACCTACACATGGGGGTTAGCAAAAAGCCACCACATTTCTCTTCTTGCATCAAACAGTACAATGTTTGCTTAACTACACATTTTCTAATCAATGGGAGAGTTTTACTTCTGAATTGTGGTGTTTTGTCCATTATTATCAAGGGGTGTATTGTCAAGACACCAACACTGGTGTTTTGCTTTTTAAAACACTGCATTGCTAAGTATTTGCTAGTTTAAATATAGTTATCCATTCAGCTACCAAAATATTTTATTCTACCACTAGACCCAGCAAAGCAAAGAAACAAGAAAAGAAACAACCTATGCCAACCAACACTGGTCATCTCTGCAGTAGCCAAGTGTACCAGGATAACAGTTTATACACAAAAACAAGGATCTTCTTATTCAGAATGCAAATCTCTTGAATCCTTAAGTGGTTCATCAGGAGTCTTGGACTGAACCTCTCTGCACACAATTTAAGCTGCTTTTCTGCAGGACACCAAATATGTATTCACTGAGACAGAGCACTACTAAAACAAATATCAAGGCATAAACAAAACCAGACTTTAACCAACAATTGAACAGAGCCAGTTCAGTCTCTTCAGTGACAGAAATGGTCTTGATGTCTTTTCATATCTCATTGGAAACTATTTAAACAATGGCCTTTTCAAATCTTTATTCACACAGATCTTTCTGTGAAATATTTACCCATGACCAAGTGGACTGTATTGCTTATTTGCAATTGGTCAAGTTGTGCTTTTTATGTTCACTGGATGCGCAATGTTTGCAAAGAGCTTGAGGGAAAGAAGCTTCTCAAAACTCTAGAGAATAAAATCTGGAAAGATCAAGGTTTACCAGTCTGTTAGCAGGGGGAGAAAGAAAATATATTAAAATTAAAAAAAAAAAAAAAAAGAAAGCCACAGCTTTTTAAGATTTCAGTCTTGGCTTCAGAGCAAACTCCTTCAGAATGATGGCTAAGGATGCTCTCAGGTCCCTTAAGGGACCAGCAAGACCTTAGAACAGGCCTGAGAGAAGTGACAAATCAAGAATTCATTATGATGCTGATGTCAAACCCCTCATCAGATGTGCCCATCTAGGAGACAAGCCAGCTTGGTTACAGATAAGGTCTAAAACCTGTAGTTCATTCCCTTAAAAAGTGTTAGAATTACAACACTAAGTACTCATCATTATACCTGGGGGCTTTCTGTACTGCATTTATTTTAAAAAAGCAAACAAAACAAACAAACACCAAGAAAAAAAATAAAAACCTAAATTAAATAAAATAGCTTAAGGGGATCCTGTATTTCTGACTCAAAGCACAACTTTGTAAAACAGAATCAATTTCTTTCTATATGGCCTTTTAATGAGTTACCAACTTTTCTCTTTTTGTCACCAGACATTTCCTTTTCAGGCTTTCATGGGCCAGAGAGAAAAAGACGTTTCTCAAGCAGAGACAGAATGATATCTAACTATGTCAGCTGACTGGCAGAATTCTGGCAGATGTCATATACATATTAGCAGGTAGGAGACAGGAATTAGGGGGAGAAACAAAAGCCAGGATCATCTTGTTGAAGTAATTATGAAGTACATTGCAGCCAAAACTAATATTTTTTTTTTTATCTGCCAGTTTATCACTTCCCTCAAGTTTCCTGTCAAGAGATACTCTGCTGCACACTCAGCAAATTTGCAGTTTGGTTTTGATTTTACTTAAATGAGAAGCAAATGCCACACTTAAAGAGGTATCACAGAAAAATAGACAAGAGGTCTCTACTCTTTTATTCTTCAAGTTGTATCTTGACTATTGTCAAGATGATGTATATTGATATTCATACTCTCTTGTCCGGTCTCTTGACCTGTCTATATGAGGCAGAGAAGAGTAATCTGTGAAGCAAGGATTGCTGCAAAACTGGGGTCTTCTCAAAATAATCATTGTAACTGCATTGCTGGTTAGAAAAGTTTTATCAATTCTGACTCCATTGCTTCTCTTCTGCCCCACCTTTTCCAAATAATAATGAATATTAGCTAATTATAAATTGTTACACGTCTTGCACAGCAACAAAGATGAAAAAATCTTAAAAAGTCAAAGATATGCTTAATGACATGGTGTAAGCACAAAATAGCCAAGGCCAGGGATGTCATCATGATTTTATTTTGCAAGATCATATATCTTTGATCACATTTGCTCATGCACCCTCATCTTTCCCAAAAGAAGTATTTTTGAGATCAGTGTTTGCTACAAAAACTCAAACATTACTACATTTTCCGACATGGACTCCATTGTTTCACCTTCCAATATTATTAAAACAACATCCTGCAATCCTTCTTTAAGATAAAATAACACAATATTGCTCTTATTTTCTGCAACAATGATAAAATCTTACTTCTTTCATTCTGTCCTTGTTCCCTTTTATGCTCCAGATAACTCATTAAAACTTAACATGTTCTGTACTCAGTATAACCCTAATAGTCCAACTTTTCTTATTTTCCTACCTTCACTGTAGGTTAAAATATTATGCAGTTAAACTCCTAAATACACTCTAGGCACCATTTAACTCATTTTTATAACAGTGCCAATGAATCCAAGTGCAGCCACACTACAAATTCAGAATCTTTCCAATCCAGCAAATAAGAAGGGTGCTCTTCCACAAACAGTTCTAGACAAGAGGCAAAGGATCCCAAAACTTGCATCTTCACCATCATGAACTAATTTTTTTCCAGAATCAAGTTAAAAGTCCTTAAACAATAACTAGAGAACACTTGAGATTAAAAAAAATATTCCTTTTTAATAATTACAATTATCCACTGTGAGGGAAAGAAAATCCAGGTACTTTAGGACTAAAAAACCTCAAATAGACAAAACAAAAAAAAAAAACCAAAAAAAAAAAAAAAAAACCAGCAAAAGTGACAGTCTTTTGTAATGGAGAAAGTCCTAGACAGAGTGAAGCATTACTCAAATACTTTTCCCAGTGCTGAAGATGCAACAAAAAACAAACACAGCCACAAAAAAGAAAACAAACCTGCAAGGGACAAAGAAAAATAGATACTAACCCAGTATTTTATATTCCTTTTAAAATTTTGATATTATAGAGGCATAACACAGCCTGTATTTTTCTGGCCCAACTGGAAAAAAGAAATACAAGGAATTTTGGGGTTAGGTAATTTGCATTAAACACCCAACTCAGTTTTTTACATGTAAAAGAGAAAATGTATTTATGTAAATATTGAAAATAAAACGGATAAAAAACCACTTATGGGCTAATTGCAGATCTTCTATCACCATAGAAGGATGCTGTTCATGTCACCACACTACTGCTCCCAACACAAAAGAGCAGCAACTCTTCGAGCCACCACCCAAAGCTGTGGTGGATACATTTTATAAGTAAGCAAGACAAAATCTGATGAATAGCCAGGTACAGCAAACCTGAAAAAAGAGCAGTAATGATGACAATTCTGATGACAAGGAGACATCACTGGCAGGAAGAAATGTGCCATCATGTCACTTTCCAGCTGGGCTCTTCAGACAGTGATGCTCCTAGATTTTCCCTTGCGTACAAGGTGCCATTGACTTCTCTGGTCTAATTGCTCAGCCTAAGTAAAAATGCTGATGGAGTATTTCAGCTTTTCTCTTATCCATATTATTATTGAAGCATTTCTATATGCTTCAATAACAGTATGTTATTTGTGCTATTCCTGTTTCTTGTTCATCCCCAGATGTAAGAGTTGTTCTGATAAATCTGTTCTGTAACTGTAACAAATGGCCCAGTTACAGAACCGCCTACCTTACTTAGGGGACAAAAGACAGCCTCTTACTCAGAAGTTGCTGTAAACATACCAGTACAGCATGTAAAATATTCATAAAACCACAGAATCATGGCAGCTGGAAAAGACCTTTAGCTTCATTGAGTCTAACATAACACAGCACTACCAAGCCCACCACTAAACTATGTCCCCAAGTACCACACACAGATATTATTTAAATACTTCCAGGGATGGTGATGGCAACATTCCAATGCCTGACCAGTATCCCATCCAAAAATTCCCCTGGATAAACTGTATATTTGAGACCTCTTTATCTAAAGATATTCAATACACTCCCATAACTTTCACACTGGATTTTTACTTTTCTTCAGCACATCATCCATCAGGCAGTTATGGCAGGCATCAAAAGTCTTTCATCTTACATGAACAAAGTAAGGTAGCAGCAGTCAGCAAGTTTTGAGCAGAAGAAACTGATATCAAAAACAAGCTTTTTCTTCAAAATAAAAAAACTATGAACTACATTGTGCAAACAAAAACCTAAGAGTGTTTTCTCATGCCCACAACAGAAACAAAGTCCTAGAAAAATTTCCAGAGGCCATCCAGCCTGTTTTAAAGACAGATTATTTATATCTAGTGCAGTATGTACCAAATGGCTAGTTCAACCCACTTACAGAAAGTCATCATTCCACATAATTCAGAATATAATTATACAGTATGAATGATACTTAGAGGAAGGCAGCAAAGCCCTAACAGAAATGGGACTTCAGAGTTCGACTAGCAGGTGATATTCTGGGACAGGATTAGTGCTTGCACTTCTGGAGGCTGAAGAGAAGAGCTGACAGAGGTGACAGGTCTTTTCCATTCCAAAACAGCCCCAATTTTTGTTCTCCACCAGTGCTGCTCCTTTATTCTCTAACTGACTCATTGAAAAAAACACAACTTTCTGAGGTGACTAAGAGATCAGTCTGATACTTCTGGCACTCCAGCCTCCTCTTAAGTTCTATCTGGAGTGGGAGGAGCAGCTTGGGATGGTGATAAGGAAGACAAGCAGGAGTAGAAAATTAGGTATAGAAAACTAAATGTTCTGCTAAAATACCAAAGTCTATGCACAAAACTCTGTTCAGGGAAAGCAGAAAATCTACTTACTCTAGAAGGACTTGAAATTCTTGGCTTTATTTCTCATTTACAGGAAACAATCATAGAAGGCAATATTATTTGAAAATACACAGATCAGAAAGCTACAACTTTTATTTCATAAAGCTGTTAGGGAAAGAGACAAAGAGACACAAGGAAGTGGATTTTCCCTTCTCACAAAATTTTCCCTCATTTTCCCCATCCCCATCAAAAAATCACTACAGCCAGACAAGCCACTTGGATGTGGATCAGCTCTAACACTGCTACATGCAACAAAGAGGCTTGGATTGCCTCAAGAGTTTAGAGATGCACATTAAGACACTGTAACTTTCCTCAGTGGCAAACAGATATCATTGCAGCAAAAACACAAAGTGGAACTGGCTTTGGAGAAGTACAAAACCAGTGGAAACCGTCCTACGTAGATGGGACTGCAGATGAACTTTTGTCAGCACCACCAAAGTGGCAGTGTCACAGCTGCTACAGAAAATGGATCTCTCCTCATTTTGTGTCACAGAAGAAGCAGCTGTTGAAAGCCAGCCTATGCCAGGCCAGCCCATCTGCTCAACATTCCCTGCAGAAGGGCACACACAGTGAAATACAGAGAGGGAAAGCAGGGGATCCACACAGACCATCCTTGCACAGCAGAGGTTACAATAGAGACTCTTGTCTCCAGGCCACAAAGCAGGTCAGAAATCACTTCAGATCCTTCATGGCAATACGACTATTGCCATAAAAGTCATTATGTTCTTACACAGATTTTGTTGTCCGTGCAACTCCAGACCAAAGGACATTCTCAGCCAATAGCTCTTGTTATACAAGGTAGCATCTGAGCTCGGGAGAGAGCATGGCCCATGAAAACATGTTTTTCTGCTGTCACCTTCCCAAGGTGATCTCTACCCCTCACCAGGATCAGCAGGGACCTTCATCCAGGGTAAGTAATATCTGAGAAAATCCACCCAGAGCTCTGGATCCTGAGCAGCCTCTCCCCAGCTCCTCCTTTAGGCTCTGCTACCATCCAGCACCTCTCCTGAGGTGTGCAGCAAACATCCACACAGAGTGACTCCATTCTCAGGGGACTCCAAGGAGCCAGCTGGGTCCATAGGATGACAATCCATCCTCCCTCCCAGAAAGGTGACATCAAGTACCCTTCTCCAGTGAGACAAACGGAGATGATTTTCCCTGGAGATGATGATTCTGAAGACATGACCTCACACTACAGTGAATGACTTTGCACAAGGTGTCACGCAAGCAGTCCAGAGGCTTTGTTTGCAGATGAATGCACTACTATAAATGCATAATTACGTCTCCTGTATACATCAGAATTAATGCTTCCCATCGCCAAGTAGTCCAAGAGCTCCTAAACAACAGACATGATTTACTTCATGGAGCTGCCTTTCTTTTTCTCTCATGCCTCTCTCAGAAATGCTGGGGGTCCTTCAAACTTTATTTCTAAAATGCACAAACTATGTTGTAAGCCAAAACAAATATATTTTTCTCTCCACACCCCCAATAAATTTAGTCTCTATCAGGTCAAGAGAAATCTTTTTCAGAGTCCTATCTTCCAGCATGAGCAATTAATCATCTTAGTAACAGGAGGCTGGAGAAAGTCAAAGAATACAATGCATTAAGGAAAATCCTATATTTTACCATTTCTCCCTTTGGAAAACAAAGGAAAAAAGCTAAAAAAACCCAAAACCCAAGCCAAACCAATGAACTCAAACAATGCATCATCAAAGGTTTTCTCAGCTATCAAAATAGCAAAAAATGTACTGAATGATTAACAAATGTGTTCTGTGACCAGAAGGATGAACTGCTAAAAGCAGCCCGCATTTTGTGCGCCAATTTTTTAAAAAGTCACATTGAGTAAGGAGGTATTTTTGAGCCAATACACTTACAGAAAGATAGAACTATTGCTTGAATTGATGCTGAATATTAAATTATCAAGAACTTCAACCAGCAACCAAAAATAACCCTCACCCTTCATCATTCCTGTTGCACCAGGCAAGCTCACTGAAATAAGCTGTTTGCTAAAAGGCTGTTCAGGGAAGACCATTGTCAGTACTTAATAGCTGATACGGACCATTGAGTAGGCAAAGCATCTTCTGTTCTGCAGAGTGAAAACTGCTTACCTGGGACAGATCTATTAGGCTGTGCAGCTTCATTGATGGGAATTAAGTTATAGACATGACAGTACCACTGAGAATATTAGTTCATAAGGGAATGAGGCTAAAAGATTACTGTAGTAAAAGACAGACTGTTAAGGCCTGGAAAGTCTATTATTTTTCCCATTCCTGATTTCTTAGTATTGTCTTTCCAGTGCTAATTACCTAATTAACGGAGCTGTGTGATATTAACAGCACATCTACTTCTTGTGAAGAGCTGAGAAGGCTGAAGATTGAAAACACAGTCTCTTGCCATCTCTGGAACAATGACAAAGCAACATGCGCAAAAGAATTAACACTCTCTTTGTTTAAGAAGTCCCTAAATTCTCCAAGAACATCAAGTTCATAACCCACTGACAAACAGAGCAACTGTGATTTACCCCCAGCCTCACAACACCAAGCACATGGTATTTATAGTGAAACACAAAGTGTAAGAAGAGAAGGGGCAACACTTCACCGGGAAACAGGCAATTCTCGTGTCATTTTGGGTATCGCATACCACAATTTACAGTGTCAGCACACCAGTGCAAGTTTTTAGTTAGCAACTTGCAAACCACTGTTAGCAAAGTCTTGGGGAGTATATAGTGTTCTCTGCTGGTAGCAGGGGACCAAGAATCCTGGAAGCAAGGTTATTTCACAGACATAAAACAGCAGCAGAACTTGGTGCTCTGCTTGGACTTTAAACATGACATTCATTAACTGGAGATCTGCGTGAGACAACTCCATGCAGAGGAAGCACAAAAAGCTTTCTACTTTGAACAAATCTCTGGCAGTGTGACTGGGTCAAAAAGTGAGTTGATTCTTCTAAAGCAGTTAAATTTTCTAAAAATAAAACAACAAAAAAAGCAAACCCTGGATCAGTAGTTTTACAAGCACTTTACTCCTCTCCACTTTGTGCCAAAATGATCAATATCAGCTTATTCCTCAAGCTTAGCCTAATTCACCAGATTCTACTGGTGATAGTGAGTGGCTAAATTTTCAGCTGTTCAATTAGCATTATCTTTAAAGAATAGATCTTTTTTATAATAGGCAAAGCAGTAATTGAGCGTTTATAGAGAGCAAAGAATGTAATACAGGTGCCCTGATGCATAAAATTGATGTATGCAACTGTTATAATTGCTTTTGAAAATATTGGCCTTAGTGTTGAGAAATTTAAGCAACCACCAAGACAGTTGAACACATTCTTTAAGCCAAACTTACAGAAATTTGTCTCACTTTATACTCTACCATTCCCTTCTGCCCACAGTCTTCTCTTGCCTTGTCAACAGCCCTTCCAAAGCATGTAGCCAACATTACCCGCAAAGTTATTCAAACAAACAAAATCACAGTACTTGGACAGCTATTGATCCCATCTTTATAACCTTTAGATTGTGCTCAAGAACCGAGAAATGGTTTTCCTTTGATTGTTTCATGGCCAACAGCACGCTTCACAGGCTAAAGGACTGATGCAGGTCATCATAAAATATTTCTGTGAATTTCTTAAATACTGTGGAATTTTTCATTGTGCAATCGCAAAAAAATGTGAGTGGATAACCATTTGAATAAATAGTCAATTCACAACAGAGAACTATACTTTCAGTTTTATACCAATTCAGAGGTATACATTCTGCCTTTATGAATGTCAACTTAAAACTTCAAACCAAATCCTCCCAACAATTTCAGATTAATAATGCTCTTTACCATCAGTAACAAGCTCAGATTCTGGAAAACTAACCAAGATTTTGCTCTTCATAGTGCCCTCTAATATTTTTGAAACATAGTGCAGTAGCTGATCCTTACACCAAATGTTTCCAATCACAGCATCTAAAAGCTGCATTAAAAATCTGCAACTTATCAATTTAGCCATGCTGAAGAATGTTTTCAGAGCAATTCTTCACAGTAGCCCAAGGAAAACAGCATTTCTCAGACAACATTCAAATTAACCAGAGACTCTTGTCCTTTAAGTATGAAGGCCTCCGATTTAAAAGACAACCGAGCTGCAGCACACTGATGTCTCAAAAGGTCCAGCTGCAGGCCACCTTAAAAAGCTCCAAAATATTTTGGCCAAGCATGAAAGACTAAGTTTATCATAATATTAGTCTGCACTCTATAGGGTAGACAGGATTTAATCTAGCAGCATAGTCAGCCACTGAGCAGAATAACTGCATATTTACTCCCAAACCCCTCGTTTTGAGCATCACAGCCCTTATAGTTGGCTCTGAATTCCACGGCTGAGATTACCAGGCTGCAACATCCACTTTCACAGAAGGAAATAGTAAATCACACCAAGCAGGTAATTTGTCTCGGGAGCCAAAGTCCTTGCTAGAAGTCACAAGCCCCAAAATCTCTCCCTCCCAGGCGAGGTCTCCCGGCAGGATAGATTTTCTGCCTGCGCCATCTGCCGGCCCAAGCCCACAGCTGTTAGCAGTGGATTTCCCCCGGCACACCGCTTGCGATACTTCAGCGGTTCTCAGTCAGAAAACAACCCTTGAAACATCACAGGCAGCTTCTGTGAAGATCACAAAAAGCAATAAAAAAAATCTGGTTTCAGGCTTAAATCAGCTGTTAGTGTGCTCTCACCTCAACTGCAAAAGGGTACCTAACTGAAAGGAAATTGAAACCACTTAGTTCAACTATTAAAGTAGTAGTGCTTCCTAACCCTCACCCCCAATAAACAAACAAACAAAAAAAAAAAAAAAAAAAAAAAAAAAGGAAAGTAATAAAAAGAATAGTACATTGTTAGTGGAAAATAGCACTCTTATTTTGCTTTTTCTTGCATTTAAAGCTTATAACTCATATTCATACCAAAACAGACAAAATAAAAGCAAGCAAGTCCTCACTTGTACCATCAAGCTGACAAACATCAACCTGTACATACATGGTATCAGCAGCACCATTAAGTAATGTCTGGAGGTCAATAGACACAGATCACTGGTAGGCTTTCCCCAAACAAAACCCTACATATTTCCCTCTACCTTGCTGATTTAAAAAAGAAAAGTTTAAACTCCATCTGTATTAAAGTGTACAGCAACAAGAACAGCAAAAAATATGCAGTTCATCTTCAGGAAAAGTCACTGAACACAGTAAGCTTCTTCTTTCATCTTTATCAGGTCATTTACACCCATATCTGTCCTCGCCTATATTTTACTGGGCTCAAAGTCCTCCCACACTCTTCTCTGTAGTGTCCCTGTCATTCCTCCTTGGAAAGAAAGAAGCCAAAACACTAGACCAGTTCTCTGACTGCTTCTCTCTGACACATCACAAGATCTCATCACTTCCACTTGGAAGGGACATTAGTTCAAAAGGGACAGCTTCACAATGTGAAGCCTCTCAAAATAAAGAAGCTCATACAGAATTTAACATACTCATATAGAATTTAACATAATAATTTGGAAAGCAATCATGCATCTTGCATGTATCTAAGAGCTTGGTTTTTAATTTCAAGAGAGCAAAAGACATGGTTCAACTGGATAGCATCAACAGAACCATTGCTTTTTTTTTTGATACTAGGAAGAAATATAAGGATCTGTCAATTCAGTGAAACACATGGTCACATTCAACACCTTTGGTAGCCTTCTCTAACTTCTCAATAGAAGCACCCTTAGGCAGAATAAATTAATACAAATGGCTCTGTCAAGTGCACAAAGACACCTTCCTGTACCTAAACCGAGGGACCTAGAAATGCTTTTGAACTTACAATAGTGACCCATACTGTAACAGAACAGACTGGGGGGAAAGGGTCCAATTTCCCTCACCTTTGAGCCTCATTTTTCTTATGATAGGAAGCACAGAGAAGAGGTACCATACGCTCTGGCCCAGCCCATGATCTGGAATAGTCTGGGTCAGAACACACCACAAGACAAGACATTGAACAGTTGCACTGTAGCACAACAGTGCAGGGAGAACAGAGTCACACCACCAAGAAAGATCACACAGCTTTTTGCTGGCACATAGGAAATGCTGGATTCTGAAGGTCAGCGTGCTGCACTGCTTCCTTGCTAGGTACCCAGAGAGCTTTGTGAACACTTTCCTCCCTCTCCCCACAAACCATCCATACCAGAATCTGATCACAGGGACCAGAACCTTGCTCACGTTAAAGGGACAAAACATAACGCTCATATACAGATACAAAGAGAAGCTAGTCCAGGCCACCCATAAAAGCTCAAATTTTAAAAGGGCTCCATCTTCCTCTGTTGTTTTGGCCACTCTCCCAAGCAAAATACAAAGTTAGATAAATTACTGGCCCTCTTCAGGAAGGCAACATCCATATTCCTCAAGATCGACATTACAAATGGACTGTTTTTACCTCAGAACAAGGGACTAAATAGTCTTCCTACACACACCAATTGCCACTAAATTACCATGAGATCTACTCCAACCCACACAAAAATCTATTTGTATCCTCACTGCAGTTTTGGCAGTACATCAATTACTTTGACAACCCTCACAACTGTAAGAATATGTATAAACCTTGATCCAAGGATGAAATACTGCTTTCATTAGCTTAAAATAGCACTAGATAAGCAAACCTGCCAGCCATATTAGAACATTTTGCTGTTCTATTATGTTCTAGGGGAATCATCTCCTCCCTTTTATCTCTGTTTTTCTTGTAGTTTGCAGCAATACACCAGAGAATACAAAAGGCCCAAGACCTGCAGTCGTCTTCTGGTGCCAGCCATGCTAACTATTCACTCCAAAAGGCTTTTATTCAAATTTAGCAGCTTGCAAACATTTCCTGTCTATTTGTTAGATGAAGGTAAAGTGATGATCGATCTCCTGTTTGGAACAGTTTTAAAAAGCAGATAACTGCAGACAGATAATCATAGGTAAAGCCAAAGGTACCCTACCATCATGCCTGAAGAACTGTACCCTGCTGACCTGTAAAAGAGACAGGAATCAGTGTCACAAAGATGCTGCCTTATGGATGTAAAAGGCTCCAGGGGTGCAGGAAAGGAGGCACAATATACCTCTCCATTTTGACTATTAGTGATTATTTCTGATGCTTCTCTATCTTGAAATACTCAATGACTGAATACATGTCCTTGCCCCTCTATCTGTGTGGCCCAGAAATTTGATCCCCTATAAAAAGTAACGCTGTCTTAAGGATTCTCAAAATAATACATGACAAACTACACATCCACTAGTTGATTCTAGGTGCCCCTAGAGTGCAGCTCACTGTTTGGCTTCACAGCTTCTACCCACTGCCACCTTTTCCAAAATTATCCCAACTAAAATCAAAGAGGCTGCTCTGCCATGGTCCCAGCTCTGCAGCTCCTTCTGTCCTGAAAAGGTTTCCCTTGCTGTAAGGAGCAGCAAACTTTCAGAGCAGAGTGACACACAGCCCTTCAACTTTACAGATTTGGAACCATTATCTTACAGGCTGAGGTACAAGTCCCTCTGTTTTCATCTCTGCTTCTTCACCATTGTGTTGTCCAGGTATTTCTTTTTGCCTGAGGTCCTCAACTACTTCCCTATCTCTCCAGCCTTTTATGTTGCCAGCACTCTTCCTTCCTTCAAAGTAGCCCTGCCTAGAGTGTATCATAGCCAGCTGTAAAGTGACAAAATAAGAGGGTCAATCAAAAGTTGATGATTACAGAATGTGGAAGTTTTCTCGCTCTGACATTTTCAAACAATCCAATTTGGAAGGCATGCAAATACAGTTATGCAAAATAGCATTAAAATAGTTCATCTTCTTCCTTTTCAATGGCTTGTGCAGGATTTTAAAAACAAACAAATACAAATTTTAAAAAGCTTTTCTACCTCTTTCTATTGATATTACATATTGAATAGTGTAAAAAAAGTTAATCATTGACAGTGCAATAAGACTGCTAAATACGACCCAGAAAAATGCAGAAAATAAATATCAAAGATTATTTAAGAATAAAAGATAAATGGAATGAAAGAGGGAACAGCAGAAAAGAGGAAAATATTAATGGCAGAATACTTCTGTGATGCAGAAGTATTTCATTAAACAGTTTTAAAAACCAGTGTTGTCACAATGAAATTATGCCACAGAGTAGGAAAGATTTCACTAGAAGTTCACAGGCTTTGCTTGCTAGGCTGGAGCAGACAGAAAGAACTTTTATCTCCATGCACCGTGACTCAATATTTCTACACAAGATAACACCTTCAATAACACCTTCAAATGTTTTAATTAATTCCAAATGCAACTCTGCACACATCTGGAGGTTAGTAACAGGAGGAATGTATTTTTTTCCCTACAGTCTTGAAAGAAGAAAACATAATTTTGCAAAGTTCACCTCTAAGTACAAGTGATATGGTCTCACCTCACCTCCACTGGTCTCAGTAAGAAGATACTCCGTTTTCCTCCTCATAAAAATCAAGAAATAAGAAAACTTATAGAAAATTTTAAAATAGTATGTCTAGATAGATTGAAGTTACACTAAAACTTAGCAAATTAGCAGTCATTCATTATTTTGTATAGATATTCAGATTATTACAGCCCAACAAGCCTTCTGCCATTGTCCCTGCCATTATGGTTTCACTAGAACACAACATCCATCCTGGATGTGTTCCTATTCCCAGCAAGCATTCTTGCCTATTGGAAGGTGTCCCTACCCACGGTAGGGGGATTGGAACTAGATGATCTTTAAGGTCCTTTCCAACCCAAACCATTCTATGGTTCTGTGAAGGATAACAATAAACATCAACAGCTGCCTCTTTCACTTGCCAGTCCATCAAAACGAGGCAAGGTTCCAACTGGAAAGAGTTGCACACATATATTGTGGAGCATATGAAAGCACTAAAGGCAGCAGGGTAGCTTTACTTTAGATATTTCCTCCTCTGTAGGGTCTACTTGACAATACAGAAGCCTGTTCACAAAATAAAATCCTCAACTTTATCATTTTTTGAGGGAGCACATAAGTTTTGAAACCTCCCTCCTTGGCTCTTTTTCCTCTCCCTACTAAAGTAATTCACCAGAATTAACTCAAGGCTAAACTGGGGCGTAGGGGTGAGGCTGTGGAATTCTATTAGATTGCCATTTGCATTAATCTCTAATTTTCTTTAAATATATATATATTTCTATTTACACATGTGTATTTCCCCATAGAGGTGGAACAGCCCAATCTTTATGAGCACTCTAGAGAAGATTCAATGTTTTCTAGTGCCTACAATTCACAGAGATCCTAGCAACCAGCTAGCATTTCTAAACAAGTGGATAATGCAATTATAAAAACACCACTTCTGTATAAAAGTTTTCAAGGTCAGCAATCTAATTTAACATTGTTCCTATCCCATCCATGGCTGTCCATGCATGTCTACCAACCTCTTCAGCTCTGTAAACACACTAGCAGAAAAGCACTTTCCACTGGGAATATTATAGTAACAGTTTCTTCAATTCTCAGTTTGTACAGAAATTTCAAACAGCCATAGCTGATACATGTTTCCAGTGATAACCAGTGAAAAGCCTTGAGCTCAAAAATTGCCACAGAAAAAAAACCAAAAAAAATCTCCTGTGCCCTGTGTTAAGTGATTTTACAGCAGAAACAGAATTAATCTCATGAAGGGCAAGCTTTGCCACTTCTAACATGAAGTCTTATGTCCTCCTCCCATCCTGAAGTCTGTTTGCTCTTTGTCATCTTAGCCTGCTTTAAATCCAGAAGAATTAAGTAGTAACTCATTTGAGTTATGACCCACATATGTTGTAATACAAGTGATCCATATCCAGCCCACAAAACCAGACTGGAACAGCAGTTAATAGTAGTTTTAAGACTCAAGAATTCACATTGCAGGCTGAGAAGCTTATTTAGCACAGTGCTTTTCCTTTGAGGTTGAAGTACTCTGTCTGCAGGATGTAACTGTCCTGTCTGGGTACCTCAGCAGCTTAAAATACCCTGAATCTGTGTCAGTTCACAGAAACTAAAAAAATAAAATAAAAATTTCTGGTACATTTCTATTGCTTGTGCACCACTAGTCAAGGGTTGAGCCTTTGTAAAACCAGTCTACAGCTCTATTAGCAGTGAAGTAGTGCCAAAACCAGATACAGCTCTGGAAGGGAGATGACCTACTAACCAGCATCCATCACGGTTGACAGTACAAAGTGCTGCCATTAGCAGCCAGCACAGTGCCCAGAGTGCTCTTGGAGTGTCCCCAGGACATTTCATGCCCTGGCCAGTACAGAACTGCAGCAGTCCATTGCAGCAGCTCTGACTGCGCATTATGTTTTGGAGCAATATTATTTCCATACAGATACCTTTTCATACCATGCCAGAGAAAGGAAGAAGAATATGATGAGGCAATGGATGCACAGACTCTTCTGCAGTAAGGAAGAGCAGATGGGGAGCAGCTTTTCTGACAACAGTAAACCTGCTTGGGAAGGGATCTCACAGTAGGTGCAGTTTGGTCACTACACCGCAAGTGGATGTCCTCTCCCAGTTAATCCTGAGACACATGAACCAACAAAAAATTTCCCAAGATTTAGGAAGATTAATGGTAGCAAAGCAAGCTCGGGACATATGGTAGTAATTAACCATGGTGAGCAGTATCCTTTCCTCTTCACTCATTAAATCATTAATTCAGATATCTTTGCTCAAGGAACAGAAACAGAGTATAAGCAACGTACAAAGCTCTTTTCTGCTAAAAGTTGTCAAATTTCAAATAACATATTTGAAATACCAATGATCTTAGAACAATGCAGAACAATGAATTAATCACTAGACATCTGAATGTTTCAGAAGCTATTAAGAAAGCAAAAGACTTTCACAAATAAGCTTTCAGTGAGCTTTGAAACAAGTTCCAAAATCATTAATACATGGGAAATTTATCTGTGCTCAATCATTTCTATTCAATTACTCAGAATTCGGGAGCTGCCTCAAGAAAAAAAAAAATCTCCAGCAGGAAAATTCCACAGCAAAACTCTGTGCTTGGTTTAGATTTGCATGCTCTATGTGTTTGGATTGCTGGGTGACAAGTACAACACTCAAGTCATACAATACAGCGTGTTCTACATGTCAGAGTGATGCTCAATCAAGTTTCCAGTAAAAGTCTGAGTTCCTTAAAAAACAAATGCAGATAGACATTAATGCCTCCCACCAAGAAGGCACTGGTGTTTTGCAGTCAAAGAAAATTAGCTGCACCATGAAAGATTCATTTTATATACTTGCAGTGCTTTCTGCAGGTATTGTAGCTTTGAAACACTGATACTCAGTTGGAAGCAATTTGACAAGTCATGAGAAGACAAAAAAGGAGTCATAAACCAAGCACTGTAATCTGTTGATAAAATGGATAATAGCTGCTCTGCTGGATATTAATAAACTTAGCAGCACATTAGCAGGTCATCCTTCATCCAAAGGATCTTCAGTCAGCTGCAGGCAAACTGTAATCCAGACCTCTGTATCAAATTATACACACAAATCACATGTGCATACGTGCAGACCCCACCTTCATTAAATTGCAACTGCTGAAACAGTCACAAGCATAACAACTGCTTAATGGCATTAAGCATTAATGGCACTTTTTTTCCTGCATAGTAAATCCACAGACTTTTTCAGCAGCAGCCAAATTCACCCCACGTTCACCCAGCAGGATAAGAGCCTTGCTGTTTAAATGGCTTAGAGTGAGTCAGAAAATAATCTGTCCAGTTACAGTTACGCTCCAAATATAGCACCAGGCTCATCCCCAAACATTTCAGCAAGTGATGGGCCAGGTGTCTTCCAAGTCTCATCTGCATCAAAAAGCCATAACTAATTGGTATTTATCATATTCATTTCATTTTGTTCCAGCTGCAGGGAGACACAGAGCAAACCAAGGAGACACAGTTCCACCCAGCAGCAACATCCCCTGTGACTTCAGGAGGGCCCTGGTATCTTAATAGACACAGGTGGCTCTGCAAATCAGTAAAATAAGGAGTGTATTTCCCACATAATTTCAACTGTAAAGGTCTGATTTAATCTTATCTAATTACCTATCTAGGACATGGCTACATTCAAGCCTTCTCAGTATAATTAACTAAATTAGATACAGTTATTTTCTTGCCCCATAGAAGTATCGCAAATTTTAACACCTAAAAGTCTCCCACATGGCTATGAAGAAACCCAATGAGATCATGTGTCAGATCACTTCATTTTTTTTTATTCACTATTTAAAAGTTTGTGAGTATATTTAGATACTTGGGCAAGAAAAGAACACATGAAATTTGAAAACTTGACCAGAGGGAACACTGAAAGGGAAGTCAGTGAACGTGACACTGAAAAGAAATATTTTCAAAACCAGATTCCTACAAGTCAGAATTAATGGATTAAATCGTCTACAAATAAACTATAAAAAAAGCTCTCTCCTGAAGCAAGTCCAAGTCAAGACATCAAGACTGCATACTATGGTGAAGAAAAAGATTTGCAAGTTTTCTGGGTTTTGAAACAGAAATAGATGTACTGAAAACATTTATCAAGTGTAAAACCTAATGAAAGAGCTGTTGTCAGACTTTTGCTCTCTAAGCAATCAGAATAAACCAAATGTAGCAACCAAAAAGTTCTCCTGAACTCATTTAATTCCAGTTATGTTCTGCTCTTTCTTTTATGACAGAATATCACTGAAGAAAACATCTAAATTTTTCAAGAAAAATCTTAAGAAAGACTACCTGACAAAAATAAAAGACTTCATTGCTGTAAAACAATACATAAAGCTTATTGAAATCCAAGCTCAAGGTGTACAGAACTATCAACTTTTGCACCTATGAGGACCAAAATACATAAAAGTAGATAAGGCATAAACTTAGGGACAAAAGCAAATAGTTTTACATTCAATTGAGCAAACCCCTGTAATTTATTGAGAGCAGGTACAAGAGCTTTAAAAAAAGTAATCAAACATATTGTTGAGATACAAACACAATATTCTTTCGTAAACAGTTGTATATCTTTATTATGTTCTGGGTGGAAAAAAAAAAAAGAAATAAGACACTAAGCAAGTCAGTCAAACTCTGCATGTACTCATGAGTAGGGGCTGAGTGAACCAGCATACCCCACTCCGTGCAGCAGGTCAGCAGTGGGAAAATAACCTTCTTGCTTACTCTGTCGTCAACATGACCAGTGCAGCCAACACTTGGGAAACCCCAAGGTCAAAGACAGTGCACTGCCTAACTGTTCTTTAGAGTAAATTTCCTATTCCTCCAATGTTCTCCAGACAATTCATCAGCATGGCTTATATGAAAGATGACTTCGTTGCTTGCCAGGAAATAAAGAGCACATGTACTCAACAGGTATCTCAGATGGAATCACAGGTATTCCAAGCAATAAATTCCATGGTAGCATGCCAACTCTGATAGAAAAGCAGTTACTGCAGGTCTTACAACTGAGACACTATAAAAACAAATTTCCCCACAGAGACTCACAAAAGCCAGCCCTCTCAACCCTTGTATCTTTTTTCTTTTTAATCACAAGATCAACTTGCAGAAAACAACCTCAGTTTTTGGTTTAATGTTTTGAAGTTCAGGGTAAGGCAGTGCAGTGTGTCTTGGTCTGGTACAAGACTGAACACATTTGAGCATTTATGGGTTTGGTAGAATTTAGCACTGCTCAGGGGAGCATTTCACTTTAGCACCTACTAGTGATTCTGAAAGACTGGTAAGATGTCACGATCCAGAACACTGTTCAGGCTGTGCACCTTGAAATTGCCAAAATGGCATGACCTCTCCTTCTTGAGCCTGATTTCAAGATTCTTCTGTATCCAGAGATTGGTAGTTGATACCATTCCTGTCCATAAAGGTTAGTGGATGATCACTGCCTGTTGAACCTGGACAATTCTGCTGCACCACTCCACCAGAATGTTGGGAGTAGAAATCAGAATTTCTATCATACAAGTATCAACAAAGCTCTCAGTAACTAACCATCTCTGCCCTTCTCAGCCTCCCATCTTCAGCACCCTTCAGACAGCACAGGTAGTGAGGAAAGAACCATTTAATGACAAATCTCAGAGAAAGAAGTTGACTGAGTCCAATTCTCCAAGACCAGCACTGTAGCCGCTGAAGCATCCTCTGTGTTCCCATCTGCTGAAAACTCCTGCCCTAGAAGAAAGTCTTTCACTAGCAGTTAATTTACTTGCCTTAGATTTTGCTCTGTCAAAGTGTTTTCTTCACACAAAGGAAAACATCACAAAACCACTCATTAAAAAGAAACAGAAAAAAAGAGATATTTGGTTCTGCTCTTCTCATTCTGAAACTCTGCCTGCCTCATTGGGATAGTGCCATAGGGGAATGCCATGTTTTAATACTGAAGCCAATGCTGAATGCCACTTAGTCCCTTGGCAGTGACAACTGCAAATGCAAAAAAGGCCAAATGTGTGCTGACATTTTGTGTCCTATTCACACATTTATACACCTCATTTGCTGAACTCACTGTTTGTATTCTTTCAAAATGAGACTGTAAGGGGCTTTTTTTTTTATTTGGGGAAAAATGGAATTTAAACAGAAATACATGCAGTTGACTCAAGAGGAGGAAAAAAAAAAGTACAAAGAGCCTATTCTCAAAACTTCAAGACTACTTAACTGCTTTTAAACTTCTTGGCTTATCAATTTCCCCTAAGACTAAGCCCAAACCTGTATCAATATTCCTGTAAAGTCACATATTTTATGAAAGCAAATAGTTACTTAATATCACACTATCACTGCCCATGAAAACAGATAAAAAGCCATTTGTTGCCAAAGGTAGTCCTTAAAGTTAGATTGTACCCTACAGTGGCACTGGAGAGTCTCTAAACTCACATGATGCTGAAATCCTGTCATAGCCCCTAACAAATTGAAGTTCTAACATGGTCTCTTTTCCAGAGGCAGAAAGATCTACACTTTGACTGAAGCTGAGCAAGAGCTTGAGCCTGTGTTCCCCAAATCCCAACAGCCAATCACCAGACTTCTGTTTCCATCTCTATTGCTTGAAATCTCTATTCTTCATGCCTTCACATTATAACCTGTTATTCTATTCAGATCAAGCCTAACTTGAAGATCTCAGGAATAAATATAGTGTCTTCTCCCTCGTGGGTGGTTATAAAGACGATGCCACCATTTTCTCAGATGAGCACAGTGAAAGGAGAAGGACAATAGTCAATAGTTGAGACACTGCAAATTACTACTAGCTATAAAAGGGAATAAAGGTTCACAGTGAGCATGGATAAACACTGGAACAGATTGCCCTGAGAGGTCTGGGGATCTACATTCTTGAAGCTATTTAAAATTTAGCAGGACAAGGTCTAAGTACCCTGACTTGACTCCAAAGCTAGTTCAGCCCCTATTTCAAGCAGGGACTAGATGACCTTCAATGGCTCCTTATCATGCCATAATTCAAGATTTATAGTCTTTACTTTTAAATATGGTTGCCCAATATTATTCTCTAGATGAAGCTAGACAAGTTATTATGTTGTGTTGACATGTGCTGAGAATGATTCTACATCCAGCAGGTAGGAACAAAACCAAGGCAATTCCCACCCAGAGAGTCACATTCTGGTGCACTCATGAGCCAGAGCAATGAGAGTAGTGACAGCTGTCCCACAAACAGGTGGAAGAAACACAGCAATGCCTTATGTCAGGCAAAAACCCTTTATGTAAACAGTTGTTGGAAAATGCATCCCGCCATTGTAGCCTCAGCTTTGTAGCTGATATCAAAAGGATTTTTTTTTTCTTCCCCTGCAGATCCATTATCTAAAGCCAGGTTGTTTCCTCCCATGTCAGCCACACATTAGTAGCTCCCATTCCAGTCATGAGCCTACTCCACCTTTCTATAGGTTTCAGTTAACTGCACCTACTAAACTGTTTTCTAAAAAGTTCAACTTCCTCAGTGCCCCTTGATTTTTGTAATAAACTTCAAACAATAACTCTTGTTTGAAAGTCAGGTAGAGAGTAGGTTCTTTCTTAATTTCTTAATTTGGTAAAATAAGCATTTAATTATTTCAAGAGACACAAAAATGGAAAACACAGAAGAACTTGTGGAACTGCCTTTTGCAGAAAAGATATTCCATGTCTTCTAAATTCAGTCTATCTGGTCTACCCTACCTGGGATGATAGGAAATACTTCATATCCCCAGAGTACCATCTGATTTCTTCAAACAAAAGACCTCCTTTTCATTAGTTAAAAACAAAGAGGCTGAACTAAACTTATTGGCTAGTAGCAGAGGTCCTATGTCTTAAAAAGAGCTATTGGCATACTGTGTCATCATCTAATTAAAGCAATATTCAGGCAAGTGAAAACCATGCCCTGAGGGAATAACAAAATTGCCTGAAAAACTAATTTATCTAAGTTAGTAAGAAATGTATCTATTAATGGATTTAGTCATCAGAATTAATCATTAATCCAGTGTTTCAGTGAAGTATTAAGAAAACCCCTTGAGTTTGCATTTGCATCCAGCTAACATTTATCCTATTTAACATAGTATTGGTTCATACTTCCTCTTCATTTCAATTAAGAAAATTGTTTACTCATAAAAATTTACTTATAAAAAATGTATCTCTCTCTCTCATCCTGGCCCTAGACCAACTTCTTGTGAAAGTCTAGACACTTGAACACATTTCTTGTCTCATTAGAAAGTAATGCACAACTAGCAGTTACAGCAAGCCCTCTTCTCCCACAAAATCTTCCATCACTGTTTCACAGATTTCTTCCTGTCCTTCCACTGATTACTGATTAAGAAAATGTTCTCTCAGCACTCTGCTGGAAGAGAGACTTACCAGCCCTCTGTAGAAAGAGATATTATCAAGAAAGTAATAAACAAGCAGGAGACCACTTGTTCAGCCTCAAGAACAAGTGACCACAAAAAGAGAAGCCAGAGCTCCAGACCATGTTCTTCAGGTGGTATTGCTCCCCTACTCCCTGGCCCTTGCTGCATTTTTAAGGGCTAACTAAAAATCAGGTGACATTTATCCTGCCCTGGGCCCACATTCACAGCAACATGCAGAAGGTTCAAATAAAGAAGAAACCTTGAACCTTGCCTCTATGCAATAATTAATTTCTTAAAATGAGTAAATGATGAAGACTGATGTTTAACTCCCTCTTCAGTTGACAAGAAGCACACCTTCTCCTGTGTCAGGCAAACAAAGAGTAGTATTACAGACTATTTTTCCGACCATTTTTGACATGTAAACCCAAATCTGTCCAGACACAACAGGCATAACATGAGACTGAGCTTTTGTGGAAATAAGACATTTTACATAAGATGTAATTGAGCTCCCAGAAAAACCAGAGACAAGTAAGATCTTCAGTTTAAGGTAGACCCATGACATGAAGAGTTAGAAAAAAAAAAAAAAAGTAGAGAAAAGCAACATTTTTGGTTCAGAACTCCCCTTAAAAAAAAAAAAAAAAAAAAAAAAAAAGTTCAAGTCTGAGAAAGTCAAAATGTAGAGAAAATCAACATTTTTGGTTCAATACTGGAGAGGAGGTGAAGGAAAGAATTGTCTTACCCCTACTATTCATCAAAAAGGCCCATAATTTGAATGCCTGAACCCTTTTTCACACATAGCTGTAGAACCACTAATATTACAGACCACCATGGCAAAGACTTCTCAAGAGAAAATTTATGGTAGCAAGAGGGACTTCCTTACCCAGTCAGGATTAAGAGAGTTCATCATTCAAGTTTGCTACATTTCTCCACAGATAGCAAAGGAGGAAAAAAAAAAAAAAAATCAGCTGCCAGAGCTCTGAACACAGCACTGTTTCCCTCATCTAGAGGTCTTGGGATTTGGAAAGGCTCATCCAATAGAATACTTCACCACCTTCCTGACAGACTCAGTAATTTACCTTATCAGTATTTCCATTCTGCTAGCCAAAGAGATAATAAACAATAAGCACCATATAATTCCCTAAGGCAAGGGAAAATGAAATCAATACTTACATCTGTGAAAGCATTATAATTTCTATGGAGAAACAGCTGCTGGTGGCCATTGCGTGCTCACCACTGCTGGTCAACAAACAGCCATTAACCAGTAATAGGACAGAGAACAAAGACATTATTCCTAACGACTTCCAAAACTCTTTTCCATGAGCTACTTGTGAAAGGCCTATAACAGATAACCAAGAAAAACAATCTTTGTTCTGAAATTTTATGTACAAACCCATCAAATAGAATTTTGAAATGAATGCAAGAATAGCCAATTTCTGAAACAGAAAATAGGTGAAACCTTCTGCACACCATCTTGCTCTAAGGTGGTATAGCACTAAAATATATAATTTCTCTACTGAAGGAAAACATCACACATGGAAGACCACACTCACATCTGCATAATTGCCCATTTGTAATAAGGCTGTGTTCTGCAACTTGTACACGCTTCAAACACTTTTCTGCAGCTGTAGCCTCATCAGAATCAAACATGACCTTCTAAATTTGTCCTAACTCTTCTAACAGTATTCAGAAACAACACCATTTAAATCAGCAGATCTGCTTGCAGACCAGCATGCTGCTGCGCTGAATAAAAAAAGATCTTTGCATATATAATTGTTTAGTACTTCTTACTTTAGAATAAGAAAAGGATAGAGGCTCATATATTAATTATGCCTCCCAACAGGAAAAACAATGTTGCGATTCAAACACATAGAATTCAGTTTAAAAGAAAACACCAAAACAAACCCACTTTTTTTTTTTCTCTAAAAGCATTACAATTTCAAGGAATGTAAAATTACTTTATATTTATCCTCTACATATAGAAATAAGTAGAACTGATGGACTGAATGCCAAAAATCCTGAGCCACTAACCTCAAGCAAGCCAGCTATAAATTCTTCTGGACCCTTGACTGAGCCACTAACCTCAAGCAAGCCAGCTATAAATTCTTCTGGATCCTTATCTAAGTAAATAATGATTTACTTAGAAGGCTTCCTTGTCCCTCCACCCATTCATATTTCAAATTGAGAGGAATAATAGCTTGATCTCATAAATGATGAGTCAACAATCCCAAAGAATGACTGGTCAAAAGACAACCCAAACTTCTCATTCAGCTTACAGCTAGGGGAGAGAGGGAAGAAATCTGGACAGACATCTGCAAATCTTACAAAAGTGTTTGCAATGCAAGGATTTAGTGGTGGCACACATTCTACCAAGGCTCACCCTCACATAGTCAGTTGAGAAATTGAATGAAAACTTAGAAACTTGCTGGACCACAAAAATACTGTTTGAATAAAGAACAAATTTCTATTAAAAATTGTTTATAAAGGGTCAGATTTAAATGGAACAATGAAGTTAGTCTGTTTTTAGCTCATATGTAAGCAAAGTGGAAAGTTCAGATGACACACAAGCAAAAAGTTCTATGTGAAGCAAGTACAGCATGACCTAGGTGCAATGTCAGCAAGTGTTCCCAAGGGAGGACTCACAAGTCTGTAAACTGCTTATAATCAACACCAAATTAGTTTGTTAGAATTTCCAAATTCTTTTACCTGCACACATTTACTTCCCCCAGGAACATTGATGCAGTACAGCTTCTGCAGGCTGAGCAGCGGAGATTCAGATGAATGACCTGAAGGATTTGTTTTTGTTTCCAAGTGACACATCAAGTGTGTGAAGAGGGGCAAGGTTGTTTGTACTTCAGCATACATACATAAAGTGGTTTCAGATTCCATTTATTCTAGTCCTTGCTAGACTTATGTCTCACACCTCAGAAATCTGTGCCCAAAAACCAATGTGAAGCAAGGAACTGTCTAGTCAATTAATATTGCTTTTCCGGTTTGGGCTGGAATAGAATTGCTTTTCTACTTAGTCACTGGTACAGTGCTGTGCTTTGGATTTAGCATGAAAATCATGATGAAAACACACTGATGTTTTTGTTGCTAACTAGAGCTTACCTTAAGAGTTACCCAAGCTCTGCCAGCAAGCTGGTGCAAAAGAAGCTGGGAGGGAGGAAAGCCAGGACTGCTTCAGAAAAAGAGTCAAGTTTCTTCAGAAAGAGTCAAGACTTGCAGTTTTGTCATCATTGTCATCAATTCATTTTCTAATGTGAAAGATCACCACTAACTCCCTGCAACATCATTATCAAAGTAAGAAGCATCACACAGACAACAGCTAATGGCTTTAAGATTGGGTGAAGTAAGCAGGAGTAGCAGATTACAGTTCAACAGTTATCATTGTCCCTTATTTTCCATTCTGCTTTTCAATATGTATCTCTTCTCCTAGCTCTCATGAATTCCATAAACTCTTCATTTAGAAAGCAACACATCTAAGCCAGCTCTCTTCCCACTTTCAACGCCAGGCAAAAAGGAAAGGAGTACAGTAAGCATCTGCTGCTTCTTCCAAGCTGCTTCTGGTAGAATAGATTAAAAGTAAACACTTACACAAAGATTTCTCAGCAAGCCATTCTCACAGAACATGAATTAAAATGATTACTTGGTGGATGGAATGCCATCCTCACTCAAAACCAAGAAACACAAATATGAGACATCTCTCAGTTATCAAATATTTATTCCTCTTAGACCTCAGTGAGGCTACACATCACTGAAAATGGTCCCAGCTATTAGTCATCCAGATTTTCCCACTTCAAAAGGAACTTGCTGATCATCAAAAGGCTTCTTGCCGCCTGTCAGGCAGACCCTAGAACAGCCAGCACAGTAAGACACCAGATCTCTTCTTTATTTAGAAGGGGTTAGGGACTTTCAAAGAGGAGGATTAGAAGAAATTTTGCTCTGGACACTTCCTCTTCCCAGCCTCTTTTTTCCAAAAAAAATATAACCAAAACAACCCTTTGACATAATTTTCAGATTCATGCAAAGACTTCAGGTTTTCAGTTATTCTGAAGTCAGCACTAGGCTTAAATTAAAAATAGTGACTCAAAAATGTTACCATGCAAAAACATGGGTTTAAAAAACAAATTATTTCAATATAGTTGAAATGCTCTACTGCAGAATTTAATTCTTCCTCCTTCCATAAATCAGTGAGATCAAAACCAACTGTCCTAGATAGTTGTTATTACAAATATTTTCATGAGGAGAAAACTGCACTCATTCTCTTTACCTCCCTGCCAGAGGCAAAAGAAAGAACTTCAGAGTCCTGCTCTAAAAGCCAGGTTGAATTCTTTGCAAGCTCTGCATCCTTCACCAGCAAGAAGCGACTCATAGCTGTTGTTTGAAGTGTGCCTGTTGTTTGAAGCCCAGGGAAAATCCATCACTGCAAAGGGGAGCATATTTAACCAACAGCAGCAGAAATTGAAGGGTATCTGTCAGGCCAGAGAGAAAGTGCTGAAGTGTAATTTTCACTTCGCCTGTCCTACATTGATGATTAATTTTGTGACAACTGCAGTAATTGCTGCTCAGCTCCTCATATCTTCATTACAGCTGGAGTAGAAAAAATTCAGAATTAAACATTCACATTAAACAATCAAAACCTCAGATTTCTATTGCGTACACAACAGTTACTAATTCAACTGCACTTTAGTTAGAACATATACCTTGAACTAAACTTTAGGCTTGCAGCCATTCCATACATACATTTTCAAAATATGACAACCCCACACTTTTTAAAATATTTATCATAATAAAAAAAATCCCCTTTGCTTCATTTTTAGAAGTTCAACTTTCAAATATCTAAAGTTTCCAAAACTGGAAATTAAAAGCCAACCTTGCACTTTAGGACACATACCTGTGTTTCACAAAGCCTTCATCAGAAAACAAAAAAAAGCCTCTAGTCTAAAACATTATAGTTTCTTAAGACATCATGCTCCCTTAAAGCATAAAAACAAGGTAACTGGAATAATATTCATTTAAAGTTCTTTATTATATGACCATTTTGTGGCATTTTGAAACACACAAGGGTAATTTTTACAGCTATAACTCAGTACAGAAACACTTGAGACTCAAACAAGGACAGGCATAGTATCTCACCTCTAATAAACACTTAAATAAAAATATTTAAGTACTTCTTTGATGCAGCAGCCTTCCCATAGTCCAAAGAAAAGCAGAATTCCTGCAGTAATGTACCATGATTTGTCCCCTGGTCTCTCACTGAAGTACTAGCAGCTTAATAGCCTTTGGGAAAGTCAAACACACTGATTGAGGGCAAGTCTCTCCCTCCAAATACAGCTTTTTTTTAGCATTTAGAGAACTTCCATAAAAGCACTGGTACAAGGGCCAGCAGAAGTGTGGTATCTCACACTTTCTCCAAGAGGGCCTTTGAACTCAATAGCGAATAACTTGGAACTATTTTTACAGAATCTGAAATTTATTGCAAGAAATGAAGAAGGGGACAGCTTAAAAAAAAAAAGGAAAAAAAAGGAAAAAAGAACATTCATCTTCTGTTTCTGATCCTCTTAAGTGACATGAAAAGTATTACAAGCTCACTGTTCCCTGAACCTTCAGTGCCAATTGCAGGCACTCATGTGGGGGGCTGCTCCTTCAGCTTCCTGCTTAAAAACCAAGTACAAGCAAAATCCCATGGGAGCAGTCAGACAAATGTAGAACAATGCTAGTTTAATATAGCATATCCACTCTTCCTTCTGCATGAATTTATTATTCAACAGTACAGATCAGAAGCAAAGCTGCTGCACATCCCACTGCAGAGGGAGTCCCTGAACCCACCCAGACACAAACAACCTGCAGGCACTAAGGCTCATGCTCTGTCTCCTTACATATCCAAAAACATTGTGCTTTACTAGATAAGGGCCATGAGGACCAAGTGCTCCAGCAGTACACAGCTGACCAGAAGAGTGGCCTGTTTCTCAGAAGGAAATTCTGAAGTTTATAAAGTATTCAAAACTTGATCTGCCCGGTGAAACTTCCAACACCAACTGCACTGCCCCTGGCACGCAGCTGCGTGGCAAGAACCAGGCCAACAAGTGTGTCAGGGTTAGAAGCTGAGAGGCAGCAACAGAAATATGTTTTCAGTCTTTTCCAGCTAAGGATCTTGTTTCCATTGGAAAGAAAAACCAAATTGTTCAGTGGTGAACAACAGAGCTGATTAGCAGGCATATAATTCTGCAATGCACTGTGTTACTTGCCAATAACATATTGGATCAATAGCTGAATGACTTAGTCATAAATCAATACAACTAACCCAGTTGTTTTTACTGATACATAAACATTCCAGATGATTCAAAATATGGCACAAGATTTACTTTATCAGGGCAGTGTTTTGGGAACAGCTGAAGTCAGGGCAGCACTCAAGCTCTGAGCAATACCTGCAAATGTGGAAAGGAGAACATTATGTAACCTACACCAAAACCATCAGGGTACCCCTAGAGGAAATACAGCAGCATTTTTCCATCCAAAGCTGGTTATCTAGAGGTCTTTGTAAGCTTCAGTACAAGAGATTTAGATTTCCCTCACCTTATTTATCAAGAAAACTGCTATCATCTTCGAAATTGAAGGTCATCATTGCCCTGTCCAAATGTGCAGGTTAAAAAGAAAAAGTTCATCAAGGACCAGAAGTTGCTCCACATTTTTCCACAATTACAGAAGTTATTCAAGGACATGCTTAACATGTCAGCAGTCCTAAGAAAGTGAAGAAACTCATATGCCTGCCAAATTCAGCAAGGTACATATTCATGTTTATGTTTCGACCAAAAATATCTTCAGACAACTAATTAAAACATCAAGGTAGCTGAGCAATCAGTGTGATAGCAAACTCCTGCAAAATATTGATTTTAGATATTGAGTCTAACATTTAAACTACAGTCTCATCAGGCTTTAGCTAAGGGGAAAAATATATATTATGCAAGACTCTTTGCACATTCAAATCAGAATAGTGTTCACATTTAAACCATGAAGCCAAAATGCACTCATAGATTTCCAAATTCCTTTTGGGGATTAAGTCTGTAAAGCACCTTGATTACACAAAGGTCGGGTTCATTTTTCATTGACTTTTTAATAGTCTCATTATATTATCGACTCTTTGTCCTCAAAAGCCTTTATGTTACACTTACCAAATACAAGTCTCAAATATTAAAGCTAAAATTATTGAATATGTGACTAAACTCTTTCATTTTCAGGGCAGTCTACACAGAGCAGAAGAAAGAGGCCCAGACAGATCTTCAGCATTTTGCCAACAGTGTTTGGATCTTCAGCTCTTCAGTTTCATGGTTGCTCCAGTTTTGAATTCTTTAGCAATATGTTGTAGCTTAATGAAGACACTAACTCAATGGTAAATCAACCTTACTGCATGTGACATTTTTCAAGTTCCAGTACATAAAAACCAGAGTATCATAATCTGGTCACTGGAGTCCTTTTCCCCAAACTAAGCACAGGATATATGTGACTGCCTATGTGAGGGTGCACAGATTTCTTACCATGACTAAAAACACAAACTCACTCTAAAACCCAACTAGATTTATAAAAGAAATGATGTGTGAACTGCCCTGTGAATCCCTTTGGAAACAATACTCACCTCTGTACATTAGACAGAGTACGAGAACACTTACCACTTAAAAAACACAATTTAGAGACTGCCACAAGGAGTGGAAAAACTCCGAAAAAATTCTTTTGACAAAACAGAAAGATGTGGTGCAAGTTATATGAAAAAAGCCATATTTCATAAGTCTGCTTCAGATTTTTCACGAGTATCAAATAACTAACTCTATTGTCAAACAAGCAATTAGCAACTAAACCTCTGCAAGATGAGATCCAAGAACACATCCCAAGGCCAAGTCAAACTACTGAGGATGTCAAGAAACAGGTCTGCAAAAACTGATGCTGTACTGTAGAGAAATAGATTTGAATATATAGAAAATTATTCACCAGTGAAATGAGGTACCATCTTTTGGAGATAACTGAATCAGCATTCTATTACACTAACTTTGCTGTGAGGAAACACATGAACTTTTATTACATCCCCTGGCTCACTGGCTGGTGTAACCCAAAAAATCCAAGGTGAATTCATCAGTATGTGCGGAGCAGCAGCAAATTTTATTTGTAATGTATAAGGTAAACATACGTTCTTTCTGAAATCTCTATTACTCTGAAATAAATTTGAATTTATACTTGAGAAGAGCTGTGGGAGGACTGGATATGATTGAAGGAACCTGATATGCCCATCCTATAATCTCTTACTTTGAATGCCCTACATAGCTTCTACAAATTGAGCTGAAACATCACAAGCTCTAAAATTAGAGCTTTAGGCAGAGGCCTAAAGCCAGACTGGCAGAATCTGTCTGTACTGAAGTTTTATTTTGGATAGAACTGTCACATCTCTAATATTTAAATGGAATTGTCTAAATAATTTATGACATGCTAAACGTGTGAAGTGTGTGATCAAGGCACTGTTCCCAGAACAAGGAATATAGGTTTCACTTACTGAAAAATCAAAATCTTGTATTTGGGATGGTGAAATCCCTGCATCCGCAGATTCAGATATTATTTGATCAAAATTAATTTGTATGTTCTACAATTATGGTTAAAAAATGTGAAAGACCAATTAGTAACCAAATGATAACTGCAGAGAGCTGTATGCTGAACTAGCTTCCCCAGACTTCTACAAGCATAGTCCTCCTATAATCCTTCTTCTAAAACAGAAAAGTGGAACACTTCTAAGGTATGAAAAGAGACCAGCATATCCACTGAGTTTGTGAATTTGTGAACAGAAAAGACATGGCATCAGAAAGACCAACATTACTTTCCCTGACAATTTTGCATAGGACTGAGAATGTAACAACAAGCATAGAGCAGTTGGTGGCATTATTCCCCAGAGTCCATGAGATGACACGGCACATTTGATCCACACACAAAGATAAGATCAGCCAAGTACATGTCAACCACTCCTGACTCTCTTGAGATTACCAAGGCAGAGCTGTGATAAATTGCAGCTACTCCAATTTCTAAGCAGAATGCACCAAAGCGGTGCAGCCTGCTTCCCTGCTGGGCTGTCCTCAGGGAGAAGCCTTTGTTCCTCACACGCAGTCTGGAGCCTCTATTTCAGCTTCTGCAAGTTGCCTTTCACATCCTGCCCATGCATGGCTGATCCTTTCCCCCAGTAACCTCTCCACCAGCATGCAGGGCTGCTGCTGTGAACCCCAAAGTACATCCCTGCTCCAAGCCCTGGTCCCTTAACCTCTGCCTACAGGACAAGGGGTCCCACCCTGATGGCCTCTGTTCAATGTCTGTCTTGCACTGGGAAGGGGCTTGTCCAAAGCTGCATGCATAGCCTAGATATGGCCTAACAAGTGACAAGAGAGTTAATCAATTGCCGTTTTTGTAAGTGATTCAGCTTGACTGTAGATTTTGCAAGCACAACCAGAGTGATTGTTCCTCCCATTTGTTTTCCACGCCCCATGCATTCATATACATACATTTTATAGAGGTGTATTTTGCTCTGTTTTATTGTTTCTGAGCCTTGTCTTGTCAGTTGACAGTTTGCATCTTCACGTATGATGTCCTTACTTCCCAAGTTGTCCCTTCCCTCTCCCCATCAGGCCTGCCAGCTTTTTGGCAAAGGTGCTGTTGCCCCGTTTAGTCAGATAGATTCTCCTCTCCACAACAATCCTCCATTTTTAAAAAGGGTGTTGTAGCTGTAAAAGCCAGTTTTCCACCTTAAACACCAGCTGTAGCCAGGTCTCTACAAAGAAATATCAATCTCTTTTCCATCTATCCTGATTCTACACAGATTACTCCCCTCCTACAGGCAGGTCACTGCATCCTCCTCCCCTGCCCCAGCCCAAGCTCCAACATTCTGCTGAAGGTCTGTGATGTACCAGGGAAGCTCCTGGAGGAGACACCCTGCCCTGCAGAGCAGTACCCACCAATGATAGACACCTCTTGTATCCTCAGCTGAATATGGCCAATTTCTAGTTGCTTCAAGATTAACACTATTTCCTTAACACAGATTCCTCCTCCAAACATGACTGATATCTATCCCCTCATTAAAAAGCCCTAGGAAGAAATGGGACAGATCCTGATCCAACAGAGCAACCCCCAAGTGGCATTTTGCTTATAGGAGGACTAATAAATAAATCAGGAAGGTCCCTTCCCTTTATACACTTGTCTCTTCAAGAAATTCTCACTCACCAGTTTCTTCTCTACACTTAGCTGTAACACAGGCCCCACAATTTCTGAATTTTTCAGTCCAATAGTAACAAATGGAAAGGGAAGGCCAAACAGCTTGCAGGAGGTTAAGAAGAGCACTGTGAGTGGAGGGACACATACAGGCCATGGGCATAGAACAGGTACATTTGTCATAGCCACTGAGAGTAACTATTGCACAAAATTAGACAAGAGTATCAAGCAAAAAGTAGACTTCTCATGAAGAGAGGTTTTTCACTCCCTGTGGTGACAGTCAGTGCTGTTTTGAGTTGTAACAGCCCTCAAGAGATGGCAAATGTATAGATGCACATTTAATCACTTCAAAATGCTGACAGCTGGTTCTTTCCCAAATCCTACTGGAAGGCATTTTTCATATATTGACTCTAACAGTCACTCTCTCAATTATCTTAGACACAAACTGTTATTATATATCAATGTTAATATAATTATGTTAGCTATCAAAAGGGCTTTTTTCAGAAACAGCTTCCTGCAAAATATTTCCAATTGAACTTGAATAAGCACTTCTCAGCAGAAACGTGCTCTATTGGGACTCTAAAAGCAACTCTGAATTTAATTCCTCTCATAACAAACTGGTGTTCTCTACTACCTGACTTGGCTCAACTCACTTGCAGACGTGGTTATTGTCACTCCTGCACCGTTCTCAAGCCCTACCAAAGACCATTCAAAATATCAAAGTATTGGGCAGAACTTGTAACAGAAAAATTGCCAGCATTTTGCAGTTGTCAATGCAATAGAAAAGAGGCTGCAACTTTACTTCAAAGGAGTTTATTTTCTAGGTAAATCCTTTGGTTGATAAATGTTGCTGAAGAGTCTCCCCATGATGCAAAGTAGAGGCTCTCTCTGAGCTGCCCTCGGGATTTCCTGGGAAGTTGGAAAGCCAGGCTAGGGGCCAATAAACGTGCTCAATGGGACTTAAGTACATTAATTATTCCTTGAGTTTTTCTGCTCAAAAATTCCAAGGTAAAACCAAGCTTATATGGCTTTGGTATGAAAACAGACCCTAGAAGTCTTCAAAGACAAAACTGAATTAATCAAAATTATTTGTGATGATGTGGAGAACTTTGCTTTATGTGGCTTAAGATAACATACTATGAGAGAAGGGGGGCTTCTGCTGTGAGTGAGCAGAACAATAAAAGGCATTTGAAGAGCCCTGCCAGGATACTGAGGGAATAGATCCTTCCCCTTTATTCAGCACTGACTTTTACCTCTCCAGCAAGAGCTGATCTCTCCTGTGCCGCACAGTAACACGAGTTACTGACTGCCACAGTATTTATTACACTTCCCCAAACTCATGCATATGTGCTAAACATTCCTACTTTTTTTTCATATATAAAGCACTTCTCAAAGATTATTGATTATTAATCTCAAAGATTAATGAATACATGAGACTCTTGCATCTCAGGTATTCATTATGGCAATAACATTTTGAAAAGTGTAAAAAGGTAGTCAGAATGTAGGCAGTCTCCCTTAAATTGTAAGTATTATTTAATTTTTTCCTTAAACATTGAATTCCTGCTGCTCTCTCAACACAGAAAACAAGCTGGCAGTTTGCAAGGGCAGGAACCAATCTGAATAAAAATGGGTGGGTGGCAAACAAATCTATTTACCAACTAATAACTGATTCTTTCTAGACAGTGAAAATTTGGTACTTCCAAATCACATTAGATTTTTTCCCTAGTATTAAATTCATATTTACACCTGACACCACCACTAAACACTTGTATAATAAAAAATAGTCAATCCAATGAGATATGGAAAGCATTTCATTTATGCTGGATGAAAAGGCAAATGTAAAGATTTTGAAACAGTGAGTGTTTAAATTTTTACTCTGAAACAAAGAATAGTAGACAGAAGCTGTGAATACATAATTAAAGAAACAGTATGCTATCCTACTAGTCTGGAAATTAACTTCCCGCCCATCAAATATTATCACTTGTTTAAAAAGAATGAAAAAAACCCCACAGGAGTTAATTTATTTCAAAAAACATCAAACAAAGAAAGCCAATAACATACTAGTTTTTAAATTTATACACTCAGCTCAGCTTTGTAGCTGCAGAGTAGTATATGAATAAAAATCAGTTTTGCCCATTCCACACAGGCATTAGTGGCAAGGCTGTCAAAATACGTGAGAAAATCATACACATATCTGATGATACAGACCACAGATAAGAGTCAGGAAAACCTGATCTTCTAAAGACCTGAATTCCTAAAGCATTTTCCCAATTTAATAGAAAATGAAGCAAAAATGCAAGTTGATGTCAATCAGTTTTAGAACCACATAAGATAAGGACGCTAATTCAAAGTTGACATGCTACAGTCAAAGAAAATTAAAGCAATAAAAGAGTCAGTTATAAGCTAGAGATTAAACTCATTTGAGCTGAGACTCTCAGTCATATATACTTGTGCAACCACTGCATGCAGGTGTTGCTTTACTGCCACAGTGCTATGCAAGAGTAATAAACGCATCTGCTGGGAACTCTTAATTATAGATGACAAACTATAAATCACCAGCTTGCTGCAACATCAGAAGGCTCAAGATGTGATCCATCATGTCTGCATCCCAAGAAATAAATTAACCCCTCTGCTTTGTTTAGTAGACAAAATAGATTTATTATATTTATTTATGAGCATGATAGTACTGCAAGAAACAATTAGGGCCATGCTTGTCTTGAGTTCTGCTTTTGTCCGCTCTTCTACCATTACCTGGACTGGTTTGCACTGATACTATTTGATAGCCCCTCCTATGTAAGCATAAAACACTGTAAGGTTCAAGGCAGTGGAGAAGCAAGTACTGTATCTCAAGACACGTGGAACCCTCTAGGATATTCACCCTCATTAAGAACAGTCCTAGTCATTAACTTCCATGAACTAAAAAAAAAAAACCAAAACAATATAATCCAGGCAAATAAATAAATTTTCCTTTAGAAAGCACCAAGTACCTATATGTGTGTGCAAGTATCTGTATATATTCACAAACACATTTTATCCAAGTGACTCCTATTGTAATTTAGGCAAGTGGCTTTTCAGATGTTCACTCTTAGATACTACTAACAAGCCTGAAACATACTTGGAACTTTATCTGCTTTAAATGAACAGTGACAATCTCTCCTCTATAACAGTAAGAAGAAAATCAATTTGACAGGTGGAGGGGGGAAATATTGACAGCTGAAATCAGTTTAAATCCTGGGGTACTCTATAAGGACTTCTCTCAATTATTGTATTTCACTACTCTCTAAGTGCACCCATGTTGTTTTACATTATAATGGTAATAAAAGTCAGGCATATAGGCAGGAACTTTTTAACAAAAGGAAAAACCTGGATGTGCTACAGGAACACCCTGTCAGGAGGAACAGCAGGTGAACATATAAGTCTTTTTTGTGTCATAGGGTACTATAACCACAGCAGGACTAAATTACTGTGATCACCAACATGAAGGTACATACTATTTAATGATACAAACACAGACCTTCATAGTCCATCTGAGCAGAAAAAGTCAAAATTCTAGAATAAATCTATGCAAATTAAATAGGCAACCAAAAAATGCTTTGTTTTTTCTCATAAGAAACACATTTATTATTGTTGGGACAGTCTTTAATTGTAACAAATTGTGTTTAAGTATTAGGAATGCCTTCAGCTTAAGGTAACAGTGCTTAGTCCTGTATTAATATGTGCAAATGGTTATCTTAGCCTTTAAGACTGCGGGCCTGAGAAACACTTCCAAGGTATTTATAGGCCAGACCACATCCCTGGGATGGAAACTAAGAGAAGAAACTTTTTTTGGAAGCCTACAACCAAAAAAGAGTAATTTGAGGAATGGCATGTTTCCCAACCAACCACCAAAAACCCACAAAAGACCCCTACTCTGATGTAAATAAGCTTTAAGAAGTGCTTAAAATATGAAAAACAAAAAAAAAAAAACCAGCAATGTTTAGCATATATGCATGAGTTTGGGGCAATGTAATGAATATGTATAAGTTATAAAGATTTATGTCTAAGTTATATAGATTTCTATGTAACTTATATAGATTATAACTATCTGTTAGGCAGCTTCTCCATGTGGGTTAGGGGCAGATACTCCCCTCACACCCAGTGCTGAAAATAAAAGTGATGCTGCTCTCCAATACTGAGATTACAGTGTTAGAGAGTCTCATTCCCAACTCTCAGTGACAGTATGAAGAGTATGTTTTATCTCTCCTTTTTAAGAGGATTTTAATTGCCAGTTATATGTAGTGTCAGCCTAAATAGCACAGAGCTGTGGGTTCATGATAAACCAAAAGCCCTACAAACACAAGTATACATAGATATATTCTGGTGTTCTAGCATTTTGACCAAAAAACTCCTCCTGCTGGACATAACCACACAGTTATTACATATGAGAACAAAGCTGCCACAGCATGAGACTACTGTGAAAAGCAAACAGCAATAACCCAACAGCTGCTTAAAAACAACCAAAAAAACCAACCAAACAAAAATGCTCTCTCTCAAGAAACCTGATACTGCTCTAGGTAGCAGAGAATTCTCATTGAAAAGGATCAGGAGGAACATGCAATTTAGGAAATTAATCCTTCATAAGGATCCATGTAGGGGTTTTGGTTTCTCATACGTCTTGTGAAGAAATAAGCTCCTGATTACATGAGTTTATAATCACACACAAATTAAATTATAACATACAAATTAACCTTTACTGCTTAATAGACTAGGTATTTCTAATACAAGGCCCAAGTCACTGCTGTCTTAAATCCAAGGCCAACAAAGAAAAAAAAAAACCAAAATCAATTACAACAGCAGGAACACTTACCTTTTCTCCCAGCCTCTCAGAGAACCAGTCTCCTGGCTAACTCACAGAATAAATACCCCCAGTGCTACATCCCATTGCACCTGCTCTGCATTCCCAATTAAGGTTTGCCCCAGCCTGTGGAGGCAGCAGTTGATCACTGATCCCCTGTGTTCATTGCACACACCCTGCCACAGTTTTGAGATGAGGGCTACGGAAGAGGCAAACACCATTTTAGTCCTTGCACTAAGGCCAAGGAGATTGGAATGGATACAGGGCCTAATGCAATTGTAAAAGGCATCAACAGCTTATCCACTGCATTAAGCTCATGCAAACAGCCAGAGTACTAAAAGCTGTTTTAACTTTCCTCAAATTGTTTGCACTATTGATCCACAATCATCTGAGTGCTCACTGAAGCTTAGCATCCTACTTTTTTTCCATTGATTGCAAATGGCCTGTTTGGTTCTCTAACATGAGGTACAGTGAACATTGTGCTGAGTAGAGATGGCAGCTTGTTGGCAGTGTCTAGCTGTCCTAGAAACTGTAATAAAATCACACAGAACATGCTGGTTCTGTGTTTTCTTCCAAACCCTGGGGGAATATATAAATGAAGAGTTTAAACTGAGCCCATGCCAGGCATCTATGAGATAGCAGGAGAACTTGAAACAAGATATGAAACAATAATGATGAACTTCCTACAATTAAATCTCAAACTTGGAAACAATTGTCAAATCAGCTAGAAAACCTGATAAAGAAGCCATGAATGTAAAGGCCAAAGAGACAAGTTCTCCTCCAAACAGTGGCAAGGCCAGGGGCAGAGAATAGTCATTATGGAGAAATATATGTCTGCCATCACCACAAATGCCTCTGCTTCATTTACCAGTTTCAAATAGTTTTCCAATACTTTAGCAAAATCCTTTTTCTTTAGAATGCAAGAAAAATATTAGGTGCAAGTTAGTAATTCACCTCCTGATGAGGAGCATATCCAGGTAGATAAAAGCCAAAAAGTCCTTTGAATTTGTATTTAATTGCAATTAATTTGCAAGGAAAAAACAGGTCTGTATGATTCTGTTAGTGGTGATCAGGGGAAGAAACAAAGTAAATATCAAATCTGTCTGAACTGAAATATTTTTTAAAACCTTTAAACTATGTCCAAAACAGAAATATAGATTTTAAAAAAAACTCTGTAAACTGCAGCCAGAGTTTCAACACCTATTTTAATACCCCTTCCAATGACATTACCTCCCCAAAATCATTAAGCAAGTAAGCTGCTGTGTAGTGTTTGTGGTAAGGTTTTTATTTGTTTTAAACAAAAAAGATTCAGTAACCATTAATTCCTCTGAAATAAGTTTTTTTTTTTATAGATAAGCCTAAGCAACAAGTAGCTAGAATTCACTGCAATCAATGCTCTTGGAAATATTTGAACTCAAACTAATTCAGGTAAAATTCACATATTACTTCAAATAAATAGACATAGCACCCTAGTTATGACACTAATAATGAAAATTTTTAAAAAGCATGGTATAAATTATTGATTCAGAGGGGTTTGGGTTAGTTGGAAAGTGCATTGTTACTTTGCCTATTCACTACCAACTGCAGTGATCTGCAGGATAATGAATCCAAGTGAAAAATATTTCATTTATTTCTTGACTAGCAAATGCAGTTTTCTTGAGCTCATGCAAAAACTTTTTCAAAGAAAATCCCAATAAAGTGGAACATATGTTAGTCATTCTTATTTCTAGCAGAACAACCTGAAATTCTGAGTTTAAGTAAGCTTAAAAACACAATGCTTTAAAACAATCTACCTGTACTTCTCATTCTTCCTTCCTCCATCTCTCACAGATTGTTTTGTAAGGCTGAGAAAACCCTACACTCAGAGCAGACAGAAAACTTGTAAATTATTGCTAACATTTAAGTGAGGCTATCTACAACTGCTTTCAAAAGATGCTAAATCAAGTGTCTTCCTTTTGCAAGGAAGATTTCCATTTCATTGTTTATTCCTAATGATACATAGGGCCTACATCTGGCACTATAAAGATGCCAGACTGCATCCACAACACCTTCCTGGAACCACTGAGCACAAAGATTTAGGTTCCAGCCTAATATTTAGCCAGCCCTTGAGTGAAGAACATGCATGTAACTTCAGAAAATGAGCAGTGCATTAACACTTTAACAAATAGCTTGGGTGCTTAGACATGGTGGGTACATGTTGTAAAATCAGATCACCAGTTTACTACTATCATTTATAAGTAGTAAACTCTTTATATATATGCGTATAAGCATCCTTGCAGGGCAAAGACAAAAAAAAAATCACCGCCGTTGTGATATATTTATGGTACTTACTATTTAGAGTAGGCAACTTTGGAAGACTTCAATTCCAAAGAAATTCAAGTTCCTGTTCACTTTCCTAAATTAAAGTATTTTTGCAATTCTTTTTTTCCTCCAGAAACAGAATTAAATTCACTAACTCAACACAGTGTTCATTCTTCTTGAAACTGGGTTTCAGGACACTGGGTACGCTTGTATTTCAACCTTGCTCTACTTGCATATGGCACACAATTATCTACTGCAATGAGAATGACAGAACACAAGCACAATATTCCACTGTGTGCAAACACTGAATAATACATTGTTTCACTGTTCATCCACTGTAATGATGCTTTTGAGGATGTTTATTCTTGTCTCTTTTCATCCATTCAGTGGTGTATGTATTGGTATCAGAGGACTTACAGGGGAGGCTTCAAATATCAGAGGAAATCAGGTCAGTGTCTTTCTCCTCAGAGCAGCCCTGAAATCAGAGGAGTTGAGAAATGTTGCTTGAGAGACTCAAAAAGAAATCTGCAACAGAAGGCACAATGACAGTAGATCCTCCACAGACAGCTCCCTGACAACAAAACGAGCTATTAAATGAATAGAAACCAAATTCAGCTTTAGAAGTCCTACAGTGAAAATGGTTAGCGGGAGGGAGAATATTCTGTCAAATAATCATTACAGGCTTGCTCTAGCCTTCTGCTCTCCCTAAAGCTCACTCTTTTAGCCAATGTCAAGGGAGAAAAGTAGAAGAAAAAAAGACTTCTCAAAGACAGCCTGCTGAAAAAGACTTGGACTGTAGTCAAACAATTAATTCCATGACCACGACCCTAATGTCTGAACGCACATCATCTCATTTTCATTTTCTTATTACCAGAAATTATTACTTTTGGAATAAATGTTGTACAGGAATACAAATTCTGCGTTTGGCTGATGCATTCTAAGGCATAGACTTGTGCCTTAAATATCATAACACAGCTTTATTAAAATGGTAACTTAGCTCAAAGAGTTCATTACAATTTAATAGGTATTATAGCAAAAGCTGAATAAACAAGCAACATTAGTACAGGCTACATTAGTACTGCATGATAAAATACTGTATTGTATGAACAAGATACTACTAATAAGATCAAGAAGTCTAGATATGGGATAAAGGGGTTTTGCCTTAAGCTGTTTAATGAAATATAAAACCCATGCTATACTCTTTAGCTCAAGTCTACATAAGCTGATGGAAAAAAACTCAAACAAGCCAAACAGGAAAGGAATAAAATCAGGCAGCAGCAATGCAGTTTATGAAGGTCTGAGAGAAATGAGGAGAAAGTAAGTATTTACAGGCTCCAAGTACTATAGGCTCTAAAATAAAAATTTGTGGGCTCTATGATCAGACTTTGACTAAAATCCAGCCCAAACAAGGTCTTGCAGGCAAGTCCTGCACTTCAGCTTTTATTGGTGAGAACAGCTGAGTCTCACTTAAAACTTTAAAAGTCAATTCTGCAGTCCTTTTCCACCTCAGAAGGCAGTTCTGCCATTCTGTCAAAGAAACCTCAGAGCTACCTGTGTGTCTGCTTACATATCCCTTTCACTCCAATGGTTCTCCTGCATTTGAGCAGCACTGGAGGACTCCAAACTCAGTAGAAGTGCTGCCACCACAGTGACTACTTTGCAAGGGCTGCAGGAGGTAACAATTTAGGATAAGCAAGGCCATCAATTGATCGTTTTACATTTAGCTCCAGTAGGCCATTGTAGCTACATGCTGAGTCACAGCAGTTACTTTCCAAGCAAGTACTTTCTTAACATTGCTACACTTCCAAAAGTAATAATCTCCTTTTTTAATAATCTCATAAAAGAAAAAGTGGTTTCTTCTTCCAAAAACTACTTCCAACTGTGAGGACGTGTCATGAATTATAAATTCACTAGGGTACTGTAGCAGACAAACCAGCCCATGCATATTCTTTCCATTCTTGTTTGAAAATGTATTACCAGCTTCTCTGTAGGTACCTTCCAACTTACTACCTGCTCTCCTGTTTCCCATAACTAAACTAAATTCACAAGACAGATATTTTGTGCTATGGAAAAAACTTCACCTTGTATGTAAGTCGAAGTAGAGCCTTCTCTTTGCAGCTCTGTAAGGGCTCATTGCAGTGGGCCAGGATTTTTCTAATTCCTTTTAACTTATCTAAAGTGTAATATTCCATTCCAATTATAAAAATCTTAGTAGATCAATATAGACCAAGCATTTGTAAAAAAAAATCCCACATCCTGGAAGCTATTATTTTGACTTTAATTTTTTTAATACAATCTTAATAATTTTAGAAATATCTCCCCAAAGCATTCCACAAATGACCTCTCATGAAGGCCTGTGAGAAATTTGCATGTTGTGACTTTGGAATTAACAATGGATATAAATAGTACATTTCCATCACCTCTACATCTGCAGCATCTTGGCGTGCCCAACTTGTCACTCACAATGCCTTCACTTCTAATTAATTTTACTCTGACACAAAGCAAGCCAAGCCAACAGAAACTCAACTGGTCAAGTTCATAGAAGAAAAATACATGCATTTCTAGACAGCCACCATATTGATGGGCATGTAGAATATTTCTGAGTTTTAGAAATTTCAAATGAACTCCTATAACATGGGCTTCCACCTAATACAGAAAATAACAGAATACAGATGTTTAATGGAATTAAACCAGGGAATTTTGTCAGAGAGAGATTCTGAAAGTTCTGTCATGTCCTAATGATGAAAAATGGGGATCTTCTCCTCTCATTAGCCATTCAGGTGCTGGGGGGAGCTTCCTCCAGCCATCCAAGGTGGGATTAAAAGAAGGCTCTAGGGAACAGGCAAACAGGAGCAGGCAAACAGGGGCATGGCATTGTAGTTTTCACAGGCAGGGCAAGCACTCATCCTCCTGCTACTGGGATATTTATTTTGTGTTGGGGTTTCATTTGTTTGTTTCTTTTTTGGTTTCTTTTTTTTAACAGCAATGGTCCCCAAACAATCAAAAGCAATACCTGATAAAAGTACCAACCCAAACTGTATGTCCCATGACGGATGTACCTGTCCAGACCCCTTCCTGTAGGAGTGTTTGAGCCTGTCCGTACTACCACGGGATGGTGCAAAGGACGCCTGCCTGTGGTGCAAACAGCTGAATGATCTCCTCTGTCTGGTGGCTGAGCTTAAGGAGGAAGTAGAAAGACTAAGAGGTATTAGGGAAAGTGAAAGGGAAGTAGACTGAAGTTTTACCCTTCCATACCTGAGAGAAGCCCATCAGGCAGAAGGAGGAGACCTAGTAGATGAAGGGGAGGGGAAATGGGTCCCTACTGAGGGAGGTAATGAAAATTCCTCCTGACCCCCATCACCTACCTAGGTGCCACTTCAGAATAGGTATGAGGCCCTGGATCCAGAGGGTCAGCCAGATGACATAGAAGAAAATCATTTACGCAGAGAGCCTCCCAATTAGACTTGGTCTGTCAGATGTATCACTGCCTCTAGCATTAAAAAGAAGGGTAGTCAGCAGGTGACTACCTTCTGATGGAAACAGAGGGCCCCATATGTCAACCCGTCCCACAGGCATCCCACAGGGAGGTCTGCTGCCTTCCTGGGTCACAGGTATGGGATATCACCAGGAGACTCCCTGAGCTGATTCAGCTCTCTGATTATTACCCACTGCTGATACTTCAGGTTGGCAGTGATGAGATTGAAAAGAAGAGCACCAGGGCAATTAAAATGGACTTTAGGGCTCTGAGTCGAGTGGTTGATGGGGCAGGAGCACAGGTGGTGTTCTGCTCAGTCCCTTCAGTGGCAGGGACAAATGACAAAAGGAACAAGAGAACCTGCATTATCAACAAACAAGTGGCTCAAGGATTGGTGTCATCAGCAGAATTTTGGGTTATTTGATCATTTTATGACACTTGGCCTGGTGAAGCCAGATGGGCTCCATCCATCTATCAAGGGCAAAAGGATTCTAGCCCATTAATTGATGGGACTGATTGAGAAGGCTTTAAGCTAGGTTTGAAGAGGGAGGGGGATGCAACTAGGCTCTCCATAAACAAACCCAAGGGTGGTAAGCCAGTGTCAGGGGTGAAATCAGCAGCCCAGTTGAAGTGCATGTACCAGTGTACCCATGCACGCAGCATGGGTAACAAAGAAGAGGAGCTGGAAGCCGTGATACAGCAAGAAACTATGATATAGTCACCATCATGAAAACATTGTGGGATGACTTGCATAACTGGAATGCTGCAATGGATGGCTACAAGCTCTTCTGAAGAGACAGGAAAGGAAAAAAAGGTGGAGGGATTGCTCTTTATATTAGGGAAGCTCTCAATGCCATGGAAATTGAGATTAATGATGATAAAGTCAAGTGCCTATGGATAAGAATCAGGTGGAAAGCCAACAAGGCTGACATCCTGGTTGGAGTCTCTTATAGACCACCCAGCCAGGAAAAAGAGGTGGATAACTTATTCTACAAACAGCTGGAGGTTGTTTCAGGATCACCAGCCCTTGTTCTTGTAGGTGACTTTAACTTGCCAAATATCTGCTCTTCTAGAAAGAGTAAATATCTGCTCTTTCTAGAAAAGACAGTCTAGAAGCTTGTTAGAGTATATGGAGGAGAGCTTCTTGTCACAGCTGGTGAGCCAGTCCACCAGGGGAGGGACTACCCCAGACGTGCTGTTTGCGAACAGAGTTGGGCTGATGAAATGGTTGGAGCCATCAAGAGAACCTGCATTATCAACAAACAAGTGGCTCAAGGATTGGTGTCATCAGCAGAATTTTGGGTTATTTGATCATTTTATGACACTTGGCCTGGTGAAGCCAGATGGGCTCCATCCATCTATCAAGGGCAAAAGGATTCTAGCCCATTAATTGATGGGACTGATTGAGAAGGCTTTAAGCTAGGTTTGAAGAGGGAGGGGGATGCAACTAGGCTCTCCATAAACAAACCCAAGGGTGGTAAGCCAGTGTCAGGGGTGAAATCAGCAGCCCAGTTGAAGTGCATGTACCAGTGTACCCATGCACGCAGCATGGGTAACAAAGAAGAGGAGCTGGAAGCCGTGGTACAGCAAGAAACTATGATATAGTCACCATCATGAAAACATTGTGGGATGACTTGCATAACTGGAATGCTGCAATGGATGGCTACAAGCTCTTCTGAAGAGACAGGAAAGGGAAAAAAGGTGGAGGGATTGCTCTTTATATTAGGGAAGCTCTCAATGCCATGGAAATTGAGATTAATGATGATAAAGTCAAGTGCCTATGGATAAGAATCAGGTGGAAAGCCAACAAGGCTGACATCCTGGTTGGAGTCTCTTATAGACCACCCAGCCAGGAAAAAGAGGTGGATAACTTATTCTACAAACAGCTGGAGGTTGTTTCAGGATCACCAGCCCTTGTTCTTGTAGGTGACTTTAACTTGCCAAATATCTGCTCTTCTAGAAAGAGTAAATATCTGCTCTTTCTAGAAAAGACAGTCTAGAAGCTTGTTAGAGTATATGGAGGAGAGCTTCTTGTCACAGCTGGTGAGCCAGTCCACCAGGGGAGGGACTACACCAGACGTGCTGTTTGCAAACAGAGTTGGGCTGATGAAATGGTTGGAGCCATCTGGTCTTCTGGAGAACAGAATTTGGCCTATTCAAGAGACTTATTTGGAGAGTACCTTGGGAAGTAGCCCTCAAAAACAAAAAGTGCAGGAAGGATGGGCATGCTTCAAAACAGAAATCTTAAAGGCAAAGCAAGAGACTGTCCCTATGTGCTGAAAGATGAGGTGATGAGGAAAATGACTGGCCTGGATGGGCAAGGAGCTTCTGAAGGAGCTAAGGAAGAGGGTGCATCACCTTTGGAAAGAGGGTCAGGTATATCAAGAAATGCTTAAGGGAGTTGCTAGAGCATGTAGGGGAAAAAATTAGAGAGGCAAAAGCCCAGTTAGAACTCAATCTGGCCACTTCTGTGAAGGACAATAAAAAGATATTTTTGTAAATACATTAATGGCAAAAGGGCAAGGACAACTTCCATTCTCTATCAGATGCAGGAGGGAATTTAGTAACTAAAGATGAGGAAAAGGCAGAAGTACTTAACACCTTCTTTGCCTCAATTTTCATCACAAAGACAGGTTGTCCTCAGAACAAATGTCCTCCTGGGCCAGTAGATAGTGTCAGGGAGCAGAATAGCCCCCGTTATCCAGGAGGAAGCAGTCAGAGATCTGCTGAGCCACTTAGATGCTTACAAATCTATGGGACAAGATGGGATCCATCCTAGTGGGATGAGGGAGCTGGCAGCTGAGCTTGTGAAGCCTCTCTCCATCATTTACCAGCAGTCCTGGCTCAGCAGGGAGGTCCCAGATGACAGGAAGCTGGCCAGTGTCACACCCATCTATAAAAAGGGCTAGAAGGAGGACCCAGGAAACTACAGGCCTGTCAGCCTGACGTCAGTGCCCATCAAGATTATGGAACACATAATCTTGAGTGCCATCACACGGCACCTACAGGATGGCTGGCTGTCATGATCTAATTATTAGAAATGCCTCTGCCTGAATTAAGGTGCAAATAAAACCATATGCCAGTGACAACAGTATGAGTTTTTATTTGATAGTAAATATGAGAGAAAGAGAGAAGAGAGAAAAAGCAAGAGGAAGAAATAGAAAAGAGGCTGGGTAGGCAGAAAGAGGGTGACAAAGAGCAAGGAAAATATCACCACTCCATGGATCCCAACAATGTTCTGTTGACTCTCTCCAGTTGGTCTTCTTGGTGGTGAAGGCCCCTCCAGAAATCACGGAATCTGATGGGTTAATGTAAGCACAGAATCTGATGGGTTAATGTACGCTCAGGCTAGATAGAAAAATCCAGGCACATCCCTGGGAAGAGAGAGTTTACCCTTGTCTCTTACAACAGACTGGGTTTGCTGCATCACGTGCAGTCCTGTGGTGCAAGGCTTCAGGAATGACTGGGGGGGAGGGGGCATTCTGGGGGTCTTTGATGGATCATGACACCCCCTCTGCTGCCTCTCAAGTGAATGGATGTGACCTTCCTGGGGTTTCACAGCTGGGCCAGTTTGTGTATGGGAGGATGGGTCACTGCCTCTAACCAGAGGTTACACCTGAAAGCTCCTGCCCACATCCCTGTTTCAGGGGGAGGCTGTGTAAACCTGCATTCTATGGGATGTGGTCTCCCCCACCCTAAACGCAGACAGGAGAGAGTTTCTGTAGTGTTTGGCTCTCTTGTGGATGCATTATTTTCCCTCAGCCTTGTTGGTTTCTCCCCAGACCTGAGATCATTGATGAATGGGTTTCTCTTTATCTAACCTCAGCAGTTTGACTTACAGCCCAAAGCCCTTCAGGGAGGTTTCTGTGGTTGTAGCATGTTTATACAGTTTTTGCTATAATGAGCCAAATTTTTATCAATGTTTAAGGCATGAACTATTTCAGTCTCACACCAGGGGATCAGACCTAGCCAGCATGTGTTTAGGAGGGGCAGGTTGTGCTTGAACCAACCTGATCTCCTTTTATGATCGGGTGATCCTTCTGGTGGATGTGGGAAATGCTGTGGATGTTGTCTACCTGGACTTCAGCAAAGCCTTTGACACTGTCTCCCACAGCATACTCCTGGAAAAGCTGGCAGCCCACAGCTTGGACAGGTTCACTGGGTTAAGAACTGGCTGGATGGCCAGGCCCAGAGAGGGGTGGCGAACAGTGCTGTATCCAGTTGGAAGCCAGTCACCAGTGGTGTCCCTCAGGGGTCTGTGCCAGGGCCAGTTCTGTTTAATATCTTCATTGATGATCTGGATGAGAGGATTGAGTCCACCATCAGTAAATGTGCAGATGACACCAATCTGGGAGCATCTGTTTATCTGCTGGAAGGTAGGAGGGGCTCTGGAAAGGGACCTGGAATGGCTGGATGGATGGGCAGACTCCAACAACACGAAGTTTAACAACTCCAAGTGCCGATTCCTCCACTTTGGCCACAACAACTCCCTGCAGTGCTACAGTGGATGGTGTGGCTGGACAGTGCCCAGGCAGAAAGGGACCTGGGGGTGTTGGTCAACAGCCGAATGAACATGAGTCAGCAGCGAGCCCAGATGGCCAAGAAGGCCAGTGCCATCCTGGCCTGTATCAGGAATAGCGTGGCCAGCAGGAGCAGGGAGATCATTCTCCCCCTGTACTTGGCACTGGTGAGGCAGCACCTTGAGTGCTGTGTCCAGGTCTGGGCCCCCCAGTTTAGGAAGCACATTGAGATGCTTGAGCGCATCCAGAGGAGAGCAACAAGGCTGGTGAGGGGCTTGGAACACAAGGCCTATGAAGAATGGCTGAGGAGGCTAAGGTTGATTAGCCTGGAGAAAAGGAGACTCAGAGGTGACCTCATCACTCTCCACAACTGCCTGAAAGGTGGATGTAGTCAGGTGGGGTTTGGTCTTTTCTCCTAGGCAACCACTGACAGAATAAGAAGACACAGTCTTAAGATGCATCAGGGAAAGTTTTAATTAGACATCAGGAAAAAAAATCCTCACTGAAAGAGTGATTTGGCACAGGAATCATCAACCCAGGGAGGTAGTGGAGTCACCATCCCTGGACATGTTTAGAACAAGACTGGACATGGCACTCAGTGCCATGGTTTAGTTCATGAGGAGGTGCTAGGTCATAGGTTGGATTTGATGATCTCAAAGGTCTCTTGCAACCTAGTTCATTCTTTGATTCTGTGATCTCCAAGGAAAAGACAAAGCTTGTCATGCACTCATTATAAAGTATGAGAAATTACAATCAAAGTAATAATTAGTTAAATAGCAGCTATAGTATATTGTTTTGAGCAAAACTTTATATAAAACAGGAAGTCTGTAAGAAAGCCTAGCTCTGCTAATGTTCTCATTTACAAATCAAAGTTCTTTCCACTTTCCTCAGAGTGAAGTTTAATATTTTCCTGAGGATACCTGGTGTTTATTTCCCACCCCAACTTTGTTAATGAACCATATCTAACAAGGGCAAAGTAAGCAACTGCAGCTTCTATATTATCAGCTGTGACTGATAGAACCTGTTATATAAGCTGTTGTTTGTAGAACCTGATGCAGTAGGAATGTTGCAAATACCATGGCACTGCAGAGCCTGGTTGCAGTACAGATTTTTTTGTTAAATCCCGGGTAAGTCTTATTTGTGAGATTTCACATCAGCTCTTCTGTAAACTGCAAAATCATCCTTCAACTGAGATCAAATACGTTGTATAGCAACCAAGTGAAAAAGCAGGAATGTGGAAGCAGCAGCTCTCCCCACAGGAGACACTTTGAAATGTGCTATAACCACAGATTAGAAGAAGTAATAAACACCAAATTAGAAAGGGCAGCAATCTTCTTTTCTATTGCAGTGTTTTAATTGGGAAGGAGAGGAGGGAAGGAGGGATATTGGGAAACAGGAGTGGTTGCAACACTCAAAGTTGTAATTTAATATATCAGTGCCACCTTAAAATACTAATACACTAATTACTGTATTTTTAGTATAAACTAAGAATTATTGAAGGAAAAGGTCGTGATGCCTAAATGATGAACCTGCTCAGAAATCAAAACTTCTAGAATTAGCACAGCATTTTTTGAGACTAAAATCCTGGTTTACACTGAAGATTTTGAGTCCTAAACTACAACAATTTTATTTTGCTTGTCTTGTTCAAGACAAACTTATTTAAGCAGACCTTCACTTCTTGCTCATACTTAGCAAGAACTTTTGTTTGTTAAACATCAAAGCTGCTGTCAGTCTTCGTGGTGTGAGCAAGGGAATACTATCAGAAATTGAAAGAACTAAAAAAAAAAACAAAAAAAAAAAAACTAGTTCCTACTAAAAAACACTACAGAAACTCCATTTGCATATAAATAAGATGATGCAGGAACACATATCAATATTGAGATCAAAATTCTAATTCTGCAGAAATATTCTGTTGAAGCAATAAGATCTGACAGGAAAGGTCAGAGAGTTAATGAAATAATAGGACCTCAGGATGGAAATAATAAATAATACACAGTTTTATACATTATTATGCAGTTATGTACAATAAGGCACTTTGTAGCAGAATTGATCATGACACTACATGAGAAAGTCATAAGCCATCAATCTGGCATCAAAATGAGAGATCATGATTTATTTGGAGAACATTCAGATGTGAGCCACGTAAGTGTTCTGGGAAATGTAGTATAAAATATCCCCCAGCTAAAGTATTAATGCTGAGGTGAAAGTCATGGAAGTCATTCTGAAAATGCGAGTAATTGCCATAAAGAGGAAGACTGGCACAACCACCTTTAATTATTGCAACTACTTTTAATATATTTGCATTCTAAAAGGCTGCGCGCAAAATACTGGACTAAAATATGTACTTCTTATCATTGAGCATTTCCACAAGTTCACTCTTTTTCCTCAACTATTATAACACAGGAATGACAAACAGAAGAGTAGATCTGTCACCTGCCTGTCAACACACCACTCCTGCAATTAGGTTCTAAAACCACAAGGTATTAAGCATTATGAGAATCTACCTCAATACAAAGATTTTATTCCCTGCCTGTGCTAAAATACTCATTTTAATTGGAGAGAACTGTTGGCAATGCACATAGAGGGTCACAAATACAAGCACTAAGAAAAGATCAGGTGCACTGATGTCATGTACATTGTACTAGACATCAATATCTCTTTTTATCTCCTCCAAGTCAGACTCCTTAGAATCTATTTATCTTAACAAGGCAGATTTTAGCACTGGCATTGTGCCAGAGTCAATCCATGACATAGCTGAAAGGTTTAATTAAGTTGATCTACTTACATCAAAGTATTTTTTCATCCTGACTACCCATATTTTTAAAATGTCAAGAAGAACCTGCATGACAATGGCTTTTTATTTTTGGATGGGCAAAGGAGCAATTGTGTTGGTCATTTTATTATAAAGCAGTACCTTGCAAAAACAAAAAGGCAAGGTTGAAAAATGTTAAATGAAATCAGTAATATAAAACTCTGTCTTGATATTTCAGAAATATTTTAAGAAGTGACAACCATCACCCCCAAGTACTCCTTACACAGCTACCTATTTGAAAGACTTAGTATAACTCAAGTATTTCCTGTGAGGACACCATAACATCTTGAAGGCATTAGCATCAGTACAGTGACACAGGAAAAGTTAGCTTACAGTAGAGCCTGGCCACTTGATAGATGGAGTAGATGTAAGCACTGCAGTTATCAAAGCCTTGAATCCGTTGCCTTCTACAACCATGGGTAACAACTTTCTTAGGAGTTAACTGCAGATCAGCTTTTATAAATTTCAATAAATTCAAACAATTCAAATTGTTTGAACAAATTCAAACAATTTCCAGTCACCTGCAGCTTCATCGTTCCTCTTAAAGAGGTGATTTCCTCCTGTGGATCCCACAACAGAGATATACCTCAGGAAGTGGCAAAATAACTATCTGTACTCGATGTGTGAGATAACAGCACATTCACTATGCTTTTAGAGGTAAACAGTACTAAACACAGCTACCTAGGCAAATAAAGCTTTCCAGAAAGTGGCAATGGGATATTATTAGTGTAAAATGAGAAGGCAGTTCCTCTTCCCCTCTCTATATTTTTCCAGGTAGGAAAAAGACTACAAAGTACACTGAGAAAGATGCACTATGCAGTCACATTCTGAAACATGATGACTGCATAAGAGACTTACATGATTAGATTATCTCCTTTAGAACAGTAATTTTTGGCTGACAGATGACTGTATTTTCATTGAGTCATCCCCCTAACTCTGATGCAGCTTTTTATTCTCTGCAAATACACCTCTTCCCCAGTGGCCAAAGGCAGTCTGTTTTGTGCTGCAGTTTTATCTTTATTCCCTGCAGTGCCTGACAATGGGGTTTTGAGACAATATTGTTTAAAACATTTCATGTAGTGCAGATAATTATGAGTTTGCACGAGTCTGTTGCCCATATCTATCCATTTATTCCAACACATACCAAAACCAGTAGGGTGCACTAACAAGATCCAACTGAGTGTGTAAGAATGTTATTATACCTCCCCTAGAATAAACATCTACTGCTGTGAACAATTCAAAGTCTTTAATGCCATCAGCATGCAAGAAAATAGAAAATTATAAATCAATGAATACCACAGATTTAAGTGTATTTTCCAGCTGCCAAAATAAATTACTCTCATATGCACAGCAGAGAACATCTGAAACAAATCAAGCCATGCAAATGCCTGATTGAGAGAAGTATACAGCATGCAATGACTCCCTAACACTAAAACACTGAGTGTGTCATTTTTTGGAAGCAGTGCAGCCAAACAACTGTGGTAATTTAGTATTATTACTACCACTAATATTTACAATAATATTTATAATCTATTCTTCAGAGCATTTTCTCTAACGCCATAATGATTTATCATGTTTCCATCTTATCAGAAATTTGCTGCTGAAATGCACATCTTGCTTTTTATTTCAGAAAATAATTGATTTCTTACTATGTGTAAGACTCATCTTTAAGCTATCACTGGCGTTGCATACTACTTAAGGTTAATCTACTTACTGCAAGTTACATCCATTATACCACATTATTGGGCTTCAACATAAACTGGACTATCCTCGTCCATCACATATAAGAAATGTTGTATAATTCTGTCATTTTACATTTGTGCCCCATTTAACCTCATCACATACATAATAGACTGTCCCTTGGCTACCTTCAAATGCTGCATATCAATTTCACAATCAGTGCAGCCTGTAGATTGAATTCCTTTTTTTTTTAATTCTGAAGGAGGACTTTCTAATAACTGAGAATGCTTACAATTTTTCAGCCTTGGGGCTGTTTTCTTAATCAAATTATTTAACATTTCATTGTGTGCTGCGCAGAACAGTTAGAAGCATACCCAAGCTAACACTTTACTTCCCGTTCCCGAATTGTATCAACACAGTCCTATACAAACATATTAGCTCTGTATTGTCACAGCTATACTTTTCCTTGAGCCTACACACAGTTCTACAAACCTACACTAAGGAACCATTTTGCCACAGGCTGCACTGCCAAAAGCTTAATACAAATTATGGGATTTTCTAAACCCTATAATAAAAATAATACTTGGAATTACTCCCCCAAAACTTTGCCTTTTTGAGGTTTTTAAGTGAAGCAGAACATTTTCTGAATCTATCCAGCTTCATGTGGTACAGAAAAGGGAGCAGTTCCAAGGGAGAACTAGACAAAAACATTGTTATATCAAAGACAAATATCTAAGTCATTTGCAGAGCAAAATCTATACAAATTGTTGGTTCACTGATGAAGATCTGCTGGCAAAAGAAAGACTTCAAAGCAATCTCTTGCTTCAGATTAGCTGAGCAATTGTTCCAACCATAGTAAGGAACCAATAGGAAGTAAAATACAAACCACTTCACTTTCTATGCAATCCTTAAAGGCAAAGTCCAACTCTGACCCCACTTAATGTGGTTCCACTTAAGTGGTTTACCACTTAATGTGGTAAAATGTGGTTCCACATTTTACAGTGGAACCACCCTGACTCTTCCACCCAAAGAAAGTTTCTTTATATATCCTGTAAAAAATAATGCAGCAGGATATAGAAACACTGGGATTGACACAGGTATAATGAAAATAAGGAGCCTGGAATAGAATTCCCTGAGGAGATAGGAGCTGCTAGAGGGTAGATGGATTGCTGTTGAAAAAGCAGTTTATAGCATGGTGCTAAGTAACACCAAGTTCACAGGTTCAATCCCTGTACAGGCCATTCACTTAGAAGTTGACTTGATGATCCATGTGAGTCCTTCTAACTCAGAACATTCTGTGAAATCTGTGAAAACATTATTCAAGACAAAAATGCAGAATCCCCAGGGTCAACAACGACTGTGAACGAGAACTGCACACTCAGTAACTGGCTCTTCAATGAGTGACTCTAGGGCAGTGATAACCAAGCACATATCACCAAATAATCCTGACCTACAAACTAAAGTGCAACCCTATGGGGAGAGCAGTTATGTAACCACATGGGGAGAGCAGATACCCAGAAATTACATTTGCCTGACTAACCCTGGGTTTACTGCTGCAGTTTCAGGATACATTGACTGGAAAAAGGAAAATGGAAAAGGACATGAACACTTCGCTTTGCTCAGCTAACCCAGCAAAACTGGAGCAGCAGTTCAGCTACTTTTATATAATTCCTCTCAGCATCCATTTCCAATCATTAAACTTCACTTCTCAGAAAAAAAAGTGGTTTGTTTTCTCACAAAATAACCCTCTCACAATATCTGATTGTGAACCACTGCAAGGAGATGAATTTTACTATTCATTATATTACATGACTGCAGTGCTTCCTATGTAATGCTACAAAGATAAAGACATTTTCCAATGAACACAAGGATACACCTTCTCAAAAAGTCAATGAGGGAAATGTGAACACAGAACGTAAATTATGCATTGACTGAACTTCAGACATTTCAAATGTATGCTCACATGTTTAGCTATGCTTATCACTTAAGTCCTGCTGGGATCAAACCCTTTTCCACAGATATTCTTCTGTCAATATTCTCACTGAAAAAAACCCTGGGACCTGGGGAAAAGCACATGGTGAATTCATTCACAAAAATCTAAATGAGGCATATGCATAGCTACTCAAAGATATTTTGTATAAAGCACCTTCTTTCAAGTTACTGGTTAAAATTCAGTCAAAGAAATTCAACACACATTTCTTTCATTATCAGATAAGATATGCTACCTTATAAACTTCAAGGCAGCAGAATAAAACAGGCCATGCAACTGAAGAGCAGGCAACACAAGCATGAACTGCTTGCATGTGAAAACCTATTTCTCCCCACAGTTACCTGAAGAAATATGAAAGTAATGAAACTGCAGGTTTCTACTACTGTGGGGTGGAATTTCTGGATGATGATGCTAACTTGCTGCATCATCCTTACTAACTCTAGAAGAAGCAAAGCTGAAAGGACATTACTGGGGAGCTACTTGCCCGTGTCTGTAGGTGACATTCCCAGGGTGAAGTTGCTGATGCACTCTGCACCATTCTTGACCCACTTAGAATATCTCTGCCTAAAGGAAGTACTTTCCACAGCCTTCCACTCTCTCAAAATGCAAACTAGGAAAAGCATCACCTATAACATCAACAGGAGTTTTCGAAATCTAATGCATAAAATTAACCAATTTCAGTGTCAATTACAAAATTCCTTTTAAGCTAACTCATTAAACTCATTTACGTGCTCTCATTAAATTCCCCGTCATGCTAATGTTCTTTAGTGACAGGAACACACACACACACAGACACACTGAGGCTCAGAGAAGTTTTTTGACTGTTACCATGCATAAGCACAAGCCCCAACCTGACCAGGTTATACACACCAGAACGTGTGTAAAACACATACATGCCAGAAACCCTCCTACAGTGGGGTTTTCCTGGGAGTAGTGGGTCTCTTCCCTTGGCACTGGGATGCCAGGTAAGGACACTTCCTGGGACTGAGTGCCTTCAACAATTCTCTTGTAGGAGCGAATTTTCTACTGGATACTCCCCTGGTAGCCCTTTAGGCAAAGTAAACCCAGGCACCCCCAAGTGAGAGGAGCTTGGTGAAGGGGGGATGTTGTTGCTTTTGTGTACCTCCATGGCAATCAGTGCCACAGAAGTTAAATGGAACTTTTTCACAAAAGCACCCCATCTTTTCTTCGCTCCCCATTTTATATCCTCTTCTTCTAGATGAGATATATCTCACATGCCTGTGGGACTTCTCTTGCTGCCTCTCAAAGTTAGGGAGTACAATGTCAAAATGAACATTAGTGAAAGTTTCAGGGGGGAAGTGCTGATTTATGATTTATGTCCTTTAGAGAATAGATGACTAGAAAGTTCACTATGTCCCTGTTGCCAGATTGCAGCTACATATTAAATTAATGCTTCAGTTCACATATTCCTTACAAATGGCTGAAATCTGTTCTATAACCTGTCCAATTCTGCCAGTAGTAAAAATATGCTACCCAAGTGACATACTCTGTATAAACTTTACTGTTTTATAAGTTTATATTACACTGCAATCTTCTGTCTCTCAGTTGCTGAAATCCACTGGGCAGCTACCATTATTTTCATCAAGGACATCAGGATTTGCCCCCATGACTGCTTAAGATAGTTCCATGCTTGTGGGAAGAGATCAAACAAGATTTATGGTAGTCACTATGTGGCAAGACAATTTGCCTGACACTGATGAGGCGAAAAAAGATAAGGCAGCTCCTGACAGCAAACCAGCCAAATAATTCAGCAGATAAATGAATCCCTCTATGATCCCCTCCATGAATATCACTAGGATTATGCTATGACCAAGGCAGAAATTGACATAAGTGTGGGAAGAAACAGATAAAGAAGTAAAAGCAGTAGAACCAAGAAAAGGTAAAGACTGAAGTGCAAAACTTCTTTCCACTTTCAGCTGCAGCCCTTATCCATGTTGTTACCCAAAGTGACCTGTATCTTGCATATTCCTGCTGCAGTTTCCAAACTGCAAAGAGTAGCATATGTTGGCTACATTTCTTGTACCAGTCCTACACCACATTCCCTGAATCATTAACGGCCCACAGCAAAGGAGAGAGGTCAGTAGTAACACAATTAAATCACAGAAAGGCTTGTCAAAAAACTCCAGCAAATTACTGCTCAGTGAACTGCTCATGGCCAATCTTTGCATTCTGAGAGATATGCTGGAAATAAAAGAAATTCACCACTCCATAAGGATTACAACAGACCAATGGGTTCCAGTTCCATGGGCTATCCAAAATTACTTTCTGCTTCTACTGGAACTCCATCACTCTTTTGGGACTTATCCCATGACAAGCTCTCTACTCTACCTTGGTCCAAGAAAGTTCATGTCTAAGGCTCAAAGGCCTTAGATTCATCTCACCTGTTTCCATGAACCTTAGTGAATTCCCTGTTACTACAGTCGTTTGCTATCTTCATGGGAAAGAAAGAGGTACCTGAAGGAAGCCAAGGAGGGGGAAGCATTCATTTTCCTCCAGGAGAGGAGAACTTTGGAACTTGAGCTCTTCAGATGAATTCTTAGCATGCCACATGGGAAACACTGGTAGCGACCTGTACCTAAAAGTAATTACGTTTTGCCTACACTATAACCCCTTACTAATAACAAAGGGCTTTGCTTTCTCATACCAACATCTATACAGGAAATAGCAGGAAATGAAAGTAGCAGGCGAGCATCTGCAAGACAAAGTTATTCAATGGAAAGAGATTACAAAGATCCATCTTATCCTAGACCATTTATTTGGGAGTCTTATAAAGCACCCTAACAGGAGAAAAAATGAATGCTTTAAACTGCAGGTGACCTTGCACAGGTGCCAGCTGCTGCCTGTGACAGAAACAGAGTGAATGTCATGGGCCATTCTCTATAAGCAAGGCCTGGTGTGCACATTAGTGTATGTTATACATCACATTGAAACAAGAAAAAGAGAAATAAAAGATTAGACTGCTCTACACGAGACATGCTGGGAATGTCTAATGCTTGGTGCTTCCACAGGACTAGAAGAAAAAAACCATTAAGGGAATAAAACAAGAATTATTTGCTACAATGATGTGACATAGGCCTCTAGAGACAGAACAAAACAAAACCAAAAAAAAACCAAACAAGCAAACAAACAAAAAAAAGAGAGAAAAAAAATTTGGGGGCGTGGGGGGGAGGTAGGTAGGAGACACAGACATCTCGTCATTTAAAATCACACTGGGGTCTTGGAAAAAACAACTTCCAAAAACTCAGTCCTTGAAAAAAGATTTGAATTGCAGATTTAAAGGAGGCAGCAAATTATTTACAGATAGAAAATGTTATAATTACCTGTTTGTCAGTTTTCACAGATACACACATATGCTCTACCTAGGTAAGAATGTCTACACTGTAAGAATACAAGTTTGACAAGAGTTTGATAAAAAAATGTTTTATAATTACTAATTTGGGGTACATCAACTTCTGTTATTCTTTTCTTTAAAACAGAATAAATTACTCTTTTGAAGAGGAATCTCAAAGAAAGCCATAGTAGCTGCTACCACATTTGGACGGTATGCAATGCTTTCATTTGACTAAGTCATAAATTTGAGGTAGTCTGTTAAGTTTCTATAGAGATTTTGGCCAAAAAAAGCGAGAATCAAGACTGTTTTTATGTGACTATCCAAGTATTAGTTGGAAACAAGCCATTTGCTTAAATAGAATTTTCAACAGTCAAGATAAAGCTATCAACACAAAACAAAAATTTAAGGCTTCTTCTTTTTACTGAATGTAATTCTGTCCAGTTTCACTGCAAGACAATTTATTTGAGCTCTCACAGAGATAGGCCATTACAAAGGACATCTACACTGGAAATCCTTACTGCTAGATTAGTAGGAATAAACATAAAGAGCTGAGCTAAAGCTCCAACCAAAACTCCAGTCTTAATAAATCCTGGAATAAATGTCCCATGTAACACAAATATGGATGTGCAGTCTGATTTGCAGATGGGGGCTCTCTTTGGATTTCAAAATTTGCAGACATTTTCCTCTTTGCACTGTAATATTACAGTACACAATTTCCACAAAATTACTGCAGGTGCAAAATGAGGGACCAAGGCACAGCAGAAGAAATAAAGGAGAGCTCTGTGACAGTATATTTAAATTCCATATATAAGTGCACCGAGCAGATTAAATGGAAGGCCCCATGTACATTAGCTGTACTTGCAAACAGTGATTGTGGGGATATGCCAGAAAAAAGCCTCTGTCTCTCAAAAGTAATAAACTTTGTGGCAGATTTTTTCCAGTTCTGCTTGCTAGCTAATGAGAATTAGGCAGTGTATTTTATCAGTAATGGACACATTTGGAATTCATGTTTTTTAGAAAGAATTCACTGCAGGTTGGCTCTTAACAGAGCAGAGCTGCATAAAACAATGCAAACTTTTTCATATACTGTTCAACAACCAACAGTTTAACTACCACTTCAATCCAAAAGAATACCCTAAACCCACAGACAGAGGTCTCTAGCTGCATGAAACTGGAGTCCCAATCCTTATGATTGGGACTCCAGTTATGATCCTTCAGAAATACTGAAGAATATGGGCAAGAATCCTTGTGCTCCACAAATTCCTACACAGTTACAAAAAATAGTGAAAATTGAAGGCCAAAATAACTGCCTTCTGCTTGCACTTTGAATATATAAGTTGTAAACATGAAATGCTGAGTTTCTAAAAAAGAGCATGCTATCCATTATTTCTACTACTTCCTAAAGACAGTGTAATTTCCAGTTCAATCTTTACAATGTGTCCTACAATATGTGAGAGCAGGTGCAAAACTTGAAATTAAAGAATTACTAAGTAATTCTATTACACCATTACTTGTTCACTAAATGTCTCTTCAGGATGGTGAACACTAATCTTACAAAGTTCTGTCTTTGCTCACACACAAATATTCCATTCACTACTCTACAATAGAATTAAAACTGAATTTTTAAGGTCATTATATACATGTGTTATTAGAACAAAACATGGTGGACTTGTGGTATAGTTACTATGATGAGGTTTTTTCCTCAAAAATATTGTTTTATTTACCATCTCATCCAGGCAGCAGACCCAAAATAAAATTATTTAGTTACAGAGTACTTTTCTTCTCTTTCAAGATTTTTGTTAAATGTTTTCACTAGGTACACAAGTGTACCTGTCATTGCACATTTCTATCAGAAAAGGGGAAGTTGCAAATCAAGGTGTTAAAAACAAATGAGAAAACAATGAACTAAGAGCCACCAATAATCACAAGTCAGAATAACTATTCATTATTTCCATATTTTTCCAAACCCTGAGAGTTTTCAGTATACTTTCTAAGGTTTTAGGGTTTTGTTAGGGTTTTTTTAAATCTATAATCTTTATTTTCAGATTCTTCTAAACAAGGGTTTTTCTGCCCTATTTTGAAGTATATTGTTTGTTTGGTACAGAAGAGATATTGATGATTCTGAGCTCTGATATGTTAAGCATTTGCATTAGCTTGAGAAGTTTGATAGTGGTATTTTTTGTTCAATGGTTAAATACTTTCTAACCCCTGCAGATTGAACTGCTTTATAGTATTTCAGTGAATAAACAGGGCATAACAGAGCTATTACACATTTTTCTCTACCTTGCATTTTTTGGGTAACATATCAAGACAGCTGAATTTAACTTCATGACTGATTCAGGACACAAATAACTGTTAACACATATTCTAAGTGGCCTATATGCAGAACAGAAGTAATTCTACCTACCAACAGATGATCAGTGTTTGACTCAGAAGTGCATTTCCCTTCAAAAGGTTCATTGCTCTTCAAAAGGAGATGAGTAACTTAAACACAGAAAGAATAACTCACATTTTAGCTTTTTTCAATAAATTTAAAAGACTTAGTTTTCAACTTCATTATAAACCTTCTACAACTGAAGTGCATTAACACATTACTCCTTTTTCACCTACATTTTTAGAGGCACAGCATGAGAAAAAAGTTTAAGCCATTTAAGAGTCAGAAAGAATAGAATAAGCACTGCTTTGACATTCAGAATGATAAATTCCTCACCACACAACTCCCTAGTTATCCCTATTTCCACCATTTCCCCCTCTGACTTATGATGCTTGCAAGAGACAAGCTTTAACTTTTCATACTAATTTCCTTCCAACTCACTACACACAAACAGAGATTAAAACCCATCACTCGTTCTCATTTGAGCTTCTTGAAATACCTTTTTTTCTGTACAGTTCCTAATGCAATTATGTTTGAGCTCAAGTTCAGTTATCACAACTTACTTAGGCACAGCAGATTAACTGAACCACAGTAGTACGCAACAAAAGCAGAAGAGCAAATGCTTTTACCTAAATCTCCTTCTAATTGTTTGAATACATTGAACAGTCTGGGAAATACAATGTAGGCTACTGCGTAACTGTTACTAGGCAGTAAATCATTCACATATACCTAACCTATAAAACCTGATCACTTGCCTAGATTCTTTATCTGAAACAGAATTAATCCATTTCATCTGACAGTATCCTATTTATATACTTCTGCTAAGCACTCAATTCCTAGTATCAGGTAGCCACGTACCTGGGGTGGTGGAAACATGGAAGATAGTCCTTGTTTCTAAAAGCAAGCACATGACAATGAGAACAGTTTCAACAAAATCAAAACCATACCAAAACACCTAGTGGATGAATACAAATCAAAACATACTTGCTAAACAGGGAGAGAGGCCAGACAGAGAAGAGCAAAGTCAATGAGTCATTCAAATACATATGGAAAGCATACAATTACATTCCATATTAAATCAGAGATGTCAAAAAGCACATTGGAACTGAAATATATTATAAAAGCAATTGCAAAAAGAAGGGAAGAAAAACCAAAGCAACTGACAGGCCAGTTGGAAGAAAAATACTGTGATTACTTGCCTATGCTACAAAGACTTCAGAATCTATAGCTGCTATTAGCTTCCCACTATAGTAAGCCAACTGCAGTAAAGAGCAATGATTCCACAGTGGCACTATTAAAATTAAAGACAATTGTTCAGATGATATAAACCAACAGTTCCAGCTTGTATCAATGGAAGATCATATTAAATGCCCAAAAATATTAACAAATTGCTCACTGAAGGGTATTTTCCTTTTAGAAATACCTCCTAAAAATAATTTTTAAAAAATAACAAACACAGAATACAGAAAGTTAGGTACACAGCAGATATCTAGCAAAACAAGGATAAATGGCAGGATTAACATTTAGATGTAGTTCTATTAGATGACAACTCCTCTACTGTTACAATAATCTCATGAAAGCCCTTTCACTAAATCACTCCTTCACACTGATTCCTTTTCAATGCAATTTAAACTCATTATGTTAAATGAGCACTATTATATCTGCACTAAAATAAACATAAGTACTGTTTTTATGCTTGCTTACCATGTAAATTGCCCTCTAAAAATATCACCATTCTATCTGTTGCAGAGTACTTAAACATATACATTTGTAAGTTGGTAGGGGCTCTCTATTTTTAATTGGACGTGTTGGTACCTGAAGTGCACAAATACAAGTAAAATCTTTAACTTACAAGTGTTTATACTTCCTCTCACAGAAATTGTCTTACTACTTGTATAAAGCATAAAATTACAAGAAACACATTGTTCTGTCTTCAGTATGCAACAATTATTAAAAACAGCTGCAAGAAAAATCTTGAGTCATTAAAGGAAAAATGTGCTGTAAGGCTTATTGTCGAAATCAGTTGTGACATGACGAGATTTCAACTGGTGCCTCAATCTTTCCTGTTTGTTCTAATAATTGTCTTTTATACAAGAATCTTATATTGTAGAATGGTACATGCAACTCGCTCTACCACCTTCTGCACCAGGTATATAAAAGGGGACTCAGAAGACGATTTTATCAAAGCATCAGTTTTTGGAACACATGTGTTCTTCCACGAAATGGACCAGTGCAGTTTACCTAATGTAAACCCTTTCCTTCTTGGAAGTTCAGTCTGTGTCCTTATTTATATAAAGAAAAGAAGATGAGAGCTGAAGAAATGGAAGCTTGAGTTAAGGATATGTAACTTGCCAGGTTTGATCATACAGGTGGTAGCTACTGAATTTACTTCTGTTGTGCACGTTAAAACTATCAGCTGAAATCAAAGGAGTGGCATAAATATGAAATCAAGTTTAAGTCCATCTGTTTCAGGACATATCCTTCACATCTTCAGAAAGGACACAATTATAGCCAGTGAAGATACAGGAGAAGAGCTCTGCAACAGCAACATTTTTTAATCTGCAACATTTTTTAAGATCTTGGAACAGTTTGCTTGGGTTTGCTGAACACACATTTATGCACAGCAGAAGTAAGCCAGAAATAACCTGACAAAACTGCTCTGCCTTGTATCACCTTTTAGGTTGACAGTGCTGCTAAAGACTTACTCTCATCCTAATCAATACAGTTAGTAAACTTTCAGGCTGCTAGATTAGCTTGTCAGGGGTAGGGACAGCATACTCTCCTATTCAACTTCCAACAGTGATGCCAGCATTTTCTATAAAACATTCAATTGTATAAAATAATAAAATTAATCAAATAAATGTATAAAATAATCAAATTAATTAGAAGTTGAAATTGCTTATTAAAGAAAGTACTTCACTTTTATTAAAAAAACCCTAAACCCAGAAACTCTGGAAATACAAGAAAAATTCAGCTAGAATGAACAGTGACAGACCTTTCACCATTTGATGCTGCTGGGTGCCCATTATCTTTGGTCGCTTCACAGCAGGGAAGAGAATATACTTGCACATTTCAAAGGAACAATGTATCCAGAATAATTCTACATTTTTCTTTACAAGCTTAGCAGTAAGGCCAATGATTAAGAAAATTTTGGGACTGAGCTACTATTTTCTTGCTAAAGCTGGTATCTCAACAACTAGGGCAAAAATTTTGGGCAAAACCAAAAATCTAGACTGCGTACTTGTCTGCAGAGATCACACTTTCAGTGTCTGTCATTCTGGCATTCATCACACCCAGTCCACATGTTAAAACATTTAAATCACTTCAAGGGATCCCTGTCCCCATCAACAGTCAGTAAGAAAGAAGACAAAATGCAGCTGGATCACTCTTGTTAGTCTGGCTAACAAAAAAATGCAGAAACATTTCCGCTGCTTCTTTAGGTAAGATTAACAAGCTGAACAAGGACTGTATCAGCCTCAGGTTATTGTCTTTGAAAGTTAAATTAAGAAAAACATTAATAGCTGTAATATCTATCTACCTCTGTAGACAATGCATATGAGCATTGTTTGCACAAACCAATTAATGTATATAAACAAATACAGAGATAATTTATTTTTAAGGAAATCACTACCATAATAAAGTCAGAACAGGCAACAATATAATTGTCCTCGCTAGGTAATGACACTGCACTCACAATATCAAGTAATTTTTTAATTTTTTTTAATACAATAAGTAGAAAATTTGATCCTAAAGTTACTCCATGGAACTGGAAAATCAGGCACATATATTCAATTTTTACATGGATTCATATTTTTTGATAAACAATATCAGATATGCACTGTTTCCAAAACAACTGAATGCTACATACATTCACTAGGCCAATATGTGAGGCAAATATCTAGTGTCAATCATACAATGTTAGAACATGGGAAAACAGAACAAACAGGAATATAAAGAAATGTCATAACCAGATTTTACATTACTTTCTTAACAAATGCCTTGACTGACACATTTTTCAGATCTGACTTCCCATCTAGCCTTTCAATCTTTTCTAAAATATATTTCAGTGAAGTTTTTCTGGAAGAAGGGTTAACAAAACGTGTTTAACAAAACTTCTCATTTACCAATTAGACTCAAACAAACCTGGAGGGAACAGCACACATGCTGTTTTTTACTAAGCATAAAAGTCAATGCTCTCAAAACCAGTGTAGCTTATGTAAGGTAAGGCATCTTCACAGCTTGGCTCTCAAAAGAAGCAATTCTTTAACCATAGTAACAAGTGTCTATAAAGACAAATCTTCCTAAAAATAATTTCAATATAGCCAGTGAGAAACAGACTAACCATGTAATGTTCAACAGAGAAGAAAACCTCTCACTTATATCAATATGTCTCTGCAATTCCTCAACTGCCTATTAAATAAATTTAGGCAATTGCACTTGTTGCTGGAAAACTTGCAGGAACAGTCTTGCTTGTTGGTGTCAATCTTAAGCATCAACGTTTTATTGTGTTTTTTGTTGTAGCAGAGTTGTTTGTTTGGTTCTTAAAGCAAGGAAATTAGTGACCCAATTAATTCAGTAGTTTGTTCCACACCAGCTATTTACCTTTTTGGTGCTTACATAAAGCACCAAACTGACTATAATATATTCCTTGGTTTCTTCCAACCATACAAACTCAACACAGACTCTACCCTCTGAATCTGCATAGTCTGCAGTATAGATATGACCCATGTAGTCATAAAGGCCAGATGACTTGGTAGACAATTCCATGTGGACTGGAGCACTAAAACACCAGAAGGGCTTTCCAGTTTCATCCAAGAGAGTCAGATCCATCACAAAGCAGTCCTACAAACACAAGCAGAAGAGATTTCCCTATGTCATGGCACAGTAAGTAGATCTGTCCCTGATTTTAGAAGACATATCAAGGGTTCAGAGAGTTTTGTACAAAGGCTAAAACCTCAAAATAAAATTGATAGTGCTTCATTGACCTACTGCAACAAAAACTTACTTAGAGGTTTCCCACAGAAATCGAAATTGCAACCTACACACATCAAACACTGTGCTACAGAAGGTACCACTGCCAAACCAAATCAGACATTACTTCTTTTTAACATTTTTAAGGCCTTAACATCTGTTTTTCTCAACTATTAGTTATTTTACCATTCAAATAATGATAGTCCCTTCAATATGAGAAAGCAACTTAAGTTTAAAGTCGGCTACTATACTTGTGTGAATGCAGCAATGTTGGCAAAGATACTCAGGGACCACCCAAGGCAGTACACACACAATTACCCTTCCAAGCCAGCTGTATACAGTACTCTTTGAAAGGCTCACAGCTTCAGTTCCCAAAAAAGGTAATATTAATAACCTTGATGTAATTCCTCCTTTTACAAATTCTTGAAAATGTTTCTTTACAAGATTACACAACTAGATAATTTAGAAATGTTAATGCCAATTCCTTGGTCTTTGCAAACTGATAGTTTCACATATCCCTTGGAAGCATAGCAGTAATGTGTCATTGTTAGTATCAGCTGTTCCTTATTCTCATGAGTTCTGAATCATTAAATGAATCAAATTATCTTAATTATGTTGTATCTGTGCTCCAAAAGCATAAACAAACCAACACCACATACTTCATGCCAAAAAAATTCATTTGGAATGCTTTATTTCTCTGTACTACATAGTTGTGCTTCTGTTGCTCTAACATTGCTTTCACTATTACTTTACTTCAATCAAACACAAGGGCAGATGGCACAAACATGAGGCAATATGATACACACAGTTTCCCGAAGCTTTTTACTGTAGTCTATGCTGGAAATAGAAAATTCAAACCAAACCTAATGATGGCGTAATAAACTTATATGAGCTGCAGAATCACTGGTAACAAGAAATAATCACTATTTTCTGGTCTGACAACTTGCATATAAAAGGTCAATTATGAAAAGTAAAGTGGGGTGGTGTTGTGTGGTGGGATGGTGGAGTCTTCCCATGCATTTCTGTCCTGGTTCTGGTCAGGATCAGGTTAATTTTTGCAGTAGCCAGGAGGGAGCATGGCTAAGACAGGGAGGTTGTTCTGTATCACCTCACCTCATTTCCAGGGGCAAGGAAAGGGCTTTCTTCTCCCTTTGCTCCACATTGAGCATTTGCATGCAAATCACTCCCCTGTCTTGTACATTCTTGTTATTAATATTATTGCTGCTACTCTCCACTTTCTTATCTCATTGCTGCTTCCAGTAAACTGCTCTTATCTCAACCTTGATCTTAACCTTTTGTGCCTCCAGTTCTCCTCTCCAGCCCAACACAGGGGAGAGGAAGTGGAAAGTAAGCCAGTGGAGTGTGATTTGGAGTGGTTACAGTGAGAATACTAAATTGGAGAATACCATTCCTAAGCCATGACAATTTCCAACTACCTGTACTTCAGCAATTAATTTTTTATTAAAAAACCCAGAAGTGCCAAGAAAGTTTTCAGGTTTTTTAGTTTTCTTTAGAGTATTAAACAAAATTAAAATAAATTCAAAGTAATGGAATGTCCTGCTTCTGTGGCTGATATTATTCTTCACATGCTTTAAGAATTTTAGACTTAGGGTAAAAACCACACTGAATTAAACCCACAGCTATATGCTGACATTTTCCATCTGTCATCACAAAATGAGGGTTTAAAAAAACCAATGTATTCTTTATTTTGCCCTAGAAACAAATATTCAATATAATTTATGCTATAAGCACATAGGAGAAAGACTAAAACTGAAACAACTAAAGACTACAGCCATAGCTCTGTGTTTCCTCTGACAGGTAACTTCCTAAATTCTTATGTACTACTCAGAATTTTTTTCATTAGAAAAAAATAGATTCTGCCAAGCAGCTGTTAATCCTATAGAATCACAGAATTATTTGGGTTAGAAGGGACCTTTATAAGTCATCTAATTCCAACTTCCCTGCCTCACCAAGCTCAGCATGGAGAAAGAATATTTTAGCTTTTTTTTTCCCAATGTCCAATTTAAATCTACCCTCTTTTAAAAAAGTTTAAAAACATTGTCCCTTGTTTCGTCACTACAAGCCTTGGTAAAAAAACTCTCATTTTATCAAACAGTATTCCATTCCACATTTAAACAGGATTGGCAGAAGCAACAGTTTTATTCATTCTGAGGCTTTTTTTTTTTTTCAAAAGAAGCACTGAAATTGAATCAAATGTTGAACTAGATGATTTTTCAGTAGGGTTTAAATTATATTCATCAGAATTTTCACAACTTCTGAAACATTCATGCTGATACAGTACATTTAAAAATATGTGCCTTCATCACTACTACGAAAGCTACAAAACTTCTCTGAATCTTTGTTTGGAATTCTTTTAGGAATTTTACCCAATAGAACGTGTGAGCATTCCTCTAAAAATAAAGAGTTAATCTAGCTGACTGATGTACCTGACTGGAGCTAGGTGCTGACTGTGTGGATGTGGACTGTAGTTTCCTCTGTCCACTGGCATTTTAACATTCCCCAGCAGTTCCTAACTTTCACTGCATATACAGCACAAAACTGCAGAGTATTTCCCCAGAGGTTCAAGGCTTATTGCTCACAAAAAAAAACCGATCACCCAACCAAAAAACCAAACCAAAAGAAACAAAAAACACAAAACAAAAAAAGTAACACTCTCACAACAAATTAAAAAAAAAAAAAATCTTCACAAAAAGTACATCTGCAGTACATTTTTTTGTCTGGCATTTCCAACTGGGCTGGCCAGTCACAGCATCTTCGCTGAGAGGAAAGCACTGGAGTAATTACACAGAGATAATGGGTCTGTTATGCAATCCAGACTCCATGAGAGAAAGAGAAAATTCTTTTCCTCAAAATTTACTTTTTTTTCAATATTGGAATAGAGGTTTTGTCCAGTTACATACAGCTTCTACAAATCAAAAGACTGTTTAAAAATTAGCCTATTTAGGATGCACAAACATAATTCTGTTTTGAGGTAAGCATATCCAGAAACAAAAATATTTCTGACCTTTACATTGCCTTTAAACACATCTGTTTCCCAGCATATGCCAAGTGTCCCAACAATAGGCAAGTGCTTCCTATTATCCTTTAAGTTCACAACTCTGAGCCTCAGGTATCCATTTTCAATGTCACCTGAAAATATAAACAATATACAACATTACAGCAGTATAAATCAAATTCAGCCCAAGTACACTGTCAATGTTCTCTTGTCTTCTTTCCATGTCTTTTTCTTCCCACTCACCAATAAAGACCCTGGCATACACCAACAGCTAAATATCAAGCACTTTAAAGAAAAATTAAGTTGCAGTTTGGAGCTTTGGTTCTGTGATCCACAGTAGAAACTGCAGATAAAAATTATTTTGTATTTTTTAGTATAAAAATAGGAATGCCACCTAAAGAACTTACACAAGGATGCAAGGAGTAAATTTCACATCCAGCCTTTGAATTTCATGCCACCAGTTCCTCCATCACTTTCCATTCCCCAGAAGTAAAGCTCAACACTAACACACAATAAAACAATGAGATACCTCCCCAACCTTTTTTTTTTTTTCAAGTTATTTAAATCTCTCAGCTCTGACTGGAAACTCAAATAACCCAATACAAAGGATATACAGATAACTATTCCTCCTTAGAAAAGATAATGCATCATTTAAATTGACACGCAGTATGATTTGATTTGAATCAAGTTTTGAAATTATGGATTTTTTTCATTTTTTTAAACAGCTTTCCAAGGCCCCTGGGGGTTTTTTTTGGCAGAATTACTATGATTTGTGATTTTTTTTATTACTACATATAACCATATTTCTTTGGAATCTCTTCCTCTCCTCTTGAAAGAGATTGGCATTTTTAATTTTTTTTTCCTTTGCTACGAGAGAAGGAAAGTAAACCAGGGAATCCAACAGTCTAATTATAACTAGGGATACATCATAGTGAACATGATCTGATTACACAGGAAAGTGAAAATAAAAGCATCACATCATGACACAAGCAGATTTCTTGGTAGGACATCCCTTAAACAAGTTTCCTTGAACAACAGATACCCTCTCAAAAAAGCATAACAAAAGCACTAGAAGAAAGTACCTAGCCCTTGCAGGAGATAGATACAAAGGGAGAGAAGGATTCCCAGGAACATAATGCTTGTCAAGATCCAGTAGCAGGTCCTGGATGGTAAGGTAATAAGTGAAGGGGCTTGCAGAGATTTAAGATGCAAGTGACGGAAGTGAAAAAAGGCAGAAGTGTTTTGCCTGTGATTCTCCTTCAGTCAAGCCCAAAATAGCAGAATGAGGCTACAGACAGAAGCAACATCAGAAAGGCTGGCTGTGAGTTCAATGGCTGCATCCAGCATAAAGTGGCAGCAAAACCTCTGCTCGGTGGCTACTTGAAGCAGATAGTTGGAGGCAGTGATGGAGAAAGAAAGCCCACACTTTAACACAGAGGCCAAAAACTTCTCAGAATTGGTACTGTAGAGCTAAGCAACTCTCAAGATACAGCTGGCCACAAACCAATACTGGAAAGGCATCACTCACCAGTGGGGAGTCCAAAGAACACTTATTCTGGAAAGGAAGCAGCCCAACCCATGACAGAGAACAACAGCTGCAGGTTTTTCAGTACAGATACTGTTTGGAATAGGAGTGTGAATACAGTGAACCCAACATGACTATGTCCAGGAAATATTTTATAGGAAATACTTTGTATAGTTGAAGGAAGACGCAGTCCTTCAAACGGTGATACTCACTGTCCTTGCAGTGAAGTGCAAAAGAAATCAGTGAGGAAATTGTAAGCAGAATTAATTTCCAGGATCCAGCTCAAAGTAGAAAAAGGCCATAAGTTGACACCTGTCCAAGTGGTTCAGTTCCAAAACCTCAGTAAATCAAAATCAATGACAAAATTTCATTCAAGGTAAAAATATCTTAGTGAAATAGTTTACTGACTAACCACTGAAAGTCTACATTTAAAGTTGAGCTTTTATACAAGAAGCTTGAAAACATCAGTCAACAAGTATTTTTTCCAAAAGGACTACCTGGTTATGCACAATTCCAATCTGAATGGAAGTGGCTATTTGTCTTACTCATTCAGATCAAATGAAGTTTTAATGGAATAAAAATGGATTGAAAAAAGCTTTCTTCTGCTAATAAATTAATGAAGCCCAGGATATCACTACTATTGCATGGCATTAATACACCACTGCTAGATACATCATCTGGCTATGATGTGTTGCAGTTACTCCTTAACTCTAGCCAGAATGGAAATAGGCAATAGATCAGGAATCTGAAGGCTAATTATTCATGGGTTGGTTAATCCAGACTTTGTTTTTTTTAATATAAAAGCTCCATTGCAGTCCTCTCATTCAGGAGGAAAGAAAAGCCTGCCTAGAAACAAGCAAGAAATTGAAGGCTAAGTACTGAAATCTCCCTTTCCCCAAGCCAGTCAGGAGAGAAAATGAAATTAAAGGGCAGGTTAAGCTATGTTAAACATATGAACAGAAACATAGAGGAAGCAAATTGAACATGGCTTTCTTCAGCCTGAGTCAGACTTTGTTTCATTGTCCCCTTATAATATCTCTAGTCCTTCATTTATGCAAGACACGCAGAGCAGCAAAGCAGCAGAGTAAGTTATAGTGAACAAAGATTTCCAAATGAAGGTAATACCAACAAAGAGAACATATACCATGTAGACAAACCTCAGGGGAAAGAAACAAATAGACCAATAGTTTCAAAGCACTTATTCTAGCTAAAAGCCAAGGAAGTTTGTTTTGCTAACCAAGCCTTGGTTGCAAGTTGTCATTTGATTTGTATTTTCAGAGGAAAAGCTGTGCTTAACACTAATTCAAGGGCCAACAACCAACCTTACCACAGTGAAATGGTTATTTAAACTTGCAAATCAATCTTCAAGGTCAAGCAAAACATTTAAAATGCCTGATATGAAATTTTACAAACAAATCTTAAAAGTTCTCTAAATACACAAAAATCAAACCTTGCATTTTGCAAGCACAACACATCAGTTTACATCAACAAGAAATTACATTGAAAAGTGAAAGCTTAAACTACCATGTGGCTACAAAGCTGTGCTTAGAAAGTTGAAAACCTAGGTAAATACATTTTAAAAACATTTATTAAGAAGTTGGATTCATGGCTTCTGGGAGTCATATGAAAAGCCTGTCATAACTTCCTGAAAACATGGAAAGTTTTCTAAATATTTTCAATTCAGTTACACAGCATTTAACATATTCAACCTATAGTACCTGTCGATGACATCATATTACTAATTCTGTTTACATGAAAGGGAGTGTAAAATAAAATGCTAAACCCCAACCAAAACAGTGGCAAAACAGCTAGTTAATGCAATGCAAGCATAATAAGAGAAAAAAAAAAATCTGTAGCCATATACATTCCATCTACTTGGTCCAATGAAGTGTGACATAACCTTTTCTAATTTAAAATTAAGAATTCTGCAAAATGAGTTGAAAATGGGGCAGCAAAATTAAGCACAATATTAATAGATACTAGCAAAAAGCCCACAAAAATTGATCTTGGACAAATAAATCAGTTATTCTGCAAAATACAAATGGGCATTCTCTGGTAACCTAGGAATGCCTAAAGCTTCCTAGTGAAAACCAATCAATAAGTAAAACAACAGTACTAGCTGACAACTGGTATGTGCCTCAAGTTATGGAAACTGCCATGGGCATGTCACATCTGTGATTTAAAATAAAACTGGACTGCGTAGAGAATTTTCAGAAATAGCAAGACTTCCCAGTATGCTGCAGGACTTCCGTGCTTCAGAATCCTCTCAGAGGATGGGACAAAGCATACTATTAGAATGGAACCTAAAAACAAAACACAAACCATCAAACGTAACCAGTTTGGATAAACCTGGCCACATTCAGCAACACCATGTTCACCAGAATGAGAAAAATGAATAAAAAATCACAAGGAAAAATGTGACAGCAGACAGCCATATGCTGCCTCACTACACCTTTTTGGAGGCAGTCAAGCATTTTCCAAAAGGAATTATTGTGCAAGCACATGGAAGGGACTAGATAACAAATGAGCTTATTGTCGGCAGAACCATGGCTTCAGCTGTCTGGTGTCCTTTGTCTGGTGTCCCTGGTGGCTACCACACTGCTGAAGGTCACAAAACCAAAGCAACTCAGAAAACACTTGTGAACGTAACACAGCTTCTGTAACTTGCAAAGTGAGATGGCATCACAACTGTAGCTCATGGACATTTGCTTCTATTTGCATAATCATAAGGTTAATCTTTGTGGAAGTAGCTTCTAAGCAGCAAGAAAGTGATACCAAGAAAGGAAGTATGCCACATAATACTTTTTCTTGTGCAACTGTATTGCTAGGAGCGTAACATTTTCATTTTAGAAAACAAAACGTGATATTCAGCTAAACAAGAAAAACCAACACAATCCCAAAAACCCAATCCTCTGGCCAATTTTGAGAAGATTTTTTTTGAGAACATAAAGAGGACTCTTGTACTACACAACACCTCATGTAAGATTTCTTGCTATATGCATAGACTTTCACTGAAGTTTTATCCTTAGAAGTATTCTTTTAATTCAAGCTTGGTGCTTTTCTAGAATCTCAAAACATGTATATTTCAGGTTCAAGGATTACAACGCTCCACGCTGCACAAGGCTGCAGTCTAAATGACAGTTCTTGGAATCACCAAATACAAATGAGAAAAACCAAACCGAATCACGGCGAAATTCTGCAGCCCTGCAAAAGAACTCACGCCTGACAACAGCGCCCTCTACTGACAGAAAACAATATGTTCTGAAACCCACACTGCTCAGGAGTGCCGGTATCAAAAAGAAATACCGAGGAGCAATAATTAATTCACAGTACTTAATTCTAAATAAAACTAATGACAATGCTTAATTCTAATATTTATTCCGTCTCTGCTTACACAAAGACAGCTGGGTAGCTTAGGAAGTTATGATGAACCTAACTTCAAAAGAGAGATCACCCATGTATTTTTCAAAACCCCAGTAAAATTATGAATTTGGGTTGCATGAGAACAACAGGAATGGTCAATCACGTCTCATGGAAAGAACTGCTGAGAACAGAATGAAGAAGCAGAAGAAGACTGAAATTGTTTTCCACACAATGAAAGGATGTCAAAACAGGCAACCTTTAAGCTCACCAAAAAAAGCCCAAAAATCTTAAAGTTCACAGAAACTTCTACAAATATATCTATCTATTTAATCTGTCTGTGCACCCAAAGTATACTAGAGTAGAATTTTACAGAAACAAGATTCCAAAATGTATGAGGACAAACCATCTCTCCTTTATAAAATACAAGTGAAAGAAACATCAAAGTGCACCAAGAACTGTGCCAGTGCGTTATTAATGTAGCTAAAAGAAAAGACCCTGAAAATCTGCAGAATTTGTGTCCCAGGCTGACATGGTGTCAAAGTAACAGCGGGCAGACTTCTGACAGAGCCGGCTTAGGACACCACACAAAGCACCATGCAGATATAAAGAAACCACGCCACAAACAGAAGATAGCTTACTCTTAAAATTCCATTGAAGTTTCACCCCTTAAAACAGAGAAAATGGATATAAGAAGGAAAGATGTAACAGCAGGGATAATTTTTAAAACAGACATTGCTCCATCAACTTTACGTTTTCTGCAGAAGAGGCACTTGAAGGATCCACACAGGTACATGCAGTTCCTGCCATGAAGATCAAGATGCAGGCTGTAGTCATGCAGTCCATATTCTGAGTCAATATCATCCAGTAAAGGTTTATTAGGTGGAGGAGCATATTGACTTGAAAAAAAAATATATAGAATTTAGCAAGTGGGGGATGACTTAGTAAAGATATAACACATAGGCATACATTGAGACTGTCATCTTAAGACAATTTTCAAATCAAACATCTCTAGTTCATCATGCTTCTTTTAAGGTAATACAGTGTCTAATACTGCTTATCAGCTATTCAGCCTTGCCAAAGGCAGAAAATACAGCAGTCAACTTTAACAGGTACATCTGTTAAACTTCAGAACACGGACTTGTCTACGAAAAAGAAAAAAACATCAGCCTAACTACAAATCTCTAAGTACACTAGCTCTAGAAACTTCTTTGAAATAGCAAATATTGAAATAATTTTGCCTGTGCCTGACTAAATAACCACTACACACAAGTGACCTAAAGAGACCACATGACAGAGGCCACTGAGCAACTTCTACATAGGATTCAACTTGGTATTAAGGGAGATGGTGTTACATCTTACATTCTGTGTGAGAAGAGCTACACTAAGTTATAGTGGGCATTTAAGACTCGTGTATCTACTGTTGTAGATACAACAGTATCTGACCAGAAAGCTGAGTGGGAAATAAGTTTCCCAAATACTATTCTGAAGCTTAAAAAGTTCATATTTTTAAACAGTTTACAATGGATAAACACGTATTATACTATACAGTGCAATACACACATATACAAACACTTCATAGGAACCCAGCTACTTTCTCAATAGGACTAAAAGATTACTGCAGGCACCTCACCAGTTTACCAGAGCTTTCTTTCCCACTCCTACACAGCCAAAGATTACTTCCCTACTTCCTGAAATGTCTCTCTCTTTTCTTTCTGTTTCAGATAGAAACAGATAGAAAGAAGACTGCTTGTGAAAAAGCAGAAAGTATGTGCAGTGTATTTCTAACATTCTCAATACAGAAAGTACCAGAACACTTGTAGAACTAAATTATCTCCTTAACAGCATAACAATGGCAATATTTTAGTATGAAAATGCTTCTACAATTTTGTATTCAGTTACTATAACTGTTGCTTATATTAAACAAGAATGGTTAATTACTGCCTAAATATAAACCTCTTACAAGCAGCCAATTTTAACTGTAAAACTCAAAGCTTTATTCAAAAGGTTATCTTTATTACACACAAAGGAAAACCAAACTTACACAGTAGCAGAACCCAAAATGCTTCTCTCAAGAAGTTGATTATAATGAAGATTCGCCATAACAAAAGCAATTTCATTTTTCTCCTGAAAAGTTAATTAAAGTAGATGTATTTTCATCTGGAAATTCTTTTTCTCACAAGGTCTTTCTGAGCATTAAAATTCATAGATAAAAGCTGCTGCCTATTACTCTGCCAATTACTACAATAATGTTAGTAATGGCTTGCTTTAACATTTTAACTCCTAAAACCTTTATTGTCTTTTCAGAAGAGTACAGAATATATATAAAAGATAGCAGCATTTTTGTATTATGGGGGAAGAGAGGGAAGCTAGCTATGCCAAGGCAAAAATTATGAGAGCAATCCAAGAATTGTACTTCCCTAGCTTCTACTTACCACTTTAAAAAAGATACCTGAACAGAATCAAACAGCACTTACTCCCAACTACTGAAGCATCGAGTATATTTTCATGTGTAAGGAACTATTTCCAAAGAGGGCTAATATCAGTGAGGAATACAGAATTATTCAATAGAATTTGTGAATTTCAAAGTAAAAATTGTGTCTTCACCAGATTATTTACTCCTGGGAAAACATTAAAAACATAACCTTCTATAGTCAAAGAAAACATCTATGTGAAAACTAAAGAGAGACAGAGGCAAGTATTTACTTCAAGAACACAGAATGCTAGGATTACAGGTTTTTTTCTTTAAATGCATTTTTTAAATCCTACATTTACAAACACCTAAGTCAATAGGAAAATTAGTCACTGACACAAGTCTATTACTGTCCTGAAATATGGGCAACCATTTTCATCTCTCTGGGTTGCCACAAAATTACATCCTCTATTCAAACTTTTGGCTTTTTAACTACTCCTGTATTTTCACAGTGCAAAATTACTGCTATAAAGGACTTAACTAGGGAGATCTATCAATCACATAATTTCTCACATAGTCTTTCTCTATCCAAATACCAGGAGGCCCACGTAACCTGCCCTTGGTTTCTGTTACGCAGCTATGTGCAAAAAAACAAGATGTGTGGCATTTACAATTATTACACCCACTGACACTTAACTACCTCGAATTACTCTGCCTACACAGAGAATAGGAACTGCTGTTCAGAAAAGCAAGCAGGGACAATATACTAGAGTGAGGCACTTGATTCTTAACAACTGTGTGGAACTTGGTTATGTTTGAACCATTTCCAGGTGCTGAAAGAGCTCTCTTTCCAAGCATGGATGGGGCCAATGCACAAGCAAGACCACAGAGCCAACAATACAGGGACACCAGTCTACAAAACTTCTGAAGATAGAAGAGAAATGGCTGTTCATTTAGCAGAGCTTTTCACAGACTGAAACAACCTGTAACAGGTTTGTTCCGGTCAGGCAGTCTCAAGTTTTCTATGAAATGGACTTTCACTCTTATCTGTGAGTAAGAGTGAAAGAAATAGTCCTTCTGCAGTTTCAAACGTTGCCTCTGGTGATTGTGCACATTTGAGGCACCATGTTTGCAGCTGGAAATTAGACACAACTTTGAGGAACTCCTTGAGGAAGCCTCCTTGAGGAAGCTCCTTGCCAGTGCCAAATAACCTAAGTCAACGTCAATAGCATCAGAGGTCCCAGTGCATTCCATGCAAAGATGTAGATTCCTTTTGCGTAGTTTACTTCAGATGTTCTGCCCTGCCCTCTAAAGACATTCATCTCTCCACCCACCCTAGAGAGGCTAACTGCTTAACTTAGACTCTTAATACCAAGAATTTAATATCCCCAAAAGGGCAGGATTTACAGTATTTCTACTGCTGGAGCAGGATACAGCTACCTGGTGATGTAGATTAAAGCTAAGCTGCCATGTAGGAACTCATCACTTGGAGTGATATGGACAGGTAATGGCATGAATCACAGGAAGAAGCACTTCTCAAACCATTATATTAAAAATTATCCTAGGATATCAAACTTGGGCATGTGAAGACTGCAAAATCAGTAAAATTGAACACAGTATCTAACACAGAATGATACATGACTGATCTTTTAATTAGAAGTGGTTTTTTTTAATGCACATACACTCCAGCAACAGCTATTTAGAATACAATAAGTCATCCATTTACTGTCCCTACATGTGTTTTGTGGTTACTAGTTTAAACAAGATGTTTCAAAATCCAAAGGGGAAAAAAATTATTAAAAAAACCCCTCCCCAAACCCAAACTACAAGCCAAAAAAAAATTTTTTTTTCTTCAGATAATAGTAAAATACTGAAGCAAAATGTTATCTTACCTTCCAAGTTCCTACTAACAGTCCTGGACTCAGACTGAAGAGCTGGACAAGGTCATCAGCACCAACCACTACACTATTTTCAGTCAGGTTAGCAAGATGGTACTCAGCAATCAAGGAAAATCGACGAGGTCTTTGAAAAGAACACACAGAATGTAGCAACAAGGTTATGTCTCCTTATTCATGTAAAAGTTCAGCCTAGTTACATGTTTAACTCTGAAGTCTGACCAGCAGCAGATGAGGAAAATGGTTTGAAAGCATTTAGCATGCAGAGTCATAAACTATTCATTTGAACAACTACAGTGTACTAGCAAGATCTCAACCCTTAACTAGGTAAGAAACAAAAAACACTACATGATCTTCTAAAATACACTTTAAAAAAGAAGAACTTATGTGCTTGCCCAATTTTTCAAAACACAGATTTACTCTACAGTTTGTTTTTGATACTTTATTGATACTAGATGGAATCACTGAACACTTATCACCGTGAAGCAAAATTCAAAGGAAAGGATCAAATTGTACATATAATGAATTAAAAGTTTGTGTTATGGGAAGCTTTCCTTTTTCAGAATTTTTTTTCTATATTTTACCTATAATTAAAGCCATTTAGCTCCAAAAGACTCTTGTATTTATGTTCGTGGACATTCTTATTAACTAATGACACATTAAAAAAAAGAGCAAAAAGCAGAGTTTCCATTACCTATTCAGAATGAAGAAAGAAGTTTTTCTAAAATCCTTTTCAGACTTAGGTTCTTACTATATTCAAAACAGTTCCTAGGTTTCCATATGATATTACTGTAGTATCACCTACAACTACACACTGAACACTGCCTGGGATGGGGCATCCACAACCTTCCCAGACAACCTGTCCCAGTATCCCCCCACCCTCACAGTAAAAAATTTCATCCTAATCAACATCAACCCTTTCCATCTTTAAGTCAATCAGGCCTGTCCCTGCACTTACAGTCTTAACAATGACATACTGAAACTGGTGAATCCACTGCCTTCATCTATAGTCACAATTTGTAAAAACCTGTAACTCTGTGAAATAAGTACATCAATTGCCTGCAAGCTTTCTTTTTTATTTTCTACATATGAATCATCGTCTTGGTAAAACAACTACATTTCCTACATAATTTGACTGCAAGACTTGTTCAGCTAACTTTAAACAAAAGCTTCCCTTGATTTATTTCTTTTTTAAGTAAATACTTTTCTTCTGGTTGAGGAACCCAGTGTTTTGTAGGTGAACAATTCTCTCTTTTCAAAGCTCTATGGCTTGGGGCTTTGTGTAAGAAGCATGTAGCTGACACTGCACCTACTGTACACAAAGGCCCAGATGTGTGCTAAACTCCTGGACAGCAAACAAATACCTCAAATAGACACTTTTCATTTAAATATATTTTTAGAATATAATGACAAAAACCATTGTACATATTTAAGTTAAAAAACAAGGGACATGCTGTGGACTGTGTGACTTTATATGCATATACTGAAGATTGCATGCATAGTTAAACACCTAAATTCACACACACACCTACCAGACAGAAAATAAATTTTAACAACATAGATTACCTGACTGTAGCCACATAAATAGTGATGAACTTTTCCAAGCTAAATTTCTCACAATAAATTCTCCTGGATTTACATTTTTCTTTCATGCTCATTTGTGTCTATACCTTAGATTCAGCTTTTCAAGTCAGGACCTATCAGTCTGCATATCATATGCCAATAGCTACATTAACCTGTGAATTAATGCCATAAGCTTGCTGGATGATACTATTTCTTGCTGAAAAACTCTACCAAAGAAGAGAAGAACGTAGAAAGAAATACTGCAGGGAGGCTTTCTAATGAAGAGTTAACTTATTGAGTCAAACAAATGTCAGATAGGTTGTATAGACACATTATCAACCAGTTGCACCCAAAAAATCCTCAAAAATCCTATGTTAAAACTCACCCATTCTTGTTGGGAGGTATGCTTTGGTCAGGAAGCAATGGTGTAACTCCAAACAGTTTTAGGGTTGACAGCATGTCTAAGCATGGCCAGTCTATACCATGCCAAAGTACGGTAACAGATGTGTCCTTAAATGACAGATTTGGCTTCTCTACTACATGTTCTTTTCCATTTTTGTCCTTTAGAACAATTATCCAACTCAACCCAGAGACTCTGTTATTTAGGAATTGAGAAGAGAGAGGGGTGTTTAAAAACAAATTCCCAAAGTGATAAAACTTGAACTGTGCTTTCAACAGAATTTTTAAATTTCTACTAGCTGCTACTTATGTTCCTCAGTTTCAGTCATTTATAGATTATCATTGTATCTTCCCATTATGATATACATTTTTAAGCTCTAATTCTATACCCCCCCACATCATTAGTATTTTGTACACTGCTCTCAAGTAAATCTTTGTGACAAGGCATTGCTTACTTCATAGCTTCTTTGTTTTTACATGGAAGACCTGTATAAGGATCTAGAAATTTAACAAGCCGCATTACTCTAGCTTTGAAGGCAGATGTTTGTTTGAAGATGTATTCTTTCTTCCAGTACCCAGGCTTTTTATCATTTACAGCAGCACAGGCCAAAGAGACATTTTCTGTTTGTTTAGGCTTCATTTTCCAAATTGTCCATTTTGGGTGCAAAGACCTGGAATACAGTTTCAGCCAAATTCCGCTGAAAATAAAAACAGAATAAAGCAGAGTAAATTTCAAGAATAGTCACTTCATTTTTTTATATGCACATCTCAGCTACCACTGAGCATAGTGTTAGCACAAAAACATTCTTGTCTGTCTTCCCGAAGATACAGGAGCCAGGATGAAGTTCTGTGATAGCACAGTCATAGTCAGCAAAGTAAGTGAAAACTGATAAAGGTTAAGCAAAAAATTTTGAAAATTCCACCCCAAAATAATGATGCATCATCCTCATAGAAAATCAGTGGAAAAAGCGGTTTAATACCTCCTATTCAACAAAGATAATCTGTACACTTCAAGTTTCTCAGATCCAGCTGAAAGCGGTGTGTAAGAGGACAATTTAGAATCACCTTTGCTTGGTGGTACCAAAGTCATGTCAATCCCTTCTTCACTCTCTTTGGAAAAGCCCAGAGAAGACATGACTTTCTGAAGTCAAATAAATATGTGACTGTAATGATGGGTTCATCTCTTTCATGCCAGGAAAACTATGAGGTCACAATTCAGCCCCTCATACTCCAGTATCTCTAGGACAATTCACAGAATACTGAGTACAGGAACCTAAAAGAATTCAAACAGTAATCTGTGAATACAGGTTGCCAATAAGTTTTCTCATTCTAAAGTGCTAGACATATAGTGTACATAACTGCACTAAAGAAAATGAATAGCAAGGGCAACAAATTCTTAAGAGACATTTTCCACCATTTATCAGCAAGATTACCTTTACCAGTTCTCACTTATCCTCAGGCAAACTTACACTACTGAGCATTTTATGGCATCTTCCCCTCTCCTCAAAGCATTCAAGGACTAGATCCATCCCACACTGCCTCCTACCCATCAAAACCATTCTCAATTCATCAGCCACTGAGAATAAGCCCCCACATGCTGAGAGCCAGGCTCTGGTTATTGATGCAAACCTATTCAGGGATTTTGCAAAAACCTTCCAGCCCACTGCTCTGCAGATATATACAGAATTCCCCACTGCCATTTTTTGAGACAAAAGTGTCTAAAACACACAGACCAATAAATAAGCTACTGTGACTGGTAAAGGTGGGTTCACAGTCAAGAGTTTTCAACCTTCCTGTCACCAAAAGCAGGGTGAGAAGGGTAACATAAAGAACAATCCCATAACTGAAAGTTTTAAGATCCTTCTATTTTAACACTATACAAGGCAGCCAAGTTACCAGATAGTATAAAACATTTCTGATGGAGAAGGGAAATACTTTTTAACTCCAAAGCAGTTTAGAATTGTCCAGTGATCAAAAAAGGACAGATGCCCTTAATACAACATCACCAGAGAAATTTGAGCTTTATATCATCCAATTGGTCTTCACCAGCCTAAAAAGTCCAGTAAAATAATCTCCTATAAAACTCTGCTGTTAACTAGAAACCCCTTCCCAAGAGAGACACCCTTTGATGGAGGGAGATACTCTGCATCTTACTGTATGATGCTGAAAAGAGAGGGCTTAGTAGCAGTAGGCATTTCCTGCATTTTGAAGTTGCAGACTCAAGCAATTTAGTTGACTGAAAACAGACTAATGACAAATACCTATCATTCTCATCCTCACTCCCAGTAACATATTGCTTCTTGGTTTCCCAAAACAGTGTTGTGCAAGCAAAGAAATTAGTTCAAGAAACTCAAAAATTCAGCTAGGTCAGGAAGACAGAGAAGAAGATGAAGGAGGACTTGGAATCACAAGTGTTTAGGAAGGTATCACTGCCCCCTCATCCTCACCTTCTGAAGAATTCAGGACATATAAATCAAAAAGGCATCCAACAGGGAAGCACAAGTTTGCCTCTTTCACAGCAGAATGTATGCCCTTCTTGCCTCAAATTGTTAATACTCATCTCAAGGCCTCTTACTGGATATTACTATAACAAGCCAAACAAACGTTTTACTGCTAAGTCAAATGCCAGAATCAGACACATCATCATCAGCCATCACTTGACCACAATGGCAAAAGACTTTCCCCTGTGCTCTCACATCCTCTCACACAAGCACATTCTGCTGGTGATCAGAATCTTCAAGTTTTCGCAGGCAGACCATATCTGTGAACTTCCCACACTGCATGACAGGAAGGCTGGAATACTCCATGCTGGGGCACGGAGGGTGCAGAAAGGGAGGGGTCATAAACATTTCCTTGTCTTCAACCGTTATATTGGAGACATCAGTGCAAAAACTGCTCAAGCACACACATTATACAAACAGCCAAAAGACAAATCACTGCATTAGGCAACACAGACATACCACAATGAAAGACTGATGGTCCTGTTGCATCAAGAACATCACCCCGTACATCAAGGACAGCAGAAATATCCTAAAAAAGATACTCAGCCTAAAAACCAAGGTCAGATTTGTCACAGAAATATGCAGGGACTTCAATTAAAACTTCTGTTTATGCAGTTTCTCATTCTCATTCTCTTGCACCGCAAGACGCAGGGTCTTGAGAAGGTCCATTAAATCCATCAGAAAGAAATGACCTGGTCCCACTGAACCAATCAGGCTCCTAGATAAGGGAAACTAACTCTTCCCCAAGTCCCATTTGTGCACATACACTAATCTCTGTTGGTTAGAAAATGGAAACAGAGATCGTCGAGATGGAGACAGATGAATTATCTTCTCCTGAACAGCCACAGTGATTTTATCCTGCCTTACCACCCTGAAGTGGAAAACACATGCCAAGATTGGTAATTTGTGTCAGCTATGTAATTTTTATCTACCCTTATCCGCTGACAGCCTCAAAACCTAAATCTGGATTACAGATCTTCCCTTTAAATTCATCAGTTCTAAAGGTATCAATGCCGAGGTAAACGAATTAATCCACCGTACAAGTTTCAGTAAAAAAGGGAGAAATAGAGTCATACCAGGTACAGCAACTTCCTATAGAGGAAGACATTCTCTTATTCAAACACTAATGCAGTAGAATCTTGGAAAGAAAAGGATGCCCAGATCCTGGTTATCACATACCAACCTGGGTCTCTCCTCTTTACACTTTGACAAAATTATCATCATATTGGTAGGAGCAATTTATTAACTCTGTATACGCAATCCTTAGAAAAAATTGTGTTGGTATTTACCTTCATCTCTTTTGTTCTCATTTAGAAATCACTAAAACTTCACAAACTGAGCAAGAGATAAAAACCACTAGTGGATCATTTGATTGAATCAATCCCTCTGCAAAAACCTGATGAAAGAATTAAGGAAGACTTCAAAACTGTGAAAGCTATGACAATTCCATACAGCTACTGGAGACACACCATTAAGGATCACGTGAACTGAAAAGTTTGTGCAGGTCCATGTGAATACAAAGAAATAGTCGTAAATTTTAAAACAAAAAAAAGTGCTGACAGCAACATTTCAAAGCACTGGATTTAATTTTTGCCTTGTAACTCCCATTAAATAACAGGCTCTGCACAGCTAGAATTCCATGCAACACATGCTGTGGGCTATGCAGGGCAATTTCAGCAGAGTAACTGCCCATAGGTGCATGCATCAGAGCTCTGGCATCAGAGAAACTAAATTAGAAGGACTCATAATTCAGGCAAACACATCTACAGAACAACTGAGACCTTTCTTCTTCCTTACTTGTCATTGGCCAGCTCATAGAAGCGCTTATTCACACAACCAACAGCCAATAGGGACACAGCATCCAAATAGGAAAATATCTTCAGCAGCATTTCTGATGGCATGCTGGAAAAGAAAAATGAATACTGTTAGACTTGCCTGCAAACTCAGAAATGACAATGGCAGAGAATTTTAATTTCAAACCAGACAAAAACAGAAGAGGTGGAAGCCAGCAGGTTGTAAACAGATTAATCAAAAATCACTTGAAGAGTTAAACTGTGGAGTTTGGGTTCTAATTTCACTCTCTGGCATGCGGCATTTGCCTAAAATAATTCATCATAACTTATTCAAGTGGCACAGCACAGTTACATGAAAAGTTATGGGTTGGCATTTTCATTAAACTTTGTTAACTTTAACTATGTTTTACATGAAACTACCTCATTTTGCTTCAGTTCCTTACTGCTTTTACCATGATTTTAACATTTATTCCATAAACACCAGCATTTGCAAAACTGCAGATATATTCACTCTCCCTTTTGACTGCGGTGTCAGGTCTCAGGATGCACCGGAATAGAAATGTCCTACCCTAACAGCAAGATCATGCTCTACCTCATCATAATCTTCAAACTGTACATGCTCAGGGGTCTTGTGCAGTTTTCATTTATGTCAACAGAAAGATGTGAACTTCAAAGTAAGAGCCAAATGTTATCTTGAAAATGTCAATGTCTCTGTGCATCTGGAAGGCTGCCTGAAATGCAAGTGCCAGTCTAAGCATGGCAAGCAGAACATACCCTGGAGATGAGCCAATGTGATTTTTGCATTAAGAGACAGGAACCTCATACCATTTGAGCAGTAACTCATAACTGCACAGAGTTTAAGACATGTGAATTTTATACTCTAATTTTCTTGAGCATTGAGTATGGTCACATCAAAATCAGTGCTGCAAATAAAAGGTGCTCTGAAAGTCAACAAGCCAGCTGTGCCTCTTGTCCTTTTATTACTGCAAGTGTTATTTGCAACACTTGTTGATTTCTAACATTATTTCAGAAGCAGAGGGTACCCTTTAAAGAGTAGCGTGATAATGCCAATACCTCAATGTTTGTATTAAACTCAGAATCTTAGTTGCATTGACACAGAAGCAACGTGCCAAAACTGGCACTGTTATTATGTGAAATAACTCATACACTGTAAGCCTAAAGCAGTTAATGCACTCATTCCAGAAATAATTTAGAAGTGATATCTTAGCTGCAGATTAGCTAAAATAATACACTTGATCCACAATTTTCAACCGTATTCTTCTTCCTTTGAAGGAAGCTGAAAGGATTTTTTTCTTTTTTCTCTCACCATTACACCAGTCTGACAGCATTGAGGTACTAAACTGGCCATCCAATGCAAAACAGTGAAATCACTACAAGCTATCAAATGTATAAAACAAGGAAAACTAATTACTTTTTCAGATAACATATTCTTAGATTTTTTTGAGTGCCCATGACTTGCAAAGGAGCGGCTGAAGGCTTCACACAGCTTGGAAAACATATATATTCCTTATGAACTTAGAAAAGAACACAAAGGAGAACCATGCCAGAAAACATTAGAAGGCAAACACAGGATCCTAAAGTAGGCCAGGAAAGCAAACCTTTTCAACTCGGAGTATCTGACAAAGAAATCTCCAAGATATGAATATAATTACTGCAAGCAGTCAAAAGACAGCTTACAGGGGGACTTCCACTCTTACTCCTAACATAAAAGACATACTCACCTCTCAATGCGCACATTTGGTTTCAGTTTTATGGGAGGTGTCAAGTACAGATTTTTAATTCCAGCATTTACCATTTCAGAACAATCCCTAGGCCTGGCAGCAAAGGTCCTTAACCTACTTGTAAGAAGGAAAAGCTGTTAAGAGTCACACATTCGCAAAATGTAGGAATACACATACTGTGCACACCTAGAAACAACATTTCAACCAATGCAGGATGCAGGGAATACATCACATGGCAACCATTATTACTTGAACAATTACACCCATGTTAAAATACCTGGCATCAAGAAGATTCAGATTTAAACTCACAGCTGTCAATCCTGTGATCGATCTCTCACAGCAGGCAAAGGGAATAATAGTGTTCCCCCAAATCAGTTTGAATCCAGTAGAGATCTATTACCCTTATACAGCAGCACCACTGCTTGGCCACCACAACCAAGCTCCACTGAGGCCCCTGCGGCAAGTCACACTCACTGATTAATCTTCTGTTTCACATTACTCCAGAGACATTTTTGAGCCACCTAACTTTGCTAAGCCATTAAAAGATACCAGATAAAAACAATACCTTGAAATTTCCTCAGAAACTGTTGCAGGTCAAAAAGAATTTGTATACTTTCATACTATACTATGCTGTTTACTTGCATAAAGAGCAAGAAAGGAGATTTAATCCATGAAACAGAGGGCAGCTAACAACCTCTAAGGGATGTCCAGATGTTAGACAAATTACTTGTTGGCAGAATCGCTTTGTTAAGGTTTAGGGCTTGACATGCTTCACTGATTTCAAACCTAGGGGGATGTTAACAAAGCTTGGGAAGAAGGATGGCCACTACTAGTGGACACAAAGAATGCAGAATTTACAGGCCACAAGGATACATGGAACAACTCCCAAGATAAGGAAGAAATTATTAAAGCTAACTCAGCAATTGTGCTGAAATCAGCTCCAGCTTCCAGAAATGTGAGATTGCGATCACTGACCCAAGAAACTCACTGACTCAAAAAAGATAAAGACTGAACATGCAAAGTAATTAGTGTGAGAAGCAAGAGAATCATTACCCAATAGAAGATAGAAAAGGAATTAATAAGAGAATTATGCAACTTGTAGCCAAAGAAAACTAATTCCTCCCTTAGCTAAAATGCATCAATTCGTAAAACATTTTAATAGTTGGTGTGTCAGCTTTGTGAATTTGCCACTCAGCACTCCCTTCTGTGCAGAACTGTAAATACATCAAATACCTCAACCCTGTGTCTGGATTGGCCTCTTGCACACCACAGCGAAAGAACGTATTTTGGCAACACTTCCACATCACAATTTGGATAGAAAAGAAAGGAACTTTACATATTTCTAACACAAATTCTTACAATCCAACCACTCACACATTTTTCCAAGTTTTCTGATAGGAAGGACTTCATAAGCTGTAATTGCAAACAAATACTATCATTAAGTAGTGAAATATGGAGACAGAGCTTCAATCTTAAACCAAATCCTTACACTTCATACCCACTGATGCCACCAAGCAGTCAGAGCTCCCCATTCACTGCATTATTGATGTTTTAAATTGCCAGCAGATTTCCAACACCTAGCCAAACCAGCTCTGGGTTTCTAGGCAACCAATCCATATGGGGGGGAAATAGCCAATTTTAAACTATATGGGTACCACATACATTTAATGCCTACTGGTTTTGATTTAAGATTGATTTATGCTCAAAGAAAAATAAAACCAAAAGAAATTGACAACTCTGGTCTACATTGTCAACTGTGCTATGTAAAAAAAAAAACCCAATCCAAGACATTTTATTGAGAATTGTTATAAGCTTAACAAAAAAAGACAAGCACATTTCAGCTTGGGTGCCAATCCTGATAGACCAGCTAAATTAACAACTAAAAAAAGTAGTTTTATAATAAATACAACCTGGAGATCAAACAAGGGTTTGACTCATGTATCATTATCAAGAACTGTTAGATGATGAGGCACTAACAAAGTGCCATTAAAGAGATTTAGAGACACAAGTTATGTTCAACAGCAGCAGAGCTATCACTTCTGTATGCTCCAGGGCAGCACATCCCAGGCTATTCTGCCCTGAATCCATGCTGAAAGCAGAGTTTGGGCATACTCTATGGGGACACAACTTCACAGACTCCAGCCACAGGACTAATTCAAGTAAGAAGCTGGACTCTGGATTTTAAAGCTCGCTACCATGGACAAGCATAACCTGCATAGCCTGTATTCAGTCCTTCTTGCTCATTTAAATCACCCACCCTTTCTTCACCCCAGGGAGATATATCCGAAGAAAGAAACATTCTGCCCACACATTCCTTGAAAGCTTTAATGTAACAGCTATTGTTTTTGTAAGTTTCAATTTTAAAAAAAACTGCGGAAGTTTTGCATCTTCCAAAACAAAAATATTCTCAAGGTGTGAAGAAACAAACAGCAAACCCAATCCATAAATTACTTTTCAAGTACTGTGTGTGCTAAGATTTTAAATTAGCATTAACAGAATGCTTTTACATTGCATTGACACAGCTTGGGCAGATAAGCCTAAGATTAAAAAACCAATGACAGCTGTTACACCCCCTCTTTAGAAATTTCTAGAACCACTGAGACAATTTTACGTAAGAAGCACAACAACTTCAATTGCTTTTCATTAGCTTTCAACCTGTGGGGCTCAGTTTTGTACCAGTATTTTCACTTTCACACCCTGCAACTTGCAATGTGCCCTGTTTTTTTCATGGTCAGCAAATAATGGTCTTTCATGTATTTTACGTTATTATTTCAAATAACATAAACAAAGTTTTAAGTAGTGATAAAACCTGTCTCCTCCACCTGTTAAAGCATAGCTGGGGACAAACAAAAATAAAATTTTAAAAAAATTTTAAAAAATTTAAAAAAAAAATGTTTTGACATGGGTTGGTTGGGTTTTGTTCCCTCAGCTAACAATTTCAGTCTTTTTAAAAGGTGGGTATTACCCCAATCCATTTGCAGGTTAAAAAAAAAAAAAAAAAAAAAAACAAAAAACAAACAACAACAAGAAAACCAGCAGGGGGAATGAAACTGCTCTGAAGCCAAGGCTGAAGAAATGGATCAGTAGAAAAATCAACTTTGCCTCTCAGACTGATGCTTTAAAATTTTGAAAGCTGAACCTGTACTGTAAGAATTAAGGTAATCACACCTTGCACAGTGAAACCCTCCTATTTATTACAAAGGCCTAACCACCCCGAACACACACAAAGTAGCCATCAAACTAACTCTGTGTATTGTCACTACAGCACCTCCTCCAAGCTGACGGACATACCGAAGTTTAAGCTCCCCTTCCCAGGCAGACAAAAAAAGTGTTAAACCCAGGCCTCCATGCACCTGGCAACACCAGCGTTCTCCCTCTGCAAGGCGCTCACAGGGCCAGGGGTAGGGAGGGAAGAGCACCATGGCCACAGCCCTCGCCGTGAAGAGTAAAGAACTAGAAACCAGAGCCGTGGAGCAGGTGAAATAAGTTTCCCAGAGGAGCAATGGGAGCTGAGAGAAAACAGCAAACCACCCTCCCCGGGAAAGGTGAAGAAGGCCGAGCAGGCAGCCCCGGGCCGGCAGAGCCCCGCTCGGCGCGCCCGCGGTTACCTGCCACGGCCCGTCGCCATGGCCGCTGCGCCGCGGACAGCGGCGGCGTCGCACCACCGGCGGGGAGGGGAGGGGAGGGGAGGAACAAGCGCTGCCACCGCCCGAGATACGCCCTGGGGCGGGGTGGGACGGCCGCAGCCCGAGGGAGGCGGTGCCCGGGAGCGCGGCCCGGGGAAGGCGGCGCCCGGGAGCGCGGCCGTGCGCGGCGCTCGGGAAGCGTTAACGTCCCGGCGAACGACAGTGCTGCGCCATGAGCGCCCTGGCGCCTGCCCCGGCCCGCAGTGAGCTCCGAGCTCTCGGGCACTGTGTTCTCGGGTCTCAGATTCGCAGAATTAATTAGGACCTCTGAGATTACTTAGTCCAATCTATGGCCAAACACCACCGTGTCAATTAGACCACAGCACTAAGTGCCAATTCCAGTCTTTCCTTAAAAATCTCCGGGGTCGGTGGCTCCACCACCTCCCTTAGCAGCTCTTTCCAATGTCTAACCGTCTTTTGTGTGAAGAAATTCTTCCTAATGTCCAACCTAAACCTCCCCTGGTACAACTTGAGGTCACTTCCTCTTGTCGGAGAAGACGCTGTCTCCCACCTGGCCACAGCCTCCTTCCATGGATTTGTACAGAGTGATAAAGTCTCCCTGAGCCTCATTTTCTCCAAGCTAAACATCCCCAGCTCCCTCAGCTGCTCCTCCTAAGACTTGTGCTCCAGCTTCACCAGTTCCATTGTACTTCTCCGGACCCGCTCCAGCAGCTCAATGTCCTCCTTAAATCGAGGGCTTCAAAACTGAGCACAGAACTCAAGGTACGCAGCCTCAACAGTGCCAAGTACAGTGGGACAATCACCTCCCTAGTCCTGCTCACAGCACTGGTTTTGACACAGGCCAGGAAGCCATTGGCTTTGGCCACCTGGGCACACAGTGGCTCACGTTCAGCAGCTGTCGATCAGCACCCCCAGCTCCTTTTCCATCAGCACCTCTCCAGCCACTCTGTCCCCAGCGCTGCCTGCGGTTCGAGCAGCACCTGACACTTGACCTTGTTTGAACCTCGTGCCGTCGATCTCAGCACATCGATTTAGCCTGTCCACATCCCGCTAGCCGTCTCCATCCGTGGAAACGTCAACTGCATCGCTCTAACACACATATATGTGCAAGGCCAAGAAAACCATGTATGAAAACACAGCTTTAAAAGGGTGAACAGCACCACAGGCGCTGCGAGCAGACCCCCCCCCACCCTCTGAAACGAGCCGGGGGTCCCGCCCGCGGAGGGCGGGCTGTGGCGGTGGCAGCGGCGGCGCTGGGCATGGCGGGCGCTGTAGTGACCTCGCTGGGAGCCGCTCCCGGCGGCGGGCGGGAGAGGGAGCCCGCTCAAACTACGGCTCCCAGGACCCGCCGCCGCCGCTCGCTGCTCCGCCGTCCCAAACATTTCCGCCGGGGCAGCGGCCAGCGGCGACCGGCGGCGGTAAAGGTTCAGGTGGGCTCCTGAGCTGGAGCAGCGGCCGCTCGGGGCGGGAGGCTGCCCGGGCACTTCCCCGAGGGTTCCCCGGGAGAGCGGTGGCGAGCGGCACAAAGTCTCCGTTCGGCTCGCCTGCCCCGGCCGTGGCCGTGCGCGGGCGGCGGGAGCCATGCCCGGCGTGCTGCCCCGGCCGCTGCCCGCCTCCCTCGGGCGGGGCTGCCTGGGCCGCTGGCTGCTCGCCGCTCGCGGGTGGGCGCTCCTGGGGGCCGGCTCCGCGTCCTGCTCCTGCCTGAGGTGGCGGCACCAGCCCCCGCTGCCGCTCAGGGCCGCCCGTCAGAGCTTCGGCACGCAGGCTGGAAGGCTGAAAGCTGCAAAACCTGGCGGTAATAGCAAAGATGTGTCCGTGCAAAGGGCGCTGAACGAGGAAACGCTGGTGTCGGCGGCTCAGAAAGGTAAGGCGGAGGATGCTGTGTGCTGCTCCGAAGGGCTGGAGTCGTTTCCTTCTGCTGCTAAAAGTTTTGTAGTTCCAAACATCAAGTATCTAGAAAAAAACAACCTCAGCACACCAAGCCGGTTTCTTTTCCCATCGTATTGTTTGGAGCAGATGTTACATTTCTGTGTATACATTGCACAATCAGAACAAGTTATATGACTTCGAAACAGCCTGTTGATGTAAGTAATTATCAGACACAAGATGTAAGAGCCTCTCATTTTCCATTTCAGAAGGAAAACCTATCACATGCAGCCTGTCTGTACGGCTGTTGAAATAAGTTCACTTCCAACAACATTGTCAAAGCTCTGCATGTGATGGTAGTTTCTTTATGGATTGCCTTCACTTTAGTTGGTCTCATTCACTTCAGGGAAAAGTGGTTACTACATAATTAGCCTCAAAAAATTTGAGTACTTTGAAATTACTTACGGAAAACACCTTTAACTGATTAGAAGACTCCAGGAGAAACAGTTAATGTTTCCTCCATAACTTGTACTCCACTGAAATGCACACTTTTTCACTAAAAGATAGTAGTCTCTTTCCAAGTACTCAAATATTTTGAAACATAGAATCTCATATGACTTATTTTGCAGTATATACTGACACTTGTACTTCAGATCAAAATTGGAAGATAAAAACTAATCAGACAAACAGCAGTTAATTATGTTTTTAAAAAATTATTTTGTTCTGATATGCCCCGTTTTACTGTTCTGTTGATTGCTAATTCATAAAATCAATTATTTTCAGTGTGTGCAAATTATAAACTTTTACTTTTTTATTTTTACTTCTTTTCTTTGCATAAGGATTTCAATGATTGTGGGTTTAGGTGGTAGCATGAATGCTGCAGTGCTAAATACCTCATTAGTTCCTGAAAAATCTGGCTCTCATGCACCCAAAAAGTAGCAGTAATTGCTACTTTGGATCTTGAAAACATCTGGCAAAGTAATAAGGCTTAACACAGAGACACAAACATGCCCTGTACAATATAAGAGATGTTCCATGGTCTCTTTCACATCAATGATGCATTATGGAAACTGCTACTGGAATTTTTTCTTCTGCTAAGATGTTATTTGAGCTACAGACTAGCAGAAGAGCATTCATGTAAGAAGATGATACAAGTGTTATTATCCAAGGTTGTAATTTATGTGTTTTGTGTTTCATTTCAGTGAAAGAAGCTGGAAGAGACTTTACCTATTTTATTGTGGTGCTTGTTGGACTTGGTGTTACAGGTTATTTTTTAAAATTACATTCTTTATCAGGAGACACTTTTCATTAATTCCATCTGGTTTGGTAACTTTTCATTGCATCTGATGTTGTTTCTGTTACAGGTGGTTTGTTCTATGTGATTTTTAAAGAGCTATTCTCTTCTTCTAGTCCAAATAAGATCTATGGAGATGCCTTGGAGAAATGCAGATCTCACCCCGAGGTTGGTTTTTGAACTTTAGTCATAAATTTGTGTTTCTCGATAGTTACTGCCTCTCTTCAAGTCAAAACTTTGTGCAAGGAGTCTCACGAGCTACATGAAGACCCACGTGGTGCTTTAGCAGTTCTGCCAGCACTTTTAGCTGGCATGGGTTGGCTCAGCTCCAGAGCAGAGCCTCCATTAGGACAAGTCAGTGCAAGCATTGACCTTGTGTGAACTAGCCTGCTAGAAGCCACAGCATAAAAAGTGATGGAAATACAGTCTGCCCTTCAGAGCATGTGGTTGTGTCACCATACAGAAAGTATTGGGGACTTTTCTGAGTGCCTGCTAAATGCAGCACTTGAGTTCTGCTGGTCAGAGGGGCAACTGGTCCCACTAAGCTCTGTAGATCTTACCTGCTGCCTTTTCTCAGCACACTTACTCTATTGTGACACTTCACTATGGTTCTGTCACTCTGTGCACTGATTCCCCAGGAATTTAAATTTTCTTATGTGGAGCACAATTAGCATCCTTTTGGCTATCTGGAGTACAGGTGTAGAAGAGTCATGGGATCACACAGTTGTCATAGCTAGGTGTAAACAAAAATCAATATGAAACTAGATTTAAAAAAAAAAAACTACTTCAGACGAAACATCTTTCAAACAAGGTTGCCACAGATGCCTTTGAGGATAACCTAGAAATTAAGTGACATGTTGTTGCTCAAATAAAAATGAAGACTGCTTTGGAACAAGTTTGTAGAATTAAAACTTCTTTCCAGTACTTGCACAGTAAAACTTAACCCCCCCTTCTAACCAGATTTAAAGTTAGTTTAAGACTAAGTTGATCTACTCTGACTATAGATCTGAAAAAAGATAACCAAATTTCTTATTCAGTAATGTTTTTTAGATAATATGAATCTAAGATTCATATTATAGGTAATATGAATATATTGATGTTATATAGATAGATATATCTATCTAGATAATATGAAGGGGAGTGCATTTGCATTTTAAACTTTGAAACGTACTCTCTTGGAGGAGACGTGAGCAAATATTTTGTGCTTTTTTTTTTCATTTTTACACAAAATGTCAGTTTACATGTCTTCATCTCAGAGAACAGTACAAATGGAGGATATCAATAGGATTTGTTTTAGACATTTAATGTGGGACTGTAAAGAATAAAAAGGACTGGAATACAGAGGAGTTTTCCTTAAACTGTTTTGTTTCATAAACACTTCTATTCTTGACATGTTAAATTCTCCAGGAGCATTTTCCTAAAAGAAGATTCATTCAGAGCAGAGGTGTGAACTGATACTGGAGTACCTGTTTGTATGTGATCCTTTCTGACAGCTCAAACCTCTTTTCTCTTGTAGATAATTGGTGTTTTTGGTGACTCTATCAAAGGTTATGGAGAGGCAACAAGAAGAGGACGACGACAGCATGTCAGGTACCCCTTGGCGTTTGCCCCATAAAGACATCAGTTTTTGCACAGCAAAGATATTTTTGGATCACAAGTTAGTTCTAGAGTGATAAATTGTTTGTGACATATCCTGTCACTTTTGATTGAACATGGAAGTTTTTTGCAGTACCTCTTGTGTCCCGTATACCACTAAGTACACTGTACATAGAATATAAAATGCCGATTCTGAGTGCCTCAAAACAAGCAGTGGTCATCATGGTAGACACAGAGCTCTCCAAAAAATAGGATGAGTCTGAAAAGAGTAGTACAGAGGCCTAGGCTTGCCTGGGGGAGCAGTCGTCTGACCGAAGTTTACAGTCTGAAACTATACTGGGCTGATAGGCCAAAATCTTTTTGGTACTTGAGGCAACATCTCTACTGTGTACTTAACAGAGCATCTATCACCTAAACCTTTCATGGGTGTGTCTATTACTTTCCTTTTGAAAGAAACAACAAAATTATTTCTTACAAAAAATAAGTCCTTTGCCTTTATTGGGTTATTTGGCAGGAATATATTCAATGAGGTTTCATATAAGATGAGATACATAAGCCCAGACACAGCTTGAACCATGAAATTGAGATTTTTTATTTTGTCTGAGGAAAGTGACTTTTACAGGTTGAAGCTTTATCTCTTCACCAGACTCCATGAAATAATGTTTAAAGTAAAGCTGCTAAATGAAATTGATGCACACAAACATTCTGAGCATGTGTCTGTAAATAAGTAAATTTACTATGAATCAGCTTTCCTAGTATTTAATTTCCATAATTTTGAATGCCTTGTATTTATAATAAATTTTTGAGCTGAGAACTGTGTAAGAGTGTAGAGTTTGCATCTGCAGTATAAGAATGATCTTAAATATTTGTCTCAAAAATCTACAGGTTTTTTTTGTGTATGAACACTTGAATGTAAATTTGCTGCAGTAAGGGTCTTCATTCCTATTTGTTCTCTCTACCCCATCATGTCACTTTAAACTGTATTGGAAGTTTATTTCACAGTATATACCTGGGCATGACTGATGGTAATCAGAGATTGGTGCTAAACAGCAGTTAATAATTTCAGTAGGAAACATAAACTGGCACCAGAACTGTCATTAGATTATTAGTTTCCCAAAGTGGTCACTTTGAAAGTGATGTGTTATTTATTTAATAATTGAGCATAACCAACTCCAGTCTAAATACCAGCATTTAGGTTGGTGATCTCATATCAGTGCCAAAGTTAGACAATTTCAGCAGAACAAAATCATTGTAAGTAAAGCACATAATAAACTGTTTGTTTTGATGTGGTTTAACCAACCTGATAATTAATTAGGAAAAACATGCTGTGTGTGTTTCGGCTTGATGACGTAGTTTGAGTGCCTAAAAAACTCTGGAAGTCTTGGTGATGTGGGGTCCCTTTCTAGATGTCAGGCTCCAAATCTCCAAGTCACGGTTTTTTTAGAATAAATACAAGGAATTTCCGTAGTCTTCAGCAGTGGATTGCTTTTCAGTTTTGAGGGGAGGACTGGGGTGAGGACATTTAAGCATTTAATCTCTTAATCCTCAGCAGCTAATTAGCTCTTCTAACTCCACTAGTCCTTAGGCACTCACAGTAAAGCTTGAGAGAAGCGGTAGAGAAGGAACCCAAGGTAGCATAAGGACACCACCGGAATACACTTTCTTACAAAATAAGTAAGCAACTCCTCTAAGTAAGTTTAAATTTGAAGTCTTAACTAGCATATAATCTGTATTCTTGCTGGGTGGTTGGGTTTTTGTTTTGTGTTGTTGTTTTTAGTCACATTGAATACGTAAAGGACGGACTGAAACATATGCGTTTGAAGTTCTATATTGAGGGCACTGAATCAGGGAAACGGGGAACAGTCCATGTGGAAGTCAAAGAGGTATGTACAATTGCTTGATACACCTGACAAGCTTAGTCTTGAATTTAAACTACCAAAGAGAAAAAAACACTCTGAAATTCTTTTCTTTCCAGAATCTTGAAACAGGAAGATTCGACGTTCGCTACATATTTGTGGATGTTGAGACCTATCCGAGAAGAACCATTGTCATAGAGGACAACAGATAGCCAATGATCAAAGCTGCTGCCTTATCTCACATTGGAAAATGTTGTTGTAGCCCGTCTGCACATGGATTGTGTGGTGTTGCCAATTGTGTCATGCAGCTTCAGGGCTGTGTTAAGGGAAGTAGCCTCTCAGGGCCTCATGTAAGGACTTTTGATAATAACAGATATGTGATTTAAAGTGAAACCAATGAAATATAGCCAAACTATCATGGTAGATATTCTTGACATAGGAAAATAATGCCTCCTAATAAACAGTTTAATGCTGGATAATACTTCTGAACACCCAAAACCTGAGTTTTGCAAGGTTTGGTAAGTTTTTTGTCTTCCTTGGCTTGGATTTTCCACTACCACTGCAATAAAGAAAGGGGTAGTTTAACTGTAGACAGAACTCTACTGTTTTCATTTTGGATACCTTTGTAGGTAAGAAGGTAGAATGTTAGTGATGCAAAAGAGATCTGGGAATATAAGGGTAGGAATGGTGGTGGCATACACCTGTGACAAACATCTGAAGATAAAGACTTCAATATTGGTGTCTTCTAAATAAATTACCAGGAAGCAGAAAATCACTACCACCTGCTCTTTCCAGTGTTTGCCATTGTGCTCCACATGATTGTAGCAAGATGGGGTTTGGCCATTTCTCCCAGGCAGCTAGTGACAGGACAAGAGGACATGGCCTCAGGCTGTGTCACGGGGGATTTGGATTGGACATGACCTTCAAAATATTTTGAAAACCACGATAATTGCATTTAAACTTCTCTCTTTCCCACCTTGTCTGCATCTACATGTGATAAACACACATGTGGTGTTTATCCAGGCACGTCTTTAGTCTGTAAAGTGTTCCACATTGTTTTGTTTTACTGCCTGCATCACCTTTCTAGCTAAGCAGATTTACCACGATGTTTCTGTATATTTCATGAAAGGGGGACAGAGCTGCAAAGGACATCACTTGTCCTGTGTTGTGAAAAAGCTGAGAATATGCTTGATAAAATGAAGACAAAAAGTAGCAGAAGAAATCCACCTATATCTGACCTTAGATGTATTAGTATTCTTAATTTGAACAAATGATAAATGCAAGGCTCAAATGTTTTCCAGTCTCAGTGGAGGAAAGCTTTTTGGAATTTTTTTTCTAGGAACATCTCATCAGTGAAGAAAAAAGAACTTCATAGTTTGATTTATCAACTTTGTACTAGCTAGATACCTATCACCAGCAAGGTTATTTAAGCCCCTTGAAACTTCAGAAGTACTAAAGCTTTGGGAATTGATAACTTCTTTCCATATTCCTCCTGAGGCTGAAGTTCTCTTGGTCTTTATAGACTAGCCTGGCATCCATGCTTACAAAATTTTCTTAAATTCTGTATTATGCAAACACATATGGAGATACCTTAATCAAAATTAGGTGAAGATTAGTTGAACAAGACATCTGGAATAAAGAACATTGATCTCTTGTGCAGTATCACCTTTCCTGGTGGTACTTTGCACTGGAGGGGAATAGCTGCATTCACTGAGTTTAAACATGTTTTAGAACACTTTTTGTAATTCTGAAGTGTGTTAGCCTCAATTTTGCTTATGAAGCTCCCCCTGTTTCACTGGATCATTGCACTACCAGTAAGTCATGCAGAGATCCTTTTCCATGGCAGGGAGCTCAGTGTTCCATCCTCTCACTGGAGGGTGTTAGGTTGGGGAGACTGCAAAATAACTGAAAGGTTCACCTTCAGTTGTCGGTAAACACAAGCGGTAACCATTTCACTGTTTCCTTTTTAAAGCTCTTTCTTCATTTTCTCTTGGGAGAACACAAAATTTATAGCATGTGCCAGCTACTTTCTCAAGTAAAAGTGTCATGTTAATAAAACATTGGGAAAAACATCACTGCTAGCAAGTCAGAGCCAAAGGAGTGACATTTTCATAGAAATTAAATGCATTTTCCAGAGTTCAGTTTTGATTATTGCAGAATTAATAAAAATATATGTTCTCAAAACCCCTCTCTCCTTTAGGAAATTAAAATATGTCACTCAAGAGTGAAAGGTTGTTTTTCCAGAAACAGTGTGTGGCAGACTATTCAAAACATGTTTTAGGTAGGTGGTCAAGTTGGTCTTAACTTTCCCATCTCTACATTAATTTCTGTGGATGCCAAAACCTGTGTGTGCAGCACAGGCAACCAATATCCTTAGGGGTGGTTTGTGGAATAATGTTACTGTGTCATGTCCTGTGTTTGATTCTAGGTCCTGCGTATACTTGCTGTACAGTGACAAAAAGAAATATCCCTCCAGGAAACAAACTCAGTGGAAACTTAAAAATATTTAAAAAAAAAAGAAATTATTACTCTTTCAAGAAGTTGCAATAAACAGAATCTCTTGCAAAGTAAAAGTAGTTGTAGACAAGGAAACAAAGGTGTTGTGCATGACTTGAGTTTAAAAATAACCTTGATACCTAAATATTTTCTGCACGGAATTCAGGTTTCAACAACTGATTTAGGCAATAGAGTCATGGTCTTAGAAATGGTTGCAAAGAAATGCATGTCTGGTACAAGAAACTTCAACAAACTCACTTAACAAGCAGAGAAGACAGGAATGTGAGTAATACAATTACTGTATCACATGCCAGCTGCAGAGATAAAAAGCCAAAGAAACCGTGATGGGAGTTTCCACAAGTAATTTCAATTCACTTTTCTCTCAGTCTCATTCACTAACGCAACAGATGCTATCCACCCTAATACTTGTGGGATTATTCCAATATGTATATGGTCAGCAACCTAAAGTGTTGCAGATAATGCCCGAAAAAACAATGAGGACACATTTTGAGTCCAAGCCTGCTTTTAGGATTCACTGCAGCTTGTAAACCGACAGAAGTACATAAGGCAAGCGCAGAGATTGGGGAGAAAATTCAAGGGGAAAAAAGTTTGAAGGAGCAAGTTTAAAGGTGACAGTAAGGGCTCATAACTGGTCTCTGTATATGGGCTTGTGAAGTCTGCTTGAAGATCTGGAAGTTGGCACGGGAAAAACAAAAATTTGAAAGCAAAAAGAACTTTTCCCCCCTTTTTTTGAGAGGGGAAATTTTCTTAGTCCCTAGAGAGATGCTCACTTGCTCTCAATAGGGAATAACAGAACTCCGGTAGAAATTTTCCTTAGGCATCTGAGAATGTTTATCATGATACACTGTGATTTCAAACAGTACTAGAAATAATTGAACAGCAGAAGTATTTGATAGTTTTTCTTAGTAAATCCTCAGGGTTTTTTATTCTGTATGTGTTATATAAAATAATAAGTAGGAATTATAGAAATATGTTAATTAATACCATCCTGTTTTCAAATTCAGTATATTTGTATTTTTTAATGATATATAGTTAAAAGTTGAAAATGTAGCAAAAGTGTTTTGCAATTTAAAGGAAGCAAAACCAAAAAAGCTTTTTGGAGTTCTTCAGGCTGTCCTGGGAGGAATATGCTGTATTTGATTCCCTTCATCTCTTATAGGTTATTGTGGAACATTGGTAACTCAGCAAATAAAAATATGAAGCACAGATACCCATTTCAGTAAAACAGATCAGTGTGAAAAGCCTCTGTTTGTCTCTCAGGGTTCAGTATCAAAATACTGCATTTTATTTTAATATACATGTAAACAAATCCTATCAGTTCTGGAGAAAGCATCATATGGGATGGATGCCCTCACCTGCTCCAGCCCACAGCCATCCTGCGGCAGATCAGCTTTGGCCAGAGCCCAGAGCTGCTCCCCCCACAGCAGGATGGGGGTGGAGATGGCACCAGCAGAAATGAGAAGAGCAAGACAGGAAGATCACTTGCCAGTTAGTGTTGCAGGTGAACTGAACTTCAAAATGAGCTCAGTTTATTGCCTTTTGCTGGCCAGAGCAGCGTGGGCAGCGTGGCGCAGTGGTGAGCACTCAGCAAGGCTGGCAGCAGTGGTGTCTCTACTTCCAGATCACATAACAGGCGTCTACCTCCACATCTTAAAACCTCCCAGTACTGTGCTGGGAAACCTTTTCAGGATAATCATGTTTATCCAACCTCTATTTAATTACAGTTCCCCTTTATCAGAATCACAATTGTCTCCTCTAGCATGAGTTGCTGTCTTGTACTACTCCCCACAATTAACTCTATTAACCTTTTACCCAAGCACATTTTTACCTTTTATGGGAACTGGGTTGTTTTTCAATTTCAATCCTAATTCTTCTTTTTTTCCATTAAAAACATAACAATCTCAGCCATAACATTTTATTACAGTTATACACGTTTTAAATCATGGCTCTATTCAGTGAGATGTGATTTGCTTCATTAGTGCTAGAGGAGCTGAAAGTGAATTGCTGTTTTGTGCGCTGTCTGAGGCCATGCATTATCCCATGTTTTAATAAAATGGAGACAAATCCCAGTATTGGCAGGCAGATTTGCAAAATGCCACCAGTTGCTTTTTGGCGTGACACCTGGTGAGGTACAGATGCCCTCCCCTCCTCTGTGTGGCTGCAAAACCACCACATTCAGGGGTCTGACACTGGTGTAAGGATAATAGTGGTGGAAAGAAATAACTGAGACATCTCAAGATTTAAAACAGCAGCTTTCTATCAACTGCCTTGAACATAAAAGCCTCATAATAAGCCACAACTATTTTTCCCTGAAAACATCCACGAAAAATGTCCTGCTGTGCTATTTTTTTTTCCCCTTTTTTTCCTGGGATTTCTCTTTTAACACCTTTTTTTTTGTGGGGAGTCCTGCCAGCCTTTGCATATATTTCTCTTTTCCGTCAAAATACTGTGCCTAACTTCTGTGTCTGCATGTCTTTTCTTTACCTGTACTTAATTCAGCAGAGTAAAAGCTAATCTCCCTCAACTTCTCATCGTAAGAGATTTTCTAGACCCTTCACCAGCTTCATTGCTCTTATACGTATTTAACCCTAAAAACCATTATAAATATATAATGTGGAGCATATATGTTATAGAATATATAATAATTGTAAATAATAATATATATATGTAGAATAGAATAGAATAGAGTATATAATAATATTATATCTTATATATAATAGATAATATATACAATATTTATATATTATATTAAATATATTATATAGAGATAATATATATAATACTCTGTACATATAATATACATTCATAATATATAATATAATATATTATTATATTTATTATATAATATTTATAATATAATGTATATTTTATATATAAATTTAATATATAATATATATAATAATTTAATTTATTATATATATTATAATATGTAATATATATAATAATATATAAATCATGCCTATCTACATATATATATATTTGTGTCCTTGACTTCATCTTGAAAGCTTTTCAGGTAACATCAAAATAAACCAGCTTCTAGGGCCATTCCAGAGTAGACACCTCCCATTACTGTCCAAGTCATGCTGCAGAGCTGGTCTCCAGGGATGTTCCTGAGAGCACTGTGATCCTCGCAAGCCACATGGAACAAACAAGTCTTGAATTCTGGGTGGTGGGTCCGATTGACATCTTAATTTTTGACTGATATCCAGCACCCCATCCAAACCTTCGATGACTGACAGGTACAAAAGCTCCAGACATCTCTCAGTGGCAAATACTTCAAGGTGAATTATGAAGAAATCAGATAAGCAAAAGGATGTGACTTGCGCCAAGATTAGAGCCAGTCAATTCTAATCTCTTCTGTACTGAGTGAATCATGATGGCAGTTCCTTCTTGATAAGCCATCCTACATTATAATGGTAAAGGCCAGTAAAATAGTCCTGCTTGGCTAGTGGTTGTCAGCCTTTGGGATGGAATTAGAAGTATGTGAATATGGCTTTTGTGCTTTTGTAAAAACATGTGTTTTTCACATGAGAAGTATTGATCCTAAAGCAGCTATCAATGTCACAGTCAGCCCCATCTACCCACAGGCTATTGCCATCTTGCTGTACTACTCACACAAGGGATGTGTGACACAGGACTTCCTTTTCATGGAGGACAAGCTCCATGCTTCCTAAACAAAGTGTTCCTGCTTAATTTCTCCAAAATAACCATCCACCACAGCATAAATATCAATGCATACACAAAATCAAGGGAAAACTAAAAAATGACACATCAAGAAAACAAAATGTATTCCATGGACTGAAATCAATGCTTTTTAGATTTAGCGCACTTCTATGACCATTACCAGGTAAAGCTGTAACCAGTGAGCAATCTTGCTGTGTGAGAGCATTAAATACTCTGCTGTGTGCCCATTTGGATGTGGTTACATTGCTGACCCTTGCCACAGAGCTCAGGAGCAGTGAGCACATACATATCCTTGTTAAGGTCATTGTGATGACTTTTATAAAGGGTTCTGCTGCTGTGCCAGCTGGTGTCCTGCTCGTGGGAGTCTCCAGCTTTCAAATGGAACACATCTGATGGCTTTCTAAAAATACATTCTTTGTTTTGGAGCCCCATTCATCTCTTCTCAGGGAATAGGAGGCTGTTTGCTGGAGGCCAAATGCAGGCTGGTCTTTTAGAGCTCTGCATACTGCACATGTCCCCCAGGCCATGCTTTCTGCAGCAACTCCGTGCAGATCTCACTAGGATTTTAAAGATGAGAAATAACAGGTATTTTTGGAACTGCCTGTACATTACATTACCACTGCTTCATACAGGGTTATGTGCAAATCACACTTTCACCCTGAAATAATTTACGTAGTAGAAAGAAGGACGTGTTAGTAATGATATAGATATTTTTTTCATCACACAAATAGGTCATGAGCACAGAGCTGGCACTCCGAAAATTCTATGATTCTATGACAGATTCTATCACCCTCCTCTCCTGTGGACCAGGAGTGAGTATTTTTGTCTTTCTCTCTGCTGTAATAATAAACTGTCCCAAATGTTGTGAGAATCAGGTAAGGAACTGAAACTGCACACAGCCTGGGCAGGTGAGCAGGAGCCCTTAGAACAAAACAATGAGTTTGAGGAAACCAGAGGGATCTATTTTCACAAATCCTTGATTTTTAAACACATTTCAAGTCAGTACTTGAAATGATTTTTCCAGGAAGAAGATCTCATCACTTTTGTCTATTAAAGTGATGAGTAAAGAAATTGTTTGATAATATATCACAACATTAAGGAAACAAATACTATTAACCTTTCTCTCAGGCCATTCCTCAAAAAAATGCATGATTTTATAGGAAGTTTCATAGGAAACTGATAATTATTAGCACTGACAATGAAAAGTCAAAGTGTCCAGTAGCCCAAGCCTGGTATTCCTGGACATCCCACATGCCTGCACTGCAATTAATCCCTGGTTTTAGTGAAAAAGTCTTCAGACTTGAAAGAGAACGTGATCAGAAGCAGAAGCTCGCTTTTAAACTCAGGTTAAAAAACAGCAAACCAAAGAATTTTATGCAGAGCAGAACAAAGCTGATCACTTGAGGACAGTATAAAATTCTTTATGCATATGAAGAATAAAATATATTTCTCTGAGGTGGATGCAGCTTTCTTACGAGGCAAACACTGTCTGTTGTGAGTGGGAGCACATACATCAATCTACAATATAAGTGGCCTAAATGCCACAAAGCTGAGAGTGGGTCTTGATTCTCACATGACAAAAGAGATGCCACAGAAAGGATTGAGCTTTCCTAACACTGAACGGGGAACTTCATCAGGAGATGATAAATAACAGTATCCAAAGCCTATTCACCCCTTTTTTTACTTCTTACAGCATTCCTTCTACAGTCTTTTTGGATTTTAAGAAATGGCAACAACCATCAGTAAGTCCTTTAGCTGCAGGGCCTGCAGCTCCCACAGCTTTTTCCATAATTTGTAGTTTAGCACCACCTTCCTAGACACCAGAGAATGGCAGCTTTGCACTGCCAGAACATTTGGCTTGAAAGCCTTAGAACAAAAAGGAAAGTGCAAAGAAAGGTGGTTATTTCCCTATCTGTTTTAATTACTGGACCTTTTTTAAGAAGATAACTCAGTCCTCAGCAATTTTTGCAGCTAATCAGTTTTCAGAAACCATCCCACAGACTAGTGCTCCCTGTAGCACTTAATTCATGGCCCTATAGCTGTGGCTCGGTGCTGTCACAATTTCAGGGCCCATCGCTTTTGTTTCCAAGTCATGAAAAGTGAAGTTTCTAATGTTAACTGTATTTTATGCTGAATAAAGTGTATTTTAATGTTTAAAAATGAACTTGTGAATGCTTGATGTGAACATGGTACTTTCACTCAACATTAATAGATGACAAATTTCAACCTCCTTACTGCACTTCATGATAAATAGCTGTTAAGGAGAGCATTTTAATGTCCCATTGAAAAACAAACATAATTGAAAATGGTAATCTGTAGCCTCATAGTCCAAAATATAAATGTGTTCTTCCATAATCCAAGGAGTTGGTAAGAAAAATGGTAAAGGTGAAGACACATGAGTAACAATGACCTGCATTGGTGTCAAAGACAAACCCATGCCTCAAAGAAAATTCATACAAAGCATGTACTTTTTTCTTTTCTTTCTTTTTTTTTTTTTTTTAATTCATTCTTCAATTTTCCCTTTTTGTGTGTTCCCCAGCATGCCCTCACTTGCATGGGATGTGTCCAGGATCAGCTACCCAAGAATAAGCTTAATCACAAAATTACCTTACAGTCACCCCCTGCAAAACCTCCTTCTAGGCTGATCTCCTTATCTTGTGACCCAGAAGCTGCAAATACCCACCATGACATGACCTGTTTTGGAAATTTCTCACATATTGATCCCTGAAAACAATCTAGAGGTCTGTATGCTTGGTGCTTGGCTTGGTGCTTCCCATCAGCACTGTGTGAGGAATTCCCAGGAGGTGCTCCCTAAGACGTGGTCACAAAATTCTGGGTGACACATCACCATCCTCCCCATGTTTCTCAGGACTATGCAGTGGCTAAGCTGCTCACTGCCATGGTGGATACTGAACCTCCATCCCCTCTTAAGCCTTTGCTTCCCTCTCTACTTTATTCACCAACTAGAAAACACTTTTATTGTTGGGGAGACCTCTTTGGCATTTTATTCCTTCATTTCTTTGCCTATGCAATCGCTCAGGTGTAATTTGGCTGTGAATATAAAACAACCCCTCATTTTTGTGTCTTTGAGGTAAGAAAAAAACCCAGAATATTGCATGTTAAGCAACATTTTCCCTTCCTGCTAAGTATCCACTCTTCTATCACACTCTTACTTTCCCAAAATCAGTACCTCAGTTGCAAATGATGGCAGTTTTAATTAAGGCAGTGAGTTGAGAAATGGACACGCATTTAGTATCTGCTGACTATGGGCAACAACACAGACAGAAAAGTAAATTATAAGAAAGGAGCTGCAGGAGCCTTTAAAAATGTTCCCTGAATTCCACGTGTGAATTGGGTAAGGTTTCTGGTGGCTACCTCAAGAAAATGCATGTGAATGAGTCTTTTAAGATGTATTACTTTAATTTCTTTACACTTTTATCTGGATATTCTCATTCAGAATTAAAAAAAAAAAAATCCTAAAGTAGCCTTAATTTAATTTATTTAATTTCCAAGGAGAACTAAAGCAGATTGAATTAAGGAAACTGAAATTCTGGCTAGGAGTGTCCATGTAATACTTTTTAATGCAGTTTAATTCTTGACTTTTCAAATTCACATCTTTAATTTTTTGGGGGTGCTTTTCCAGTGCAGCCCTGAGAAGCCAAACACCAAATGCATTACTGAGAAGAATGTCATGATAGTCTGCAATGCTAAATAAATATATATTAATTTTTGTCCTGGTAAATGGAGTCTACAAATATTTCCACAGACATCGCTACTCAGTAGAGGCAACTTCATCAACACATGCAACTGTGTGCTCATATGGCCCATATTTTTGATGCTTCTGCTAAAATTTGAATTTTAATGTAAATTGCACCTGGAGTTTGCATAGAAGATGTGTTATATAAGAGTATTCTTTCAACTGCATATGATATTTACCTTTGCAAGAACTACTCACTTCTATGCAAACTTGCCCAGTGTAAACAGATTAGCTCCTATTCAGCAGATAAACTGTTTTTAGTTGTCTGTAATTCCCTGGCTGTCCAGACCTTCTCAGACAGCAATCATTATCTCTAAAACCCCTCTGAGATTCTCCAGTATCAGATACAGACCAGCCACAGTGTAGGTCAGGTAACAAAGTTGAAAAAGCTGTGGGGAGGACTCAAGCATCATGGCATTTTCTAGTCATAATATTTATATCCCCAGTTCCTGAAGTTGATTTTGGTAGGCTCTGGCTTCTCTCAGCAGTTCTGTCAACAGGTATGTCAGAGGTGTTGGCACTGGATGAAAAAGCCCTTTACAGCTGTGGTCCATCAAAAGTCAGTCCTGGCAAGCACAGCCAGCCAAGTAGGAAGCCACCCTGGGCTGGTAGTAAGTTCTTCTTCTTCCTCCCCATCTTCCTTCACACATAGCATTGCTGGCAGTGCCAGAGGCCACTCAACAGCAGCACCTGGGGACTCTAGGGTATTGTGAAGGAGGAACCTGGAGAAGGATCTGTGGGCTGTCCACGAGCAGGAGTTATGGACTTCAGTCACTTTGATTTAATGCTTTTCTTCAGTGTAGTCCATCTCTTCTCATGAGATGAGGAAGTCAAATTATTGTGAGAAGTGAGATATGTCTGCCTCAAATGTATTGGCCTGGTGAAGACATCTGTTTGCCAAGCAGTTTTCCATCTTTCAGGTAAATGAACTTCCCAATTAGCTCCTGAGCATGGTATTTGCGTGAAAATCATTCCATTAACGACGCTCTCTTTGTCTCCAGCTGCTGCACTTCAAATTTGATGGCATTGTGTGTTGTTAGAAATTTGAACAGAACAAAAAGCATACAGAGAGAACAGAAGGCACACAGAATTAGCAATTATTGTTTGATGAATACAAAGTGATAGCGCCAGCTATAAATGCTTAAAAAGTTGTGCTTACAGTTCTTTAACAACTTGGAATTAAATTTTACACAATGAGCATCTGTTATCAGTTCATTTTCCCCCACACTCCAAAAGCTTCAGTCAAGATTGTTTGCCATTTCTGGGGCCAAGGCTGAGGAAAAAATGTGTCACTCTTTTTGTTCTGCTTGTTGTAAAGTACCAAGATCTTCTACCAGCTCCAGCCACCTCAGATTTGAAGTAGGGATTTGGATTTTCCTGCATACAGTTTGTGCAGCAGAAATCTGCACTATTATTCCCATGAAAATCCAGGCAAACGTTTCCAATAAATAAAGGAGTGATGATTGCACTTGTCTGCTTTGCACAGACCAAGGCCAAAGCCTCCTGCCTGTGGTTATTCCCCAGCACCTGGGACAGGGCAGCTACCAAATGCCTTGGGGCACTCTAGCCCAAACACCTCAGGGTGACCATGCCCAATGCTGCTGGGACATATCCATGAGGATGTTCTGCTGGGCAGCAGGAGATCCCCTGGAGCTTTGTAAATAGACTTTCTCCAGCATCTCACCCTTTCCTGCAGCATTTATAGCCAGCAACAGGGAATAACTTTTCTATGAATTGGAGGGCAATAAAAGTGCTGAACAGCTATAAAACAAGTGTCAGAAAATGACATCAGAGAAGAGCCAGTTGGAGTAAGATGCTGGAGACATGCTCTTTGTCTCTCCTGGTCTGTCACAACAAAATTTAAATGTGGCTTTGGGTCATTCTTTCAAGCTGTAAAAAGCATTATTATAATCTTCTGACTTATGATGAGTGGTGGCAGAAAGAGGGGTTATACTGTGAGTGCTTTGGACTTCACATTCATTTCAGAGTGATTCTAGGCATAGAATTAAAATGACATAGTATTTCTAGGATATCTGAGTAAACCTGATTCATGTCTTAGTGTCTGTTTTAGCTCCATGGCATTCTGTGTCCACAGCTATTAGACATAACATAAAAATACTGCAAGAAACAAAATAGTCCATTCCCCAAAGTGGAGCTAAGCAAAGAAGTGAAGAACCCAATGGAATGCTATACCTTTTTGGATGCAGTTATGGGAATGACACCTTTAAGGAATTCAATCCAGATAAGTTCAGTCAGAACTATACACTGTGCTCTCCCTAGTATGTCTGCTGGTCGTGAACAGAAGAGCAACCTCCCTGCTCCTAATGCTCATTCTCAGTTTGAAAAATACGCAGCCTGGGGCAGCTCGCCGCCACACAGTGTTGGAAAGCATTGCCTAGAGTGGGTGGGACTCTGGTGTTGAAAATAAGTAAAAAACCAACCCTTGGAAAGCATCTGAATGTTTATTGAGGTCAAGAGCCAGCAAACCACCAAGCTGGCTACAGCACTCTGCCAGTGCAGCTTCCAGCTGGGCACTGGGGCTCCCCTCTGGACCTGGTGCTGTGGCAGTGGTGCTGTGAGGGACCGTGTGCTCTTTACAGTGGCTCTCTGCTGGCCCCGGGCACAGGAGCAGCTGGAATGGCTGCCTGCGGAGCGGGCACATCGCACCCTGTCAGGCCCAGTGCTGGATGCAGGCAGAGCAGAACCCATGGAGGCAGAAGGGCACACAGGCTGAGTCCTTGACGTCTTCCAGGGAGAGGGGGCATTGATGGGCTCCTCCAGGCCTGCCTGTGGCTCATGCTGCTGTTCCTTGCTCCTGCAGGTCGGGCTCAACGGTGCCCAATGCTGTGTCCTGCCAAGAGAGTCACACAGAGTGCTGGAGCTTTTCTGTTGCTGAGAAAAGAGGAGCAGAGAAAAGCCCAGAGATCTGGTGGGGGGGGGAACCCACATGGATCTCCTCAGCAACTCCCCAGCTTTCAAGCCACCTGGAGCAAGATGCCTGGGGAAAATTGTGCTGAGCTGTCAGGGGGGACCTGAGAGGAGAGATGGTGCCTCCAAGCCTGCAAAGCACCATGCTCTTCACCAGACACCAGCTGGATTAGCACAGGGCATAGTGCCTTCAGGAGGTGGTCAGAAAATCTGGGCAGTGTTCAGCACTACTGAAATCCCTGGCACTCTTTGTGGTATGTCTGGTCCCAGGGCAGGATTCTACACAGCCCTGCACAGCTGAGTAGAGGAGCTAGAAGTGCTGGAAGTGGCTTTGAACCTCAGGGTCAGTGTGTGATAGATATGGGGCCAGTGTACTAAAGATGGAGACCTGGAAAACAGGCAGCCCCACACTACAGTGGGGGAGCCCTGGTGAGCTCCTGAGTGCCGATGAAGCAGCTCAGCTCTTCCAAGGGCTTCACTGGGGTAGAAGTTCCTGACCCTTGTCACTGAAGGGAAAGGCTCTGAGATGGCAGTAAAGGTTGGAAGTGACCTCTGGAAGTCACCATGTCCAAGGTTCCCACTCAAGCTAGGTCAAAATGCACAAATACAGGTATTAGAGAGAATTTACTTGAGAGTAAAAATTAAAGTTTTTATCTAATAAAATTTTTATCATATTCTGCCAGGTTCTGTCTTTTTGGTAGTCCTGGTGCCAGTCTGCAATTGAGTGATCAACAAAAAGTACAATTAATTGCTGTACTGGAAACAGGTCCTGCCATATTCAGCATTTATCCTTCGTGAGCAGTAGCAGTTGTATGCTGTATGTGTTAATGAATTCTTCAGCCACCAATGCTGAAGGCTGTGAACATTCTCAGTCTAAATCTGAAATAGACTAACACATACCCTGAGTAATTGGTTTTCCCACTTTTCTCTGTCTTCCGCTCTGTTACTACTTGTAGAACAGAATTGGTAAGAGTCAGCCTTCCCTGCCTGGGTAACCAATGGCAATAGTCAGCACCTGATGTGCTCACTCGTATGTAAAAATATATTTTTATTAATTATTTCATTAATATAACTATTTGTCTTTCTGCTACTACCTGAACTTGTGTGCCCTGTGAAACTTATTTTCGTGCATCTGTAAATATTCCTGGTAGCTATTAAAATTACTAATATTTACATTATTTTTTTTAAGTTATTACCTCTGATTAGCACTTCAGAACTTAGTGAAGAACTGTGAAATATAAAACTTGTAAATGTTTCTATTTTCTATCATCTACTCTAGAAGACCAGTAATTCAGTAACCTTTTTAATAAATATAAATGGATCTCTCATTATCTGTTCTCCTGAGAACAGAAAGTGTTAGTAGAATTCTTAGGCCCAACCTTACTTATTCCTAAAATCCTTGTGTCCCTGTATGTCTTTCTGCCTTCCATGGGTCCCTGATGACTCTTTGAGATATGATGCATATAAGAAATCTCCTTGTCTTCAGTTTTTTCAATGAAAACTCCAAAAAGGAAGATTCTTTATAAGGAATAAATGTTACATTTCAAAGGACATTTCTAGATTTTACAACCCCAGAATTTAAGACTTTGAAAAACATTATATATTTAGGAAAATGGAGCTTTATCAACCACATCTTTTATGAAGTGGTTGTTTTTTTGTACCACAACGAAACACTGCTTATTCACTAATCATGGCTTAAGGCTCTTGAAAAACATTTCTAATCATTTTCCTTATTGATCTATTTAGGCTTTGAATTACATACCAATATGCTCTGATTTTCATCAAAGTCACAAAGCCTACAAATTCATAAACTGAGAATCTTGGATAAATCACTTGACTCTAGAAATTGAATATTTATGTGCATTTGTTTAAAAAAAAGTAGCACTGCAAGTAAAAGCCTATAAAATAAAGGAAAAGAAAATTTTATTACCTATTTCTAATCAAATTCAAGGAGCAGACAAGGAAATAAAGGAGGAAAACTAGATTAGATATTTTAAGTATTTTAAGTCTTTTTTTTTTTCTGTAAGAACTCTTCGCAGATAAGATGATGATTATTTACATCTGAAAGTACAATTTAATTGTTTAATCTTCACTGTTGTGGTTCCACTAAGAGTTCCTAGTCACATGTGTTGGCCATGAAATGTGTCTTGGAGGACACGTAGGACAATGGAAATTGTATAGCAATTCCTAAAAAAGTAAAGCAAGGCTACTTACTTCATATAGAAGTACAGAAAACCTAAGCTCACTTCACTGGAAACGGAAAAGTCTCTTCCCTTTGGTTATTTCTTTAGAATTTATGACATTCAGAAGAAGGCTTGAGTTTAATGACAGCAGAAGGGATCATAACAACGCTATACAGTGATGTCTGCTGCCTCAGATCTGCTGATGCTCCATTTTGAGGGGGATTGATCACCACATAAAAATCAGTCCTGTGAGTTATGACTTTGCTTCAAAACTGTTTTGTGGTTATCTAATGCTTCCCACTACATTGCAGTGTTGCAATGACAGACATTTTACCCTGAATGAAAAATAGATGAAAAGTAGCTGGAAATGCAGTTTCTTTGGGGTTTTTTTTTCCTGAACAATATCAATTTTTTTTTTCACTATTCATAACTTAAGTTGTTCAGCTGATCTTTACAAAGAGCAAGTATAAGTTTTCCTAGTGCTTTTGTGTACATCATGAATCACTTTTTACATAGCTTCAGTGACATACTATAAAATGGGAAGATAACTTCCAAACAATGCTCACAAGTTTACCAACTTTCCCTGGTAACCAGCAAATTTGGCTAGACATTTAGTGATTTTCTTTCCAGTGCCATATGTCAACAAAGTATGACTCATACCAAATTCACAAAGCCCCTAAGAGGATAATATTAACTCTGGCTGAGGCCAAATAACTAAAATTCTTTGTGTGTGAGCAGGAAACACAATTTTTTGATAGATTAACATAGCAATGAAGGGACTACAGCCTGCAGAGGAATGAGCTGTTGGGTTGGATATGCCTCATGGTTTCTGAGAACTGACAAAATGTCTTTCAGAGCATATGGGTATCACCACAGAATCAGTAGGTCATGGCAAAAGTCCTACTGACTTAACTGAACTACTGCTGATTGGATGGATGTTCCCAGATATTTAACTGCTGACTTGCCTGGAATTCATCCTGATAGGTCAGCCTGCAGGCACTGATCCTGAACAACACAGGAGAATTTACGATAGCTACATTGCCTATGCAGTACGTGTTGTGTACTGCAAGCATAATCATAAAATTGTTTTACATTGCACAATAACCGTAAAGAACATACACATGAAACCATAGTAACAATTGAAAGTTAACAACTTCTAATCTTTCTCCGTTGTGCCAGTAAAGCAGAAGTAGCCTATTAGTTCAAGATGTGCACCTTTTTTCTAGTGTAGCTGCAAAATAAAGTGTGTACTAGTTTAATAACCATATACTGAATATACAAGCTCTGCAATAGTTCTTAATGCAATTCTTAGCCAGTAAGGGGAAAATGTTAAGACTATTAAAGGAAATCACAGTGGCTTTTAGCTCTTGTACAGTCCCCTGCTAATTCCCTGAAATACAGTCATCCATCTTTTCAATTAGTAAATACTTTACTAAAGCTGGAGTATTTTCACCAACATGATTCATTTTTTCACTCACAACTTTTACTGCTATTACACAATGAAATCACACAGCCAGCAGTCACTTGTCCTTATCTGTGATGCTCTGGGTACCTCTGCGAGGCAGAGAGAAAAGGGAGTGTGCAGGAAAGTGAAGTGTTTGCTCTCCTGTTGCTGTTCATACTGCCCCTGGCTCCAGGGTCCTTGGAGGCCACCAGAAAAAGATTAAATTCAATCTCCTCTCACCTTCTGAGTATCTAGATAGGCATTGTGTAAATATACAGAGATTGAAGCTTATTAGGTGACAGCATTATAAAAAGGAATATTGTAAAGGGGTTCATTACTAAGGGGCTCACCCAGATTAGCTTTTTCACCTCAACTTCTGCCTGGCAGTTATGATAAATGAAAACTCAACACTACAAATTGCTGAACAGGCATCTGATTAGTTTTATACCATACATTTCAATATTTTATTTACAATTGTGGCTAATGTGTTATGTTTATTTTTCAAAGTAGTACCTGGGAATACCCTACCCCTCTATGATTAAACACTTGTAGGAATTGCTTAGCTTTGCTACTAGAGCACAGGAGCAGAGTGTTTAGCAAATGTAAATTGATGTTTCACTGAAACATATTCGTGCAGAAAGTTGCAACAAACAGGTACTGAAACTAGTCAGTCCCACTACTGTACACTCAAATGGGGATTTGAACACAAGACACATGTGCTGAAAGCATATACCTCCAGGATTATTGTGGCAGCATGAAAAACTGAGGATATATCTTTACAGCATGGTACTGGGGAGGTATCTGCAATAGTTGAGACATTTGAAACAGCATGTTCTGGCTCAGGTCCCATACCATGCTCCCTCAGTCTACAAGCGCTTCATACTGTATAGACAAAAGCTCTGTTTAAAAAAATTTACTTCAGTTTAAGAAGTGATCAGCACCCACAGAAACTGTGCTCAACAGCTTTGCTTCAGCTTTGCCCAAAAGCCCATGCTGACCCTGTATGGGACCTGTCACTTTTGCACAGTGCAGGGAGGACAATCTACAGTTTCCGAAATTCATGGACCAGACTACCTGAATTCTGTGATTCAAATCACCACTGCTACAACCTGTCATAGTTTCATTACTGACTTTTGCTCTCTTGTCCATACTGCCTTTGACCTCAGTGCTTAGACCTCTATTTGCTAAACTCATATTTATAGGTAAAGCACCCACAGGACAGCACAAGGTCAGTGCAACAGAGCTGTGTCAGAGAAACATATACAAAGCTACCCAACACATCTGTGCACTCACTGGGATGTGTAGCCCCACAACAAAATCTGGAAATGCGTGGGACTTGCCCATGCACACATCAGGTTATCATACTCATCTCCATACCCCACTTCTCTGCTTTGCAGGCAAAGTCACAGCAATTACTCAGTCTCTTCTGAGCATCTGTTCTCAGTGTGTATTTAGCTGCACAGGTTGCCAAGAATTTTAAACCCAGAGACCTTTTGCTATGCTTGCACAACAGAAAAAGCATAGCAAAATGGTATGAAAAGCCAGTGGGTGCACACCCACCCTTTCAGCTTCCACTGTACCCTGATATTGCAAACTGCTTCTGGACATGAGAAGTCATGGGGGAGACAGACTACTGTTATGAAAGTCATCTGAAGCTAACACATCCCACACCCACAGCCACCTCTGCCAATACCAAACAAATGGTAAATGAAAATAAATGAAAGGGAAGTGTGTTGTAAGTGAAATATTTGCAGATTGTTTATAAACAACAGTTAGGTTAGTTAGGTTCTTTCCAGAGATGTAAAACAGGATCATCTTTTTCCTGAAGAAACTAATAAACAAGGGCAGAGAAATGCTGGAGGATTCTTATGTACAAGTAGAAAGTCACTGGAAATTATTTAATTAGAATGTAAAGAAAAAATATTTTTTATTATCAGAGGGAAAGTTGTTAAACAACCTCTGAATGCAGGCAAATTATCTTTCACCCAAAATTACCCTTACAAAATTTGTCATCACATACCATATTATTAACTGCCGTGTTTAATAGGGAAAGAACTTCTTGTTTTTAAATTTTATTCATTTAAAACTAGTCAGTAGATCATCAGCTGCAATAGCAAAGGCCATGGCAATATTGTAAAATAAGCCTCTTCCAAGGCTGCAAGAGAGATTTCCTGCAGAACTTGAAGAGAACTGCACAACAACGGTGCTGTTCTGTACCTTCTCCACAGAGAATGTACACAGTGTGGAACAGACATCAAGATCTGTCTTCTGCAAATGTCAGCAATCTCACTGCTTGCCTTGGTTTCATCTAGGATGTCGACTTCTGCTATGGTAAAAAATGTTTACAAAAAAGCTTTATATGTATGAAAATGAGGTACCAGTATTAAGGGCAACTCATTCTTGTTACAAAACCCTACATGTATTTTTATTGCTGTTACTTTAAATATTTTTCATCTGGAAGTACAGACTGTTTTCCCCCTGGGTTTTAGAGAGAACACTCTCCCAAAATTGCCGTTAGCTCATATTGATCAGCAGCTTATAAACTGGCCATTTGTGTGACTGACCTGCTGCAGTATCTGCTGCCATACTGGAAAGAAAGTTTGGTGGCATTTTTCTGATCCGTGTCCCTGGGAGGTGATGGCTTGTCCTAGTTCGTTTTGAGCTCCTGCCAAGGCCTGGGATGACAGTTTTAGAAGAGAACAAGTCCCAAAGAAGAAGAATTGCTGGCCTCCTTTTGTACATGATTGATTTGATAGTTTGGAGCATGGAAACGTATTCCTTTGTCTATTACTAGCAGAAAATTAATAGCCCCTTTCTTTTGCCATAAGAGCGCTTGGTGCTTGCCTCATGGACTCTGCCCCCTTTCTCAGCCTAATTAGCAGGCATGAGTTTAGATGAGAAGCACTTTGGATCCTAAACCTTAGCTGATGATTAATGCTTTTGGGAAATTTCAGCATGGTAGTGTTTTATACTCTCCTCCAAAACATTTGTGATGTGTTCACCCGTCTCCAAAACATCTCTGATTCCTGAGTAGCGTGACATGCAGTGACACGCTACTCATCTATTGGAGCTGCTGGTTTTTACAGCTGTGTATGCCTTGCCTTGTAGTACTCTGACACAGGTAAATAAATATCCACTGAACACATTTAACAGCTTTCTTCTTGTACTTATCTAAAGCTTTTGTGGTCTGTTCTTGTTCCCTGACACAGGAGTTAATCAATGTGCCAAGCAAAGCTGCTTTGACATCTCGCTGCTGTAATGTAAAGCTGTAAAGTACTTAGGAGTTGATCCAACTTTCCTGGTTTAAGGAAGGCTACTGCATGCCTTAAGTAAAAATGTCTATAGGAGAACAGTTCTTGCCTTAAAGAGACTGAAATCATGCAGCATTGCATAGATGTAGTTACAGAAAGGTAACTACAAAGTACCAAAATAGATATTTTGGATACCATTCAGTAAAAAAGTTAATTTGGCCAAAATCTACTTCAATTTTTTATTTTTTTAAATGAGGGTATATATGTACTTGAAGATGTAAGTTTGAACAGATAGGTTTTAAGCAAGTGTGAGAATGAAGCTTGGTACCTACCCTGTCTCTCAGATGAGTTTTGGATCTGCTGAGTTTACAGCAGGTCAAACAGTTCTTACATAGCCAGCCCTGCAAAGCCTGCCAGAGAGCTGTCAAATTAGGGGGGTTTTGTTGTTTTTTTTTTTTTAATTTTTTTTTTTTTTTAGTCTTCATTAATTAAGTTCCCACAGGAGAAAAGGTTTCCATTTTTCAACAGCAACAATTGTATCCTACTCATTATTAAGCCATTTAAACTGTACTGAAAACTGTGAAGTGGCTTGAGGTTTTTTGACTGGCTTCCTGATTACAAATACCATCGATTCTTGTCCCAAGTGCACTTGCAGTAGAAAAATAATTTGTTGTGAGCACCTTGGGTTATGGGTCTTGCCTACAGTAGGGATTTTTTAAGACAAAAATCCCCAGTCACTTCAAGTAAAACTGAGAAGATACATAGCTAATGTGCTGTTGAAAAAAAGTCAGGTGACCTTAAATTTTGTATTGGCAATATATCCAAAATTAACATTTAGAGATGTGATCTCATTAGAGGGAAGGTAAAAGATCTAATTATAGGTGGGTTTTTTTACATCAGTATTGTATTGCTTACAACTCTAAAACAAAGAAATAATTTATTTTAATTTCTAAAATATGCATAATTTATTTCAAATATAGCCTAGATGCAAATTTACTGACACAGAAGACACCATTCTTGCTGTCATGTGCAAAAGAAGAATTGCTCTTTAAATATAATTAAAATTCTCAGAGAAACTTGTTCAAATATTTAGTGATTTGCAGGTCTTGCTAAAGTGATGCTGATTATTTTTCCAATTCTGCAGCCTTCTAGCTTTGGGAGATATTTTTGCTATGAGTGTTACATGTTCACATAGCTATCTCATGACCACTGAGACTGAAATTTAAAATTAACAGCATGGTGGGGGTTTTTTCCAATTGTGATGACCACAGTACACAGGATATGCAGAGTATCTGGCAACTATAATGTCCTTCCTTCCTCCACCTCTTTAAATATTTGTTTACACTGCCTTTCTGCACATGCTGAACATTCTGTGAAGAAAACCACATTAAATAAAGAGTAAAATGTGTGTGGAAGAAGATGGGGGCAGAGGGAGAGGCAGGAGCAAGCTGGAGGGAAGAAATGAGATGATTTCTAATGACTGCAGGGAGACAGCTGGTCCCTGGCCTGAGCTGATGCCATCTCTCTCAGCAGGACGTGGAGAAATTGCTGGTGGTGACAGATGACAGTGGAGAAACTGAGTTTCACAGGGGACTGAGGGGAAGGTGTGTGAGCAAGGGGAAGACGTGACAGCTGAAGGTTGTGCTGGACTTTTAGGCACATCGTGTCTCCCAGGACCTGGGGATCCACTTCAGTAATGCCCTCCAAGGCTGAGGATGTCACCAATAGCAAAGTTGAGGTGGGATGCAGAAAACTGGGAGCAGTGAGGAAACAGTGAGGAAAAAGTGATCTGGAGAAGGCTGTTTATCTGAGTGGAGAAGGGGGGAAGTGGGAAAAGGGATGTAAAAGGGAAGTTAAAAGGTGATCAAGAAAGCAAAAAGGAAAGGATAAGAGAGAGGAAGATAAAGTATACAAACAATGTTACCTGGAGGTACTTGCAGAGCAGCCCAGTGCTTGGCCCCAGGCTCACAGCACCATTCAGGAGATCTCAGCCCAACCTCCTGCCCACAGTCCTGAGGTCAGACTTAGATCCTGCTGGCTTTGTCCAGTACAATCTTGAAAAACTGGGGATCATCAATACCAGGATGCCTAAACTATTATTGGTCATCTCACACACACACCAAATTTCACCCGTGCACCCCCCCTCCAAAAAGCTGGACACATTGGGCATGAACCTCCCTTACCAAAGCTGCACATTGGTAAGGGAGGTTGCAATGCAACCTTCCAAAACTATGATTAGCATGTCCCCAATGACTATTTGAAAGCATCCTTTCTTTCATCTTATCCTTTCTGCCCCTCCTTGTCCCCATAACTTAGGTCTGATGGACACAGACACAGGGCAGGGGTTGTCAGAGGTGAGTGACATACAAGTTAGGATCAACCAAAAATTTGCCACCTTTCACCTCACTTTGGCACTTTGCATCAAGCCTTTCCGGCAAAATTAAGGATAACGTATAAGAAAGTGGTTTTAACCAGGGTACAAGCCATTTATGCAAACCAGGCTGTCTATCCAGTGTTTCAACTTTAATAAATTGTGACTAATTAATAACTCATTAAAAATTTTGGTACCAAATCATGTAATCACTCAGTCCTCTGCATTTGTCAGATTAACCAGGATTAGAGAGGCCACATTTCCTTACTTTCATTTTTGATTGACTGTTTTCATGAAAAACTCTGTGATCCCAATGCCATCACCTCATCCTCAGGCAGCAAACTTTAGGATTTAACCCCAGGAAATATAATTTGTGCAGCCATAAGGCAGTAAAAGACCTAAAGAGGTCAGTGAGTCTAGGTGCTGCATCAAGGCCAGGGAAAATTACATGTAAAAATAAACTGCTTAACCTGAACAACTTTGGCTGGTTTAGCTCCACAACCACCCATGCAGGCTCTTCCACCACTTCATATCCTTGGGATGTCACTGCAGCACAGTTGGACCTGCAGTTCCCAAATGTCCTCTGATCCTCCCCTGTACAGTGACAGTACACAGCGACTCCTGCCCAACTGTACCACTTCTCTTTTATCACTGTGATAAAAGTCATCCCTATATCAAATCTCTCAACATTTTTTAATTATAACCTTGTTCCCCTCTGCTCTCAAAGTGCCACATCTTCTTGTGGCCAAGAAAATCACCTTGAGCTAAGTGTAAATTACCTGCTCTCTAATCTGGTGTGAGACACCAGTGAAAGTGTGGCTGGGTTCTCTCCATGTCAGCCTCCCACAGGCATTCTGTGTCCATACAGTCTCTACTAGTGCTCTGATGCCCTTCAGGGCATTCTTTAATGAATTTTCCTTTGTAACTATCTAGTTATTTTTACAAATAGTGTCAAATTTAGTACTTCCAAAACCTTTTCCCACAGCCAAATTCATTTGACAATAGCCAATAATTTCATAATTATTCAGGGGGAATAATACAGACTTGTGATGCCAAAAGTGACGGTTCTTTAGAAAATAATAAAGGTTGGTTAAGGCATTTTTTTCCTAGGTATGATACTCAATTTAAGAGGTAGCCATTTTCTATCCAGAATACCAAACTAAATGTAGTATTTATTGCAAAACTTTGTTTCTGATTTTAAAGAGTTACTTTGAGGGTAGATTTTTTTGATGGTTGATGTGCAGGTTTGTTTTGTTTTGGGGTTGGGTTTTTTCTGGTTTTGTTTTTGGGTGTTTTTTTGTTTTATTTTGTTTTGTTTTGTTTGGGTGGTTTGGGTTTGTTTTGCCTTTTTTTTTTTTTTTTTTTTTCTGATTGGTTTGTTTGGTTTGTTTGATTGCTGGGACTTTTTTTCATGGTAGAGAGTACTGTTATTTTCACTTTGACTTCAATAGACTTCCAGACAACAATAAGCTTCTGATTCTCTTTTCTTCCCCTCCCAAAGTGCCTGTTCAAAAGAAGGAAGAAACAACTATTTGTACTGTGCCAGGACTTTAGAAATATATAATAATCTGTAGTTGACATATTTCATCACTAGAGGGAAACCATTACAGTGCTCTTCTCAGCAATGCTGGTAGGCACACTGTTCTCTAGAGTTGCAAAATGTGCAACAGGTTTCAGCTGGGATGCAAAAGTCAGCACCTGCCCCAGGCCCTGCTCCAGCCCTCACATCCCTGAGGGTGATCTACATCCCTAGGAGAAAGACAGAAATGAAAGAGAAATGCTAACAAGGGAGCAAACCTGATTTTCAGTGCTGTCTCTTTGGGATTTATAGTACATTTTACCCTTGACTTAATTTGGTAGAAGTCAAAGTAAGTCAATGAGAGAATTTCTAGTGTAAATGTTTAATTTCAAGATAATTTTGATTTCTGTCTCCAGAAACACCATTTACACTGTTTTTACAGTGACCTTTTGAGCTGAAGCACTACAGAAATAGGTATTGTATATGTATCTGGCATTAATTAGGTATTCAGTCAAATACTCATTTTTTATGGAAGAGTTGCCACAATTCAGTTCTTACTATTTTTAATTTTTAAATAGTTCTGTGTTCCTTACCCTTCAAATATTTAATCAAATTATAAAGATACTTCAAACCCTGAACTTGATGCTGAGAGTGAAAGAAATAATAAAGAGATTTCTGAATGATTTCTCGATAGACAAATCCTTACTTTTTCATCCACACTTTCAGGGTTTTTTATTTGCTTTGCTTTCCTCTCTGTTGCAGTACTACACACCAGTAACTGCTTTGCTACTCTGGCATCCTACTCAGATGCTGAAAGATTGAACACATCTTTGGATTGACACAAGGTTACATTGATTTATACTGGGATCACCCTAAGCTCTGATCAGGCTTCTATATAATTTCCCAATTATATTGTTCCTTTAACCCACTGCAAAGTGATTTTCATCTTCTTACACAACTTTCTTTGAATGCAGTTGAGGATTAGATTACAAAATTTTCAGGCTTCACAGATGACTGCCTGAACCTAAGCCTCATTAAACCCTCAGAGATCAGACCGAAGAAACGCTTGCTGTAATTCTAGTTTTGAGCAGCTGTCAAAATCCATCCAACTTTCAAAATTTCTTATTCTGTTCCAAAAAGCTGGAGTAGCTCTGTGTTTGCATGTTGAAAAACCAACATGCAGTAATACATCATGTGTCCTAGGGGGCTTTTTCTCCTGATGGTGTTTCATCGCCTATGAACAAATACTTCAGCAGACATATTATAACCATTTAAAAATGGCTTAGATGGGTCTTAGGTTCTATTCCTAGATAACAGCAACTAGCAGAAAGAAGAACAAGATGAAGGAGAACAGGAATAGAGGGAGGGAAAAAAAAGCCAGGGAGATTGGAATCAGGTAACCAGCAACAGCTGATCAAGTCACACTGGTGGAGACACCAACAACCTGCCTCCACACTGTCTTAGGCCACCACCTCTGTCTTGTTGCTGCAGGTCACTTTTTGCTGTGCAGGCAGGCAGGACTTCTAAATTTACCTGTTTTGGAGTGAGAAATAAAAAATAATAATAAAAAAAAAGAATTCAGGACTGTTTCTAGATTTTTTTCCCTCCAAAAAATAAGTATCTTGGGAAAAAGAAATTGAACTTGCAGAAATCTTAGAATAGTGGCCCTTTACTCACATGGCTTGGCTGCTCTGTAGCTGATTTAATTGCTTTTAATGCTTTAGAATTTAAAATGTAAATGCTTTGGAATAGCAAAATAAATAATTTTCTCTACTTACTGATTTCGCCAATGTGCCATACAGCAAATTTCATAGTGATGCTTTCAGTATGAAACTTATATCCTTAGCCTGGAGCCAAGGCGTAACCTCTTTCAGTATTGTTTGCATACACATGTAGACATGTACACAAATCATAGAAATACCTCAGTCAGAAGGATCCTCCTGATCTCATCTAGTCTGATCCCTGCTCAAAGCAGGGCCAACCTTGAAGTTAGAGTCAATGTTAAAATTAGATCGGATCGCTCAGGGTCACATCTAGTCAAGTTCTGATTATCTCCAAGGATGGAGATATATCTGCTCTTTCCATAACAAACAAGTAGCTTAGATCTAGAGCAAAGACAGCTCAAGGACTTAACCTTTTGGGGTTTATCTGCAAAATAAATGAAGGACACTAGTGGAAGGGATCATGTAAAAGCATAAACACTTCATTCCGTTCACTAGACCCAGACCTGGGCTTCAATTATGACCTACTGCTCTGATGATTGATTTTGCTTTTTCAATTCCAGTGTTTTACTCTAGCCCTAATATCACAAAAAATCATAGGTATTTTTCCCCTTAGGAGAAAAAATTAATTACATTGTAGGCAATTTAAGGGTTGAACTTAAAATTGTATCAAGGTGTTTCCTTTTACGTTCTCTCCCACTCACAGACTCTAAAACACTTTGTTTACTGATTAATAGATTCTGGCAATCAAACAGTCCAAAGTTTTATTGGCAGGACTGAACTCTTTTGGACTTTTTCAACGATGAACCTTTTCAGAGAGCAATAAAAGTAATTAGTTAAGCTTTTTAATAAATTACCTAGGAAAAAAAGTCTTTTTCACCACCTTAGAGTTATTAGTAAGCAAAATAATAAAATCAATTGGTGAAAATATATGTTTGGTTCAAGGTAAGTTTAAAAATGTGGCATTTGATCAGTTCCACATTTATTTTGGAAAGCTATGCAAAATGTTGATACTTTACATTAAAAAATATAATTACCTAAAAATATAATTGTTTTGAGAGAAAACTAGCACAGGCAATGTTTTAAACACACAAAATATTGAATAGCTATGTTAATTTTTTCAGATAGGTAGGATCCAAGTAAAATATAGGATAGACTGGAAAACAAAGGCTGCTGTAACTTATGTCAAAGTAATTTCAGATGTTCTTGATCCTGCTAAAGGTCCTTCTGTTCGCCAGTGAAGATTGCTGAGCCCATGGAAACATTGTCCTGTCTCCATTCTTTATCCATCACAGTCACGGCCACTGCAAAATTCTCACCTATGGAGATGGGCTTGTATTAATGTGCTGATCAGGCAACTGGGCTATATACCAACCTGGCACAAAGCTGACACCTCCAGCAGAATGGGGCTAAATCCACCCATCCATGTCTTTCAGAGCTATTGGGATCAGCTGTATGATTTAGAGCATTTTTCCCTAAATGAGGGATTTCCCCAGACTCCTCCTTCCTTTTCCTCTCTCTCTTCCCTTAGAAGAAAAGTTCAGCCAAGTTTATACCAAGTTCAGCCAAATTTATACTAAGGTCATTCCAGATCATGCCCTCAGAGACTTTACACAGAAGAACATCTATTTTATGGTCCCTATAATCAAGGTGTCAATCTTCTAAGCCTGGTTAGTTCCTGCGAATTCTCTGGAAGCACATATAGATGGTACTGCAGTCATTCAGAAAACTTAAGTCAGATGGGAAAGGCCTTTTGTGGATACTTAGAGGCAACACTTAGGCATGGTTTTTAGGACTTTTAGTTTTGGACATTGGGCAGTACTTTTGTCTGGCTTCTGACACCCTCAGCAACAGCACATCAGCAGCAGGAAAAAAAAAAAACAGGATTAAGGCCCAGGCCCTACTGCACAGACCTAGTCCAGGCAGCTCTGCTCATCTCAGGGGGTGTGGGTGGCACTACACCCACAGCAGCAGCCAGACTACCTGCAGAGAGTGAGCATATCCAAGGAGGTCACTGCCCACTGACACAGCACTCCATGGAGTGCTCACTCCATGCTCACCCCATGGAGCAGTGGTCAAGTGAGACAGCTTCATGATGAGATGACCACAAACCAGGGAAGTCACTTCTGTAACCCCAGCTGGCTTCTCTCTGCTAGCCTGGGCCTCTTGTGGAGCAGAATTGCAATCAGCTTCTCTTGTCCTGCCTTCCAGGCAGAATATCAGCACATTAACACATCACTGCAGTGAGAAGCCTGATCCTAAATCCGTCCTTTAACAAGACCTCATTTCTTATTTACCTGAATAAAAGCAGCACTTCATCTGAACCCAACCCCAGCCCTAGCTCAGTCTCTGCCATACTGTCCTCAAGCTGATTCCATTCCACTTTCCTCTTGGGATATCAGAAAGCAGCCATGACCCACCAAAACATTTGTTCTATGCTCAGTCTCTAGCTTCCTAAAGCTAAAACCACAAATGCAGCATCAGTCATAATCTTACCAAAATATCCCCCACTTAGAAATTGGGTTGATCAAGAAATTAAATGGGATAAAGTTAAGAATACAAGTTACTAAAACAATGGCTAAGATTGTTATGAAATTAATGAATTTTTCCCTCTTGCCCAACCGTATTAAAATTTATTGTCTGCAAAAACTTGGTCATAAAACTTAGAAAGGATCCCACGCTTCTTTACAAAGTTGACATGGCAAGGGGATCCCAGCACATGACCCATGCTGAACTTAGGCCAAAACAGAGAGAAAAGAGCATTATCTGGTATTGCCAGAACAAAATTCATCTTGCTACCTCTGACAGAGGGCAGCATTTTTCAAAACAGCTCCAGCCCTCTCTGCCTCCCTTTGAGGACACCATGATTTGGTGGCTTCTGACACAGGAGAGCCAAAAGGGCTCGGGCTTCAAGTATGGACCTGAGGCTACACTGAAGGTCTGGCTTCAGGCAGGACCTCCACCATGGTGAGAGGCCACTGCCCCAGTGCCAAGGACAGGACAAGGGATGAGGTCACAGAGCCATGACTCGAGGCTCTTGAGAAGGCACCAGGGGCTGCCCAGGCTGACACCTGCAGGGGTCTCTGGACAAGCCTGGAGTCGCTCTCTTGCGAGGGCTCCCACAGCAACCATTCCATGGGGGATGGTGTGCTGGGTCAGGGGCTCATCTCAAGAGTATGGTGGAGCTCCAGGAAGAACCTGAGGACACGTGCATGTGGAGCCATGGGCTTAAGCTGGGTATCAGACCCTGCAAAGCCCAGTGCAGGAAGGTGACTGAGCTGGCCAGGGTTCGCTGGGCTGAACTGTGGCCTGCTCTCTGTAATTAGTATCAAAACATTTCACCACTTAAGGCTACATAGGATGCCTAGACCAGGATTAGGTTTGGGATAATTTTTCAGGACAGTGTGAGTACCCAGGTTTAAAAAATGGATTGTCCAGCACACCCTGTGGGTTGCAGCCCCTTAAATCCAGCACAGCTCCTGCAGGTAACAGGACACAAGGCTTTGCTTTGGCTCTCTAGAGCTTTGGGATGGAAGTTTTGCTTTGCCTGAATTTGCCTAGACCTGCACAAGGCTTTCCTTTTACTTGGTTTGATTTGTTGCTTTAACAGGCATTTTTCTAATGACCAAGTAGCTACACTGAACTTGCATCGCTTGCCTTCCAAAGGTTAACCATGGCTTTTATACAGAGAGTAGCAACATGCAGCTCTTGTGTGGAGTGTGAAACTTTTACAATCTTTGCAGAATGATGCAATGCAGGCCTGGTATGAGAGAAAAGGCTGCAAAGGTGGGCTCCTAAGAAATGCTGTAGAGGAGTACAGGCACGGGATGTTGGAGACAGGGCTGATGCTGAGCACTGCAGGGCTATTACCAGCACACCAGTGGTGAGCAACAGAAGTGCTGACTTGGAAGCTGAACAAAACCCATCTTAGGAGTAATGAAACTTTAAAAAAAAAAAAAAAAAAAAAAGGGAAAAAAAAAAGAAAATAACAAGTCTGTAACATAGCTAAAGTGTACCATATATAGTAAATTCAGATACTTCAGACCAATGAAGGAAGAAAAGAGCACAAAAGATGTTGGGAAATATGAGTATGGATCCTAGAGGAGGAGGAGGAAAAACCACCACCACCCTCACCATACTTATCCCATTAAAGAATTCTGAATGCTGTTGCCTGCCCATACCCACTGCCTCCAGGCTGAAGCCACTGGCCCACAGGAACAGTGAAAGAGTGAGTGGGACACCAGAGGAAAGGGGGAGAGCCTACATCATGTGTGTATAATAGTTTTGACTGTACTATTATTATTGAGGCTTTCCATAAATAATTTTGAAAAACAAACAAACAAATTAACCTGCAGAATAACAGCTTTTCTATTAGTCTGATAAAACTTCAGTCACACTAACGCTAAATTCTTGGCTAAAGCTGGAGTCAGAGTTTGGTTTAAGGTTGGATTCATAGCTCAGGTTTGGAGAGTTTTTCTAGAAGAGCTTGGGTTGCAAAAGGACTGTCAGTGAGGCTGAGCTAAACCCATGTCATTCACTGTAATCCCTCCTCATCTGTAGCTATGTTTTTGCATCCCCAATTCCAACAAAAGCATTGATCCCTGTTCAATGATCCTGTGCAGAGGCAAAGCTCAGTGACCCTTGCAGGCGTCAGCTGACAACTTAACCTACCACCACCTTTTTTAACTTATCAGTTGCCTTGGTATGTCCCAAATTCCAGCTGTGGCCAGGTTGTGGGTAAGGATGATGACTCAGGCTTGCACACACCTGTGAGCAGCAGAAGGCTGGAGCTGAGCCTAACTGGTACCACCAGCACTCCCACAGCTTCCTTCCCAGCTGCTCCACTGCTTCTGCCTAAATCTGGAGGCTTGGAGCTTAGTAAAGACTGGTACTGGGCCAACAGGCAGGGAAATGGAGACAGGCTTCCCATGGAGACCCCAGAACAGCTCACTGTCCCCAAAACAGTCTCAGTTTTTCCTTGGGCTTCCTGCTCTCTGGTGTCTCTGAACTTGGCTTTGGTCTGAAGGAATACATAACTCTGAACATTTTTCCTTCCAGTTTGGGTACTGGAGCTTGACAATGGCTCTTAGGCAAGAGAAATAGTTAATTAAACTGTGAACTTCTGAATGGGGTTGTCATGCAACAGGGTCAATTTAGCTCTTTTGCCTTGGACTCTGTCCCGAGACTGTTGCCTTCACAGAGTCCAGAAGGACACGAAGTTCAAGTAAACAAAAGATTATTGGTCTGCTTGGGCAACTGGGAAGGACAGGAAAGATAAATTAAACTGCCTGGATAACCATAAAAAGATTGATTGTTGCTACTAGTGCAGGGATAGAGAAAGGATAAGAGGTTTATTCAAGTTTTATGGTGACAAAAGATAGAAAAGACAACAAGAACAAAGCCTTTTCCATTTGTATTTATATGAAAATTATTCAGCATATAGACACTGAGTTAAAAAATTTACGGAATATGTAGAAGGGAAAAGTTTCTTATAATTTCTTCTCTTTTTAAAAAGAAATCAAAACCAAATGTAAAGACCATGCTTACTTAAAAAAAGATCAATCACCTTATACACTTTTCTGTTTATACTCTCCAGGTTTAAAAATAATATTCTAAGATTAAAATGGTTTTTTTTGACCCATCATTACACTGAAAAAATAGATCTTAAGGGGTTTTTCCACTTTTTTTATCATTAAATGTTTTAGTAAATAGTAATTTTTTTACAGAAGAAAAGACAACACTATTGTGATTCAAAATGTTAGTTTCATTATGTCTCTGCAGTTAAGCCCACAGCCTGACATAATTATATTCCTCATCCCCACAGAAAATCTTTCTGACTGTTAATCAACTTAACAAGACTCCTGCAAGGATCCCAGCATATGGTCCCTTAGAACAACTTCGTGATGCCCTGCTTCTAAGGTCAGTGAATTTCTCCTCATTAACATCTACTTGCATGACACAGCTGATCCTGGCTCCTCTTCAAAAGAACCCCTCAAAACCCTCAGGGAAGTGTTTGCTCTGAGAGCTTAGCAGCCTTCAGAGGTGCCTGTGGAAGGAGTTTTGCAAATAAAGCCAGGCTTGCAGAAAAGGAAGAGTTATGGACACACAAGAGGCAGCCCTGAGCCATCACCCTTGTGATCCAACACATTACAGCCAGGAGTGTTTAAAAACCTTCAGCTGTAGCTTATAAACCCTTGGCCAAAGAGGAGTCAGCAAATGCCTTCAGCCAACACACCAGGGCTGGCAAGCACTGTGAAAACACACAATACATGATATGAATCTTCTGTGGTGGGTGTGCAGCACTTTTTCCTCCTCTGAACCATGACTACTTAAAAACAACAAAATCCACTAGGAATGTAAGCATCTTCCAGAAACTCCCATGGACACAGACCAAACCCCTCCATGGCTCAGAGCCCTGTTATTTCAGCAAGATTAGAGGAAGTTAGCCTGAACTTATGATCAAGAAGCATTTGGACCAACATTTGTTAATGGCAGTTTCCTTCTGCCTCTGCCTAACTTTCCATTAAAGGCACAGCAAAACTGGGGAAGTGGGACTGAGTGGCACGCCACTCTGCATAAACACAGATCCCCCAGCTGCCCCTACCCGTGGCATGCTCTGCATCACCCTGCTGGGGATGGAAAAGCTTTGAAAGAAGAAAACACTGCAGCAGAACTCACAAAAGCTATGTAATCCCCTATGGTATAGATGTGAAGGAAAAAAATTAATGAATCAGCTCAACCTCTTAGAAAACCTTTTGTTCTTTACTGCTCACATTATCTGGCAACAGAACAGCTCTATGTTTGGGCTGAGTTCTTTGTCTTGACTGTATTTTGGCACAGCTACAAAACCCAGACACAGGTTTTGCTCCACAGGAGAAGGCATTAAGGACACAAAAGAATGTGGAAGAGAGCTAATCATTCATAAGTAAAAGTGTGACCAGAAGTTTTCAAAAATAAAAGAACTGTTCAGTTCTCAGTACCCAGAGATGAGCAGTTAAGTCTGAGAATTTGATTTATAATGAGAGCCTTTTTCAGTTGTTAACATGTATCTCCATATAGGCAACTAGATAAACAATTGGCCAAATTTCAGCAGCACAGATCAATAATCCAGCTAGGCTTTGGCATTAAGTAACCTTAGGCCTGACTTCAGCTCAGTGAATCTGTTTACTTTGCTCAAGTGTTTCTAATAAATACTGTCTCTCTTTCATATCTGTGTCTCCAAGAACTGCAGCTACCTCGGCACTAGGTTTCAGGAAGGTTGGAGCATGGAAGAAGGGGGTGAAGGTAACCTTGTTTTACCAGCACAAGGCATATCGTGAATACAGCTTCACTGGTACAAAATATCTTTAAACTGAGCCAGTGGTGCCCATTTCAGAGGGACCAGCCTGGTCAGTGCAACAAAGCACTGCCAAAATGCTCAGCATGAGGATGTACTCTGATGTCTGAGGAGGCTGCAGCAGCCTGAGTGTGGCGGCTTAGCTCAGTACAGGAGCAGCTTGGGAGGGAGCAGCCAGACAGGAAGACTGTCACTGCCCAAAGGTAACTCCAGAGATCCTCTGCATCTGAAAATCAGCACCAGTGAAATGTTACAGGACACTCAGAAAGTGGCATAAGAAAAGCAACTCCTATTTATTGAGAAGAGTTTCTAAGATTTTTCAAATCCATGATCTTTGATGCCCATTGCCTGGAGCAAAACTTACTTTCATTTTATCAATTAAAAATTGTTAAGATTGCATTTGTCTTCCTTATTTCTTTTTCTATTGGCAGCAATTTAAAGAGCCCTGGTGACTTTCATGCACTTTTCTATTCTGCTATCACAATTATAATTGCTGAACTGCCTGGTGACATGTTAACTCATAATATAATTAAAAACTAGAGGACCTTTTGGATGCAAACCTCAGTATTTGAAGTGTTGGCAAACCTTCCTTTAGTCTTTAGAGTGGAAATCAAATCAAGTTCTCACCTTGCGAAGTCATAGAATGTACCCCATGAAATTTTTATTACTAGGGCAGAGATATAAAATGCATATACTCTGACTTGGGCACATTAAATTGTAATAAGAAGGCTCACACTATTTCCTTAAATGGTGGAACTGGGAGGTGGATGATTGGATGATAACCAGGGTATATGGTGTATATATATATATATCTCCACTAGGGTCTGAGCCACCTAAACAAAAGCCACCAAAACTTGGTTTGATTCTGTTTTCTGTTTATGCTGCTTATAGTATAACACATTGACAAAGATAGGCTAATTTTGTTGTACACATAGGAGACAAAATTTGTCATATCCTGAGCAACTGCTTCTGGCCTACACATCCTACAAGGATTTGTGGCCTACACATGACTGATTTATGCAAAAAGATGGTAAAATTACTTATACCTAAGCAAATGCGTTTCTGGAAGAAGACTGTTCTTTTTCAGGACATTTTGATGGCACTTTGTTGCATAGATGGGGTTGATCCCTCTAAGATGAACACTGTTGCCTGAGTTTAAAGTTTCTTTGAAGTTTTAAATTAAAAATAGAAAAAGTATATTTACTATATACTTTTGATATATTTTTGTGGAAATCCTGTTTCCTTCATGATATTCCTAGTCACTGATCTCCAGAGTTAACATCTGAGCCAGGATATGACCAATGAATAATAGAAATCATGATATTTGTATGACATTTTCAAAATCTCTAAGTTCTTTTTCATTATGTTAATAAAACAACCATTAAAGTAAATTTAGCCTTCTTCTAATAGCATTGTACTAGTGGATTCAGAATGAGAGTATTAAGGGAAGTTTTCCCAGAAGACATTTCCCAGAATTATCAGAGTGCTGTGTGCCAGAAGAAATAGGATGCTGACACACAGTCGCTGGCTTGCTTTTCAGCAACACTGCCCAGCACACAGCTGCAGTGCCTCACAGCACCCACAGGCCAGGGCTCAGTCCCTGCTCAGCTTCAAGACAAAGCTTTGGTCTTAATTCATTCCATACTTCCAGTTTTTAATTGTGCTGGTAGCTTACTTAGTAAACAAAAGAAATACGTACAAATTTGTATTTATGAGGGAATTTACACTCATCTGTTTGCTTGCAAGCTGTATTGCTGACACCCTTTTCAACAGCATTACTGGAACTCCTGAGCATTCCAAACAAAATCAGAATCTTTTTGCCCAGGGTTTTGTTTTACACACAGGAATGAAGCCCCTGCAACAATAGATTTAAAATACGTGGATTTTTAAAGTACAAAAGGAATGTAGTTTGGTGACTTGTTTTTTTAACTCTATGCCGCTTTGTTATTTTGTTTAATTTCATAACAGCATTTGGAAGTAGGAAGGCCGTCTATTTTTAAGGGATTCATAATGAGCTTGTGATGACTTCAAGAACAAACTGAAAGTTTCCCACATGAAAGTGTGTGACAAGTCTGGAGCTGCATTCTCATGCTTCATGCAAACCAGAAGCAAGGCCCAGCAGAAACCAGTGAGGTTACGCCCACAGGAATGATGCAGACATATCCAAACTCACTTTAAACTAGGCCAGAGTCTGCCCAGGCTGTAAAACTTTGTCCAAGAACCAGGATAAATATGCAATCAGTCCATCCGTTCCAGTAGAAACAACAATGCTGGATTCATAGCAGAGAGGAGAGTGTAAAAATCTCTGCACTTAGCAGTTAGGGCACAGAGCTTGGAAAGAAAATTGTGGACAACAGTCCTTGTTTCACAGGCTGTTTCTCTTTTCTTCAGCCACCATTCCTGCTCTTCCTCACCTGCTGACACTTATTTGAAGACACCAATTTACTAAATGAAAAAGCATAGTTTGTTTTGAAGAGTCTGATCATGTAGGTGTGTTATATGTGATCTGATACACAATCCTAGATCAAGAGTCTACTGGGACTTTGGGGCAGGATAATCTTGGCTGGCACATCCAATAGATGCTGAGCTTCTCAAGCCTGTGATTGTCTTGCCCTCAGCTAAGGTGCAATAAATTATCTTGCATGCAACCAAGACTAAGAGCAGCCCACTACCAGGAGCTGCCTGACAGCAGCTAGTTAGCTCTAAGTCCACACCCCAGCTTGTACTCTAGTAACTTGTTCATCCATATCATGCCTGAAGATCTCACCATGACAACAAAATATATAATAACCTGCATTCTCATATGTCTTTGTGACTTCCACAGGGTTAAAAAGTAGTTCTACAGAATCACAAGGTTTTCTCATTCTGACCCCAGAAGCCGTGACTGCTCAAATACAAACTTCCTTCGAGTGTTTTTAAATTGCTTGTCCCCCTCATACTGACACAGAGAATGTTATCAACTGCAGCACTACTCTAAAAATGGGTCCAAATGGTTGACAAATGGAAGGATTTTTTTTTTTTTTTGTTTCCAGGGACCAGCCCACCACCCTCCTTCTAAGGCTTCTAAAGCAGCAGGTAAAACTCTTCTTTCATGTCTACCCTCAAGCACCTACCACCTTTTATGGATATCTCTACAAGCCACGTTAAGACAAGTGATACTAAGAGCATCAACTGCCTTCAGAAATCTGTGACAGGAGAATGATGTTTCCTTTTTGAAAAAAATGTCACTTAGGAAAGCACACCCCTTGCTTGGCTTACCCTTTTCTCTCTATTCATGCCCTCCTAAACTTTGATGCAGTTTCCAGAACACATTTCCCACTGCTGAGAGGTAAAACATCTATTAACTTCAAACAATACTTGGCAGTTTTTATCCAAGACCTAAATAGGTGAGACTCCAAAGACACAGTAGTGCTCTCACACTGCAATAAGATCAATCAGGTTTATCCACACACCAGGGTCTGTGGAAAAAGTGAAATTTTCTGTAGTAGTTGTGCTACTGGGCACAGTTCCTGGACTCTGGAGGTCTGCAGGAGTTTTCTGGTGTTGTGTTCAGAAACACCAAAAAACCTTCTCTGAGGCTTTCCTCTGCATAACTCTTCTAGCCTGACAGTGCTACTTTGAGTGAGCACAACTGACAGCCATGGGCAGTACTTGCTTAGGCTGTGTCTGCCTAAGTGCAGCAACTGTTGAAGTACAGGCACAGGAATTACACTACACAGGATAAAAGTCAAAATCTACTCCCTTACACATGAGACTGCAGTGCAATCGTGTTTATTCTGAGCTTCGTTTTAGCAGAATCAATATGGACTATTACATGCTCCCAGTTTAAGAAAGTTACATTTTATGTCACCACTTTTAAAAAATTTGCAAAGAAAATGTCAAGGATTGCTTTATGCACACTCCTACATGTAGGAAGATAAAGAACAAGTCTAACTAGTTTTTAGAAAGAATAGAAAATCCAGCATTAATCATCTACCAAGATCCAATGTTCCAACATTTTCTCATTCATTCACGTGCTTGTCTGCCCACCTACTTAAAACCTCAAAATATTTCAACACATAACACATAAATCACAGGAAGGAATGTAATGAAGTACAAAAGTAAAGTGGAGTTCAAATACATCATCTATCAGTTAGTAGCTTCACCAAAGATGTGGACAGGCATTAGAGCTAAGCATAGAGGAGCATGAGTTCCCTCCTGCTTCTTGTTCCTTCTATGACACTTCTGAAATCCTTTTCTACATTCAAGAAACAATGCTGAAATACTGTTAATATTCTGTATGTTTTGTGTACACTGATATAGCTCATTCATTCCCACTGAGTTTCACTTAAGTCATTGCCGGCCTTGCAGAAAATACAAGAACAGTTTTGCTTCAAATGCCCATGAATTTATAAACACTGTTTTACCCTCAGTAGTCAAACATACAGAAAATAAAAAGAGCACCTTTGCATTTTTTTGTCTCCAAAGAAAATTTGTCATCAGCTTCCATTTGCCTAGCTTTCACCCCCTTGCCAGCTTCCCTCTAGCATTCTGCAAACTCCTGACTGCAGCACAATGACCAGGGAAAGCCATCGGACCAGCGAGACGGAGCAAGGAAGCCAGAGAAAGGAACAGCACACTGTTTTTGCCTTGTCATCTCGGAGGGAGCAAGTGAACAAGCTGTGCTGGCTTTTCTCCACAGACACCAAGAAGCAGCCAAGGCCATCTCCATTTAAGGGGGAGCTCCCCATCACATCAGAATGTGCATTCTTGTGAATAACAGAGGACAGGCAAATAAAGGCCAAAAATGCAATGGCCAAATAATTTAAGGCAGTGTAAACATTATAAGGTTGTACAATAGACAATAAAAGATGACAACTGATTTAAAGCATCAACCACTAAAAAAAACAGCCTCTTTAAAAAAAAAATATTAGTATTTATTATCAGACAATTAGAGCAAATACTTTCAGATTGCATCTGTGGACAAAGGATTTTGTTCTGAGAAGAAAGCAGACTTTGTCAATTCTTTTTGCTGTCAAACTGTAAAAACATTGACTACCCTTAATTCACTTGCTTTTACAATAGCACAGTCATTCACTCCTCACCACACCCATACACTTTTTCTCTTGAGTCCTATTCATACTCAAAAACTAAAGTCCATCTATATGACACCTCTAAGGAAAGCAGCTCTAACCTTAAGAGTATTAAAAAGGAAAATAAGCCTGATCATTTATCTAGTTTAGATCTATTTCCATTTATATTTTAAAACCCAAAAGGGACATGTATCTCTGAGCAACAACTTGTATCCACACCATTGGAGGTGAGTGCACAACTACATTAGCATTTTTACTGTATCAGTTATTGAAGCACTGCCTACTTATCTGTACTCACCATGCTTCTGTTCACATTGTGGAAATTCCCTGCACATGGCAGCTTGAAAACTTTTAGATGGGTCTGAGCTTCCATAGTTACTCCAGGGAATTGTACAAATATCCAGTACACAGGACCAAAATAGAGCTACATTGTATTAAAATGCCAACAAACACAGCATGGGAAAAAAGCATTTCACAGCAAGAGTTTCACATTACAAATACACTTTAATTCCACTGCTCCATCTGCTGATGTGGACATGCTTATCTGTTTGAAATTATTGGAGGGGGAAAGCTAAGCTTTTTCTAAAGTTGCCTGTTAATTTTTGCCTTGCCTACATATATGGACTCAAGTACTATTTTAAAAATTAAACTTGATTTTTGATTCTAAATAACTGAGTTATTATATCCTTTTTAAAGGTTATCTATAAAACTACCAATAAAGCTTGAAGTTTTAAACTCTTGTTTCACCACATTCAGAGGGAAAGCCATGGACAAACATGGACAAAAGTTAGTGCTTGATATGAAGCTGATGGGAACTACTGTAAGTGCACGTCTGAGAAGTGCCCCAATAGGATGCCCCTTTCAAGGCCTTCAAAGAATTTGGAAATGAAGGTGTTTGAGCCAGCAGGTGTAACCAATTAAACTTTTATTCATGATCATTTACATATGACTACAAATGTTCACCACAAAATGCAAACTTGTAGTTATCTTGTATTCAGCAGTGAAAACAGTCGCCTCTTCATAGTAAAGCACCAAAGCACATGACAGAAGAGTCAGAAATAGATTTAATTTATCAGTTTTTCCCCTCACAACGTACTTGACACAGTTGAAGATTTTATCGAAGGCTAAAGTTCCAGAAAAAATTCTACAGTCACCTGAGTGTTTGGCAGGAACAGTACTATTTAGTAGCAGTTACTTTTTTCTGCCTTTTTTCACAAAAATGAGACAGACGTAATTGGGCCAAACATTGAGTTTAACCTGAATTTTTCAATGGGAGACAAACAGAACAGTTTGCTAGTAGGAGTACCTACAAAAACTATAAGAGCAGTTGTCAAAAAAAAAAAGGAAAAAACCCCAGCTCATTATAGCTGATTGGTAGGGCCCAACCCACTTCCAGGCACCTATAACTGCACTCAGTTTTATTAACTACATTTAACTTGCACTTCATTCATACTACATTTAAAAAGACAACATGATTTTTTTTAAGTTAAGTTGTGTACACGTACACAGTTTTGGTAGTTTTTTAAAGCTGTAAAATGTATAAGTAAAGAGAGTCCTAATGACCCTACTACAGATTAAAGAGAAATAACCAGAATCAGTGTTACATACAAAACAATATTCTACCGCAGAAACCAATACAGTTATCAAGTAATTCATTAGAGAATAAAAGTGTTATACAAAAAGAGAAATGGTGCCTTTTTATCACTTCACAGCAGCATATAAGAAGGCAACATTAAGAAAAGTGCACAGCAGAAAAAGAATTGTTTCATTTTCTGAAAAACTTGAATTTTTCTTCAGATATCAGGCTTTTCTCCAGGAACATATTGGGTTAGGATTGCTTATATTTTCTTCCAGAGAAGGTATTCTCTTCTTGCATTACTTCTCAGTAAGGCGCTTACTCTGACATGTAGGAACGATACATCAGGGCCACGATAATCGCTGCTATTGCTGGGATCACCCAGTTGGACCATGAACTAAAGGGAAATTTTTGGAAAAGCAGTTTAGGAAGTGACAACCAGGAGGTTATAAAAAGAAAAAATAAAAAAGTCATTGCTTAAAGAAGTCCTTTCTAGCCACTGCAACAAATACTTCAAATTCAGGGCAAGAGAACACCTGGATTGGCCAGTAATACTCCAGACAAGGGAAGAAGCTTGTACAGTAAGGCATTGTACTAAAGCTTACAATAAGTTTGCATACTAGAGAAGAGTAAAACCCTAGGCACATTTAAAGTCATGGAGTGCTGCCCAGAATGTCATTCATCCAAAATCTATTTAAGTAGCAGCATCACATGACTCTTCTAAACACCAAACTCCCCACCCAGAGGGTCATAGAAGAGTCCTCCAAGGTTTCAGCAGTAGGCAATTGTCAGCAGAATGTAACTTCACAAAGTTTTTGATTCAGTGGTACTCCAAAGAGTTTTGCAACCCCCTCCCAATTCTGACGTATCTTCCTTCTTACACAAAGAATCCTCTTATTTCCCTTAGATGCAACAGCAGTAGCAAATTTTAAAAGCAAGGCATCCATGTCAGTAAAACAGTGGACAACGTCACTAAGAGTCTTCCCTCTATGTAGCAGACTCCAGAAATAAAACCCTGTGCCAAACAAACCATTTGGTAGATACTGACACCTGCCAATAAGAGAGAAGTAGCTACCTAGTAAGCTGCCCCACTTGTAAAGTGGTACACAGATGCCAACTTGGACTTTACAAAGAACAGAAATTTTCATGCACCACCCCCTGATAACTCAGCTTCCAGCAGAGGAAAGCTATTCAGCTTTTTAACCTTCAGAAAATCATGAGGAGCTTTGACATCTGATGTCATACTGTACCTGGAAGTAGACTGAACAGTGGTAATAAGAGTTTCCTGGAAAGTAAAGCATAAGAAGACAGTTACTTCAGGAAGACAACCCTCTCTACCTTAACTAGCCCCACAGTTTCTCAAAACTCAAAGTGAGACTAATTCAGAAACAACTCGGTGCATGCATTTGGGAAGCATTTTCTCCTAATTCCTACAGCAGTTTTGTTGTATTATAAGTTAGCCAGTAGCAGTTTCTATAGCTAACATTGCATCAAGCTCCTAAAACATTATCAACAAGAATTTTGCTGCAAGTTTTCTATGAAGCTGACTTCAACCTCAAGTTACATTTGAAAAGTTTCAGTCATCTGTAAAGACAAAAAAATCCTTTCGTTGACTAAAATCAAATTGAAAAGACTTGGAATTCATTCACAAATATTTTTTATATCAAAACTACATAAAGAAAGCTACTAATTCACATCTACAAGGCTTATTAAACTCGGGGATTTTAGTGTGGTGTTTCAGATTGTGTAAGAATCAGTCAAATTGTTACAGCTGTTCCTGATACTGATTTGGACTTGTTCTGTTTCCACAGAAAAAGCAGCACTACAAGGCCAAATCCCAGCTGGGTACATGTGCACAATTTATATGAAGACTTATTAATTTGAGTAACTCTACTTGTGTACAACCCTAAGTTTATTTTAAAAAACCAAGCATTAAAACCCTACCTAAATTTAGTGGTGCATGATCCATCACTGCAAAATTACTTGCTTTGGTACTAGAACATTTGCAATTAATTTTAAAAAAGAAGGATTTTGCTATAGTATAATTCCATCACACTTAGTAACCCTCAAGCATGAAGCCACACAAAGAAAATAATGGTTAAGGGAAAGAACAATTTGAAGAAGTATCAACAGGTCTAAGACATTTAAAATCTGAAACATTGCACTTAAACTGGATTATTACTTTTTCAGGGGGTATACCATTCATACACAGACAGTAGGTCACTGTCTGTAATGCCCAAAAGAAAACAATATGGCATTTCAAGAAAAACACTTACTGCTGGTTTCTGAAGCTTGGATCTATCATCCTGCAAGAGAAAAGAGCAAGAAACATTTAGACAAAATCTGAAGCATTGAAAACAAAACCAAACTCACACAATTTATCACTAAATTCAGTTTGTAATTCATTCTGTTAAAGTGTATATTTTTTTCCCTAGGTAAAAACAGACTTGCAAGAGAGCAGATGTCAGTGATTGATTTTGAACTAACATAAACAAGATCACTTCCTCAAATAATACTTCTCAGTATGCAATGAAGAAGTGAAACCTGAACCTCCAACAAATTTCATTATTTTTTGTGCCCGTGTTTTCACCTTTCCTTTGTCTCTGGAGAGTACATAACCTTAGCTTATACATTGACTGCAATCATATTGATTCTGCTCACTGTACTTATATTATCAGGTAAAGTCAACTAACTGGCTGTGCCAATGTCCACTGGACCAAAGGTCCCAAAATCTAAGGATCTTTCATAAACTCAAAGTTCTGCTTGGCACAGTCACATTCATAAAAAAAAAAGCCTAACAGTATATAATCCTGTCAGTGCTGTATTTGTACATTACACTACCAAGGTGTTTCTTTCATATCAAGTGATAACAGGCACTTGCCAAACACAGAAGAACTGACTGATACCCATGTTAAGAAGAACATTAGTGGCATCAGAAATAGATAGCAAGCCTGCAAAGCCACAAATGCACAAATGTGCATCAGAGCCAAACCACTTCTTATTAGGACAAGCTACACTAATAATATTTATCAAGAGATGACCTGAGACAAAAGACACAAAGAGCAGGAATCTTACTGTGAAACAGGCTACTCAAGACAGTGATTTTTACCCCAAAACATACAAGAAACAAGAGGAAAAGAGAAGAGGCAGGAGTGGGCAGTAAAGTAGAGCAGACAGGCACTCTAGCAACCTAAACCTCCAAACAGTGGTTTTCAACTATTAAGATGCAGGAGAGTTTAACTGTGGCCTAGCTGAAGGAAGCCAAGGCAGCAGCTCTGTAGCTAGAAAGAAATACTTCAAAACTTGAGACAGCAGAAAGGTGCTCATTAGAAGTAAAGGAAATGGGATGGACAGTATAAAAGAGAGGATGTGACAGATGATCCAGTGGGAACTGATCATAAACAACCCTGATAACCATAAGTAGGGAACCATAAGTAGGGAACCATGATACAGCTAAAAATGGCAGGAGACAGAGAGGGGAACACAGAGCAACAAACTAGAAGCACAATGCTTATAATAATCATTTTCTGGACATAGAAATAAAGAGCCAGGATTGCACCTTTCAATGCAGGTGGGAGCCTGGCAGATAGGTATTTACAATGCTGAAGGCATGAAAGTGGTTGTTAAGTTGTCACTGCATAGTGGCATAAGAAAAGGTCTAGAAATTCTGACATACCACCTTCAGGGTTACAGAGTTTCATTACAAAGCTGACAGTGTATACCAGAAATTACACTATTCCACCTTCAGTTTATTAAAGGACCAAGCTGTAAGGCAATTTAAATCACCAAAAGATGTGACTATCCTTATGCTAGACTAATCAAATCCCTTCACATTGGGGGAACTATCTCAAACCTAGGTCCATCCATAAACAGCTGCAGGACTGACATCCAACCAAACTAGCAGTTCTTGATTTTGAAGTAATTACCAGACAAGTAACTAGATGCAAAAGCAGTATAGTAAACACAAAAGTAAGGATACACTCATATACTCACAGGATGAAGTTCCCCAACAATAAAGGATTCTGACAGTGTCCTTGCATCTGTGGAATGGCCAACATCTTCAAAGTTCTCAGTAGCATCTCCCCCAGCTTGCTCCCTAAGGACCTCTTCACCTCCAGGGTGCTGCAAATTTTAATGATTTTGAATTTGTTACTAAAATACATTTCAAATTATAGAAATAGAAATTCTGCATTTTTACATTTCTAAAATTAAAAAAAAAAAAAGGCAAAATCAGCTGCTACACTTTCTAGAGCAAACATAAGCCTTTCTGAATAACTAGAGAGCTTTTTGTACTCTCTGAAGCCAAAACCAAGGAAGCTAAGTCTCTATTTCGTGGGCAAAGAAGTAGTAAGAGGCATTACCCCTTGCAACTAAAGCCTTTAGAAAGCTGTGTGGGAATCAGTCTGTATTTTAACAGCACAACTATCATCTGAAGTTACATTCTGTGTTTTCACTTATTTAGGAAACATGTATTTTTACCCAAGCAATGCTTTATACAGCAGAAGGATAAAAGCCAAAAAGGTATTAGTTGCAGCAAGAACATTCCAGGAATATAAATCTGTTCACAACATGTGAATCAAGCATTGGCAAAACAAGCTGGCAAGGTGCTAAGGAATCTGACCTCCTAGTTAATCCTGGTTTTAGTGGGGAGGTGGGCCAGATAAGTTTAAGGGTCCTTCCAAAACAAATTATGGCACAAATACCAAGTAAGACAGCTCCCTTGGAAGTGATTAAGCACAACTGAAAGCTCACTCACCACCCTAGAACAGCAATTTGGTTTTCATAGTCTATGGAATCCCAAAACCACATTGTTGATAAAACACCTGAGATACAGAGAAGTCATCTCCCGGGATCTTCTAACACCTCAATCCATCACCATTACTTCAACATAAGCCCCTGCTCTTCCTTAACTTTTATTCTTCCCCACGATGCACTTTGGGGGTTTTATGAATTTTTTATGAAGAACGTTTTTATCTGTCAAATAACTCTGCCTGAATATACTGCAAGATCTATCACATCTTCTAGTTCTGTGCATTTCCTCAGCTCCAAGTTACTTATTCATGTAACAGGTAACATGCCACAAAAATTCACCACTCAACTTTCAAGCAGGAAAGTGTTACATAAACATTGGGAGTGATTAGATAAACAAGTTAAAAGCACTTACTAGTACTGCCTTGGATTAAGCCAACCATGGAATAGATATTAGCATTTTACCAGTAACAGAGAATATACAAGGCTTTTGAAGCTCAATTCAGTTTTTAATGCTTCTGAGCATAAGATATAACATTATGGAAAATAGGCAAAATTTCTACAATTTAGGTTGATCTTATGGGGAGCACAGGTCACCAAGAAGCCCATAGGTTAAAGAAATGGCATTTCTACTAGTCTAGGCAATTCAGGTTATCCCTTACTTCAAATCCTCCTATTAATCTCATATCAAAACTTCTCTTCTGACAAAACCAGTATTTGCTCATACAGTTGAGCCAAACTACTACTATGAATTTCCAGCAGTACCAGAACTCCATAACTTGAACCTTCACATTAAAGGCAGACATTTATTTTAACAGATTAAGGAAGTTGAGGAGGAAAAAAAAAAAAAAAACCCAACACAACACTTTTTAAAGAGCCAAGATACCATAGTCATTAGGGTAAAGGATCCCTACCATGACTAAGCAAAAGCCAAGTTAAGCAACTGATAGAGAGATTAGACACAGCAGCTGAGCCAAAAAAGGTCAGAAGAGTGCTAGCAGAGTAAAGATTATGCAAGCAACCTGCAAATACGGCATGCTCACCAAAATCTGTCCTTGGATCCATTCTGGTAAGTATTCAGGGAAAGGACTGGACAAAAGTTGAAGGAGCACTCAAGTTCAATGCCTTGAAATGGCACTTGAGATGCTGAACTTGCGTCTAACCAGCACTCCAAGACATGACCTCATCTAAATTTTCATGGAATTTCTTCAGCAATGTGGGTTTGGGCTTTTTAATACCATACTAAAGAATTGTGCCACTCCAAGCAGAAAAACGTATGTACCAACTTAGCAGAAAAGGTGGCACAACTCCTTGAAAAACATGCTTGACAAAACAAGGTATCAACAAGCAGCAAAAGGCTCCAAAGTTAAACCATCCATAAAGCACCAGCAGCATAAGCAGTATGTGAACTCCTACTCATGCATTACAATGAAGCCAAACCCTACTCATACAAGCACACAAAATACCAGTTACTCCAGCAAGTCAAAGATCACATGGCCTACACTACCTCACTAAAAAAAAAAAAATCTACCATCCAGCCAAACAAGTGGATACCTACCCAACATAACTGCTTCTGCATTAAAATTACTTCATGGAGTACTTTAACAAAGTACTTGCAGGTTGCCAGCTACAGAATGATCATGTACTAACTTGATCATGTACTAACTTGAATGATCATGTACTAACAGAATGATCATGCACTCCCAAATCCCTCCCTTGTGCTAGTACAAAGCAATCATGTAGCAATCAACATGGGCAGCACCACACAGGCACTCCACCTTTTCTCTGTAGAACTAGTTTTTTGTCTAATTACCAATTGATCCCTCTGTCTACAAAACCACAATATTAGTACCAAGACAGTGACTGCAACCAATCCTCTCTACCAACCCTCTGACTATCACAGGTCAGCTGAAGAAGACAAATTCACCCTGACCTCTGCCACTACAGCTGGAAAACTAGTAATTTTTTTTTATGACATGAGCAAGGCTAAGTATGGAGAATCACAAACAGAATTTCAAACTTAAGCCAGATAATGTTAATTATAACCTACTAGACATTGATGGACGTGCTTTGAAACTAAACACTTTGCTTTTGATGCCACCTCTGCTTAATGATACGAACTTACAAACCCTCTGGAAATAACTAGCACATAATACACACAATTAATGAAAAGATTTCACCTCCCCTAATGAGAGAGCAACTGTAATATCTCACACAAAGGGCAAGAGCTGACTCTTCTATCAAAAAATGAGCATCTTTCATGGCTGGATGAGTTTCCCAAAGCTTGTTTATACAAGGCTTTTGTTCATGATTCTGCCTGGTAAACAAAGCCTGCTACCAGAACTGCTACTTTAATGAAGATCCTCTGGATAAACCCTGGAACTGGAAAGCCCACAGGGCTATACAGATAGTGACTACTAAACCAAAATCCAGTTGATAAAAATAAACTAAGAGTTCTTGCAGGTAAAACTGTAGTTCAGGGGAAATGAAAAAGCTTTTGATGATAAATTAAGACAGCCTAGCTCATTCCTAGGACATTCCCAATATAATAAATAATCTAGGCTATATGCATAACAAATACCTATACAGAGCCAGCACAAGTACAGAGCACAGACAAATTCCTAACAGCAGCACATTAGAAAGTTTTAGATAAGGCAAATATGCAGTTAATCTTTCTGCTCTCATCTGGGTCAAAAGTCCAACTCACCTCATCCTGAATACCACTTTTTCTCCCCCTTGCTACGGTCATGCAGATTTCTCAGTGTCATAGTTCAAGACTCTATTAAATCATAACTACCTTAATTTGCAACTCCTGTGCCCTCTCCCTTCCTTTACTGAGGGAATGAAATCTAGGGTCCAATTTAACTTTCAGGAAGATCAGCAAAGGTCTCCATTAGTGGCAGTCTCAAACTCACATTTCCCTTTCTGCACTATAGGAATGAAAAGCAGAAAGGAGGCAGCGACAGAGCCAGAAACACCCAGAGAACCTCAGCTATATAACGCAGGACAGACAAAAAAATGCTTGCTTATTTCAAGGGGATTTTCATGCAGTCTGAAAAGAGTCCTCCAAATTTTTTCTATCATCTATTTAAGTTTCAGGACAGAAACTGACAGCTCATGTAAAATGTCAGGAGTCTAGGAAAGAAGATCTCTCTCTGAAAGTGTATTTTTGAAAACTAACATTAGGCTTTTAGATGAAGTGCAAATGAAATACCCAGTAGCTTGGTGCCTGCCCTGACTTCAGCTGGGATAGAGTTGCATTTTCTTCTTGGAGGCTGGTACAGTGCTGTGCTTTGGATTCAGTGATATACGAGAATAATCAGTGATAACGCACGGATGCTGCAGTTGTTGCTAAGTAGCACTTACCCTAATTCAAGGACTTCTCAATGTCCCATGCTCTGCCAGCAAGAAGGTGCACAGGAAGCCAAGAAGGAGCACAGCCAGGACAGCTGATCAGAACCAGCCAAAGGGGTATTCCATACTACAGAATATCATGCCCAGTATACAAACTGCAAGGAGCTGGCTGGGGGCTGCAGCTTGCTGCCTAGCAATGAGCTGGACATGGGTTAGCATCTGTTTTTGTCTCCCTTTTTATTGCAATTATTGTATTTTATTTCAGTTGTTAAACTGTTCTTATCTCAACCCACACATTCTATCTTTTTTCCCTAATTCCCTTCTCCATCCCACCAAGGGGCTGTGGGGAGCAGTGAGCAAGGGGCTGCACTGAGGTTAAACCACAACATTTCCTGACTTACAAAACAGTTGCAGCTTGCAGAGTTTCACACATAAATGCTGAAGTGCTATTTCTTAAAACATTTTCAAATTCTCCGGCAAGCTGCACCAGAGCTCAAGGAAGCATTAACACAGGATTTAATCCTCAGACTGCAAGGTTCTGCAGGACCAGTTCCCATGGCTCACTGGCAGACTCCACATGTGCCAATAAAGGCATCTTTCAATGCAAGCTGATCGTGACTTTAAACACGCAAGGCATTATGCTACTCCTCCACAACACCATCACACTGCATGAATGTAACTTATTGCCACATAGGGGAGAGAACATTTTTTATTCTGACACAATAGAACAATATTTGCTTTTTGCACTTTATTTAACCAGCATTACAAAACACATTTAGTGGCAGCTGTCCATTCTAGGAGAATTTTAGGAAAAGTGCTATGGATGCACAAGTTCATATCGTATGGAAAAAAAAATTATTTACCAATAAGGTTTTTTCTGAATTCTTAGACCACCAGGTTAATTGAATTTAGGTTAATTCAATTAACCTAAATAAATCTGTATTAGATTAATATGAAATGAATGCCATAGTTGGTTAGCAGAACAAGAAACTCCTCATATATGTAATTACCTACAATACAGATATAGCCATGACATCCTGCTGTGAGTACACATGCATTTCTAGTAGCTATTTTCCTTTAAATGACATAGGATCTTATCCTGGTTTCAGCTGGGATATAGTTCATTTTCTTCTTAGTAGATGGTACACTACAGTGCTTTGGATTCAGCATGAGAATAACGTTGTTAATGAACTGATACTTTAGTTGCAGCCAAATAGTGCTCACCTAAGTCAAGGACTTTTCAGGGTCCCACACTCTGCCAGTGAGGGAGCACAGCCAGGACAGCTGACCCAAAATGGGCAAAGGGATATTCCATACCACAAAATGTCACACTCCATCAGTAAACTGGGAGGAGTTGTCTGTGAGTCACCAATCACTGCTCAGGAGCAGGCTGGGCATCGGTCAGTGAGTGGAGAACCCATACATGCTGCACCATTTGTTTCTGCTGGGTTTTACACTTCTCTCTCTCCTTAACATTACCATTACTGTTGCATTTACTTCATTTCAATTATTAAACTGTTCTTATATTGACCCACAAAACTGACCTTTTTCTGATTCTCCTCCCCATGCACTGGGCAGGAGGGCAAATGAGCCACCGCATGGTACATGGGTACTCCATGGAGATAAAGCACAAGACCTGAAGCTAAGGAAAAGGTTTCCCAAATCTTCTGCAACACAGGTCCGACCGCCTTTAATGACAAACAACATCAAAGTTTCTGATTTCAAGAATACTCCTTCTTGCCAAGACTTTTTAAATAATGCATTCCGAAAGCTGAGGTCTCTTGATTGCTTTTCCCAAACTTGGAAAACCCAAGAAAAGTCAGAGATGAATATTCAAGCTATGAATTTTTCCCAACATCTGCCACTTAAAAAACCAAAAATCAAAAAACCAAAACAAACAAAAACCCAAAAAAAAAAAAAATCAAACTGACTAAAAAAAAAGCAGCTGCTGGAATCTTGATTAACCCCATAGAGAAGATATCAAAGCACACAATTGTTTCCTCATTCAGCACTTTTTCTGTATTTCATATGATCTTTTTTAACCCTTGTCCTTTAGGAAGCTAAGCTACTGTGGGTCACACCATGCAATACCTCCCCTCCCAACACACGCATGCCACCATCCCCAGCCCATTTCCTATCTAACTTCAATCAAGTGTTCACAGAGGCTGATTGTTCCCCAAAGCCAAACAAGTTCCACTGAACATCTACAAGCTCCATGAAGACACAACAGCTGGACAGAGGGAGTACACCCTTTAACTACTACAACGGAGTGAAAAAACAGCACCACACTTTCACTTATTAAGCACAAGAGCATCCAAGGTGACCTCAAGATTGAAGCAAAGCAAAGTTTTCAACTTCATTATTAATAAGAAAATATTTCCATAGGTTGATGCAGTAGCTGAAAAGATGGCTTACTGGTTTAAAAAACAGGACAGGTGAGCTTAGCTGCTGCTCCCAGCTCTTCACTTAACGGATACTTACATACTACTTGGGAAGAGCATGAGTGAGGTGACACTTTAGCAATTCACCCTTTTTAATAATATTGGACTTAAATTTCAGTGGCCCACATTAAAGTCTTAAAATGTGTTAAACTTTTCTGCTTCCGAAAGGAACTGCAAGAAATACACCCGAGTTTAACCAATGATGCTGTTGAAACAGCTAACACAATCCCCACTTTGAGTAAGGTTTACTGGATTCTGGAATGAACCAGAAAGAGGCTAGCTTCAATTTCTCCTCAGCTGTCACATGCCTCAGGGTGTCTGACAGTATCAAAAGAATTAGCATAACACCTGATAAGTTAACCTAGTACCAAAAGCATTCAAAAACAAACAAACAAAAAAGGCTAAAAGTGCTATTAAAGATAATATGAAGTATCTTAATCAAAGAGTTCCATAAGAAAAATCATCAACACAATGAATAGTAAAATGTCAAAGAGCTTTTCCTAAGACTGTAGCTTGACTTAAAATATTTTGGGTAACTATTTCCAACAGTCTCATTCATTATCTCAAAAGGTCTTGGAAATTTCAGCTCAAAAACAGCCATGTTCTATTGAAAGCTGTTTAATGTGAGGTTGAAGTCTGACTTATGCTTACCAGAGCATCTCAAGATATCTCCCCCACATTGTCCAAAACCCAACTTTTTAAATATTTACAAACTGAATTCTTTTGATATGCTACCAAATTATCAATGTTGGCCTGAAGGATGAAAACAAGGTTTTCTTGGAAAGATTTACATAAGGTGATGCCTCTTAATATTTACCAATTTCACCATATGTACTGCAGGAAGAGGCTGTGCTCCAAAGCTCATTCAATCCTGGATTTTTTTTTGTCCAATGTTTCTTTTTTCTTGGGTGGGGTTAGGTTTAGGGTTTTTCTAAGGTGTGGGTCTTTTTGTTTCTGCCTCTTCAATCTGAACAATATGTACAAACAATACGATCATGTATCAATCAAAACTGATCAAGTTCCCAAAAGCTAATTCAGTTTTGCAGACTACCCAAAAGCTGCATTCTCCTCCAGAGCTTCTATAATTAATTTGGCCCTGACTGCATAACCATACAGCAATGTCCATAACTAATGGATGAAGATAATCAGGGGCAGAGCTAGATGAGAAATAATGAAGGAAGAGTCAGTAGATCAGTTTCACAATCTGCCTTGCTGAAAAGCCAAACAATTTGCATTGACACACAGCTTAAGAATGAAATACTACCTGTGCCAACACTGCCTTTGAAAAATCGCTTGTCAACCCTCCTCTGCAAAATGCTCAGTTTCTCCTTTGAATTGGAAGTGTTTACAAGCAGAAAAATCAAGATGGGGCTACAGAACTGCTCATGCTTAAAATCCATCATGTCTCTAGCCATCTAAACTGTATTCTATAAGAAACTAATGTGAGTCTACCGTACACTTTTTAATTGGTTGCTTTTAGGAAGAATTCCTTCACAGAAAGGGTGATTAGACATTGAAATGGGCTGCCAAAACTGGTGGCAGCCACTGTCCCTGACAGTTTTAAGAAAAGGCTGGACGTGGCTCTTCCTACCATGGTCTGACACACTGTTGTTTGGTCAAAGACTGGATGAGATCTCAGAGGTCTTTCCCAACTAAATTGATCCTGTGATTCTACCTTTGCTAACTGGGAATACAGAGCAAGGGAGAAAACTCAAAATACCTAAATCCCAGTGGCATTCAATTACTGAAAAAAAAAGGCGGCAGTTTCATTTCTGCATTTCCACTGAATAATGTTTTAGTCCAAAACCTAAAATGCTTCTTTATCAACCATGACTATCAATGATTACACTAACTGCTGTCTGCCAGAGATCAAAAACATCAACCACCAACTTGGAAGAGAAAAGCCCAACAAAACACAGCCAAAGGAACTGAACTTGACTCTAGTGTCTGCACTAGAGCTGGAACTGGTGCAGCTTTGCAGCACCCCACTGCATCCCCACACCGAGCGGATCAGGGCAGCAGTGAGAGCCGCCCTAATCTTCTGAAGCTGGCTGCCTGTATGTAATGCCGTGTCCTGCAAAAAAAGACCACCCAGGACAATTTGGCAGACAGGAGCACAAGCCACCTCTAAAACAAGAGGTTTTACCTTATATACAGAATTTTTTTACATTGAGGCAGGAGTGAGGCATTGGCACAAGTTGCACAGAGAAGTTGGGAATGCGCCATCCCTGGACCTGTTCAAGGACAGGGCTGGGAGCAAGCTGGTCTAGTGAAAGGTGTCACTGCCCTTGGCAGGGGGCTGGAATGAGAAGAGCTTTAACGCCTCTTCCAATCCAAACTATTTTGTGATTCTGTGACTGTCAGAGTACCCCCAAGATCTGTGATATTCTGTGAACTTCCACTTTGTGAAGCCTCTTTCCTGTTCCATAACACAACACACACTACAACAGTGTGAAGAGAGGAGTTGCTGACCCTTTAGCTCACAAGATAATACGGCTCTGGGTCCCAGCTGAGTCTTCACTTTTAACTGTTCTCAGCTGGCACACCAAAGCAAGAGGCAGACGGATTCAGCCCCACTCTTGGTACCCAAATTCACACAGCCAGCCCGCCTAACTCCGGTTTTTCCTCCTTGTCCTTATTTACTGGAAATTCAAATCCGAAAGTTTCAGGCGGGCGCACAGCGGATGACACGGCAGCGCAGCCGGCGCGCGGCACTCGCGGGTTTCCCCTGCCCGAGAGGCGCCCGAGCCCGGGCCCGCCCCGCGGCTCCTCCTCCAGGGCGCTATCGCGGCCCCGAGGGCGGCTCCGCGGACCGGGGCAGGCGGACGGGAGCCCGCCAGGGGCACGGCGCGGGGAGCCGAGCAGCGGCCAGCGAGCCCGCCCCGCGGGGCTCCGGCGCCCTCAGCGTCCCGGCAACGCGGGCACCCACCTCGTCCAGGAACTTGGTGACATCGTAGATGCGGTTGTGGATGATGATCCAGGTGCTCTGGCTGTTGTTGTGCTTCTGCACCTCCTCCAGCCGGTAGTAGCGGCCCCTCCACGGCTCTTTCCCGGTCTCGCTGGAGCCCACCATCTCCTCTCCCGTCCCGCCGCGCACCGCACGCACCACAGGCCGATAGCCCGCACAGCGCCAGGGCCCCGCCGCAGGCCCTATCACCGCCCGCCACCGCCCCGCCCCTCCCGCTCTGCCGGCCTCTCATTGGCGGAGGGCAATGCCACTCAAAGCAGACGGGCAGCCTGGCGGCGGTCTTGGCGGCCGGGGGCGGGACTTTGACGTCTCACGTGACCGGCGGCGGGCGGGGCGGGGCGGTGCCGGGACAGCCCCCGCTGGTCACGGTCGGTGCCGGGCGCTGCTGTAGCCGCTTCTTTGCTGTCCGCTGCCTGGGGCGGCCAAGCCAGTGTTCGCCACCTTTGGCAGCAGCGGGCTGTGAGGCTGGCGGTGTGCCCTGCGACGAGCTAGTCGCCAACTTGCAATGTAGAACCGCATTGGGATGGTTTGGGCTGGAAGGAGCCTTTTAGGTCATCTAGTTCCAATTCCCCTGATATGGGGACCACTAGACAAGGTTGTTCAAAGTCCGATCCAGCCTGACCTTGAACACTTCCAGTACGAGAAAGATAAGGAACTGCTGGAGAGTGTACAGCACCCGGCCAAAAAGATGTTTAGGAGTCTACAGCACTTCTTATGGGAAGAGACTCAGGGAGCTGTCAGATTCTTTCCAGTTTGACAGGATGAGGAGCAGTGGCCATAAACCAAAAAACAAGAAGTTTCACCTTAACATGAAGTCGTTTACATTGAGAGTGGCGGGGATGGGCCGGTCGGGGCTGCCCAGGGAGGCGGTGGAGTCCCTCTCTCTGGAGACATTCAAAACCGACCCGTACTGTTCCTGTGAAGGCTGCTCCAGGTGACCCTGCCTTGGAGGGGCGTTGGACTAGATGGTCTCCAGAGGTCCCTTCCAGCCCTAACAATCTGTGGTAATGTGATTCACGCTCCCCCGGCAGTCTGTTCCAGTGCCTCAGCACCTTCGCAGTAAATATTTTTTTTTCCCTAACATCTAAGCTGAATTATCCTGGTTCCTCTGTGTTAAAGCCGGCTGGCGCCGCGGCTCGGCGAAGAGCAGCCTGTGCCCGGCTAGAGCGCCCTTGCCATGGGCACACGTAGCGCCGGGCGCGGGCTGAGTTACACCCGCACGCAACGCGGCTCTGCCGGGGCTCTGGCCGGCGCTGTGGCCGCCCCAGCACCCTGCCCTCTCCTGCCGGTGTCCCAGCAGGCCGGGGCTGCCCGGGAAGTCACACACCCTCGCTGGTCCCGGCAGGCGGCAGTGCCCGAAGGCGGGAGGCGCGCGGCTGCCGCTCTTCCCGCGCAGCCCGTGAGGCGATCCCGGCGGGAGCGCTCCTGCCACAGGCGCTTCCACACAGCTCCTTAAAACCTCCCGGCTGCCGCACGCGTCCCTCGCCGCGCCTTGGGAGAGCTCCCCCGCGGGGCTTGGAGCGAGGCTTCCCTGTGGCACTGCCCTGCTTTGCTGCCAGGCGGGCTGAGGGCACAGGGAGCAGTGCCTTCCCCGTCTCTCGGTGAGGCTCTGTCATCAATCCAGCATCCTGTTTCCCCGTGGTTTTGGCTGAGGTAAAATATGTTTCCTTTGCTCTGGTCTCAGATGCGTTCCATGGCTTTGTCTGTATTTCAGGCCAGTATGGGTCCCCACATCCCCACATCACATCCATGCACAACTTGGGTGCCTCAGCAGGGATTAGCCCCATGGACACACTCAGGCGTGATTATAGGCCGGATTTGTGGGGGTTTTTTTTGTAGCTTAAAACTTACCCAGTGTGACCTGTCACCCTTCCTGAGAGCTGGTGCTTGACTTCTGCACCCTGAGCCTGAGTGCAGGACAGCTTCCTACTTCATGGAATGTCACCACCATCTTCAGATCCTGCCTCAGCTTTTCAGTCAGCCTGACAGTAAGAGCAGCTGCTCTCCCTCAGATTGGTGTTGTTCCCAGCTTTAATGAGGAGGTTCTTCATTAGGACTTCCAGGTTGTTACTGAAAATTGCAAATACTTCTGCCGAGCTCTGGGATTTAGTTGCCTGTTCAGACAGAAAAGACAGGGATAGCCATTCCCTGAGTGATGTTCCCTTCAGCTTAGCAGGAGCTCAGGTTTCAGGTTCAGGTGCTGTGATTATTGGCACGTAAAAGTCCAATTTCTCCCACACACGTGAAATCCTCTTGTACAGAAGGTGTTGTGTTCATTTCCGATGATATATATCCAGTAGTTCTTTCTTAACTGGCAGTTCTGTGTTAACTGCTGCTTTTCTCTTTATCCTCTCCCCTGAAGGGAGAAGTGTTTTGCAAGCACTCTGTCCCATTAGCTTTTAAGATGTCTGAGAAGATTTAACTTAGGCTTAATACAGCAAACTGTTCCCACAGGGGAGTCATCCTCAAACAGCAAGCAGGGCACTGGAGCATTGCAGCACGTGTTTTACAACATCTCTGCCACAAAAACCCCCAATAAACTGAGTGAATGAAAAGCCTCGGACTCAGGCTTTCTTTTCTATGGTTATGAAAGGACAAGATTTTTTTCTCATTTTTTAAAAAAAATTGAGCTTTCCCTTGAGCTGTAGCTTTTGGAATTCTCTGATGAAGTGATAGCCTTGGCTGGCATTTAAAAAAACCCTGCTTTTCATGACTGCTGAAAAACATTGAAATGTGTTTTCCTCTAAGGGTAAGAAATAAGAAAGCATTATTTTCTTTTAAATGACAGTTTAAAACACTCGCCTTGTGATTTTTCTTGGATATGATGGAGGTTAATCTGTTTTAAGAGTTACACTGTAAAGAAGGCAGAGGAAAATCAGAACGGCAAAGTTATCAAAATATGCTTCCTGTTCATAATTGTTTTATCACAAATTACAAAATTGCTTTTCAGGTGAATACTTGGTGAGTTCATAAAATTTGGGGTCAAAATATTTATTGCTGTCCTCACTGTGCCAGTGAGACCATTTCCTAAAATTGTTTTAGGTTTTGGAAACAGGAGTTATATTTAACCTTTTAATATAAAAACCAGCTTTTTCTGGTGTGCAGTGTTCATTCCTGGCTTTCTAACTACCTGTCTTTCTTTGAAATACTTTGATTGAAAAAGGTGATACAGTTAAAGGGTGTATTTTTCTTCAAGTAATGAAATGTTAGATTTTTTTTGTCATTACACTGAGCCTGGCCTGTGCTGCAGGGCAAAAGAGCACACCACAGGCACTCAACAAGATGCGTAATATGAATTCATGTTATTCCCATTCACATGTAATTTGTTAGTACTGCATCAAAGAATCATATTTTTAGTTTGAAATTCTGTTCTTTGGGTTCTTTTCTGTGGTTTTTAGGAAGTTCCAAAAATGACAGAGTTCCATTGCATGCACTCAGTTAATATGGCAGGTATCCTACATGTATTCTGTATTCTTTTGTCTTTGTCTTTACTCTGAATATTTTGACTATTGCAAATAATTATTTTTTCAAGTTTAACACATTATATATACAAAAAAAAAAATATATATATATATATATATATATATATCTTCAGCTGTTTTAGGTGACCAAATTATGTTATATTTTCTCTATATTCTTAATCAAAAGATAATTGATTATTCATTTTACCCAATAACATATAACGTTCTGTAAACAAATACCTACCTGCCTTACAAAAATGAATTTTTTTTTTTACTTTAAGACCCAGGTGCTGCTTTGGGGCAGTCAACAGCATACCATGAATAGCACCAGACACCAGTCTCTGTTCTTTGTCAGTCTGCCTGAGCTGCAAAAACTCTGTGCTGCTACAGTAACGCTGAGTTCTCAGATACCAGAAACTGAGGCAAGGAGTACACAGATAAAGACTTGCAGGTAAAGAGTTTTGAGGGCTATTATTTCCAGAAGCTGCTAGTGGTTGTTATTCAAATATTTTATTAGCCATACTAGAATTAACTGTAATAAAATCAGCAAAATTCTTATCAGTGGCAAACAGTACAAAATTGTTTAAAATAACTTTTCTTTTTTTTTTTTTCCTTGGGCAGAGGACTTGCTTACTATTGGGGAACAAAACCAAAATTTTTATCATGTTCTAAATATCATAGGCTAAAACTAATGACTCCACATACTTCATATTAGTCAATTATTAAAATTAATCTGTGTTTACCTGCAAAGCTGGGATGCTTCATGTAGGTTGAGAATAAAAGGAAAGACTATTGAGAAAGCAGATGCAGGCTCCTTAGCATTCACCAAGCATTATGTTATTCCCTTTAAAAGAAAAGAGGAGAAATGAGAAATTCTGCCAAAAGGAACACTTTTGGAGAGCTCCATTTGTGTGCTAAAGGCCTGTAATCTTTGTCTCAGACCATTGTGGGTCATCTAGAGCAAGTAAGTTGGACTAATCCAATTTATTATATGAACCAGTGGAAACTGATTAAAAATTGAATATATTGTGTTTGCAAAAGGTAAGAAAAATAAATTTAAGGTGAAAAAATAACATTTTAAATTTCTTTCTCATCTTTTTCATAGGCAATTATTATTCCTGTATCAAGAGATCCTTTCTGCACCTGTTATGGGGACACTGGATCAAATTTCGGTTGTGATGGCGGTCAGTATCACTGTGTAAATAAGTATCGGTAGTTACAGCCTGCTGCAGATGTGCTGGGTGCACCTCACTCAAAAGGGAGAAGCAGCACTATGTTTTACTGAGGTAAAATAATAATTTGACAGAGTTTGATGGATCTGATGGAATTTAGCAAAGTTTTAACACTGTTCTGACAAGGTTCAGGAAGTTTGATGCCAAGGTTTGCCTTTATAATTACACATGGAAAAACCATGAAAAGGAAAACTGAGTTAGAATGACTCAGAGAGAGACCAGAGGTGCAAAGAGTAAATAGGGCCCTCCTGTGGAGACGTGAGGTTCAGAGTGGATCCCTTTTTGGAATTCCTTTTTGGAGCCTATGTGTGGCTGTATCCAATCTTTGTCTCAGACTTGGTCAACAATTCATGCCTAATGGAATTATCCCTGCAATGTTTATAGTATCTGAGCAGCTGCATGGATTAGTTATTCTTCATAGCATGAATTGAGCATGCTTTCAGTCACTTACTGTGGATCACAGGTAAAGGGTCTCTTGACCTTTTGTAAGGAAGATGCTCTTAACTTCCACTTACTGCACATCAAAGGTAAAGGGTCTCTTGACCTTTTGTAAGGAAGTTTCTCTTAATTTCCAGTATGAAATCTCTAAACTTCAGAGGAGTACCTGGTCAAAACAGAGTCACCTGCCATGCAGGCCAGCTGTCGTACAGTCTGGCATTCAGGGAGTGCTCAGATTGGGCCCATCCTGATTTTAATAATTAAAGGGGGAAGTAATTGGCTTCTAATCAATAGTATAGGCAAGATAGGTGTCTTTGATTTAGTGCTGATAGCTCTTTCTGTACTTTGGTTATCTTGTACTTTCGGGTTTTGAAAACATCTTTTGAAAAAGATCTTCAAGACACCTTCACTCTCTTATAGATGAGCCAGGGACTTTCCAGCTTGCAAGTTCATCCCAGGGATGTGAGGCTTGTTGCTTCTTGGTCAGTCTGGACCAAAGTATGGCTAGGGGTCAATTGTATTTGTCACACATGCATGTTATGTTTCTCTAAGTGTTTTGTTTGAGGATCAAGGATAAGTAAAAATATTTCATTTAAAGCAGACTTCTTTCTTTGTTCGTTAGTGGTGTAGGACAACTTAAGTCCTTTATTTTTTTGATGAAATGGCATTTTCAGATGGCGAACCAGAATGTGGAATGAAATGGACTCAATTGGTAAGGTATCACCCAATTCACACAGAGAGGAGCAGGTGCAGAGTTCTGCAGCTTTGTTTTGGGCAGTCTTTGGCTCACTTGTCTTGCTTGTGAATGTATCTTTAGCTAGAAATAAGACTATATGATGACAAATGCCTGAGCTAATTTTAGTTTTCTCCTTTAAAACATGGGATAAAGTGTTTGCTTAACACTTAAAACGCACACACTTGCATGATTTTAAAAGGCAAAGTAACTGTTGTACCAGAATTTAATTTATGCTTGATCCCAAACCTTTGATTTATTTTTTTATTGTTCCTTTTAGATACCATTTTACGAATCAGGAATATGTCAAGCCTATGTAGAGAGACACGGAGCTACTGTAAGTGCTGAAATATGACACAGTTCTCTAGGCTGTTACACTTGTCTGCAATTGCTCTTGCCAGAGATGAGTATTTTTCATAGGCCCTGCAGTTTGCACTACAGAAGCCGAGTTTCAGGGTTACAAATTCGCCCCCTAGACAAAATGTGTCCTGTGAATTGGGGCATGGTAAATAAACTTTGTCAGACTCAATAGCTTTTAGAAGTTTGTGAGCAATACCTCTAGATTTCTCTGCTGCAGTGGCATCCTGCTCCTGCTCAGAGGCATTGGGGACTGATCTCGAGACAACCTTTGGGCCACAGACAGACCTGCAGCTCTCCTGCTGGTGTCATGCCCTTCATCCAGTGGGAATATTCAGGCAGCTGAACTGTCTCCCCATTTACCTTTGGGTTTACCCAGCCTGCACAGGGCAGTCTCAGGGAAACAAAACAAAAGCATAAAGAAGAAATTGAGCCCCTGAGCTTAACAGCTAATATATTTTTAGACCATTATGTATATGATTTACAAACTTTAGTATGCAACATCTATGGGGTTTATGAATGTACGTGTGGATGCAATAAGATTGGTGAGTCAGGAGACTGATTGTAAGCAAAGCCAGTAGCTCTCATAATTCATTTGTACAGCCAGCTGGGTGTATCTTAATTTGTTCCAAGAAGTGCAAATGCATATGCAGATTAGTAAGACATACACTGTTCAAATATGCTTACCTTACAGAACTGCTTTATGTTGATAAGTGTAGGTGATCTGTCATTGTTAGGTTTCCCAACACCAAGCAGTTCCTTGCAGGATTCATTAGAAACATCCCTCTGGAGGTGTATTACTTAATTCTTTTTTAGCCTGCTGTAGTTAGTTTCTTGACTAATGCTGATGGTCAAGAGAAAGCTCTTCAGGACAGGCAGAGAAGTAGAGCTGTTGGGTGAGCAAAGCTGCATTTATCTACTGTGGCTGCCAGAAAATATCTCTGGTCTTGACTCTGACAACAGAGGTAATGTCAGCTTTAGATGTTGTGCCTGTTGCCTGGAGGGAGTTGCATATTAGTAAAGTACTCCAGAGGGTTCAATTATCTTTTCCCCAAGTCTGTTATCAGCCCTGTGAAAGCATTCTGGAGCTGTCATGCACCTCACGTTCATGGCGCGTGAAATCCAAATGCGTGAAATCAAATACTGTGCTAACTTCCTCTTGAAGCAAAGTTGAAAGATGAAAGCTAAACATCACATACTAAGATTTGGCTCCAAGTTGCAGTAGCAGTATATTTGCTTAAATTTTGACTGAGGTCTTTAAAAAAATCTGTTAAATTATTAAAAATGTATGTTTCTTTTTGTCACTGTTGTTATTAGCTGGAAGCACCGCAAACAGTTACTCCAGCCCTTCTCCAAACCTGTCTCTCCTACACGCTTACAGCCAGGCTTGCACCCAGATGGAACAAGGCTGGTCATCTCTTGGTGCAAGGTACTTGGCTCACTTGGGTCAGGGATCAAGCATTTAGTTTTCAGTTCTTTATTGTAGCATTTGTTTTCCATCATTTAAATTCCATAATTATTTCATTCATTATAATAAATTGTTTCATTCCTTTATCCTATTACTTTTTTTCTTTATTTGCACTTTTATTGTTTTGTTATCCAAGTTAAATGACTCAAGTTAATATTCTGAATGGACATGCCATTCTCCTTTTCATCTTCTTCCTTATCTTTGTAATAGATCAAATAATTATGTCAACTGAATGCAGCATACAAGATGAAACCAAATATTTTTGGAAGCAGAGGGTTAGGAGGAAAAAGTGATGTATAGATTGCTGCCCACTAATATACCTTTACATATTTCTCTTTCTTATAGATGTTACTGAATCAGTGAAAAGTTAATTAATATAAGGGATTTCATCTCCTTAAAGGGAACACACTTTCAGCATTTGTGATAGAAACAAAACTGTGTGATTTCTCCTTATTTTTCACTTAAAGACTTGAGACATGGTTTAGAAAATAATGTCTGTCTATTCTATTTATTAAGGGAAAGACTTTTTGTCTCATTCAGGAAGGCAAAATGCTGTTGGTAAGTACAATATTCTGTTAATGGTAAAATTGAGAGAGCAAGGTAAAGTTAAGCACTTTCATACTGGCACAATCTTGGTATTACCAGCACAGGGTCTTTGGTTTTCATTCTGAAATAACTTCTGTCAAAATACTCTTGGTGGCAGGTGATGTTCTGTCTGTAATAGTTGTCAGCTCAACTGAACCTTTGAAAAATTACTCACAAAGATAATTTTTGTACTATTAATCTACAGCCATGGACTGACATTTGCCATTTTGAAGTTATAATTATTGCAATTAAATGCACTTACCTTAAATTATGAGTCTTGCAAGTGATGTGAAAGTTGCATAATAATAGATAGGAAAATGAGCTATGGTGCCTGTCCAGTATGTACATTTTGCTGTTGACAAAAGTGAAGTCACAAAGCATGCTGGTTAGCTATTGCAAAAATTACAAAGTGGTACTTTTACTCCAGTATAAATGTAGTCTTTAACTCCAGTAAATGTAGTCTTTTACTCCAGTATATATGTAGTCTTTAACTACATTTGGCGCTATTGCAGCCTAAATTTGTAGCAGATACATGTTGAAGAACTCAGAACTGAGTGAAAGTTCTGGAGGTGTGTCCATAAATGCTTGCCTTGCTCATTTAGTCTTTTCTATTGACAGCTCCTGGATGGAAAATACTGTGCTGAATGACTCAGTGCAGCAAATGGTTATATGAACTACATTTGCTTTGTAAATGGGTGTTTGTTTGTCAAGAATATGAGGATCAAGCACACAGTTGCACAGCAAGACTTGAGTTTCTGAGTTACTGTATGACACTAATTCATTATTATTTTTATTTTTTGCAGTTAAAATGCACCTAATTTAATTTCTGTGCTGAGAAAGTCTAGCCTTTTGATTTTCAAACAGAGCGTTTTGACTAACAATTACCTTAAATAAACATTTGTGTTAGCTTTCTGCCTAAGAGATGAGCTGTAATTCAAAACAGGGCATTGTGGTTTGTTTTTTTTTTTTTCCCTATTTAGTTATAGACCTCAATGTGTCAGAGAGACAGCTTTGCATCAGTGTGGAGCCTTGCTCAATTCGGCTGCCACCCCCTGAGGTATAAGCCAGTTACATTTTCTATGACTGTTTGTTTTATTAATCTTAATCTTTTCTATTAGGTGACTCCCAGTTAGCATGATGGGGATAGAAGTGCTTATTTCTGATTGTATTGGGACATTAACCATATCCATTGACTATCTGCACAGGTTATAAAAGCATAACATCCATATTATATCTGTATTGGTGCATTCTTGCAAACATTGTAAAACTGAGATTCAAGGCTGAGAGAGCTTTCAAAAAGCTGACAGAATATAGCAGTGAAGTGTCTTTGTGGCTCTAAATTTCCTTCTAGCAGTGTTTTCTAGAAAGTTTTCAGTCACACTGTAGTACATGGACAGTTTTGAGTAACAACAGAGCAGCTGTTGTCAGTGCCATGTTCAAGGTCCCTTTATATGGTTATCATGGAATCTGCTTAATTTCTATGCAGCTTCCAAAATATTGGAGCAGCCAGGACTATGCTGCTTGTAAGCTTAATATATACATTGTTTAAGAAATCATGGTTGAGGTTGAAATCTTATTATCCTTTTTGACAGCCATGCCACCTGTGGTGAGTATATCCATACGTGCTGGGCATATTTGTCAGGCTTGCTGGTTTCTTCTAAAATAAATATTTCTGATCCAAGCTCTTTTTTTGTTGAAATAGAAGACTAGGATTTCTTCTGAGACATGCTTGGGACATCATAAATATTAAAGCTATCTATAAGAAGCCAGTTCCCAGTCATATAGACCAGTGATGGAAAAGATCATGATGTGGCTTTATTACCGGTTTGATCCTTTCAATACTCTTCTAAAATAGAAATGGCCAGATTTTCTTCTCAGTGAATAAATGCAAAACTTCACAGATTATAGAAAGATAAAATGCTTCTCAAATCTCTGTCTTTGATTGTTCCTTACAGTCAAATTCTGACATTGTGAAAAAGTGTGGTGTTTTTTGACATCTCAGAGGATGAAACTGCATGTCCCATTAATTCTGTTCCTTGGATACTTGCACATGTTTAGGGAAAGTGACACGCACAGTTAGTAGAATAGTACAAGCATAGGTATCTGATTTGAACTTTTTAAAAATGTGCATTGAAGTGAGATAGCTCTCAGTTTGAGAAATTCCTCCTATACTCTTATTAAACCATTTCAAATAAAGTTTAATCTCACTGATTTCAATAAACTTTAAACCTTGTACTTGCATGGCTTGTGGAAATGTAGGCTCTAATATAAGATAGTGTGAAATTTGATGATAGGAATATCTTCTGAAATAATCAATCCGTGAGAGCTGATGAAAGAATAATAATATATCAAGTTTCATTGTATCATGATACACAATTATTTTAGAAAATTTTAAATTTGTACTGCTGTAGAATTATTTGCAAATAAAATTTCTTTTCTGTTTTAAGCTGGCAGATTTTGATATTTCAGCAAACACCGTAAAGCTGTTTGACAGCAATGAAAACACAGTTATTCAGCAACATTCCATATTAAGTAACTGGTGTTATGTTTTGCCAAGGTAGGAATCTGTTCACATTTCAACAGAAGTAAACATTTCTCAGAATGTTTGCCCTACAAATTGTGAATTTGGTGCTAGTGATAAGAACAATTTTGTTTTACAGTCTGTTTTAAATTCAAAAATTTGTTGTTTTTGTTATCTGATTGTTAAGGAAAATGAAAAAATCAACAAATCATAAGTTACAAAGTTAAATACTATTTTAATTTTACTAATCTTTATGCTACTTTTATAGTAAGCAAGAGCATAAATTTTTCTTAAATACAATTTTAGCAGAAAGTCAATTTAAAGAAAAAAATATTTCCACCTTTGCCTTGAACCACCTCCATTTTTACCTAAGATTTTTCATCATTAAATAAAAGAGAAGTAATGGTGATATTTGCTTTTGTTTTGCATTCACTGCTAGTGAGTGTTGAAGAGAAATGTCACTTGTAGTTGTCACTTTATTCTTTACCATACTTCAGAAAATATTGCTATTGCTATGTCATAAACTTATGAGCTAAAGGTATTAGTCCTCAAAACATAAATATACTCTCTAAATACTTTGAATGCCAACAATAAGAATTTTTTTTCCCCCAAAAGACCAGTATATTTTCAACTGGATTTTATGACACCCTTTCTAAGAATCCCTTCTTTACCTGTGCACAGCATGAAGATGGGTCAGATCATAAACATCAGCCACATAATTCCTCCAGAATCTCCTTTCCATTCATATAAAGATTTTCAAATGCACTGGAAGAGTCTGGTAAGAAACACATACACTGCTTTCATTTTTCCCTCCCTTTTTTTGCCTGTTGAGTTTGTCCTTGTAATACCTGTTTTTATTTGGTTTATCTAAGTATGGATATATTCTTCCTGAGGATCTTGAAGAGACAAAAATATACTTGAGTGTTTACTTCAAACCAATAGGGGAAAGGTTCTTCACGTATCCTTTCAGAATATATTTGTTATGTTTCCTCTCACACTTCTAGCAAAGCTCTGCTTTACATTTTTCAGTGTGCACATTTCCTTCTCTCATAATTTCATAGTAGTCAGTAGAGAAGTGTTTTATTAGACAAATTAAAACAAAATGTTTAGTCAAGTCTCTGTCCCAGTATTGAATAATAGGAAGTCAAGTAGAACAATTTGCTTCATGGCTTCCATAAATGTGATAATGCCACTTTAAATGTGATGTAAAAGGAAGTGGTGTAAAAGAAAGTAAAATTGTGCAAAAATGTGACCAACAAAAATTGCTTTTAGAGAGAATTTTCCTGCCAGGAAACACTAAACTAAGGTTAGTTATATTGAGTAATCTTTGCTCTTATAGATTAGTGTGGTATTAATTGTGCTGAAGTCCTGTAACTTTATAAACTTCAGGCCCATAAGGAATTAAGTGCTTTTGTTCACCATTTAATAAACCATTTAGACAAACTAATGTTTTCTTCTTAAAAAAAATTATTAATAATTATAGAAATGTAAAGACACTTGTTATGTATCCCTGAACACTTACTCAGGTACCCTTTAAGTTGCATCCGAAGTCAGCCAGTGCAGTATTTCCCCAGAACAGATGCAGAAAGTGTAGTGAACACTTTTCTTGCTGACATGAAGAGCAATTTTTCACAGCTGTGTGGATTTCCAGTAAAGATGACAAGTAAAGCACTTTATGCTACAAAGGAACTCTCCAGGGCTTCAGTGCATGTAAGGCTTTCTTTTTGAAGGTATTAGTGGCAGATACTTTTTCATTGTAGGAAGTGGTCTTTATCATATTCAGAGCACAGTAGGAGCATATAACTATGCTTTTCACAACAAACTATCAGTCCTGTAACTATTAATTATCATGTAAGTAAAAGCTCCAGTATTTACCATTGTAAAGTTGTTACTAACATTACAAATACATTTAAAAACAGACTTGGTGTTAATTAGTTGCTATCAGTATTTGCAGTTCTGTAGATATTTTTTTTTTTTTTTTTTACGTTTGGATATCCAGAACTTTCTCAAATCTCTTCCATAATAATAAAAATATAATAAAACAATAATAACAGTAACATTATTACTATTGTTACTGTTACACAGGCATGTAATGACAGGACAAGGAAGAATGACTTTAAACTGACGGAGGGTAGATTTGGATTAGATATTAGGAAGAAATTCTTGTGGTGAGTGTAGTGAGGCACTGGAACAGGTTGCCCAAATATGTAGATTCTCCATCTCTGGTAGTGTTCGAGGCCAGGCTTTATGGGGCTCTGAGCAGCCTGGTCGGGTGAAAGTTGTCTGTGCCCATGGCAGTAGCGCTGGAACTAGATGATCTGTCAGGTCCCTTCCAACCCAAACCATTCATGATTCTATTACTATTATTACTAGCAGCAGTATTAATATCATAATTTATTTAAAAATAAAAAGAGGACTGTGTGGATATAAGCATTTTAAAACACTCAAGCTGTAAGATTTACTCCATGTCTGGTGATGGAAAGGAAGCAAGTAATCAAAACTCCTGCAATTTGAGGTTGTGACGAAGGCCAAGGCTCAAATGTCTTTGGTAGCAGTGTGTGAAAGAAGAAATGAAGTAATTAATTCTGAACAAATAATAGTGACAAAAGTTGCAGAGGTTCTAAAATACTATAATCCTCTTTCAGAAAGCAGTTTCTGTTTATGTCTCTCCAGTGATCAAAGCTAGAATGGGTCCTCTGTGTCATCTGCAGTTTTTATAGACATCCAAACTGTCTTTTGCTCAGAATACAGATGCTCTTAGAAGTCTTAAGAGATGAGGAGCCCTGTCAGTCAAAGCCTCTGCAGAACCCCTCAAAAGGGGGTTCATTATCCAGCTGGAAAGCACTAAACCAAGATAATTACTGTAATTTAAGTCTTTCCTTCTGAGAAATAGGATGTTCTTGCATAGTTTGTAAACAAAGAACTCGGGGAGGATTAAAAAACCCCCTTAATTTATAGTGGCAACCAAATATTGTTTTACAATATAGTCATTCTAATCCAAAACACAAAATTGTATTCTTATTTATTGTGGTGTGCATTAAGCTGATACCATATAGCGAGGCATTAGGTGGCACTATCAGATCGTTAAATCCAGTTTATTCAATTTAGCAGCTCTTGATATGTTGCAGGAAATAAAACCTACGCATCCGAAGTTGGACGGTGAGATGGTTTGTGTAGTATCTCTATCGCAGGCTCCTCCAAGAAAACCTACTTTGCCTGGAATTCTTTCACCGTGCAGTACGGAAAACAGCCACTGGATGGAGCGTTTGATCAAAGAGCCAGGAACAAGCAATTTTTCGAGTTGCAGTAAGAGTCCAGGAGGGGTTAGCATTGAAGCAACAGAGAAATCAGTGAGCAATAAGCAAATACCAAGCGTACCAGAGTTACCAGCTGCAAAATTTTTAGGAACACCTGTAAACTCAGCCCTTGAATCCACTCTCCCAAAAGTCAGCAAAATTATACCAATTTTCAAAGGAAAGTTGATGCAAATGAATGGAAAGATCACAAATCAAACAGATAGGAAGAGAAAGGAAAATGCTGAAAGGCATTCACCAATAAAAAATGTGGGTGTTTTGTCTTCTATGCTGTCTGTGCACAAATCCAGCATAACTCAGGTTTTCAAACACGTTCAAAATATGCCAGTCAAAACTCCTACTGACAGCAGTGTGCTTCAGGTAAAGAGCATGAAAACACACACAAAACATGGTACACCCATATTCCGATGGAAAACCCAGTCTAGTGGACAAATTACTAACTCTGATTTTTCTGAAAACTCAGCTTCAGGTGGCAGTCCAAGTGAAGTCAATCACAAAAAGGCAAATTCTCCATTCTTTCTTAAGAATGTTGGGCCAGTGCTTCAGAAATCAAACACCAGTCCATGTCTGAACACACATGAATCTTCTACTTCCAATGCAAGAAGGGGGAAAAAGTTTACAAGTCAAAATACTACTCAATTTCTTGAGAAACAACACCAGTCAATGGAAGTACAGATTTGTAAATTAGACAGTGAAATGACAAATTCCAGTTTGTCACTGCAACAAACAAAGAGATCAAATAGAGGAGCTGGGTTAAATATTCATGAATCTGTCTTCAAAGATACAGTGTGCATGGCCAAAAGTGAAGACAACAAAGCAGCATGCCACTCTAAGGACTGCACTGCTGAGACAACCAGTCATCATTCCAAACCTAACTTTGAACAGGTAAAGGGCTCATTCTCACTGCTTCTCACAAATTCAAAAACAACATTAAGCAATAAAGAGCATGACTTCCATCATGTTCTGCCATCATTCTCAATATAGTTTTCTAAAATTCTACCATATAACTTAATGTTGTCACCCACTGCTGCTTTTTTTTTTTTTTTTTTTTTTTTCTTTCTTTTCTGGAAGGGAAGATGATTTACTGTGCTTTGTGAAATAAACCACTTCTTTAATCTGAGACTTTTGTGGTGGGGTAATTAGCTTTCCTTTGTTTTAGGCAGTTTATCCAGGTCTGTGTGAGGTTAACATGGTGGCATTTTTTTTGGTGTTCAGTCTTTCTCCATATAAAACCATATTAATGGAATAATTCCTTCCTTCTGAAAGGAATCCAAAACCTCATAAATTGTGTAGTGCTAACAGCAGTTGTGTGTAAGGCATTGTGCTGTTAAACAAACAAGGTTTTGCAAATACAAGTTTAATTACAATTTCACAAAAAGCACAAGTTGCAACAGCAAAAATCCTACTGGACATGAGGAAAAAATCCTCTGTGAGAACAACTAGTCAGCTACTAGAACAAGTTGCAGAAGGAGGTTTTTGGGTTTGTTAGCCTTCCATATTCTCAGAACTTGACTGAATGGGACCCAAAGCAGGGTGATCTATCTTTGAAGTTAGCTCTACTTTGGGTAAAAGTTATGATTAGGTGACAGCTAGAAGTACTTTTCCTCCTATTTTTTTTTGTGCTCCTCTCTGCATTTCAATTAAATAAATAGTTGAGCTGATTTCAGTGCAATTTTTGTGAGGATGATATTCCATGTATTGGGTACATGGACGAAATGTCTTGGGCTTATCATGTTTTTCATCTCTACAACGTAATTTGGTAGGTCATATCAGCTTTGTGTGATGAGGGCACCTTTTGAAAAAGCAGGTAATTTTAAAAGTTAGAGATCTTGTTCAAAATGCTGTGGGGTGGTTTTTTTTAATGAAGGTATAAACTTCTGTACTTTAAGATGATTACAGGGAACAAGTATCTGACATGTGAAACACTGACCTCAAAACTGACTTTGCCAGTCAAGGAGAGCAACATGGAAGCATCTGTAAAGAAAACTTGTGCCAGAAGAAGACAGGTAAACTCTCCCCAACACATATACTCCTTAATCTAGTCCAGAAGGACGTGAATTAGGAGACAAAAAAGATATTTAAAAATCTGTAGTATGTTCCAATTAAAATGGGCAGGCTAAGAAATCTTACTGACCTCTCTGGATAAAAATTACCTTAACCAGGATAAAAGTAACAGTAACCATGGCGTATGATACTGTCACTTGAAGAGTTCATTTTAAATGTTTGTCTCCAGCAAAAGATGCTACTGAAATGTTTAATGATGTTACTGTTTCTGAAGCAGATTTTCTGATTCTGCAGAAAAGTTCTATCCTGCCCAGTGTAACTCTGGGCATTCTCAGTGGCTCTGTGAGTTTTTCATCTCAAGGACTTGAATTTAGCAACATTCTGTAGAAATGACTTTTTGTTTTGTTATGCTTTTAAAGCCAAGTACGAGGCAGTTCTGGACGTTTTAACTGTAATTAAAGGAACACAGTGTGTGCAGATCAGCAAAGGCCAGTGCAGCAGCCCCAGGGGCCTGCTGCAGGAACACACTCACACCCCAGAGCTCGAGCTGCAGCACGGAAGAGAGCAGTCTGTGTGGGAAGCGCCAGCCCAGCTGCTCTGAGCTGGCCCCATCCAACTGCAGCTGGGAAAGGCTCTTCCACAGGGCCACAACCCAATCAGAGGTTACAGGCCCAGCACTGCAGTAGAGTCACTCTCACAAAGAGAAGAAAACCAGCAACTAAAATTAGCTGTTTATAGGAATAACAACCCCAGGGGTCTGGGTGTTGAGGGGAGACTTCCACGGCAATACGAATTAATGAAGTCCTCTGCCTGCTGCTGGGAATGACTCAGACACACCAGGGCTTGTGAGCATGGAGAGTTTGTAGCCAGCCTGGCAGCACTGTTGGAATGGGGAAGGGGCACTGCCCTGGCCTAGTCAGGAGTCACAAGTGCCCCAATGCATTCCTCACTTTCCAGGCAGGCTCTGAGTAGCACAGGTACCTGCATGAGCCCTCCAAGCTATTTTTGGGAAGTGTAAGGACACAGCAAGTTCTCACTGCCACATTGCCACTGCAGTGCTGCCACTGCTGGACTCAAGAGAGGTGGATGCACAGCTCTCAGGGAGTTTCATTGGTGTGTCAGGAATAGGAAAGAGACTTGTCTGTTAATTGGGATTGGAATGGATTCTCTGATGCTCATTAGGCTGATCCCTCCTGTCCCCAGATTAAAATATGATGGTACTAATTGGAGACACTACTAAACACATCTCTGAAGAATAAGCCTTGGTCATTACTGATCATCAGAAATGATAGCTGGTTTTGAAAGTCATGGTTACCAGCATGTAAAGGGTATTTTCAAAGTAGCCATGGTCCTAATTATTTAGCCACTTTACTTATAAGCATACTTTAAATTATTTATATTGGAAAACAGAAACTGTTATTAACTATTCAACTAAGCATTTCACTCAGAAACATTTTTTGTAGTTGAACATTTAGCTTATAATTGCTGCTTCATTTGCTTTATTGGCTTTTGCCCTTTTCTGTTTGTCTTCTTTTTATAAGCAGAAAGAAGAAGGTTATTCAAAGTTAAAGAGAGCCAAAAGAAGTAAAACTTCTACTTAAGGTGTTCTGGAGCATTGAAATAAAACTCTGGGTACGTTTATTGGAAATTTAAAATATTTTCTTTTTATTAAAATAATATCACATGTCTGTAATAGTTCCTGCACTTTTGGATCATGATGATGATATCAGCTGTCTACAAAAGAATCACTTTACTGTAGAAATGGCTTCTAGAGCAAACTGATGAGGTAACTGAGGTAACTAAATTGCAAAGGACACTAGCAAATAAAGCATTGTGCTTTTTTTTGTGAAACAAGCAATGTTAAAAAAAAGGCATTTTGTACTTACTAGAACTTAGAGTTTGACATAAATTTGTACTTTGAGTGGCTCATTTTTCTCTCAGTCTAAAATAAGCCTGGTTTGTGGGCTTCAAATTTTCCCTTGAATCTGAGCTGAAGTTCAAACCAAAAACCATTAAAGTGGAGCTGTGTATATTATTTGATATCATTACAAGAAATGTGGCTAAATGCTCTTGTGTTGCCAAGATCTAACCACAGGACAAAATTGTCTGTCATAAAAACTGAATAAATTTAGTTTTGTAACGAGATATTTCAACCCACGTTGTGGGTGGTTGTCAGTAATACTCTTGCTGGATAAATCAAGCTTGTCCTTTGAATGTTCCTTTGAATACCAAGAATATAGCATCAGGACATAGTATGAGGAGCTCACCAGCTTTAAGGACCAAATGCCTATCACAAATTATCAGTAGTAAAACATGCAGGAAAGAGTAGCCTATACGTTAACTGTTTCAGAGATAAATGGAAGTATATTTATTCGGATTAAAATATTGATGGAAGCAAGATGGTCACACAGACATAGCAGCACAAAAAAAAATGTATATTATACAAAGCAAATAGAAAGACAGAGCAATAAAGATGCAAAATATAAACTGTACATCTTTTAACCTGACTTTTAGCTTCATCGGAAGTGATAACAAATAGCCAAATATGCATTTTGTCTCAGAGATGCACTTCATGTCCTTCCTTTCCTTATTGGGATACATTTCCTCAAGTGAACAAATATATCAGTTGCCTGCTTTTCCTAAAGAAAGTCTCTGGTATGGATGGCACCTTTACATCTCTGGCCTTCACACTTTGGTGTTCAGCCTATTCTGTCCCTGGGTTTAGCATTTCATCTCTCCTGCTTCAAGCCAGGCAGTTCAGGCATGACCCTTCTTCAGAGGTGATCTGTTCTAGTGATCAGCACAGATATCCACAGGTCCAAAGTCTGTGGCTTTCACTGTGGACTGATGAGCAGAAGTGGTGTCTCTGTGAATGGTCATAATTTTACTTTTTTTTAACTCTGTTTTTTTTTTTTTTTTTCTTATTTATGAGTTAAATGCCACAGCGTCAAGTGGATCATGGTAGATAATGTTTAAACCCCTGAGAGAAAACAGTGTTTTCCATACAGTGTTTAAAATATGATTTCCAAGAATCCCACCGGTAAGGGGTCTTCATTGGTGTTGATGATTTAAAAACAAAACTAGAGCTAAAACAACTTCTGCTGTTGGACTCTTGCCTACAGTTTTGATTCTGAAAAGCTGGGCTCCAAATTCCTTTATTATGTATTACTACACATGCATTCAGAGTGCATGTTTTCATTTGAACACTTGGGAATAACTTGTGAGTTTTCAAATTTACTGCATGGCAAGATTTATGTGTGAGAAGTCCTTACACTGGAATTCAGTGATGTAGTCAGCAGAAAGGACTTTGTTCTATAATTAATGACAAAAAAAGCATTTTTTACAATTATCTTGCAAAAAGGGTTAGTTTTTATGACTTATGTGCCAAGTTGCACAGCCTCTTGACTTGTCCAGGAAATCACAGCATAATTCTAATTTTTTTCTTTGTTTTGTTGGAGTGTGTTAATAAAGCAATGTGAGAGAAATATTTAACATTTTAAGAAGCTGATTCTAATACTAAGAGTCTCCATGCTTAGTTCTTTATTAATGGAAGTCACCCTATCATTTTCAAGGTCAAAAACTACTGTGAAAGGGAAATTTGTTTTCTAAGACAAATCAGAAGTGCGGAGCTTCCAAAGGACAGCACATACTACTACAGAAAGGTGTTTTAAAATAAGCTTTTGCAGCATTGCAATTGTTGGTGGAAGAACAGACGTATTAAAAATGTCAACTCTGAAGCTTCCAAGCTTTTTCCACTGATCTGCAAAACTCTTCCTGTTGTTCTGCTCTGGTGTTGCAGTGAGATACTACTGACTTTTGGTTTCAGTTGCCAAATTTCATTTAGCAAATGAGAAGATAAAAATTCATCACAGACAATAATAATAGCAGGATTTCACCTGAAAGTATTTGCTTCTATTACTGTCAGAATATTGTGTGAATATAAGAGTAAGGTACAAAGTACACACGATTGGAATGATATTAAAAAATTCTCAGCAGTTTTGGGCTGAGATCTATTGGACTATTTCTTCTAAAAGATGCATCCCTCAAGCCAACATTTAGGAATTTATCTTATAATTTGAAGGCTATTTTGCAGGAATTTCCACACAGCTGTCTTTTAAATGCTTTCTTCGTGTGAAATTGTAAGCTAAAATAGTATCTTTCCTATGTAGTGAAAATATTTGGTTTCCTTAAAAAAAAGATTCTGCAAATGTTCAGTCTTTCAATGAAAAATCAGTTTCTGTTATGATGTGGGGAAATAACCTAATCAAATCTAGTAAGAGAAATAACCTTTGGACTGTGTACATCAGTAGGTTGTTGGTACCTCAGTATAAAAAAAAAGGTGCTATTGTAATATTTTTTCTGTTATCCTGTCCATTTTCCATTTCTATGGGATTGATTCAGGTTAGTACTTAATTTATTGCATGGTTGACCATTTATAAATGCTAAAGAATGGTATCTTAAGATTCCATGTCTTACTTTCGTGTAGAGTTGAGAATGTGGTTTAGCTACCCGACCTCAGCCAAAGGTTAAGAAGGTGTGAATAAATTTCTGCAACAGAAGTTCCTTCTTCCAACACCACAACTGGCTGTGATATTTTTAGGGCTTTAAATTTAAAAAGCCAAGATCTAAGAGAAAGGCTAAATATCCTTTGTGCATATATGTGCACATATATGTGCGTAATACCGCTTATTTATGATGAAAAGAATTCTTCCTTGTTCTGTGTAAAAATGCAGACTTTTAATTTGAATGCCCTGAACCCAAGCTTTGTGCACAGAATGCAAATACAGATATGGGAATACAGCAATATTTTTTTCCCTTTATATTAGCCATAGAGTCTTAGTTGTCTTATGTTTTCTTCTATTATGTAAACTTTTTCTATGTTTTCCTCCATTCAGGTTCCCAAGAGGGCAGTAACATATTTGAGAATCTCTGAACGTTGTGTATTTTGCTCTTTGTCATTGGTAGCTGTTTCTGGAAGAAAATTTGAGGGTTAAACACAGTCAAGTGAGTCCATGTATCATCAACTTCTTCAGACAGTTCAGGTTAATAAGCCTGTAATGCATTTGAAAATTTAACTGAATTGTTTAGTTTTTTAATCACATTTTGTATGTCCTGCTACTTGCTTACGCAGTTAATAATTCTTCCAAATTATATTGCTGTTCCTAGTTGGGTTTTTAAAGATAAAATATTTCATTCTTTGTTACAGTGTCTGGGCCAGTTTGATTCATCAGTAAAACATTCCCAAATAAGTTTTCCTTGTCAAGTCAAATGATTGAAAAATAAACAATTTTATTCCTACAGGAATAATTTAAAAGCTGGATTTGACTCAAGCTTCATTAATTTTTGTTGTATTTCTTGATTTCAGACATGAAACTGCTCTGTAAAATATTTTTTTTAAGTTTAATTGACAACCCCATTCTTCAGGAGTTCACAGAGAACTTGTAGTTGCCCTTTCAGTAATTGTATTGCTGTCAGTGACCTACTTCAACGTGCAGATACAAATATATACACATATATAAGATTGTTGCCTCATAATCACTGCTTTGAAATGAATATTATTATGTTACCTGGAAAATAAGAATCAAATGTCACACTGGCTCCTAAACTCAGATCTTACAGAATTGTCATTTAACACTTGTTTTGGACATACAGTTGCAAATCTTTTTTTCTAAAGGGCTTGATACAATGGGACTTTATGCCCTTCATGAATTTGGTTTTTTTATGTTTATGTTGCAATAGTTGTATTTCTCTTAGCTTCATTTTTCCAAGTTGGATTTTGTCCTACTACTATGACAACTTTTGTTTTTTGTTTTTTGGTTTTTTTTTTTCTGGAATGGTGACTGTCAACATAGCTCTAATTTCATGGTGCCAGTGTTTAAAAGGAAGTGAGCTATTCAGCAACGTCATTTTCTCATACATAATACAAAAAAAAATAAAACACAAAACAACCAGCCAAGACAAATAATAAAAGAAGTTAGTGGAATATGCAGCGAGAAATCAAATTATATTTACATTTTGTATGGAAGCTGGTATACAAGGCTACTTTTCAAATGCTGCAATTTAGTTACCTTTCTTAAGTTTGGCTGTATGTAACTGATCTTTCTCCTGTCTTACAGGGAAGAGCCTGTAGATTAGTTGCATTTCTGCCATGCTATATAAATTAGTGTTTTGCCTGATCTGTTTCCTATTGTTGCTTTTAAAATGCTGCTGGTTGCCAACATTTGTCTTGAATTATCACAGAAGTAATTTTGCACTATTTTTGCATTTTTAAATGTTTATATCATTTTGTGTTATCTGTTATAAAACTGAAAATACAGAAAAATTTATTTACACCTCAGCTCCAATGTGTTCCATTTAAATAAACTGTTGAGTTACTCATCTGTGCTAAATTGCCAGCTACTTCCTGGTCTGAAGTGTGGGGAAGAACCCTGTTACTCCACCCCACCCACCCACTCCTCGTCAATGCAAGGGAAGGTGTTGATGGTGAGCGGAACCTCGCTGGGTGCAGGAGTGGTGGTGGTGGAAATGCCACTCGTGGGAAGGAAGGATTTGTGCCTTGGGAGGATTTAGTGATGCTGAAGGGACCTTTGCTGCTGCCTTGCTCTTCACTGTTTGTGTGGAGGGGTTGTAAGAGCTCACCTCAGTTTCTGCTTTTAATCAGTTCTCACTAACTGGGCAGAACACCCTCACTTCTGGCAGGTGCCAGAACCTGTCAAAGCACAGGAACCATCAACATCCAGGATCACATGGAGCTCCCACATGTGATGTCTGCGGGCTTGGTTTCTCAGGATTAAACAGACTACTCCACGGGTCCCAAAATATATAAATGTACAGAGGAACAAGTGAAAATGGAAAAGGTTAAAACAATTCCCAGGTGTGAGAAGCTGGTCAAGAGGTCAGCTGGCAAAAATTATCACTTGTCCACTGACAACTGATGGGTTTTATAGTGTCTTATAGCTTTACCATCAGTTCTCAAATCATCTGATTTTATATCTAAGTCAATTCATATTTACATTTGCCAAAGCTTTCTTTGTCCTCTGTATTAGAGGATTCAACAAATATTTGTTGAGTTGAAGTATTCATGATGAGTTCACAATATTTAGTAAATACGCATTTCTAGAGAGTGATCTTTCCTCACGTGTATTCCTAAGCTGACACTGTTCTTATCCTCCCTCTCTTCACAGATGTAAGCCAGAGGGAATTTTTATATACTTTAAATTGGCATAAACTCAAGCCCTCTGTCAAATCTCAATTTAAAAGTTTGCAGATTATTTTATAGGTGCTTATAACTGCAGGGAAGCTTGCTGTTTAGTTCCTTTGGTGCCAGCTTCATGCCAGCTTGTTCAAACCAGATGGTTTAAAAATATTCCACAGATTAAGATCTCTGGAAGCATTATGTCCCTGTATCACAAAGTTACTTAGCAAATACAGCACTTTAAGAAATTTGGGCTGCATGTTTTTTTGCACCAACATGCTCATCCTACCTTCACGGAGAACCAGGTACTGAAGAATTGTGGCTTCTCCTGAACTAGTTCAGGGAAAACTCTTATCCCAGCCCTGAAAACCATACAGTATTCTTCTGTCTCTTGGCAAATCTGAGTGGTTCTTTTGACCCATGCACAGCACAGATCAGCAGCTCAACCTTTCACTTAAAAATTCGTAGCCAGGATGAGCAAGTCTGTTTTCCCTTGGATCTGTGCAGAACTCTATGCAAACGCTGTACATCTTATCTCCCCAGGGTAGTGTTAGAATCTGGAACAAGGCAGTCCAACTTTGCTGGAAAATATATGAAAACTGTTTTCAAAGAGCTTACAGATCCACCAGGAACACACATAGCTTCTTGCAACCATTTTTATTGTTCAAAACAGTGACAACAAATTTCTTATGTAACCCAGTATGTAAAAGGGATTTAAACTTGTTCCAGTGGGAGAAGTTCAAAAGTATTGAAGGCTAATATGTCTGATCTTCTTGCAGGAAGCTCTTTGTCTGGGATTAAATAATCACTTTCAGAGAGACACTTCTGTTCCATGGTGTTAACAGCTAAATAAATATGTGTGTATATTTATATATAAGCATGCACACACATATCTGTATGTATTAAAGCACATGTATGAATATGCACATACATACATATGGCTGTGCTTCATTAGAGATGTTTAAAAAATGTGCTGAGTGTGTGTCATGTGAAAAATGTTATTCTAGTACAGACAGTCCAGATTGGGCAGCAGCATTGGGAAGTGCCCTGTTGCCAAGTACCAAGGGGTGGTGCAAAAGGGATAATATTCATTTTGTTTCCCTGATTCCCCTATCCACAATACAAAGTTTTATTTGCAATGACAGGAGTGGCTGCCAAAGCTTAGCTGGTTTAACTGTACTGAGCTTAATTAAATACTATTAAACCATCAACTGCTATCTAAATAAATCAACAGTAATAGAAGTGTGCTGGTAGCTGCAGATTGCAGAGTGGTTATGGCATGCAATCTTGGGTGATGCCAACTCAGTAGTGAAGGTAAAACATTGACTCTTCTTTGTGTGCCAGGACCTACCCATTCCAACCCTGGTCTGTGCACTGCAGGTACCTGGGAGTTGAAAGTGGTCACCTGGCTGGGTGACCCAAAGGTAAACTTTAACATAAATAAACACAGAGCATGTTGTTGCATGCCTCTCAGCTTCCACGGTCCAATGAAATGCATTTCCCTTAATTATGCACAGTATCACAGCGCAGATTTTGGCAAGAAGGAGCATTTGTCTTGCAAAGCAGTTGGCCACCTGTCTCAGTGCAGCGAGTACCAGGGGATGGTGACCAGCAGGTTGAGGGAGGGGATTTCCCCCCTCTACTCTGCTCTCATGACACCCCGCCTGGAGTGCTGCATCCAGCTCTGGGCCTACCAACACAAGAAGCAAGTGGACCTCTTGAAGCAGGTCCAGAGTAGGGCCCTGAGGATGATCAGAGCACTGGAGCATCTCTGCTATGGGGACAGGCTGAGGGAGCTGTGGTTATTCAGGCTGGAGGAGAGAAGGCTCTGGGGCTTCCTCACAGCAGCCTTCCAGCCAAAGGGTACAAGAGAGAGGGAGAGGCTGTTTGCAAGGGCACAAAGATAGGACACAGAGTAATGGCATTAAACTGAAAGAGGCAGGTTTAGATCAGATGTTAGGAGGAAATTCTTCACGGTGAGCGTGGCGAGGCACTGGAGCGGGCTGCCCAAAGAACCTGTGGATGCCCCATCCCTGGAAGTGTTCAAGCCCAGTTGGATGGGACCCTGAGCAACCTGGTCTAGTGGAAGGTGTCCCAGCTCATGGGAGAGGGGGTTGGAATGATCTTTATGGACCCTTCCAAAGCATTCTATGATTCTATGAAATCAGCTAAAACTGCTCAGTGCCAAAGTGTTTTACAGAATAAAAATAGGAAGGGTTATTCTCCTGGGAGGTGCAAGCAAGAAACCCCTATATCCACACATGCAAAAAAGAAAGGTTCTTATTTAATTTTTTATGTCACCTTTTTTATTACATTATGCAGCAGAAGTATTTTTATTGCAACTGAAGCTTCACGTCTCTGGGATATTTCAAAGCACATGAGGTAAATGAAACTAAATTAAACCTCTGCTGAAGAGGGGAAAAAGGGGTGGTAAATCATAGTTCAAGATCAGAACATGTAGTTTAGTCTTCAAAATAAAAAAAAAAAATCAGAACATTAATTTCATTTATTTTCCATTTATACAATGGAAAATAATATGTGAAGAATTAAAACGGAACCCTGGTAAAGCAGATAACATTCTGCAGCTTACTGTGCAGCTTTTAGTGTGTGTGGCCAGCACCGTAAAGTACTGAAGTATGTGTAAATTCAAACATTTGTTAACCAGGAAAACTCTGTAGCTCTCCTTGTATTGCCAGAGAGACTTAAGTAAGGCAGAGTTCCATAAGTTTGTGTTTTCTTGGAGTTTGGATGCTTTGAAGAGTGACAAAAGCTTTTCATTGTATATCAGATTTTGCAGCTCCTGTAGGAATGCCCTAAGTAAAATGCCACTCAAAGTGAACACATTGTCCTAGGTTATTGCTTTTCAGTCTCATACTGCTAGTTGAATACTCTGCCTCTGCAATTTAGGAAGAATAACAATAAAATCCAAAATCTGCCCATCCAGTGAAAGTAAATGCATCCGAGTAATGGAAAACACATAGCTCCCAATACCTGGGCACCCAGCCAGCCCAGCTTGTCTTTAATCATACATATTCATTAGTTCCCATTTGGAGATGAGTCAATTGAAGTTAGTAGTATAAGTGCACACAGTATGAGCCACCATTCAGCTGTGGAGGTAAAAGCGACACCAGTTTGGGGATTTCATGTGCACTGGGAATACTGGGTAAGCACACATCCCTTGGCCACTGGCATGTCTGCATCTCCTGAAGTCTGAGGCTACAACTGGGTGAGGGGTCCTGAACCGCACTCCCTCGTGTCCTGCTGTCCTTTGTACCAGAATGCCAATTTTACCTGTTTTCCCAGGCCTTTTATGGGCTGGAGGGAGCCAGCTGGATGGGAGTGGGCAAGAAGTTGAGTTAAATCACAGAGACACTCCTTTAGACAGCTGAGTTACCTGTTTGATATACGACTACAGAGATCAATTTATTTTAAATTACTTGAATTAAAAGGCTAAAAGCTACTTATTTACTGCAATTTTAGTTAGTGATAATAAGCCTGAGGGAATTTGTTGTAACAATTATGCTGGGAGTTTCAATGCTCTGAATACCTTAACTTTTGCAACTTTATGGAGAAAAGTTCTCATCTATTGGGATAATTTTAAATATTAATGGAAATTTTAACATGTGCTATAGAAAAAGATTTCTTTTGAAATATTTGAGTTTTCTTTTCCAAACTTCAGTAAAAAAATATATTTTTATGCTATTATATGGAATTTTAAACCCAAGATGCAGATCTAATGCAGTCATATTGACAGCTGGAAAGGAGAAGAAAGATCTCACAGAAGGTCTCTGTAGATTAAATAGAAAAAGGTAAAGAGAAAAGGAAAGTTTTTTGGTGAACTAAGCCCAATCCCTGCCAAGGGGGAATAAACCCCCCTAACTAAATGCCTGCCTAGCTGGAATCTCATCTGAACCTACCGAGCTGTGCATTGGTAATGAGATAGCATGGAAAGCATGCATCATTAATTTTTAAGAGAGCTACTGTTAGAAGAAAACGATCAGACTTTGTGAAGAGTGTAATAGACCTGTCAGGGCCATGTTTTAACACCAGAACATTTTTATTTTCATGTCTCCGAAGAGTCAGTATCTGTTTAAGTTACAGCAACACTCATTTATTGTGCAGTTTCACACAGTACCCAGGGGAAATTTGATACAAAGTTTAGCTCCTTCGGATCAACTGCACTTGCCTGCTACTGCATAATGAGGGCAAGTATTTTAGAATAATTTTCATTTTCAGATATAACAGTCACATAAGCTCAGAAAGTCTGTAAAAATTTAAGACTCACATAGGATCAGTGGATGTGGTACTTGCAGTCCTGATGAGCTTATACTCAAGCAGGACAGACACATTTTTGGAGGCACAAACTATGGACAGGAGCAGAGGGTTGGTGAGTATCAAAATTTACAACTGGTTCTATGTCACAGTTCCCACTGAGCTCTTTGCACTTTTAATCAAGTCTCCCTTTATGATTATGGTGGCACTCGCATTAAAGGCAATTAATCAATCATACTGAATTCTGTGTAATTTTTGTCACTCCTCTCTCCCACGAGTTTATGCTTGCTCAGTTCAAAGGTGCAGTTCTCTGCCTCCATCCAAATGAGGGTCTTCCCACCTCTGCCTCATGAGCGACAATGTGCTTAGAACTACAGTGTGGATAATGCACATTTGGGAATGCTCTACAGAACGTAATTAATGGGACTGCCTGTCATTCCTAGTGAGTCATGTTTGGGCCAGTAACAGTTTTCATATGGTTTAGGTTGCTCAATCTTGCTTAATAAGACAGTTGTGATTAAATGCATTCAGAGCATCTGAGCCAGGTGTCCTTTGAAAAGGAAATCTAACAAAAATTGAAATAAGCTTTATTTTTCCCATTTTGGTCTTTTGAGATTGAGGTTTTCTGTTCATCACCAAACACATTAGATTTCTTTTATCTTTTCCTTCTAACATTTCTTCTTGGAGGGAAAAAAAAAATATTTTTACTTAAAACTGTGGGCATAGACATTCAGCTCATGTATTTTCTCATGTCTTTGTTCATGTCTTTTTTATCCTTGGTCTTTTTGCACCAACTTTTATCGCTTCTTGCTTGTGCTTACAGTGTGTTGTCTCACAAAGCTGCCAGCTCCCATTTGTGATGATGTTTTGCTGCTCTCTGCTTTTCCTCCTGCTCTGTTCCCAAGCAGGTCACCCACAACTGCAGCTCTTTGGGGTGTCCCTGTGCCTGCCCCAGGTGTCTCTGTGCCTGGCAGCATCTCTCTGGCAGGAGTGTCAGCCCAGCTATGCAGTACCAACACCATCATCGCCTGTGGGCAGACATCCCTGGGATGGCAGGGCTCTCAGGCAGTGTGACACAGCTGCAGTCCTGGTCAGACAGCAGGACTCTGCCTTCTGTGCCTCAGACTCCCCTTCTATACAGTATGAGAAAAGTTCTTAACACAAATGGTCTTTGTTTGAATGCAAACTCTTTGCTTTAAAGTGCCGATCCCACTTGGTACCCAGGCTCTGGCCAGCTGGATGCCTCCCATAATGTTCTGATGCCCATCCTTCCATTTCCCCATCACAGGCTTGAAGTTGTTATACACTCTGGTTGATGGTGCTACATGAGTTGCATGGAGATTATTCCCTCCCAGGCCAGGGAGGGCCCAGGACCAGCTAATTCTGTCTGTAAGTACATGCCAGAAATCTATTTATGAGCAGCCCAGTGCATCCCAGAAAACCAGACAGTGCCAGCTTCTCCCACAAGGCTTGGTCTCTCCCACAGTCTTATTCCAGCCTGATGTTTTCTTAGTTTCCCAGACAGAAATCTCCATCACTAATCAGTGTTTTCTTACCCCTGGATTGGCTTCCACAATTCTATCTGTCCAAACAAAGATCCAGGGAGGACCAAGAAGTTTTCCAGTTTTTCACTCTTTCAGTATTTACTTTGAAGAGACCTTTGAAAGAGGGAATTTGAGACATGTCTTTTAGAGTGGTGGTTTTTCCAGCATGCAAGATTAAGGACATGTTCTGCTGATTTCAGACAGATATGTTCTTCCCCTGGCTGCACCACTACCTCTCTTCCAGCTCCTACAGCCTTTTATGCCCGATGATCTGTGATCACTGCCAAAAAGTATGTTCCTCCAGTTGTGTATCTGGATGTCTGGGAACTGATCCTCTAGGATCCCAAGCTGAGGTGACATGCCAGCACAACCTCCCCATCGCTGCCAGAGCCAGAGCTGACAGAGAAACCATCTAACAGGAAGGTTTGTGGTGGCTGTGCTGCCTGCACAGCTTTAGGCAGCACCAGACCGCCCTGTGAGCAGGTGCACAGAGGGCATTAAAGGCTTAGGAATCCCAGAGGAGATGGATCCACGTCTGACACTCATCAGTAGTCCTGCAAGCAGCTAGTTTTCTGTATATAAGACTTGGACCCAAACTATTCTTAGTACTTGGGGAGTACATTTTATTGCTTATAGTTTGTGATTTAATGGGGAAGTAAGTTCTCATGCGCCTTTGTCTCCCTTCATCAGTATGGCTGCATCAAAACTAAAATAAATGACCTTAGAAAGGAGAACTTTATGTTACAAAAATACCCTTAAAGAATGTATGGAAAGCATGTGAGTATTTCTGAAATATGATGAAAACAAAACCCAGATGACTGTAAGAGGCTGAAGTAACATTATCTTTTCTTTATTCAACCCAACCAGAGTTTAAATCTGCTGCAGGCAGTCTTTAGAAATAGCACTTAATGCAATGCCAGAGCATCCTGCAGAAAAGGTACAGCACATTAATGTGCATGGATTGTCTTTGATTTTCTTTAGCTCTGTGAAAAGGCTTAATTAGACAACTGCACTAATGGTAATTGTGTAATTGATCCATTCACAACAATTACTTAAGTGCAGTGTTGTTCTTCCATGGTGGAGAACAAAAACAAGAAGTTAGACCATTGAATCAATTATTAAAATAAATTCTGGCCAGTTTGATTTGTAGGTGTCTTTGAAACTTGAGTTAGAAAGATGACAATAACTTTCAAGAGTAGCTCTTGGGAGGCCATTTGGTGGGTGTTTTAATATTTTTACTTTTCCTGCCCTTGCCCCTGGGCTCTGCCTGATTTAGCATCTCTGTGGGCTCTGGTGGATTGTCTTGGATTGTTGGCATGTCCTTATCTTGCCATCCTTCCCAACCCAGCCTGTAAACGCAGAGCCAGTGGATCCATCCCACACCAGTGATGTTGACAGGGCATGACATTGACAGTCCTTGAATCTCAGAGGACTCAAACAAAAATATTTGAATCAAGGTAGCAAAGCATGTCTTAGCACTGAGAACAAAACTTACATCATTTCCAGCTGATGCAGACACAGATTTTTTAATTCTTCTAGCTACTGTATGCTTAGTATTTTTGAGTAATTCCTATTTTTTCTGGGTATCTGAGGACTAAGTTTCTCTGTCCATCCTGATTTCAGAGTATATTTTGCAGAGAAGAAATAGTTTTCTAACGCAAATATAGTTATTGAATGCCATGACTGGGTCTTTAAGGGTTTTTTTTGGCATGAGTTTTGTTAGAGGTAGGTGAAGCTTTGAGTTTTATTTCATTCTCTTTAGTCAGACTGTCTTCTGGAGTTTCTTTTGAATTTTCAGTACCGTTCTGGCCTACTCCTTATGTAGAGGATTTCTCTAACTTCATAAACAGACACTTGAGGTAGAAGAGAATGCAGATGTTCATTATACAAAGCAGAAGAAAAAATACCTAGGGTTTTTTTGATTTTTTTTTTGGTCAGTTCTCAGTAATATCTGCCTGGAGAAACATTAAAATAAAACCACATGTTTATAGGGCACAATGCCTTTTAAAATTCTGTATAAAACAATAATCTGCTTTGGTTTGTTTTTCTGGGCTTTTTATTTCAATTCATTTAAATAAATATGCAAAGAGTTTTTCAATTAAAAATGCCAACAAGCATTCTTGCAGAGCATTTTCCTTGGGTGAACGTAGCGTGCCAGTGCCTGACCCTGCCTTACCCAAAGCTGTCTTACTTCATGAGAAAGACACTGGAAGAATAGGAGGCTGGAAGCCAGCATCAGGAAGACTTGATTGAGAAACAAGTAAGGGTGATCAGCCACTGGAACAAACTGGGTAGAGAAGGGAAGGGCTTTCCACGTCTGGATGTCTTCAAATCAACAATCAAATCTCACATGGAAGAAATGACTAATCAGACAAACAATTCTGAGGCTCAACAAAGGGTGACTGTATGAAAGCCTGTGATCTACAGAAGATTACAATATTTAACAATTCCTTCTGGATTTAAGCCTGAGTTTGGGGCAAATTGAAATACTGATAGCATGAATGTGGCTTTCTGAACCCTGAATTCCCTTTCACTGATCTTTTTTCTTCAAGTCTGCCGAACTCTGAACATCCAACAATTCAGTGAGTATGGAAATTATTTTCAAAAAGAGCAGTTTTGAAAAGTTGCCAAGAAAATCATAGGCCCACATGTTGCAATAGACCTCTGTAGGTGAAAACTCCTCACAGAAGAAAGAAGTTGTTTTTACCCTGATGGGCCATCAAGGAGCCCGACTGAGCCGTTTTATGATGACGTCTTTGGCCCAGAAACCCTTTTGGTGACCTCAAATATCAGACCAAGATAATTCTATTACTTGGTAAGTTGGTCAGGATGGACATCAAATGCAAATGCTGCCAGGATTTGATTGTCTTCATGCTTGACAAGTCTAAGGACAGAAAAATGGATTGAGCAAACTGACTGGTAAGCTATCACCAGTTCTCCTAATCACATTTTCCATCTAAGCATTGACTCATGTGATAAAAGCCTTTTATCATTTGATAAAACTGAGCTGTCAGGGCTCAAAGTGCAAGAACAGGTTACCACATGGCAAAGGATTAATTCCACGCACTTATTTCATCAGATGTTTGTGGTGGTGGGGTCTGTGCTCTGAGCCCAGTCAACAGACAGCCCTCAGGACTGCCCTGGGAGTGCTGCAGCGAGGGTGGGGAGCACAAGGAATCCAATCACCCCTCTGTGGGAACAGCTTGGATAGTCAGCAGAATGTCAGAGTTTCGAATATCCATATGAACAGTGGCACATCTCCTGTCCATACCTCACAAATTAATAGTAATTAGAGGAAGAATTCAGTGGCTTTTCCCTTAGCAACAAATTATAATCTGCAAGATATTAAAAGAGTTTAATCTCTTTCAACCCATTTTTTACTATTTCTCTTGCAAAAGAGAAAGGAGATACATGCTTTAATTTCATGCAAGCACTCTAGCCAGTGGGGTTTTGTTGTTTTTCAAAATTAGAAAAATTGGTTCCTTTGCTGAGTGGATTCCTGTGATCTAAAGCTGCAGTGCCTGTTATCAGTATGCAGCTGCTTGCTTTAAATCACTAACTTCTGAAACACTTTCTCAAGCATTCCTGAAATAGAATATTTCATGTGGAAATAAATGAGTTTGTGAAGCACTTTTAATTATTTTACTTCAGTAAAAAGATTAAAATCTAAATCTCTCCTGCTCCACATCCAAGTTGTAACTTAGAGAATATAAAAGAGATTTATCATTTTCAAATGCCACATACAGAACCAAGTCTATTTTTTTCCTTTTCTCCACACAATTTGAAAGCCCTCAAACTCCCCCACCCACCTACTGTATGTATGAACTGAACGTTGTCAAGTACAAATTACCATTTGCTTCTGAGTGCAGTCTTACAGTGCTGGGGCGCTGGGGAAATCCCAGGCTCCATTCAAAGCCTGCAGAGCACTTCCCAAGTACACAGGGAATCAGGCATCTCAGAGGAATAAAAAGGCTCTGAATCTGCAATTATGGGCCATATTTAATTGTGTCTCTAAAAAAATAAAATTATATATATATATATATATATATATATATATATAAATTATAGAAAAATTTAGTATCATTTAGCAATAGGATGGCCTGATGTATTTTTGGAGGGGAGGGTGTGCTTGTCTTCAGGGGTTGTTTGAAACTCAGGTTGGTAAGAAAGCAGACATCAAGATTTGAGTTCATATGGTCTTGCAGTGCCATTTATTCCCAAGGAACATCATAAGCCTCCTGCCCTGCTCCTGAAGAAGCTGTTCCCTGGGAATACATTAGGGAACAAGGGCTTATATGTAGCCTAGGCTACAGCTGGTGAATGCCATGCCACTCACTGCAGAGCCATGAAAACCTTGATTGCAGTTTGGATTGCTGTAATTAGCACTTTGTATTTGCACTATGCATTTTAAATCAGGTGCACATTAATACATCAGTTATCAAGAATGAGCAGAACAGAGCATCAAAATTTTTATAAAGACTTATTCAAAGCTAGATGATTTTTAATGTGTGTGATTAGTTGCAACCAAAATTACAGTAATATATAAAATTATATACAAAGCAGAATAGGAGGCTTCTACATAAGAATGAGGCAAATGGTACAACAAATGCCAAATTGATTTCTAATGCTGGTTCACATAAAATGTTTATAGGAATTGCTTATGCTTTGATCTCAGTACTGAAAAATGTGAAGATTTTGTTTATTAAAAATATTTTAAAGCTATTAAACTCTGTTAATGTAGGGCATGCAAGTATTTGTAAATGCCTAAAGAGTGACACTGAAATTAGGAGTTTGTTTTATGCAGCGTGGTGATGTCATTCACAGCAACAGAGGAATCCCAAATGTTATGCAGAGTTTATCTCAAAGTCCCCCTTTGCTCAAAATTTCCAGCTCCCAAATGGTGGGTCTGTTCTCTGAAAATCATTATTCGAGTAGGGACTTCTACAGCGCCAGTTTTGCAAAAGGGTTTTTGAAACTGTGGGGAAATAGGCTTTAAGGCATCTCACAAATTGGGGCTATTCTTATGTATCAAAATTTAGGAATTTGCAGGACAGTTCCTTTTGCTGAGAAGCCACAGGTCAACAGATTCTAGACATTAGGCATAATAGGTAACTTGGACAAAAAAAAAATGCACTGGTTCCATGCTATTTTTTTATTCTTGGGGATATTTTTCAAAGCAGATACTTTTTTTTTTTTTTTTCAAAATATTTTCTTTGATTAGTTTGTATTTCCCATTCTTTAAAAAGATGCTAAAACATTCCCAAGCAGCTGGAGGCTTTACACTAGAAATGATACTGAAGCACCCTTGAATCCAATCCTTATAAGCACTGCACTTCTGTAGAGCAATTTATCCCCAAAGACTTCTGTAGGGTTTGATCAACTGTTTTCTGATTTCCCTGGCTCTGCCTCACACCTTGGAGTAATTTCTGTCACCAGCTCTTCCAGTGGCTTCACCCTGAATAGATTTTCTGCTCAGTTTCAAATTTTTCTCGTGTCTCTCAGGCATTCTGGGGTTCCTAATGGAATTAGTCTGTGCCCCCCAGCTGTGATTTAGCTGATAGGAAAAAGGGTTTCTGTTCTCTGTATTTTGTATTTGATGTTTATTCACCTGTTTTTCCATTCGTTGCATATATGTTTCAACATATTTCATCACCTGCTTCCCTCCGGTATGCTGCCAGATGCCACCTCACCTTTCCAGCCTGCAAAGGAAAGGGAATGAGTTTGCAGTGAGGCTGCTCCTGACCCCAGGGAGGCCGTCCTGGGTGCCTGAGCCACCCTATAACCTCCAGTCCCTGTAGCTCCAGTGGAGGCTTTGCTGCCACTCCTCTTCCCCCATCCAAAAAGAGTGATGGAGAGAGGCGCAGACACCTCCAGGAGAACCCCACCACCTGATTCCTTTCCAGTGCTGCAGACCATGGAGATGGTTGGGGCTTTAGAGCTGTCAATGCCAGCACTACCTTGGGCTTCTGTGTGCTTTGCTGGGCAGGCAGGATGGCAGCCCAGGGTGGCAAGGCAAGGCATGGTAATGCTGGCAGCTTGGGGCTGAAGATGCTGTCCCAAAGGTCAGGAATACTTTTCTTCCTGTATTTTTTCTAGGCTGTTTTTGCTTCTATTTTTTAGGGAAGACCAAACCCTTGAGGAGTTCACTCCTAGATGTCACCTGTACATTTCTCATTAATAAAAATGAATTTATTCCTCTGCCCTGAGGTAACCAGTAACAAATATGAGGTAGTTCATAACAAATGCATGTCTCAGAGCACAACTTGACTGTGTAATTTCACTGGCAACACTAGACGGGATGTTAGTCTGTCACTAGAGCCATGCCAGATTGCAACCAGTAAGGATCTGACTGCTAATTTTTCTCTCCCAATAGTATGTACTATTTTGCAAAGACGTTTTCTTTAATGAAAATTCCATTAACATTATTCTCTTTCACTCCCATTACCAAAGGAGGCTTCATTTACTTTATTAAAAAATGGTTTTTCAAATGCACTTATTCTGACACTTTCTTGTTCTGGTGATGAGAAATCTCTGAATAACATGAGAAGAATAAAAAGAAGAATAAAAAACTGCTCCTTTTCTTTATTCCATAAGTAACATATTGTAAAATATACCAGTTTCACCAGAATTGTTTTTGTGACAGCATTTGTGGCTTTCCTGGTAGCAGGGCTGTTAGACAACTATTTTGTCTGACTCAAGAGTTGCTGACATATCTTATTTGATAACTGATGCAGCTGCACAGCCAGTTTAAAATGTTCAGCACCAGGTCCTTAGACCATGTGAAAAGCCCCAGCTCCATTAGCTTCACTGGAGATGTGTCTATTTATGTCAGCTGGCACAGTGGGAAATGCAGCTATTGTCCAAGGAGGGAAGGGGATAGGAAATGCTGGATGGGCAGCTGCTGACAGATTATTTCTGACAACAGAGGAGGAGTGGAATGAAATTCCCATCCCTTTTTTTCAATACTGCTATTAAATCCTGATTCACTAACTAATGCCACGAATCTTTTTCCTCCTACAAGCATCAGGCTTGCATCACAATTTATAATGTGTTCACAAATTCAGAGGGGCCTTCCAAGAAAGGTCCTAGAGTAACTCTCAGATATTTGCAACAAAATTACACCAAAGATCCTCAGGTATTCATCCTGGATGTTAAAAAGTCAAAATGCTGTTTTCAATGGTCACAAAACAGCTTGTATCAGAATTCCTGGGGAGTCTGTGCACCTGCTGAAGAGGGTTTGATAGGCTTCTGTTCTGTGGCCACTTCAAGTCCTGGTTCAAGACAATAAAACCCCAGGGTGCCTCAGAGATTCAGCAATTCCTGCCAGCAATTTCCAGCTGCTGGCTTGGTGGATAACAATATCCCTAATTCTCAGCAACAAGCCTTTGCCCTCTCTCTGAGCCCACTGATTCAGAGGAGTTTGATTTGTTTTTGCTTTTAGCAGACACTGTTCTCTGTTTCCTCCACCAAGCAGCCAATAACACGCTGCTGGTTAGAAAACGAGGGGGTTTATTGCCCCCTCTCTACAGATCTGATAAGTTCTGACAAGGTACACTTAGCCTTTATCCTTTCTGGCATTCTGATGAACTGCCTCCATGGTTTTTTGGCAGTCCAAGCTGCCCTCTCAGTACAATGGAAGGATGAAGGCAAGGCTGGAGCATCTGTGCCTACAGCTGAATGCCCTTGCAGCTTCAAGCAGAGGAGGAATCCCAGGCTGCCTGAGCTTGTTCCTGCTTAGAGACCCATGGAATACATTCAGTCCTCTCCCTCATCTCATATGGGTCAGATTTATGAAGAATTAGTGTTTTTTCAGCCTTGCAAGTGGTCAATTTCAAGGTCTCCAGCAATGTTTTATTAATGAAAATCTAAATGGTAGAAAACTGCTAATTAGGAGATCTTAACACCCTTCAACTTAATCTTCAGATCTGTTGTAGGTTATGTATGAGGGACTATTGTTTCATGCCATTATAAATTAATGAGGAGCATGTTATTAGTGACAATTAACTCTTTGTGGTTTATGGTTTACTGAAGAATATTTTTTAAAAGAAGACTTTGTGCTTTCAGGGAATTTATGTTGGAACAGAAGTGTCTATAAACTGCAGGTGTCTCATTAAATTCTGCTGGTGATTAGAAGAAGCAGCCATGTGCAGAGATCTTCATCAGGGGCTCCGTGATTTGTGTTGTCATGCTCAGTTTTTCCCTAATAGCTACACATTACTTAGCATTGATGCTCAGCTGCTGTGAGCAGAGCTCTGCAAAAATAGTTGGTTTCCATTCAGAAGCAAATGGCACCGAGCCAGCTATTGATTTATAGACTGACACATTCCCCTTTAAAATGGCTGTAAGAACATTGGCTACTTACCTGTTACCTTCCTCTGTGTTAAAGGTGTGTTAAAAATAATTTTCCACTTGATAAATGGAAACGCAGTGTGTGATATTTATACCGGTTATTTTCATAGAGAGCTCTGAAAAGGGCTACTTTATACAACTGCACTGGAGAGAGAGAGGAGGGTTGAGAAAGTTTGTCAGTATTCCCAGTTCTGGTTAAATGGTTTGGCCTGAAGGCAGGATGGATACATGCCCATTCCTTCCCGGCATGGACATGTGTTTGAAAACAGAAACTTGGCATAACGTTTTTAAAAAAACCAACACTAAACACAAAACAACAACCTTTTTGTATTTGCAACATATACTGCTTCTTTGGGGGAAAAAGGCAATACAATTCAAGCTCATAACTGCAGTGCTACATTATTTAGAATTGTGCTATGTCTTATTCATCTGAACAGCCAAAGGACATTTATTTTATATTCCTACAGAAATTATTTTATAATTCTCTGGTAGTAATGTGACAACTATTTTTTAAAATTTTTGTACCTCCAGTGCTTGGCTGTTTTGTTTTTTTGGTTTTTTTTCTTAATCTTTCAATTGTGCTTGGGATAAAGGAGGAGTACTGCTTTTTTTTTTCCTCAGGACTGAGGTTCTGTTTGGGAGAGAGAACCTAAGCCACATAAAACAATACACCAATCTATTTGGCATGATTCTGATTTTTCCTCCTGTTCAGGTCTTGCAGTGGGTACAGACTATACTGATATCAATTTGCAGCTCTGAAGGGCCAGAGAAGCCCAGACATGAATGCCAGCTCAGGCATTGTTTATTACCCTGGTCCTGTCCAGCCCCTGGCACAGTCAGGTCCTTATCCACTTGGCCTGGGACAGATACCAAAATATTTAAACCATGATCATATTTTCCTCGAAGTTCAGATGGAGATTGTTTTGGGATCCAAGAATTTTGCAGAGGATTCATCCTATTAGCAATGCAACTCTGCTGTTCCTTGGCATGCGCAAAGCCCTTGTTCTTCCCATTCCTCAGCTTCCTCAGCTAGCTTGAGTTGGCGTTGGCTAGGCCAGAGTGTGAAATCTGTTCTTCAGCTGAGAGGAGAAGATGCCTGCAAACTGGATGGGCCACCTGTTAGATGGAGACCAAATACATGCTTTTGGCTTCTTCACATGAATAAGAGCCACAGTTAAAAGAAACATTTAGGCATTTTGAGTAACAATAGTTTGCAAAGGCCATTATATTTCTCTGATTTTCAAACTGCAGTTAGCATTTTTGAAAGGCTCCTTGCTGGCACTGAGGCACAAAAGCCACCCAGTCCAAGCTCTTGCTCAAAGGTGGACCAGTTAGACTGGATTTCTTAGGCTTTTGTCCTGTCAAGCTTGAATATCTCCAAGGACATAGACTCTACAACCTCTTTGGAACGCTGTTCCAGCTCTTGACACTTTTCAGGATATAAAACCTTTTCTTAATACCAAGCTGGAATTTCCTGTGTTCCTGCTTGTGCCTGTTGTCTCTTGTCCTGCCATTGTGCACTTCCAAGGAGAGTTTGGCTCCATCTCCTGTACAGGTCTCCATGAGCAGTACACAGGAGTCACTGCTTAAGGCTAAACAAGCTCAGTCCTCCCAGCCTCTCCTCATAACAATCTTCCCTGTTCCTGTGCAAGAGAGAGGGTGTGAGGGTTTTTTGTAGGGCTTGCTTCTTCTAATGAAAAGCCACTGTTATCTTCTGCTTTTAATAGCAAGAATTTCACAGTACCAGACGTGTCTGCAGAGATACATACATCCATACAAACAGCCTTTAAAAGCCCATACCTATTGATTTGGCATTGCTCCAGCTGTGCTCTGCTTTCCAGCATCTTTGCAGCTTGAGAGCATGCACTCAGAGCAGCCAGTTTAAATATTTATAGCTGTGTAGTTGCACACTTCAGCTACCAGACTTTTATCCAAATGCCCAGACAGGTGTGTGTGCCTGCATTTAAATCCCTGTTGCTTACAGAGATGGCATCTGAGCTGGCTGACAGCTTTGTGAACTCCTGGAATAAAAACTAGAAACACCCATGCTGTGCTTTGTCATCTGTTATATAAAAGGATGGAACACAACAAATTCTTTCTTTTCCTTTACACTTAGAAAAAGACTGATGTATTTTGTACCGATTATTCAGAGAATCCTTCTCAGTTTCCCACATGGAAAAGCAGATAGTATTAAATACACCCCCACAATTTTTTTGCAGCAGTCTACAATATGAGAGGTCTTTGTCAGCAAAGTTTGTGTAAAGGTTATGGGATGGGGTGATAGCAACAGATGAGGAACATACATGGTGCCACATTTGTTTTGTGTTCCTTCACTGCCATTCTTGGCATGAATATGGTGTTCCCGTGAAGTGGCAGTCTCATAATAGAAAAGGTTATTTCCCTCTCTTTTGCAGTCAGAAGAGCAGGATGGCAGGGGTGAGCTCCCCACCATTGTGCTGGGACTGGGAAGGGCCCCAGCTATGAAAGAGACTTTTCTGGGTGGGACACATCAGTACTGGGAATGATGCTAGAGATTTGCCCTCCAGCACCTGATGGAGATCCATTGGAGAAGTAGTTTTATTTCCTAGTGAGCTTTGACTCAAGGACTGGGAGACTGAACACTTGCAAATCATTGCCTAATGCTCAGTGCTGTCAGAGAGGAGCTGAGGTTCAACCTTCAGCCGGCAGGGCAGTCTGATCTATCTGCTCATTTTCCAGGTGCAGGAGAGAAGAACTCTCCTGAGCTGCATCCCTAAGTTCCTTGCCCTACCTGAGCACCAAGAAGAGGTGCCTGTGGTGAGAGCAGAGCCCAGGCTCAGAGCCAGGCATCGCTGGTGAGCCAGTGTGTGTGGAGGGACAGCAAGGGGCTGTGCCACAGTCCTTGGGGAAGATCCCTGGATCGTGTCCGAGTGGGTGCAGCCATGTGTCAGCGTTTCCACAGAGACTCCAGCTAGGGAAAGGAAAAAAGCGCTGGGCTGTGGTTAAACATCTGCATTCTCACTTTTATTAAAGGAGTTTATTGCTCATTTTACTCCTACCTCTGCCCATTTAAAAGTGCAAGGAGCCCCCACTCTCCTGCTGGCATGAATCAAGAGCACACACTTAAATGCCACGGAATTATGCTGGTGTAAATCCAGCCTGAGCCTCCAAACATGCCAGCATCACATGTGACTTCATATTCAGGGGAAAATGGATGCAAAATGAATGAGGTGGAACTGAACAACTGTCCCTGCATAGTCCATTTCCAGGCTTTTCAGTGGAGCTTATCACTGTCCTGTCCAGCTCTTGGCTTCATTTCTTCACTTGTGAAAGATATCTATTGAAAAGGCAGTGGAAATTCAGGCAGTATACTTGCATTATCTAATACCTCTTCAGTGATATTGCTTTGGCTAATGTAACACTGTTTATTCAATATTTTCTAAGAGTTGGAGGCTAGAATCTGATCCAAAAAATGTAACTCTTTAATTACTTAAGAAAGCTCAGTGAAATCAATGGGTAAAACCACAGAATTTGATTAAGCATTCTGTTAATTTTTCATTATTTCTGTGCACTGTGTGATGCTCATTCATGTTGTTAATTACTCTTGCATTTCCCCAATTTATACAGAATAAAATATGAAAAACAAAACCCCAGGCATTTGCGGTCTGCCCACTGAGCATTTGTGACATGAAGTTACAGTTCAACAAAGGAATGCCTGAGTATCTGTGTGCACACTGCCTTTACTCCACAAAAAATAGAATACAAACACTAAAAGAAAGACCATGGTATAACATTCCAAGGAATGGTTTGTCCCTCCATGCTCTGGTCACAGTTTTGCCAAGAGTCAGATGAAGGCTCAATCCTTGTGTACGCACATCTGGACATATGTTTGGCAAAGCACTTACATGAGCATATATAAGCTAGAATCGGATAGACAAATACTGGTATCATTACATTGAAAGAAATTCTGAACACAGTAGTAATTACTTGGATATTTATTTAGCTATTGTTAGACATTTGATTCCATTAAATAGGCCCTGGTTCATATAATAAATATTTAGTCACTGATTAACTCCCTGCAAGATTAGATTGATATTTAATAACCCTTGTACAAGAAAGAAGAAGAAAAAAAAAAAGCCAAAAAACCCACCCCCCTGCCTTTTCCCAGCTATTCCCTTCTTGGGATAAGGAAAAAAATCCATTTCCTAAGGACAAAGACACAACCTGAAATCTCTGACACAGAAATGAGAAAGAAGTAATTACCATATCTGTGAAATTTGGAGTAGCAAACACATTGTGCTTTTTGAATTTTCTTTTGAACTGGAAAGAAGCAGAGGGCTTTGAATTATGCAAATAGAGAGGAATGTTAGCTCATTAATGTACATGGGATATTGGTTGAAGGATCTATTTTTTTTCCAGGTACTTGTATTTAACTTCCTCTTTAGAAACAATAACTGACCTCTGTTCTTTCCTGCAGCTTTGCCTGACGTACCTTTAAGAGAATGAACCCATCCTGAACTCAAGGCAGTTTGTTCTTTTCCTGCTGTAGCATGAATCTTGGAGAGATTATAACCAATTTAAGCAGGATGGGGGATTCTGTTTCTAACTAGCTAGAAGCAAACTGCTAAGGAACCAGCAAGGGAAAATTAGAGGTATTCACAATAGTCTCCAGCTTGGATTACATGTATCTTGAAAGCACTAGCAGCAGATGCTTGTGGAAGTGATTATGCACTGGATCATACACACATCCTTCTGGCTGCCAACATCACTTAGGCACACTTTGTAGTGCAGGAAAAATCCCCTCCAGTTTACAGGAGAAGGAGCTCAGAGTACACTGCAGAAGGCACCAAGAATTGTGGTGTTCAAAGGAGCTCAGCAGTCACTCTGCTGCTCTGGAGCCCAAGCCTGCAGGATCAAAACTTTACCCACAGGATTACAGACTGTAGCCTTTCAGGGATTTCAGCATTTTGCCATACTTTATAGACATAATAACACTTCTAGTGAGAAAAACACTCCTTTCTCTCTTTTTGGCTGACACTGTTGCTAATTAGGGCAGTTTTATGCATTTATGTAAATAGTAGTTCTAAAAGCTTTTTCCAAGTGATTTTATTCTGCCTAGCCTTTAGGCTGCAGATGTCATTGTACAGCTCCACAGTCTATTTGACAGATTCTTAGACACACACAACAAATGGCTTTGGTCATGGCTGCACTATATCCCCTCTGCTACTGCACTTCTTTATTTTAAAGAACTGCAATAGACATGTTGGTTTGGGTTTTTTTGGTTGTTTTTTGTTTTTTTTTTTTGCAATCAATTCATTGACATATCTGAGTTTTCAGTATGGAGTCTCTTATCTCTTTGGTTCTGAGTTCAATTGTCCTGGATTTTCATTCTTCCAGGCATCTCATTCTTTTCCTCGCTAAGCACTGCTGTCTTTTTTTGCTACTGAAAGCCCAGTAACCTTTCTCCTGATTTCACTGAGGATCCAGGAAAGTGGCAGCGACTCAGGCTCCTGCAGAGTGACTCTGCTTATTGTGTGGACTCACTACAGGTGGCCCAGACAGAGGGACTTCATTTTTCATTTGTACTAGGCTTCAGAGGGCATCTGCCAAAACAGCTAATCTGGTTTTTCATGTCTGCTGATACAGTGGATCCTTGGTTGGTTTATAGTTGTCTGCCCAGATGCATAGACTGGCATGACATCTACAAGGCTCCCATGTTACAGCCAGAAATTCATTAAAAGATGAAATTTATCACCTTTCTGGCTATTACACATGACAATATGATTTGCTGAAAAAAATTATCAGTGAGGAGTCCCTAACCTCTTTGAGTACGTGATCCCATTTTTCACCCTTACGAAATGTGTTGTTCAGCCAATGTTTCAAATTTAAAAAAACAAAAAAACAAAAACCAAAAACAAAACCAAACCAACCAACCAAACAAACAAACAAAAAACAACAACAAAACAACACGCTTCTGTCTCTTCTCTTCCAGTCCCAAATATCTGTTGTTATCTCTAGTGGTGCCTTTAGCAATGCTTCTGAATGCTCTCAGTGAAGGGGGAGTCTGGGAAGTCACATTAGGGAGAAGTAGTATCTGTAAGAACCACTCTGGCTGCAGAAATTACCTGCTTTTCTGGGCTAGTCACCATTGAGCCAACCTAGAAACACAAGGGGGACCACATAAACCCTTTGGAGCAAGGAGTTCTGCTCTGTTTTGTATCATCCTAGTGCAGGACTATTGTTTGCAGATGTCTTTTACAGAACATAAAATTCTAGCTGGAGAAAATCAGAAGATCTGTGAAAATCTTGAGCACAAGATTGAATTTATCTTTTCTAAAGATTTCCTAAAGATGAAGCAGACCTCCAACTGGACTCATCTCTTGTAAAATGTGGGGACAGACAGTGTATTTGGACTATTGCAGAGTTGAAGCATATGCTGCTAACTGAGATGCAAAGAACGAATAAACAATGACAATGCCATTCCTGTTTCACAGGGAGCCATAAATATGGGGTGGAAGTTGCTGACTAAGGCACTAATTCAGCAAGTGGTAGAAATTAATCAGGAGATAATGCCACTTTTATAGGGCAAAAAGGATATGGGAACAGACTAACAGAGCAAAGGGATGGGGCTGAGATCAATTGAGTGGGAACAGACCTCTTGGACTACAGTGGCTGTTGCCAGTGCAACCAAATGCTATTAGTGAGCCTTTGTAAGTCATCTTTTATATGGAAGGGATGAGCAGTGGGAAGAATCTTACAGAGTCTTTATAAAGCTATGGTGCACTAACTACCAAAGAGGGGCGGGCAGTGCTGCCAGGGCTGCATGAAAGGGGCTTTGTCAGAAAGGAGTGTCAGCCCTGGGTCTTCCTGTCAAACACCTGTATAAATTTTTCAATTAAAAAAAAAAAATATTTTCACCAAAAATGTGTTTGTAAAATCATACAGGCTCAAATTACAGCAGTTTGCACTTGTCTCCTTAAGGTAAATGGAAACTAAACCAGTGCCTTAAGTTTTTCTTTCCGTCCCAGAGACATACAGGCACAACTACTGTTTTATTCCTGTTTTGGTCATTGCTACCTGTGCTAATTAAATTACAATATTTCATTTGCTGCACTGGTGGTGCTTTCTCTCCTGTTTCCCAGGATTAAGTGACTTTACAAAGCACGTGGGGGGCTGTGAAGAATCAAGCCCTGTGTTCACAGAGCCTGTCAGATTCTCCTTGTCTCCTTGAAGGTGTGCACCAAAGCCTGCCTGAAGCTGGCTGCATCAGTGATATGTAATCTCACAGCCCAGCCAAGGACAAATAACCCAATTGTGTTGATCTTGAGAGATTTCTGAGGTTTCTCTCTATGCTGAAAAGAAGTGAAACCTAATGTCCTGGGAAAGTGTGGTGTGGGGGAAGGAGGTCCCTGCCAGGTGGAGGTGGCTGCAGCCAGGCCCTGAAGGGTTTGGAGAAATCTGTCAAAGGCAGCTTCCCTTCCTATATCCTGCCAAGGAAAAAGGATCTTCTGAGCAGAGTCACATTCCACCAGCATTTGGCTGCCACCAGTTTTCATTTCACTATGTTTTTTCCACCTGTTTTGAAAGTGGAATATCCCACCCAACAGCAATTTGTCCTGTCTGAAATGCAAATCTGGAAATGGGAAGGGGATCTCCCATGGGGGGAGCATGACTCTGCAAAGCACCGAAGGTCTGAGCGATGCCTGCTTTTCCCTGAAGGTACCCTCTGAGCTTGGGAAGGAGGAAAGAATGGGACCAGGGAAACAGGAGCATCTTCATGTGTAAAGATAATGTGTATAATATCTTCATGTGTATAATATCTTCAGGTTCCCCAGTAGCATTTGAGATATATATTGAGTCCCTCCTGACCTAGCAAGGATCAAGAAATAATATCTTCAGGTTCCCCAGTAGCATTTGAGATATATATTGGATCAAGAAGGGGGGGATTTGTTGCGAGGGAGCACAAAAATTGATTAGTGTCACAAGAGCACAAAAGCAAACTGGTGGTAACATAGTCACATGTCTTGAAGGTAAAGGTTACCTCAAGGCAGCATCACCAACTTAACTTCATGTACATAATTCCTGAGAGGCACTCACTCTTGTCTGTAGTCAAAAATTACAATTTGTGAAGTCTGGAGCTTTCCCAGATTATTTGTGTCATATCTTCACTGTTCCGTTTTATCAGAAAACCTGTAGAAAATATCTTACCTGTTTTCTTCCTTGCTACAGTTTGAGCTCATTGCTGGTCATATCCACCAAGGATATCTGGACAGGGCAGTTCTCTCCTATTCTCTTTTTAGCAACCTCTTTCTGTTTTTGAAGAGAGTTATCATGTTTATCTTCAGCCTTTTCTTCCTCAGACTAAATGTCACTTTATTAAATCTTGCATCATAAATCATGTTTCTACAAAGGCTGACATATTTTTTAGATTTTTTCCCTTAATCCGTCTTGTCTTGTCTTGTCTTCTCTCTAACTAATACTTTACCTATCCCTGTTCCTTTGCCACAATCTGAATCTGTTCTTTATCATTTTCTCCATCTATTTCATTGCTTTGTAACAGGGTTAGTCTGTAATTCGTGTTTCTTTTTATTCTTTGCCTTTGCTTTTCCTTCCTGCTTTTGCAAAGAATGATCTTAAAGTATTGAAATATTCTTTGCCTGCCTGGTTAAAGGAGAAGCGTGGACTGAGAGCAACGTTACCAGTCAGGAGCTCCTAAGCTGAGCTCCACCTTAGCAGCAGCTCGTCCAGCCCCAGGCAAGGCATCTGACCTTCTTCTTGCTATGAGTTTCTTGAGGGCTTGCATGATTTTTAAAAATATGATAGCTTATTGGAAGAAATATATATACAAACACACTAGCACCAGTCTGAAAATTTGAGCTAGGCTTTAAGGGTTCAAGGTCACCTTAACAGCTCCCATTTTTCTGGTCATTGGCAGTCTTTAGCTTTACTTTAAAGAACCACTCCAGAAATTGAAAATTTAATTAGCACTCACGGGCTTCACTGCTGTCATAAGGCTGAGGAACATAAAGATGGAGCAGATTAAGTGTTGTCACATGTCTCACATCCACAAGCCAGTATTGTTGGTCTTCAAATTGATTCCTCCAACTGAGGGCTGTCATATGCTGCTGGGATTCCTGTTTGTGGGGTTTGTAATGTCCCCATGCCAAAACCAGATGATGGGGACGTTGCCTGGTATTGAGCCTATGCACTTGTAGTGTCTCCTAAACCCATTTTAGTTTCTCCAGCTACAGCGCTGCACATTTGAAAGGCAAAGTTAATGTTTTTAAGTTAGAGGTCTTTATTTACATAACTGATTGCAAGATAATGAATTTGTACCAAAAAAATTTCCTTTTGTTCATTAAAAAAATACCGTGGAAGAAAACTCTGCATCTGGATATTGTTCTGTGCAAAGGACAGATGGTTGACATTCCTGGGCAATTCTGCTCTCTGGCAAAGGAGTGCTTCTTATCAAATGCTCTGATGTACGAGTGCCTGAGGGCTTGTTCACATGGGAAAATCCAGTAGCATTATTCATACCTCTTCACTGCAGGATATGAGTACCCACATGGGAGCTCAGCAGGGGTATAATTATTTTGCTCTAGAAAAGTCCAAAGTACCTTTATATAATTTTTCCCCAAAAGAGTTAGAGATGGCACAGGTAATGCAATGGCCCAGAGAAAATGCATTTGGGGACATCAGAAAAGATTGCTTTGTACAAAAGCAGCTCTTTCCTTGTGTGACAGCACACTTCCCTGTTTGAGATCCCCCCCTTCTTTTTTTTTTTTCCCACACAAAATGCTCTGTATCTACTGTAAAAACCCACCTCGTTTGGCAGAGAAACTAAAACAAACACCATACATGTACTTATTCACACCCACCCACCCATTCTTTTAATTATTGATCAAGATTTGCTGCACTTACACTTTTCTCCTGTAAATACATCCTCTGAGCACCACACTCAGGCAGATGCTATCTGAGCAGTGACTGCAGCTCAGAAGGATGCGCTGTATGCTGATGGACAGGGGTAGTGCTTCCTCAGGAGAATAAGCAAGAACAGAATCCAAGTAATGTAAAGCAATGTAACACTTGGCAGGATATTAACAGGACGTGCTGCACCTGCAGCTATGAACTTCATTTGCATAGCAGAAAAGCAATCTCTGTGCTGTAAAAGCAGGGGTTTAGGAGGGCTGGCAGAGAGACTGGGATGTGCCCTTTGCAGCTCTGCATTTTTGTCTACTCTGCCCCTTGCAGCTCTCTCTGGGTGACCCGCAGCAGGTGGTACAGCTCCGAGAGGGATTTCAGAGTCCTCTGGTGCCCGGTGGCACCCGTGTGCCCCGGCTGAGCACACTCCTGCACGGCTTTCTGCAGCTGCAGCTGCAGGGGCAGGGAAACCAGCGGTCCTCTGAGATTTGGGGAAAACCAGCGACGAAATATTTTGTCACAAATTACCTGGGGAAAGGAAAAAGAGCGGATCATTGTGTTTCAGGATCTATGACTAATGCCCTGCTGATTCCCTGGAACGGTAGCAAAATGTCATTGGAATCCAAAGTGCCATGTAGCCATTCAAAGAGGGAAAGGAGCATCCATAAAGTCTATACTCTAGCTAAGGGATGGCCCTTCTCAGGCTGCTCCTGCACTTCACACATCTTATGAGCAGCTGGAGGTTGTTTAGTCTAGGAAAGAGGATGCTGAGGGAGGACCTTATAGCTCTCTATATGTACCTGAAAGGAGGTTGTAGCCAGGTGAGGATCAGCCTCTGCCACCACGTGACAAGCAATACAAGGGTAAATGAACTCAAGTTGTGCCAGGGGAGGTTTAGATTGGATATTAGGAAAAGTTTCTTTACCAAAATGGTTGTCAAGCACTGGAACCAGGGAATTAGATGAGTCACTGTCCCTTGAATATTTAAAAGATATGTAGATGTGACATTAGAGCTGTGATCTGTTGGTGGACTTGGCAGTGTTGGGTTAACAGCTGGACTTGATGATCTTAAAGGTCTTTTCCAACCTAAATAATTCTATGAATCTGCATAACAAGTGGTGAGGATGAGGGGCTGGGAGAAGCAGGCAAAAGGCCAACAAGCTATCCCCCCAGCCCTTCTGTTTCACCAGTGCCTCCCACCAACACAAGGTGGGTGAACTGTAAGACACCTCATCCCAAAGCCAAGAACCCCATGGACACCCCTTTCCAGCACACTCACACACTGCATCTGTAGAGTGGAGAATCACAACCACTGCTTACATTTGGACAGCCTCAACTTCACAGAGTCATAGAATCACTAAGGTTGGAAAAGACTTCTAAGATCATTGAGTCCAAGTGTCAATGCAGCACTGCCAAATCTATCACTAAATCATGTCCCAAGTGCCACATCTACAAGTTTTTTGAACACTTACGGGGACAGTGATTTCACCATTTCCCTGGGCAGCCTGTTCCAATGCTTGTTTCAGGAATTTTTCCTCATATTCAACCTAAACCCTCCCTGGTGCAACTTGGTGTCATTTTGTCTTGTTCTTACACTTGTTACTTGGGAGAACATGCCAACACCCACCTCACTGCAACCTCTTTCAGGTAGTCATAAAGAGCAATAAGATGTCCCTGAGCCTCTTTTTTTCCAGCATAAACATCTCCAGCTCCCTCAGCCACTCCTTACAAGTCTTGTGAGCCAGACCCTTCATCACTCCATTGCCCTTCTCTGGACATTCTCCAGCACCTCAATGTCTTTGTTGAAGTGAGGGGCCCAGGAATAAACACGGAATTTGAAGTGCAACTCAAGAATGTGACTTTACCCTCAGTGGAGACAGAAGTGCTAATCATTACCCTGCCCCTGTTTACTCTGCTCTCCTGTCTGTGGCACTAGGCTAACACCTACAGAAAATCGTGGCAAATAAACACTATATAGAGAGAATATAAAGATCTGTTTGTGTGCCCCAAGATGAGATTTCTGAACAGGACACTTACATAGACATGTTTAAAAATCTGACTGTCTTATCTCACAGTCTCCTTGTACATACCATGCATTTTATAGTCAGCGTGATTTTAAAAGGAATGGATGCATAAAACAGCTGTGTCTACTCACTTGCAAGTTGTTATTGGCTCTCTGTGCTCCACATTTTCTGATTTTCAGATTGCATTTTGAAAAGCAATCAAAGAAATTACAATCTTCATCTCCTGTGCACTTCTGTTCCAGGATGTCCCTCATTTTGGGTTCAAAAAAGGCCATATCCACATCAATGGCCACCACCTGTGAATCAAAACAGCCCATCAGATCTGGCACGGCACAGCCTCTGGGACAGGGCTGAGCAGGCATTCTTTGCTGCTGGCTTTGGGAAATGCTGTGCTGAGAGCATCTGCTGGTGGGGAACTGGGATCACAGGGGCTTTGTTTCACCTGACTGAGCCACACTAACCTAACGAGAACCACTTTTTAAACAAAAATGGCCAATGCTTATAACACCAGGAATGGAAAAATTATTTGTGAACAATATGCATCCCTGGGGTCAATTGGATTGATTCACCTTAAAGTGGACCTGTCCAATCTGAAGATGGATTTACTTGCTGGTGCAGCATATGCAGATGGCACCTCAACCTCTCAATTACACAATGGTGCACAATTACCCATGGGCCAGACAGTATCATTCAGAGCTCAGCATTCAGATTAAACCCCTGACTTTGCCACTGTGGAGAGGAGCAGCGGAATGTGCAAGAATAGCTGCACCTGGTACAGCTCCTGCAAACCTGTCCTTGCATTCTGTGGGTTTGAGTCTGTTCAGCTGCAGGAGGAGATTTGCTGAAAGCTGGGTCTGGCTTTGTCCAGTCTTCTTTGCTATGGTTTCACACATTCATTGTGCACATTTATTTTTCTTATAGTCCAGAAATATGTCCTGTAACAGAGTCCAGCCAGAAGCTGGTCACAGCAGAAAAAAACCTGAGTGAAAGGGGTCAGCCACTTTCCTCCCCCTGGCACGAGGCTCTCGGAGCAGTGTTTGCAGAGCTGCTGCCCGTGCTGGGGGTGAGACCTCTCTGCAAGCCCAGGGCTGTGGGCTCAGTTCCTGCCAGTGCCGCTCCACCCCGAATGCTTCACTTAAAGAAATCACAGCAATAAAGAGGGAAAGGAAGAAATCCAATACAGGGATGGCAGCTGCCTGATGTGAGCCAAGCTGTGAGTAAACACAGAGAAGGAAGCCTGTCTCCAACATCATGGATGCTCAGCCAGCAAATGTTCACAGCTGCATTTCACACTTGACAGACAGGATCAGGGATGTTCTCTCTCAACATATGATGCACATTTTCATAGGGAAAATGTCTGGGACCTGGGCAAAGCAGAGTTACTTGGGCTCAAATGATAGTTTTATTTTCCAGATTCGACCTCCCAAGTAACAGGAGAAGATGAACTGTGTGACTGGAACAGCAACTGGATCAACCCCAGGAACTAAAGATGTCTGGTTTGGTAGAAGGCCAAATAAACCTTCCACAGGCAAAATAAAGAGCATAATATAATCTTCATTTAGTTCTACTCCTTTTTCCATAGGGAAAAATCTTACCGAGATGAGACATATCTTAAAAACATAAGTATTTTTAAGCATTTTGGAGAGGTCTATAATGATGGTGTAGCCTAAGGAATTTTACGTTTGGGCAGGCAATTTTTTTTTTTTTTTTTTTTTTGCAGTTCAGTGCTTTGGAGAAGAGACAGTGATAGTAGTGTGGGGTTTCCCCAGTCCCAGCATCACTGTTCCACCTCCCAGGTGGGGTCTTTGCCAGCACATTTGACAATCTTATCCATTGCTCCACTAGGAAAAGCAGCCCTGGTTCCCAAATACATGGCTGTCAAAGGGTTCAGTGGCTTCACTGAAATTCTTTTACAAAAAATGTGTGGGCATCCAGCTAGACCCTGTGAAGACACATCTGGCTGACACTCTGCCTGTAAACAGCTATGTTTTGGTGGGCGTTGCTATGACCATAGCTGATGAAAAAAGTACCTAAGGAAATACAGGTAGGACCAAACTTGGCTCATTACCTGATTTAAAACCATGTTTAACGTGCTTCAGTCTTTCCAGTTTTCTCTGAAGTATTGGCAAAAGAGGAAGCTCTCCCAGAGCACTGTGCTTTCACCCAAACCTCCTTCTAACTCTACACCTTATGTGGCTCCATGGCAGCTTATGTTTCTCCTGGATGATCTAACAGACAGCTCCTCTCTGTGCTGCAGGAGAGCACATGGATGCTGGAGGCTGATCCCCACCACATGAAAATAATCCTCAAAGTAAAACTATTGCATTCCAGGCACATTTCTTTGGGCATTAGAAGTCTCTTTACTCAAATGAAGAATAGTGGTACAATTGTGGGGGGTTTTATTATCCTATACAAGGAAACAGCAAGTGAAAAAATAGCTTAAAACAAACATAAGAGACAAAAAAGAGGCTGCATTGCTGTGTACCCATTCTGGAACTGGTTGGTCACTGGAAGATCCTGGCAAATCAAGCCTCACCAAAAGTACTCATAAGAGAAGACACATCCAGTATTCATCCCTTTCCCTAAATGGAATCTATTTTCCTGTAAGTGGGTTGTGAAACAGATGCTCTGGCCTGTGCTCAGCCACAGACAGCCACAGCCCTGAGTAACTGAGGAAGATGGGCAAAGCCTGCCTTGAGGAATTCCTGCTTTGCCTAAATAGTGGTACAGCTCGCTTTAGTTTCTTGCTGTAGCTCCTCACCCGTTCCCTGCTCAGCTGCTGTATTGCACCTGAATAAACAACGGGAGGGGAGGGAAGGGTGAAGGGAAAACACTCTAATTGCTCTTAATGGCTGTACGTTTAGGTAGTGTTTGTCTAGTGCTCTGAAGGTACAAGTGTTACATTAACACTCAGTGACTACTAAAAATAGTCTTAAAGTCCCTGAAAATGCTTTATATTCACTCAGAGTGCAGAAACTCCACTGATGACTCTGCAAATTGGGAGCCTAATTTACACACTCACTGCACAGTACCTATAATCTGTAGACAAAATTCCAACCAAAACCAGAGGAATTTCTGTCCACAGAACAAATGTGAGCTGCACTACTACTTAGAAAATATACATAGCTATCAGGTCTGAGTTACAGCTGCACCACGAGAGGTCAAAGAGTGACAGTAGTAGGGAGTTTCATGTTGCTGTCCTTTGCATAGTTTCCAGACCAGATACACTGACCACCAAAGCACAAATATAGGTGTTTGGATGTGAGGAGTTCCCCTTGTGTCAGACCACAAATTCAGCCTTAGCTTTCAAATTCATACAGTTTTTTCATTTCAGCATCACTACCAGAAATATGACTCAAATTACAGCTTCATCTAGAGCTTTTGAAATCCCCTTGCCTCCAGGAGGGATCCCTCACCACATCCAAGGGACCTTGCACCGGTGCCTTTGAAGAAGTGAAACAAAACAGGAGTGAGAAGTTTTCAAAATAAGCAGCAGGGTTGTTGCTCCAAAAATGTGGCTGTACACATAACAAAGAGGAAAAGCTGCAGAGAATCTCCCTTGTTGCTTGTAAATTCATTGGCTGTGCAAAAACTTAGCCAAAAGCTGTACAAGGAGGGAAGTGTCATTTTTACAGTCACCTTCAGACTAGAATTTGACCTCAAACTCCTGGAACACCACCCTGAAGGCCTAACTTACCGTGAGATCGTGCCTGATAGCGAAGTTTTCTGGTTTGATGTCGCACAGGTGAAGGCGGTGAGAGAAATCGTTATCAAAATGCTGCACCATGTCCAGAAAGCTGAGTGCAATGTCAATGATGGCTCTCACCCTGCTTCTGTGTCCAGTAAGGGAGGGGCCGATCACGTTTTCCAAGGGAAAAAGAGTTTTGTGCCAGGCATGTCCAGCTGTGAGATACTCCACAGCATAGAAGTGTCCACAAGAGCCAATAATTCGTAGCACATGTTTGCTGAAGTCCTGAAGCAAACTGAAGTAGATATATTCTTCCTGCTGGAGCAAGGACCACATGCTGGCCACCTGTGCTTTCCAACGTGGTCCCTTCTTCCTTGTCCACAAGGGCCCCATGGTATTGTTAGACAGTTCTAGCCCCAGGGCATTTTTGACCTCCAAAGCTACCATAAGCAGAAGCTCTGTTTCAGGGATATCCTGTGTTTCCACCTCCTCTAGCATACTGAGGTGCTGGTAGCTTGAAAAGCTTTCTTTTTTGGACTTGAGTATAATGGGCTGGCCTCTCCAATCAGCCTGAATGACCTTCTTACCTCTGTCATAGTAAAGGCAGTGTTTGTACACCAGCTGCTGTGCCACACAGAGGTCTTCACAGAGGTCCCCAGTCAGGGCTCCGCTGCTGTAGTCGAGGCACTGGAGTGAAAGAGCAGAATATTCATAGCAGAACCATACCCCTATGGACCATGCAGAAGAAAGACAAATAATGAGCAACAGTCCTAAGCATGAGAGGATTGCACCAATCATGGAACTGCAAACACACACCTACAACCATTGGGTCAGTCAATGGTATGTCAGAAGTCTCTAGAGATTTATTACTAGGGGAGTTTTCCTTCAAAACAGGGATTATGGGGATGGTAAAGGGCAGGCTTTTCAGGGGCAAGGAAAGGGACTGGATGACCTGTTAATCTGAAACTTTTTACAACATGAGTTCAGTGAGACAAACTTTAAATACTTGGGCTGTGCTGTGCGTAATTATGGGTTGTAACGCTTTAAGGCACAGAGTAATGCAGATCTTCTCTGGAAGGGTCTGGGCAGCATAACTTAGACATCCCCCACTAAAACTAAAGGAAAATCCATGCATAGCTGGATTTCTGGGACATTCTACGGCTCTGCATGTTTCAGCCTTGCACTCAACATGCCCTGAAGGAAGCTGTGATAACCTGCTCCTTTATCCCCAGGAAACACAGAAGTTGCATTCAGTGAGTTTTGGACCAAGAACTTTCAGAATTTTTGAGTATGTAAATGCTGCAGAACACAATGACTCTCCAGGTTTTATATGTAGTTGTCAGAAATGACATTTTTATATTAATTGCTTCAATACTTAATATTTTATTCACTGGAAAGAAATCAGTCTTTGGAAACAAGGGAACTGCTGCTTGATAGTTTAGTGGTCAATGCAAAGCAGGGCAAGAATTGCAAGGACTCCCTCACCAGTTCTTCTCTCAAGCCAGAATAATTTCCATAATATCATTTCCAAAAGTGGAGGCAGCTGATGTACTCCTGTGGTCATTCAGAAGTGCAGCTGTAGGGACTGCTTTGGGTCACTCAGTAGAAGGAATGATCAGAGGTCTCTGGTGAAAGGGGAATAGAGGGGGTGGTGTAGAAAGCCAAACATCTGTGAGGCAGCTTGACAGTGTCATCCACCTCCATTGCTTTCTGGCATTTGAATCTTCATTTAAACAAACTTCAGGTTCCCCCCTGCACGTGCAGAGCTTGCAGTGGCTGCCGGAGCCCCACCTCATTTGTGACTGGCTGTTACACGAGGACGTGATCATAGCAGTCAAGTAGTGTATTTCTTGGGACAGTCCCTGAGGTGTGTACATCAGAGGAATATGTTCTGATGCCAAGCAACATTTAGAGTCCAGCCTTAAACAGCACACCAGGGAATGGGTGGAGGATTAAGTCCAAAATCCAAGAATGGTGATCAGTTGACAGAAACAGCTCACTGAGGGCAGTTCAGAGAGACATAAAATTCATTTATACTCTGATGTTCTCACAGCCCAAGTGGGAACAATTAGTGCCAGCAAGTTGAGTCAGGTAGGCAAATTCTTGCATGAGTGTCTGGACACTGAGTTCGTGCATGGACACACACATCTGCATCCTCATCCACATCAGGATGACTAAAGAGACTCACTCAGGCTTCTGAGACCCACTCAGACTCAGATCTGCAGACTACAGAGCATGCAGATCAATGTTCTTGCTTTTGAAAATTTACTCCTACTAATGTAACACAGTTTTACTCTACCTTTTAAAGTAGGAAATGTAGTTTTCTCAACAAAAGTAGATTAGCAGTTCTTACCATCTGCAGCTCTAAGCAATTTTAGAAAGAAAATTACAAACAGAAGGAATTTTTTGGGGTTTCTTTGGATTGTAAGTATAAGCACATTTAAAATTCTATTGACAGACCACAATCTAATTCTCTTCTTGTACAGTAAGAGAAGATAGGACTTACTAGTGTAATTGGGTTCACATGGGTGGACACTTGCCCCTGTAGACAATTTTACTGTGGTCCATTCTTAGTGGGTTCACTTGCATGGACTTAAAGAACACATGACCATGACCTGTAGCCAAACATGTCAAGACACAGCTTATTTTCCTATGTTGACATCACGTCATTCTTAATGGCATTAGTGAAAAAAAAGTAGTTGTGGAAAAAGCAGACTCAGATTTCACAGGCAGAGGAGACAGACCCTTTTTGAACCTGGTTGTTGTTTAGGACTTTTCTGCTGTTTTTTCAGTTGATGCTATAAATATTTGATTATTAACCTAGAATCTGACAGTGTTGGAATCATATTCTTCTTAACAATTAACTTGTGCAGTGTTTCGCAAATTTGGATCTGTGAAAGAGGACTTGACCAAAGAGCTCATGGTCTCACAGTGATGAAACACAGATCAGCCTTCCAGAAGTGGTCACAAAGACAAGCAAGGCTTTCAAAAAGACTTCCTCAAGGAAGCAATCAAGAAGATTGAACCATTTCCTATCAGCCTACCACTGCACAGTTTGCACTGGCAGTTCATCTTGTAGCAATTATTTGACCCTTACATCCATTCTAAACACACAGTTTTACAGGACAGTCTTCCATCATATTGGCATGGCTTGTACTGTTGTGCTCCCCAGTGTACTAGCTTGCATTTTATAGTACTAAAACACAAATTTGGTGGACTGAAAGCATTTAACCAGGGAATACAGATTACCCTGCCATGACACAATGGACCATTTATTATTTACCAACACAGGAAGCTTTCCACTAACTTCAGACTTCACTATACAAGATTGTCCATCATCCTGCTGATAAAAGGAAGAATCAGTTCCCCAAAGAAATATTTCAGAAATGATCCTCCAACCTAACTGCCATCCCTGTCTTAATGACTGAAGTTTGAAATCTGTTGATGAGACAGTTTTAAATCGACCTAGTGATTGACCTTCGAAAGACACAAATTCTTCTTTCAGTGCCAGATACTTAAAACTAAAATATGAAAATGCTACTAAGCCAAAAGCTTTATAAAGAAGCAGCTGTACTACACAAAAATGCACACACAAGCATGGTTCGGACTCACTCATATGTATCTTATTAAAATTGGCTACATAATTTTTACAGTCTTCAGTGAACTTATCAAGATAAGTTTAAAAAACTGGGGTTAAATTAATGTAAAAGCTTAAATGAATGTAAACCTTGCTAAGGATTTTAATAAATTTAAATAACTCACTGTACCACTATCAGTGCCTTAAAACTGATGTTTTGCCTAGTTAGCTACTATTTCTATGTAAATGCAATGCACAGCCAGGTTTGGAAGGCATCAAAATTAATTGATTTCTCCAGAGGGAACAGAAATTGATTGCTATGACTTAGTGTGTTCAGTGTAAATGAAGATGAGACTGGCATTAGGAAAGAGCAAAGGGGGTTTTTTTGAGATTTAAAGTTGGTCCCTGCAAATTGCCCAGTGCTATTTTAGCCTTCTCAGTGCAGTACACATCTGCACAGATGTATATCTTACTCAGAATAAGGAAATAAAACCTTCAGAAATGCCACTTGCAAGGGCATTTGCATCCACTTCCTTAAAATAACTCATCTCCTACTGAGAGATGACTAGTAAAATAGTTTTTCTTAGAAGCTGATTTTTGCTTAATAGAAGGTGTGAGACTCAAGCTATCAGGTTATTTGTTCGCGGATCAGTTGCACTTTCTGTAAGTGTGAAACTCATGCTATGTTCAGAAGATGTAGAAAAACTTATTTTGGGGCAGATGAAGACAAGTTCATTTTCTAATTATTCCACTAGAAGGACAAGCCCTTTCTAACGTCATCTGGGAAAACTGTTGCTTACAAACCTTAACGATACTACTGATGATTCACCTACTCACAGACAAGCACAGCAATCTCAGCTACTCTTCCTATGGGAGGAGGGTCTGAGCCTGAGCTGTCTCAGTGATAGACAACTTTCCAAGCTTGCGAGTGAAATCTGATCCCTGGGCTTTTGAAGCCTTGCCTGACGCTTTCCAAACGGAAGAACAGCAACAAGTCTCTGCCCATCTGTTTATTGGGGACTACGATGGGAAGGACCTGGACCTCCCTGGGCTTGGCAGCTCCGTGCACTCTGTATCTCAGTGTTCTTCCCGAGCACGTAAGGATGAGGCAGGAATCATTCCTTCAGCTGCAAACCTGAGCTCAGCCCTACTTCCATCTGGCTCCTGAGGTACTGAAACTGGAGCTCACTGCCATCAAAAACATGCTGTCAGGACTGCTGCCTACACTTGCTTTTCCTTTATTATACAGAATTAAGGAAAATCTATGATCAGCTTTTGCTTTCTTGCAGTGATCGACTATTTAATTCCCACTAGGATTCCTCTTTCCCCACCTAACCACTGGCACTACAGATAGCCTGACTAAGAAACAAAATTGAACTAAAAGCATTAACCCACACTGCTCCTGTTCTCAAAGTGTTTCCTACAGAATCCTAAATCAGTTCATTATTATTTTTAAGGGACATTTTAATGAACAGTTGCAAATCCTTTCTTGAATTTTAACCACACCTTACACACCGGCCCCCATCAGACCATAAAGGAAGAGATACAAGCTGCCTGGCACTTCTGAAAGACGACTTTTGTACTAACAGCTTTTCGGCTAAAAACAAACAAAAACCCCCCAAACCCGGAGGAAGGCTTTCCTCCTCTTCGGAGCGCTCGGCTTAGGCAGCGCACCCGCATCCCACGCCCGGGATCCGGCCCGCCGCCTGCACCTGACCTCGCCCCGGGGAGGGAGGCAGGGAGGGAGGGAAGGAGGCAGGGAAGCAGGTAGGGAGGCAGGGAGGGAAGCAGGTAGGGAGGCAACCGCCCGTCCGTGCGCACCGGGGGCGATGCGGCACCTCCGGCGGCCGGAGCCGGGCAGGGCGCCCCGAGAGCAGCCCCGACGGACCGCCCGCGCCTCGTCCTGCCGGGCAGCCCCCGGGAGATGCCCCGCTTCCCGCCGGGGCACGTACCAGCTTGGCCAGGATCCGGTGGCTTTTCTCGTCCGTGCAGCTCTCGGAGAAGACGCTCCTGTGGAGGAGGAACAGCGCAGCGCTCACCACCACCCAGCAGGCAGCCCAGAGGAGGAGCAGCAGCAGGGCGCATCGCCGCCAGATTTTGAGCCGCAGCCGCTTTAAGCCCGGGATGCCCCTCATCGCCGCGCCGGGGCTGCGCTGGGGCGGCCGCTTCAGCTGCGGCGGCCCCGAGCGAGCGGCGGCGGGGCCGGGGAGCCGCGCTCGCCCCCCGCACGCCCGTCCCACTCCAGCGCCCGCCGCCCCCGCCGGGCTGCCCCGGCCCCGGCCGCGCCCGCCCCCTCCCCGGGCCGGGGCTGCCCTGGCCGAGCCCGGAGCGCCCCTTTTGAATTTGAGCCACGTAGTTCCGCCGGCTTTTGTCTGCGCTCCCCTGTGCCAAGCGGCCCCTGCAGCCACTTGGCGGCTGCTGCCCGCGCCCCCCGCCTCTCCTCTGCGAGTTTCTCACCCGAGAATAAAAGGAGTTTGAAGGGTGATGAATGCTGCTCTGGGAACCCTTTGCCATCCAGGCGGCTGCTCGGTACTTTGAAAGAGGCAGCCTGGAGACGGACAGGTCCCTCTGGTGAAAGCTTCGTGTCCGGACGCATGGGAAAAGGAATAAAAAGTTGTCATTTATTCTGGAGTAACTTCTCAGTTTTATCCTCCCAGAGCCAATGGAGGAAGAGAGAGGAGCGACTCAGACGCCCTTTCAGTGACGCAGCCCCCAGCGCCCCCATAGTGGGTCGCCCTTTGGCTGCCCAGCTGCTCCCCCAGCCCCAGTGGCGGGGTGCAGGCCGGCATCCCCGTTCCTGCCTCCCTCGGCGGCCACTGGGATACGTTGCCCAAACAGGCAGGGTGTACTGGGTCCCAGGATTCTGGGGTCCATAGATTGCCTCCCTGCCCTCTCGTTGTCTCCCTGTAGCTCTGTGTCTGTTATGGTGTGGTCAGCTCCACCGTATTTGACTTCGTTAACCTTTCTGAGAGGTCAAAGACTCAGATGTTTGTTCTCGTGCAGCAAGGAAGATCCTGGCATCCTTTCCTCACTCCAGGTGCAGATGTTCACTGTCTCTGTTCAGAGAGCTCAGTTCACTGATATATGTTCTTAGCATCATGTCTAACTTAATAAGAAATACTTCCTTGACAAGTCATTAAAAAGAAAGATGTCTCTATTGATATGATCGAACTTTATCTCTCAGAACAGCAATGGAAGAACACAGGTGCAGCCTTATCCACACCTTTTACATGATCAGTGCAGTCCTCCTCTCCCTTGTAGAGCAGGGCTTGAAATGGAGCTTCTAAGTAGATGGCAGACTGTGGCAGAAAAGAAAAGGAAAGATAAAAATATTACTGGGCATATTCCAGCTTTCCTTTCTAGAGACTGTCAGTGGGGAAGGAGATGCAAAAAGAACAAAATTATTTTCATCTCCAAAGTCTCAGAAGTAGAATCACTATCATTAGCCACATCTTCTGTCAGTGTGTTTTGCTTGATTTCTCCACCATCTCATTTCTTCACCTGCTGAGGCTGCCTTTTCAAATTTTCTTTTTCTTTCCCCTGATCCTTTTACTGAGGGGCTTACTTTTGAGGCACTGGTGATACAGTCTATTTCTTGGGAATGTGGCAAGCAGCAAAGAACAGGGATGCAGCTAAGAACTAAAAGATTTTAATCCTGTTTCTCAGTCTGATAGAAAATGCTTTCAGAAGCTGTCTCTGACCAGCTTGGGGTGTTCTTTGGAAATTTCTAGGACAATAAGTGCACAAGGAGTTTTGCTCAGCCATTCCTCTGTAGGAACACCAGCTAGGCTTGAACACACCCAACCTTCACCAGCGACTGTTGCCACCTAGGAGATAAAATTGCAGATCTGCCATACTGATGTCTGGAACAATCCCAAGATACGTCCCACATGGAAGAGGGATGCAGGTGGTGGGGGAAAGTCAAGCATGAGTCCCTACTGCTTGGTCCTAAGCTGTCTGGGTAATAGTTTAGACACTAGCAAACCCACATGCATTTTAAAGTGTGGATCTTGATTTCTCTGTGTGTCAGCAATCCCCAAAGGATATTATGCATTTTTATTAAATGTCTGTGAAATTCTGCATATGTGTCATTGGTGTTTCAACAGTAGCTCTGAAAACAAATCTAATTACGCCTGACTTTAGCCAGGAACAAAATACAGAGATATCTGGCCAGGTTAGGTGTCACAGTTGACCTTCTCTAATTGCTGCTGAAAAAAAAAAGGATGTTCCTTCCTCCTCCAATGCCACCTCCCTGTTTTCCTCTTTGTCTTGCCTGCCTAGTCCAGTCCCTTTTCCCAGTGAAAGATACTCCTTTCTGCCCAGGGAGCTTTCTCAACTTGCTAACAGGGCAGAGAAATGTAAAACTGTTTCTTGCCAAGATTATTTTCAGAGAGGTCAGCAAGCCCTGAGGATAACTCCAGGCTGGTGCAGGGATGCACACTGCAGGGCTGGGCACTCTGGGGTGCTGGAGACAGAACTGTGAATGTCTGCACCTTAAAGATGCAATGAGATGTTGCAGATAAGGTGATCTTAATGCAAATGGTTGCTGAAAGAAGCAGTCCTGTCCCCTTTTCCACCCCAGCTGTATGCTGTCACTGCTCCCTCAGCAGCCAGATCAGGGTATTCAGCCCAACAGCCAGCATCAGTAGGGTGTCTGGCTGCACTTTTCATTTCATCCCAAGATACCAGCTAAATTTCCGGGTCTGTAAGGAGCCCACATCCTCCTCTTTGGTTTGGAAACAGCTGCTACATGTAAGAGCAATTTAAACTTTAACAGGTATCTGATGCTTTGAAATTATGGAATATGAAGAAATAAACAAAGAAAATAATAATAGGTTTTAATGTAGTTTTAATATTGCTTTAATAGTTTTAATAAAAAATAAAAGTACAAGATGAACGGAGCTTGATGAAGCAAATGCAAGTTGTATGACACTTATACTGGGTAGTTTATCAGTTTCATTTTATGGTAATTCCTACAGGAAACATTTGCAGGGAATAAAGCCCTGTCTTTCCAAAATATTTCAGTATAGCATTCAGGTGGGGGAAGGGGCTGCAGCTAGTTCTTCAGGCTCTGAATTTTTAAATGTCTTACTGACTTTAGTGGGTGGGAAAAGCTGGACAAGTCTGGTAAAGATGTATATGTGTGTGTACGCATACCTTCTTGTATGCATGAACATAGAGAGCTACAGAACAGGTCAAGAATTGACCCAGAAAGCTTGGATTTAGTAAAAGATAAAAGCCTAGGTGGTTCAGGATCAAGTGGTTTAGACTTTAATAACAACCTATTGCTAACTGTAAAATTCAAGTCCAATTTCAGATTTCCCTAAGCTTCAAAGTTAAGACTAACAGAATTTTATATATATATGTGTGTGTGTGTGCATGTGTCCCTATGTGCTATAGCAATTTTTCTTTAAAAAATACCTCTGAATCAGAGAATCTTTGCTTTCCATATATATTAAACCATGGCTGCTTTGCGTTGCATTCCTCTGTTCCCAAAGGAAGCGGAAGCTATATTCCTATTCTCATTTTGACTGAGAATTAAACTTGATGGAAATTAATTAGTAGAAGTTGAATTAAGGCAAGCAACATCAGGGGCAGTAAAAATAATCCAGGACTAACTAAATTAGTTCCTACCCAATTAATCTTTGAATTATGCTTAGAGCATGATGTCAGCATCAAGTTGGCCTCCTCTTTGTCGCTGTGTTGGGCACATCACAAAACTGCACACTACTGTGACAGTTCAGATGTGGAACAACCAGAGGCTTTAGTATCCAGGAGATGCCTTGGCACAGCCAAGTGGGAGCCTGTCATGGCATGTCCCCGTGCTGTGTGCCTCTGCAGGGGCTCAGCAGCTCCTCAGACCAGGGCCATAAGGAGTGCTCAGCCCCAGGAGCTGCTGAGCCCTCATGTTTCTCAACACCTTGAGACACAAACTGCATTGCAGGCTCCAACTGGATTATGCTGTTAGACCTTATTTTCCTAATTACTGAATTCTTCATGAAGAAAGAAACAAAATCAGTCATTAAGAACTACCTTGGCACTCAAGTTAATGAAATGTAAAACTGGTTCATTAGGACTTATTGCTCTCTTTGATTGATTTTATCACCTTCCGTCATTGGTTGTCTATGGAAATAGGGTACATGTCTGCTAATCTTTCACAAGGCATGTAAATTTCTTATTTTCCTGCTAGGAGGTCAAGAAACCCTTAAGGGCTGTTCAAATCAACTTAAAAAATATATTTTAACATACAAATATTTATTTCTGATTTCCTTTGGCAAAGTTGCTGCTGAGAAACCTCTCAAGGTTAGACATAGGTTTGAACATGCCCTTTAGGCAGTGAAATTCCCCTGCAGAGTACTGAGTCTACTAGAGGAATCCAAATGTATTTTCTCATTTATATCATTAATCAAAAAGAGTATGTTGCAAACTACTCACAGAAGTTTTATGGCATCAGTGAGCAGTGAGTTTATTGGGTCACATTGTGAACCAGAAGCAGAAAAATGGCACAGTATAAAATATGAAGTACAGCTTTGTGGGCAAGGGAAAAGCCTGGTATAATTCACTGATTTAAACAAGGGCAGGTGTTTAGACAGAAAAAGCTTTCCCATGCATAAATAGAATAAAATAATTATAATATATTTTCTATTGTTTGCTTTTTAATTTTTGAAATATTTCTTAGGCACAGTTGCCCAGGAAAGCAACAAAAATATTAGATTTCTCTTTCCCTTTTACCACTATCTAGATTCTGCATAGCAGAGTTTAATTGTCCTGCTACTCTCATATATCCCCTTTTAATTAATCTCTTTATTAACCTCATGCCAACTTTTCCCTGTCATTTGGAAACAGTATTGCCTGGAGAAGCCAGTAAGATACCTTGGCAATCACTGTAGCAGATTGTGGTTTACTTGTAATGCTTCAAATGAGATGGAAAAGTTAAGATGCAAAAACTATTCTGGAATTTTTGTCCACACATCCCAAATAGTGCTTGATACAATATTGCCTATTGCTTCTCTGCTGCATTCTTTGCCTGTTTACCTTACCAGTCACCAAAAGGAAAATAAGCTGTAAAATGAAGCTTAATCAGTTTGTGAGGGGAACTGTAAGTGGAATTTTCTTTGCTTGGGATTGGAGTCAGTGGCTTGAGAGCAATTTTCCAAGCCTAAGAGGATGCTTTCCAGTGGAATTTGCTGCTGTGTGGTATGTTGTGTGTCTGTCCACAGTGTGTGAAAGGATGAACAAAGAAGGGGAAATGCTGAGATTGTTTTCCAGACTTTGCATCAAGTTCAGGCCAAGTGATCTCACTATGCCAATACTGAATCTGGCTCTTTGTAGCCTCTCTTTATGAGTGTCTGAAGCAATTCCAGAAATACTTAGAAGTTGCACTAGGGTTGTGAAACAGCCCACCATCTAATAAGCTAATTCCATCTGGCACTGGGCCGTTATTTACACAAATGGTTTAAAGTAATTTAAATGGGCAGAATATTACACATAATAAACAGATGGCATTCACAAGGCTGTGATCATTTAAATATGTGGTAGCTCAAGAGAGAAAAAGTTGTCATCTTTTCTAGTCAAATGACCAGACATAATATTTCAGTGCATTAAAAGGACATTTTGATGGCTGATACTACCATAAAGGATATCATGTTGTCACACAGATTAAATCAAACCAGTTCTATGGCTGCAGACTCTGAAATGAGTCTATATTAGGAACTTGAACCAGACTGATTTTAAATTAGTTTCTACTGGCAAGAGTGACCTAGGATACCCAAAGTCCACAAGTTCACGTCTTGTTATGCCATAAATTGTAAAATACAGACAGAGGTCTGCATGCTGTCTGTTACTAGAAGAGAAATGGAAAGAAAACTGATTCTTGGAGAAGGAAAAAAAGCATCTCCTTTGTTGGCACAAGTAACCACCAAGTGGATACTTATGATACTGCATGCGAAATGTTTAGTAAATTGGAAACAGACTTTCCAGGGAGAATTTGTGCTGATTTTCTCCACTCACATAAGCAAATCTTAATTTATAGCATTTTTCTGATTCTTTGGCTTTGTTGTTTTGACTTAATGGCTGTGTACCATAGTACTGCACGTTTAAAAATCAAATTAAATGGAGCCATCACATACAGTAGATCATGATGCATTTACATATGAGTATGTCCATTTTTTGACTTCTCTTCTAAAAATCCAAATCTGAAGTAGAAAAAAATTAGGGCTTAGGAAGATCATGGATGATTTTCAGTACCAGTTCTGTAAAACTTAATTACTTTCAGTTATTTCCTTGAAGCTGTTCACTGCAGCTTCTTTGCAAATGATGAATAGCTGGGCATGGAGCAAACTGCAAAATGATCCATTAGTGAAATCCAATTTTCTATCAGACTTTCCAAGCAATTAGCTTTTCTTGAGGCAATATATTGTTAGTTTGCATGCATCCAATGTTGTATGTCATTTGTTTAGGAAAGAGTAGACTATTTAATTTCTGTATCGCTTACAACAAACAAACAGCTCATAACTCTATCAAGATTAAGCATCCCTTAGTGCAAGTGAATCCCCTGTGCTCCTTCTTCCCAGGCAAGAAATCTGAGTGTGGGATCCTGCCCAGCTGCCTGAGCAGCAGCAGTGCCACTGCTGTACATGGTTCCTCCTGCTACATGCAAGCATCCTCCAAGAACCTGAGTGGTTCTGGTGGCCAGGCCTGTTTCTGGGGCCTCACTGCTGCCCAGGCATCCACAGCCAATACTACAATCAAGGAGTGCCATGGTGCTGCCTCCTGCTTTGAGCAGAATAGTTGGTGACTGAGAAGCCTCAGAAACAGATTTCTGTAGCTTCTTCCACAGGCACAATCTTCTGTTTTCTGTCACTTGTCTTCAGTAAAATCCCATTTTCTTCCCTACTTACATTTTTCTCCTTATTCTTCAATGATTTACCTTTTCAGTTCTTCATAGCCCTTGTCTATCACCAACACCCTCTGTCAGTCAACTCTCTCCTCAGAAGACTTTGTGTGTTTTAGAAGGAATCCCTCTCCCCCACCTCTAGCAACAGCATTCTTCTTCCTAGAAAAGAAAAGAAAAAAAAAAGAGTCCTTAATTCTGTTCCAGAATCAGTGGCTTTACTTTTGATTTATATAAAGGAACATAAAGGAGGAATATGCAGAGATGCCATTATTGGTCAACAATTCATATTCGCTGATTTTGCAACTCCCTGTTTCTTGCACAGAACAAAACTGTGCTTCCAGTCCATGCTATACAGAGGCACACATACATATGTTCTTAGCAAAAGAACTCATAGCAAGTCTCACAAAATGAAAAACAGGGATTGCAATGTTCTGGATGTGATACTCAGTCCTGGAAGAGAGAAGATCCACCAAAGGAGGGGGAATGGAACCACAGTGAAACCACAAGAAATACCAAAAGCAGCCCTGCAGAGATATATCTCTGGAGTAAAATTCCAGCTGGGGAAGTACTTAGGCTCCATTTTATTGAGGAGAGCATGCATTGCTGGCCAAACCTCTAATATTTCTCTTTCACACTGACAAATCAACAACTTACAAAAGACCAAAATAAAGTCTCCCAATACTCCAAAATATATTCGAGGAGAAATTGAAAATGACATCTACTCACATATATGGCACATTCCATGCACTTTCAGCATGGATAAACTGGGCATGGAGTTGGGATGAAACACTAGGATGAAATACAGAATAGTTGAGATTAAGCAGGAAAAGGGTGAATGTTTTTGCATTTGGTCTTTTTGGTCATTCCAAAGAAAAGTGCTGTGAAGCAGTGCCCAAGGGCTGTGGTTCTCATTTGCAGTCAGAGCACATCTAGCTGGGTTATTGACTCCTTGCCTGCCTGTCCTTTACACATGCCTGTTACATGACACACATCTCACCATTCCCATTTGAGCCATTGACTTGCTATATCAATGTAGAGCACCAGGACAAGCAGGCAGAAGCACAGAGTGCTTTAGTCCCTCAGGCAGAGGAATAGACAACGAACAAAGGGATGTAGGTGTGTTTTTGACTCCTTTTGGAGCACTGGCACAGCTGGACTAACACTTCAGTGAACAAGGAATCTTTGGCATGCCCATTCAATAACTTTCTAAGATATGTTGGCTCTGCAGTTTGCAAGCCAGTCCTTTGAGGTGCTGGAAAAGAGCAATTTACTAACAGCCTCTCACACCATTCTTTAATCACTGCCTCAAAATCAGAAGCGGGAACAGTACCTGCTCTCTCTGAGCACTCAATCCCCAAAATAGACTGCCTGTTCCTGGACAACGTTAGGGCAATGTAATGGGGAGAATGCTGCCAAAAGCACATTGATATCTGGGCAATTTGCACATTGAATTTAAATGGGGAGAGGGTTGGTAGTGTTTTTTGGCTCTCTGCCACTCTCTCTAATTTTGAGGGAATCTCTCCAGGCCTCTAGACAAGTTAGTTTTGATGTTTCTGACAGTGACATTGCCAACGTGTCACTGGTCCATGCTGAGAAAAGGACATGGAAAACACAGGTTGCAATATAGTGTACAGACTCAATAAAAGAGCACTTCCGGGGATGGGCAAAACCACCTTATATAAAGCCAGGAAAAAAGGAGCAAAGAGCTATCCAGCAGTGCACAGCAAGACCCTTGTATTCTATTTCATGCTGTCATGGTTTGCAGATAAATCTAGTGCCTAAGATGAAAGACTTCAAGATCTATGGTGTCCTGAACTGACAGTTAAGCAATTAGTGGCTGCTGAAGGCTGAGTAATCCAGGATGGTTTGGTACTTTGTTAAGATACCGGAGGACCTAAAGTTGCAGCAAGCTGATTTTTATGAGAAAAGTTACAACCTTATTGATACAGGAGGTACCAGAGGTGCAGAAAAGTTTGATGTGTCAACCACTGAGCCAGGAGGCTCGGGACAGGAAGAGGTTTGTAGGGATTGGTGAGGAATTAGAAGTTCTGTGAGCATGCTGGGCCTCCTGAGTATCCAACCCACCATTGTGCCAACCACTGAGCCAAGAGGCTGAGGACAGGATTGGTGAGGAATTAGAAGTTCTGTGAGCATGCTGAGTATCATACCCACCACTCCTGAGTATCCAACCCACCACTGCAGGGCAAATTAGCTCCTCATGTTGTGGAAACCAAGCCAGAGATTGAACCTAGCACAGCAGCACACAGCCATCCTGTGTGTCTCTCTGCTCCACAGTGGCACAGCACTGTGGGGGCTCATGCAAGACAGTGCAGACATCTCTGTTCTGAGCTGAACTGGATAGAACCACAGGGAATAGTAGTTCTCCACTTGTCAGGCTCAGCATAGTGAGAGGACACAGAAGATGACAGAAGGAGCAGTCAGTAAATGGTAGAGGAAGGGAAGGAGCAGAGGGAGGGAGGGGGTCCTTTAGCATGTACTATTACTTGGGCTACTCAGCCACACAGGTTTCATTTCACACTAGTGCTCCATTATGCAAGGCTAGGAAGAAGGATCACAGGACCAGGATTCTAGATTTTGATTCAGTTCTTATCTCAGTTGCAGTATTCCTTTGTGTGCACATTTCACAACAGCAAAAGCTGAGTGTAGAGTCCAAGGAAGTGCCATGGAGCATTCTAACTGGGTTCTGACCAGGGACTCGAATACATAGACACCCCACACTGGGCTCTCCCATGTAAACATCAACATTTTTTACATGGTTAAGTCTAGGTTAAATGTAATCTGTTCTGTATTTTGATTAATCATCTATTAAAAAAAATATTTTGTTGGAAGAAGCTCGTGAGGCTCAAGCTCATTAATTACTGCATGGCACACATGCATGTGTAGATTAGGAAGGGCATGAACATGCCCAAGTGTTCAGCACTCTAGAATTACAGAATGTCACAAGAGCAGTCCTGCTTTTTTTGGAGACCAGGGCAAGGTTACCTCTGAAGCTTAAGTACTGACTGGACAGTAAATGATACTTTGATTTGTTTTGGTTTAGTGATAATGCTCTGAATGAGTTGGGGCTTTGAGGCCACCTGGTTTTGAAAAGCCAGGGGTAATAGGTAGAGCTCATGTTGTTGGAATGCCAGTGGCAATGCAATTTCCAGGGATAAGCAGCTCTGTTCACCTTTAGTCAACAAAATCAAACCCAACAGAAGAGGGTTTACTTAAAGTAAGCAATGTTAATGGAGTCAAAATGTCCACATAGGCATGTGCCCATGGGTGTGATGTAAATAGGACGCAGTTTAGAAGGGATTAAAGCAACCAGTGAGGACTTAAACATCCTTCTTTAAATTTGCTGCCACTAGCTCAAAACCTATTTTTTTGCAGGAAAGCAAATAAATCCAACAAAGCTGCACTGTTCTGCGCATCCATATTTACAATCTTTCCTTTCAGTCTAGCGTATATGATTATATTGTTATATAGTTTATATAGCAACCAGTGTTTAGAAAGTTGGGCTTGTGAATCACCTAAGCAGAAAGGTACAAAATAAAGGGGAAAGGGGAAGACAGAGCAAGAAATAGCAAGATACAATAAAGAGGCTGAAGACAACTAATCTCAGCTTTTAATGATGCTCAGAAGTGCACTAAAGTAGATGTTGTGACTTAATCTCATGTAAGAGAAAAGACTAAAAAAAATTGAGAAATGTAAAATTAGATGGCATAGACGTGCAAATAGGGACATGACTGCCACCTGAAATTAATTTCAAAAGAAGTGAGAGTGAGATTTGCATGTGTACTGTAGTATCCATAGGAACTTTCTGTCCCCTTTCATCACCTTGCATGGAATTTTTCAGAAAGGACAGCCACACTATTAATGGCATTTCTGCTGGTCTCCCACAGCCCTGTGGCTCTCAGTTCAGAGCCATCCAAAAAGCTGATTCTCTCCCAGACCAGTGCTTATGTTCCAGGCTCCTCTCTTACTCTGCTGCTGCTGCTTCAGCTGACTCATACAAGCCACATCCCTGTGATTAAAAGCAATGGCACAAGTACCTACAAATGATTTCTTTAGAACAAAACTAGAACAACAAGGACAACATATTAAAAAAAGAAACAGCAGCTTAGATGTTTAGATATCTCAGTCAGGACCAGAGAATGCTGAGCATTCTTATATTTTCTTTATAAAGTACTTTGCTTTGTCATCCCCTGTCCCTAAACCATTTCTGATAAATGCATCTTTTCCCACCCCTCCTTTCTCCTCTATTCCCAAAGGGTTTTTATGCATGCATATGTTATTTTCACCTCCGAATTAACAGCCTTGTTAAACAAAACTGTGTTTCCATAAAGACAATTTACAAGGCTCTCAAAGCTGACAATCGGGCCTGTTATCTTTTAAAAAAAAAGTTGTTGTTTTCCCTCAGGTAATTTACTGTGTGGTTTTTGTGTTTGTTCTTCACATAATCCTTTGTGGATTTAGATCAATACAGGCTTGCAGAAAACTGTGATAATACAGTGCACAACATTTGCTACAAAACAAATGCTTCTTTAATGCCTTCCTTTTGTCAGCTCGTGTCCTTGATTCCTATTTTGGTTTGTGAATTTTTTAAAGGATGTCGGAAAAAAGTACCAAAGATTACTTCCATGTAGGAACATGAGAATAAAATAGGTCACCATAAATCATCCTGTGTCAGGTCACTTAATATCCTTCACAAATGCAACAAACTGCTTTTTACAAGAAGTTTCTCTTTCCTTTTGTTAAATTTTTATTTTTAAATATTTTTTCCCCTTGCTTCCAGGCAAGATTTTTCCTAACATAAGCGTAAATATAAACTTTACTCCAGTTTCTGAGTTCCATTTGTCCATTTTGGGTACATTTTGCCATCTGTTCTCCCATCACCATAGAACAGTGCCAGGTGTCCTGGTGTCAGGGGGTCCCCAGAGTCTGGGCTGCCAAGAGAGGCAGGAGCTCCCCATGGGGGCCTGCCAGGGCAGAGCCTGGCGGCCACTTCCCATCCCATCCCATCCCATCCCATCCCATCCCATCCCCAGCCAGGATCTGGGTGTCTGGGGAGGCACCAGGTCATCCCCAGCTCCAGGCAGCTCCCTGGGGACAAACCAAGGCTGGCATCATCCAGTGAATCTCCAGCTCAGCATGGCCTACAGCCAGACCTGCCGTGTGCAAGGCCCTAGCACTTACCTTACCCCACACAGCACCACCAGCCAAGTTCCCAAATTATGTAGCTCTCCCCCACGGCAGCTCACAGACCATCTAGCATGCCCCACTGTTTCTCACTTGTTGCCAGCTAGGTAATTTCATCCTGGCTGTACGTACAGACCAGGCAATGAGATGCTGGAGAGCAGTGCCACAGAAAGGGACCTGGGGGTTCTGGTCAATGGGAAATTGAACCTGAGCAGTGCCCTGGCAGCCAGGAGGGCCAACCCTGTCCTGGGGGGCATCAGGCACAGCATCTCCAGCTGGGCAAGGGAGGGGATTGTCCTGCTCTGCTCTGAGCTGGGGGAAGCCTCACCTCCAGTGCTGGGGGCAGTTTTGGGTGCCACAATATAAAAATGGCATTAAGCCCTTAGAGAGCATCCGAAGGAGGACTATGAACACGGTGAAGGGTAGTAAGAGGAAGCCGTATGAGGAGCAGCTGAGGTCACTTGGTCTGTTCAACCTGGAGGAGACTGAGGAGAGAGCTCACTGCAGTCACAACTTTCTTGTGAGGAGAAGAGGAGTGGCAGACACTGCTCTCTTCTCTGTGGTGACAGTGACAGGACCTGAGGGAATGGCTTGGAGTTGTGTCAGGGGAGGTTTAGGTTGGATATCAGGAAAAGGTTCTTCACCCTGGGGATTGGGCACTGGCACAGGCTCCCCAGGGAAGTGGTCACAGCAGCAGCCTGACACAGTTCAAGAAGCATTTGGACAGTGCTCTCAGGTAGGATATTTGGGGATGTCCCGTGCATGGCCAGAAGCTGGACTTTGGCCATCCTTGTGGATCCCTTCCAACCCAGGATATTCTCTAATTAATTCTGATCCTAGGAACCTGTCTAAACCACACCTAAATCTATTAAACCTATCTAAGTCACAAATGTAGGAAGATCATAAAGATACTCCCAGCTTCAGCTGGAATAATTCAGTTGTCCAGACTGGTCTCTGCCCCGGGCCCCATGTTATATTCGCCTATATATTATATTATATATATTATATTCCTTTATGACACCGCTGTATTACTCCGGCCCCGTCCCACAGGGGCCGCCCCCGACAGGCCGCACCCCGCGCTGAGGCCCCGCCCCTTCTCGGCCCAAGCCCCGCCCCTGAGTCGCTCATTGCCCGCGGATTAGTCGGCGTGGCGCGGCGCGCGGCGCGGGGCGGGGCTGGCGCGAGGGTATTTAAAGCGCCGTGGGGGGCGGTGTTTTCCTTACTCCAGGTGGAAGCGGGGCTGCGTGGGCACGGTGGGTGAGTGTCGGGAGGGCTCGGGCGGACCGCGTCCCTTGGTCTTGTCGTGCAGCGGCGAACGTGGCCGCCGCGGCCCTGCCCGGCCTGGAAGGGAGGAGCCGGGAATGCCGGCTGCGCGGCGCCGCCGGCGCGCCGGGCCTTGCTCCGTGTCCCCCAGTGGGGAGCGTCTGTTCGGCCTTGGGGCGCGGCGGCGCCGTGGCTGTCCCCGGAGAGAAGCTGGTCCTGCCGCTCCGCTCCTGCCCCCTTCCTCGCTGTGGCTCTCCCTGCCTGCGAGCCTTCCCCCGGACTGTCCTTAGGACAGCCTGCCGTGCGCCTGCCTCCTTCCCTCCCGTCCCGAGGCTGTCACCGACCTGGGGGCTGCAAAACCCTGTAAGGAAACCCGCGTTTAACCTGCAAGTCAGCCTCGGGCCGAAGCGCTGAGCCTGCGACGTGAGCATGGGGCTCAAAGGTGGCTGTAGAGCGCTCTTGGTTCAGTGCTCTGCGCTGGGACATTAATGTTTGCGGATAAGGAGGGCAAGGTTGCAATGGTGCAATAATAGTCCCTTGGGTTGTTTTATTTCAAGGTGCAACTTCTGTAGTCCTGTGAAAAGGTAAAACTGTAGAGCCTCTCCTGCATAGGTAGAAAGGGTTCAGCTCTCCATTCTGCAGGACTGACAGGAAGTTCAAACCCTGGTTTTGTAGACGAAGGGGGAAATAACATCCAGCCTTTTGCTGTGTAGTAACCAATAGTTACTTTTGTAGTTTGAAGCTTTCTGGAGCAGGCTTCTTTGTAGCTCTTCACTGTGACTTGTGTGATTCAATGCCCTTGTGATTTCAGGGCTATTTAACTGTGGTTAAGGTGATATTTAGAATAGTCCCTGACTTAACAAATAGTTCAGATCTTGTTTGTGTTGGACAGAAAGTCAGCCTCCATGTAACTTGTATTTTGTGTCTGTGTTGTGGAGCTGGACCTCTGAGGTTGCTATAGAAACGGGTTGAATGAAGGGGAGGGTCAGATGCCCTGGACTGATGCCTGTGTGCTGGTTTCCTGAAAAGCTCCACATGAATCCTGCCTGAACTCTAACTGCATGCGAGGAGGGTGGCTTCATTGGGGAGCCCTAGCTTCAGTGAGAAGCATTGCTTTAACTTGGTTATGTCTCTGTAGTCCTTCTGAAGGTGTTCAGTTGTCACCTTTCATGGCTATTAAAGTGAATGCGTACCTGTCTGGTGATTTGGGGTTGTTCTAATTGGTGTTTAAAAGTAGTTATCCAAATTTAAACTTGATGGATGCTTTACATTAAATCGATGTAATCCTTTCTGGTGGGGGAAAGGATTTTTGTATGTCAAACACCAGTATCTGTGCTAGTACAACCTTGCTTGAAAGAAGATTTGGTGCTTGTATTGCAGTATATTGTGTGGGACAACTTGCAGCTGAAAAGGATTTGTTTCAGATATGTAGAGCAGTCAGATGCTCTGGAAATCCTAAGACAAGCAGTCAGATGTTTTAACAATCTTGTGACTACTGTGTAGAAGCAGAAGAAAGGCTTAAAGCTGACTCAACACAATACTGAATCACAGTGGCTGGAGCTGTTGAACATGCTTTTATTTCGTGGACACTAGAGTTTTTCCTCCTAGTCCAGGCACTTGGATTCCAGAGGCAGACTTCAGGGACCCTCCTCTGGAGTTACTCAGAAGGCTCCTGGATAGTATCCTGAGTAATGTGTTGTAGAGCCACATCTTAGACCAGCTGACTTCCAGTGTCCCTTTCAACCTTAGCCACTCTGGGATTTGTAAAGCTTATTGTTTTCCTGGCAGAGATGAGGTATCTTTAGTTCTAACTTGAGAGTTAAGCTTAAGCTTGTTTGCTTTGTTGCTTTAGTGGGCAGTATTTCTTTTCAATATTGCTTTCAGACTGGTAAGGAAGACAGTAAACTGAAAAGGAGTCTTGGGTTTTCTCATGTGAACTTCAGTGGAAATAAAAACAAAAGAAGGAAGTGGTAGCACTGAAGTAGTCACTGACAACTTGCTCGTGACCTGCTGGGGCTGGCCTCTGTTCCCATGGCTTCTTTCTGACCTTATTTGTGAAATCTGAGTGGCAGACTGAGACTTAAGGCTGAAGAAAGCACAGTTTTCGCACTGCTTGTTTTTAACCTCTTCTGCAGAGCACAAAGTGTGGTGCTTTCTTGGACGTGGCTACCAGCATTCAAGCCTATGGCATGCTATTAGTTAAACTCATAAGGAAATCTATTCTTTGAAGTTGCATTTTACTTGGGTAGCATTTTGCCTGTAAGTCTGCAGTAAAATGAAGAGTATGATTTCATTGAAGTCTCTGTAGAGACAAGAATACTCAGTTTAACTTTGAAAGTTATTTTGAGGGGAGAGGCATAAAGAGTGGTGTTGAAATTTAAATATGCTTTTGTTTAGCCACTTCACTGTGGTGATTTCATGCAAGGGAGAGGCCTCAAGTTTTATATTAGTACAGCTTGATGTGTGGCATTAGAAGCTGAAAGGTGAAAGTCTCTTGTGGCTTTTGATTACTGACTGTTACTTCTTAACCCTGTGAAAGCTAAATTATTTTTCTGTCACAGAATCTTCAGAAATACTGTTGTGAAAACTAGTCCAAAAATGTCTGCTCTTGAAACCCTCTTTAAATACATTGATGAACACCAGGACCTCTATGTTCAGGTAAGTATTTTTTTCTTTTCAGTTTTTTCCTTCAGCATGGGCAGCTATGGGGTATTAGAGGTTAGGTGGTCAGCTTCAAGCTTGTTGTTACATCTATATGATACACCCAGTAGTAATGTCAAGTAATGGGAGAGAGGGGAGAGCAGGCAGCAAGTGTGAGGGATTTGAGTCTGGCCAGAAAACTGTTTCTTAAATGTAGGCATAGTTCTGTTCAAAAACCTTAATGTCCATGGTAAATGTATTAGAAAATGATCTATTAGTGTATAGTGAAACTGGTGACCTATTTAGAGGTACAGGAAGCTGACACTGGTTTCTGAATGCCAAACTAGGTTTATAGTTTCTTCCCTTTGGAGATGGGAGATGAAGTATATTATAAATGAGGCTGGAACAAAGCTTTCTTGTATAAAACAGTTTATGCTGGGGTACAGAGGGAGAGGTTGCCCTCTCCAAAGAGGTGCTTTGCTGCTTAGCTGACCTGCTATTTAGTTGTATTATAATCCCTTTCACCCATGAAGGAATCAGTAGTACAGCGCTGTGAACTCAGGCATGAACTGTGACAAGTGTTCAGCTTGATTTCTGCCAGTTGTTCTCGCTGAACTCAGACAGGGAGAAACAGCTAAAGTGGCCTTTTTGAGAGGCCCTAAAGACTTTAGCTGCTTCTGGATACTTAAAGAACAACTGAGAGGGGACAATAGGCACAAGCTGTCATACTCTGAAGCTTGCTTGATGTGTCTTTGTGCTACGCAGCAGGGACAGCTGTAGGTGAGTGAGGTTTTAGAGAACTTTTTGAGAGTAATATTATTGGTTACAAGTTCTTCTTTGAGCAGAGGACAGAGCTGATTTGCCTCAATTTGAGCTTGACTTAAACCAGTGTCTGTTGAATTACAAGGAGTGGTGGTATTTGCATGGTGCCTGTTGTGTAGTAAAACCTGTAGCTCTTCCATGTCTGCAGCGCCTGGCAGAGTGGGTGGCAATCCAGAGTGTGTCAGCCTGGCCAGAGAAGAGGGGTGAAATCAAACGCATGATGGAGGTTGCTGCCAAGGAGATTGAGCGACTGGGAGGCACAACCAAACTTATGGATATTGGGAAACAAAAGGTATGTGAGCATCTCCATGTCAGCTTAGTATGAAAACATCTCTTTAGACGACAAGGTGTTTTGCATGAGCAAGTGCTGGTTTCTTATGTTCCCAGTATGAAAGGCACCTAGACGCCACTGAAAGGCTGTTTATTGGACTTACCACTATAAAGAAAGATGATAGTATGGACATTCTTATGCCCCTGCAGATACTGGAATCTCCAAGCTGGGCAGCATCTAGCAGGCATCCAACCAGCATCCAACATACTGCGCAGATCCCATGCATAGAAGTTTTTTTCAATTTTATTTATTCAAGCTGTTCAGTTCCACTCACAGAAGGGATTTTGTGTGAGAATTTCTCGATGCACTTTTAAATTAAGTCAAGGACATGCAGGTGATGTCATCCCCAGTGCCCAGTGGGAGCTGCCTTCAGGTTATAATCAAGTGGCTCAATATATCCTGCAGTCCAGGGATATGCACAGCACAGGGAGGAAGGTGAAACTGTGTGCAGCATAGCGTGGCACAGGCTTTGGGCTATCCAGCTAATCTTTGTGGGTCACTAATTCCTTGGTGCCTGATGGACTTCTGGGTCAGGATCACCACACAAAGGTCCTGTGGGCAGTGAGTGGCCTGTTGGGGTGTAGGATAATGTCTTTGCTGCCACACAGTCTGAACCTGTTAAAAACCTTTGTTTATAGTAAACCTTGGGACCCAATTAAAGGTGCTGAATTAAATTTTGGACTGTATTAAATGTGTTTTAAATACTTTTTGAACTGAGCACCTGCAAACAAAAATGTTAGACATTTAAACAACAGGCTGCTATTGGTCCTTAGACCCATAGACTATAAAGATACTGACTGAAGCTTCAGTAAGTCTGCCAAAAGACTTCTGGACTCTTTCAGAAGAGTTACATTTGTCGCAGGATTGCATTGCACCCTGACTGGATACAAAAGTATCATTAAAAGAATTATTTGCCTCCTCATTTTTAGCCATCCTGACTGCTTTTTTTTTCCCCGGAGAAATGTATGTGCCTATAAGAATGATAATGATAATCTCATCCTAGGAAATATCCACTTTATATGCTCCTCCTCTGCAGTGCCTAGCCACTACCTGCCTCAGAGCAAGACCCATACCAAAATTGTTAGACTAGGATTTGGATAGTGGCATTAAAAACTTTGTACTGGAATGTTTACTAGTTGTAGGAGGTTGTCCTTGTAATTGGTGTGAAAGATTGCTGAGTGAGAGCTGTGTTTATGGGAACCTTCTGAGCAGTTTTGGTTTGGGCAACTGAATTACACGTGTTTTTAGCTACAGGTTCCAGCAGGAAAACAGCTGACTTGGGAGGGAATCTGTAGGTTAATTCCAGCTCTGCTACTACCTGCAGCCTAAAACCCCATCAAAAGTGTTTCAGTTAATTCAGAGACAAAGTTGTTCTTTTTATCACTGTAACTTTTTTGGTAGCAAGAACTGATTTTAGAGTTTTATACATAATATTTTTATTAGGTAACTTTAATCAATCTGCAAGAGTCACCTTCAGTGTTCTGTTTTATATTAAGTATAGAGAGAGCTAGTCAATGTATTATGTGTTGCTGCTGTATCTGTGAGGGACAATGTAAAGCAACTGAACTTGTCAGATCCAAGTTGCTTTACAGCTGCCCAGCAATTTGTGGTGTTGATTACTGTAAATTCTTGCAGTAGTGCTTTAATCATATAGAGCTGCAGCTGGCCAAGGACCATGTAACCTGTTGATAAAAATGTGGAGCTTGGGACCCATATAAGCAAAAAGTCAAAGCTGATCTTGCATCTGCTGAATAGTGTGTAGAAGTACATGTTTACCAGAGGGGAAATACTTGCTGACTGGGAATAGCATGTGATAATTGTTTCTGCAGTATTCCAAGTTGAATTAAACTAAAACTCAGTTCAGGAGTTCAAGAGTTGAATTATCAGCACTACCCTGTCCTTAGTGTAACAGTGTAGGCTGGTACAGAGAAATATGTCTGTTATGCTGATCTTATTTGGGTGTAGGCACATGTTATACCCAGCCTTACCACTGTCAGTAAATTTTTGTTCAGAGAGCTATACTGTAGATGGGATGAAAGTGCAGTGACAAGCAATACTGAATGGAGTTTATCACTTATGCTTAGGTCAGCATTAGATATAGCAGTTTGGCGTGCAGTCAGCTTACTCTGCTAAAATCTGATGTAGGATTGGTAGTTTAAAGCTAAAGTTCTAAATTGCTTGGAACATTTTGGCTGTTACTGAGACTTGTCAGGAAACTAACTGGCCTGATGCCACTGGGCCTTCTTTGGCACCCTGCTTCTGGCAATTGGTTTAAGTAGATTAATTTTGTTTAGCTGTCTGTGCCTCTACTCTCATAACCTCCACAGTAATTCATATATCTGATTAAAACTGGCATAAAATACCACATTTTAATAGAACTTCTGCCTTCCTATTTGTAATTTTGTTTAGCTGTCTGTGCCTCTACTCTCATAACCTCCACAGTATTAAGGTAATTCATATATCTGATTAAAACTGACATAAAATACCACATTTTAATAAAACTTCTGCCTTCCTATTTCTAGCTGCCTGATGGATCAGAGATCCCCCTACCGCCAATTGTTCTGGGAACACTGGGCACGGATCCACGCAAGAAGACAGTGTGTGTATATGGTCACCTGGATGTTCAGCCAGCAGCACTAGAGGATGGCTGGGACAGCGAGCCCTTCACTCTGGTAGAAAGAGATGGTAAGAGCAGTGGACTTCACAAACGATGAACACTTCTGTAACAAGTGTGGTATTCCTCAGCCGTTCCAAAGCTGTGCCATTGATTGAGAGGGGGAAGGAGAGTAACAAGTGGTGTGGGTGTTTATTTAACACTGTTGAGGTAAAAATGTGCAGGTGGGGAAATGGTAAAGTCTAGCTGCAAAATCTCAGCTACTCTTGGGATTGTTTCCTTTTCCGATAGTCCAGCCTGTAATTTGCATATTTTCTACCGTGTAGCTACAGCACAATCTTAACTGCTCCTTTCATGGTGCCAGCTTGTTGCCAGAGAGCTTTTTAGAACTAACTTCTTGTTCACAGCTTGAAGCCTTGTAAGGTCATGTCAGACTGCAGGAATTTTGAACCATTACTGAGGGGAAAAAATACACAAAACAACTCTTTTATGCCTGGAGACAGGAGTGGCACAGCAGCCTCTTTGGGTTGCCTTGTGTTTAACTGCTCTACTATGAGTACTCTTTGTACAGAGTACAGAACCTCTTTGCAGAGGTAGTGCCCCAAAATTTGTCCCTTTCCCATAAATGGGGATGAAGAAATGGTGCAGTATCTCCTCTTGAAACAACACTGCCAGCAGTCAAGAAGACTTGAAACTTCCTTTTCTATTAAAAGCTGGTGCTACCAACAGCTTCTTCATTGTTTCACTTTCTCAGTGTTAAAGGTCATATCAATAGAAGGACATTAACCACTCCTGTTCCATAAGCATTAATGACTGCCAGAGAGGAGAGTATCTGTGCAACTAGTACTTCTGCTTGGGCACTTGGCTGTAGGCAGCAGAGTCCAAGTTACTAAACTGAGTTATCGCATCTCCTAGGAAGACCTAGACTGGCTGTGGCTTGACTCTGTGGAGCCTGGCCATGCAGGAGACATTCACCAATGGCTTTTTACCTTTGCAAGCTGTCTGGCCTGTTCTGTCACTGGTTACATGGAGTGCTGAGGAGTTGTAGCCACAGCTCTGAGTTGCACTGATAGCTGACTCTGCAGTGATCCCGTGTACTATATTTCCTCGGAATTCCCTGTGGCCTGTGAAACTCATCTTTGACTAAATTTCTTTCTAGGGAGATCCCCTTTTATCTGGGGAATCCAGAGAAGTGATTTGTCACTAGCCAGTGAAAATTCCTTGAAAAGGAATTTTTCCTTTTCAAACAAAGAATTATTGAACTGAAGATAATACTTGATAGGTTTCTGTTAAAAGCCAAAAACTTGTTTCTGTACACTGAGGTGTTTGTAGAAAATTGTATTATAGTGAAGAATTAGGCAGCTGTGTCTTTTCCTGGCCTATAATAAACTCTTATTGAGGGAGCAGCTGGGGGAAGAGGTGGGGTTGCTGTCTAAGAAGAGAGAACTATTGCAGTCCTGTATCTATCCCACTTGAAAGGGTATGTAAAGCAGGATGTAAAACTGCTACTTATGAAGAATCAGAAGTGAAAGGTTTTTACATAAGCAGGCTTAAAAACACTACCCAAAACCAAATGTTCTCATCTAAGCAGGAGATGAAACTTCATCCTAATTTTTTCCTCACTGGTTAATTTGTATCTTGTTTCTACAGGAAAGTTGTATGGGAGAGGATCAACAGATGACAAAGGTCCAGTGCTTGCCTGGCTGAATGCCTTGGAGGCTTATCAACAAACTAATCAGGTATGTGCCCAAAACATATTCTGCTTTTTCACACACAGCTGAGTCTAGCAATAAGTGTTATCCAATCTACAAACCCTTGTGAGGGAAGCCTGCTTATTCAGCTGATTGGAGGAATGATGCAATAGTCCTGTAAATTTCCCGATTTCCTAGTAGGGTTAAGTTGACTTGCTGACAAGTTAGTCCTGTAGAAGCTTAGGTTGCACTTCTAACAATTTGCCTTTAATGAAATATGTGGGGAAGAAAATACATACGCAAGCATGTGGAGCAGGAGGAATAATCACATGTGATCACTATAATGTAAGGATGTCAAATTACTTTGGCCTTTTTCAAGGCTTAATGTCTCACTGCCACTCAGCTCTGTGAGGAGGTTAACTTAGTAACACTAAAATTGGGAGCTTTTCTTGTTTCTGTTAAAGAAAATGTGCAATCACAAATAGCTCAGGGTTTTTGCTTAATCTTGCAAGACAAGTTTCTGTTGCTTTTGAGAGGAATAACCAGTTCTCAGTTGCTGTCTAGGTATATAGAATATGCTAGACTGGATAGACAGGGTAGCTCTGTTCCTACTGTGGCATGCAATTCCTGTGGTTTGTTAATTTTCCTAGCCTGGTGGCTAACCTTTGGCAACAGGTTTCTGTGTTCCCATGCTTAAGGGGACTGGGGACAAGTTTTTAATACTTTTTTGAAGAGTTTGAATTCCATCAATTGAAGGGTGGTATAAGTGCCCTCAACATAAGCACAGTCCAAACTTTAAACCAGTTTGTGTATAATTAACAAATTCCACTGTCATGGAACTATTTTAGCCATGTCCCTTTTTCCGCTTTGAATGCGACAGATGAAAATTACAGATCACGCAAGGAGTCAAGTGTTCTCACATTCTAAATCTGTTCTTGTTTTTCATTTCAAAGGAGTTTCCAGTAAATATTAGGTTTTGCCTAGAGGGTATGGAAGAATCAGGATCTGAGGGCCTTGACGAACTGATTTTTGCTCAGCGAGATGCTTTCTTTAAAGATGTGGATTATGTTTGCATTTCTGACAACTACTGGCTAGGCAAGAAGAAGCCTTGTATTACTTATGGTTTGAGAGGCATCTGCTACTACTTCATAGAGGTAGGTGCTGAAATACACTGCAAATCCATTATTATTAAACTGAATTTTCCACAGGAGAAGAGTGGTAGTGTAAACCTTTTCATGCCAGTAGCTTTTTTCAGAAAAGATGAAGCTGGCTACTTATGTGGAGTGTTTTTTCCTAATTGTCTAAACATCCTTCTCTTGCTATTCTGATACTTGGCTGGGTGGGATAGCTTTCAGATGTGTGAAGCAAAATAAGCCAGCACTTTCACTGAAATGGAGTCTCATAGCATAGATATCTTCATCCACATACATCCTTCTTGTAGATGGGTGTCACGTTTGTGCTTTCCAGTCAGCTGGAATCGAATATCCCCAGTTAACCAGAACTGCTGGTAGATGACTGAGAGTGGTTTGACAAGTTTTTACCAGTTCCCTCAATACTTTGGGGTGGGGTGGATCCCATCTGGGCCCATAGACTTGTGGATGGCTAATTGACATAGCAAGTCATTAACCATCTCCTCATGGATCATGGGCTTCCCTCATCTCCCCATCACCAACTTCCAGCTCAGGGAGCTGGGCATCCTGGGGGCAACTGATATTGAAGACTGAGGCAAAGACGTTAAATACCTCTGCCTTTTTCTCATTCCCTGACACTATACTACCCTCTGCTTTGAACAAATGATGGGGACACTCCTTGACCCTTGGCCAGATGAACTTCTAGCTGGGCTTTGGCTGTTCTAGTCTCCTCCCTACATGGCAAAACCTCTGTGCTGAATCTTCATTCACTTCAATCAGGTGGAATGTTGTGACAAAGACCTTCACTCCGGAGTTTATGGTGGTTCGGTACATGAGGCCATGACAGATCTCATTGCTCTAATGGGTAAGAAAACACAGGTTTCACTGAATGCAGTTAAAATTGGAGCAAGAACCATCCAAGCATGACTGAGTTTGCAGTAGCAAAGCAGTGAGCAGTGAAATGGTGCTTGCCAGGTATGCAAACCTACTGCCTTAGATATAGAAACATGGTGAAGGTCTTGCCAAGAAGTTGTCTGTTTACACTTAGCTTTCCCTAAAGCCTTGCTGCAAATTTGCATGTTAATTAAATCAGCTGTCTTCTCAAATTCTGCTGTGGGTATGATAGTGAACTCTTTGGGAATCCTACCTTCAGACAGCCAGTGAAATGTAGCAGTAGGATTAAACAGAGTAGCAAGCAAGTGCACATTTTGTATACAGGCAAATTCTTTTAAGTGTCTTCGATGCTCAGTGGCGCATGCTCTGGAAAATAGGAGTCTAAATTTCATTGCATTTGCAGAGTTTTCAGAAGGCCCAGACTTCTGTTTCCCAAGGAAAGTGTTCCAAGCAATGACACTTTGTATCTTCTGATTGAATACTGATATTAAGTGCTTCTTGTTTACAGGTTCTCTTATAGACAAGAAAGGGAAAATCCTCATCCCGGGTGTTAATGAAGCAGTGGCACCTGTTACTGATGAGGAGCTGGCATTATATGAGAAGATTGATTTTGACTTGACAGAATATGCAAAAGATGTAGGAGCATCAAGACTTCTGCATGATGCAAAGGTGTGCTACACTTCTCTGCCCTATCTAGATCAAGCTGTCTGTATTAGTGGGAGACCAGAAACGAACTTCTGTGGATGTGTGTATGTTATTAAGTAATTTATTAGGCAGAGGATTCATCTGATGTCTTCAAAATGGTGAGAATGTCTTGAAGATAATTTTGCTTAGTGTATGGTTGACTGCGTACTTAACACTTTGCAGAGGAGCTGCTAGTGTTAGGTGCTTGAAAACTTAGGTAATCCCATGTTTAACTCAAGTAGTCTTGACAATTCTAAATTTGCTCCTTACTCTGTATAAATATGTATATAATATATATAAATATAAAAACGTGTTTGAAACTTGTACAGAACTTTAATGCTGTTCTCTTAATGCTAGATAAGAATGTTGGCAGCTTTCCAGAGGTCAGGTGACAACCTACATAAAACATCTGATTTTCTACATCTGTAGGAAGTTCAGTGGGTTATCAGAAATAAAGCAGTTGCTCATAGATGATTGCTCCTTAGGTGAGAAAAGAGCTTGAAACCTAGCTTTGCTGAATTCAAGGCTGACATGCTGAACAAGTTGTTAGACCTGGCAAACAAGAACTGTTTTGTAATCATGAGCTAGGCAGCTCAAATCTTTGAACAATCTCAAGCTCAATGAACTCATGTCTAAAGTTAAATCTTCATCCTGGGAGCTCTCCAAATGAATGCTTTTAACAGCATTGAATCTTACAAGGTACAGGTATTACATACTAATTTTAAAACCCTAGATGTAAATACATCTCCTGTCATAAAAAGCAGACACAGGTGTTGTAAAAGGCAAGTTTACTTGTGCAGGTCTGTCTTCTGTCCTAGTACTGTCAGGAGACTTCAAACTTAAATAGGAATAAGTAACAATTTATATCCTCAACCTTGTCTTTACATGCTCAGTTTTATATCAACTGGGAGCACACAGGCTTCCTTGCTTAGCCTTGTCCTTTAAAGGATGAATTATAGCTTGGATACAAGGAGGAGCTGTCAAGATGTTCTTTGTGATACTGAACTGAAGCTGTTCAGTCTTGGCTCAACAGAAATTCCAGCTAAAGGACTTGTAAGCTGCATACATGCAAGAAGGGCTTTAGGGCTAGGGAGAGATGACTGTAACTTCCAGATAAGAAACAAATGTGCTGAGAGATTTGAACTGTGACAGCTACATTTGCCTTGAGAGAAGACTGTAAGCAGGTTGTACCTGCAGAAAAAGCAACTTGTTAACAAAGTACACAATTTCTGAATCTCCTGTATTTCTGCAGTGACGCTCATGCTGGGGACACTGCACTTGTGTCTCCTCAGGGCAAATCAGCAACTGCAGAGTTCATGATCCAATGTATTGAACAGCTGTGTTCAAGGTAACAGAGTAAATGCAGGAAGTGTACCTGGAAGGCAGTGGTGGTCAGTTTAATCAACCTGGAGTTCAGGCTTTTTAATACAGCTGATGATATAAAGAAAAGCACACTGTAAGCCTCAGTTTGAGCAGTGGTGAGGCTTTTAGAAAATGTGAACTTAAGCAGTGTCTTAGTGATGAACGCACCTGCCTGTCGTGAGGCAGTGGGAATTAAAGCTTTCAATGTTCCCTACAAACTGTGCTTGAGAACTTTATAGATGCTGCTTGTGTCCTAATCAGAACCAGACTGGTCATGTCCCCTAAGTTCCACAGAGCTAGGAGAGAGCCAGGAGAGCTAGGAGACTAGAACTGCTGAGTATCTTAAGGTGCTGAGAACCCAGCTTTGTTATCAAAATGTATGCCTATTGGGAGTAACAGCTTCTGAGTGATCTTCAATGAGCTGCATTTCTGCATGGGGAAAAGCACTATTTCTTGCAAGTTCCTTATGAAGTTGAAGAAATAATTAATTTAGGGAACTCTGTCAAACTTCATGGAACCTTGCATTTTTCTCTTTGCTTCTACAGAGAGAGATCCTTATGCACAGGTGGAGATACCCATCCTTGTCTCTCCATGGAATTGAAGGAGCCTTCTCAGCCTCTGGTGCCAAGACTGTGATTCCTAGGAAAGTGATTGGCAAGTTCTCAATCAGGCTTGTGCCAAACATGACTCCTGAAGAAGTCACAAAGAATGTATGTTGAGATGGATTTCTGCTATGCAAACAAGTGTCTCTAAACTTCTACCTTGGGGAAAGAGTTATTCTGTTTTCTAAAGCAGTTCTGTTCATTTGCTTTCCTGCTATCTTGCCTGTACTGCACCTCAACACGAGATAACTGAGGGAATCCTGTAGTGCCCCAGTGGACTGTGGTGGTCTGATTATCCAGTTCTCTAAACTCAAAAGGGCTTAGGAGTAAATGCTAACCTAGTTGTAGGGCACTTGAGCTGCCAGAAATGCATATTCAAGAGCAGCAGTGTTTGACATACTGGCTAATTGTTCTATGATACACTGTTAATTTGCCTAAAGAAGATATTCTGACTTCAGAGCAGAGAATCATTGGAATACTTCTAAATAAGAGCAATAGGAAAAGTATTGCTGCACAGTTGTAGTGATCTGCAAGTCCCTAAGATGCTTTCAGAATATGAACTTTGTCAGTGCTCATACAAATGCTAACAGTAGATAAGATCACTCAATCTTTCTTACAGGTTGAAGACTACTTGAACAAAAAGTTTGCGGAGCTGCGGAGTCCCAACAAATTCAAAGTGTACTTAGGCCACGGTGGAAAACCCTGGGTGTCAGACTTCAACCACCCCCACTACATGGCTGGTAGGAGGGCCATGAAGACAGGTCAGTGGGTTTTTCACTTGGCACTGGTAGGATTAAAAGTCTCTTGTTCCAGCACCTCAAGAAACACTGAGGAGGTCATGTTCGCTGAATATTAAGTGTTCTGCCCCCATGTTTAATAACTTTGGCTCACTAAGTGAGGAAGCATGTCGTGTGCAACCTTTAAATGGAAATCTGAGCTTCTGGGACAAATTTGTTGATGTGGTGTTGCTTTTCCACAAGGATGAGACTTTAGATCACCTGCTAAGCCGAATTCAATGAAGTTTGGTCACAGCACTCCTCTTAATCAGTTTAGCTAGATTGTATTGGGCAGCTAAAGCAACTCTAACTTGTGTTGGAATACAGACAGGCCTTCAGATGAAGTGTTGGTGTGTAACTGAGCTCTGACAGTGACAGTATTCCAGTGCTACATCTGTGAGGAGAAGCTCCACAGTTTTGCAGCCTTTGCAGTCTGGCTGATTTGGCCAGCACCCGGTGCAGATGGGTACATGATGGCTTAAGTGAGCGTTTGTGGGGGAAAAAATACAGACTTCAAACTGACTAGAGTATCACTTTTCTAGTTTTTGGAGTTGAACCAGACCTGACGAGGGAGGGAGGAAGCATTCCTGTTACCCTTACTTTTCAAGAAGCCACAGGCAAGAATGTTATGCTGCTTCCTGTTGGAGCTGCAGATGATGGTGCTCACTCTCAAAATGAAAAACTAAATAGGTAAGAGAATATCTATTCCTGTTCTGGGGTGTCTTAGCATGTATTATGAAAAACACCAATAACTGTGCTTTTGCTTTTGTTTAATTCTCTGGATGGCAAAGTGCCATCCTCCCCAGGAGAGAATGACTGACTGGTTGGGTAACTAGTTTGTAGCTGAATTTTGCTTTCTACATTGATACTCTTGAAACCAAAAGTAGGTTTTATATTTTGGTCTCTGGGCTTGGCTACCCTCTCCCCCAAGGGTAGTGTTTGTCTTGCCAGGGAGCACATAGGGGTTTGGGCAGTAGTGCCTGTTGCCTACAGCAACAATTCCCGTGGTATTTATCATGCATAGGACTGATGTGTGGGCTTTGCAAAGAGGATATCTGCTAGGAATAAAGCTCAGTGAAGATGCTGCTAAAGGAAGCTCTCTTCTTTGCAGGTACAACTACATCCAGGGGGTGAAGATGCTTGGTGCATATCTCTATGAAGTTTCCCAGCTGAAGGACTAAGTTAGACACCTCACCTTCTGGTTTATGGATCAGAAGTCTGAACTTTCTTGCAAAATGTCATCAATTACCAAGTCTTACATGGCTCCCCTTTTCTATCAACACTCCACTGCTTTGGTGAGGAAGAGGGGAAGGGGCAGTTTCACTTGACAAAGAACGTGATACACCAAAAATACTTCTCTAAATGCTTACTTTATATGAACAGACTATTGCTTAACTGGTCAGCAGTCCTGAACTGCATCTTCATCCCTCTATCACTTCAGTTTGCTGTATTCATCTACTTTTCCTGTAAATGAAGAGGAGTGATTTACTCTCAGCAGTTTAAGCAGCCACAGCAGTGGCAGAACTTCCAGCCAATTTAAGGTTCTTATTCCTGGGTATGTCCTGGAAACAAGTAGTCAAGATTATGGGGTGACACTGGAATGTGCTCAGGCTGTACTGAGACGTCTGTCTTTGCTGACTGATGACTGAGTGATTTGGAAGAGCAGTTTGTCTCTTACAGTTGATGCCTGCCTGCAGGTTTCAATTTACAGGGAATCAGGTTGTAACAAATCTCACTGTGGTAGTGACTACTGGCCATTTTTGTAAAGCTGCCTTTGTACTACCAAAAAAGAATAATAAATAATCATGCTGTAGTTTGGCTCTTGGTCTCTATGGTTAAAATAATGGCTTGGGTGGGAAAGCAACTTTGGGGACTTGGGAGGGACGCTTCTATGGCTATAAAGGCAGATGAGCAACATGGCTCCAGAGGCTGTATCTTGTGGGAATCCAAATTTTTATTCCTGGGCTCTGGCTCCGTAAGAATTTGTTGACTTGAAGCTGATGATGCAAACTCCAGCTCTCCTGTGAGAAAATGAGCTCAAAATGTTTCATTTTGGCTCTGTAAACCAGGCTATCACACTGTAGCATAACTGATAATACTGCAAGGGAGTGAATGGAATTTGTAGGCATAAACAGGGAGAGAAGAGCTCACTTGTTGCAACTACTACTGACATCCTCCTTCAAACTGTCTACTGGATACATTAAACTCCAATACTTTTGTTATTATGTCAAAACTCCAGGAAAAACAAGCTCTTAAATGACTGCTATCTGAATTGGATTGGGCTCCCTGCTTCTGAATTACCTGATCAGCACTGGCAGCCTAAAGTAGATAAGTGTTTCAAGTGATGGTGCTGTGCTCTGAAAGCATGGTACGGTCCTGTGTCCTGACACAGCTCAGCAGCATGAGATGATTCCCCCTTTGAAGGGTAGAAGGTAGGAAAATCTTCTCTAACTGATTTTCACTGTTCCTTGATCTGGAGACTTACTGGTGGAGAGCTGTTAGGCTAGGGAGTCTCCTGGTGTCACTGAAGACTTGTTTTGGTTTTTTTGGTTTGTCACTGAAATTGGTGGCTGGAGATAATCTGGTACCATTAACCCTTGCACTGGGAGCTGGAGGTGTCAGACCATCCTGTGTCAGTTCTTGTGAGTACTGAACACAAACACTGGGGAGTGATATTTGGTTGTGAACTATGTTCAGAAACTATGTGTAGTTGTCCTTTTTGTAACAAATTTCTTGAGAATCAGTTGGCTCAAGCTCTGCACTGCAGATGCTGTATCAGATCCTGTACTTGCTGAGTAAGTAGCATGGCAGAGTTGTGAAGGAGGCCCAAACAGAAGAAAGGGTGTCAAGGGGTTTGTAGAAAAGGCTGTGGAGCAGATACTGTTGAATATACAGAAGAAATATTTTGGTATGGGGAGAGTGCCAGAGCCCTGTGAAAAAGACATTAAAATGGCTCTTTGGCCTGAGCAACCTGCAGGGGCCTATTTAAGCTCACAGGAGTAGGTTGCTAAAGTAATCAGTACTCAATGAGATTTAATGGGACTTCAGGTTTGTTTAGAGGAATCATGTTAAATTCAGAAATCATCAGTATCTGTTAGCTTCCTACAATGGGGCTTGCTTTAGCTGTGACCTCTCTTGTCCCTGCAGAAGGCGACCACAAAAGCAGTAGTGAACACTAGGACTCGGTGAACAAGGCAGGCAGAAGGGGACTAGTGGTGCCAGCTTATTTCTGTGGCCTGTGTGCTTCAGACCTGGCATCCGTGGATGCTTGTTCATGGTGTTAAGAGTTTGCTTAGCCCAAGCTGTTTGAATAACAGCACTGCTGTACAACACAGAAGTGTCTGATGTGACAGAAATTGTGAGCTGCTCATGAAAACCAAAATGCATCAGTGAAGCCCAGAGCCTGATGCCCCTGTCTGCTGTGTGTGCAGAGGCCGCTTGGCACTTCCCGCACAGAACTTCACAGCATTGCTTTACCTGTTGAATTTGAAACTGGGACATCCCTTGATCAGTGGCATGTGGCTGTCAGCAAGTCTAGTTTGCTGGTACTTCCAGTTCTCCCACTCCAAGGAGGGAGAAAGATCTACAACATGGATTTTACAGCTACTTGTTCTCAGGGTGCATCTACTGCAAAACTGAGAATGTGGACTTGTGCCCTCATTGCTCACTAGATTGCTTGTGTCTTGGCAAAGTCCATGGCAATGTATCTTGATATGGAATATGCACTTAAAAGAGCAGCTGGAGTTATTACAAGCTATTATCACTAAATAAGCCCTAAGTGCAATTTAAAATGTGATTTTTCTTTATTTTTTTTGTGTTCTGGGAAACACAAGCATGCACATTAAAACACAGCCCTGATTCTCAACTATGATGCAATACATTTTAGGCTCATCCAGTGCAATGTTTCCTAATTTGAAACTGTTTTTAACTTGCAAAACAGACTTTTGTTTACCATAATTAGTTTGCATACACTAACTAAATCAAAACTTGAAGAGCTTCAGCTCTGTGATCTTGACCTTGAAGCAGTGTGAAGAGTGGAGATAACATAGAGCTAATATAAAGTATTCCAGTTTGCTTATGTTAAACTATTATCTCAAAAACATTACCACTTTTTCAGTGTTATCTGAACTCATTCATTTAAAATATAACAGATTAATGTGTTATATATGCATTTACATTATGAGGTGTCCATCTGAATAAATTGCCTTCCTGATAATTAATAAAGTTATGGGGGGATTTAAATCACTCTTCAGAGAATCTTCTTAGGCTACCCAGGAAAGTTTAGTGGGTAATTTTTATTCTAGTCCCTTGCTAGCTTGATCATACCATTTTACATCATGAGCTTAGGTTACAATGAGCCCTGAATGCTGAGACGTGTTTTTCTAGTACTTTTAAATATTCATCTTTCTATTAATTTTGCATACCCTTAGTGATTCTGAGATTTCTTGAGGAAAATTTACCGTGCATGCTTAATGAAACAGGCCTGCTGATGCTCAAGCAGCAAGTGTTCTCCTCTCTGTGCAGGCTTTTTATTTTCAGTCACAGAAAATGAACACACATGCCTGCTGGAGAGGCAGCTCACAGGCCTCTTAAGTTTCTGTCCTTTAGATTGCAGCACAATAGGAGTGATAAAAAAGGCTGCTCAACTGTGCTTGTTAACGCATTTTTCAAAGACAGTTGTTTTGTATAATTCCACTGGGATAACCACCATGGAGTCACTCTTCTGACTCTCTCTATGTACTGGGGTTTTGTGGAAGGTTCTGGTCAGGGCAGGGCTATGGGAGTGGCTGCTATGAGGAGCTGCCAGAAGCTTCCATGTCTGACAGAGCCAATGCCAGCTGGCTCCAAGAGAGACCCACCACTGGCCAAGGCTGAGCCCATCTGTGATGGTGGTAGAGCCTTTGGGACAATATAACAAGGAGGGAAAGAAGTTCCTGCACAGAAGTAATTGCAGCCAGAGAAGAGAGGAGAATACGTGAGAGAAGCAGCCCTGTGGGTGCCAAGGTCAGTGATGGAGGGGGGAGGAGGTGCTCCAGGAGCCAGAGCTGACTCTTCTGCAGCCCATGGCTGTTCTTCTCAGCCCATGGAGAACCAACACGTGATGAGCTGACTGTCTCCCTGGGGTAAAGGAGGTAGAGAACTGGGAATCAAGCTTGGGAAGGAAGAAGGGATCAGAGGAAGATGTTGCACAGATTTTTATTTCTCAGTATCATACTCTGATTTGATTGGTCATAATTTATCCAAGTTGAGTCTGTTTTGCCTGTGATGGTACCTGGTGATCTCTCCCTGCCCTTATCTCAGCCCATGACTCTTTTATTATATTTTCTCTCCCCTATCCAGGTGAGGAGTGGAGTAATAGAGCAGTGTTGGTAGCCACCTGAAATCCAGCCAGAGTCAGCCTCATGCTGTTGCAACACTGCACAAATTTGACCCACTGCACAAAATGCCAAAATATTTGAAAGTGAAATATATTCAATTATTAGATTCTCAGAAAATCTTCAAGAGGTGCTTCTGTGTTCTGTTAAGTACTGTTTCCCTGCAATTTTGGACAGAGTAAATTAATGGAACAGCAATGGAGCTGTTCATCTATGCAAAATTGTAGCCAATTCCCGAGTTCCAAGATAGATGCCAAGATACGTGATGAAATTAAATATGATGTTTCTGAAGTACTTACTGGATTTGATGTTGTTGTAGTGAATAGTGCAGTCAATGCTAGATTTAAGGATAAATGCTGTATTGCCTTTGACTCATTTAAATGCTTGTAGGTAGAATTTTGAGATCCTGTTGCTTAATTTCAAGAATACCTATTAAACTCTTCCTTAGACTTGTAGAAAGCAACAATATAAACTAAGTGCTAAAGTGGTAAAATGGCTGAAAAAGTCTTTTGAAAACTAGAATGCTATAAAATATCTATTTATTTATTTATAATTATGTCTTTGATAAGGTGTTGGTTTAGACTATCTTGCTGTATTAGTAATGGGTTGACAACTTTTTCTCTTACATTTTCAACTGTCTAGCAGTGCATCATTAGAAACTTTTTAAACATAAAAATTATGTTTCTTTTGATGGATTTTTAATAGAACAAGCAGAGTACAGAATACCTGCCCTTTGCTGCCTCACACATTCTCTGCTGTTGCTGCTGTGCCTGCTCCCCCACTCCTATTTTTCCCAGTCATTCACATGAGGGGAACTAATCCTGCGAGGGGAACCCATGAAGTTTCCAAGGAATATTTCCAGGCTTTTACTGTATAATGTGATAGTTACATGTTAACTGGATTGAGTCTCTTTTGCTTTTTGTATAAAAACTGTCATTCTAATTCTAACATGGGAGCTGCTAGGAGGAAATGACCTTCAATTTTACTCTGTAGTTGCCTCTGCAATAGTTTTCAGTTTTTGGAAGTTGGCATACCATTAGAATAACACTAAATAAGGTGGGAGAAGGTAACATTTGTTTCCAAATTCCTCTCCCTTAACCTTTTTACTACTTGAGTGAATAGCAACGAGTGAAAATTTGGGCAGAAGAGCAGCTTCATCTGCAAATCCACTGGAACATATTACTTTTTAATTTGTGGAAATGCCAGAAGTTAAAAGCATCAGAAAAAATGAATTGGAAATGGTTCCAGGCGTATCTCTTTAGGTTTTTCTATTGTGTTGAACACTTAGCTGCAGGATTGTAGTTCAAAGCTGCAAGAATACAATAGAAATTCAAAATACAGTAGAGTCTGCGTGTCATTTTTAGGAAATGGTTGTCAAACAGAGAATTGATACGAAGAAAGCAAAAGATTTATTTCTGCACAGCTTTGAATCTTGTTAATATTTCCAAAATATCCTGTAATGTATTGCCAACCATATCCTAAACTTTTGTTCAAGGAGAGGCAGTGCTGCTTGTGATTAGTTTAAGGCAGTTTTAATTCTGAGCAGATGGGTTCAGGAATACAAATCAAGAAGGGGGAAGACTGCATCAGGAGCTGAGGCACACAGGGCTACCAATTCTGTTGCCTGGCAACAGAATTTCAGTATATAGTTGTGAATAAAGATACCTTGAATGTGGACAGGCTTGGGAGAGACACAGGTAGAGAGCAGGCATCTGAAATGAACTAAAGGGCTTCACGAGAGAGGTAAAAGTGAGTGTATAAATACCTGTTCCTGGAGAATAGAGCACCAGAATTCATTAGCTTCCAGTCTTTGGTCTGCTAATGTTCCTTTGCACTTATCTGGAAATGATACTTAATGGAATCTGGCTGGTTATGAATTTAAATTTTGTAGACCTGAATATAATTTTTGGAAGCTTTCCTTGGAGCTGTCTGACACTCATAGATGAAATTTAAATACCTAGAGACCAGTTCAGAAATAATTTTTTAAAGTCCATATGAGTTTTAAGGAAGGGATTTGAGAAATGGGATAATAAAATTTTGTTTTTAACTGCAGAAAAGTTCATGCATTGACTGGTTTAAAATAGAAATAGATCAAAATGTAGCAAACACATCTGGGTGGGTTTTTTTCCCCATGGAAAATTGGAGCACCAGATTAACTGAGTATTAAATTAATAGAAAACTGTGCTGTATTATATCTCCCACTGTGTGAAAGTGTTCCTATAGGATATGACAGGTAATTGAGTCATCAACATAAAATATTAATTATTAAGATGATACATTTCATTTTCTTAATGTGCTGTAGTTCCACATCTATCTACGTGCAAATATGACACAGATTTACTGGGACACAGCAGTCACCTTGAAGCTGTGCTCAGTAGCAGCTGATTAGCATTATCTCTTCCAAATGCAAAATAAGTTCAGCTTCTCTGACCTCATTAGAGGGAGCTGAGAGTGCCTCAGTAATAAATGCTCATCTAGCCTCTTCCAATAATTTGATTTATATGGAAGAAAGTTTTAATGACACAATCCCTGCCACCACTAATAGGCCAGCAGTCCTTATGGATGTAGAAGAAGGACTTTGAATATAATTAGACTTAGCACTAAAAATTAAAAAGGGGGCTCAAGTAGAAAAATATTATTTTTTTCACTAGCACACAGTCTGTAATAGAGCTGTCTTTTCACACACACTTGTATTCATACACATCAAAACAGAAATAAGGCTAATGCATCCAGAAATGTTTGATGGTCTGTAAACTTGGATACATGCACCTGTTTGCTTTTGAATTTGAATTACTAGAGTCTATGCCCATCAAAAATAATTATCATTCTGGCACACTATTAGTTTTATTTTCCATTGCTGAATAGAAAGGATTTGGTTGATAAAATGATAAAGTGGCCTGTGAAGCTGAGAGGTTTGTTCTTTAAGTTTGGGTCTAAGTCAAAAATAGAAGAGGTGGTGAATTGAAATTGTGAAATATTCAGAAACTTGTTTGTTTTATAACAGAGCACAATGGTAAATTTTAATTTCACGCACTTTGCATAAGATTATAGTGCAAAAATACAGATTGCAATCAGTCTGTTCCAAATATAATCTTATCTCTGTTGATAGAAATTAATATGTCATCCTGAGTCCTTTAAACCTATCAAGCTAATCTGCAGCTCAAAACTAACAAACAGCAAAATGGTATACAAGCCTCTTCTGTAGTCTGTGATTAGGCAGAATTGGTTACTTCAGGAAATACAGGTATATTGGCAAATGATGCATAAGTTTATAAGCTTGGCCTGTCACTCATTTTTCACAGATGTGCCAATATTCACAGTTTTCACCATGGCAGAAGCTAAGAGCGACGTGGATCTTACTATTAGCAAAGGAACACACCAAATACCAAAAAGCCTGCTCCCCAACCCCCTTAGTTCAGTACTTGAAGTGCCACATGTCACATGGATAACATCCATTTATCTTTCAGTTTAAAGATCAAAAATTCTCTTTGTGTTTCTGCAGTGCTCTGAATTTGAGAGCTTGATCCTGCTAAATCTGGTAGTCAGTTTAGGGCCCAATTACTAGTCACAGGAACAAATGAGAACTTCAGATAAGATGACACCATGCTGAGATAATTCAAAAGCAATCAGTCTCACTACTTCAGGCTTTTTTTTTTTTTTCCCCTTGAGATGTGGCTCTTTGAAAACTCTTTATGAGGAAAAAGAAAGGCACTCTTTTTTTTTCCCTTTACTTGCAGAGTTCACCTAGAGCCTCAACTGTGTGAGAGGCATTATCTTTCTAATATCTCCACAGAGCTTTTTCCTCCCTTCCAGGTAAAATAGAGCAAGTCTAGGTAGTTAAAAGATGTATTTACTTGTGCCTGGGAAGATTGCACCCAGATGAAGGATCTGACATCTCTGACACCTTTGTATTAGCTGAGATCGCTCACAAGGTACTAAATGGAAGGTTTGGATTCTTTAAATGTCATATTCCAGAGTTAGATTTTTCACTATGACTTCTTAATGTAATTTCTGCTTTGGAAATGGACACATGTGTTGCCTCTAGCAATATTTTCAGTAATAACTTCTCCTTTACCCTAGTAGTGAATGATCAGATAGGTAAAAGCGGACTTGCTGCAAGTGGAGAAACTGAGGCTGACATTATAAACACATATGTAGTTCTCTAAATGTGACAGAAACTGGGTTCATTTCATGATGACACTTTCTTCAGTCCTCTGTACTTTATTACCAGTGTGGGGGGTTGTGTATGTTCCTCAGATAGCTTTTTGTTTTGGGAATATCCTGGCCCCAGCCAGTTTCCCTGTAGGTACTAACATGAAAACAAACTGTCCTAAATTCTATAGTCTCAATGAGGAAAGGCACATGGGAAAGTAAGGGGACATCAGAATATGTTTTTTTGGTTCCTATGTGCTTTACTGTAATCTAAGATATTGACTTCTGGCATAAGAAATAAAAAGAAAAAAACTACTTTTTTTTTTTTTTTTTTTGTACTCTAATTAGGAGGCATAGCAAAAGAACACACATACTGTGAGTTGTCCATATAGAGAAGAAATAAAAAAAAAAAAAGCTATGTCTAAATTTTAGGTGTTTCTTTATGGGCAGTTTCTATGCAATTGCATGTCAACAGTAAATCACAATCTGTGAACTTAACTTGAAGATATTTTCCAAGCTGAATGTGTTATAAAAGCATATCCAGCTCTACCACTGACTATATCTGTCCAGCATGGGGGAAACAGTCAAAGAATATAATGGGGTTGCACAAATAAATGAGAAACAAAAGCAACGGGTATGTCAGACTGGTGGGGTTTGTGATTAAGAGTCAGAGTTGGAAAACCTGGTGTTGTTTGTTTGGGCTGCCCGATAGCCCCCTAGAACTAGGAAGGGCTTTGGATGATGATAAGTTTGGAATGAGTCTTTGGAATGTTTGGGGAGCTTGGAGCAGTGCCTGTAGCAATGCACTGGATGTGGTTCCTCACTCTCCCAGCTCTGCAAGCCAAGGCAGCAAGCTGAGTGCTGCCCTAAAGCTCAACCCAGCCTGGTGTGCACAGCCCAGCACCTCCTCTCTAAGGTAGGTGATGAGAACCTTGTAATTTAGGGGCCTGATCAGGAAACTCTCACTAAAAATAGTTGAAACTAAAGCCTGTGGTAGTGTAGCTCATCTGGATCACCAAAAGTCTCATGACTCCAGCACTTGTCCAGGCAAGATGTATTCAAGGTGCCATTCTCTCCCCAGCCTTCTCCTTTCCCATTTTGTAGGAAAGGGTACACTGAGTGTTGCAAACGGGGAGAAGATGCTTTTCTTCCTGGTCAAGCTGTGCTCTTCTCAAAGACTGACTTCCAGGCATGAGGACAGAGCATGTGGTGGAACTGCTCTTCTAATAATAGCTGTTTGTGCACTTGGCATTTCATAGCTAATGACATTTTTAAATATTACCATGGGACTTCCTCTCTTTCTCTATTTTAGTTCACAGTAAAACTTAATTCCCTCTGAAATGCAGTGAGTGGTGGAGTACAAACTTTATGCATCTTCATGAACTATCTCAAATATTCCAACCAAAATTTCATAACTTAAATAAGGATTTAGGCACTCAGAGTGTGGGATTAATGGCTTATATCCAACTCAGTGATTTGCAGAACTGTCATTTTCTTAGAAGTTAGGAGCTTTTAAAAAAAAAAAAAAAAGCTACAAGTGTTTGATTTTCTATAGTAGTAAAAATGAAAAGCCATCATTGCCTTTTAAGCCATGTCAAAGCACATGCTACAGTTTTGTTGAAAGGCCTTTGAATATATGGCAAACTTCTCTGCTTGAAAAGACTGTAACAAAAGAGCAAAAGTACTTGTCTGTAGAGAAAGAGTGGAATGAGTAGAGAACTACTTTCCAGAGAAGTTTTAATTAAGTTTATAGCAACTCAATTAAAGATCCTGATCCACTCGTCGTGCATCTGCCTCAGATCTTAGCAGGCTCAGTGCCTGGGTGCAGGTGTTTAATTAAGATGTCCAGATATGAACCAGTTGTCTAACCAAATGCTCCAGTCTTGTAATTATCTGTCTGTCTGTTTTTGTTGAGGTGCTGCTGCATTTTTCACAAAAGGGCCCTCACAATGTGTGAGTGGTGCAGAGCCCTGGTTCAATGGGCTTTTCCTCTGCTGAGGAAGGTGCTGCACCCCTGTCATAGGCAGTGGCACTTTGACAGAAGAGATGTGCTATGAAATAGCTCACGCTCCTCCTTGAGGAGGTGACAAAGCTTTGCACAAAAGCTTTGCAATGGTAACATCTGTTAGCAAGAGGCAACATTATTGTGAGTGTGTGTATATATTCATATGTGTTTAAACAGTGGGTTCTTTTGTTTTTCAGATATTTAAGCTTAAGAAAGCTTATATTTAAGGGTTTTTTTTTTTTTCATTTAAGATTAAAAGAGCTTGTGTTTGTCAAGAGAAGAACCTTGGCTTGCTTTGGCCTTCTCCCAAATACACTTCAATGACAGTGGGACTGCAGTGGAAAAATACTCGTAAGCCTTTCTTGGGAGGCTGTGGCTCCTGGGACACCCAGCTGAGATGCAGAAGTCAGCGAAGTGTCAAACTGAGTTAACTCTGTGGTGCTCTGGACATGTGCCTTGAAGGACACCATGCACATCACCACCTCAGTGACTTGTGCCCTGACTCTGCCAGTTCCTGGACCTCACGGAAAGGTGGGAGGAGGCAGTAGGAAGAGCTTCATAAACAAAGTGATGCATAGTTAGTGTCAGCTTGATTCTGTGAGCCCGAAAAGCAGTCTCTGGTGTGTCTGTTTGGAAATGGCTGTGAGTTACCAGCTGGATAAAAGACTCACCTGCAAGGAGGACATTAATTTTCCCTAAGGAACACCTATGCTATTTGGCTGAGAAAAGCTGTCAGAAGGATATCAAGATGGGGATAACCTCTTGCCATCATTTCAGTGTGAGTAACATCTGAAAAAAAATTAAATTAATCATTAAGCCAAATGAATTTACAATGTTGCTTTTGGAAAATAGGACAGTCTATCTCAGCACTCAGAGCAGTGTACTGGAATTGGCACTGGACAAGAACTAGTTTGCTTCTCTTATCGCTTAAAGCCTGAGTGCTTGGAGCTCTGGGTACAGAGAGGCTGCTGAATGAGCCACCAGGCGGTGTGAGGGCTCCGTGTTATTGCTCTTCCTCCTCACAGTTCCTCAGATCTTTGTGGCCCTACTCCTGGAAGGTGCTGGGTGTCATTGCTCTGTACAGAGGACAGTCTGCAGCCACCTATCCTTGTGGAGCATCTCCTGCCTGGGTAAGGGGACCTTTTCTAAGTCAATCTCCTTCCACTGACATACCCAGGTGTGATTATGGACATCCAGGCAACAACTACCAAGTCAGGGTCTAGGGGATCTTTTCCTCTCTATCAGCACAATCTCAATCCACTGTTGACAAGCTCTCACAGTGGACAGTGTTGCTCAACTTGTGTTTTGGCATCAGTTGTGGTTATCCTGAAGGATGGTGGCTGGGAAATACTTTTCTAACTGCAGTGTGAAGCGGGAAGGAGCCAAGAGATGGAAGGGCTTTCTGCTGCTACTGCACAGGGAAGTAGAAATATCTGTAGGGAGGGGAGATATGGGAATTGTGTGAAAGGGCCTCTCCATTCCACACCAATACTTCTGGGATGCAATGATAAATTATATTAAGGGAGTATATTGAGAAATGACAGTAAGCTGCAATAATAACCAGGTACCACTGATTATTACATGACAACAACATTCCTGCTGTTCTGTACTACACTTTCAAGAAATGAAAAATAGCTGTCTTGATAGAGTGACAAGATAGCTGCTTATAGAGTGACAGGAAGCATTGAAAACCATCATATCATTTTTCTGTCAATGAAATATTGTTCCTAATAGCATATTTCTCAAATATTTGCTCACTCAAACTAAGGATTGTAATTATTTAAGATACGCTTTTAATTAAGGCAACAATTAAGGCACGATAATTCTGCTGAAATGAATATACCATCAATTTGTAACCAAGTGAGGGTGCTACACTTTGCCCTGAGGTAGTAATGGAAACACAAAGTAGGGAACCATCTCTGCTCTAGATTGTTTACATTTTCAAAAAACAAGAGAATAGAGCCAATTATGCTTCCCCCCCCCTCTTTAGCCTATTGTTTGAGTTCTGCTCTTATTTTCCTTTTATCAGTCTATTTCCTCCTGCTTAAACACTTACTGTATCCCAAAGAGGATATTCAACCAAACTATTCCAGTTGGTTCTTTCATTTCTTGTAGTTAATAAGCTACCAGCAAAGAGTGTTTTTATTGAAGAGATAAACCTGCCTACATTTAAAAATCCTTCTAAGCAATGTTGGCAATGTTTATGATAGCCCATAAATGGAATAAGGACCATAACAAAACAAATCTCTTATATTGTGGACCTTAAACCTTGTTACAAGTTATAGGTTATAAAATAAGGGACAATTAGCAATGAAATACTAAGCTATAAAGTAATAATAGCTTTTTTTTTTTCCCATGGCAGTATAGTTCCTCAGTAGTATTATGTGATAAATAGACAAATAGTTAAATGGATCTACTAGATATAATAGATCTATTTTTAATCTGACTTGTACTATTCTAATTTAGGAATACCTCCAGTGTGAAACACTTAAAGCTAAGATAAATGAAGGCAGGATTCATGTAAAAATAGAATTATTTTAAATAAATTAAAACAAACATTGAATTCCCCCCCAAATTTTGCATTTCATTTGCAAATGAGGTTTTACACATTAATCAAGTGAAGAACAGGTACTTAAAAAAGTGAAAGGTTCTGAGACAGGACCTGGACCTCCCTTATTACTTATTATGTTTTTTACTGTATTTGAGCATGCCAATAGAGGTTCTTTCAAATGGGCAGAGGACTTTAAGGGTAGAAATTTGTATGCAGACACAGGCACCTTAAATTTACTACAAGTTCAGCAGTTCTCCCTTCTGATATGCAAGATGTAGCAGTGAGAAGACGGTGAGGCTATCCACATCTAAGAACAAATACTGCATATCCCACAGTTCTTACCTATGAACCTTTCTGCCATGAAAAGAGCAAGAGTCAGCAGAGCTGTATTTCCAGAAAGTATATTTTCATACCCACGTTTGTCTGATTGCAAACCAATCAGCAGAAAATTTTCTTCGGCAAATAGTGAATTACTCCTCCTCACTGGGCACAAAGGATAATACTATTTCCTGGGAGAAGGGCTTTGCCTTAACAGAAATGTATCCCTTTTTTTTTCCAGTTTTCAAGACAAAGCATAATCCACCTCTTTTCTCTGTCCTCCAATATACTACAGTAAAGCAGCAACACTTATCAGCAATGTTAAAGTGCTTTCTGGCACTGGGATTCCTCTTGGAATACATGACTTGATGTGTTACTGATTTGGCTATCCTGATTTGATTATTGTATGACAGAGTGGCAGAAGTGAGCATCTAAACCCAAAATTAATCTTTAACATAAAACTATCTCTTCATTAACTGCAGAACTTATCAGTAAAATTGAGATAAAATGCCCCTGTTCTGGAGGTGAAAGAGGACACCTTTCCAGTTCAGGCTCCCATCATCAGCCACAAAGGCAGCTGCAAAGAGCACCCAGAGATAAGGACATTCTTTTAAAATATCATCTGTATTACAGCAAAACAGAACTGATAAATAGGGTATCACTTTTTCCACTAAAGGGTTGACTTGAGCATAGGCAGGGTGGTCATTGCTGTTCTCCAACACACCATTCAGGCAATCAATACTGCAACACTTTAAGAGCTGACTGCTGGAAATAGCACTGGGTATTGCAGTGTCACCTGCCAGCAAGTGCAGACCTCGCCTGTTCTTCCCACCAGATATTTTCATTGCTGTTACACAGTCTGTTGATTTGGATGATACTTCTTTAGTAATCTTCAATTGCAGTCAGGCACTGTGAGCTGGTATTTGTTCCCCTGCAGGGGTCTGGATCTCTGCAGCTCCTGGTCCTCACAACAACGGCGGCTGCATGTGTTCGGGGCTGGCCATATGAAGAGTTGTCATCCTCCTCCTCCAAGAGTCTCACTCAGCTGAAGAGGTGACTGTGGCTTGATTGCCTGCTTCTACCAAAGGTATGCCACTTATCAATGAGTATTGTTAAAGGAAGTTAAAAAATAAACCCATTATCTCAGTTACCTTCCTTGATGGTGATTGCTTAGGGGGAACATTCCTTTCAATGGGGTCCACCATTGACTTGGTAAATTAGTTCCTACTGCCATAAACATCTTTATCTCCTTTCATGTCAAAGGTACTTTGTTATTTGCAAACCAGATGAGTGCTGACTGTTTTTCTCTGAGGTGTTTGCAACCCAGTGTTCAGTTTTCATTGGCATCCTCCTCCCTGCACCCACCTGGAACGCTGTGTCGCAGGGAGGGAAGTGCATAAAGTACATGCTTCAGGAGAGACAAGGAGGCCTCCAAAGCATGTTCAGGACCTACTTATCAAATGTTTGTAAGTTTAGTTGATATTTCATCACAGAATTATCCTGGTTAACGAATCAACTTGGATTTCTTGTTAAATCACTACAGAAAAGCACTAAGTTTTCTTTTAACAGTGCTTAACAACATGGGAGGAAGCGAGACAAAAAATGTTCTTACTACTAAGGAACAAAGGAAGAGAAAGAGCACAACTGACTGCCATGCATTATTTCTAAAAATAGGCATATTACATTTTTCTACAGAGCAGCAACTGCTCCTTTAGATGACATCAAATAAAATACACTTGACATTGAACATTGAAGCCTTTGTTTGATATCCCCCCGAATTTATAATTCTTTCAAATAATTTTCCCCTCCTCATGGCACTGAGATATTTCAGCCTTGCCTGAAACCTTTCTACAGCTTTATTAAACTGACTCCCTTTTTGACACGAGCTGTTCCAGTTGCCATCCAAATGCTCCTGAGCTGCACTTTGTGTATTAGTAGTACATTAACATGAAATTCCACCAGCTACTCCCCTCCCTCCCTCCTTCTACTACAGCAAAACATAGCTGTTACCTAATTTCTCATTTGAATTATTAATATTTTGTGCACTCTGCTGCTTAGTATCTCCTTATATTCATTTCTCAATCTTTGGCACTGTTCCTTACTTTAATGAGAATATTTTTGTGATATTCTATGATCTTTTCTTGAAGTTTTGTCTGTTTTGAAAATATCACAGAGTAATTCCAGATTTCCCTAGGATATTTTGCTTGGTTGGTTGGGGCTTTTTTCCTTCACAGCATTTTAGCTTCCTTGTTTCATTTTCTTAAACAATTAAATGCTAATGAAACATGACAAAGACCTATGTCTCTTGTCTGCCTCTTTCCAGGTCATTCGCACGTAACTGAGACAAAAAGAGAAAGGTATCAGCACCACAGCACACATCCTCTGTTAAAGCAAGCAGCCCTTTTGTGCTTCTGACATTAAAAGGTACGTATTTATTCAAGTGATCATAAGGTGACTCATATATATAAATATATTAATTTTTTTAGAGTGAAAGTGCATAGAATACAGCAATATCCAAGATTTGACTAGAGGGAGGGGAAATCATGATGTGATGGAGACACTGATATTTAAATCCATTGCATGAGCTTGGTGCCTCTAGCAGCCATGTTCTGACCTCTGCTATGATCTTCCTTGTTCAAGCATGGCATAACCAAAAGATCTGTTTTTACATAAGTGAACTTGAGAAGCCTGTCTAGTTTTCTACACTAAGGTTAAATGAGGGTGCATTCAGTAGCCTCTGTTGTAAATGTTTTCCAAATTGAGGTTTGGAAATTACAAGGTAATTTCTATTTTTCATAATTTTTCTACAAGGTTTTCACCTTTTTCTTTTTTTTTTTTTTTTTTTTTTTTTAATTTCACCATTTTTCTACAAGGTAGAAATATGAGTGAAATACATGTGAAACTGAGGCATCCAGCCAGCTTTGTGGTAAAGGAAGATAATGGCCCTGATGTCTCTCTAGATGAACAGCTGATTGAAATCCTGGGATCTCTTGACCAGCAAAACTAGGTTTCATCCCACCTTCAGATGAATTTTCCTTATGCCATTCCTATCTCTGTCACTTTCTTCTGGGGGTACAGTGCCTTGCACTTTTCCAGAGCCCCTCACATATGCACCCATCATGGTCCTATCCTCTTCTTCAGCTCATGTGATGCCCAGCTCCCAGGTGGAATACACTTTATCAGTCAAAAGAACCAGCTTGAAGGTAAACTTTGCTCTCCTGGGACACGCTGCTGGCTGAAGTGAGACTGAGCAACACGGCACAGGAAGAGCCATTGTGTGGGCCCCCAAAAGTGCACAGTGGCAAAAAGAGAATAAAATAACATAAATGGCCTCTGTGCTCAGCTTTTACCTAATGCTGATTTCTCCAATGACCTTGAGCCCCTTTTGAACATGGCCTGTAATGTCTTGGCTCAGATGCCCTCCTGTATCTACCCAGGCACCACCTCAGCACGAGCCAGTGTCTTCTCTGTGCCAGGAAACTCAGGGTCCAGTTTGCCAGGGTCCTGTTAGCACCTCCCAGTCTGGGGCTCATGGTCTTCTCTCCTCTGCCCTGTGCAGCCTGGGAAGTCCTCCTGACCGTGCCTGTGGTCCACACTCTGACTTCCTATTGCCCCCTCAAAAATGGGCTTCAGTTGACAAATATTTGCAGCCACTTGCACAGTCCAAGACTGGAAGAAACAGCCAGACTGGGGGTTTTAAGTTTAGGGTGCTTGTTGCAGAATTCCTGTTCTTAAGCCTTACCTGCAGAAGCTCAATCCAAAGGCAACTGTAACCTAAATTATCACCACCTCATTCTCTACCATGTCTTTTTTTGCTAAATCCCAGAAGCTGCTTTGTCTCATCTACAGTGTCCAGATTTTTTCCATGCTTGCTTCAAAAATTCCTGTAATAATCACTTTTGCTTTAGGACAAATTGCTGCTGCAGGGACTGGTGATGAAAATATTTGAAGGGGATTGTTGATTAGATCCACCTCTTGGAGGTAGGGTTTACTGTTTTATGGAGAAAACAATGTGAGAAGAAAATGGTACTCTGACCACCACTTAAGGCTGGGGTTTAGTATTTTAAAAATATTTATATATTTAAATAATATGGCTAAATTTAATCTCTCCATCCTAAAAACCACCTCCAAATTTGGATTTTCTTGGCTTGGTTAACAAGTCTTCTCCAAAACAGTGCTTTGCAGATTGACTCTCCTGCAAAATCAGCATTTGGTCTGTTTCAATACCAGTGTTTCCAGTCTTAAGAGATGTCAGGAACTGGACACTGGGAACTATATCTGCTATCAGAGGCCTTCTCAAAGCTTCACTTCAGGAAGTGAAGCAAACCTTGTAATCTTACTTCTGCGGGAAGTTTGGAAAATGGGGCCCATCCTTCACACAGCTAGGATCTCCAGCCAAAGTGAACAATGTTTCCCTCATCTTGTTCATCGTGCTTGGGTTTTCAGTCTTCTTTCTCTGTCAGAGAAACATAATTGAAATTATTAATATTTCCACAGCTTATCACCTTAGCAATGCATCAAAGTTAAGGAGTTATGGATGGATCTGCAACTATACCTTTTGTTACAATTATGGAATATCTTCAGAAAAGGATTGGGTTTTGACCTTAGAGTCCATCCTATCACAGCCTGATACAGCAGCTGTTCTGAATTTAGACCAACCAAGTATTTAGCTATCCAAGGATTACTCTGCTAATACCAATTCAGGACACTAAAGCAACAACTTCAAGCAAACATGAAAGGAAAACTGGAGGAATAAGAAAAACACACTTTAAAACCTTATCTCATCAAAAGAAAAAAAAGATGGCAGAGAGGTTTGCAGGTACTAAATGAATTCTGCACTTATCAAGTTGTTTCAGTATTGTCACTGCTCTTAATCAACCACAAAAGCTATTTGTTTTCTAATACTCTCCAGTGTCAGGCTTGTTTTCCCTTATTCACATAAAATATGGAATGTGTCTCAGTGAATCAATTTTTCTGCCTTCTTCTGGCAGTCTGGGGGGAAAATCATGTCCTGGGGTGCAGCATCACCCTCTGGGCAAGTGAGACTGTTCTGCTCTGTTTTCCACTGGAGTGGCCTCACATCGAGAGCTGGGGAAAGTCTTGGGTGTCACAATTTAAGAGCGATATTAAACCACTGGAGAGTGTCCAAAGGAGGACTATGAAGATGGTGAAGGGCCTTGAGGGGAAACCATGTGAGGAGCACTGGAGATCACTTGTTCTGTTCAGCTGGAGGAGACTGAGGACAGACCTCACTGCAGTCACAACTTCCTCATGAGGGGAAGAGGAGGGGCAGGCACTGATCCCTTCACCGTGGTGACCAGTGACAGGACCTGAGGGAATGGCCTGAGGCTGAGTCAGGGGAGGTTGAGGCAGGATGTCAGGAAAAGGTTCTTCACCCGGATGGTGGCTGGGCACTGGAACAGGCTCCCCAGGGAAGTGGTCACAGCATGAAGACTGACAGAGTTTGAGGAGTGTTTGGACAATGCTCTCAGGCACATGGTGGGATTCTTGGAATTGCGCTGTGCAGGGCCATGACCTGGACTCAAATATCTGTGTGAATCCCTTCCATTTCAGGATATTCTATGATTCTGGAAATGAAGAAAAAGAAAGATGAGTCCCCTGGGCTGTTGGTGTTCTGCAAGTCTTGCCCCAGGGTTGTCTTCCCAGAATATACAATTTGATGCTTGTGTACTGAAAAACAGATGCAACAAATGTTTCTTTAGAAAATGTTACCCCTAAGTTATTTATAAAGCTAGTACTAAAGATGTTCACTCTTTGGTAATTTTTTTCAATTTTTCTTTCAGCAACTTGACTATGAATCAATTGAAGTTTTTATGTGATAGAATGAGTATACTTTCTTCTGGCTTGAGGAGATTAAATGAGACTTAAATAAGTTCAGCACGTTGTGAATGTCTCTGCTTTCTAGTGCTGAAAAGAAATGTATATTGCAGGATGTGTTTAATGTTGAATTTTATCCTTAACTTTCAGCTAGCATCAATTTCAGCCCTGTGCTGCTCTCTAAGGCAGAATGTCCTCTTCATCCTCTTCAGCATTGGAGAGGGAGATCTTCCAGTACATTGATGCACATCAAAGTGATTTCATCAAGGTAGGAGCTCTATTGCAGTGAAATAATGAACAGAGCTGGTGGCCCAGGGGCCTGGGCTCCTCTAGCAGAAGGAGTGCCTGTCACAAGGGTAATGAGCAGGGTTCCAGGTCTGGCATCAGGAGTGCAATATACGCTTCACACAGCAAGGCTGTAAGAGGGCAGACAGCTGGGGACCCCTGGGGTGAAGGAGGGACTTGCATGGACTTCCACAAAAGGGGTGGTTGTGGACGTCCTTTGAGTGTGTTCAGACAGAGGCTCCACTAAGCCAAAATGCAACTGCATGGGGCATGCGAGCCAGATAGGATGCTCACTCTGTCTTTGCTTCAGAACTGATTTTTGTAGGTTTGCTCTTTAGAAGGAGAGGAGTCTTGGTCCCGTGCTGGTTTGTGCTTCATTTTTGTCAACCCTCTGGGAAAAGACAGAAACATAATTAATCTAGTCAGTATCAGTTAGGCTTTCAATCTATGAGCACTTCTGAATCCTCATGAGAACCACCAAGGTAAGTTGTACACAATGCAATTTCTATAATGCAAACTAGTCAGCATCTAGTCTACCTCCTCTTCCACTGGATTTGACAGGGTTGACAATGTGAATGCCTAAGTATGAGCACCCTCCCTGTTTAGAAAATCAGGAATCTCAACCCTGTGGAGACATCTAAGCGACTCTTCTCTATCCTGAAACCTTAGAGAATCCATGATAATGCTGTGATAATACAGAAAGGAAATCATCTTCCAGTGCGGATTTCTGATACAAGGGCCAAGGACAACAGCATTCTGGATCACCTAATTGCACATTTCTTCCTGTGCAGGATCTGAAGGAATGGGTGGCTGTGGAAAGCGATTCTGTTCAACCACATCTGAGGAAAGAAGTAATGCGAATGATGGCATTGGCAGCAGACAGACTTGCAACACTGGGAGCCACTGTTAATTTAGTAAACTTGGGGTCACATCAGGTGCTTCTCAAATTCTTGAACTTAAAACATCATATCTACCCATGGGTCTACCTATTGCATTCAGTGCTATGTACACGTATGTTATGACATAGTGTTATTCTTTGAAAGCTAGATACAAATTTATCAATAGTTCTGTACCTACATGATACCTGCTGAAATCAGGTCTGAGAACTGAGAGCATCCTGGGAACCATACAGGCAATCCAAATGCAAACTGGTGTTCTGTGCATAGGAGGGAGTTTGATGCTTTTAACTGGAGGGAAGAAGTTTGCAAAAGTAAAAGGACTGAGGTTTTTTACTGGGGCTAGTTTTAAATTTTTGTCTGTAATGAAGCATGAGAACTAATGCATCATTTGTCACTGAACTTTATGAGGGAGGTACTTTTACAAGGAAAATGTTGTCAGACAGAACATCTAAAGGTTAGCTACCTAGAGCATCATCTTTGGTTTTCAGAGCTTCTGACAAATGATCCAAACTATTTTCTTCCATTGTTGGAAAGCAATAGGAAAGAATTCATCTCTGAGAAACCTTAGTCTCTAATTAACTTACCTTACTGTAGCCATGGGCTTTTTCCTGTCCGGGGCTGTTATATTCCTAATCTAACAGGAATTCAAAAGTTCAATAATAGTGATTATCTTTTCTTTTCTCTGATGCTTTTGGTGAGGATTCTGATTCTTAGCACAAGGACCCTGAAGTACAGCAAAATAATATTTCAGTTTGTGTCATTTGATGGCTGCAGAGAATGCAAATGGGCCATGTGGAGCTCTGTTCTGCACAGGGCCACATTAGAGGTTTAGCCTTAACCTGTTTTTAAGACAATCTGACATAGCTGCTGTCTCCTGCCAGCAACACTTTTTTCAGATTCTATGTTTGAACTTACAGGCCTCCTGCCCTCTGTCTGTGGTGAAATCAAACCCCAAATTAATTTGTGTGGCTTTTGACTGTTTGTGTCACAATAGACTCCATAGCACAAGGTTACCTCTGTCTTCTCCAGTGCTGGGAAGTGAGAGCTCAGTGAGAAGGGCATTTATGACCATAAAATGTTAGAAGACTTAGATAAAGTCCAGCAGGAAATAAATAAACAGTTGAGCAGAAAGATCTTAGTTTCTCTGAATATGTTTTAACTGGATTCAGTCAGATTTGTGCTCCTGATCAAATCAAAGTCAATTGAGTGCAGAAGTATTTTCAATACTGAGAATTCCAGATTTTTTTGTACATTTGTAAGTTTTAGAAGGTTTGGTTTTCCTTAGTTGCCTTTTTTTTCTTAGTTGCTTTTTTCTTTCTCCACAGCTGCCTGATGGCCAAGTCCTCCCACTGCCTTCTGTGATTCTCGGAGAGCTGGGGAAGGATCCACAAAACCCCACTGTATGTTTCTATGGTCACGTGGATGTGCAGCCTGCCAAGAAGGAGGATGGCTGGGACACTGACCCCTACACACTGACTGAAATTGATGGTGTGCATCTTTGGATCACTATTGGAATACACGACTGAGGTTCTGTGTGGGAGAAGGGCTCCTGAATATTTAACCCAAGTGTGAGGATTTCTGTGGAAATCTTTGGGGCATGTCCAGCAGCTTTCAGCTTTGATGATTGTTCTGTAGCTAGTGAGATCCAGCAGTGACTGCCTAATATTTGGTGTGGAAATATTAGCATTTGTGGTGGAAGAATGAGAGGACCCCTTAATGTAATTATCCTTCCAGCACAGCTAGCTGACTGAAGGAACAAAAATAATGGATACAGGATCAGCAGTTAAGTAAGACCTCAGAAATCCTGATTCCCAGGCTATAACCACTGAGTTGCCCTTTCTCATTATCTGGGATCAATTCCCACCAGCCTTACTGGCATAATTCTTTTGTCTTAGTCCAGTGTATATCCAGTGGGGAATGCTACAGAAGTTTATAGACAGACACAGATTTCAGTTTCATGTACAATGATAACTGTACATGATGTGCAGTTGAAAAAGAAATTAAACACTTTGACTTGTAGCTTCATATTTCAGCCATGGCATTTATCTGTAGGGTTTTTGCTGCTTGTTAGCTGGTCTGAATGCTGTGTCCAGAAGCTGCATATCGTGCAAGCCCTCCAGGCATATCTGGTATGAACAAACAGTTCCTAAGAAGAAAAGTGAAGCTCAAAAATTGGCATGTAGCAGAAACCACAACTTTATGCATATAAAAGGAAGGAAAGAGGGGAAAAAAAGAGTACTGGTCCATTGGGAAGCACCCAAACACTCATCACTTTATTTTAAATGAGTCAGTGAAATCCTGACACTTTTGACACTTCTTCCCTCCATCACTAAATCTTCTGTGGCAACTGGAATTTGCCAATTAAATTGAAGTGATGAGGAAAAATTCAAAGATTGCTTAAAAACTTTCCTCTTTTCTCTTGAAGGAAACCTCTATGGTCGTGGAGCAACAGACAATAAGGGACCAGTCCTAGCTTGGATAAATGCAGTGGAAACATTTAGAGCCTTGAAATTAGTAGGTATCAATCATGACTTCTTTATTATTATTATTGCTAATTTTTACTATTTAGTATTATTTGCTATTTTTTATTATATCTCTGGAGGGATGTATTTACATTCCTGAGTAAGATGATACCTCTCTGTCCCAACAGACTATATACAATTTGAAACTTTAACTATTTCTGATGCAACACTTAGGGCACTGGTCCCACTCCAGTAAGAGCTTGTCTTTGAGCATTTCTGTTTTGGACAGTCTGTCTGCAATGTAAATGCACTCTTACTGCCATTGCCCTGCAGAGGAAAACCCACAGGGAAGCATTCGATATGTACTACATACATTACACAGCTCTGATAATTGTTCTGTTCTCTTGAGAGCTTTTAAAATGGTAAAATAACAGACATTACAGAATGCTGATGAAGACTCCTCTCTGCTGATACATTCTGCTGATCTTTGGTTTTGTCTGCCTACAAGATACCTTCAATTTATGTGTGAAGACAATAAGCATCTAAATATGTTAATCCAAAATGGGCTGTTATGTCATCAACAGATTAATCAAAGCAAATACTTTGAATGGGTGCATTCACCAAATAAAAATACAATCACTCAGATTCTGACAGATTTCTGAGGTCAGATATTTGCCCCTAAATTACTGCAATGACCAACATAGTAATCTTCAAATAATTTAATAGTTTTAGAGTAGTCTTAGCCCCAAAGTCAAGGTAAACCAAAAATATATTTTAGACTTGTAACTAAGTTAACTATCATCCTTTAAGCTGAATTTGAATGACATACTCTGTTAGTGATGAGAAGCAGTTTTCTGTCTCTTGTATGACATTATGGCACAAACTGAGCATTAAGTCTTGTTTTTTTTTTTTTTTTTTTTTTTTTTTTTTTTTTTTTTGGGTTTTTTTTTTTTTTTTTTTTTTTTTGGTTTTTTTTTGTTTGTTTTTTTTTTTTTGTTTTTTTTTTTTTTTTTTTTTTGGGTTTTTTTTTTTTTTTTTTTTTTTTTTGGTTTTTTTTTGTTTGTTTTTTTTTTTTTGTTTTTTTTTAAAGTCCCCTCACAACCTCTGAAAAATGTTTTTCTTGCATCTATAGTACTGAATTTACCTCAGTCTCAAACCCTAGAAAACACACCTAAAGAGTAGTTGTTGTAAGTGGATATGGTTATGGGTTTTACATCTTTCTAGTTTTTTCAAATACTAACAGCGATCTTGACATTTTAACAAACAAGCAAAAAAAGGAATCTTTTGTCATTTGAAGTATTTCTCTAGAAAACAGCACAGACCATCAAACAATATTCATTAACAGTTTGTTTCCAAAATTGCTGTGGCCAGCTGATGATCCGTCAGTGAACCCATCCATGACATGAGTTCATTTAATTTTACATATTCATTCTTGCTTTTAATCTGAGCAGCGAATCAAAGGCGAAGACATCTTAAAACCTCTAATGAGAAAATGAATTGCAACAGGAAACTAAGTTAAAATTCATGTCCCCTACGGGATGTGTCAGCATTTTCAACTCCCACTATTCCGTAATAAAAGTTCTCCTAATTACTCTTGGAAATGCATTGTTATCAACCAGCAGTCTTGCAAATTTATGAGTGTTAAAAAGCCAATTACAGTAGAGGCACTGACAATGTTTTTATCATCATGTAAGTCTGGTGATAGACAACACTGGGAAAACCACAGCCAGTGGCTCCCACACGGGCAGTAACAGTGGAAATGTAAGAGACAGGAAATTTTCTGTGAAAATGCAATTGCTATCAGACAGTTATAATTTCCAAAGCAATTAGAATATGGAATAGCACTGACAGAAACCTGTTTAATGAATTATTCCAGCAAGTTTTCTGAAAATGCAAAGAAGAAAAAAAGGCATTGCTTATTGTCCTTTAAAAATGAATAGTAATAAAAACATGAGGAAAAGAACAAATTTTTCTGGGAACCTATATGTGTCTGTCACTGGCTTTTCTAACGTAGCAAGCTATATATCCTACTACTCATCCAACATCTTTCTTATCCTAACACAATTTATATAGCAAACCAGTCTGCTCCTAATTTTAAAGCTTTTTTAAAAAAAATTAAAATGCTTGCTTCTTACCCAGACTTTTCTGATTTTTATGCAGGCTATGCCAGTGAACTTCAAGTTTGTAATTGAAGGCATGGAAGAAGCAGGATCCTTGGGGCTAGAGAAGCTACTTGAGGAAGAAAACCAGAGCTTCTTCTCTGATGTTGATTATATTGTAATTTCAGACAACCTGTGGCTCAGCAACAAGAAGCCTGCCCTTACCTATGGGAGTCGGGGAAATGCCTGCTTCTTTGTGGAGGTAAAGGACACAGGTTCACTCCAGCTGAGCCTCTGAAAGACAGCAATGGTGGAGCTGTACTTAGATCTGCATGCAGAGAAAGACTGAAGGAAAGCTTAATATTTACAAGTACAGAGCTTTCTTCTGCATCCCTTTTGGCTTCTACTGATTTCCCTCCTCATTTCAGTCCCGTTAGCCTTATTTACTTCCATTAACTTCTCTTCAATCATTTCTTCCTTTGATCCCTTTCCTATCCCATTACTCTCCTGCCACTCTGCCAGTCTCTTTTCATCCTCCCCTCTGCACAGCAACTCTGCTCTCGTGGACACCACCCCTACACCTCCCTCTCCAACTCTCTCCAAAACCATTATTCCTGCTGCTCTGCCCTTTTGCAGCAGATACTGCTCAGTATAATGAATCAAGACTAAAGGGACTCAGTTTGGTTGGATCTCTGGGTTTAAAAGCCACACAAAATTTTTGTAAACGCTGGCAGTAGTAGATAAAAGTTCAGTGTAGCCAACACTGTAGCTATATTTAGCAGGCAGTGTGAGCTACTGTGAAATAAAGAGCAGAAATTTCTCATCTGGAAATGCTTCCTGATGAAGCATAAAAGGAATTCAGAGAGAAGATTAAAGAACTTGGAAACTAAAGAAAAATCTGCATTAATCTTTATGTGTGAAAAAGAATGAGGTTTTTGTTGTTTTTTTTTTTGTGGTTTTTTTTTTTTTTAACTGAAAGAGCATTGGCAGCCTTGATTCAATTCTTCTAAGTCTTGGTTAAGAAAAATGATGCTATTAAAACATCAAAAATGATCTCTCCCTGCTAGTAGACAGTTAGCTGTAATGAGGTTTTGAGAAGAATAAACAAGTCCTTTGCAGGAAAATATTTTATGATAAACTCAAGTATGAAAATGTGTCTGGACAAAGAGCCCATTTAATAACTCAAATGCTTCTATTCTAATGACTTGTTATTCAAGAGACCTATAAATTTTTATTTGTTGCAATCTTGAATTAAGATTGGATATATATTCTTAATATCAAACAAGATTATTTTTTCCCTTTTTTAAGAAGATTTTGCATTAAATAAAAAGGATAGACATCTTGAAGAATTTATTCTCCAATGTTAGAAACAGTAATAATATGCAAATGTTTAATGTATGATGTCTTTAATCTTACTGAAGCAAAAGAGGGAGTGGAGGAGGACCCTTGCTCTCAAATGTGTGAGTGCTACACACAGCTGAATTTCTCGCTCGTAGGGGTTGACAACAGAGCTCCAGCTTCTCTGCCAAACCAGATTGCACCTGACATGATGTTTTCTATTTAATAATTAGAAAAAAAAAAATTACTGTTCATTTGTGATCTTGTTGAAAAAAAACTGGAACCACCAGTCAGTGTGGAAAACAAACACTCACAGAAGAATAAGGCAGCGAGTGTTTACAAGTAACCAGAGGTTTTGGTGCAGGTTGAATGTGGCAGCAAGGACCTTCACTCTGGAACTTTTGGGGGCATCATTCACGAGCCGCTGCTGGACCTGATAGCGCTGCTGGGTAAGAACACACATCACTGCAGGAGCAGCTGGGGGGAGCTGCCCAGGGCCAGCCTAAGGAAGGTCAGGGACACGTTTAACTGTTGTAAGGCAAGTCTCATTGAAGCAAGATCCCCAGATTTCCAAACCTCAACACAGCTATGGTGGCGGCAGCTGAGGAAGGGAATGTCCCCAGTAAGGCCAGGACTTGAGACATGTTAAGCTGATGTCAGTCACACATCAATTAAGAACATTTAAGGATTACAGGCAACTTTAATACATCCACACATAGCAAAACCTGACTTTTTAATGCTGCTTTGTATCCCAGTAGGATGATGTTTTCATGTTAGAAGCTGGGCTGACACATCACACACTACACACAGAGAGCAGCTCAATGGTTTTCTTAATAAATATGCAAATATATCAAGTTTGGTGAAGCAACTTGACAGATGCAAACAGTTGTTAGGCTTAGTAATTTGGTAAAGAGCTAGGTAGAAGGGAGAAGGTGTTATGATTGCCAAGGGGAAGAAACAGAGGCTCCCCTTGTACTGATATCTGTATCTTATTTTGTAGACAGCCTTGTGGATTCCACAGGTCGTATTCAGATCCCTGGAATCTACGACAGTGTTGCTGCCCTGACAGAGGAGGAAAGGAAGTTATATGAATCGATTGAATTTGATATAGAGGAACACAGAAATAACTGTGGTGTGAAAAAATTCCTCTATGGCACCAAGGTAACACAAAATCTGTATGAATATTCAGCAGAAAGAATTTAAATCACCTATTTGTAGCATTTATGTATAAAGCCAAACTGAAAGATATTTTCAGTCAATGGCAAGCTCAAAATAAAATAAAGGAGCACTGAGAAGTAACAGATAAATAAAATCAGTCTGCTGAAAATGTAAGGCACTGCATCTGGGGAAAGTGATCTGAAATATGAATAATCAATTAAAAGTAATGATGCAAAACTAACAGTGTAAGTCTCCCTTCCTTGCCTACCCCTTCTCTCCCCCTAAGCCTAATCAGCCAAATAAAACATGCATTAAAATGCCTACATTTAGTTTACATAGTAGGAAAGAAGTTGTATTCAGCTCTGGAAACATGGGAGGCAGCCTTAGGCAGATATGTTTCGGGTGTTTTTTATTTAATACAGATTTTGATGTCTGCCAAGCCCGCCATAAAAAGCATCCAAAGCTACAAGCTTTTCCTTACCAGCAATTAAAAATTATATCCCAAATAAAAAACCAGCAGGTAAGGGCTGGCTTGGAAAGATTTCTCTGCACAAGAATGGCAGCCGGGAGAAAGGAGTTGATTAATTTTTTTATCGCTAACATAATTATTGTGGTGTAGGTTCTGCTAACATGGGTGCTTTTATTTCCAGGAAAAAGCTTTCAAATTACCTAAAGCTAGACTGTAAGAATCAGTAATACACAAGTATAATATAAATCCTCTATCTAAGTTTCAATGCTTTACCTGCAGGAGGATGAATTGATGTTGATTTTATGTGTAGATTAAGGTCTAGTCTCATAAAACTGAAGGAAAGCAGCAGCACCCTGAGGTTCTGCATGAAGACCAGTTTATAATTTATACATTTCTCCTATTTTCGTTAGAATAATAATCACAATATTTTGTTTTCCCTCTGCATCTTCTCCAGGAAAACTTAGTTACTAAAAATTATAATCTTTCCTATTGTGCTTTTTAGTGTTCATTAGTAGAATTTCTTCACTGGTATCATCTGTGATGGATCTGGATTTTCATGGTTTTTCCAGTGATAAGTTCTGGGATAAACAGGCAGTCAGATCAGAAGTTGTTCTGATACTACTGTGCACTAGAAAAATTTACTTAGAAGATTTTTAAAACAATGCTCTATTTTTCTTATTTTTCATGAAAAAATGTTACCTTCCAAATCTTTATATGACTGAAAGTAGTAGTATGTTTTTAAGATGAAAATACACATGCATGGGTTTAAATAAAAAATCAAATATCTTTAAAATACAGAGGTCTCCAAATAAAAGTTTTAGGATGCAAAAAACTTTTTTTATATAAATTGTGGCTTGTTTATATCAATCCCTTATATTTTGAATTTTTTTTTAAAGGAAGAAATACTTCTACACCTGTGGCGTTACCCCTCTCTCTCTGTTCATGGGATTGAAGGAGCTTTCCATGAACCAGGCATTAAAACAGTCATTCCAGCAAAAGTAATTGGCAAATTCTCAATCCGTCAGGTCCCCCACATGGACCTTTCAGTTGTGAAAACACAGGTAAGAGACAAGTCTTTTCTTTGGCCATTACTGTGTGATCTAGTGTCTCTCAGCACCTCACAAATCTAAACTTGTAGTAAACTGAATGTTTTTAGCACTTATTTTTTTCCAAGAGAAGGAGGAATGTGGGTACAAGTTTGAGTTGCAAGATGAGAGCTTTTTTGAAAAGTATTTTCCCTACAGGTGGTGGAACATTTGGAGGGTGTCTTTTCCAAGAGGAACAGTCCAAACAAACTGAAAGTGTCCATGCCTTTGGGTGCAAAGCCCTGGCTTGCTGATGTTAATGATCTACTCTATAAAGCAGCAAGAAAGGCAATAAAAACAGGTGTGTTCCTTTTTTTTTCCCCCCCAGCTCTTAGTGTGTCTATAAGTGTGCAGGGGCATTGTGCTCAACAATAGGGCAAATAAGATTTCCCAATTCAGTGCTGCAGCCTCTTACTCTTACAAATCTCATTGATTTTGACAGAACAACTAATCAGCATCTTCCACACCTTGCTAAATTTTGATATGTTTTCTAGAAGTAGCCAAAAGACCTCATTTACTTATTTTTGTATTGATAAGAAACCAGAGGTTTAAAAAGCAGAGCTGATTTGTGAAATCAGTTGGCTACACACTCAAACCCATTCCTACTCAGAAACTCTTAGTATCAGCTCTTTGCTTAAATCTATGATAGCAGAAAAAAAGCACCTGGATTACACCTGTTTATTAATTCATTTTTCCAATATATTTCAGTTTTTGGAGGTGATCCAGATTTCATCCGTGATGGCTCAACAATTCCTGTTGCCAGAATGTTTCAGACTGTAACACAGAAAAGTGTGATGATGCTTCCAATTGGAGCGGCCGACGATGGGGAGCATTCCCAGAATGAGAAAATAAGCAGGTTTCTTTCTTTGTCTGTTTCTGTTATTAGAGATGCGGGGAGGACTGAAGTCCCTTGGTGTCCATGAATGAGCACGCCCAGATGGGAAGCTTTGCTGTGCACTGGGCAGCCCAGCTAGCTGCTGTGCTAAGCAAGCAAGCAAAATTCCCAATCTAACACATAGCACTATACACTTTTCACTGGGTGTCTACTCAGTCTTTAAATTCATTGCATTGGCAATTTTCATTTCTCTAGCGATGACATTAGCCTCTGATCTGAAAGATGATGGTGTGAATGGGCACTTTTCCATCACAGCATCTGTTTTGAAGTGCCCCAGTCAAAGATACTCACGGTTATGAGAGGATTTTGGTGGTTTTCAGTATAAACAGCTATAATGATTTATTTGTAGTCCAGGGGCCAAAACTCGCATAATTATACAAAAAATAGCTTAAACTTGTCACTAGTGTTTATTGTTGGAGGCACCACTGTAAGCCACTATTCAGTGTGTTGCCTGAACACTTGTGCAGGCTGAGTCAACTCATGCTGAACTCTGGAAAGGGGAGAATCCTAGAATAATTCTCAAATTACTTTTTGTCTCCCCTCATTAAAGTCTCAACGCTGCTGGCTACAGGTAATACCAATTTGGGTATGTAAACCTGGAAAAAGTTTTCTGAAGTAAATACAGAGGAGTACCAAATTGAAGGATGTCCAGCACTTCTGTGCCCTGGGTATCCAGGGGTTACCAATATTGCAAATTCCTCTCAAGACTCATAAAACTTCACTGGACTATGTTCCTAATTTTAAGAGCAGGACAGCCTGACAAGACTTCATCATGTTTCTTTCCTTCTTCACAGACACAACTATATTGAAGGAACCAAATTGTTTGCAGCTTTTTTCCTGGAGATATCAAAGCTACATCGGAACTTACATGAAACTTCCCTCACAGAGACTATCAACTGACAGACCATATCAAGAAAATCAGCAAAGCACTTTCTTAAATTTTCTATCTTAAATAAAACATATAAGTCACATATTCAGTGGCTGTGAATTGGTGGGGAAAAAATAGAAATGCTGTGCTATTTCCTGGCATACTACTAAATGGCATGCATTTGTTATATGGTCCATCAAGTGATCTTATCCCTAATGCTGTAAAATAGGGTTAGGGATAATTCATTCTTGCTGAATGCAACATGTTACATTTTAGTTTTAAACTTCAATATAAAGGGAATTTGTACATCCATTTTATCAAAATGACTTTATTTCTGTTTTGTAGTATCACTCTTCATGCTGCCTAGCTCACATTTCAGTTTCTGAATATGAGCAATAAACACTGTAGTTTCCTCCTAACTATATACAACATCATACTTACATAATTCTTTGAAGATCTACTATCAAGTTAATCTTTTTCCTTGTCCTTCACTGAAGGTTTAAAATAGGAAATGCAATGAAATGTTCTTGTTGAGTTTGAGGTGAAGATTTGCCTATTATTATCTATTTATGGATATAATCACTGAGGTAAGTAAAACTACAACGATAAATAAACATTTCCCAGTTTGGATTCTGCCTTCCCTCTCATCTAAATCACCTCTTACTGTGCTGTGAGCAGTTTTAAGAATCACTTAATGTTTTCTCTATGTGACTTTCTTTCCATACAATAGAAAGAATTTTTTGTAAACATCTGTTTTGGCCAAAGTCTGTCATCGGAACGGTGTTTTTCCACCCAATTAGCAACGTTTAAAGCATCAGTTTCCATAAATAATTAAGTCAAAAGCAAATGATATCTTTTGAAATAAAAATAAATTAGTTGAGAGCTCTGTTTGCTTTTTAGGCAAAACATCCAGCACAAAGCTTATAATTCAAATCGAGGTTTTTTTAAACTTTAAAATGTGATTTGTACTCTAACATAATTCACACATAACCAACCAAACCAATGGAACCAGTAGTGTTATGCCTACTGTTTAAAAAAAGTTACATTAAGTAAATTACATATAGTACTTGGGATCCTTCCTTTTTCTCCTGTTACCTCCCTGCAAAAATCTGCAAGAACAAAGACGTGGATGTAGAGACAATAGAAGGAAATACTCATATGTTTTCAATAAACACCCATTTTCAGCCCTGCCTGAGACTCTGAGACTCACAGTTCAACTGCAAGAGCTGAGTAAGGACTCTGGCTGCTGACGGTGTTCAAGGGGAAAAGGAAGACTCCTTTTCCCCTTGTGTGCTCAGTGCTTGCTTGGCACTGCTGCCTGCAGCACTGCAGTGTACTCCAGGACAAGGACCAAAAGCCTCCAAGACCAGAAGACTCTGGTTTGAGTGTCATCAACTTGCAGAATAATTCTCTGTGGCTCTCAGTTCCCTTCACCTGTTGAAAGCATTTAGGAACCAGCATAGTAATGGATGTTGCAGGGGTGAGTACTCCAGTTTCTGCACAGGACTCAGGGAAGATTGGTCCATGCTTAGAAGCTATCACACCGTAGATGTACATGAGGGAATGTTGCCGAAATATTTCAAGACATATTAATTGACGTAAAACATTGCAATCTCTGCGCTTGCAGTGATTTTACAAGTTACAGAATCACACATACTCACAGAATGTGCCAAGTTAGAATAGATCCACAAGGATCATTAAGACAAAGTTTTGTCCTGTACAGAATCATCCCCAAATTAGCTTAAACCATAAGGGCAAGGAACCTCTGCACATAAATATGACCCTTTTGGCAGAAGAATTGAAAAGTTGGTGAGATGGAGGTGGCAGATTTCTTCACGAAAGAGGGATGGAGACTGTGTTTTAGGAATCTGACTGCTCTAAAATGCCGCTATAATATATGCTGTCTGTGTGTTCTACAAGATTATGAAGTTGGAATGGAAGATGGGCTTATTTATTTTTTACTGTTGCTCTTTGGAATGACGAATAAAATAGAGCCAAAAAAGAGCATCATTTTATAAGCACAGATACTCTCAGAGCAGTGCACTGAAATAAGGTTCTGCTCTGCAACAGCCACTTACTGTCAAGTCAAAACTATGTGAGTGAAACAGTTGCGCCACTGAATTATGCAGACCATCTCCATGCCTCCTTCAGTCCCAGAGGAGAGAAAGAGCATAAAGCTTCAATTTCAGATTCTCCTGTCCATAAAAGAAAGCAAGCATTGGGAAAGCAACTACTGCCCACAGGGGTATTGAGAACTACTCTTTCCTTCTTAGATAATGAATGAGTATCCACCCTGTCTTTCTTTCTTTTTTTTTTTTTTTTAAATATTGGGCAACATCTTATCAACCTTGTGGGAAAAAAAAAATGTTATGCATTTTTTCTGAGGTCTGTAGTGTTTTACAACATTTCTAGAAATGTTTCTTCTTGGTTGCACTAACAGCTATTTGTTGCCACAGTAAATTAAAGACAACTCTACAATACTAGTGTTAGAAACAGGATTAAAGCTTGCTTCTATTTGTTAGCCTTATTCTAGGTGTGCCATATCCCATGTCAGAGCCTATTAGATATTCTCAAATTATGAACAACTAACTACAGAAATCATATGTAAAATTTGTGTGTCTACATATGCATGTATGTAGCTGTATATGTATGTACACTTGCACGATCTACTCTAGTCACTAATTTAGAAAAGAAAAAATCTTGTCCATTCTGATTCAGGTTTTTTCTTACTAACGACTGGGAAAACAACATTGTGGGGATGTCCAAAAGCAGCATCTGTATCTCTGAAAGCTTGATAGATATCAAGACCTGGATCATAGCATAATAAAAGGATTTTGGTGGGAAGGGACCTTAGGGATCACAGAATCATAGAATTGTTTGGGCTGGAAGAGACCTTTGGAAACCATCTAGTCCAAGCCCACTGCAATGAGCAGGATCAAGCAGATCAGGCTGCTCAGAGCACCATCCAAGATGACCTTGAATGTGTCACGGGATGGTGCATCCAACCACCTCTGTGGGCAACCTGTGGCAGTGTTTCACAGACCCCAGAGCACACCTAGCACAGTACTAGGTGCCTATACATAGCTGGTCAAGTTCTGCCATTTCCCTGGTAGAGGAAGACTTGCCACAAGTTTTCCTTTTTCTTATAGGCTGTACATCCGTGTTGTTGGGAACTGAACACTCAAGAATGGGATCATATTTTTCTACTGATTATTAATTTGAAAGAATATATTAGAACATTTTAATTTCCATTTAAAATCAGTGGGTTTATATGTGAAAGTCACTTTTTTATATTAGATAAACATAGTTTTTAATCCTTAAGTAATATTTCAAAAGAGAAGACTGAAAAGTGTGTCAGCTAAAATCATGGAGAATAAGATGCTGACAATAGGAGCTGAAGTCATAGAGGGATGGGCAGCCTCCGGAGACTGAGAACTAATCAGGTCATTGTCTGCTTAGCCTGTGAAAGTGGAAATTAGGCTTACTCACGTAGTTATGGTTTTCCTTTACAATAACACTGCTCCCAAGAAGTTTAACTTTGACTCCTGCTAGTTTTCCTTTCAGAATACAGCATTTGGCTTGTTTCACAAAATATTCTAAAATGCCTTGCTAGTTAAGGATGTTCATAGTCCATGTTTGGACAGGGAAGATTGTGCAACTGTGCCTTTACCTGTGACACAGAGGCCCATGCCACAGTGGCTGGTGCCAAAGACACCCATGAGTTCCCTTGTTTCTGCTGGGACATTCCAGCTGCAAGTAACATGTAAAGTTAAATACTTATTGCTCCAAGGTGAAGCTTAACTGATTTTCAAGCTTTTACCTTGTATCATAGAATATCTAGAATTGGAAGGTGCCCATAAGGATCAATAAGTCCAACTCCACATATATCTGTATTTGGAGCTGGAGACACATCATGCCCTTTAGGAGGTGTGTCATTAAACATTTTAAAAAAATGTATGAATAGAAAAATATGAACAGTTCCTTGTTAACAGAGTGCATATTTGTCTGGTTTGCTCTACTGCCAAATATTTCAGTGATCTTCTCACTTGTCACATTCTTCAGAACAGTGTATGAAGAACACCTCCACATTGCAGAAAATTTCGACAAATATGTAGCAAAAGTTTTTCTGCAATGCTGCTACATTAGATTACATAAAAGTAGACCAGGAAATTCAAAATTATCTGCTAACAACATAAGCACGGTGGTATGCAATCTTGAAATCTCTTTTCATATTTTTTTTCTGCTATGAACTTGAACTAGTGTGAGTCTTCTTCCTGAAGTCACTTAGAAGTCATTTAGACATTTCCACTGCTTTCTAAGGAGGTAAGTCTGTTGTAATGGGAGGATCAGCAGCCCCCAGTTTTCAGCTGGCTGTCACATGGAATGAGTTGCTTGGATGGAGGACAATGGAGACAGTTCCTAGTTACTTTATCAGCTCTCACAGAGTTTTAAAAATACTGCCTGAAATACTGTCTGTAAATACTATCTGAAAATGTGCTTGTATTTTGTTATGCAATCTCACTCTTTGAGTGAAACATGCCACATTCACTCCTCAAGGCAGAAGCAACAGCTGTGTATTTGTAAAAGAGATAAGTGAAAGTGCAAACACACTTCCACAGTGTGAAATCTGAATTATTTTTGCTAAGAAACTCTACTATTGGGAGGGGAAAAAGCCCAACAAAACCTTGCTTGATCTTCAAAGTCCACCTTGCATAAGGTGCACCCCAATAGCAAAGAAAAATGGTCACATTCCTTACTTGATGAGGATTTGAGAATTTCAGTATATAATCAGAAAATTCGTCCTTTAGAACTAACAGCATAAACACGTTATTGTTTCAGTGGATGTAGTTCTAACAGGACTAGGATGCATGTGCCAGGTGGATGATATGTTGACTTAGTGGAGATGAAAAATAAGGATTAAATCTCTATTTCATGTAGCAAACTTTTTTTGCATATTATTTTCTGATCTGCTACCACATTAAATTTCAATGTATTGATGCATAATGTACTTGATGTTTGTATTTGAGATATATGTCTATTTGAGAAACTTGCTTTGTGAGTTTGCAAGAGATTAATTATACAGACACAGAGCTGTAAATTCTGGCAAGCTGGACATCTTCACACATAAGAGACAATACAGGGTAATAAATTACTCTCATCTCACTGCTATAAATTATTATTAAAATTAGATGAATTTTTATTAAAAACCCACAGTACCAGAAAACTAAATCCTTGGAGGTTTGGCAGAGTTGGCCTCCAGAGAGACTTAAACATATCTGTAGTTAAATGAAACCAGATATTATAGATGTATGTGTGCATAATGCTGATTTTGCTACCTGTCTCAAAATCATTTTGATGATCTCTCATTGTGAAACAACATGATGTGTTGGCCAATTGCATGTTTCCCATCCTTCCACTGCAATTACAATTTTTTTTCTTTTTTTTTTTTGTATCTCTAAGAATAATTCAAATATCATGCTAGTCTTTTTATTTGTGGAACTGAAGGGGAGCTTAGAATTGAAACTGTAAAATCTCTGTAATAGAAAACTGAAAATATTCAACATGACACACTCCTGACATATACTTCTCTGGTGTGAAGAAACAAGCAATGGCAGAGCCCTCATATGAATTTCAGGTAGATTTGCATCACTCTTTTTTTACAATTAGAAATTCAAGAGTGAGTACTGCTTTACTTGTCTCCTGTGCATTGCTGCCTTCCTGACAAGGCATCAAATTCCATAGACAAGAGTTAACATCCTCAATTTGGCAGCAACCCTAACATTCCAGTGACAACTTTGAAAGATAAAGTTTCATTTCATCATAGTGGAAGGACCAGTAAGATCCTGGAAGTACATCCTTTCTACAGCTGCCTTTTTGGGAGGGGGCTTCTGGACACCAAAATTTATATAGTCCACTTTTTATTGAAAAACAGTGGAATGAAAAGTCCATTTGAAACAAACTAACAAGGAAACAAACAAAACCATGACAGATGCTGTGCTAGCTTCACTCCTGGTCAGCAAGCTAGCAGTGGCAGTCAGTGGTGCCTTTGCTAAGTCACCCTTATGAAGGGCACACCAAAGTGTATGGGCCCAGGAAAAACTATATTCACCTGCAGTGCTCTATAGGTGCCGATGTACCTCAACACACGATTTTCTGGATGGAACAGCCTGAAGACTTAATGTCCATGCATAAAATTTCTGCCTGTGTTCTTCAAGTAACGTCAGTTATTTGTCAGGGTGGAAAAAAAACCCGCATCTGATTTATTGGTATATTGATATTGATGTTTGTATCTAGAAAGCTGCATGCACAGAGACATAAGTGAGGTCTCCTGTCTGCATTATTTGTATTTGTATATGCAAAACAGTTTAGTTGTTGGGGGTTACGATTGCTTGCGGCTGGTACTTACAATACAATTGTTTTCTATGACCATTTATTACTATTTATTTTTGAAATGCTGGCTACTGCGAAACTGAGCAGACAGCTATATGACTACGGTTCTAGACTTTTACATCTCATAGACGTTACACAGTTCTCTTGCCACTCCTCAGCTGGACTGTAAGCTGACTTTAGAGAAACATAACTCAGATTATTCAGGATCTGATGAAAGATGTGACTCTTCAAGTGTCTCTGTGAAGATACCTCTCTGTGCACATGCAGATAGACACCCATGGCCCCCATTCTTCTGTGCTGCAGGCTGAATAGAAAGCCTTTAATACTACTGGCAAGACATGTCTCTGTGAAGATACCTCTCTGTGCACATGCAGATAGACACCCATGGCCCCCATTCTTCTGTGCTGCAGGCTTTAGAAAGAATAGAAAAGCCTTTAATACTACTGGCAAGACGGCCTGGATGATGCATCATTTGCGGGCCAAATGAAAGGATTTGCAGTCACTCTTACTTTCTTTTGTTAAGTGGAGGAACGTCAAGCACTATCTTGTTTTTCTTCAAATTTTCACAACCTCTATCTGTAAACTTAAACTCCTGTAAAAGTATTTTAATTGCAAAAAACCCTTTCAATCACTTCAAGCGGCTCAAAAATATATCCCCCCCCCCCCCCCCCCCCCCAAAAAAAAACCCCCCCCCCCCCCCCCACCTAGATTTTATGTGAATATAAGAAATTCAAACAAATCCTTTGTAAGTGTTCCATTAAAGCTTGGGTGCTTTCCTTCTTATTTTTCTCAAACATTTATAGTGCACTCACAGTAGCAGGAAAAGTCGGCAAACCACAGAATTTTTACTACATTTTAACCTGCCTGCATAATGTTCTTTATATCACAACAAAAAAATTTAACAAAAGGTACCTAGCAGTGGGTGAGCATTTTGTTTATGTAAAAATGCTTAACTACTTCAAACAAGTTCCTTGGCACGACTGGGCAGCGAACCCAGCGGGTAACACGAAGTGAGTCAGAAGGTGCAGCCTTTAAGGACAGAGCGGCTGCGGGTGCCAGGGGCGGCGTGACCTCGGTGTCACAAGGGTGCAGCCGTGCCCCGCCGCGGCCACTCCTCCTCTGGTTCCCGGCGCTGTCGAGGCTGCCCGGCTGCGGAGCGCGCCGAGCGGCTCCATCCCTTTGGGCACCAGGGCAGTGGGCACAGAACTGCCGTCATGGTTCCCTCCACAGGGGCAGCTCCCCACAAAACCACGTCGGAGCTGCAGCCGGCTGGCCTCAGCCAGCCCATCCGTGCTCAGGTGTGGAGCTGGCAGTGCCCTGGTCCCTCTGTGACCCTGCCGAGCCGGCCAGAACACAGAACCTGCGTTCTGCCCAGGCTGCCGATGGCCGAGGCAGTGCCGGAACCAGCTGAGCCGTGGATCACAGTGCTGCTGCACCAGCGAGGACCAGGATCACAGGACCACGGCCGATTTACAGAATTGTTCATTGAAACTGTCCACTGTTAAAAAAGACCTTTATCGAGTCTGTCAGGAAAATCCACAAACGCCAGAGGTTTATGTCCAAAAAGGAGACAGAGGAGTCCTGCAACTTTATTCAAAAATAAAGGCAGAGAGTCAACTGAGACACACCCCCGCGGGGTTTCCTCTCTCGAGGTTTCGGTGGGCGCAGCCTCCTTTTATCCCGAATTCCCGGCTACATGTTGCCCTCTTCCTTTCCCCACTAGGAAGGTACAGCCTTCCCGGAACACCTATCACATATTTCCCCCTTGAACCAACTATTTTACCCCAAAGCTCAGAAACTCAGCCTTGTGCAGACCCTTGTCAGTTTCAGGAGCAGAACTGCCTGGGCTCTGCAACAAACCTGCTGCCCGAAGTCAGCAGAGACATTAAAACCCATTTCAACGACGTTAACCCCCACACCTTCACCCATCAAATTGTGTGTAAAGACATTAACTTTCCTCTCAAGTCCAACAATTACTCCAGCGCTGCCAAGTCTACCACTACACCCTAAGTCCCTATATGCCACATCTACACATCCTTTAAATGCCTCCAAGGATGCCGACTCAACAAATTCCATCAGTTTGAACAGCATTCAGCAGCAGGTCAGTCAAACTGGAATAATGCACTTTGTTTCCTGAATCATATATCTTGAAAAATGGGGAAAATAACTTGCATAAAAAAGGGAAAGTATAAATGCATGTGTATATATATGTATAGGTAATTGAGACTAAAAAGGTTCTTGATGTTTACATCCTAATTATTCTGTTTCATGTTTTCTTAGGGGTTGGAACTGCAGAATAAAGATACATGCAACTCTTCTTAAAAAATTTGCTACTCCATGAAAAACCAGTGGTGGTTAAGGAATCCTTATGGGTTGATGCTGATAACTTGATATCCCACAGACACCACCATGTCCTTTGGAGGGCCTGCCAGTGACATTCTACCTATGAGATCATCACTGAGTCATGGGGTTATTTCTTCTAAACAAATCTGATGGGAAATCCCATGATTCAGAGTTGGTAAGTAGTATTACAGTGACTGCCTTTATCCTGCTGAATGTCTCACTTCTGGTAGTAGTAATTACAAAGCCGTGTGTGTTTTCCGTACAGGAGCAAATACAGAATATTACATAGGAAAGGTAGGGGGAGTTTTAAGTTACACAGCTAAGTAAAGAGCTGGTACTACTCTTGGAATGAGTAACAATGCTAGCAAAATCAGTATTTTGGTGTGGTAGAAATATAGCAACTGCAGAATCATTCCTAGTGTCATATTCTGTTAGAAAATAAATATAGTCTATGTTTATAATCCATTTACAAACGAATCTATTAAGGAATTAAATTCTTGTTAATTACTCATTGACTTTTTCGGCTTGCATTCTAATACATTTTTATTAGTGTAACTATTTCAGAACACAGAACCACTTTTCAGCACAACGTTAGAATTCTGTATATACCTAAGCCAGAACATTAAATGTAGGGATGTAAGCATTTAATAAATACAGATTATAAATGGAAAATAAAATAAATTATTTTTGGTACAGGTATGATTTTTTTCTTAGATTAACAGCGATTCTGCCTTAGTTGCTACTTGTCCCATACCAATGGCTCCCTCTTCAGGCTATTCCTAAAATGTCCTGCCTCTCTTCATTTTGTTAGAAATGCCAGCTCGCACTGTTGCGTCTTCTTTTCCAGTATGTTTCCTCTCAGTAAGCAAATGATGAAATAACTGATGGACCAGGGCAGGCTCACTTGATGTTACTTGAGACCCAAACCTACAAATCTTTTAAGGCATATGAAAGGAATTTCTTAACTGCAGAGAAACTGAGCTTAAAGGACATCAAAAGGTTGTTTTACCTCTTTTCCCCATGCTGATAAATATCCAGAAAAATCAGATTGTTTGTATTAGTCTTACTGCCAGTGGCTTCTGTAGACTCTCAAACTATTAAATCTAAATATGTATCTAAAATCCCACAGATATCTTTACTATAAATTTAGCCATATTCTTGGGGATTTCCTATTATACACAGAACAATTAAATTCTGTACTATAACCCTTAGGTGCAGGACAAGGAGATAGCCCTCTCTCACCAATGTGGTACTTTACTGTGTTAAATTTTGTTCATTCATTTCAGATCTTTCCCAAGACACTGGTAAAGTCTGGGGTGCTCTACTTTGCTCCAATGAAGGGCTCAGGCCACAGCAACTGCTTTGTTTTCAAGCCATTCTTACAGTCTTTACAACCCACAAGAGAACTGGCATTGCTGTGCCATAAATTCAGCAGATTAGCCAGTGACTGACTGGCTGAAGAGCACTCTAAGTTGTCACTTCTAGTTGGTAAGCTCGTGCACACTGTGTGACTGGAAAGTCAATGAACTGCAAACCTATTCCCAGAGAGGTGCTCTCTCCTTGTGTCTCTGTGCCACGCCCTGGAAGAATGCTAAAAGCTGTTTCACTAAGACACTGTCTACTTTAAAAATTGTTGCGTCATCAGAGATAAATGGGAAACCTGCATTTTGAAAATCAAAAGACACTGTGAGAAAACAACTGCATTTTACCACAGGCACCTGAAGACTCTTTACGCGTTGCTTCTTTGCTTTGATATTATACTTTATCATGTGACTTGGCTTAAGGCAGAGGGAAAAAACACTTAGGGTTTCATCATCACGGTTTCTTCTCGAGTTTATACTTTACTTATACTAAAGGAAATACTTTACAAATTGCCTCCCTCTTGTCTTTTCCAACTGTTTCTCTCTTGAACTGCATTCCCTGAAAAGTATTTTAGTATAGCTTGGACGGTCGACACCTTTCGACTGATAACCCTAGTGAACGGCTGCGGGCTGTGCGTCAAGGACTTGTTTCCCCTCCTCCTCCAGAACAGGTTTCCCAAGGACCAGATCCAAATCTCGCTGCAGTGCGAGATGCAGGGTGAGAATGTGAAGCACGGCTTTTAAGCACAGCCCTGTGCGGGGGCCGCCCGAGGGGCAGAGACCAGGGGCAGGCCGGGCTGCGCCACGCACCGAGGCACGGGCAGCTTCGGGGAGCCCAAAGCGCGCACTCGCTGCCTCCTGCCAGCGCCGTCTGCAGTCGTCCTGGCAGGCGCACGAAGGTGCGGCCTGACCGGGACGCGCATCCCGGGAAATCCCTCGGGGCCCCGTCCTTCCTTTAGGGACCGTCCCTTCCCGGGATGCGGGGAGAGGTCAGCAGCCCAGAGCCAGGGACAATGTCAGGGCAAGATGGCGCCACAGCGTGTGCGCGCGCGGCGGCAGCCGTTGGGCGCGCGGCCCCTCGCGTCACGTGAGCGGGCCTCGCCCCCCCCGCGCGCCGGGCGTGACGCAGCGCGGCGGATCTACGGCGCGCCACTGGTGACACGGCTCAGCACAAGCGGAGGCGCTCGGCTCCCCCCGCGCGGTAAGCGCTGCCCGCCGCGGCGCGGCCGGCCCGTCTCGCCGCCCAGCGGCGCGAGGTGAGCCGCTGCCTCGGCCCTCGCGAGGGGGGCTCACGGGGTCGCCGCGTCGCCGTCTCCCCTCGGGCTTTTTGGGCCTCTGCGCTGCCGTCGTTTTTTTTTTTTTTTTTTTTTTTTTGGGTGGGCGGGCGAGCGGGTTGTGGCGCACCGGCCGAGCCAATCCCGTCCTGTCTTCCTCCCAAGCTGCTCGCCGATTGGCCGGGGCGCCGAGGGCGGGAAGAGTGCCCCTTGCGCTCATTGGCTGCCGCAGCCGGCCCCGGAGCCGTGGGGGTCTTCCCTTCCGCTGTGCCGCAGGCGGGCGGCGGCAGGGAAAGGAGAGGGAGAGGGCACGGGCCAGGGCAGCGGGGACGGACGGAGGGAGGGAGGGAGGGAGAACCGGGCAGGGTGGGACCCACGCGAGCCGCCACGGCGTTGCGCGGTTCCGGCTGGCGCGTGCTGCGCGCTCCTCCCCTGTTCCCTGTGTCCCCCCTCCGCCCAGCTCCCTCTTGGGGCCGGTGCGCACGCGCGGGGCCCGGCCGGGCGGGGCCGTGGCCTGAGGAGCCAGCGGGGCACGGCGGCGGCGGTGGGCCCCGGCCTCGGCCTCGTGGAGCCGCCGCCACGCAGGGACGGCCTCGGGCGGTGCCCCCGAACCGCCGAGCGGGGACTGTGCGCGCGGTGCCGGCTGCGCAGGCGCGGCGGGCGGGGCCGGTCCGCGGAGGGCGCTCGGGAGTGGCGGCGTGCGGGGCTTGGCTCTGCCCTGAGTGATTTCAGCCGCCTGAACCATCCCGTTCCTTAATTCCCCCTCATTTCCCGAAGGTTGCTGTACAGTGAGCGGGGATGAGCTTTGAGAAGTGCAGCGGTTGACGGTGAGGGACGGACACACGTGACTGTAGGAGCTCTGTGCGTGGCTCATAAGGAATAAAGGAAGGGTTGTTGCTACTTTCCCTTTATTCTGTTTCAGCCACCCGGCAGAGCAGACAGAATTACAGAAGTAGGTTGGGAAGGACCTCTGATATAACGAACGCCATTTCATCAACAGGTATCACATCTGGTCTTTCATTAAACACATTCAGGGACAGTGACTCCGTCACTTCCCTGGGCAGTCCATTCCGAAGTCTAATCACACTTTCAGTGAAAGATTTCTTCCTGGTGCCCAGCCCTTCCTGGTGCAGCTTAAGGCTTTTGTCCTCTCAAGCTGTTGCTGGTTGCCTGGGAGAAGATGCTGACCCACACCTGGCCTCACCCTACTTTCAGGTGGTTGTAGAGAATGATAAGGTCTCCCTTGAGCCTCCTCCAGGCTGAACAATCCCAGCTCCCTCAGCTATTCCTCACTGGACTACTGCCCTCCTCTGGAGGTCTGGCTCTTGAATCATGTGTACCCCCTGTGCTCTCAGTCTTCTGATTTTTAACGTGGCTTTGTCGGGTCTAAGGAGGCAGAGTAGACTCCTAGGGAACCTGCTAGTTTCTGACAGGGAAAGCAAGTTCCCATAAACAACATAGAAAGGTTAATACACTTCTGAGGGTGGGTGTGTCTTGAGAAGGAAAGATTGTTAAACCAGAACTGCTATGTGGCCTTTGAGGGATAGGTTATCATCTTTATGTCCTTTATATAGAAGAAATCGTTTAGTGTGAGGGTAGAAAGGCACTGGCACAGGTTGCCCAGAGAGGCTGTGTGTGCCCCATCCCTGTAACTGTTCCAAGGCCAGGTTGGATGTGGCTCTGAGCAACCAGCTCTTGCAGAAGGTGTTGGCACTAGGTATTTAAGGTCCCTTCCAACCCAAGCCTTCCTATAAGTCTGTGTTCTGTCTTCTTTAGTTTGAGTTGTTATGAAGGGTTTCCTGTTGCTCCTTCAAATAACTAGTGTGGCCTGTGGGCCACAATGTTAATATTAAATGTAGTGTTAGTTGGAGGAAGGAAAAAACATTTGTGATCTGAATGCTGTAGCTAGTAGTGATCTTAGAAGATATAAAGGTTTTGTTTCTGTTTTCCTGTGCCCTCTTTGCTTCTTTGGGTAGTTGTACTGACGCAGACTTGCAAGACCGTGACTTTGTCACGTGTTCATGCTCATCCATATGATGCTAAGCATGGTGGTAACACCTAGGGAGTTGTAAATGATGGAAATCTGAAAGTGCAAGGGTAAGAGTGGCAGTGGTGGATGTTCTGGTGGTGAAAAACCGTAACAGACTAACATGCAATTTAAACACTGGATATAATTCCCTGTGATTCTCACCTTAGTACCCCAAAGGTGTGGCATGGGAAGACTATAAATTTTCCATTCCTGTATCACAACATGAGTAATCAAGATGTTTGTATGAGGCTGGAGCTTTGGATGTTGGGATCTGTATTTTTCCCAGGTCACACCTCTTCATGAAAGATTAAGACAATTACAGGGTTCAGTTGAGTCTCGCTTGCAATCTTCTACACTATTCAGCAAGTTACATTCATCATGGAAGTAACATTGCAGTCATTCCATCCTTATTTCATAAATTATTTCAGCATGCACATATAATCAGATTGTAGCTTTTATATATAAAATATGGAGCCTGGCAGTAATTGTATAATCCATACATTTTAGGAAAAGTTAAATGCACTGATGTGACAGGATGATGATGGACTGTGACTTCTTCAGTATGTTCAAACATGCCAGTTTTATTAGCATTTTGGGAAATATAATTCAAACGACTTGAGTTAAATCCTTTACTATCATTCTTCTGTAGGAACTATTGTATAGTAACAGCATCAAAGATTTCTAATTTATTTGCATGAGAGTTTTCTTTGTTAGAAATGCTTTTAAAACTTAACCTGTGTTGTCTCTACAGAAAAACAGCTTGGAGATAGAATGTGTGTGAAGGAGATGTCAGTCGCAGTACTCCATTAAACCCAACCTTTTGTACTGAAGAACAACATTTTCTTGTTAGTGTGCGTAACATTAGAAATCAAGTGGCTTTGCTTTGCCCATTTTTTTAAAAAAATTTTTGAATGTGTACAGTGTTGGCATTCTGTGCATGAGAATTTACAGACAGACTGGCACATGAATTGTGATTGAACTGCAATTGTTCAGTGGCTCCTATGTTTGAATTTCCTAATGTGATTTAGAATTTAAATATTCTCTTTCTCAGGAAAACAGAAAGGTTTCAGTGGTCGGATGATCCCACCAGTCAAATAAAAACACTGGTTTCAGATACACTTGGTCTAGTCATTCATTGAAATTAATGTCTTGGTATTATGGTGCATGTTAAAGGTACTAAAAAGTTGATCTTTTAGACTGAAACCTGGAGTATAACTTACTCTTCTGAATGCCTGGTGAGAAAGACAAGATGATGTGATCGGACAAACATAGTGGCTGTTTCCTTCAGCTGTTCTCAAAACCAGACATGCGGCAGAGTGGTCTCTCTCCTGTGCTCTGTGTTGTTTGAGGAATCAAATGGAAATGGTGCTTTCACTTTGACAAGTTGTCATCAGCTGCCCAGCTGAGCATTCGTGGTTATTTTATACCCAGTGCTGCCCGAGGTGCAGCTGCATCACTCCACAGCCTGGGCCAGCAGCAGCCCAGGCATGGAGGCACTGCTCCTCCAGTGCACCAAGAGTGGAAGGAGCAGAAGCAGGGACAGCAGTTCTTGCTGGACACACGGGCATGAAGGAAATGAGGACACACTGTGCCTCATCAGTGATCACAGAACCAACTGGTGTTCTTTCTCAAAAGACCTTTGAGATCAAGTCCAATCTCTGACCCAGCACCACCATGTCAGTTAGACCATGGCACTAAGTGCTGAGTTCAGTCTTTCCTTAAACACCTCTAAGGACGGTGACTCCATCACCTCCCTGGGCAATCCATTCCAATGGCTAATCACATGTGAAGAAACTCTTCCTCATGTGCAGCCTAAACTCCCCCTGATGCAGCTTAAGACTTGTGTTCTCTTGTCCTGTCGCTGCTTCCCTGGGAGAAGAGGCCGACTTCTCTCAGGCAAGTACAACATTTAGTACTAACAGGCATAGGGTTATCCATGGATGTCTTGGAGAGAATGTGTTAGGAGTAGGGTTGCATGGGACCTGGCACTGCAAACTGCTTAAATCTTGCCTGGCCTGTGGTGTCAAAGGTCATGCAAAATCTGTCCAGCAACATCAGAGTGGTTTTATCTTTGGTCTGTTTGCTTTTGCAGTGGACATATTCTTACATGGTTACACAAACATGTATGAAAGTTTAAATATACCTATACATAATTCTAAACTGTAATTTTTTTATTTTTTGGTCATTATGGGCTGTGTTAATATATAAACTGAGATTGTTTATTAGTGTGTGTGTATAAAACTAGTGAAGAAGCAAAAAATGTAAAAAGATGTTCTTGTAATTTCCAATTTATCACCTGCAGAAGTTCCAAAGGTAACTTTTTGCTTTGCAGAAAGGAGTTGTATGTTTAAAACAGAGGAATCATACAAGCTTTCCTGCTCTGCAGTGGTAAATGTCATTAGTCCTGTTTGTGCCATCTGCCAGAGAAGAAGAGTCAGTAGTTACAGAACAGTCTGTAGCCTATTGTAAGTGTTTATGTTAAATTTATGTGGAAGTTTTCGTATTTTACTTAATCTCAGTTTTTCAACATGTGAAGATGAAAGCTGTGTCCCAAACTTACGTCAGCAATCTATAGCTTTATAGCAGAAAGAAACCTAGCTATCTTTTATTCCTCAGTATGGAAGGGAAATTGCAGTACATACTACCCAATTCACCCACATCCTTACAAAGAAATGACCCAAGTACCTTTTAGAAACAGGCACTAATGGTGTTCCAAAAGTAAACTGCTTGTTTCCATGATTGTGACTGCTTTCCAGTCCTGTGTTAGCAGATCTGTTGATTGCTAAATTGTTTTTGCTTTGTTTTGTTTGCTTGTTCTACAACAGGCTGACCTTTCTTCTCTGTAGTCTGGTCTACTACTGAACTACTGTCTGTATGGGTTTTGGTTAAGTGTGAGGCTGTGAGTGTTCTTAGGTTTTTTTTGATCCTTAGTGGCACAGGCATAAATTTTAATTGCCTCTGTCTTTCTGAGTCCAGACATACAAGTTGTTACGTGTGTGTGATGTATGTAATGGCCCAGGGAGAGGTGTACAGAGTTAGGGTACACAGTATTTCAATGTATAGATCTGAATGTATACATCTCTCTGGGTTATATTTTGCTACAAGTGCATATATAGATGCTTTTATAGCTGTTATTTCTTTGTCTTGTTGTAGTTATAAAGTTTCTTGCTGTCCTAAGCTCCATCTTTGGAATTTCAAAGGTTCTTCTCAAAAATATGGGTAGCAAGACATAAAAAATACATATAAATGTTAAAATCCACTGCAATTGCAAGGGGTAACAAAACTTACTGGAATAGTAACACTAAGTCATCATTTTGTATGGAAACCATTGTTTCATGTGATTTTTTTTTTTAATATGGAATCCATACAGTTACCTGGTATATAAGGTTTTCTGTAGGAAACATTCCAACAAGAAGTTTGAGAACATTCCAGAGAAGTTTGTAGAGGTCCTGACAGGAATTCTGATTTAATCAAAGACAGATTGTTGTGTTGCCATTTGGATGGCCTCAAGATCTCTGGTATGGCTTTATATATTTGAGCTCTCTCTTTAGTCGGGTTTTCAAGCTTGTGCTCACTCTGGAAGAGCCTGTGACCTTTACCTGTTTCCATTCAATGGGTTTGATTTGATTTATTTAAATGTTTGCTGTAAACATTTGCTGTGAACATGATATAGTCCCTGCAGAGTTGGCTTTAGCACTCCTAATCAGGAGGAGACTATATCTGCACTGGTGGTGTCTAGCATGTTGGCATCGCCCACTTCTGTGTTGGAGGGAGAAGCAGGGACAGGGGTGACCTTTCCATCTTGGTTCACATCAGAGGCATCAGACTTGCTGCTCTCATAGTGCCTGGAGGGTTGGTGCCTCTGGAAAGCCCTGTGCTGGCTGTGTGTGCTGTAGCTGAGTCTCATCCTGCTGTATGCCCAGAGCTTGCTGGTGTGCCAGGGTTTCCTGCTCAGTGTTCTGCAGCCCTGCAGGAAATCTGTGTGACTGACAAATGTCAGGTTTCCTGGTGCATGGGGTGCAGCCAATAAGTGAAGAGCTTCTGAGGAGCCTGTCTTGATGTTCCTGGGATAGCCAATATCTATGCGCATCTTTCTGCACAAGGGTCCTGGCATAGGAATGTGGCACTTCTGCATTTTGCAGTGCCATGTGGTCTTTTAACATGGAGAAAGAAATTCCAGTTGCATGCTTGTCTTCCACTGAATGTTTAAGTGACATTGAATATTTAAGTTGGATTGTTCCAAGTCCTTGAGGAAAGGATAGCAAACTCCATATGTTCAGTGAAGGCAAAATGTTGCGCTTTCCTGGTTGTTTGGGGTGTGACACGATTTCTGCAGGGATTTATCGACGTTGGATTTGGGACGCTGAATATGCAGTCAGGACAACAGTGATCCTTGTGTTTTGTTTTTTTTTGTTTGATTTGTTACTTTTGTCTTTTTCACTTTTAATTTTCAATGCCTGTGAAGTAAAGGCTGTTTCTTTCCTTGCTCCCCATGTGAGGCAAACTGAGGTTTACCTAAATCTTTAAAGGGAAGATTATTTTGGGTTATGTCATATCAGTTGTTAATAGGATATACATTTCTGAAAAGTCAGAATGGATAAATACAAAATCCAAAATCATTGATAAACTGCAGCTTGTTTGTTTGCTTTGGCATCTCCAGAATAAAGTGTGATGAATACCAAAAATTACTAGTTCAGCATGTGTATCCTTTACTGGGCAAAGCCTGGCTGTTACAAGAGAGAGCTAATTTTTAATTTTTTTTTTTTAATTGGAGCCAGTGGTAGCTCAGCATGTAAGTTCAAAGATACAGTACATAAAGATGTTTTCTGGATGTTGTCTTCAGAACCTGCCAACTTAGTTTCTGTTGTTCTGAGTTTTATTGGTACAACAATGGACTGATTTGAATTGCATTTGTTTTGTTTTCCCTGCCTGTTGTTCGCATTTTCATTTTAAATTATTTACAAGTCTGAAGCTTGAAGATGAGAGCCTAATGAATGCTTTTAAAAATAAAACCATCTTCTTTAAGCATGTTATGCTTCATGTTTTGAATTTATAACCCAAGCCTTAATGAATAGTTTCCTAGTTGCTCTCATCTTAGAATTTATGATCTGTCCTATTTACAAGTCCTACCTATACAAAAGAAAGATAATTCCTGTTTACCTTAAATAAACTGTTCTTGTTAACAAGCTTAAACTGCTAATTAGGAATAATATGGCAATGAATACTATGTCAAACCTTTTAGCAAGAATGTGGAGATGCAATATTTAGTTGTTGAGCCGTTTTCTGCTACATTCCACATAAGAATACAGAGTGTTGTGCTTTTTGCTGTCTCATATATGTATCTGGTTAATAAAAAGTATTTTAGGGAGAAACTATGGCATATCGGTCCTCACAGAAACAGGTTGGCTTCTGCCCTGCATTTAGGATGATATGTTGGTGTCCATGTACTATGATATTGCTAAAAGCCTGTTTGTTGTAAGGCTTCAGATAGATGGCAGACATGTGAAGAACCCTTGTGACTTAATGTTTATGTCCAGGTAGTATTTTTTAACACATAGGTTATTCTTCTGAAAAAACCAACAGGGATAGCAGTAGTTGCTTTGTTTTGAGTGTACATTAATGTAATTTAATCAGGAAGGAAAGAAAACCTGGAATTAGAATTTGATGTTATTTACCTGACTATAAATCAGAATATTTCCATTTAGTTTAACAGAATTTTTTCAATTTGTGTCAAAATGATCAAAATCAGAACTTGACACAAGCTCTCCATTTCATAATTTTTGCATACAAAACCAAAGAAATAAAATTGGATTTTTTTTTTTTTTTTTTTTTTTCCAAATCCTACCTCAAAAAAATGGGTTGGTTCTTGAGCAGAGGTTTTGCAATGCAGTTTGTTACTTTTTGGTACTTGGAATTTGGCAGATACGTTATATGAAAAAAAATACCTTTTTTTTTTTCTTTAGTTGTTTGTCATTACACTTGGAGTGTCAAAAATGCAGACTTGTGAATGTGAGTGCCATTCTAAATCTAGGTAGCTCAGAAATTCTTGACAAATATTGCTTTGACTTCTTTGTGAGTGCCTCTGATACCTGCAGAGGTTATATATAGGCTTTATTCCCTGTCTCCTTTGTGTCACCCAATGAGTTTGCAACAGGGATGGCAACCTGAGGAGGGAAGGGGAGGAAGAGAGTGAAAAGAAAGTTGACAGAAGTTTGGCATTGACTTTCAGCTGCTCTGGAGTAGGCATCTGATGAGATACAAGGAACTCCTTCTGACAAACCCCAAGAATCCTTCCTGGGCACAAGGTCATTGGGTTCAGAAGGTGTTGTTTGGTGAGGACAAGTGAAAACCTGACCATGAATTTTGCTAGCTCTGGTCAAGCTATTCAGGTTCCATTTCCAGGAAAATAGCATGCTGAACTTTGCTGGTGGAGGTTGACTTGCAGGAATGCTTTGTCTTCTTCTTCATTCACATCATCATGAATTTAAATGTTGCTGATTTCAGTAAAGTGTATTTTGGGGAAGAGTGTTAAATAAACTTTCATTTCAGAGAATGCCCACCTTTGTATTTTGAATGGTAAGGGTATTTACCCTATAAAAGGGGATAGGTTTCTGAGGAGGTGACTTAGAGGCAGAGGCAATATATTAGGTCAGCTACAGGAGAGGGAGAAGTAGGTGAGCTTTCAGGCACACAAGCTTGTCTTTGTATGTGCTGCTGGTACCAAGATAATTAAAATATACTTGAAATGAAAACAAAGTTAATCTCTGAAGTTTATACTTAAATATTGTATGGAAGTACAGGAACATAAGGAGTATGTCTTTTTATGGGCTCAAATAATATTTTATTTTTACATTTGTTGTAAGTACTCAAAGGTCTTTACTCTTGCCATTAAAGAGTTTTGGGTGGCAATATGGGTGGCAGTGCTGAGAAACTTCAGTTGATGTCATTGTGGCCATGATTTCATTTTTACTTTATTTTTCAATTATTTTTCATCCTTGTAAGTTGTGTTTCTAAGCTCTGTGGGATCTGTTTTGGGAGAAAATAAATACTTCACATAATATTTAAATTTTGTTTGAATGAACCACCTAGAAAGCACAGAAAAAAAAAGAAAAGGTATATTCCCTAAAACAAAATCGCAGTAGGAATTTTGCATTATAAAAGATGATGTTCATAGTGCTGGATTTGTTTAAACCGTCAGAATTGCAAAGCATAAATAATTACATAATTTCACACTTTCCAATGAAGTCAGACCCTGATTAAGAAGTTGACAGCCTGAAAGAGTCTGCTCTTTGACAGTGATGTCTGTATTCCCTCAATTTGTAGCAACTGCATCTAGGAAAACAAACTGAGCTTTATTCCCTTTACTTTGAATGAGAATCCTTATTGACAAAGGGAGAATATTCTTTTTATTAAAAGTTTTCATACTTTAAATGCACAGATATTTCAGCTTTTCTGCTTTCAGCTAGCCTATATTTTGCTGATACCAGGTCTTCTTGCTGTCTTGGCTCTCACTGTCTTTCAGTATGTTTGATATTCATATTTCTTTTTTATTCCTTCTTCCTTGCTGTGCTTTTTTTCTTCCTTTTCTTAAACAAATAGACAATATGGTAATATGAACTCTAATAGGAAAAAGTCATTGTTTAACTCAGTTGGGGTACTACTAATCCAGTCACCAAATGTAACCATAACACAGCATGCATTTTAATTATTAAATATAATGGAAACTTTGCATTTTAAATCTAGAGCTATAAACCACTTGTTTGAAAATGCACAGTTCAGCGCTATGACTTTAGTTTGTATTGAATTACAGGGCAGTATTCTTTGATCAGTTATTACAAGTTGAAGATTAGTAGCATTCAGTGCTTGTGTTAATTTTGAGAGTACATATAGGAGTCACTGCAGGTCAAACTGAAGCTCAGTCATGTATCTTTTTAATGATTTAGTGAGCTGAGTGGATCAAGCAGTGTTAAAATGTGTGGCTAATACAGTCATGCCAGTCATTCCAAATAGGGGTAATTTAAAGGCACATTTTGAGGGCAGTATTCCTCCAAATTTTAGTACTTTGTAAAATATGTTTTAATTTTAGAAACCATATTGTTGTCATTTTGCTTATAGATATGTTTGTTTGAGTAGTTCTTGAAAGCACTCCCAGTGCTTTTTTGACGACCTTAAACTGAATAAGAGCGCCAGGTAGAACAATTAATAAATGTTTTCTCGTGTTTGTTCAATACATATTTTTGTAATGAATACATTTTGATCATAAATTCTAATAAATACAGTGAATTCAAATGAAATAATCTCTGCATTTTTTGACATGATGTATAAAACTATTCCTAGAGTGAATGTGGATTTTAGTGAATCTTCATAAAAGATTCCTGATCCCTGCATGAGACATGGAGGCTGTTTTTGGGACTGGTGGACACCAGGTTAAGGAGCAGCTGCAGTAGGTTTGGAGGCTTTGCTTGGATGCCTGCTTTGGGGTGCTCACACTGCTGGTGTGCCCCAGGTACAAGAATGAGGCTTTTCAGGTTTGTGAGCAGTAAATGGTGTGGTAGCAGCTCTGCAGAGTCAGTGTCTTTTCTCCCGGTTGCCATATTGAGCAGCTTTCATTTTCTGGGCTTAGGATGTGTGCTTGCTGTTTTTCTCTAGCTTAGGAGCTGTCTCATGCTGGTTGAGAAGGAACTGGATTTTTTTTCTTCCCTCTCTGAATTGGATGTGAGATATCAGTACCTAAAACTCCAGGTCTCACTTTCTGATCCAGACATTTTAAATCTTGACATTGAGCAGTGCAGTAGTGGCTAACATACCAGATAGATACAGACATGAGTGATTTCGGACTGTTGAATTTTTGTGAATCGAATGCAGATTTTTGTGCTGTGGGACCATCCAATCCCTTAGAGGATCCTTGCTGCCTGGTTCAGCCTTTCCTTTCCCTTCTTCCTTTTTCCTGTTGGTGATCTGACATAAATTCCATACACTGGTAACTGATAATTGCATTTGCAGCCTTTGCTCTTTGAGTCTGGAGTTTTGAGGATATGTTTGCCTTAGAGCACCAATCTACTCATCCTTTCTCTTGTTCCGGATTGTTTGTCTCTATTGCAAATCAAGCTATATCAAAGTAATGAATGTATCAATGTCTAATAGATCCCTAAAATTCATGCTTTGTAGTTCTTTTTGCTTATGTACCTTTTTTGAGTGTGTGGCAGGAGGGTGTGTAGGTAATATCTTTCTACTGTGTTTGTTTTTTTATGCATATTTTGGAAATATCCTCTCCTGTCCGTGTATGCCAGATTAATCTAGTCTGCTAAAAGATCTTCCCATGAAGGTTTTTTTTTTAAATTGTGACTACCTTCAAGCCTGAATCACTGTAGAGAACCGATGTGCTGTGTCTTGTCTCTTCTCTTTAATGCTCTTTGCTATTCTCACTTATTTTCCTTTTGTCCAATTCCCAGTTGTACAGCTGACTTCAGGAGGTAGCAGTAGGATAAGACAGCCAAACCTGGCAGGTCAGCAGCAGCTGGAGGCTAGTATCTGGCTCCCATCTGCCATGGGGCTCTGGTGCAGCCAGCTGACCGTCTCCCAGTGGTTCTTCAGGTGATGGGGTGGGAAGATGGGTCTGAATTACAACAGATGGCTTGCACCAACTGATTTAACTGGCCAAGAGTTAAATTCTTAGTTTAATTGCTTTTCCCCTTCTCTTCTCTTACATTCTTTCTTGACTTCCTTCTGAAACAGATTTTTTTTTAATTTGCAAAAGGAAAAGTATACCAACTTTTACATATGAGGTGGATTTTTACAGCTGAGTTATAAATTCCGAAAACTTAGGTGGTTTATAATGGAAACACTTATGAGGGAGAGGGGAGGGCACATTATATAATACATATGTAACCTTTTTCCCCCTCACTTTAGTGAATAGACCGTTTAAACTAAATTAAGTAAAGGATATAAATTCTGTTGTTTCAGTTTTTAATATTTCATGGCTGATTTTATAGATAAAAGTTACATTTAATAATAAATATGAAGAAGAATTTATACAGCCTGTTCTAGTTTGATATGGAACAGCAAATCCCATTTCTCTGTAGTTGTAAAGAAAATTCATTATAATGTCTTTGATTGTAAGAGATGTCTTCATTGTGATTAGTTACACTGATAATAAAACAATCTTTTTACAAATGGCACAAGATACATGAGATCTTATGTGTCTGCCTTTTAATAGCATTGAATATGTGCATTCACTACCTTTATTCTGTAGTCCTTTCATTTATAACTGGGCACTTTTAAATTCTACAAGTTATTAAAAATAATTTAATGTAATTTAACTTTTCTTTTGAAGCATTCTGGAGAGTGAATTATTAATGCAACTAAGCATTGTTAATTGTTGAGTTTTCAACATATAAACTAATTTTAATTAAAAGGAAGTGGGCTTATGTAGTTTTATATAATTCTGAATAACAAGTTTTGTAGATAACATAGTGAAATCTGGATATATGGCATTACTTTACAAATCCTTTTTAAGCACATAAAGAAATATCTTGATTTTCAAATGCCCTATTCCCAGTGAATTCAGTTGAATTTAGATGTTAATGGGTATTGGAGTAATTTAAAACACTGATAGTGGCATGAGGATGCCTGGGTAAAAAGCTGGCTTGATGGCAGGGCCCAAAGAGTGGTGGTGAATGGAGTTACATCCAGCTGGGGGCTGGTCACAAGTGCTGCTCCCCAGGGCTCAGTACTGGGGCTGGTTCTCTTTAATGTCTGTATCAATGACCGGGACAAGAGGATCGAGTGTACTCTCAGTCATTTTTCAGACAACACCAGGCTGGATGGAGTGTTGATCTGCTGGAGGGCAGGAAGGCTCTGCAGAGGGATCTGGACAGGCTGGATGAAGGGGTTGGGGCCATTTTGTGAGGCTCAACAAGGCCACGTGTTGGGTCCTGCTCTTGGGTCATGAAAAACCCCAGGCAGCACTGCAGGCTGGAGGCAGAGTGGCTGGAAAGCTGCAGGTGGAAAAGGAGCTGGGAGTGCTGACTGACAGTGGCTGAACAAGAACCAGTGTGTGCCCAGGTGGCCAAGGAGGCCAATGGCTTCCTGGGCTGTGTGGGGAATAGTGTGGCCAGCGGGACCAGGGCAGGGATTGTCCCCCTGTCATCAGCACTGGTGAGGCCACACCTCAAATCCTGTGTTCAGGTTTGGTCCACTCACATCAACAAAGACATTGAGGTGCTGGAGTGTGTCCAGAGAAGGGCAACAGAGCTGGTGAAGGGTCTGGAGCACAAGTCTTATGAGGAGCTGGAGTTCTGTAGCCTGAGAAAAGGAGACTCTACAAATATCTGAAAGGAAGTTGTGTCCAGGTGGGGTTTGGTCTATTCTCCCAAGTAACAAGTGACAGGACAAGTGGAAATGGCCTCAGGTTGCACTGGGGAAGGTGTAGATTGGATTTGCAAAAAATTCCTTTACTGAAAGGGTTCTCAAGCCCTGAAACAGGCTCCCCATGGAAGTGGTGGAGTTTAGCATCCCTGGAGGTATTTAAAAGATGTGTGGATGTGGGACTTGACATGGTTTAGTAGTGAACTTGGCAGTGCTGTGTTAACAGTTCGACTCAATGAGCATGGTCGTTCCCAACCTAAACAATTCTATGATTTGGGGAGAGGGAAAATTTTGTGAGAGATTTCATTAAAAGGAGTATTAATTGATTTTTTCCGTTGTACGTGCACCTAAGAATATTTAGATGTCCTTAACACAGTAGTACAGGATGAGATTGATGAGAAAAACATAATGGTTGTAATAAGATCCTTTGCCTATTTACATTACTATGATTTGTGCTGTTACAGGGATTCAACCAGTAAATCTTCTGTGTTGTTTAGTATATGGAAATAATATTAGATATTAAATCCTGGGAAATTGGTGCATTTGCTCCAAAATTTTAAATTTTAAATTTTAAAATGGAATTGCAGGATCACTGTTAGAAGTTAATTCCTTTCCTGTTTCATGTAAAAAGAATTTGGTGCTTTAGGATGAGGAAGGCTGCATAGCTGACAAAACAGAAGTTGCATTTGATTATCAAATACTCAGGTAATTTACCAGAAAGTGAAAGTCTGAATCATAGCTCTTCGGGAAAAATAGGATGTGATGCTCAAGTCTTCTAGAAAATTTATGATAGAACAGCACACTTAATGTTAGGTTTCACTGTAAAAGACATAATCCAAGATGTTTGCTCTGTTAACAGTAAGGTTTAATTTGACGCTGTTGTCTCTTTTCCATCAATGATAACAGCTAGGAAAAGAGTTTTGTAAAAGTTTTTCCCAGGGTGAACACTAGGAAAATGACTGTTGATGACTGAAACAGGTGACTAAAATTCTTTTTACCTTCTGAGAGATAAACAGGTAGTACCAGGACCCTTTACTGTAGAAAGGAGCCCCTTGGACCTGCAGTCAGAGAGACTGACTCTGGTCTGGGCTGCTCTGTCAACTGAGAGCTGCCAAAACCCTGCCCTTCTGTGTGGGTCAGATCTGGCATTGTGTCCTGGCTGTGCTTTGCTGTGGTAAGTCACCACATGGGTCACCCATCTTGTGGTCCTTCTGATCCTGTGGGTGTTTCAGCTGAGCAACAGCCTGCTTAGTGATATGTCAATTTTTTCCTGCCAGGAGAGTGTTGGAGCAGGTGCAATTTATTACTCTAGCTTGGTCTCCCGATACTTGCCTGTGGTTGCTACTGTGTATGTTTTCTGTGTTCGTTAAAACCTATTGATCCTGGGAAAGTTTGTGGGATTGATTTCAACTTGCTGTTTTTCAGGAAGTTAGTAGCATTTTTAGTAATAACACTCTCCTAAAGCATCCCTGAGAGAAAGAGTGATGATGTATTGAGGAAAGAGTCTCTGCAACCAAGTTGGAGTTCTCCCCCAACTCCCAAGGTCCCCTTGCCCAGCCAAGCACTGCATGGTCCTTCCGTGACCTCCTGTGATGCCCAGGAAGTGTGTCTGGGCAGGGTCCAGCAGCATCTGAACTCCCTGCCCAGGAATGCCTTGGGGAGCAGGAGGCCATGCCTGGGGCCACCAGGTTGACCAGGCACATCTTCCTAGTCTGCAGAAGAGGTGGGCTGTGGTGCCACCCTGATCACACCAGATGATAGTGGGGTTAGCAGTGGCTCTGTGTGGCTGCTGGGCTCCGGTGGGAGGGAGAGTCTCCCCACACCTTGGGCTCCATTGCTGATATTTCCTATGTTTGATATTGTGGTGCTGACTGAAGATTGGAGTTTGATTTGATAAACCAACAACAGAAGGAAATGCATTGCAGTCTTGTGTAGCTGTTAAACAGTGTGCTTCAAAACAGGGAAAGGGTTTTGTACACTTAAGATACCCAGTTAGCAAGGTGCAGCTCTTAGAGCACAGTGAAGCTTCATAGTTTTTGTAGGTATTAGGGAAGTGGTCCCCGGTGCAACTGTTCCCTGTTGCTACACCTCATGCACCACTCCTGCAGGAGAGATGGAAATGTTGTCAGGTGATTCCTTGTTTGGGAAGGCAGTTGGACACGTGTGCCTCACACAAATTGTGCTATGACTGTGCACAGTGATGCTTAGGCATATTGCTGGTTCTGGAAGAGAGCTGAGTTTCAGGGACTGATTTAGGCAAGCACCAAATTTGTTGTATTGAAAAAAATAGACGTGGAGGGAAATGGATACTGTTAACGAGCAGCAGCTTTGAAACCTTCATGGTATTTGCTGCCAAACTATCAGTAAATAAGTGTGAATGCTTTGGACTAGTAAACGGGGGTTTTATTTTATAAGTGATGGTGGTATCAGCAAGAGGCTGTTCCTTGTCTTCAATTCCTTCCCTCCTTCAGTTCTGTCTGCCTAGGACCCATTCTGGGAAGATGTGGTTTCATCATATGGGCTGCAATAGCAGGTGGAAGCTGCTCTGGCATCCTCTGGCCTCTCTCTCTGGGTTAGCCATGCCTTCTCCCTCATACACCTTCACTCTCCACCTGCTGACCAAGCGTGTGTTTTGCTGGGGAGAAGTGGGAGCCTGCTTGGCCTTCAGCCTCTTCTTGATCCTCAGCTGAAGTGCAGGAGGCTTTTGTAGCAATATGGCTTAGTTCTTTTAGTGAAGGGCTTGAGGATGGGGAAAGGAAAAAGCTCCACGGTATGCCATAGTAGTATCCCTTGACTGCTATCACTGGCACCACAAAAGTAATGAATAATTTTTGTATCATCCCATACTGCCGGTGCCTGGACTCATATTGCCACAGTCACACTGGTGCGCCTCCCATTGCTGTCTTATATTGGTTTCTATCTCTTGACACAGACAGATGTGTCACAGATGGAAATTAGAGTGAAGGTCACTTGGAACCCCTGAACTATTCTGAGTACAGAACTATGTAGCATTAAAGGTTCTGCAGTGACTGTAGCTGAAACATGGGTTTGTTCAGCTGAACGCAAGTAAGTGTTACTTCTGGAGGAAGCCAGGCCTTGCACAGCTGTGCATGGTTTAAGTCACAGTCATGATCATCTAAGTTATTGGGGGAAAAAATCCCTGTCTGTGTTGCAGAAGATGTGGCAGCACTGTTGTGATTGCTTGCATGCTTTACTGGAAAGCATTAAGGAGAAAAGGTGTGATTTGCCATGCAGCTTTTCCTCTGCATGTTGTTTCCCCTCTCCATAGCTGAGGTCTGTGTACAGCTATCACCATTTTACACTGATTCCTAATGATGGATATTAATTTCTTTTTGGTAGAAGTTTAATATAAATATATAAATATAAAGAAGGAAAGGCTTCTTTGCCTTTTGTTTTTTTTGCTTTGTTTGTTTGCTTTGCTAAAATGTACTGGAGAACTGCCTGTGCTGAAGTCATTTGGGACATCATCTATTACACAGAGCCCTTCTAGGTGCACCCTGGTGTGAGGCAGCCCCCTGCTACCACCATGCTGCTCCCCAACACCCTCTGTTTTGTGTGAGTAACCCACCTGGAAACTCAAAACTGAAAAAAAAGTCCATTTTGTATGTCTTGTAAGATTGAGCTGAAATACTTCCAGTGTGATCACTTCTATTTTGTTGAAGAGAAAAAGAGGGTTTGTTTCTAATAGTTAAATTTTTGAGTATCTGTCTACTTTAATACAGTAATTTGATATAGATAGACATGTAAATATGTACATTCTAATAAATATTCTAATTGAATAATATCAGCTGCCATTTCTTTAGATATGCCTACCAATAGAACATGTTACACTTTTCTGTTTGATCTGCTTTTCTCAGATGGAATGCAATTACTTCCTTGTATGTAGTGGCCACCAGGGGTCATCAGAATGCCTTTATTTTTATTAATGTTCTCTTTTCTTTAGAAGCATACGTACACTTTGTATTTTCTGGAAACTTTCTTAACCTATCACACAAAAAAATCAAAGTCTTTATGTTACCTGTTTAGCCAAAAATTTGTGCAGCTCTTTCCAGCTGAGCTTCTTGAAGAGGCAGCAGATAAGGAAAAGAGGGTGAAGCCCTCTTTTCCTTATCTGCTGCCTCTTCAGAGGAGCATGAGAAGCATGCTCCGTAAATGAGAAGCATGTCCATAAATGCACTGATTACTACATGCATTCTTCTCTTGATAACTTAACTGGTGATAGTAGTAGTATCACGTACAGTAGTAGTACATGACAAATGTGTCCCAGGCTGTGATGGTAGAGGCTTCTTGTTGCTTTCTGTACAAAATGGTAGTTTTAAGGAAGAGGCCAGCAAAGCCATCCTTTGTTGTCTTTTGGATTTAATTTTGAGCGCAGGTTGATGGAAATTTAGTAAGTCTTCTCAAATATTAAACACCAGAGTAGCTGGTGTTTAATTCATTCATACTCCTTATGTTTTTAAAGGTGAAAATAGGGCTTCTTAGGACCAGGTTTCTAGGGTAAAATTTACAAGAGCCAATTTACAAGTAGCAGCCATTACAACTTGCTTTTAGCTTTGGCTGCCAAAGTTCAGGAGAAAGTTAAAGACTTCCAACATTTTTGTCAGGTGTCAGTGATAGTGCCTGTGTACTTCTCTGATGAATTCCAGTGTGGTCCACTGTACTTAAGAGGGTACTACAGCCAACAGTACAAAGGGATTCAAATTGCATTTTACTTTTTGCTTCTCTGTACTTTTAATTGGTGTACTTGGTGAGAATTGTACCTTGCACGAAAGCATGTAATTTAAAGAATTCCCACAAACCACAAAACTTACAAGTGTATGTGGAAAATGGTATTTCTTTCTTGAAAATTTCTGTCCTGGATCTGATAAACTCTCTAAAATGAACTGTTTTGCGAATACTTAAAAAGTGCTTTTCATCCATAAATATCACAGTGCTATATGAATGCAGTCTTTCTTGGGTCCTTGGAAGTTTCTATTGGATGTTTTTATTGCTATTGTTACAGCTCTGGAAACAGAATTCTTTGATTTCAAAATACAAAATATACAGACCTTCTTAAATTTTCAAAAATTGAAAATCTGGAGGTTCTATAACAATTTTTTTAGGAGATACTAGTGCATTTCCTCTGATTCTCTGTCTTGCGCATATATTCCTATTGATTCTGACTGCACTTGAAATGAGTGTATATCTGTGTGTGTCTTTTTTCTTCCTCTTCAGAGCTGATCTAGTCAGTGGTCCCTGCTGCATTTAGCAGCATTTGGGTCTTTCTGAAATGAGTGGATGATGAACTAGGGAGCCTTTGTGTTGCCAGCTTCTGCCCACCTGGAAGGACTCTGAGTGGTTTGGAAGCAGAAGCAAGCGGGATGTGGTAGTATTGCAAGTGCATTTCCCTGTGATGCCTTTACAGTTTTTTCTGGTGGCTGTGAAAAAATGTAATTAATGGGTGCAGCTAACTCCCCATTTTCAGTGATAAGGGGATGACTGTCAGGGGCTTTTCATTTTGTCACTTAAACTATTCTGGATAGATCTGTGTGGAAATTTCAAAATCTTTAGTATTGGAAGTCTGCAGTTTATTTGGAAGTCTCCTGTGGAGATTTTGATGTCCTAGGAAAGTGGTGGGTTTTTATGAAGAGCAGGCTCATGATGCAAAGCTCGAAGTCCAGCATTTTTGAGCTGTAAGGGAAAACAAATGTTTGTAATGGATATCATCAATTTTTCCTCAAAAGAAAGATAATCTTTGTTCCATTTGAGTCGACAACCATATTGTCTCTTGTATTCCATTACTGAGGAGACTGTTAGCTTGGATTAGTCTTTCTGAAGGAAGTGAGGTAACTTTGTAAGGCCATAATACAGACGTGTGATTTGATTTAGGAAGGATGTTGTGCCCCTGAGAAGACAAAGGTTGTATGTTGAGATGAGTTGTTAACATGCAGTTTTGTGCAGGCTATTTAAGGAGCTCATTAAAATGATTTTGCTTCATTGTATCTATGATTTCACTGAAAGTATTCATTGTCTGAAAAGGGGGATTTTTACTCAAAAAAAAAAAAGAAACTCTGTTTTCCGTATGTCACATTCTTTACAAATGTTGTAGACTGGGCATTCAATACTTGGAGGCAATAGTACTGTGACTGAGAAGTGCTCTGGAAATTCTAATGGCCAGGATTAGCATTAAAAAAAAGGTAAAGTTAGTACTTGTAAATAAACTTTTTTTTGTGTTCTTCTGTACACATCCCTATGCCTTCTCTTGGCATATGACCAAAAAGAGAAGTAAATAAAATTGTATTGACTATCAGGTTAAGGAATTTTGAAGTTTACTACAGGTTTATTGGTCATTGCTAAATTAGTTGTCCTTTTGATCTTAATTTAAGATTACTACTTTTTAAATTTCATCTGAGGATTACAGCAGTGCAGATCTGACACTGGAAAGCTTAACTGCACTGTCTCCACCTTTTGGCAGAGTAAGACATTATATACTGTTTTTTGGACCAGTGGTAAAATATTAGAACACTCAAATCCAATGTTCTCTATTTTCATCAAAGAAAACAGCTTCTGTCCACAAATGACTTATGCTTGTGTGTAGAACTGTAGCAGACACTATGTCAATATACAAAAAAGCTTTGTACGAAGAATACGAAAGTGAGTTGTTATCAGGTAAAAAATGGTGGTGGCTGCTCCAGAAGTGTTGTTTTTCTCTTTTTTTTTGTATGAATTTTCTACTTCACAGATAGTGAGATGGTGCTGAATTGTGATTGTGCGATGTCTTTTAGATCAGTTTAAATATTGAAACAAAAACTTCATGATTCTGATGATTTGGAAATCCCAATGGTTGAAAGGGGAGAATCTTTAGCTATATTGGTTTATGTTATATAGCCAAAATACTACGTATTGTGCACTTGCAATTTAAAAATGTGTGTCTTATACATTCTGTAGGGATTTGGATATTTGGGCTGTGCAGATACAACATAGGTAACAAACACGCTGCTTTTGAAGATCTTAAATACATGTTTCACTTCTTTCAGATATTTGGAAAATTATTGAAGAAAAGCACTATGTTTGAGCACCTATTTACAGAAGAACTACTAAGCTCAGCTTTTTCTGAGCAAAAATTTTGAGGCCACAATAGGTTTCTTTCCAGAACTCAGGAGCAGCACTGTGCTGCAAGAACCTTAAAATGCATTAGGTAATGTATGACTGTCTCCAAGCAGAAGAATTTGTTAACCTGAAGCTAATGTGGCAAATTAATTTTTGGTCATATCCTTTAAGGATCTGTTCAGCTGTACTTGATTTATATGAACATTAACAAAAGATTTATGTTACAAAAAGTCAACCCACTTTTGAGTTAGAACAGCTTCATTTTGAACATTGAATATGATGTTAAGAGAGCACTGTTTGACAGAACCAGCTCTTAAACTATGGAAATACAAGGATTTGACTGCTGTCTGCTTAGCTTGGGATCGATCCTGTATGGCATTTTTCTGCTGTGCTGTACCTGACATTACCATTGGCACAGCCTTGGAGCCTATATAAATACCTTTTGGTTTATTTATGCAATATTTTAAGTGTTTACGTATTGTTGCACTTTAAGCACTTGTTACTTGTAAAATGTTTCCAGATGATGCTTTAAAAGATGAGGGTAGCAGGAAACACAAGAAAGTTTACATGTTGCATTGATTTTAGTCTTGTTGGTCCATGAATAAGGTGGTTCAGGAGCTGATCTTCCCCATTCATATTGCTGTACAAGTTTGGCAGCATTACATTGCTATGAAAAGGCTTACTCGATCACACTAACAAGTAGGAGTTAGATTTAAACACATGCTTAAGATGCCATGGCTTCAGAGGGTTACTTGTTACATCTAGAGTGTGTTCTTTGATTAGGTTAATAAAATTCCAGATGCTAATTTGCTTGTGATGATGATCCCTGTGCCAGACTAAGCCTTGATCCAAGATTAATTTTGCAAAAAGAAACCCCTTTGACCGTGTGTGGTCACTGGGACTGTCCAAACTTTGAGTGCTGTTGACGCCTTCTCCAATGCACCGGTTCTTCTATATTGCAATACCAACTGCAAGATAGCCCTTAATTAGTGTGCAGGTTTTGTTGAGAGCAGAAGCGAATTGGTTTAGGTAGACACAGGATTAGGACCTCTCAGATTTATGATCAGCTTGTGCTTCGCTGTTGTCCTCATACCCAGTGACAAATCTGGGAGAGAGCTTTTGGGAGAGAAGATTTCAGCAGAGGAAGGACTACAGGCTCTTCTAGTCTAGAGGCAGCTAATGGTGTGCTGAATGCCTGAGTAGTGATAGCCATTTCTGCAATGTATCCGTGCAGGAAGGAGCCCACAGCTGCATTTGGGTGTGAGGCAGTATTCTGCCATCAGGGAGGCTGAGTTAGGTGCTATTGAAATTGTGTTAGAGGCATGGCAGTGTGATCTGAGCAAAGGCTGTAGGAGAGAGAAGCAGAGGCTTGGTCCAGTGCTCCAGATCTTGTGCAAGGTGTGGAGAACTGAGCAGAACTCAACAAATTGCTGATCATGGTACCAGCAAAAAGTAGTGATAGTAGCCATTAAGTGCCTATCAGGAGATGCACTCTTCTCCGACAGGCAGCTTTAAGAGAGAGCTAAAAGAAATTGGAGGCTATTTATTTCCTTAGATTAATTAATATAGGGGCAGTTTTAGAGAAACAGCAACAACTGCCTCATAGTTATTTTCTTTCATAGAGAATACTTTCTGGATTTTGGTTTCATGCAGGTGCAGACTCCCATGTAGTGATATTTTTTATATATAACAGATTATATGGAAGGGGGACGGAGGCAAGTGTAACTTTGGGAAGGGTTTGCAGGGGTAGACTATTTTCATGGAAACTTAGATGTGTGGTAATGATGAAGTTGGTAAAGTTGTATCATTACCCTACCTTGCTACTGGTAGCTGGCTGTGCAGCTGGAGAGAAATTGCCTTGATAATGCTTACTGGTTGTGGGGGTAGATGTGAGGCTGTTGACTTCATAAGGAGAACTGCCTGTAAATGGAACAGAGTGCAGTCCCAGTCTGCGTGCTGGGAGTTTGTCATGAAATGACGGCAGAGATAAGGAATTAGGCAAGAAGTCTGGGGTGTAAGCATCTTAGCATGTTTGTATTATATATGTGATTATTTTACTTTCATACTGAGGTTATTGGTAGCACCTATGAGGTTTGTGGTTTGTATTTTTCGCTTTTCTAGCAGCTAGTTTATAGTTCTTACCACAAACAGCTTACAAAGATAAAATAGAGGAAATACATTTTTTTCCTAAGCACTAGAAAAATCCATAACTGGTGCAGTTGAGTGGGAGATAAGGTTGGACACCAGAACTGGGATTGCGATCTGAGCAGAGGGCAGGATGAACTTCTGTTGGAGAGTTACTGAACAAATGCTGAGAAATGAGGATAAAGCTGCACAGACTGTGGGCAGATAATCAACCATCTCTTTTAGGTGAGCGAGTGGCTAATGGAGATGAGCTGAATTTCTGGGGGAGTGGTAGAAAAGGGAACATTTTTGTTGACAGAGAAACTTCTAATTATTCCAATACAATTTTTGATAGTGGAAGTGTTCAATGCCAGTATTAGTTCACTGGTGGACAAGTCTTCTGGTAAATCTTATGGTTTGAGAGGGAAGTATCCTATAAAGAAGATGGAGAATTGGTTTGAGATTGTAAACGGTTTGATACAGCAAAGGAAAAGCTGCTGCCCTTCCCCAAGCCATATAATTGGTGGGAGGTTGGGAACCTGCTGTGGAGGTGCAGCAAGGCAAAGGACCCATGGTTGCTTGTTTAAGGATGGACTTGTGACACTTGTCACTGAAGTAACTTGATATTTTGCATTATGTAAATCAAACTGTACTGCAGTTAAACCACATAATTTTCATCTGATCTTTTTCTTCTGTATCCCAAACAGTGTTTATAACCTTTTCTGGGTAAGCTTGCATGTCAAAGGCTTCATCTGATCCTCCTATTAATTGCTGTAGTGTTTTTGAACATACTAACAGTGTGCTGACTTATACCAGCAGAGAATGTAGCCCTGACGGTTTTTCTTCTGACTAATTGTGATAAGTTTTCATAATGGTTTTGTGAAGAAAAAAAAAATAGTAGTGCATAAGAATAAGAAAGCCATATTTAGGGGACAATATTGTGATCCTCCAAAGGGCTGTTGTGATCTAGAAGTGGTTATTCTCTTGTTATTTAGGTATAACTAGCTTGGTATACGTTTGGTCAGTGCTTCAGCTCAGTGAGAGACCTACAGTTGAAAAACTGTTCAGTGTATGAGACTAATGTGCACTCAATTCCTTTGGGACCTTCCAGAAATTATTCCTAAGGAGAAAAACACTTTTTTACTTCCATGGGTAATAAGTCCAACTGATTTGAATTTATTTTCTCAGTTTAATACTTTCCTACTTTGTCCTCAAATTTAAGTGTAATTATTTTTTTACCATGTACTTGAATAGTTTTTTGTACCCTACGTTATCTGTATCAACATTGTAATTACTTAATCTTGTCAGGAAGTACTTACAATTGTGGTCATGGCCTCATTCAATGGGCAACTGAACAAAAAACTGAATACTTGGATCTGCAGCAAATTGATGTTTAAATCATAGTGTAAAGCACATAGATAAACATTTAGTATTTAATCATCTGTTAAAATGAAATGCATTTTCAATTCTCAGTTGCTTCATATCAAAATGAAAAGGTAATAAATGTCAAGATTTGATTTCCCATCTCCATCCCTCTTATAAACTGTGTTGGTAGCATCAGTTTTCTAGTGGCAGCATCTTCTTGGGAGCAGCAGGGTCACACTGGGCAGTTGAGCAAAAGCTTTTGGTAACTGGATTTGAATGGTTAGAGTTTGTGCTGGGTCTCAAAGATGCTGCCCTTCTCTGCACTGTTATTTCATGACTTTTTGTTTCTCCTCCCTCCTCTCCAGTTGGGAAATGATGTTTTAGAGGATATTTTAGGAATGATGGGAAGCTATACTTGCAGCATATTCTTTTAGAACATGGTTCTATTTGTGTTTTCCCTCTTTCTCTTTAGCAGAGGAAGGAAAGCAAGCTGCATACTTAAAATATTTAACATTTATGCTGGCTTTGTTTTGCTTGTTGTTGCAGTCATGATTATTTCTCCTGGGAACTTTTAAATTTGGGAAGCTGATTTTCTAGTTCAGGAAGAGTCAAATATTCCATGATCAGTTCCCTGAAAGCTGTTAGTATTTTGTGTCCTAAAAATACTTCCAGAAGCAAAGGTCATGTTTGTCTGCCCAGGTTTAAAGCATGTAGAAGATTTCTTGATTACATAAAAACTGTGGGATCTAAGTGTTTGCTCACATGGTGCTCATCACAGTGAGAGCTCTGTAACTAGAAGGTGGTTTAGATACCATGGTGAAACTTTCACCTCATATCTGTCATTGTGTATAGGTTTGGTCAGTGCTTCAGCTCAATGAGAGACCTACAGTTGAAAAACTATTCAATGTATGAGACTAATACTGTGTATGAGACTAATGTATGAGACAATGTATGAGACTAATACTTCCTGCAATGATTTTAATTTTCTATATTGCACGGAGTTTTTAAAATTTGATTATTTTAACCTTTACGTTTGCATAAAAGACTAACAGTAACTCTTTTGTTTGGTAGGTGCTAAACCAAATGATCTTCAATTGGTAATATCACTGTTAAGAATGGATGGGGAGGAAAATAAGAAGAGAGATGATGCTGATGAGAATTTACAAGTTGAGTTGCCAGAAGAATCCCCAAGAAATACATCAGGAGAAAATGCTGGATGTGACTCTTTATCTCAGCAGAAAACAAGGCTTACATCAGATGAAGTGCTCAGGGACCTTGAAAAGAAAGAAAGAGAGAATGGCACAAACAAAACAGTGCTGTCAGAATCACCAAACCTGGATGTTGTTGAAGCAGAGAAACCTGAAAATGTCTCCAGAAAAAGAAAGCTGAGTTCTTCAGAAGACATGAAAGATACTGGAAGGAAATTGCAAAAAGTTTTAGCTGGAGAATCACGTGGTATAATAGCTGGAGCTGTAAAGAAGGAAGGAGTCACCAGTTGTCCTGATAGTGACTTATTTAATTCAGATGTACTGTGCCTACGTTACGATTTCAAATGTGCTGCTGCTGATGCCATATTGAAAATTCACAAGGAAAATAAACATTCACAAGACGTGTCAGCTGCTGTTTCTGATAAATTATATTCTTCAGAAGAAATCAGTGTTGTCTGTACAGCTGGAAACATAGACAAAGACCCTAAAGACAAAATTAGTGATCAGTGCTTACCTTCCTGCTCTGATAAAGAAAAACATAAACAAGAAAGCCTCTCTAAACAATCCAAAGAGCAAACACACCCTTACTGTAGTTGCATAGGTGAGTGTAGTTCAACGTCGCATATGCATGTTAAGCGAGATCTTGAGAAATCCAAGATATTTTCTTGTGATCTTTGTGGTTTTCAGAGTGCTGAAGAGAGTCTCCTAAATTCTCATTTCCTTGGCAAGACTCACCTTCGACGCCAAAATCTTGCTGCACGGGGAGGATTTGTACAGATATTGACAAAAAAATCCTTTAAAAACCAACAATCTACTGCAACCAAAGAGAGGAATGTCAGGGCCAAACCTGGGACCAATAAATTAAGAGCAAGAACTGCTGATGCAAAAGAATTAAGTGTTTACAGTGCACTGAAAGGCTCAAAAGTAAGCTTGTCAAAACAAAATGATGGCAGTGAACTTGTTGAAATGATACCATCTTCAAATACTCCCACTGAAAAAACAGAAACTATGACAGAAGAAATGTTGCTTTCTTCTGGTACAAAAGGAAATGATAAAGTTCATACTGAAAAACTAGAAATACCAGGACCATCAGAAAATATTGTGCAGAAAACAGAATCGCTTCCAACTACTAAAAAGCTACTTAACAGTTTACACAGGACAAGGAGATTTGATAAACTGAGACACAAAAGAAATGTTTTCTTATTAAGGTCTTCATTTGGACAGAGTAGGTCTTCTAGATTAAAAAGGCAGGTTAGAAGAAGATACAGATTGTTGGGGAATAATAAGAGACCCAAATCTGAAACTCAGAGAGTACATGTAAAGCCTATCTCCAGCACACAGCTTAAACATGATGAATCAAGCCCTGTGTCACATACAGAACTAGAAACAGATGCTAAAAGTAATTGTAATACTGCAGCAGAAATACAAGATCTTACTGAATATAAGCCAAATACCCCTTCTTCTAGCACTGCAGGTGCTAAAGATTCTGAAGTTAAACTTGCTGCTGATGATGGTGCTCTTCATACTTGCATGGATTGTGGTCATGTTTTTCACGACCAAGAAAGTTTGGAAACTCATATTGCAAAACTTCATACAAAAAGGATCCAGTTTCATTGTCAGATGTGTAGCTATTCCTCTGGAGTCAGGGAAGACATGAAGCAGCACTGTGAGGAGAGTAGGCACCAGATGGGTGGTTGTAGCTTTAATTGTCAACTCTGTTCATTTACCAGCTTGAATATGGACAGCCTTCAAAGCCATATGAGCGAAATGCACAAAATGTCCCATAGTTGTCCAGCTTGTGTTCTTTTTTTTCAATTGGAAGAAGAGCTGATAGATCATCAAAAAAATGAGAAACACGATGGTTCATTATTTCAGCAAGCTACTCCGTTGAGTAACAGTGATCAGACCTTACAGGTGGTACCTTACAGTGACTCAGTATCAAACAATAGCCAAAGACTTGCAAAGGAAATGGAAGTGTCAATGCAAGCAAAAACTCCAGACTCTTCCTTCATAAATCATAGAAATGAACTAAAGCATTCTGTTCTGAATAAAACCCAATTTCAATGTAAAAAGTGTTTTTATAAGACAAGATCTTCCACAGTTCTTACAAGGCACATAAAACTCCGACATGCACAAGAGTATCACTTCCTTTGCAAAGCATGTAATCTCTACTCACTGAGTAAGGAAGGAATGGAGAAACATATCAAAAGAAGCAAGCATCTTGAAAATGCCAGGAAAAACAACATTGGACTACGTTTTGAAGAATGTATTGTAAAGGTTTGCGTTGGTGTTGGCGGCATTAAATCAGTGGTGGATACTTCCATTGCTGGGAGTGGAAATACAGAGGTGGATAAAGAAATTATAGGTGTTTCATCCTCTTCTGTGGAAAACATATCGAGAAATAAGGAATTTGTTCTACTTGAGCAAAGGATTGGTGAAAATGAATTGGTTTTAGCTGATGCATCCAGAGGAGGGAAGCCTAAAGGTACTCTTTCTAGGACATGTACCCATTGTGGCCTTTTGGCCTCCAGTGTTACGAATTTGACTGTTCACATCAGGCGAAAGCACAGTCATCAGTACAGCTATTTGTGTAAGGTTTGTAATTACTACACCGTCACCAAAGGAGATATGGAACGTCACTGTGCAACCAAAAAACACAAAAGCCGTGTTGAAATAGAAGGATGTGGAAAACAGAACTCGGAGATCATTGTTAGCCCTGAAGGAGGTAATTTTGAATCCATGAGCAAGAAGATTAACAGCCCCATGAGTGCCTTGCCTGAACATGTTGAGGATGGTGGCCAGTCGTCAGATTTGGAAAATTCTGTCTTAGACAATCAGGAAGTTGAGCAAGGAGATGCTGAGATAAAAGCTGCAAATGCCAGTAGGCTACCAGATATGCAACCTGGTAGGAATCCACTGAATGTAAACCAACATGTGTTGCTAGAACCACCAAGGGTTGCTCAAGACTGTGACCCAGGCTTCCAGAGAAGAGCCACGGGTGCAAACGACAACAAGTGTGTACACTGCAGCTTCATTGCTCATTCTGCTGCTTCTTTAGAGCTGCACGTGAAGCGAAAACATACAAAACAATTTGAATACTACTGCATGGCTTGTGACTACTATGCTGTTACTCGCAGAGAGATGATAAGGCATGCAGGAACAGAAAAGCACAAAATTAGAAGAGAATCTTATGGTTGTTCTTCTGGGGAGGAAGCAAATGCAGCAAATATCACTAAAGAAGGCACTGCTTTGCCTCAGGAGGAGCACCATCGCAGTGCAGGAGAATCAAAAATTAATTTAGATGAAACAAAGTGTGCCAGTGATGCATCAGAAGGTGATCATATGAATAAAAGCTTTACTGAGTGTACTGCCTTAAATGCAAATACATCTGCAGGAATCTCTAAAGATGTCAATTCCCAAAATGCAGTAGGACATGAATTTGATAAGGAGTCTACAAATGGAGGAAAAAACCCTTTTTGTGAAGGATTCCAGCAAACTCCTCAGAAAGATAAAGTTGTTGAACTTGTCAAGGAAGTATCAGTTAAAGAAACAGGTACTTGTGAGGTGCAGAAAAGTAAGCACGGTCAGGAGCTGCTCAACTCAGGTGATGACTGCACTGCGGAAAATCAAAATAGATCAAACCACACAAACTGCAATTCAGAAAAAGGTGTGGAGAGCTTGGAAGAAAATAGTGAAAACCCAGAAGCAGAGTGTAGAGACAAAGACAGTCTCAAAAAAAAATCACTGAAGAAAGATAACCCACTTACGCTGTGTCTTCCAGAAACAAGTAGTGCAGTAGAGCAATCAAATTTTTCTGGAAACACTGGAGAAGCAGTACAGAATAGACATAGTTTAGATTGTAACAGAAGTTTCAGAGAGGATCCTACTGGGGAGGAGGAAGAAGCCCTTATGGAAGCACAACGTGAAGCTGAAGTAACTATAAATAACAGTGTTTGGGAGGCAGATGGCTCAACAGCTGAGGGCACGCAAGAAAGTAGTAATGAGGCTTTAGGAACAGTTATCAGTGCTGATGATAAAGGAAAGGCAATGCAAAATGCTGGCAAGTTCGATTCTTCTATAGTGAGGTTAAAAAGTCATCAAGATGGGGAGGCCACTGACCATTCTGCTGAAGGACAGATGTCAGGGGCAGTGAAAGCTAGTGAGCTCACAGTGACAGCAGACACTTCAACAAGTGGTGGGAAAAAGAAGAAGTCAGAAGCAATTTCCCTTGGGGAATCGACACGTATTCGCTGCGATGACTGTGGTTTTCTAGCAGATGGTTTGAGCGGACTAAATGTTCACATAGCCATGAAACATCCTTCAAAAGAAAAGCATTTTCATTGCTTACTCTGTGGAAAATCATTTTACACAGAAAGCAACCTTCACCAGCATTTGGCCAGTGCTGGGCACATGCGAAATGAGCAGGCGAGCGTGGAGGAGCTGCCCGAAGGAGGCGCAACCTTTAAGTGTTTGAAGTGCACAGAGCCCTTTGATTCAGAGCAGAGCTTGTTCCTCCACATCAAAGAGCAGCATGAAGAGCTGCTGCGGGAAGTCAATAAATACATTGTTGAAGACACTGAGCAGATAAACAGGGAGAGGGAAGAGAACCAAGGCAATGTCTGCAAGTATTGTGGGAAGATGTGTAGAAGTAGCAATTCCATGGCCTTCCTAGCTCACATCCGTACCCACACAGGTATGGAAACACTGTCGTTGCAATTGGTCTCTTTCAAACAGTGAATTATACCATTGGTCTTTTTCTGCTTGTTAAGCCCTTTTATATTTCTTAGGAATTGGCATTTTTATCTCTTGATAAGCCCCTGATGAAATTCAAAGTTATCTAAAAGGGTATGAAAATACAGTGATCGAAGGGCAGAAAATGTAAGAACATTTCAAGTACAGTCACCCTTCTGCTTTTTGTTTCATATAGAGAGATTTTCTTCCTTTTAATCTAAATTATAACCATTCATTGGTTCTTATATAATGAAGCAGTGGTGGTTTGAGAGATCAGTTAGCTGTTCTTTCTAACTTTCTCTTCTGTGCAGTTGTTTAATATCCAGATTGTTTATTTCATTTCAATTAAGTGAAACTTTCAGCAGTACATAATGTTTCAGAACAGACATTTGATACTACATCACTCCTAAATAAATACCAATAAGAAACAACAAGAGGTTTTGGTAGAAATAAGTTATAGCGGTTGGAACTGGTCAGCCTTTTTGGAAGGTGGTATGCAATGCTGATGTGTTGCACAGGGATGTAGCATCTGATTTAGTTTCTGTGCTGATCACACTTTAAATTCATTTTTATGTTTAATTTTAAGTGGAAAATTTAAAAACATTTCTGCAGAAAAATGCATAAGCTGCAGTTCTAAATTTATGTAAAAATTCACTGCGATGTTTCTATAAACCTGCCATACATTCTTTATTTTAAATAGACAGCTTTTCTAAATCACTGAGCTCTGCTTAGACAAGTGGTGTCTCCATGGTTGAATTTATGAGTGGATTTGAATAATAAATTCACATTTCAATGAACATATTTTCATTAAAACTGTAAGGTTTATTTTACTGTACTTTTAAATAATGGCTTATTATGGAAGCTATAGTTTAAATTCATGCAGTATTTGAAACTTAGTGCATGGTTACAAGGAAGAGAACAAAAAGGTAACAAAAAGAAGCATAAAAGAATGGTAATTCCTGGCATAATCCTAAAATAGTTTTGTAAGTTTTTTTTTATGAAAAGGCAAGGGCGTGACTGGACAACAAATCCTAAAAATTAATCTTGGGGAACAGAAACATTGTATTTCAGACCTTTCAAAGTATTTTACTATAACTGCAGCATTCATGTATACCAATAACTCACATACTTAATACTTTCAGCATTACTTCTGTCCTGTCAATAGCGTGGTTATCTGTATTGCTTCAGCTAATATCCAACTTGGAATGCAGTGTTAAGTCTTTAGAGGGATGCTCATGTTCACATGGTCAGAACAGCTGTATAAGCCCTTAATATGCCCTCTTACGGCAGATAAAACTGAATAAAACTAAGGGGGAGGATGCTAATGGAGCTCTCTTTAGAATTCTTTATGCAACTGTCTGGTCAAGACATGTTGCTTATAATTGATGTGTCCATTACTTGAATTCTCTTGTAATTATAGTCAATAAGTCTTGTAAATGTGTTAAAGCTCACTAAAAGCATACAAATTCAAGAACAGAGTAAGGCTAATAATTTAAAATAATCAATGTAGGCATTTCAGCACTTAATTTCCCTTGTGTGTTGATAGCTGATCATTCTTAATCCATTAAGATTTATTTAGTCGTTTACAATGCAAAATAGGTTTGCACTGGTCACTTGTGCCATTTGAAAATGTCCACCAGGTTAAGTGCAGAATGTAGTCCATTAGTCTTCCTTGACTATATGTATTAATTGCATTTAAAATCAAGTTAATGTGGATGTGAAAGTGAGGTAACTATCAATATATGACAAAGCAACCCTACTTACATAAGTTACATCATTGATTGTAACATTTAGTAAAAGTTAGTGTACTTTTTAACATCTTGTGTGTAGGTCTTATCATGGAGTATATTTTTACTGTGCTTTTGGATAGCACTAAATATGCAAAGCAAAGTGAAAGAATACGTTTAATTTTGCAAGTCATTTTTTGGTGCAGAAGTATAGAAGGGTTACAGAATAGAGTTTTATCTGCCCTCTTTCTCACTGCAACTTTAAATGAAATGGTTTTCTTATGCTTTGCTTATTCACATAAATAGTAATGTAGAGACTTTTATTAATACTTAATGGGAAGAAGGCTTTCTCTTCCAATCTGTATTTTCCTGTTTGTGGTTCTCTTCTTATAGAACCTTTTCTTCCCATCTGTATCACAGCGGATGCAGTTTAATGACAAACAAATATGTTTAGGTGATTGGGAGCAGTGGCAGAAGGAAATCACCTATGGCACTGTATATACACTTCTTGTAACATTGGTGAGGCAAAGTCCACCATTTCCAGCTTCTGACCTATCCCAGGGTAACAACAGGTGCATGAAAGCACAGCCACACATTTTCCCATTTATTGTTCTCATTATATGCTCTTAAAAAAATCTTTCATCAGCATCTGGATGTGCATAAATAGGTTTATATACATGTGTATGTATGTGTAACCATCACCAACTCCTTTCCTTTTTTTTTAATTGAGTAATCAGTGATGATTTGAGGTGGTGGAGGGAAGGGAAAGTTGCATAAAGATACAACTAATAATTTCCATTAATAGAAAAATAATGTTTCAAAATACCATTAAATAATGCAGGAGATTTTCACATTGCAAATGAAAGGAAAGCATTGCTCTAGAGGACCTAACAAGTAAATCCATCACATGCTGACAAGTGAAAATGAGGAAGTGTAAAGAAAAATAAAAGGAGTAGTAGAGGTGGAAGACTTTTTAGTTTGCAATTGATGGAGGTCCCCTAAACTTAATTAACAATCAACATCTGAGAAAAAAATCACCTGCAACAGCATCATCTTTGTTTCTTTTCTCATCAGACTTCTCAGTTAGTGGCAGTTGTGCCCAATGCAAGTATGCTGTATTACTCCCCATGTCCTAAACCTAGGAAGAAATGGTATAATGACATTTCATGTGGTTCTGCTAGCTTTGTGTTGGGCCTGAGCTAGGAGCGCAGCAATGCCTGCAGGTGCAGGTGATGTTGCCTTTGGCTGGCCTAAAGCTGTGACAATGAATTTTTTCTTGTACCTTTGGGTCGTTACTGTCATAATGTAAAGCAAGGATTATGGACTCAGGTCTTTTTTTACGAAACAGTAAAATGGTTTTTGTCTGCCTGACCAAAACTCTTAAATTTAGTCTTATTTTCAGTTTGGTGTGGTGGTGTTGGTTTTTGTTTATTTGTTTTGTTGTTGTTCTGTTTTTGTTTTGTTTGTTGTTGGTTGGTTGGTTTGGTGTTCCCCCAATTGTTAAGAGCCTTATTGTTTCCTGCTACCATCAGAAAATGTACATTTGTTTTCCATGCCATAACTTGTGGGTAGTTTGGTGGATTTTTTTGCTTTTTAAAAATTTTTTTGTCTACTTTTTGAGTCATTTGGTTGAAAAGATGATATAGTGAGAGCATTTTTCTCTTTTTTTTTCTGAGAACTTAAAGCCAAATGTGAATCCAGTAGTATCACAGTTTAAAACAGCGTAAGAGAACCACTGAAGTTGGTGATAAGTATGGCTAAGAAATGGTTAAATGTTTTACATTGTTTCAGACAGCTTTATGGCAAATACAATTTTTTTTTTCCTACCGTTAATTTAAATCGTAGTCTTCATTTTTAGTATAAAATTTTGGATTGTTCCATCCAAGAACATACTGGAACAAATTTGGCACCAGCAACCTAAAAGGGAGATACACTGCTTTTGTTTCAGGTGATAAGTACCGACTGGAGCCTGCCAGCACTTGAATTTTCATGGAGTTTAAATGGAGATGTTAACAGATATTCAGCTCTGGATCTGAGAAAAAAAATCAAAAGCCCTCAAGGCCTCAGTGATTTTTGGATGAGAGCAGTCAACAGAATAATACATTTCTGTATTGTCAGCACACTGTAGTCACGATTGGTCTGAACTCGAGTTCTTCACAAAGGAGTCATGTAAATGGAAAACAGCAAAGGTCTTGTATGGAAGCCCTATGGGACACCTGCAGTAACAGAATGAGGAACGAATTTACGATTTAATCAGTAGGAGAGAAACTAAGGGAACATAGGATAGAATCCACATGGTATTTGAATTCTGTAAGAAAAAAGAGCAGTATAAGCACCAATAGATTTAAAAAAAAGTCATCTTCACCTGTGGCCTTGTTGTTATTAATTGTCCAGCTAAAGGTCACAAGTTAAAACATCAACTTTTGGTGGCCTTTTAATGCAAAGATAAGGTTTTATTTTTTATTTGCCCTGGTCTCTTTGTAGAATGCAATGTTGATTTGAAATGTCATCAAATTAATGATTAATTCAGTTTTATCAGGATCATTTAAATAAACTGGTTTTTTCTCAGTGTGATGGATAGAATGTGATTGCTGTGAGCTGCAATCTGAACCTGCTTTTGACATTTAAACATATAAAGCTGACTAGATATAACCGTTGAGGAGCTAAATATATTTTACATCTACTTCCAACAGTAGAAATGGAAGTATTAAGAGATCTGGCTTCATTGTCATTGAACTGTGAAATATTCAACCTTGTCTGCCTGTGCTTAGTACTGTTGACTTTTTTATTTCAGTTGGAAGATTAAAATTAAATGCTTCATTTTTCATTAGCTTTTGGGAATTAAATTGAAATTTAAGACTCTAAAAATTTTTACTAAAATCCTCAATTTCACCAGTGCATTCTGGAGGATATTCTATTTTCAAGGGCAAAGTAAAAGGTTCATTGATCAAGTATGATATAGTGCAACATTTTTCTTATCAGAGCTCTTTATGTATATTTATTAAAGATCACATATTTCATATTATGCTTAACTGTATTGGAAGAAGTACTTCACAAAACATATACTAAACATAATATGGAGACTCTTTGACCATATTGTACTTACTTTTATCTGCAATTCTCTGATTTTGATTTATTGATTTAAGGATTTAGTGGTCAGAAAATTGGAAAGTGCTTCTAGAATGGTGTTGCTGTGTAAGGACCTGGGGACTGACGTGTGCCAAATTTAACTATGTCAGTAAAAAAGATAGTTTTTTCCATCTTGAGAGATGATCACTGTTAATTAAGATAGACAAATAATTTGACTTTTTGCTGAACTGATGTGGTACAAGAAATAGGTTGATAGTTTTTCCTTAGAGAAATAATTTCAGAGTTCTTTGGTCTGCAGCAGACATTTAATATTAAAGTTTGTTCTTGAAATAAATAATAGCCAAAATGTCAATACTTCTGGTTTGCAGAATAATCATAAATTCTTGACCATAAAACAGTCATAAAGGCATAATATTTTATCCACTGTATATTCATACATTGCATGCCATTACAATAGCTAGGTGATGAATCATTTGCTGTGTGTGACAGAACAAATCTGAAATACCAATGCTAATGTAAAATCTATTCCAAGTTGGAAGACTTGTAATATTATTTTACTTTAAAAATATTTGCTAAAAAAAGAGAATGTTTTGCAGTTTACACCAAATCCAGTCCACTTTAAGACCATTACCTGAGTTTCAGCATCTGGCCATTGGGAAAGGCATAGAACAACCTTTTCCATCTTTCTGAAATGTCATTTACCTATTGTATTTTCTGTTCATTTTAATATATTTTGTGGATTTTAATGACAAGAAAAAGACCAGATATAAAGTTAAGAGAGTATTTTCTGATATCTTGAACTAGAGGAAACTTTAATGAGTAATGTATAGAATATACTGTCTGTGTCCTGGGAGTTACAAATTTATGTACAAGACACTTTTTTATTAGGCAAAAATCTCAAACAGGTTAAATGTGGGATAGGTTTTAAAAAGGTTATTTTTCCTCAGGAATTTTTATTTCTTTAACCATGGATGATATTTTATTCTAATTCAACTCATATCTTATGCTAAATTTTACTTAGGATCAAAGCCATTCAAGTGCAAGATATGCCACTTTGCAACAGCTCAGCTTGGAGATGCCAGAAACCATGTCAAGAGGCACCTTGGGATGAGGGAATACAAGTGTCATGTCTGTGGGTGAGTAAATTGAAACAGTCTCCACCATGGTTAACCAGGAGAAGAGCACAGAATATGCATTGTTTCAGAATTGAAAACTGTGATGTGAGCAAGAGTGGCTAAAATTATGCATGCATATCCTCCTTTCCATTGTTATGGTAAATTCCTTAAATACAGTTATGACATTCTTTTCCCACTTCTAATCCTGCACTGAAGATGAGCAATTTTATGGGCTACAAGGTCAATTTGAACCTGTAATCTGTAAATTGACTAAATTATAGGATGTTCATTCACATTGCCAGGGAGAACTGTAAATTCCATTTAAAGACATAAAAAATATATAATATAGACTTTACTGTGTGGGGTTTTTTCTTTTGCTATACTGTTATAATTTTAGTACCATTAACAGATTTCGGGACTCCATTATGGTTTTCATTCTTTATGAAAACAAAACAGAAGACAGATTTTTCAAACAAACGGATCTAAAATATTGCAGGCATAAGACTTTTAAAATAAATTGAAGTCTTTTATGTGTGCTTGTGTTCCTGTTTGTTACCCAAAAAAATCTTCTTTTTCTTTTAACAATCGTTATTTCCTTAGAAGGATCGTTCATAATGTTTAATTGTCCTTCAAATGTGTTGCATTTAATAGGAGGCATTGAGACTCCTTAATGCAAAACTAATTAATTTAGCAGAAATGTTTAAAAGGTTTTAAAATGCCATGGCATATATGGTACATCATAGGACATTCAAAGTTGGATTTTAATACCCTAGTTCTGATTAAAAATATATTTTAATGTTATTATGCTGAAGAAATTAACTAATATATGCATCATATAAAAACATTTTACGCAAACCTATGTAACCTGCTCTAGCAGTCTTATGGCTAATGTGTAGAAGAGCACTGGTTCAATTAGATGGTGCTGTGCACACATGCATGGTGTGGTGTGATGTTGGGGATAATATTCAGCAGGAGGAGGTTTTTTAGCCTTAGTGTACCAATCTGCTGCAGTACAAAGTGAGTTACACATTTTAGAAGACAAGTGAATCTTCAGCTGAAGATGCAGCCGAGTGATTTTCACTGATTCATCTCTCTGTTTTTCTAATAATTTTGCATGTGGCATTATGAGATACTTTGGATGAATTTACTCACTTAAGAAAATTAATTGCTGACTTCTTCAAATAAGAAATAAAAATGTATGAGCCCAATTCTTAAGTCCACTGTATATTAGTATTAGAATAACTTGTGCTACTCCTTATTTTGAAGCATAGTTAAAATGAATGTGGTAGGGTATTTTATATTGTTTTAAAAATCCTGTTTGCTGTCTCTGCTTTATCAATTGCCAAGAACTTGACATGGAAGATAGTTAAAAGCTACAGATCCACAGAAGTGTTTAGCAAATGCTAAACTCCCTTCCTTAGAAGTTGTCCACAAACTTGACATCGACTCAATTGACAAACTTGACATTTGTTCAATTCCCTTTTAACTAAACTACAAAATCATCATATTATTTAAATATTTCATTGTGAGAGAAAAAGTAAAAAAAAAAAAAAATAAAACCAGCAAATACAGTATCTTTTACAAAAAAAGAAGAGAAAATTATTAGGGTTTGACATAGTACCTCATTTTTTCAAAATCTCATTCTATCACTTCAGGATTGATATGTCTGACAGAATCTGTCTCAGAAATAGCACAACTCTCGGCTGGGATTCACAACAGTTACAGAAGAGAGAGAGCGCAACATGTATGAATGATTTTAACTTTGGATTGAAATGGTAGTCACTTTCCTAAGCTGATTGCTTACTCTATGTTGCTGACATGTCATACCTGGTAGCCAGGCAGGTACTTATTTTCCATTTTTGTGTATTGTTAATTTGCATCAACAACATGGAGCTGCGCTATTTAGATATGGTAAAACAATGGTTGAAGAGACATATACCACAATACCCCATGCTTACAAAAATCTGATTTATGTCCCTGTTTAAATAATCATCACATTTCACTTAATGTGCACCAAAAATGTATTTTAACAATCATATACTAGCACTATTTGGAGAAGCCATTTTTGCACTGTAGCTAACAATCCTGAAGAATTGATCAGGATGTGAAGGAGGAATGACCAGAGCAGTTTGAACTATGGTCCATATGATGAATATGCCATCTTATATGTGGAAGAGGAGAAAAAAGTGTTAATAGCCAGTGCTGTATTTGTGCTCTTTTAATTGAAAGGACTGGGTAGTGTGTTGGTTAAAAAAATAAAGCAGCAACATAAAAAAAGATAAAATTGCTAGGATTGGCTATCGGATTAGTGGCACTATAGAGCATTGGTACATTAACACCACTGACAATGTCAATTCATTATCATTGATGGCTAAATAATCTTAGAAATGCTCAGTGGACCTATTAGTTCCTGAACATAAGCAGCTCATGCTGCATTTCTTCATTAGCTTTAATTGCTATAAATTTTACCTTTTTAAAAATCATGCTTTAAAAGGTGAAGTGATCTTTCAGGAACATTAACTCTGTAATTTTGTCACAAACAGAAGGTCCTGCACTATGTTTTCTTTTCTACAGTAGTTAATATTCTATCCTCTGACTTTTAGATTCTCAGTAATAAGCCCTCTGCTAGTTGTGAGGATAAATTGTGTTTCAAAAGCTTTTGAATCTGCTTGGGCACTTTTTAAAGGTGAAATGTCAGTGCAACATCATGGTGTGGTCTCAAAATACCACGTTTTTTAAAAACAAATTATTTCAAAATTTTGGTCTTAAAAAAAGGCAACAGAAAAAAAAGCAAAAAGCGTATTTTTGGTGTTGTTTTAGGAAAGTTTTGCTGTATCTCAATTTTCCAAATGATCCTCATATTTACATGCTACAAAGTACACAATATATAATTCAGCTAGTTGTTGAAAAGGCAGTAATTTTACTGTGTTGTTTTATTTTTTTTTAATTGAAGTTCAGGGTTTGTTTTTCTTCAGCTGCACAGCAGAAACTACGTGACACAGAAATTGGACACTGCTAATGTTTTAACATTTGGAATAAACCGTCTGCTACTCATTGCCTTATCGCAGATGTGTGTTAATTGTTTTCTTTTCCATACCCATGGCTGTAAAATATATGCCATTATTTCAGGGGTAATGTCTATCTTCTGTTTGACTTTCTCTCATTTTTGAAAGTCTGACTCTGAAAGTGGCTGATACTCTGGGTTAGGCGAACAAATCTTGGTTGCCCAGCATTTAAAATTTTTGTTTCATTAGCCTGGTGAAATGCTGTGAAAAGGCTTATCATTGACTTTTTAAATTTTATCCCTTAGGTAGGATATGAAAAATGCTTTGTTCTGCAATTGAGATTTTGAACAGAGTTTATAGGCAATGTTTGATTTAAAAATATGTCTATTATTCCTTTGCTTTTTTCTTGCCTTTGCTTTTAGAAACAGAAATTTGGGGTATGTAGTTACACGTTTCAAGTAAGAGTGGCTGCTTCCTTCTTTTTTTTTTCTCTCTCCTCTATGACCACTTAAAAATCGATTGAAGAAGATGGGTATAAGGTAGGTTTGGATTGTTAGGAAAATCTTCAGTATTTAAAATGTGCACATAAACATTTTTTTCTACCTTCCTACGGATTGAAAGGGCAGTTTTAG